>NC_133389.1:71508087-72844962 GCF_047511655.1 Castor canadensis
ACATGCGTTTCTTCATCTCAGTTGAATAGGCTTATTTGGAACTACATGAGCTTTACTCCACTTTGAAAACCATCATTTGCAGGATGGATAGTTTTTGAAAAGTAACTCAGTTCTCACAGGGAAACAATGCACTAGATGCTCATTCTTTTCACTCTGAAGGTTTTCTTCCACAGATACACATATTTCATCACTTAGCTGAATAGGCCTTTTTGGATCAAAGTTATCTCCACCTTGAAAACTATGATTGGCTTAAGTATGACTTTGAAAAACTAACTCAATTCTCATACCGAAACAAGTATTTGATTCAGGAAGCTTCTAACATGGATGCATTTCTTCTGAGAGATACATGTATTCCTTCACTCATGTCATAGGCCTATTCAGAGCAAACAGAGACTATCTCCACCTTGAAAACGGTGATTTGCATGATGTACTTCTCTCAAAACCTAACTCAATACTCACAGGGAAAGAAAGTGTTACATGCTCCAGCTAGTAACGTAGATGGTTTCCTTTGGAAAGATACATGTATTTCTTCAACTCACTTGCATAGGCCTGTTTTGAGCAACCTGAGCCTATCTCCATGACGAAACATCTAAGTTGCAAGAAGTATTCCTTTCCAAAACTAACTTGGTTTTCACAGGGACATAATGCACTAAATGCTCCACCTTCTAAAATAGATGCTTTTCTTTAGAGATATACATGTGTTTCTTTGAACAGAGCTGAATAGGACTATTTGGAGCAAATGGAGCCTATGTCCATCTTGGAAACTATGACTTGCATGAAGTGTTCCTTTCAAAAACTAACTCAGTTCTCACAGGGAAACATAGTACTACACGCTGCACCTACTAATGCAGATGGTATTCTTTGGAGAGATACGTGTGTCACTTTATCTCTGCTGAAGAGGCGTGTTTTTAGAAAACAGAGCCTATCTCCACCTTGAAACACCTAAGTTCCCAAAAGCAATTTTTCAAAATCTAACTAAATTCTCACATGGAGGAAATGTTCTAGATGCTCCTGCTTCTAACACAGATGGTTTTCGTTGGAGAGATGCCTGTGTGTCCTCAACTCAGATGAATAGGCTTATTTGGTTGTCCACTTTCAAAACCCACATTGAAGGAAGTATTCCTTTCAAAAAGTAACTCAACTCTCACAGTGAAACAATGTGCTAGATGCTCCGGCTTCTAGCCCTGATGGATTTCTTTCGAGAGATACATGTGTTTCTTCAACTTAGCTGAATAGGCCTATTTGGTTCACATGAGCCTTTCTCCACCATGAACACAATGTTTTCCAGGAAACATTCCTTTCGAAAACTAACTCAATTCGCCCAGGGAATCAATCTGCAACATGCTGCATCTTCGAACATCAATAGCTTCTCTGGACAGATTCATGAGATTCCACAACTCAGCTGACTACTCCTTATTGGAAGAAAATGAACCATTCTCCAACATGAAAACTACATTTGCAGGGTGTATTCCTTTCCAACACTTACTCACTTCTCATAGGGAATCAATCTGCCACAAGCTGCAGCTTCTAACATAAATAGTTTTCTTCAGAGAGATACATGTCTTTCTTTACTTCAGCAGAATAAGCTCCTTTAGAGCAACAGGAGGCTTACTCCACCTTGAAAACTATGATTTATAGGAAGTATTTCTTTCAAAAACTAACTCAATTCTCACAGTGAACAACGAGCTAGATGCTCCTGCTTCTAACACAGTTACTTTTCTCTCAGGATATACATGGGCTTCTTCAACTCAGCTGAATAGGCCTACTTGGAGCAACATAAGCCTTCCTCCACCTTGAAAACTGTGATTTGCAGGAAGTATTCCTTTCCAAAACGAACTCAACTCCCACAGAGAAACAATGTAGTAGATGCTGCAGCTTCGAACATAGATGGCTTTCTTTGGAGAGATACATTTCTTCAACTCAGCTGAATAAGCCTATTTGGAATGAAGAGAGCTTATCACCACTTTGAAAACTCCACGTTGCAGGAAGTATTCCTTTCCAAAAGTAACTCAACTCTCACAGGGAAAGTATGTGCTAGGTGCTCCTGCTTCTAACACTGATGGTTGTTTTTGGACAGTTGAATGTGCTTCTTAAACTCAGCTGAATAGGCCTATCTGGAACAAAATGATCTTTTCCCCACCTTTAAAAGTCTGATTTGCAGGAAGTATTACTTTCAAATCTAACTCATCCCTCACAGGGAAACACTGTGCTGGAGGCTGCGGTTTATAACACGCATGGATTTCTTTGGAGAGATACATGTGTTTCTTCATCTCAGCTGAAGAGGCCTATTTGGAACAAAATAAGCCTTTTTACACCATGAAATCTATGATTTGTAGGAGCTATTCCTTTCAAAAAGTAACTCAGCTCTCACAGAGAAACAATGTGCTACCTGCTGCAGCTTCTAACATTGATGGTTTTCTTTTGCGGGGTACATGTGTTTCTTGCACTCAGCTGAACATTCCTCTTTGGAGCAAACAGAGCCTATCTCCACCTTGAGAACTATGATTTTCAATAAGCACTCCGTTCCAAAACTAGCTGAATTCTCACAGGGGAAAACTGTTCTAGATGATCCTGCTTCTACCACTGATGCTTGTCTTTGGACAGATACTTGTGTTTCTTTCAACTCAGCTGAACAGGCCTATTTGGAACGAACAGAGTCCACCACCAGTTTCAAAAACACACCTTGCAGGAAATATTCCTTTCAAAAACTAACTCATTTCTCACAGGGAAACAATGTACTAGATTCGGCAGCTTCCAGCATACATTATTTCCTTGGGAGTGATTCTTGTTTTTGTTCAACTTAGCTGAATTAGGCCTATTGGAGCAAACGTTTCCATTCTCCAACAGGAAAGTGTGATTTGCAGGAGATATTCCTTTCACAAACTAATTCCATTCTCACAGGGAAACAATGTGCTAGATTCTCCTGCTTCTAACACAGATCGTAGACCTTATAGAGTTACGTGTGTTTCTTCAACATAGCTCAATAGGCCTATTTGAAACAAAGAGAGCGTATCTACCCCTAGAAACGCCTAAGTTGAATGAATTATTCCTTTCAAAACTTAACTCAGTTCTCACAGTGAAACAAAGTGCTACATGTTGCAGCATCTAGCATAGATGATTTTCTTTGGAGAGGTACATGTGTTTCTTCAATTCAGCTTTTTAGGCCTATTTCGAGCAAACGCTGCTTATCTCCACAATGAGAACTGTGATTTGCAGGAAGTATTCCTTTCAAAAAGTAACTCAATTCTCCCAGGGAAACAATGTGCTAAGGGATCCTTCAAGTAACATAGATGGTTTTCTTTGGAGAGATACATGTCTTTCTTCAAGTTAGTTGAATTGTCCTACTTGGAGCAAACAGAACCTACTTCCCCCTTGAAATATCTAGTTGTAGGAAGTATTCCTTTGAAAAACTAACTCAATTCTCACAGGGAAACCATGTGCTAGATGCTCCTGCTTCTAACCCAAAGGGTTCTCTTTCAAGGGATACATGTGTTTTGTCAACTTCTCTGTATAGGCCTCTTTGGAAGAAGATGAGGCTTTTTCCACCTTGAAAACTGTAATTTGCGGGAAACATTTCTTTCCAAAACTAACTCAGTTCTCCTAGGGAAACAATGTGCTAGATGTTCCTGCTTCTACAACACATGAGTTTCTTTCAAGAGATACATGCGTTTCTTCATCTCAGTTGAATAGGCTTATTTGGAACTACATGAGCTTTACTCCACTTTGAAAACCATCATTTGCAGGATGGATAGTTTTTGAAAAGTAACTCAGTTCTCACAGGGAAACAATGCACTAGATGCTCATTCTTTTCACTCTGAAGGTTTTCTTCCACAGATACACATATTTCATCACTTAGCTGAATAGGCCTTTTTGGATCAAAGTTATCTCCACCTTGAAAACTATGATTGGCTTAAGTATGACTTTGAAAAACTAACTCAATTCTCATACCGAAACAAGTATTTGATTCAGGAAGCTTCTAACATGGAGGCATTTCTTCTGAGAGATACATGTATTCCTTCACTCATGTCATAGGCCTATTCAGAGCAAACAGAGACTATCTCCACCTTGAAAACGGTGATTTGCATGATGTACTTCTCTCAAAACCTAACTCAATACTCACAGGGAAAGAAAGTGTTACATGCTCCAGCTAGTAACGTAGATGGTTTCCTTTGGAAAGATACATGTATTTCTTCAACTCACTTGCATAGGCCTGTTTTGAGCAACCTGAGCCTATCTCCATGACGAAACATCTAAGTTGCAAGAAGTATTCCTTTCCAAAACTAACTTGGTTTTCACAGGGACATAATGCACTAAATGCTCCACCTTCTAAAATAGATGCTTTTCTTTAGAGATATACATGTGTTTCTTTGAACAGAGCTGAATAGGACTATTTGGAGCAAATGGAGCCTATGTCCATCTTGGAAACTATGACTTGCATGAAGTGTTCCTTTCAAAAACTAACTCAGTTCTCACAGGGAAACATAGTACTACACGCTGCACCTACTAATGCAGATGGTATTCTTTGGAGAGATACGTGTGTCACTTTATCTCTGCTGAAGAGGCGTGTTTTTAGAAAACAGAGCCTATCTCCACCTTGAAACACCTAAGTTCCCAAAAGCAATTTTTCAAAATCTAACTAAATTCTCACATGGAGGAAATGTTCTAGATGCTCCTGCTTCTAACACAGATGGTTTTCGTTGGAGAGATGCCTGTGTGTCCTCAACTCAGATGAATAGGCTTATTTGGTTGTCCACTTTCAAAACCCACATTGAAGGAAGTATTCCTTTCAAAAAGTAACTCAACTCTCACAGTGAAACAATGTGCTAGATGCTCCGGCTTCTAGCCCTGATGGATTTCTTTCGAGAGATACATGTGTTTCTTCAACTTAGCTGAATAGGCCTATTTGGTTCACATGAGCCTTTCTCCACCATGAACACAATGTTTTCCAGGAAACATTCCTTTCGAAAACTAACTCAATTCGCCCAGGGAATCAATCTGCAACATGCTGCATCTTCGAACATCAATAGCTTCTCTGGACAGATTCATGAGATTCCACAACTCAGCTGACTACTCCTTATTGGAAGAAAATGAACCATTCTCCAACATGAAAACTACATTTGCAGGGTGTATTCCTTTCCAACACTTACTCACTTCTCATAGGGAATCAATCTGCCACAAGCTGCAGCTTCTAACATAAATAGTTTTCTTCAGAGAGATACATGTCTTTCTTTACTTCAGCAGAATAAGCTCCTTTAGAGCAACAGGAGGCTTACTCCACCTTGAAAACTATGATTTATAGGAAGTATTTCTTTCAAAAACTAACTCAATTCTCACAGTGAACAACGAGCTAGATGCTCCTGCTTCTAACACAGTTACTTTTCTCTCAGGATATACATGGGCTTCTTCAACTCAGCTGAATAGGCCTACTTGGAGCAACATAAGCCTTCCTCCACCTTGAAAACTGTGATTTGCAGGAAGTATTCCTTTCCAAAACGAACTCAACTCCCACAGAGAAACAATGTAGTAGATGCTGCAGCTTCGAACATAGATGGCTTTCTTTGGAGAGATACATTTCTTCAACTCAGCTGAATAAGCCTATTTGGAATGAAGAGAGCTTATCACCACTTTGAAAACTCCACGTTGCAGGAAGTATTCCTTTCCAAAAGTAACTCAACTCTCACAGGGAAAGTATGTGCTAGGTGCTCCTGCTTCTAACACTGATGGTTGTTTTTGGACAGTTGAATGTGCTTCTTAAACTCAGCTGAATAGGCCTATCTGGAACAAAATGATCTTTTCCCCACCTTTAAAAGTCTGATTTGCAGGAAGTATTACTTTCAAATCTAACTCATCCCTCACAGGGAAACACTGTGCTGGAGGCTGCGGTTTATAACACGCATGGATTTCTTTGGAGAGATACATGTGTTTCTTCATCTCAGCTGAAGAGGCCTATTTGGAACAAAATAAGCCTTTTTACACCATGAAATCTATGATTTGTAGGAGCTATTCCTTTCAAAAAGTAACTCAGCTCTCACAGAGAAACAATGTGCTACCTGCTGCAGCTTCTAACATTGATGGTTTTCTTTTGCGGGGTACATGTGTTTCTTGCACTCAGCTGAACATTCCTCTTTGGAGCAAACAGAGCCTATCTCCACCTTGAGAACTATGATTTTCAATAAGCACTCCGTTCCAAAACTAGCTGAATTCTCACAGGGGAAAACTGTTCTAGATGATCCTGCTTCTACCACTGATGCTTGTCTTTGGACAGATACTTGTGTTTCTTTCAACTCAGCTGAACAGGCCTATTTGGAACGAACAGAGTCCACCACCAGTTTCAAAAACACACCTTGCAGGAAATATTCCTTTCAAAAACTAACTCATTTCTCACAGGGAAACAATGTACTAGATTCGGCAGCTTCCAGCATAGATTATTTCCTTGGGAGTGATTCTTGTTTTTGTTCAACTTAGCTGAATTAGGCCTATTGGAGCAAACGTTTCCATTCTCCAACAGGAAAGTGTGATTTGCAGGAGATATTCCTTTCACAAACTAATTCCATTCTCACAGGGAAACAATGTGCTAGATTCTCCTGCTTCTAACACAGATCGTAGACCTTATAGAGTTACGTGTGTTTCTTCAACATAGCTCAATAGGCCTATTTGAAACAAAGAGAGCGTATCTACCCCTAGAAACGCCTAAGTTGAATGAATTATTCCTTTCAAAACTTAACTCAGTTCTCACAGTGAAACAAAGTGCTACATGTTGCAGCATCTAGCATAGATGATTTTCTTTGGAGAGGTACATGTGTTTCTTCAATTCAGCTTTTTAGGCCTATTTCGAGCAAACGCTGCTTATCTCCACAATGAGAACTGTGATTTGCAGGAAGTATTCCTTTCAAAAAGTAACTCAATTCTCCCAGGGAAACAATGTGCTAAGGGATCCTTCAAGTAACATAGATGGTTTTCTTTGGAGAGATACATGTCTTTCTTCAAGTTAGTTGAATTGTCCTACTTGGAGCAAACAGAACCTACTTCCCCCTTGAAATATCTAGTTGTAGGAAGTATTCCTTTGAAAAACTAACTCAATTCTCACAGGGAAACCATGTGCTAGATGCTCCTGCTTCTAACCCAAAGGGTTCTCTTTCAAGGGATACATGTGTTTTGTCAACTTCTCTGTATAGGCCTCTTTGGAAGAAGATGAGGCTTTTTCCACCTTGAAAACTGTAATTTGCGGGAAACATTTCTTTCCAAAACTAACTCAGTTCTCCTAGGGAAACAATGTGCTAGATGTTCCTGCTTCTACAACACATGAGTTTCTTTCAAGAGATACATGCGTTTCTTCATCTCAGTTGAATAGGCTTATTTGGAACTACATGAGCTTTACTCCACTTTGAAAACCATCATTTGCAGGATGGATAGTTTTTGAAAAGTAACTCAGTTCTCACAGGGAAACAATGCACTAGATGCTCATTCTTTTCACTCTGAAGGTTTTCTTCCACAGATACACATATTTCATCACTTAGCTGAATAGGCCTTTTTGGATCAAAGTTATCTCCACCTTGAAAACTATGATTGGCTTAAGTATGACTTTGAAAAACTAACTCAATTCTCATACCGAAACAAGTATTTGATTCAGGAAGCTTCTAACATGGAGGCATTTCTTCTGAGAGATACATGTATTCCTTCACTCATGTCATAGGCCTATTCAGAGCAAACAGAGACTATCTCCACCTTGAAAACGGTGATTTGCATGATGTACTTCTCTCAAAACCTAACTCAATACTCACAGGGAAAGAAAGTGTTACATGCTCCAGCTAGTAACGTAGATGGTTTCCTTTGGAAAGATACATGTATTTCTTCAACTCACTTGCATAGGCCTGTTTTGAGCAACCTGAGCCTATCTCCATGACGAAACATCTAAGTTGCAAGAAGTATTCCTTTCCAAAACTAACTTGGTTTTCACAGGGACATAATGCACTAAATGCTCCACCTTCTAAAATAGATGCTTTTCTTTAGAGATATACATGTGTTTCTTTGAACAGAGCTGAATAGGACTATTTGGAGCAAATGGAGCCTATGTCCATCTTGGAAACTATGACTTGCATGAAGTGTTCCTTTCAAAAACTAACTCAGTTCTCACAGGGAAACATAGTACTACACGCTGCACCTACTAATGCAGATGGTATTCTTTGGAGAGATACGTGTGTCACTTTATCTCTGCTGAAGAGGCGTGTTTTTAGAAAACAGAGCCTATCTCCACCTTGAAACACCTAAGTTCCCAAAAGCAATTTTTCAAAATCTAACTAAATTCTCACATGGAGGAAATGTTCTAGATGCTCCTGCTTCTAACACAGATGGTTTTCTTTGGAGAGATGCCTGTGTGTCCTCAACTCAGATGAATAGGCTTATTTGGTTGTCCACTTTCAAAACCCACATTGAAGGAAGTATTCCTTTCAAAAAGTAACTCAACTCTCACAGTGAAACAATGTGCTAGATGCTCCGGCTTCTAGCCCTGATGGATTTCTTTCGAGAGATACATGTGTTTCTTCAACTTAGCTGAATAGGCCTATTTGGTTCACATGAGCCTTTCTCCACCATGAACACAATGTTTTCCAGGAAACATTCCTTTCGAAAACTAACTCAATTCGCCCAGGGAATCAATCTGCAACATGCTGCATCTTCGAACATCAATAGCTTCTCTGGACAGATTCATGAGATTCCACAACTCAGCTGACTACTCCTTATTGGAAGAAAATGAACCATTCTCCAACATGAAAACTACATTTGCAGGGTGTATTCCTTTCCAACACTTACTCACTTCTCATAGGGAATCAATCTGCCACAAGCTGCAGCTTCTAACATAAATAGTTTTCTTCAGAGAGATACATGTCTTTCTTTACTTCAGCAGAATAAGCTCCTTTAGAGCAACAGGAGGCTTACTCCACCTTGAAAACTATGATTTATAGGAAGTATTTCTTTCAAAAACTAACTCAATTCTCACAGTGAACAACGAGCTAGATGCTCCTGCTTCTAACACAGTTACTTTTCTCTCAGGATATACATGGGCTTCTTCAACTCAGCTGAATAGGCCTACTTGGAGCAACATAAGCCTTCCTCCACCTTGAAAACTGTGATTTGCAGGAAGTATTCCTTTCCAAAACGAACTCAACTCCCACAGAGAAACAATGTAGTAGATGCTGCAGCTTCGAACATAGATGGCTTTCTTTGGAGAGATACATTTCTTCAACTCAGCTGAATAAGCCTATTTGGAATGAAGAGAGCTTATCACCACTTTGAAAACTCCACGTTGCAGGAAGTATTCCTTTCCAAAAGTAACTCAACTCTCACAGGGAAAGTATGTGCTAGGTGCTCCTGCTTCTAACACTGATGGTTGTTTTTGGACAGTTGAATGTGCTTCTTAAACTCAGCTGAATAGGCCTATCTGGAACAAAATGATCTTTTCCCCACCTTTAAAAGTCTGATTTGCAGGAAGTATTACTTTCAAATCTAACTCATCCCTCACAGGGAAACACTGTGCTGGAGGCTGCGGTTTATAACACGCATGGATTTCTTTGGAGAGATACATGTGTTTCTTCATCTCAGCTGAAGAGGCCTATTTGGAACAAAATAAGCCTTTTTACACCATGAAATCTATGATTTGTAGGAGCTATTCCTTTCAAAAAGTAACTCAGCTCTCACAGAGAAACAATGTGCTACCTGCTGCAGCTTCTAACATTGATGGTTTTCTTTTGCGGGGTACATGTGTTTCTTGCACTCAGCTGAACATTCCTCTTTGGAGCAAACAGAGCCTATCTCCACCTTGAGAACTATGATTTTCAATAAGCACTCCGTTCCAAAACTAGCTGAATTCTCACAGGGGAAAACTGTTCTAGATGATCCTGCTTCTACCACTGATGCTTGTCTTTGGACAGATACTTGTGTTTCTTTCAACTCAGCTGAACAGGCCTATTTGGAACGAACAGAGTCCACCACCAGTTTCAAAAACACACCTTGCAGGAAATATTCCTTTCAAAAACTAACTCATTTCTCACAGGGAAACAATGTACTAGATTCGGCAGCTTCCAGCATAGATTATTTCCTTGGGAGTGATTCTTGTTTTTGTTCAACTTAGCTGAATTAGGCCTATTGGAGCAAACGTTTCCATTCTCCAACAGGAAAGTGTGATTTGCAGGAGATATTCCTTTCACAAACTAATTCCATTCTCACAGGGAAACAATGTGCTAGATTCTCCTGCTTCTAACACAGATCGTAGACCTTATAGAGTTACGTGTGTTTCTTCAACATAGCTCAATAGGCCTATTTGAAACAAAGAGAGCGTATCTACCCCTAGAAACGCCTAAGTTGAATGAATTATTCCTTTCAAAACTTAACTCAGTTCTCACAGTGAAACAAAGTGCTACATGTTGCAGCATCTAGCATAGATGATTTTCTTTGGAGAGGTACATGTGTTTCTTCAATTCAGCTTTTTAGGCCTATTTCGAGCAAACGCTGCTTATCTCCACAATGAGAACTGTGATTTGCAGGAAGTATTCCTTTCAAAAAGTAACTCAATTCTCCCAGGGAAACAATGTGCTAAGGGATCCTTCAAGTAACATAGATGGTTTTCTTTGGAGAGATACATGTCTTTCTTCAAGTTAGTTGAATTGTCCTACTTGGAGCAAACAGAACCTACTTCCCCCTTGAAATATCTAGTTGTAGGAAGTATTCCTTTGAAAAACTAACTCAATTCTCACAGGGAAACCATGTGCTAGATGCTCCTGCTTCTAACCCAAAGGGTTCTCTTTCAAGGGATACATGTGTTTTGTCAACTTCTCTGTATAGGCCTCTTTGGAAGAAGATGAGGCTTTTTCCACCTTGAAAACTGTAATTTGCGGGAAACATTTCTTTCCAAAACTAACTCAGTTCTCCTAGGGAAACAATGTGCTAGATGTTCCTGCTTCTACAACACATGAGTTTCTTTCAAGAGATACATGCGTTTCTTCATCTCAGTTGAATAGGCTTATTTGGAACTACATGAGCTTTACTCCACTTTGAAAACCATCATTTGCAGGATGGATAGTTTTTGAAAAGTAACTCAGTTCTCACAGGGAAACAATGCACTAGATGCTCATTCTTTTCACTCTGAAGGTTTTCTTCCACAGATACACATATTTCATCACTTAGCTGAATAGGCCTTTTTGGATCAAAGTTATCTCCACCTTGAAAACTATGATTGGCTTAAGTATGACTTTGAAAAACTAACTCAATTCTCATACCGAAACAAGTATTTGATTCAGGAAGCTTCTAACATGGAGGCATTTCTTCTGAGAGATACATGTATTCCTTCACTCATGTCATAGGCCTATTCAGAGCAAACAGAGACTATCTCCACCTTGAAAACGGTGATTTGCATGATGTACTTCTCTCAAAACCTAACTCAATACTCACAGGGAAAGAAAGTGTTACATGCTCCAGCTAGTAACGTAGATGGTTTCCTTTGGAAAGATACATGTATTTCTTCAACTCACTTGCATAGGCCTGTTTTGAGCAACCTGAGCCTATCTCCATGACGAAACATCTAAGTTGCAAGAAGTATTCCTTTCCAAAACTAACTTGGTTTTCACAGGGACATAATGCACTAAATGCTCCACCTTCTAAAATAGATGCTTTTCTTTAGAGATATACATGTGTTTCTTTGAACAGAGCTGAATAGGACTATTTGGAGCAAATGGAGCCTATGTCCATCTTGGAAACTATGACTTGCATGAAGTGTTCCTTTCAAAAACTAACTCAGTTCTCACAGGGAAACATAGTACTACACGCTGCACCTACTAATGCAGATGGTATTCTTTGGAGAGATACGTGTGTCACTTTATCTCTGCTGAAGAGGCGTGTTTTTAGAAAACAGAGCCTATCTCCACCTTGAAACACCTAAGTTCCCAAAAGCAATTTTTCAAAATCTAACTAAATTCTCACATGGAGGAAATGTTCTAGATGCTCCTGCTTCTAACACAGATGGTTTTCGTTGGAGAGATGCCTGTGTGTCCTCAACTCAGATGAATAGGCTTATTTGGTTGTCCACTTTCAAAACCCACATTGAAGGAAGTATTCCTTTCAAAAAGTAACTCAACTCTCACAGTGAAACAATGTGCTAGATGCTCCGGCTTCTAGCCCTGATGGATTTCTTTCGAGAGATACATGTGTTTCTTCAACTTAGCTGAATAGGCCTATTTGGTTCACATGAGCCTTTCTCCACCATGAACACAATGTTTTCCAGGAAACATTCCTTTCGAAAACTAACTCAATTCGCCCAGGGAATCAATCTGCAACATGCTGCATCTTCGAACATCAATAGCTTCTCTGGACAGATTCATGAGATTCCACAACTCAGCTGACTACTCCTTATTGGAAGAAAATGAACCATTCTCCAACATGAAAACTACATTTGCAGGGTGTATTCCTTTCCAACACTTACTCACTTCTCATAGGGAATCAATCTGCCACAAGCTGCAGCTTCTAACATAAATAGTTTTCGTCAGAGAGATACATGTCTTTCTTTACTTCAGCAGAATAAGCTCCTTTAGAGCAACAGGAGGCTTACTCCACCTTGAAAACTATGATTTATAGGAAGTATTTCTTTCAAAAACTAACTCAATTCTCACAGTGAACAACGAGCTAGATGCTCCTGCTTCTAACACAGTTACTTTTCTCTCAGGATATACATGGGCTTCTTCAACTCAGCTGAATAGGCCTACTTGGAGCAACATAAGCCTTCCTCCACCTTGAAAACTGTGATTTGCAGGAAGTATTCCTTTCCAAAACGAACTCAACTCCCACAGAGAAACAATGTAGTAGATGCTGCAGCTTCGAACATAGATGGCTTTCTTTGGAGAGATACATTTCTTCAACTCAGCTGAATAAGCCTATTTGGAATGAAGAGAGCTTATCACCACTTTGAAAACTCCACGTTGCAGGAAGTATTCCTTTCCAAAAGTAACTCAACTCTCACAGGGAAAGTATGTGCTAGGTGCTCCTGCTTCTAACACTGATGGTTGTTTTTGGACAGTTGAATGTGCTTCTTAAACTCAGCTGAATAGGCCTATCTGGAACAAAATGATCTTTTCCCCACCTTTAAAAGTCTGATTTGCAGGAAGTATTACTTTCAAATCTAACTCATCCCTCACAGGGAAACACTGTGCTGGAGGCTGCGGTTTATAACACGCATGGATTTCTTTGGAGAGATACATGTGTTTCTTCATCTCAGCTGAAGAGGCCTATTTGGAACAAAATAAGCCTTTTTACACCATGAAATCTATGATTTGTAGGAGCTATTCCTTTCAAAAAGTAACTCAGCTCTCACAGAGAAACAATGTGCTACCTGCTGCAGCTTCTAACATTGATGGTTTTCTTTTGCGGGGTACATGTGTTTCTTGCACTCAGCTGAACATTCCTCTTTGGAGCAAACAGAGC
This sequence comes from Castor canadensis, assembly GCF_047511655.1. Classification (NCBI taxonomy): domain Eukaryota; kingdom Metazoa; phylum Chordata; class Mammalia; order Rodentia; family Castoridae; genus Castor; species Castor canadensis. The sequence continues at coordinate 71,521,552 of NC_133389.1, forward strand.
CTATCTCCACCTTGAGAACTATGATTTTCAATAAGCACTCCGTTCCAAAACTAGCTGAATTCTCACAGGGGAAAACTGTTCTAGATGATCCTGCTTCTACCACTGATGCTTGTCTTTGGACAGATACTTGTGTTTCTTTCAACTCAGCTGAACAGGCCTATTTGGAACGAACAGAGTCCACCACCAGTTTCAAAAACACACCTTGCAGGAAATATTCCTTTCAAAAACTAACTCATTTCTCACAGGGAAACAATGTACTAGATTCGGCAGCTTCCAGCATAGATTATTTCCTTGGGAGTGATTCTTGTTTTTGTTCAACTTAGCTGAATTAGGCCTATTGGAGCAAACGTTTCCATTCTCCAACAGGAAAGTGTGATTTGCAGGAGATATTCCTTTCACAAACTAATTCCATTCTCACAGGGAAACAATGTGCTAGATTCTCCTGCTTCTAACACAGATCGTAGACCTTATAGAGTTACGTGTGTTTCTTCAACATAGCTCAATAGGCCTATTTGAAACAAAGAGAGCGTATCTACCCCTAGAAACGCCTAAGTTGAATGAATTATTCCTTTCAAAACTTAACTCAGTTCTCACAGTGAAACAAAGTGCTACATGTTGCAGCATCTAGCATAGATGATTTTCTTTGGAGAGGTACATGTGTTTCTTCAATTCAGCTTTTTAGGCCTATTTCGAGCAAACGCTGCTTATCTCCACAATGAGAACTGTGATTTGCAGGAAGTATTCCTTTCAAAAAGTAACTCAATTCTCCCAGGGAAACAATGTGCTAAGGGATCCTTCAAGTAACATAGATGGTTTTCTTTGGAGAGATACATGTCTTTCTTCAAGTTAGTTGAATTGTCCTACTTGGAGCAAACAGAACCTACTTCCCCCTTGAAATATCTAGTTGTAGGAAGTATTCCTTTGAAAAACTAACTCAATTCTCACAGGGAAACCATGTGCTAGATGCTCCTGCTTCTAACCCAAAGGGTTCTCTTTCAAGGGATACATGTGTTTTGTCAACTTCTCTGTATAGGCCTCTTTGGAAGAAGATGAGGCTTTTTCCACCTTGAAAACTGTAATTTGCGGGAAACATTTCTTTCCAAAACTAACTCAGTTCTCCTAGGGAAACAATGTGCTAGATGTTCCTGCTTCTACAACACATGAGTTTCTTTCAAGAGATACATGCGTTTCTTCATCTCAGTTGAATAGGCTTATTTGGAACTACATGAGCTTTACTCCACTTTGAAAACCATCATTTGCAGGATGGATAGTTTTTGAAAAGTAACTCAGTTCTCACAGGGAAACAATGCACTAGATGCTCATTCTTTTCACTCTGAAGGTTTTCTTCCACAGATACACATATTTCATCACTTAGCTGAATAGGCCTTTTTGGATCAAAGTTATCTCCACCTTGAAAACTATGATTGGCTTAAGTATGACTTTGAAAAACTAACTCAATTCTCATACCGAAACAAGTATTTGATTCAGGAAGCTTCTAACATGGAGGCATTTCTTCTGAGAGATACATGTATTCCTTCACTCATGTCATAGGCCTATTCAGAGCAAACAGAGACTATCTCCACCTTGAAAACGGTGATTTGCATGATGTACTTCTCTCAAAACCTAACTCAATACTCACAGGGAAAGAAAGTGTTACATGCTCCAGCTAGTAACGTAGATGGTTTCCTTTGGAAAGATACATGTATTTCTTCAACTCACTTGCATAGGCCTGTTTTGAGCAACCTGAGCCTATCTCCATGACGAAACATCTAAGTTGCAAGAAGTATTCCTTTCCAAAACTAACTTGGTTTTCACAGGGACATAATGCACTAAATGCTCCACCTTCTAAAATAGATGCTTTTCTTTAGAGATATACATGTGTTTCTTTGAACAGAGCTGAATAGGACTATTTGGAGCAAATGGAGCCTATGTCCATCTTGGAAACTATGACTTGCATGAAGTGTTCCTTTCAAAAACTAACTCAGTTCTCACAGGGAAACATAGTACTACACGCTGCACCTACTAATGCAGATGGTATTCTTTGGAGAGATACGTGTGTCACTTTATCTCTGCTGAAGAGGCGTGTTTTTAGAAAACAGAGCCTATCTCCACCTTGAAACACCTAAGTTCCCAAAAGCAATTTTTCAAAATCTAACTAAATTCTCACATGGAGGAAATGTTCTAGATGCTCCTGCTTCTAACACAGATGGTTTTCGTTGGAGAGATGCCTGTGTGTCCTCAACTCAGATGAATAGGCTTATTTGGTTGTCCACTTTCAAAACCCACATTGAAGGAAGTATTCCTTTCAAAAAGTAACTCAACTCTCACAGTGAAACAATGTGCTAGATGCTCCGGCTTCTAGCCCTGATGGATTTCTTTCGAGAGATACATGTGTTTCTTCAACTTAGCTGAATAGGCCTATTTGGTTCACATGAGCCTTTCTCCACCATGAACACAATGTTTTCCAGGAAACATTCCTTTCGAAAACTAACTCAATTCGCCCAGGGAATCAATCTGCAACATGCTGCATCTTCGAACATCAATAGCTTCTCTGGACAGATTCATGAGATTCCACAACTCAGCTGACTACTCCTTATTGGAAGAAAATGAACCATTCTCCAACATGAAAACTACATTTGCAGGGTGTATTCCTTTCCAACACTTACTCACTTCTCATAGGGAATCAATCTGCCACAAGCTGCAGCTTCTAACATAAATAGTTTTCTTCAGAGAGATACATGTCTTTCTTTACTTCAGCAGAATAAGCTCCTTTAGAGCAACAGGAGGCTTACTCCACCTTGAAAACTATGATTTATAGGAAGTATTTCTTTCAAAAACTAACTCAATTCTCACAGTGAACAACGAGCTAGATGCTCCTGCTTCTAACACAGTTACTTTTCTCTCAGGATATACATGGGCTTCTTCAACTCAGCTGAATAGGCCTACTTGGAGCAACATAAGCCTTCCTCCACCTTGAAAACTGTGATTTGCAGGAAGTATTCCTTTCCAAAACGAACTCAACTCCCACAGAGAAACAATGTAGTAGATGCTGCAGCTTCGAACATAGATGGCTTTCTTTGGAGAGATACATTTCTTCAACTCAGCTGAATAAGCCTATTTGGAATGAAGAGAGCTTATCACCACTTTGAAAACTCCACGTTGCAGGAAGTATTCCTTTCCAAAAGTAACTCAACTCTCACAGGGAAAGTATGTGCTAGGTGCTCCTGCTTCTAACACTGATGGTTGTTTTTGGACAGTTGAATGTGCTTCTTAAACTCAGCTGAATAGGCCTATCTGGAACAAAATGATCTTTTCCCCACCTTTAAAAGTCTGATTTGCAGGAAGTATTACTTTCAAATCTAACTCATCCCTCACAGGGAAACACTGTGCTGGAGGCTGCGGTTTATAACACGCATGGATTTCTTTGGAGAGATACATGTGTTTCTTCATCTCAGCTGAAGAGGCCTATTTGGAACAAAATAAGCCTTTTTACACCATGAAATCTATGATTTGTAGGAGCTATTCCTTTCAAAAAGTAACTCAGCTCTCACAGAGAAACAATGTGCTACCTGCTGCAGCTTCTAACATTGATGGTTTTCTTTTGCGGGGTACATGTGTTTCTTGCACTCAGCTGAACATTCCTCTTTGGAGCAAACAGAGCCTATCTCCACCTTGAGAACTATGATTTTCAATAAGCACTCCGTTCCAAAACTAGCTGAATTCTCACAGGGGAAAACTGTTCTAGATGATCCTGCTTCTACCACTGATGCTTGTCTTTGGACAGATACTTGTGTTTCTTTCAACTCAGCTGAACAGGCCTATTTGGAACGAACAGAGTCCACCACCAGTTTCAAAAACACACCTTGCAGGAAATATTCCTTTCAAAAACTAACTCATTTCTCACAGGGAAACAATGTACTAGATTCGGCAGCTTCCAGCATAGATTATTTCCTTGGGAGTGATTCTTGTTTTTGTTCAACTTAGCTGAATTAGGCCTATTGGAGCAAACGTTTCCATTCTCCAACAGGAAAGTGTGATTTGCAGGAGATATTCCTTTCACAAACTAATTCCATTCTCACAGGGAAACAATGTGCTAGATTCTCCTGCTTCTAACACAGATCGTAGACCTTATAGAGTTATGTGTGTTTCTTCAACATAGCTCAATAGGCCTATTTGAAACAAAGAGAGCGTATCTACCCCTAGAAACGCCTAAGTTGAATGAATTATTCCTTTCAAAACTTAACTCAGTTCTCACAGTGAAACAAAGTGCTACATGTTGCAGCATCTAGCATAGATGATTTTCTTTGGAGAGGTACATGTGTTTCTTCAATTCAGCTTTTTAGGCCTATTTCGAGCAAACGCTGCTTATCTCCACAATGAGAACTGTGATTTGCAGGAAGTATTCCTTTCAAAAAGTAACTCAATTCTCCCAGGGAAACAATGTGCTAAGGGATCCTTCAAGTAACATAGATGGTTTTCTTTGGAGAGATACATGTCTTTCTTCAAGTTAGTTGAATTGTCCTACTTGGAGCAAACAGAACCTACTTCCCCCTTGAAATATCTAGTTGTAGGAAGTATTCCTTTGAAAAACTAACTCAATTCTCACAGGGAAACCATGTGCTAGATGCTTCTGCTTCTAACCCAAAGGGTTCTCTTTCAAGGGATACATGTGTTTTGTCAACTTCTCTGTATAGGCCTCTTTGGAAGAAGATGAGGCTTTTTCCACCTTGAAAACTGTAATTTGCGGGAAACATTTCTTTCCAAAACTAACTCAGTTCTCCTAGGGAAACAATGTGCTAGATGTTCCTGCTTCTACAACACATGAGTTTCTTTCAAGAGATACATGCGTTTCTTCATCTCAGTTGAATAGGCTTATTTGGAACTACATGAGCTTTACTCCACTTTGAAAACCATCATTTGCAGGATGGATAGTTTTTGAAAAGTAACTCAGTTCTCACAGGGAAACAATGCACTAGATGCTCATTCTTTTCACTCTGAAGGTTTTCTTCCACAGATACACATATTTCATCACTTAGCTGAATAGGCCTTTTTGGATCAAAGTTATCTCCACCTTGAAAACTATGATTGGCTTAAGTATGACTTTGAAAAACTAACTCAATTCTCATACCGAAACAAGTATTTGATTCAGGAAGCTTCTAACATGGAGGCATTTCTTCTGAGAGATACATGTATTCCTTCACTCATGTCATAGGCCTATTCAGAGCAAACAGAGACTATCTCCACCTTGAAAACGGTGATTTGCATGATGTACTTCTCTCAAAACCTAACTCAATACTCACAGGGAAAGAAAGTGTTACATGCTCCAGCTAGTAACGTAGATGGTTTCCTTTGGAAAGATACATGTATTTCTTCAACTCACTTGCATAGGCCTGTTTTGAGCAACCTGAGCCTATCTCCATGACGAAACATCTAAGTTGCAAGAAGTATTCCTTTCCAAAACTAACTTGGTTTTCACAGGGACATAATGCACTAAATGCTCCACCTTCTAAAATAGATGCTTTTCTTTAGAGATATACATGTGTTTCTTTGAACAGAGCTGAATAGGACTATTTGGAGCAAATGGAGCCTATGTCCATCTTGGAAACTATGACTTGCATGAAGTGTTCCTTTCAAAAACTAACTCAGTTCTCACAGGGAAACATAGTACTACACGCTGCACCTACTAATGCAGATGGTATTCTTTGGAGAGATACGTGTGTCACTTTATCTCTGCTGAAGAGGCGTGTTTTTAGAAAACAGAGCCTATCTCCACCTTGAAACACCTAAGTTCCCAAAAGCAATTTTTCAAAATCTAACTAAATTCTCACATGGAGGAAATGTTCTAGATGCTCCTGCTTCTAACACAGATGGTTTTCGTTGGAGAGATGCCTGTGTGTCCTCAACTCAGATGAATAGGCTTATTTGGTTGTCCACTTTCAAAACCCACATTGAAGGAAGTATTCCTTTCAAAAAGTAACTCAACTCTCACAGTGAAACAATGTGCTAGATGCTCCGGCTTCTAGCCCTGATGGATTTCTTTCGAGAGATACATGTGTTTCTTCAACTTAGCTGAATAGGCCTATTTGGTTCACATGAGCCTTTCTCCACCATGAACACAATGTTTTCCAGGAAACATTCCTTTCGAAAACTAACTCAATTCGCCCAGGGAATCAATCTGCAACATGCTGCATCTTCGAACATCAATAGCTTCTCTGGACAGATTCATGAGATTCCACAACTCAGCTGACTACTCCTTATTGGAAGAAAATGAACCATTCTCCAACATGAAAACTACATTTGCAGGGTGTATTCCTTTCCAACACTTACTCACTTCTCATAGGGAATCAATCTGCCACAAGCTGCAGCTTCTAACATAAATAGTTTTCTTCAGAGAGATACATGTCTTTCTTTACTTCAGCAGAATAAGCTCCTTTAGAGCAACAGGAGGCTTACTCCACCTTGAAAACTATGATTTATAGGAAGTATTTCTTTCAAAAACTAACTCAATTCTCACAGTGAACAACGAGCTAGATGCTCCTGCTTCTAACACAGTTACTTTTCTCTCAGGATATACATGGGCTTCTTCAACTCAGCTGAATAGGCCTACTTGGAGCAACATAAGCCTTCCTCCACCTTGAAAACTGTGATTTGCAGGAAGTATTCCTTTCCAAAACGAACTCAACTCCCACAGAGAAACAATGTAGTAGATGCTGCAGCTTCGAACATAGATGGCTTTCTTTGGAGAGATACATTTCTTCAACTCAGCTGAATAAGCCTATTTGGAATGAAGAGAGCTTATCACCACTTTGAAAACTCCACGTTGCAGGAAGTATTCCTTTCCAAAAGTAACTCAACTCTCACAGGGAAAGTATGTGCTAGGTGCTCCTGCTTCTAACACTGATGGTTGTTTTTGGACAGTTGAATGTGCTTCTTAAACTCAGCTGAATAGGCCTATCTGGAACAAAATGATCTTTTCCCCACCTTTAAAAGTCTGATTTGCAGGAAGTATTACTTTCAAATCTAACTCATCCCTCACAGGGAAACACTGTGCTGGAGGCTGCGGTTTATAACACGCATGGATTTCTTTGGAGAGATACATGTGTTTCTTCATCTCAGCTGAAGAGGCCTATTTGGAACAAAATAAGCCTTTTTACACCATGAAATCTATGATTTGTAGGAGCTATTCCTTTCAAAAAGTAACTCAGCTCTCACAGAGAAACAATGTGCTACCTGCTGCAGCTTCTAACATTGATGGTTTTCTTTTGCGGGGTACATGTGTTTCTTGCACTCAGCTGAACATTCCTCTTTGGAGCAAACAGAGCCTATCTCCACCTTGAGAACTATGATTTTCAATAAGCACTCCGTTCCAAAACTAGCTGAATTCTCACAGGGGAAAACTGTTCTAGATGATCCTGCTTCTACCACTGATGCTTGTCTTTGGACAGATACTTGTGTTTCTTTCAACTCAGCTGAACAGGCCTATTTGGAACGAACAGAGTCCACCACCAGTTTCAAAAACACACCTTGCAGGAAATATTCCTTTCAAAAACTAACTCATTTCTCACAGGGAAACAATGTACTAGATTCGGCAGCTTCCAGCATAGATTATTTCCTTGGGAGTGATTCTTGTTTTTGTTCAACTTAGCTGAATTAGGCCTATTGGAGCAAACGTTTCCATTCTCCAACAGGAAAGTGTGATTTGCAGGAGATATTCCTTTCACAAACTAATTCCATTCTCACAGGGAAACAATGTGCTAGATTCTCCTGCTTCTAACACAGATCGTAGACCTTATAGAGTTACGTGTGTTTCTTCAACATAGCTCAATAGGCCTATTTGAAACAAAGAGAGCGTATCTACCCCTAGAAACGCCTAAGTTGAATGAATTATTCCTTTCAAAACTTAACTCAGTTCTCACAGTGAAACAAAGTGCTACATGTTGCAGCATCTAGCATAGATGATTTTCTTTGGAGAGGTACATGTGTTTCTTCAATTCAGCTTTTTAGGCCTATTTCGAGCAAACGCTGCTTATCTCCACAATGAGAACTGTGATTTGCAGGAAGTATTCCTTTCAAAAAGTAACTCAATTCTCCCAGGGAAACAATGTGCTAAGGGATCCTTCAAGTAACATAGATGGTTTTCTTTGGAGAGATACATGTCTTTCTTCAAGTTAGTTGAATTGTCCTACTTGGAGCAAACAGAACCTACTTCCCCCTTGAAATATCTAGTTGTAGGAAGTATTCCTTTGAAAAACTAACTCAATTCTCACAGGGAAACCATGTGCTAGATGCTCCTGCTTCTAACCCAAAGGGTTCTCTTTCAAGGGATACATGTGTTTTGTCAACTTCTCTGTATAGGCCTCTTTGGAAGAAGATGAGGCTTTTTCCACCTTGAAAACTGTAATTTGCGGGAAACATTTCTTTCCAAAACTAACTCAGTTCTCCTAGGGAAACAATGTGCTAGATGTTCCTGCTTCTACAACACATGAGTTTCTTTCAAGAGATACATGCGTTTCTTCATCTCAGTTGAATAGGCTTATTTGGAACTACATGAGCTTTACTCCACTTTGAAAACCATCATTTGCAGGATGGATAGTTTTTGAAAAGTAACTCAGTTCTCACAGGGAAACAATGCACTAGATGCTCATTCTTTTCACTCTGAAGGTTTTCTTCCACAGATACACATATTTCATCACTTAGCTGAATAGGCCTTTTTGGATCAAAGTTATCTCCACCTTGAAAACTATGATTGGCTTAAGTATGACTTTGAAAAACTAACTCAATTCTCATACCGAAACAAGTATTTGATTCAGGAAGCTTCTAACATGGAGGCATTTCTTCTGAGAGATACATGTATTCCTTCACTCATGTCATAGGCCTATTCAGAGCAAACAGAGACTATCTCCACCTTGAAAACGGTGATTTGCATGATGTACTTCTCTCAAAACCTAACTCAATACTCACAGGGAAAGAAAGTGTTACATGCTCCAGCTAGTAACGTAGATGGTTTCCTTTGGAAAGATACATGTATTTCTTCAACTCACTTGCATAGGCCTGTTTTGAGCAACCTGAGCCTATCTCCATGACGAAACATCTAAGTTGCAAGAAGTATTCCTTTCCAAAACTAACTTGGTTTTCACAGGGACATAATGCACTAAATGCTCCACCTTCTAAAATAGATGCTTTTCTTTAGAGATATACATGTGTTTCTTTGAACAGAGCTGAATAGGACTATTTGGAGCAAATGGAGCCTATGTCCATCTTGGAAACTATGACTTGCATGAAGTGTTCCTTTCAAAAACTAACTCAGTTCTCACAGGGAAACATAGTACTACACGCTGCACCTACTAATGCAGATGGTATTCTTTGGAGAGATACGTGTGTCACTTTATCTCTGCTGAAGACGCGTGTTTTTAGAAAACAGAGCCTATCTCCACCTTGAAACACCTAAGTTCCCAAAAGCAATTTTTCAAAATCTAACTAAATTCTCACATGGAGGAAATGTTCTAGATGCTCCTGCTTCTAACACAGATGGTTTTCTTTGGAGAGATGCCTGTGTGTCCTCAACTCAGATGAATAGGCTTATTTGGTTGTCCACTTTCAAAACCCACATTGAAGGAAGTATTCCTTTCAAAAAGTAACTCAACTCTCACAGTGAAACAATGTGCTAGATGCTCCGGCTTCTAGCCCTGATGGATTTCTTTCGAGAGATACATGTGTTTCTTCAACTTAGCTGAATAGGCCTATTTGGTTCACATGAGCCTTTCTCCACCATGAACACAATGTTTTCCAGGAAACATTCCTTTCGAAAACTAACTCAATTCGCCCAGGGAATCAATCTGCAACATGCTGCATCTTCGAACATCAATAGCTTCTCTGGACAGATTCATGAGATTCCACAACTCAGCTGACTACTCCTTATTGGAAGAAAATGAACCATTCTCCAACATGAAAACTACATTTGCAGGGTGTATTCCTTTCCAACACTTACTCACTTCTCATAGGGAATCAATCTGCCACAAGCTGCAGCTTCTAACATAAATAGTTTTCTTCAGAGAGATACATGTCTTTCTTTACTTCAGCAGAATAAGCTCCTTTAGAGCAACAGGAGGCTTACTCCACCTTGAAAACTATGATTTATAGGAAGTATTTCTTTCAAAAACTAACTCAATTCTCACAGTGAACAACGAGCTAGATGCTCCTGCTTCTAACACAGTTACTTTTCTCTCAGGATATACATGGGCTTCTTCAACTCAGCTGAATAGGCCTACTTGGAGCAACATAAGCCTTCCTCCACCTTGAAAACTGTGATTTGCAGGAAGTATTCCTTTCCAAAACGAACTCAACTCCCACAGAGAAACAATGTAGTAGATGCTGCAGCTTCGAACATAGATGGCTTTCTTTGGAGAGATACATTTCTTCAACTCAGCTGAATAAGCCTATTTGGAATGAAGAGAGCTTATCACCACTTTGAAAACTCCACGTTGCAGGAAGTATTCCTTTCCAAAAGTAACTCAACTCTCACAGGGAAAGTATGTGCTAGGTGCTCCTGCTTCTAACACTGATGGTTGTTTTTGGACAGTTGAATGTGCTTCTTAAACTCAGCTGAATAGGCCTATCTGGAACAAAATGATCTTTTCCCCACCTTTAAAAGTCTGATTTGCAGGAAGTATTACTTTCAAATCTAACTCATCCCTCACAGGGAAACACTGTGCTGGAGGCTGCGGTTTATAACACGCATGGATTTCTTTGGAGAGATACATGTGTTTCTTCATCTCAGCTGAAGAGGCCTATTTGGAACAAAATAAGCCTTTTTACACCATGAAATCTATGATTTGTAGGAGCTATTCCTTTCAAAAAGTAACTCAGCTCTCACAGAGAAACAATGTGCTACCTGCTGCAGCTTCTAACATTGATGGTTTTCTTTTGCGGGGTACATGTGTTTCTTGCACTCAGCTGAACATTCCTCTTTGGAGCAAACAGAGCCTATCTCCACCTTGAGAACTATGATTTTCAATAAGCACTCCGTTCCAAAACTAGCTGAATTCTCACAGGGGAAAACTGTTCTAGATGATCCTGCTTCTACCACTGATGCTTGTCTTTGGACAGATACTTGTGTTTCTTTCAACTCAGCTGAACAGGCCTATTTGGAACGAACAGAGTCCACCACCAGTTTCAAAAACACACCTTGCAGGAAATATTCCTTTCAAAAACTAACTCATTTCTCACAGGGAAACAATGTACTAGATTCGGCAGCTTCCAGCATAGATTATTTCCTTGGGAGTGATTCTTGTTTTTGTTCAACTTAGCTGAATTAGGCCTATTGGAGCAAACGTTTCCATTCTCCAACAGGAAAGTGTGATTTGCAGGAGATATTCCTTTCACAAACTAATTCCATTCTCACAGGGAAACAATGTGCTAGATTCTCCTGCTTCTAACACAGATCGTAGACCTTATAGAGTTACGTGTGTTTCTTCAACATAGCTCAATAGGCCTATTTGAAACAAAGAGAGCGTATCTACCCCTAGAAACGCCTAAGTTGAATGAATTATTCCTTTCAAAACTTAACTCAGTTCTCACAGTGAAACAAAGTGCTACATGTTGCAGCATCTAGCATAGATGATTTTCTTTGGAGAGGTACATGTGTTTCTTCAATTCAGCTTTTTAGGCCTATTTCGAGCAAACGCTGCTTATCTCCACAATGAGAACTGTGATTTGCAGGAAGTATTCCTTTCAAAAAGTAACTCAATTCTCCCAGGGAAACAATGTGCTAAGGGATCCTTCAAGTAACATAGATGGTTTTCTTTGGAGAGATACATGTCTTTCTTCAAGTTAGTTGAATTGTCCTACTTGGAGCAAACAGAACCTACTTCCCCCTTGAAATATCTAGTTGTAGGAAGTATTCCTTTGAAAAACTAACTCAATTCTCACAGGGAAACCATGTGCTAGATGCTCCTGCTTCTAACCCAAAGGGTTCTCTTTCAAGGGATACATGTGTTTTGTCAACTTCTCTGTATAGGCCTCTTTGGAAGAAGATGAGGCTTTTTCCACCTTGAAAACTGTAATTTGCGGGAAACATTTCTTTCCAAAACTAACTCAGTTCTCCTAGGGAAACAATGTGCTAGATGTTCCTGCTTCTACAACACATGAGTTTCTTTCAAGAGATACATGCGTTTCTTCATCTCAGTTGAATAGGCTTATTTGGAACTACATGAGCTTTACTCCACTTTGAAAACCATCATTTGCAGGATGGATAGTTTTTGAAAAGTAACTCAGTTCTCACAGGGAAACAATGCACTAGATGCTCATTCTTTTCACTCTGAAGGTTTTCTTCCACAGATACACATATTTCATCACTTAGCTGAATAGGCCTTTTTGGATCAAAGTTATCTCCACCTTGAAAACTATGATTGGCTTAAGTATGACTTTGAAAAACTAACTCAATTCTCATACCGAAACAAGTATTTGATTCAGGAAGCTTCTAACATGGAGGCATTTCTTCTGAGAGATACATGTATTCCTTCACTCATGTCATAGGCCTATTCAGAGCAAACAGAGACTATCTCCACCTTGAAAACGGTGATTTGCATGATGTACTTCTCTCAAAACCTAACTCAATACTCACAGGGAAAGAAAGTGTTACATGCTCCAGCTAGTAACGTAGATGGTTTCCTTTGGAAAGATACATGTATTTCTTCAACTCACTTGCATAGGCCTGTTTTGAGCAACCTGAGCCTATCTCCATGACGAAACATCTAAGTTGCAAGAAGTATTCCTTTCCAAAACTAACTTGGTTTTCACAGGGACATAATGCACTAAATGCTCCACCTTCTAAAATAGATGCTTTTCTTTAGAGATATACATGTGTTTCTTTGAACAGAGCTGAATAGGACTATTTGGAGCAAATGGAGCCTATGTCCATCTTGGAAACTATGACTTGCATGAAGTGTTCCTTTCAAAAACTAACTCAGTTCTCACAGGGAAACATAGTACTACACGCTGCACCTACTAATGCAGATGGTATTCTTTGGAGAGATACGTGTGTCACTTTATCTCTGCTGAAGAGGCGTGTTTTTAGAAAACAGAGCCTATCTCCACCTTGAAACACCTAAGTTCCCAAAAGCAATTTTTCAAAATCTAACTAAATTCTCACATGGAGGAAATGTTCTAGATGCTCCTGCTTCTAACACAGATGGTTTTCGTTGGAGAGATGCCTGTGTGTCCTCAACTCAGATGAATAGGCTTATTTGGTTGTCCACTTTCAAAACCCACATTGAAGGAAGTATTCCTTTCAAAAAGTAACTCAACTCTCACAGTGAAACAATGTGCTAGATGCTCCGGCTTCTAGCCCTGATGGATTTCTTTCGAGAGATACATGTGTTTCTTCAACTTAGCTGAATAGGCCTATTTGGTTCACATGAGCCTTTCTCCACCATGAACACAATGTTTTCCAGGAAACATTCCTTTCGAAAACTAACTCAATTCGCCCAGGGAATCAATCTGCAACATGCTGCATCTTCGAACATCAATAGCTTCTCTGGACAGATTCATGAGATTCCACAACTCAGCTGACTACTCCTTATTGGAAGAAAATGAACCATTCTCCAACATGAAAACTACATTTGCAGGGTGTATTCCTTTCCAACACTTACTCACTTCTCATAGGGAATCAATCTGCCACAAGCTGCAGCTTCTAACATAAATAGTTTTCTTCAGAGAGATACATGTCTTTCTTTACTTCAGCAGAATAAGCTCCTTTAGAGCAACAGGAGGCTTACTCCACCTTGAAAACTATGATTTATAGGAAGTATTTCTTTCAAAAACTAACTCAATTCTCACAGTGAACAACGAGCTAGATGCTCCTGCTTCTAACACAGTTACTTTTCTCTCAGGATATACATGGGCTTCTTCAACTCAGCTGAATAGGCCTACTTGGAGCAACATAAGCCTTCCTCCACCTTGAAAACTGTGATTTGCAGGAAGTATTCCTTTCCAAAACGAACTCAACTCCCACAGAGAAACAATGTAGTAGATGCTGCAGCTTCGAACATAGATGGCTTTCTTTGGAGAGATACATTTCTTCAACTCAGCTGAATAAGCCTATTTGGAATGAAGAGAGCTTATCACCACTTTGAAAACTCCACGTTGCAGGAAGTATTCCTTTCCAAAAGTAACTCAACTCTCACAAGGAAAGTATGTGCTAGGTGCTCCTGCTTCTAACACTGATGGTTGTTTTTGGACAGTTGAATGTGCTTCTTAAACTCAGCTGAATAGGCCTATCTGGAACAAAATGATCTTTTCCCCACCTTTAAAAGTCTGATTTGCAGGAAGTATTACTTTCAAATCTAACTCATCCCTCACAGGGAAACACTGTGCTGGAGGCTGCGGTTTATAACACGCATGGATTTCTTTGGAGAGATACATGTGTTTCTTCATCTCAGCTGAAGAGGCCTATTTGGAACAAAATAAGCCTTTTTACACCATGAAATCTATGATTTGTAGGAGCTATTCCTTTCAAAAAGTAACTCAGCTCTCACAGAGAAACAATGTGCTACCTGCTGCAGCTTCTAACATTGATGGTTTTCTTTTGCGGGGTACATGTGTTTCTTGCACTCAGCTGAACATTCCTCTTTGGAGCAAACAGAGCCTATCTCCACCTTGAGAACTATGATTTTCAATAAGCACTCCGTTCCAAAACTAGCTGAATTCTCACAGGGGAAAACTGTTCTAGATGATCCTGCTTCTACCACTGATGCTTGTCTTTGGACAGATACTTGTGTTTCTTTCAACTCAGCTGAACAGGCCTATTTGGAACGAACAGAGTCCACCACCAGTTTCAAAAACACACCTTGCAGGAAATATTCCTTTCAAAAACTAACTCATTTCTCACAGGGAAACAATGTACTAGATTCGGCAGCTTCCAGCATAGATTATTTCCTTGGGAGTGATTCTTGTTTTTGTTCAACTTAGCTGAATTAGGCCTATTGGAGCAAACGTTTCCATTCTCCAACAGGAAAGTGTGATTTGCAGGAGATATTCCTTTCACAAACTAATTCCATTCTCACAGGGAAACAATGTGCTAGATTCTCCTGCTTCTAACACAGATCGTAGACCTTATAGAGTTACGTGTGTTTCTTCAACATAGCTCAATAGGCCTATTTGAAACAAAGAGAGCGTATCTACCCCTAGAAACGCCTAAGTTGAATGAATTATTCCTTTCAAAACTTAACTCAGTTCTCACAGTGAAACAAAGTGCTACATGTTGCAGCATCTAGCATAGATGATTTTCTTTGGAGAGGTACATGTGTTTCTTCAATTCAGCTTTTTAGGCCTATTTCGAGCAAACGCTGCTTATCTCCACAATGAGAACTGTGATTTGCAGGAAGTATTCCTTTCAAAAAGTAACTCAATTCTCCCAGGGAAACAATGTGCTAAGGGATCCTTCAAGTAACATAGATGGTTTTCTTTGGAGAGATACATGTCTTTCTTCAAGTTAGTTGAATTGTCCTACTTGGAGCAAACAGAACCTACTTCCCCCTTGAAATATCTAGTTGTAGGAAGTATTCCTTTGAAAAACTAACTCAATTCTCACAGGGAAACCATGTGCTAGATGCTCCTGCTTCTAACCCAAAGGGTTCTCTTTCAAGGGATACATGTGTTTTGTCAACTTCTCTGTATAGGCCTCTTTGGAAGAAGATGAGGCTTTTTCCACCTTGAAAACTGTAATTTGGGGGAAACATTTCTTTCCAAAACTAACTCAGTTCTCCTAGGGAAACAATGTGCTAGATGTTCCTGCTTCTACAACACATGAGTTTCTTTCAAGAGATACATGCGTTTCTTCATCTCAGTTGAATAGGCTTATTTGGAACTACATGAGCTTTACTCCACTTTGAAAACCATCATTTGCAGGATGGATAGTTTTTGAAAAGTAACTCAGTTCTCACAGGGAAACAATGCACTAGATGCTCATTCTTTTCACTCTGAAGGTTTTCTTCCACAGATACACATATTTCATCACTTAGCTGAATAGGCCTTTTTGGATCAAAGTTATCTCCACCTTGAAAACTATGATTGGCTTAAGTATGACTTTGAAAAACTAACTCAATTCTCATACCGAAACAAGTATTTGATTCAGGAAGCTTCTAACATGGAGGCATTTCTTCTGAGAGATACATGTATTCCTTCACTCATGTCATAGGCCTATTCAGAGCAAACAGAGACTATCTCCACCTTGAAAACGGTGATTTGCATGATGTACTTCTCTCAAAACCTAACTCAATACTCACAGGGAAAGAAAGTGTTACATGCTCCAGCTAGTAACGTAGATGGTTTCCTTTGGAAAGATACATGTATTTCTTCAACTCACTTGCATAGGCCTGTTTTGAGCAACCTGAGCCTATCTCCATGACGAAACATCTAAGTTGCAAGAAGTATTCCTTTCCAAAACTAACTTGGTTTTCACAGGGACATAATGCACTAAATGCTCCACCTTCTAAAATAGATGCTTTTCTTTAGAGATATACATGTGTTTCTTTGAACAGAGCTGAATAGGACTATTTGGAGCAAATGGAGCCTATGTCCATCTTGGAAACTATGACTTGCATGAAGTGTTCCTTTCAAAAACTAACTCAGTTCTCACAGGGAAACATAGTACTACACGCTGCACCTACTAATGCAGATGGTATTCTTTGGAGAGATACGTGTGTCACTTTATCTCTGCTGAAGAGGCGTGTTTTTAGAAAACAGAGCCTATCTCCACCTTGAAACACCTAAGTTCCCAAAAGCAATTTTTCAAAATCTAACTAAATTCTCACATGGAGGAAATGTTCTAGATGCTCCTGCTTCTAACACAGATGGTTTTCGTTGGAGAGATGCCTGTGTGTCCTCAACTCAGATGAATAGGCTTATTTGGTTGTCCACTTTCAAAACCCACATTGAAGGAAGTATTCCTTTCAAAAAGTAACTCAACTCTCACAGTGAAACAATGTGCTAGATGCTCCGGCTTCTAGCCCTGATGGATTTCTTTCGAGAGATACATGTGTTTCTTCAACTTAGCTGAATAGGCCTATTTGGTTCACATGAGCCTTTCTCCACCATGAACACAATGTTTTCCAGGAAACATTCCTTTCGAAAACTAACTCAATTCGCCCAGGGAATCAATCTGCAACATGCTGCATCTTCGAACATCAATAGCTTCTCTGGACAGATTCATGAGATTCCACAACTCAGCTGACTACTCCTTATTGGAAGAAAATGAACCATTCTCCAACATGAAAACTACATTTGCAGGGTGTATTCCTTTCCAACACTTACTCACTTCTCATAGGGAATCAATCTGCCACAAGCTGCAGCTTCTAACATAAATAGTTTTCTTCAGAGAGATACATGTCTTTCTTTACTTCAGCAGAATAAGCTCCTTTAGAGCAACAGGAGGCTTACTCCACCTTGAAAACTATGATTTATAGGAAGTATTTCTTTCAAAAACTAACTCAATTCTCACAGTGAACAACGAGCTAGATGCTCCTGCTTCTAACACAGTTACTTTTCTCTCAGGATATACATGGGCTTCTTCAACTCAGCTGAATAGGCCTACTTGGAGCAACATAAGCCTTCCTCCACCTTGAAAACTGTGATTTGCAGGAAGTATTCCTTTCCAAAACGAACTCAACTCCCACAGAGAAACAATGTAGTAGATGCTGCAGCTTCGAACATAGATGGCTTTCTTTGGAGAGATACATTTCTTCAACTCAGCTGAATAAGCCTATTTGGAATGAAGAGAGCTTATCACCACTTTGAAAACTCCACGTTGCAGGAAGTATTCCTTTCCAAAAGTAACTCAACTCTCACAGGGAAAGTATGTGCTAGGTGCTCCTGCTTCTAACACTGATGGTTGTTTTTGGACAGTTGAATGTGCTTCTTAAACTCAGCTGAATAGGCCTATCTGGAACAAAATGATCTTTTCCCCACCTTTAAAAGTCTGATTTGCAGGAAGTATTACTTTCAAATCTAACTCATCCCTCACAGGGAAACACTGTGCTGGAGGCTGCGGTTTATAACACGCATGGATTTCTTTGGAGAGATACATGTGTTTCTTCATCTCAGCTGAAGAGGCCTATTTGGAACAAAATAAGCCTTTTTACACCATGAAATCTATGATTTGTAGGAGCTATTCCTTTCAAAAAGTAACTCAGCTCTCACAGAGAAACAATGTGCTACCTGCTGCAGCTTCTAACATTGATGGTTTTCTTTTGCGGGGTACATGTGTTTCTTGCACTCAGCTGAACATTCCTCTTTGGAGCAAACAGAGCCTATCTCCACCTTGAGAACTATGATTTTCAATAAGCACTCCGTTCCAAAACTAGCTGAATTCTCACAGGGGAAAACTGTTCTAGATGATCCTGCTTCTACCACTGATGCTTGTCTTTGGACAGATACTTGTGTTTCTTTCAACTCAGCTGAACAGGCCTATTTGGAACGAACAGAGTCCACCACCAGTTTCAAAAACACACCTTGCAGGAAATATTCCTTTCAAAAACTAACTCATTTCTCACAGGGAAACAATGTACTAGATTCGGCAGCTTCCAGCATAGATTATTTCCTTGGGAGTGATTCTTGTTTTTGTTCAACTTAGCTGAATTAGGCCTATTGGAGCAAACGTTTCCATTCTCCAACAGGAAAGTGTGATTTGCAGGAGATATTCCTTTCACAAACTAATTCCATTCTCACAGGGAAACAATGTGCTAGATTCTCCTGCTTCTAACACAGATCGTAGACCTTATAGAGTTACGTGTGTTTCTTCAACATAGCTCAATAGGCCTATTTGAAACAAAGAGAGCGTATCTACCCCTAGAAACGCCTAAGTTGAATGAATTATTCCTTTCAAAACTTAACTCAGTTCTCACAGTGAAACAAAGTGCTACATGTTGCAGCATCTAGCATAGATGATTTTCTTTGGAGAGGTACATGTGTTTCTTCAATTCAGCTTTTTAGGCCTATTTCGAGCAAACGCTGCTTATCTCCACAATGAGAACTGTGATTTGCAGGAAGTATTCCTTTCAAAAAGTAACTCAATTCTCCCAGGGAAACAATGTGCTAAGGGATCCTTCAAGTAACATAGATGGTTTTCTTTGGAGAGATACATGTCTTTCTTCAAGTTAGTTGAATTGTCCTACTTGGAGCAAACAGAACCTACTTCCCCCTTGAAATATCTAGTTGTAGGAAGTATTCCTTTGAAAAACTAACTCAATTCTCACAGGGAAACCATGTGCTAGATGCTCCTGCTTCTAACCCAAAGGGTTCTCTTTCAAGGGATACATGTGTTTTGTCAACTTCTCTGTATAGGCCTCTTTGGAAGAAGATGAGGCTTTTTCCACCTTGAAAACTGTAATTTGCGGGAAACATTTCTTTCCAAAACTAACTCAGTTCTCCTAGGGAAACAATGTGCTAGATGTTCCTGCTTCTACAACACATGAGTTTCTTTCAAGAGATACATGCGTTTCTTCATCTCAGTTGAATAGGCTTATTTGGAACTACATGAGCTTTACTCCACTTTGAAAACCATCATTTGCAGGATGGATAGTTTTTGAAAAGTAACTCAGTTCTCACAGGGAAACAATGCACTAGATGCTCATTCTTTTCACTCTGAAGGTTTTCTTCCACAGATACACATATTTCATCACTTAGCTGAATAGGCCTTTTTGGATCAAAGTTATCTCCACCTTGAAAACTATGATTGGCTTAAGTATGACTTTGAAAAACTAACTCAATTCTCATACCGAAACAAGTATTTGATTCAGGAAGCTTCTAACATGGAGGCATTTCTTCTGAGAGATACATGTATTCCTTCACTCATGTCATAGGCCTATTCAGAGCAAACAGAGACTATCTCCACCTTGAAAACGGTGATTTGCATGATGTACTTCTCTCAAAACCTAACTCAATACTCACAGGGAAAGAAAGTGTTACATGCTCCAGCTAGTAACGTAGATGGTTTCCTTTGGAAAGATACATGTATTTCTTCAACTCACTTGCATAGGCCTGTTTTGAGCAACCTGAGCCTATCTCCATGACGAAACATCTAAGTTGCAAGAAGTATTCCTTTCCAAAACTAACTTGGTTTTCACAGGGACATAATGCACTAAATGCTCCACCTTCTAAAATAGATGCTTTTCTTTAGAGATATACATGTGTTTCTTTGAACAGAGCTGAATAGGACTATTTGGAGCAAATGGAGCCTATGTCCATCTTGGAAACTATGACTTGCATGAAGTGTTCCTTTCAAAAACTAACTCAGTTCTCACAGGGAAACATAGTACTACACGCTGCACCTACTAATGCAGATGGTATTCTTTGGAGAGATACGTGTGTCACTTTATCTCTGCTGAAGAGGCGTGTTTTTAGAAAACAGAGCCTATCTCCACCTTGAAACACCTAAGTTCCCAAAAGCAATTTTTCAAAATCTAACTAAATTCTCACATGGAGGAAATGTTCTAGATGCTCCTGCTTCTAACACAGATGGTTTTCGTTGGAGAGATGCCTGTGTGTCCTCAACTCAGATGAATAGGCTTATTTGGTTGTCCACTTTCAAAACCCACATTGAAGGAAGTATTCCTTTCAAAAAGTAACTCAACTCTCACAGTGAAACAATGTGCTAGATGCTCCGGCTTCTAGCCCTGATGGATTTCTTTCGAGAGATACATGTGTTTCTTCAACTTAGCTGAATAGGCCTATTTGGTTCACATGAGCCTTTCTCCACCATGAACACAATGTTTTCCAGGAAACATTCCTTTCGAAAACTAACTCAATTCGCCCAGGGAATCAATCTGCAACATGCTGCATCTTCGAACATCAATAGCTTCTCTGGACAGATTCATGAGATTCCACAACTCAGCTGACTACTCCTTATTGGAAGAAAATGAACCATTCTCCAACATGAAAACTACATTTGCAGGGTGTATTCCTTTCCAACACTTACTCACTTCTCATAGGGAATCAATCTGCCACAAGCTGCAGCTTCTAACATAAATAGTTTTCTTCAGAGAGATACATGTCTTTCTTTACTTCAGCAGAATAAGCTCCTTTAGAGCAACAGGAGGCTTACTCCACCTTGAAAACTATGATTTATAGGAAGTATTTCTTTCAAAAACTAACTCAATTCTCACAGTGAACAACGAGCTAGATGCTCCTGCTTCTAACACAGTTACTTTTCTCTCAGGATATACATGGGCTTCTTCAACTCAGCTGAATAGGCCTACTTGGAGCAACATAAGCCTTCCTCCACCTTGAAAACTGTGATTTGCAGGAAGTATTCCTTTCCAAAACGAACTCAACTCCCACAGAGAAACAATGTAGTAGATGCTGCAGCTTCGAACATAGATGGCTTTCTTTGGAGAGATACATTTCTTCAACTCAGCTGAATAAGCCTATTTGGAATGAAGAGAGCTTATCACCACTTTGAAAACTCCACGTTGCAGGAAGTATTCCTTTCCAAAAGTAACTCAACTCTCACAGGGAAAGTATGTGCTAGGTGCTCCTGCTTCTAACACTGATGGTTGTTTTTGGACAGTTGAATGTGCTTCTTAAACTCAGCTGAATAGGCCTATCTGGAACAAAATGATCTTTTCCCCACCTTTAAAAGTCTGATTTGCAGGAAGTATTACTTTCAAATCTAACTCATCCCTCACAGGGAAACACTGTGCTGGAGGCTGCGGTTTATAACACGCATGGATTTCTTTGGAGAGATACATGTGTTTCTTCATCTCAGCTGAAGAGGCCTATTTGGAACAAAATAAGCCTTTTTACACCATGAAATCTATGATTTGTAGGAGCTATTCCTTTCAAAAAGTAACTCAGCTCTCACAGAGAAACAATGTGCTACCTGCTGCAGCTTCTAACATTGATGGTTTTCTTTTGCGGGGTACATGTGTTTCTTGCACTCAGCTGAACATTCCTCTTTGGAGCAAACAGAGCCTATCTCCACCTTGAGAACTATGATTTTCAATAAGCACTCCGTTCCAAAACTAGCTGAATTCTCACAGGGGAAAACTGTTCTAGATGATCCTGCTTCTACCACTGATGCTTGTCTTTGGACAGATACTTGTGTTTCTTTCAACTCAGCTGAACAGGCCTATTTGGAATGAACAGAGTCCACCACCAGTTTCAAAAACACACCTTGCAGGAAATATTCCTTTCAAAAACTAACTCATTTCTCACAGGGAAACAATGTACTAGATTCGGCAGCTTCCAGCATAGATTATTTCCTTGGGAGTGATTCTTGTTTTTGTTCAACTTAGCTGAATTAGGCCTATTGGAGCAAACGTTTCCATTCTCCAACAGGAAAGTGTGATTTGCAGGAGATATTCCTTTCACAAACTAATTCCATTCTCACAGGGAAACAATGTGCTAGATTCTCCTGCTTCTAACACAGATCGTAGACCTTATAGAGTTACGTGTGTTTCTTCAACATAGCTCAATAGGCCTATTTGAAACAAAGAGAGCGTATCTACCCCTAGAAACGCCTAAGTTGAATGAATTATTCCTTTCAAAACTTAACTCAGTTCTCACAGTGAAACAAAGTGCTACATGTTGCAGCATCTAGCATAGATGATTTTCTTTGGAGAGGTACATGTGTTTCTTCAATTCAGCTTTTTAGGCCTATTTCGAGCAAACGCTGCTTATCTCCACAATGAGAACTGTGATTTGCAGGAAGTATTCCTTTCAAAAAGTAACTCAATTCTCCCAGGGAAACAATGTGCTAAGGGATCCTTCAAGTAACATAGATGGTTTTCTTTGGAGAGATACATGTCTTTCTTCAAGTTAGTTGAATTGTCCTACTTGGAGCAAACAGAACCTACTTCCCCCTTGAAATATCTAGTTGTAGGAAGTATTCCTTTGAAAAACTAACTCAATTCTCACAGGGAAACCATGTGCTAGATGCTCCTGCTTCTAACCCAAAGGGTTCTCTTTCAAGGGATACATGTGTTTTGTCAACTTCTCTGTATAGGCCTCTTTGGAAGAAGATGAGGCTTTTTCCACCTTGAAAACTGTAATTTGCGGGAAACATTTCTTTCCAAAACTAACTCAGTTCTCCTAGGGAAACAATGTGCTAGATGTTCCTGCTTCTACAACACATGAGTTTCTTTCAAGAGATACATGCGTTTCTTCATCTCAGTTGAATAGGCTTATTTGGAACTACATGAGCTTTACTCCACTTTGAAAACCATCATTTGCAGGATGGATAGTTTTTGAAAAGTAACTCAGTTCTCACAGGGAAACAATGCACTAGATGCTCATTCTTTTCACTCTGAAGGTTTTCTTCCACAGATACACATATTTCATCACTTAGCTGAATAGGCCTTTTTGGATCAAAGTTATCTCCACCTTGAAAACTATGATTGGCTTAAGTATGACTTTGAAAAACTAACTCAATTCTCATACCGAAACAAGTATTTGATTCAGGAAGCTTCTAACATGGAGGCATTTCTTCTGAGAGATACATGTATTCCTTCACTCATGTCATAGGCCTATTCAGAGCAAACAGAGACTATCTCCACCTTGAAAACGGTGATTTGCATGATGTACTTCTCTCAAAACCTAACTCAATACTCACAGGGAAAGAAAGTGTTACATGCTCCAGCTAGTAACGTAGATGGTTTCCTTTGGAAAGATACATGTATTTCTTCAACTCACTTGCATAGGCCTGTTTTGAGCAACCTGAGCCTATCTCCATGACGAAACATCTAAGTTGCAAGAAGTATTCCTTTCCAAAACTAACTTGGTTTTCACAGGGACATAATGCACTAAATGCTCCACCTTCTAAAATAGATGCTTTTCTTTAGAGATATACATGTGTTTCTTTGAACAGAGCTGAATAGGACTATTTGGAGCAAATGGAGCCTATGTCCATCTTGGAAACTATGACTTGCATGAAGTGTTCCTTTCAAAAACTAACTCAGTTCTCACAGGGAAACATAGTACTACACGCTGCACCTACTAATGCAGATGGTATTCTTTGGAGAGATACGTGTGTCACTTTATCTCTGCTGAAGACGCGTGTTTTTAGAAAACAGAGCCTATCTCCACCTTGAAACACCTAAGTTCCCAAAAGCAATTTTTCAAAATCTAACTAAATTCTCACATGGAGGAAATGTTCTAGATGCTCCTGCTTCTAACACAGATGGTTTTCGTTGGAGAGATGCCTGTGTGTCCTCAACTCAGATGAATAGGCTTATTTGGTTGTCCACTTTCAAAACCCACATTGAAGGAAGTATTCCTTTCAAAAAGTAACTCAACTCTCACAGTGAAACAATGTGCTAGATGCTCCGGCTTCTAGCCCTGATGGATTTCTTTCGAGAGATACATGTGTTTCTTCAACTTAGCTGAATAGGCCTATTTGGTTCACATGAGCCTTTCTCCACCATGAACACAATGTTTTCCAGGAAACATTCCTTTCGAAAACTAACTCAATTCGCCCAGGGAATCAATCTGCAACATGCTGCATCTTCGAACATCAATAGCTTCTCTGGACAGATTCATGAGATTCCACAACTCAGCTGACTACTCCTTATTGGAAGAAAATGAACCATTCTCCAACATGAAAACTACATTTGCAGGGTGTATTCCTTTCCAACACTTACTCACTTCTCATAGGGAATCAATCTGCCACAAGCTGCAGCTTCTAACATAAATAGTTTTCTTCAGAGAGATACATGTCTTTCTTTACTTCAGCAGAATAAGCTCCTTTAGAGCAACAGGAGGCTTACTCCACCTTGAAAACTATGATTTATAGGAAGTATTTCTTTCAAAAACTAACTCAATTCTCACAGTGAACAACGAGCTAGATGCTCCTGCTTCTAACACAGTTACTTTTCTCTCAGGATATACATGGGCTTCTTCAACTCAGCTGAATAGGCCTACTTGGAGCAACATAAGCCTTCCTCCACCTTGAAAACTGTGATTTGCAGGAAGTATTCCTTTCCAAAACGAACTCAACTCCCACAGAGAAACAATGTAGTAGATGCTGCAGCTTCGAACATAGATGGCTTTCTTTGGAGAGATACATTTCTTCAACTCAGCTGAATAAGCCTATTTGGAATGAAGAGAGCTTATCACCACTTTGAAAACTCCACGTTGCAGGAAGTATTCCTTTCCAAAAGTAACTCAACTCTCACAGGGAAAGTATGTGCTAGGTGCTCCTGCTTCTAACACTGATGGTTGTTTTTGGACAGTTGAATGTGCTTCTTAAACTCAGCTGAATAGGCCTATCTGGAACAAAATGATCTTTTCCCCACCTTTAAAAGTCTGATTTGCAGGAAGTATTACTTTCAAATCTAACTCATCCCTCACAGGGAAACACTGTGCTGGAGGCTGCGGTTTATAACACGCATGGATTTCTTTGGAGAGATACATGTGTTTCTTCATCTCAGCTGAAGAGGCCTATTTGGAACAAAATAAGCCTTTTTACACCATGAAATCTATGATTTGTAGGAGCTATTCCTTTCAAAAAGTAACTCAGCTCTCACAGAGAAACAATGTGCTACCTGCTGCAGCTTCTAACATTGATGGTTTTCTTTTGCGGGGTACATGTGTTTCTTGCACTCAGCTGAACATTCCTCTTTGGAGCAAACAGAGCCTATCTCCACCTTGAGAACTATGATTTTCAATAAGCACTCCGTTCCAAAACTAGCTGAATTCTCACAGGGGAAAACTGTTCTAGATGATCCTGCTTCTACCACTGATGCTTGTCTTTGGACAGATACTTGTGTTTCTTTCAACTCAGCTGAACAGGCCTATTTGGAACGAACAGAGTCCACCACCAGTTTCAAAAACACACCTTGCAGGAAATATTCCTTTCAAAAACTAACTCATTTCTCACAGGGAAACAATGTACTAGATTCGGCAGCTTCCAGCATAGATTATTTCCTTGGGAGTGATTCTTGTTTTTGTTCAACTTAGCTGAATTAGGCCTATTGGAGCAAACGTTTCCATTCTCCAACAGGAAAGTGTGATTTGCAGGAGATATTCCTTTCACAAACTAATTCCATTCTCACAGGGAAACAATGTG
Organism: Castor canadensis; assembly: GCF_047511655.1. Classification (NCBI taxonomy): domain Eukaryota; kingdom Metazoa; phylum Chordata; class Mammalia; order Rodentia; family Castoridae; genus Castor; species Castor canadensis. The sequence continues at coordinate 71,547,611 of NC_133389.1, forward strand.
CTAGATTCTCCTGCTTCTAACACAGATCGTAGACCTTATAGAGTTACGTGTGTTTCTTCAACATAGCTCAATAGGCCTATTTGAAACAAAGAGAGCGTATCTACCCCTAGAAACGCCTAAGTTGAATGAATTATTCCTTTCAAAACTTAACTCAGTTCTCACAGTGAAACAAAGTGCTACATGTTGCAGCATCTAGCATAGATGATTTTCTTTGGAGAGGTACATGTGTTTCTTCAATTCAGCTTTTTAGGCCTATTTCGAGCAAACGCTGCTTATCTCCACAATGAGAACTGTGATTTGCAGGAAGTATTCCTTTCAAAAAGTAACTCAATTCTCCCAGGGAAACAATGTGCTAAGGGATCCTTCAAGTAACATAGATGGTTTTCTTTGGAGAGATACATGTCTTTCTTCAAGTTAGTTGAATTGTCCTACTTGGAGCAAACAGAACCTACTTCCCCCTTGAAATATCTAGTTGTAGGAAGTATTCCTTTGAAAAACTAACTCAATTCTCACAGGGAAACCATGTGCTAGATGCTCCTGCTTCTAACCCAAAGGGTTCTCTTTCAAGGGATACATGTGTTTTGTCAACTTCTCTGTATAGGCCTCTTTGGAAGAAGATGAGGCTTTTTCCACCTTGAAAACTGTAATTTGCGGGAAACATTTCTTTCCAAAACTAACTCAGTTCTCCTAGGGAAACAATGTGCTAGATGTTCCTGCTTCTACAACACATGAGTTTCTTTCAAGAGATACATGCGTTTCTCCATCTCAGTTGAATAGGCTTATTTGGAACTACATGAGCTTTACTCCACTTTGAAAACCATCATTTGCAGGATGGATAGTTTTTGAAAAGTAACTCAGTTCTCACAGGGAAACAATGCACTAGATGCTCATTCTTTTCACTCTGAAGGTTTTCTTCCACAGATACACATATTTCATCACTTAGCTGAATAGGCCTTTTTGGATCAAAGTTATCTCCACCTTGAAAACTATGATTGGCTTAAGTATGACTTTGAAAAACTAACTCAATTCTCATACCGAAACAAGTATTTGATTCAGGAAGCTTCTAACATGGAGGCATTTCTTCTGAGAGATACATGTATTCCTTCACTCATGTCATAGGCCTATTCAGAGCAAACAGAGACTATCTCCACCTTGAAAACGGTGATTTGCATGATGTACTTCTCTCAAAACCTAACTCAATACTCACAGGGAAAGAAAGTGTTACATGCTCCAGCTAGTAACGTAGATGGTTTCCTTTGGAAAGATACATGTATTTCTTCAACTCACTTGCATAGGCCTGTTTTGAGCAACCTGAGCCTATCTCCATGACGAAACATCTAAGTTGCAAGAAGTATTCCTTTCCAAAACTAACTTGGTTTTCACAGGGACATAATGCACTAAATGCTCCACCTTCTAAAATAGATGCTTTTCTTTAGAGATATACATGTGTTTCTTTGAACAGAGCTGAATAGGACTATTTGGAGCAAATGGAGCCTATGTCCATCTTGGAAACTATGACTTGCATGAAGTGTTCCTTTCAAAAACTAACTCAGTTCTCACAGGGAAACATAGTACTACACGCTGCACCTACTAATGCAGATGGTATTCTTTGGAGAGATACGTGTGTCACTTTATCTCTGCTGAAGAGGCGTGTTTTTAGAAAACAGAGCCTATCTCCACCTTGAAACACCTAAGTTCCCAAAAGCAATTTTTCAAAATCTAACTAAATTCTCACATGGAGGAAATGTTCTAGATGCTCCTGCTTCTAACACAGATGGTTTTCGTTGGAGAGATGCCTGTGTGTCCTCAACTCAGATGAATAGGCTTATTTGGTTGTCCACTTTCAAAACCCACATTGAAGGAAGTATTCCTTTCAAAAAGTAACTCAACTCTCACAGTGAAACAATGTGCTAGATGCTCCGGCTTCTAGCCCTGATGGATTTCTTTCGAGAGATACATGTGTTTCTTCAACTTAGCTGAATAGGCCTATTTGGTTCACATGAGCCTTTCTCCACCATGAACACAATGTTTTCCAGGAAACATTCCTTTCGAAAACTAACTCAATTCGCCCAGGGAATCAATCTGCAACATGCTGCATCTTCGAACATCAATAGCTTCTCTGGACAGATTCATGAGATTCCACAACTCAGCTGACTACTCCTTATTGGAAGAAAATGAACCATTCTCCAACATGAAAACTACATTTGCAGGGTGTATTCCTTTCCAACACTTACTCACTTCTCATAGGGAATCAATCTGCCACAAGCTGCAGCTTCTAACATAAATAGTTTTCTTCAGAGAGATACATGTCTTTCTTTACTTCAGCAGAATAAGCTCCTTTAGAGCAACAGGAGGCTTACTCCACCTTGAAAACTATGATTTATAGGAAGTATTTCTTTCAAAAACTAACTCAATTCTCACAGTGAACAACGAGCTAGATGCTCCTGCTTCTAACACAGTTACTTTTCTCTCAGGATATACATGGGCTTCTTCAACTCAGCTGAATAGGCCTACTTGGAGCAACATAAGCCTTCCTCCACCTTGAAAACTGTGATTTGCAGGAAGTATTCCTTTCCAAAACGAACTCAACTCCCACAGAGAAACAATGTAGTAGATGCTGCAGCTTCGAACATAGATGGCTTTCTTTGGAGAGATACATTTCTTCAACTCAGCTGAATAAGCCTATTTGGAATGAAGAGAGCTTATCACCACTTTGAAAACTCCACGTTGCAGGAAGTATTCCTTTCCAAAAGTAACTCAACTCTCACAAGGAAAGTATGTGCTAGGTGCTCCTGCTTCTAACACTGATGGTTGTTTTTGGACAGTTGAATGTGCTTCTTAAACTCAGCTGAATAGGCCTATCTGGAACAAAATGATCTTTTCCCCACCTTTAAAAGTCTGATTTGCAGGAAGTATTACTTTCAAATCTAACTCATCCCTCACAGGGAAACACTGTGCTGGAGGCTGCGGTTTATAACACGCATGGATTTCTTTGGAGAGATACATGTGTTTCTTCATCTCAGCTGAAGAGGCCTATTTGGAACAAAATAAGCCTTTTTACACCATGAAATCTATGATTTGTAGGAGCTATTCCTTTCAAAAAGTAACTCAGCTCTCACAGAGAAACAATGTGCTACCTGCTGCAGCTTCTAACATTGATGGTTTTCTTTTGCGGGGTACATGTGTTTCTTGCACTCAGCTGAACATTCCTCTTTGGAGCAAACAGAGCCTATCTCCACCTTGAGAACTATGATTTTCAATAAGCACTCCGTTCCAAAACTAGCTGAATTCTCACAGGGGAAAACTGTTCTAGATGATCCTGCTTCTACCACTGATGCTTGTCTTTGGACAGATACTTGTGTTTCTTTCAACTCAGCTGAACAGGCCTATTTGGAACGAACAGAGTCCACCACCAGTTTCAAAAACACACCTTGCAGGAAATATTCCTTTCAAAAACTAACTCATTTCTCACAGGGAAACAATGTACTAGATTCGGCAGCTTCCAGCATAGATTATTTCCTTGGGAGTGATTCTTGTTTTTGTTCAACTTAGCTGAATTAGGCCTATTGGAGCAAACGTTTCCATTCTCCAACAGGAAAGTGTGATTTGCAGGAGATATTCCTTTCACAAACTAATTCCATTCTCACAGGGAAACAATGTGCTAGATTCTCCTGCTTCTAACACAGATCGTAGACCTTATAGAGTTACGTGTGTTTCTTCAACATAGCTCAATAGGCCTATTTGAAACAAAGAGAGCGTATCTACCCCTAGAAACGCCTAAGTTGAATGAATTATTCCTTTCAAAACTTAACTCAGTTCTCACAGTGAAACAAAGTGCTACATGTTGCAGCATCTAGCATAGATGATTTTCTTTGGAGAGGTACATGTGTTTCTTCAATTCAGCTTTTTAGGCCTATTTCGAGCAAACGCTGCTTATCTCCACAATGAGAACTGTGATTTGCAGGAAGTATTCCTTTCAAAAAGTAACTCAATTCTCCCAGGGAAACAATGTGCTAAGGGATCCTTCAAGTAACATAGATGGTTTTCTTTGGAGAGATACATGTCTTTCTTCAAGTTAGTTGAATTGTCCTACTTGGAGCAAACAGAACCTACTTCCCCCTTGAAATATCTAGTTGTAGGAAGTATTCCTTTGAAAAACTAACTCAATTCTCACAGGGAAACCATGTGCTAGATGCTCCTGCTTCTAACCCAAAGGGTTCTCTTTCAAGGGATACATGTGTTTTGTCAACTTCTCTGTATAGGCCTCTTTGGAAGAAGATGAGGCTTTTTCCACCTTGAAAACTGTAATTTGGGGGAAACATTTCTTTCCAAAACTAACTCAGTTCTCCTAGGGAAACAATGTGCTAGATGTTCCTGCTTCTACAACACATGAGTTTCTTTCAAGAGATACATGCGTTTCTTCATCTCAGTTGAATAGGCTTATTTGGAACTACATGAGCTTTACTCCACTTTGAAAACCATCATTTGCAGGATGGATAGTTTTTGAAAAGTAACTCAGTTCTCACAGGGAAACAATGCACTAGATGCTCATTCTTTTCACTCTGAAGGTTTTCTTCCACAGATACACATATTTCATCACTTAGCTGAATAGGCCTTTTTGGATCAAAGTTATCTCCACCTTGAAAACTATGATTGGCTTAAGTATGACTTTGAAAAACTAACTCAATTCTCATACCGAAACAAGTATTTGATTCAGGAAGCTTCTAACATGGAGGCATTTCTTCTGAGAGATACATGTATTCCTTCACTCATGTCATAGGCCTATTCAGAGCAAACAGAGACTATCTCCACCTTGAAAACGGTGATTTGCATGATGTACTTCTCTCAAAACCTAACTCAATACTCACAGGGAAAGAAAGTGTTACATGCTCCAGCTAGTAACGTAGATGGTTTCCTTTGGAAAGATACATGTATTTCTTCAACTCACTTGCATAGGCCTGTTTTGAGCAACCTGAGCCTATCTCCATGACGAAACATCTAAGTTGCAAGAAGTATTCCTTTCCAAAACTAACTTGGTTTTCACAGGGACATAATGCACTAAATGCTCCACCTTCTAAAATAGATGCTTTTCTTTAGAGATATACATGTGTTTCTTTGAACAGAGCTGAATAGGACTATTTGGAGCAAATGGAGCCTATGTCCATCTTGGAAACTATGACTTGCATGAAGTGTTCCTTTCAAAAACTAACTCAGTTCTCACAGGGAAACATAGTACTACACGCTGCACCTACTAATGCAGATGGTATTCTTTGGAGAGATACGTGTGTCACTTTATCTCTGCTGAAGAGGCGTGTTTTTAGAAAACAGAGCCTATCTCCACCTTGAAACACCTAAGTTCCCAAAAGCAATTTTTCAAAATCTAACTAAATTCTCACATGGAGGAAATGTTCTAGATGCTCCTGCTTCTAACACAGATGGTTTTCGTTGGAGAGATGCCTGTGTGTCCTCAACTCAGATGAATAGGCTTATTTGGTTGTCCACTTTCAAAACCCACATTGAAGGAAGTATTCCTTTCAAAAAGTAACTCAACTCTCACAGTGAAACAATGTGCTAGATGCTCCGGCTTCTAGCCCTGATGGATTTCTTTCGAGAGATACATGTGTTTCTTCAACTTAGCTGAATAGGCCTATTTGGTTCACATGAGCCTTTCTCCACCATGAACACAATGTTTTCCAGGAAACATTCCTTTCGAAAACTAACTCAATTCGCCCAGGGAATCAATCTGCAACATGCTGCATCTTCGAACATCAATAGCTTCTCTGGACAGATTCATGAGATTCCACAACTCAGCTGACTACTCCTTATTGGAAGAAAATGAACCATTCTCCAACATGAAAACTACATTTGCAGGGTGTATTCCTTTCCAACACTTACTCACTTCTCATAGGGAATCAATCTGCCACAAGCTGCAGCTTCTAACATAAATAGTTTTCTTCAGAGAGATACATGTCTTTCTTTACTTCAGCAGAATAAGCTCCTTTAGAGCAACAGGAGGCTTACTCCACCTTGAAAACTATGATTTATAGGAAGTATTTCTTTCAAAAACTAACTCAATTCTCACAGTGAACAACGAGCTAGATGCTCCTGCTTCTAACACAGTTACTTTTCTCTCAGGATATACATGGGCTTCTTCAACTCAGCTGAATAGGCCTACTTGGAGCAACATAAGCCTTCCTCCACCTTGAAAACTGTGATTTGCAGGAAGTATTCCTTTCCAAAACGAACTCAACTCCCACAGAGAAACAATGTAGTAGATGCTGCAGCTTCGAACATAGATGGCTTTCTTTGGAGAGATACATTTCTTCAACTCAGCTGAATAAGCCTATTTGGAATGAAGAGAGCTTATCACCACTTTGAAAACTCCACGTTGCAGGAAGTATTCCTTTCCAAAAGTAACTCAACTCTCACAGGGAAAGTATGTGCTAGGTGCTCCTGCTTCTAACACTGATGGTTGTTTTTGGACAGTTGAATGTGCTTCTTAAACTCAGCTGAATAGGCCTATCTGGAACAAAATGATCTTTTCCCCACCTTTAAAAGTCTGATTTGCAGGAAGTATTACTTTCAAATCTAACTCATCCCTCACAGGGAAACACTGTGCTGGAGGCTGCGGTTTATAACACGCATGGATTTCTTTGGAGAGATACATGTGTTTCTTCATCTCAGCTGAAGAGGCCTATTTGGAACAAAATAAGCCTTTTTACACCATGAAATCTATGATTTGTAGGAGCTATTCCTTTCAAAAAGTAACTCAGCTCTCACAGAGAAACAATGTGCTACCTGCTGCAGCTTCTAACATTGATGGTTTTCTTTTGCGGGGTACATGTGTTTCTTGCACTCAGCTGAACATTCCTCTTTGGAGCAAACAGAGCCTATCTCCACCTTGAGAACTATGATTTTCAATAAGCACTCCGTTCCAAAACTAGCTGAATTCTCACAGGGGAAAACTGTTCTAGATGATCCTGCTTCTACCACTGATGCTTGTCTTTGGACAGATACTTGTGTTTCTTTCAACTCAGCTGAACAGGCCTATTTGGAACGAACAGAGTCCACCACCAGTTTCAAAAACACACCTTGCAGGAAATATTCCTTTCAAAAACTAACTCATTTCTCACAGGGAAACAATGTACTAGATTCGGCAGCTTCCAGCATAGATTATTTCCTTGGGAGTGATTCTTGTTTTTGTTCAACTTAGCTGAATTAGGCCTATTGGAGCAAACGTTTCCATTCTCCAACAGGAAAGTGTGATTTGCAGGAGATATTCCTTTCACAAACTAATTCCATTCTCACAGGGAAACAATGTGCTAGATTCTCCTGCTTCTAACACAGATCGTAGACCTTATAGAGTTACGTGTGTTTCTTCAACATAGCTCAATAGGCCTATTTGAAACAAAGAGAGCGTATCTACCCCTAGAAACGCCTAAGTTGAATGAATTATTCCTTTCAAAACTTAACTCAGTTCTCACAGTGAAACAAAGTGCTACATGTTGCAGCATCTAGCATAGATGATTTTCTTTGGAGAGGTACATGTGTTTCTTCAATTCAGCTTTTTAGGCCTATTTCGAGCAAACGCTGCTTATCTCCACAATGAGAACTGTGATTTGCAGGAAGTATTCCTTTCAAAAAGTAACTCAATTCTCCCAGGGAAACAATGTGCTAAGGGATCCTTCAAGTAACATAGATGGTTTTCTTTGGAGAGATACATGTCTTTCTTCAAGTTAGTTGAATTGTCCTACTTGGAGCAAACAGAACCTACTTCCCCCTTGAAATATCTAGTTGTAGGAAGTATTCCTTTGAAAAACTAACTCAATTCTCACAGGGAAACCATGTGCTAGATGCTCCTGCTTCTAACCCAAAGGGTTCTCTTTCAAGGGATACATGTGTTTTGTCAACTTCTCTGTATAGGCCTCTTTGGAAGAAGATGAGGCTTTTTCCACCTTGAAAACTGTAATTTGCGGGAAACATTTCTTTCCAAAACTAACTCAGTTCTCCTAGGGAAACAATGTGCTAGATGTTCCTGCTTCTACAACACATGAGTTTCTTTCAAGAGATACATGCGTTTCTTCATCTCAGTTGAATAGGCTTATTTGGAACTACATGAGCTTTACTCCACTTTGAAAACCATCATTTGCAGGATGGATAGTTTTTGAAAAGTAACTCAGTTCTCACAGGGAAACAATGCACTAGATGCTCATTCTTTTCACTCTGAAGGTTTTCTTCCACAGATACACATATTTCATCACTTAGCTGAATAGGCCTTTTTGGATCAAAGTTATCTCCACCTTGAAAACTATGATTGGCTTAAGTATGACTTTGAAAAACTAACTCAATTCTCATACCGAAACAAGTATTTGATTCAGGAAGCTTCTAACATGGAGGCATTTCTTCTGAGAGATACATGTATTCCTTCACTCATGTCATAGGCCTATTCAGAGCAAACAGAGACTATCTCCACCTTGAAAACGGTGATTTGCATGATGTACTTCTCTCAAAACCTAACTCAATACTCACAGGGAAAGAAAGTGTTACATGCTCCAGCTAGTAACGTAGATGGTTTCCTTTGGAAAGATACATGTATTTCTTCAACTCACTTGCATAGGCCTGTTTTGAGCAACCTGAGCCTATCTCCATGACGAAACATCTAAGTTGCAAGAAGTATTCCTTTCCAAAACTAACTTGGTTTTCACAGGGACATAATGCACTAAATGCTCCACCTTCTAAAATAGATGCTTTTCTTTAGAGATATACATGTGTTTCTTTGAACAGAGCTGAATAGGACTATTTGGAGCAAATGGAGCCTATGTCCATCTTGGAAACTATGACTTGCATGAAGTGTTCCTTTCAAAAACTAACTCAGTTCTCACAGGGAAACATAGTACTACACGCTGCACCTACTAATGCAGATGGTATTCTTTGGAGAGATACGTGTGTCACTTTATCTCTGCTGAAGAGGCGTGTTTTTAGAAAACAGAGCCTATCTCCACCTTGAAACACCTAAGTTCCCAAAAGCAATTTTTCAAAATCTAACTAAATTCTCACATGGAGGAAATGTTCTAGATGCTCCTGCTTCTAACACAGATGGTTTTCGTTGGAGAGATGCCTGTGTGTCCTCAACTCAGATGAATAGGCTTATTTGGTTGTCCACTTTCAAAACCCACATTGAAGGAAGTATTCCTTTCAAAAAGTAACTCAACTCTCACAGTGAAACAATGTGCTAGATGCTCCGGCTTCTAGCCCTGATGGATTTCTTTCGAGAGATACATGTGTTTCTTCAACTTAGCTGAATAGGCCTATTTGGTTCACATGAGCCTTTCTCCACCATGAACACAATGTTTTCCAGGAAACATTCCTTTCGAAAACTAACTCAATTCGCCCAGGGAATCAATCTGCAACATGCTGCATCTTCGAACATCAATAGCTTCTCTGGACAGATTCATGAGATTCCACAACTCAGCTGACTACTCCTTATTGGAAGAAAATGAACCATTCTCCAACATGAAAACTACATTTGCAGGGTGTATTCCTTTCCAACACTTACTCACTTCTCATAGGGAATCAATCTGCCACAAGCTGCAGCTTCTAACATAAATAGTTTTCTTCAGAGAGATACATGTCTTTCTTTACTTCAGCAGAATAAGCTCCTTTAGAGCAACAGGAGGCTTACTCCACCTTGAAAACTATGATTTATAGGAAGTATTTCTTTCAAAAACTAACTCAATTCTCACAGTGAACAACGAGCTAGATGCTCCTGCTTCTAACACAGTTACTTTTCTCTCAGGATATACATGGGCTTCTTCAACTCAGCTGAATAGGCCTACTTGGAGCAACATAAGCCTTCCTCCACCTTGAAAACTGTGATTTGCAGGAAGTATTCCTTTCCAAAACGAACTCAACTCCCACAGAGAAACAATGTAGTAGATGCTGCAGCTTCGAACATAGATGGCTTTCTTTGGAGAGATACATTTCTTCAACTCAGCTGAATAAGCCTATTTGGAATGAAGAGAGCTTATCACCACTTTGAAAACTCCACGTTGCAGGAAGTATTCCTTTCCAAAAGTAACTCAACTCTCACAGGGAAAGTATGTGCTAGGTGCTCCTGCTTCTAACACTGATGGTTGTTTTTGGACAGTTGAATGTGCTTCTTAAACTCAGCTGAATAGGCCTATCTGGAACAAAATGATCTTTTCCCCACCTTTAAAAGTCTGATTTGCAGGAAGTATTACTTTCAAATCTAACTCATCCCTCACAGGGAAACACTGTGCTGGAGGCTGCAGTTTATAACACGCATGGATTTCTTTGGAGAGATACATGTGTTTCTTCATCTCAGCTGAAGAGGCCTATTTGGAACAAAATAAGCCTTTTTACACCATGAAATCTATGATTTGTAGGAGCTATTCCTTTCAAAAAGTAACTCAGCTCTCACAGAGAAACAATGTGCTACCTGCTGCAGCTTCTAACATTGATGGTTTTCTTTTGCGGGGTACATGTGTTTCTTGCACTCAGCTGAACATTCCTCTTTGGAGCAAACAGAGCCTATCTCCACCTTGAGAACTATGATTTTCAATAAGCACTCCGTTCCAAAACTAGCTGAATTCTCACAGGGGAAAACTGTTCTAGATGATCCTGCTTCTACCACTGATGCTTGTCTTTGGACAGATACTTGTGTTTCTTTCAACTCAGCTGAACAGGCCTATTTGGAACGAACAGAGTCCACCACCAGTTTCAAAAACACACCTTGCAGGAAATATTCCTTTCAAAAACTAACTCATTTCTCACAGGGAAACAATGTACTAGATTCGGCAGCTTCCAGCATAGATTATTTCCTTGGGAGTGATTCTTGTTTTTGTTCAACTTAGCTGAATTAGGCCTATTGGAGCAAACGTTTCCATTCTCCAACAGGAAAGTGTGATTTGCAGGAGATATTCCTTTCACAAACTAATTCCATTCTCACAGGGAAACAATGTGCTAGATTCTCCTGCTTCTAACACAGATCGTAGACCTTATAGAGTTACGTGTGTTTCTTCAACATAGCTCAATAGGCCTATTTGAAACAAAGAGAGCGTATCTACCCCTAGAAACGCCTAAGTTGAATGAATTATTCCTTTCAAAACTTAACTCAGTTCTCACAGTGAAACAAAGTGCTACATGTTGCAGCATCTAGCATAGATGATTTTCTTTGGAGAGGTACATGTGTTTCTTCAATTCAGCTTTTTAGGCCTATTTCGAGCAAACGCTGCTTATCTCCACAATGAGAACTGTGATTTGCAGGAAGTATTCCTTTCAAAAAGTAACTCAATTCTCCCAGGGAAACAATGTGCTAAGGGATCCTTCAAGTAACATAGATGGTTTTCTTTGGAGAGATACATGTCTTTCTTCAAGTTAGTTGAATTGTCCTACTTGGAGCAAACAGAACCTACTTCCCCCTTGAAATATCTAGTTGTAGGAAGTATTCCTTTGAAAAACTAACTCAATTCTCACAGGGAAACCATGTGCTAGATGCTCCTGCTTCTAACCCAAAGGGTTCTCTTTCAAGGGATACATGTGTTTTGTCAACTTCTCTGTATAGGCCTCTTTGGAAGAAGATGAGGCTTTTTCCACCTTGAAAACTGTAATTTGCGGGAAACATTTCTTTCCAAAACTAACTCAGTTCTCCTAGGGAAACAATGTGCTAGATGTTCCTGCTTCTACAACACATGAGTTTCTTTCAAGAGATACATGCGTTTCTTCATCTCAGTTGAATAGGCTTATTTGGAACTACATGAGCTTTACTCCACTTTGAAAACCATCATTTGCAGGATGGATAGTTTTTGAAAAGTAACTCAGTTCTCACAGGGAAACAATGCACTAGATGCTCATTCTTTTCACTCTGAAGGTTTTCTTCCACAGATACACATATTTCATCACTTAGCTGAATAGGCCTTTTTGGATCAAAGTTATCTCCACCTTGAAAACTATGATTGGCTTAAGTATGACTTTGAAAAACTAACTCAATTCTCATACCGAAACAAGTATTTGATTCAGGAAGCTTCTAACATGGAGGCATTTCTTCTGAGAGATACATGTATTCCTTCACTCATGTCATAGGCCTATTCAGAGCAAACAGAGACTATCTCCACCTTGAAAACGGTGATTTGCATGATGTACTTCTCTCAAAACCTAACTCAATACTCACAGGGAAAGAAAGTGTTACATGCTCCAGCTAGTAACGTAGATGGTTTCCTTTGGAAAGATACATGTATTTCTTCAACTCACTTGCATAGGCCTGTTTTGAGCAACCTGAGCCTATCTCCATGACGAAACATCTAAGTTGCAAGAAGTATTCCTTTCCAAAACTAACTTGGTTTTCACAGGGACATAATGCACTAAATGCTCCACCTTCTAAAATAGATGCTTTTCTTTAGAGATATACATGTGTTTCTTTGAACAGAGCTGAATAGGACTATTTGGAGCAAATGGAGCCTATGTCCATCTTGGAAACTATGACTTGCATGAAGTGTTCCTTTCAAAAACTAACTCAGTTCTCACAGGGAAACATAGTACTACACGCTGCACCTACTAATGCAGATGGTATTCTTTGGAGAGATACGTGTGTCACTTTATCTCTGCTGAAGAGGCGTGTTTTTAGAAAACAGAGCCTATCTCCACCTTGAAACACCTAAGTTCCCAAAAGCAATTTTTCAAAATCTAACTAAATTCTCACATGGAGGAAATGTTCTAGATGCTCCTGCTTCTAACACAGATGGTTTTCGTTGGAGAGATGCCTGTGTGTCCTCAACTCAGATGAATAGGCTTATTTGGTTGTCCACTTTCAAAACCCACATTGAAGGAAGTATTCCTTTCAAAAAGTAACTCAACTCTCACAGTGAAACAATGTGCTAGATGCTCCGGCTTCTAGCCCTGATGGATTTCTTTCGAGAGATACATGTGTTTCTTCAACTTAGCTGAATAGGCCTATTTGGTTCACATGAGCCTTTCTCCACCATGAACACAATGTTTTCCAGGAAACATTCCTTTCGAAAACTAACTCAATTCGCCCAGGGAATCAATCTGCAACATGCTGCATCTTCGAACATCAATAGCTTCTCTGGACAGATTCATGAGATTCCACAACTCAGCTGACTACTCCTTATTGGAAGAAAATGAACCATTCTCCAACATGAAAACTACATTTGCAGGGTGTATTCCTTTCCAACACTTACTCACTTCTCATAGGGAATCAATCTGCCACAAGCTGCAGCTTCTAACATAAATAGTTTTCTTCAGAGAGATACATGTCTTTCTTTACTTCAGCAGAATAAGCTCCTTTAGAGCAACAGGAGGCTTACTCCACCTTGAAAACTATGATTTATAGGAAGTATTTCTTTCAAAAACTAACTCAATTCTCACAGTGAACAACGAGCTAGATGCTCCTGCTTCTAACACAGTTACTTTTCTCTCAGGATATACATGGGCTTCTTCAACTCAGCTGAATAGGCCTACTTGGAGCAACATAAGCCTTCCTCCACCTTGAAAACTGTGATTTGCAGGAAGTATTCCTTTCCAAAACGAACTCAACTCCCACAGAGAAACAATGTAGTAGATGCTGCAGCTTCGAACATAGATGGCTTTCTTTGGAGAGATACATTTCTTCAACTCAGCTGAATAAGCCTATTTGGAATGAAGAGAGCTTATCACCACTTTGAAAACTCCACGTTGCAGGAAGTATTCCTTTCCAAAAGTAACTCAACTCTCACAGGGAAAGTATGTGCTAGGTGCTCCTGCTTCTAACACTGATGGTTGTTTTTGGACAGTTGAATGTGCTTCTTAAACTCAGCTGAATAGGCCTATCTGGAACAAAATGATCTTTTCCCCACCTTTAAAAGTCTGATTTGCAGGAAGTATTACTTTCAAATCTAACTCATCCCTCACAGGGAAACACTGTGCTGGAGGCTGCAGTTTATAACACGCATGGATTTCTTTGGAGAGATACATGTGTTTCTTCATCTCAGCTGAAGAGGCCTATTTGGAACAAAATAAGCCTTTTTACACCATGAAATCTATGATTTGTAGGAGCTATTCCTTTCAAAAAGTAACTCAGCTCTCACAGAGAAACAATGTGCTACCTGCTGCAGCTTCTAACATTGATGGTTTTCTTTTGCGGGGTACATGTGTTTCTTGCACTCAGCTGAACATTCCTCTTTGGAGCAAACAGAGCCTATCTCCACCTTGAGAACTATGATTTTCAATAAGCACTCCGTTCCAAAACTAGCTGAATTCTCACAGGGGAAAACTGTTCTAGATGATCCTGCTTCTACCACTGATGCTTGTCTTTGGACAGATACTTGTGTTTCTTTCAACTCAGCTGAACAGGCCTATTTGGAACGAACAGAGTCCACCACCAGTTTCAAAAACACACCTTGCAGGAAATATTCCTTTCAAAAACTAACTCATTTCTCACAGGGAAACAATGTACTAGATTCGGCAGCTTCCAGCATAGATTATTTCCTTGGGAGTGATTCTTGTTTTTGTTCAACTTAGCTGAATTAGGCCTATTGGAGCAAACGTTTCCATTCTCCAACAGGAAAGTGTGATTTGCAGGAGATATTCCTTTCACAAACTAATTCCATTCTCACAGGGAAACAATGTGCTAGATTCTCCTGCTTCTAACACAGATCGTAGACCTTATAGAGTTACGTGTGTTTCTTCAACATAGCTCAATAGGCCTATTTGAAACAAAGAGAGCGTATCTACCCCTAGAAACGCCTAAGTTGAATGAATTATTCCTTTCAAAACTTAACTCAGTTCTCACAGTGAAACAAAGTGCTACATGTTGCAGCATCTAGCATAGATGATTTTCTTTGGAGAGGTACATGTGTTTCTTCAATTCAGCTTTTTAGGCCTATTTCGAGCAAACGCTGCTTATCTCCACAATGAGAACTGTGATTTGCAGGAAGTATTCCTTTCAAAAAGTAACTCAATTCTCCCAGGGAAACAATGTGCTAAGGGATCCTTCAAGTAACATAGATGGTTTTCTTTGGAGAGATACATGTCTTTCTTCAAGTTAGTTGAATTGTCCTACTTGGAGCAAACAGAACCTACTTCCCCCTTGAAATATCTAGTTGTAGGAAGTATTCCTTTGAAAAACTAACTCAATTCTCACAGGGAAACCATGTGCTAGATGCTCCTGCTTCTAACCCAAAGGGTTCTCTTTCAAGGGATACATGTGTTTTGTCAACTTCTCTGTATAGGCCTCTTTGGAAGAAGATGAGGCTTTTTCCACCTTGAAAACTGTAATTTGCGGGAAACATTTCTTTCCAAAACTAACTCAGTTCTCCTAGGGAAACAATGTGCTAGATGTTCCTGCTTCTACAACACATGAGTTTCTTTCAAGAGATACATGCGTTTCTTCATCTCAGTTGAATAGGCTTATTTGGAACTACATGAGCTTTACTCCACTTTGAAAACCATCATTTGCAGGATGGATAGTTTTTGAAAAGTAACTCAGTTCTCACAGGGAAACAATGCACTAGATGCTCATTCTTTTCACTCTGAAGGTTTTCTTCCACAGATACACATATTTCATCACTTAGCTGAATAGGCCTTTTTGGATCAAAGTTATCTCCACCTTGAAAACTATGATTGGCTTAAGTATGACTTTGAAAAACTAACTCAATTCTCATACCGAAACAAGTATTTGATTCAGGAAGCTTCTAACATGGAGGCATTTCTTCTGAGAGATACATGTATTCCTTCACTCATGTCATAGGCCTATTCAGAGCAAACAGAGACTATCTCCACCTTGAAAACGGTGATTTGCATGATGTACTTCTCTCAAAACCTAACTCAATACTCACAGGGAAAGAAAGTGTTACATGCTCCAGCTAGTAACGTAGATGGTTTCCTTTGGAAAGATACATGTATTTCTTCAACTCACTTGCATAGGCCTGTTTTGAGCAACCTGAGCCTATCTCCATGACGAAACATCTAAGTTGCAAGAAGTATTCCTTTCCAAAACTAACTTGGTTTTCACAGGGACATAATGCACTAAATGCTCCACCTTCTAAAATAGATGCTTTTCTTTAGAGATATACATGTGTTTCTTTGAACAGAGCTGAATAGGACTATTTGGAGCAAATGGAGCCTATGTCCATCTTGGAAACTATGACTTGCATGAAGTGTTCCTTTCAAAAACTAACTCAGTTCTCACAGGGAAACATAGTACTACACGCTGCACCTACTAATGCAGATGGTATTCTTTGGAGAGATACGTGTGTCACTTTATCTCTGCTGAAGAGGCGTGTTTTTAGAAAACAGAGCCTATCTCCACCTTGAAACACCTAAGTTCCCAAAAGCAATTTTTCAAAATCTAACTAAATTCTCACATGGAGGAAATGTTCTAGATGCTCCTGCTTCTAACACAGATGGTTTTCGTTGGAGAGATGCCTGTGTGTCCTCAACTCAGATGAATAGGCTTATTTGGTTGTCCACTTTCAAAACCCACATTGAAGGAAGTATTCCTTTCAAAAAGTAACTCAACTCTCACAGTGAAACAATGTGCTAGATGCTCCGGCTTCTAGCCCTGATGGATTTCTTTCGAGAGATACATGTGTTTCTTCAACTTAGCTGAATAGGCCTATTTGGTTCACATGAGCCTTTCTCCACCATGAACACAATGTTTTCCAGGAAACATTCCTTTCGAAAACTAACTCAATTCGCCCAGGGAATCAATCTGCAACATGCTGCATCTTCGAACATCAATAGCTTCTCTGGACAGATTCATGAGATTCCACAACTCAGCTGACTACTCCTTATTGGAAGAAAATGAACCATTCTCCAACATGAAAACTACATTTGCAGGGTGTATTCCTTTCCAACACTTACTCACTTCTCATAGGGAATCAATCTGCCACAAGCTGCAGCTTCTAACATAAATAGTTTTCTTCAGAGAGATACATGTCTTTCTTTACTTCAGCAGAATAAGCTCCTTTAGAGCAACAGGAGGCTTACTCCACCTTGAAAACTATGATTTATAGGAAGTATTTCTTTCAAAAACTAACTCAATTCTCACAGTGAACAACGAGCTAGATGCTCCTGCTTCTAACACAGTTACTTTTCTCTCAGGATATACATGGGCTTCTTCAACTCAGCTGAATAGGCCTACTTGGAGCAACATAAGCCTTCCTCCACCTTGAAAACTGTGATTTGCAGGAAGTATTCCTTTCCAAAACGAACTCAACTCCCACAGAGAAACAATGTAGTAGATGCTGCAGCTTCGAACATAGATGGCTTTCTTTGGAGAGATACATTTCTTCAACTCAGCTGAATAAGCCTATTTGGAATGAAGAGAGCTTATCACCACTTTGAAAACTCCACGTTGCAGGAAGTATTCCTTTCCAAAAGTAACTCAACTCTCACAGGGAAAGTATGTGCTAGGTGCTCCTGCTTCTAACACTGATGGTTGTTTTTGGACAGTTGAATGTGCTTCTTAAACTCAGCTGAATAGGCCTATCTGGAACAAAATGATCTTTTCCCCACCTTTAAAAGTCTGATTTGCAGGAAGTATTACTTTCAAATCTAACTCATCCCTCACAGGGAAACACTGTGCTGGAGGCTGCGGTTTATAACACGCATGGATTTCTTTGGAGAGATACATGTGTTTCTTCATCTCAGCTGAAGAGGCCTATTTGGAACAAAATAAGCCTTTTTACACCATGAAATCTATGATTTGTAGGAGCTATTCCTTTCAAAAAGTAACTCAGCTCTCACAGAGAAACAATGTGCTACCTGCTGCAGCTTCTAACATTGATGGTTTTCTTTTGCGGGGTACATGTGTTTCTTGCACTCAGCTGAACATTCCTCTTTGGAGCAAACAGAGCCTATCTCCACCTTGAGAACTATGATTTTCAATAAGCACTCCGTTCCAAAACTAGCTGAATTCTCACAGGGGAAAACTGTTCTAGATGATCCTGCTTCTACCACTGATGCTTGTCTTTGGACAGATACTTGTGTTTCTTTCAACTCAGCTGAACAGGCCTATTTGGAACGAACAGAGTCCACCACCAGTTTCAAAAACACACCTTGCAGGAAATATTCCTTTCAAAAACTAACTCATTTCTCACAGGGAAACAATGTACTAGATTCGGCAGCTTCCAGCATAGATTATTTCCTTGGGAGTGATTCTTGTTTTTGTTCAACTTAGCTGAATTAGGCCTATTGGAGCAAACGTTTCCATTCTCCAACAGGAAAGTGTGATTTGCAGGAGATATTCCTTTCACAAACTAATTCCATTCTCACAGGGAAACAATGTGCTAGATTCTCCTGCTTCTAACACAGATCGTAGACCTTATAGAGTTACGTGTGTTTCTTCAACATAGCTCAATAGGCCTATTTGAAACAAAGAGAGCGTATCTACCCCTAGAAACGCCTAAGTTGAATGAATTATTCCTTTCAAAACTTAACTCAGTTCTCACAGTGAAACAAAGTGCTACATGTTGCAGCATCTAGCATAGATGATTTTCTTTGGAGAGGTACATGTGTTTCTTCAATTCAGCTTTTTAGGCCTATTTCGAGCAAACGCTGCTTATCTCCACAATGAGAACTGTGATTTGCAGGAAGTATTCCTTTCAAAAAGTAACTCAATTCTCCCAGGGAAACAATGTGCTAAGGGATCCTTCAAGTAACATAGATGGTTTTCTTTGGAGAGATACATGTCTTTCTTCAAGTTAGTTGAATTGTCCTACTTGGAGCAAACAGAACCTACTTCCCCCTTGAAATATCTAGTTGTAGGAAGTATTCCTTTGAAAAACTAACTCAATTCTCACAGGGAAACCATGTGCTAGATGCTCCTGCTTCTAACCCAAAGGGTTCTCTTTCAAGGGATACATGTGTTTTGTCAACTTCTCTGTATAGGCCTCTTTGGAAGAAGATGAGGCTTTTTCCACCTTGAAAACTGTAATTTGCGGGAAACATTTCTTTCCAAAACTAACTCAGTTCTCCTAGGGAAACAATGTGCTAGATGTTCCTGCTTCTACAACACATGAGTTTCTTTCAAGAGATACATGCGTTTCTTCATCTCAGTTGAATAGGCTTATTTGGAACTACATGAGCTTTACTCCACTTTGAAAACCATCATTTGCAGGATGGATAGTTTTTGAAAAGTAACTCAGTTCTCACAGGGAAACAATGCACTAGATGCTCATTCTTTTCACTCTGAAGGTTTTCTTCCACAGATACACATATTTCATCACTTAGCTGAATAGGCCTTTTTGGATCAAAGTTATCTCCACCTTGAAAACTATGATTGGCTTAAGTATGACTTTGAAAAACTAACTCAATTCTCATACCGAAACAACTATTTGATTCAGGAAGCTTCTAACATGGATGCATTTCTTCTGAGAGATACATGTATTCCTTCACTCATGTCATAGGCCTATTCAGAGCAAACAGAGACTATCTCCACCTTGAAAACGGTGATTTGCATGATGTACTTCTCTCAAAACCTAACTCAATACTCACAGGGAAAGAAAGTGTTACATGCTCCAGCTAGTAACGTAGATGGTTTCCTTTGGAAAGATACATGTATTTCTTCAACTCACTTGCATAGGCCTGTTTTGAGCAACCTGAGCCTATCTCCATGACGAAACATCTAAGTTGCAAGAAGTATTCCTTTCCAAAACTAACTTGGTTTTCACAGGGACATAATGCACTAAATGCTCCACCTTCTAAAATAGATGCTTTTCTTTAGAGATATACATGTGTTTCTTTGAACAGAGCTGAATAGGACTATTTGGAGCAAATGGAGCCTATGTCCATCTTGGAAACTATGACTTGCATGAAGTGTTCCTTTCAAAAACTAACTCAGTTCTCACAGGGAAACATAGTACTACACGCTGCACCTACTAATGCAGATGGTATTCTTTGGAGAGATACGTGTGTCACTTTATCTCTGCTGAAGAGGCGTGTTTTTAGAAAACAGAGCCTATCTCCACCTTGAAACACCTAAGTTCCCAAAAGCAATTTTTCAAAATCTAACTAAATTCTCACATGGAGGAAATGTTCTAGATGCTCCTGCTTCTAACACAGATGGTTTTCTTTAGAGAGATGCCTGTGTGTCCTCAACTCAGATGAATAGGCTTATTTGGTTGTCCACTTTCAAAACCCACATTGAAGGAAGTATTCCTTTCAAAAAGTAACTCAACTCTCACAGTGAAACAATTTGCTAGATGCTCCGGCTTCTAGCCCTGATGGATTTCTTTCGAGAGATACATGTGTTTCTTCAACTTAGCTGAATAGGCCTATTTGGTTCACATGAGCCTTTCTCCACCATGAACACAATGTTTTCCAGGAAACATTCCTTTCGAAAACTAACTCAATTCGCCCAGGGAATCAATCTGCAACATGCTGCATCTTCGAACATCAATAGCTTCTCTGGACAGATTCATGAGATTCCACAACTCAGCTGACTACTCCTTATTGGAAGAAAATGAACCATTCTCCAACATGAAAACTACATTTGCAGGGTGTATTCCTTTCCAACACTTACTCACTTCTCATAGGGAATCAATCTGCCACAAGCTGCAGCTTCTAACATAAATAGTTTTCTTCAGAGAGATACATGTCTTTCTTTACTTCAGAAGAATAAGCTCCTTTAGAGCAACAGGAGGCTTACTCCACCTTGAAAACTATGATTTATAGGAAGTATTTCTTTCAAAAACTAACTCAATTCTCACAGTGAACAACGAGCTAGATGCTCCTGCTTCTAACACAGTTACTTTTCTCTCAGGATATACATGGGCTTCTTCAACTCAGCTGAATAGGCCTACTTGGAGCAACATAAGCCTTCCTCCACCTTGAAAACTGTGATTTGCAGGAAGTATTCCTTTCCAAAACGAACTCAACTCCCACAGAGAAACAATGTAGTAGATGCTGCAGCTTCGAACATAGATGGCTTTCTTTGGAGAGATACATTTCTTCAACTCAGCTGAATAAGCCTATTTGGAATGAAGAGAGCTTATCACCACTTTGAAAACTCCACGTTGCAGGAAGTATTCCTTTCCAAAAGTAACTCAACTCTCACAGGGAAAGTATGTGCTAGGTGCTCCTGCTTCTAACACTGATGGTTGTTTTTGGACAGTTGAATGTGCTTCTTAAACTCAGCTGAATAGGCCTATCTGGAACAAAATGATCTTTTCCCCACCTTTAAAAGTCTGATTTGCAGGAAGTATTACTTTCAAATCTAACTCATCCCTCACAGGGAAACACTGTGCTGGAGGCTGCGGTTTATAACACGCATGGATTTCTTTGGAGAGATACATGTGTTTCTTCATCTCAGCTGAAGAGGCCTATTTGGAACAAAATAAGCCTTTTTACACCATGAAATCTATGATTTGTAGGAGCTATTCCTTTCAAAAAGTAACTCAGCTCTCACAGAGAAACAATGTGCTACCTGCTGCAGCTTCTAACATTGATGGTGTTCTTTTGCGGGGTACATGTGTTTCTTGCACTCAGCTGAACATTCCTCTTTGGAGCAAACAGAGCCTATCTCCACCTTGAGAACTATGATTTTCAATAAGCACTCCGTTCCAAAACTAGCTGAATTCTCACAGGGGAAAACTGTTCTAGATGATCCTGCTTCTACCACTGATGCTTGTCTTTGGACAGATACTTGTGTTTCTTTCAACTCAGCTGAACAGGCCTATTTGGAACGAACAGAGTCCACCACCAGTTTCAAAAACACACCTTGCAGGAAATATTCCTTTCAAAAACTAACTCATTTCTCACAGGGAAACAATGTACTAGATTCGGCAGCTTCCAGCATAGATTATTTCCTTGGGAGTGATTCTTGTTTTTGTTCAACTTAGCTGAATTAGGCCTATTGGAGCAAACGTTTCCATTCTCCAACAGGAAAGTGTGATTTGCAGGAGATATTCCTTTCACAAACTAATTCCATTCTCACAGGGAAACAATGTGCTAGATTCTCCTGCTTCTAACACAGATCGTAGACCTTATAGAGTTACGTGTGTTTCTTCAACATAGCTCAATAGGCCTATTTGAAACAAAGAGAGCGTATCTACCCCTAGAAACGCCTAAGTTGAATGAATTATTCCTTTCAAAACTTAACTCAGTTCTCACAGTGAAACAAAGTGCTACATGTTGCAGCATCTAGCATAGATGATTTTCTTTGGAGAGGTACATGTGTTTCTTCAATTCAGCTTTTTAGGCCTATTTCGAGCAAACGCTGCTTATCTCCACAATGAGAACTGTGATTTGCAGGAAGTATTCCTTTCAAAAAGTAACTCAATTCTCCCAGGGAAACAATGTGCTAAGGGATCCTTCAAGTAACATAGATGGTTTTCTTTGGAGAGATACATGTCTTTCTTCAAGTTAGTTGAATTGTCCTACTTGGAGCAAACAGAACCTACTTCCCCCTTGAAATATCTAGTTGTAGGAAGTATTCCTTTGAAAAACTAACTCAATTCTCACAGGGAAACCATGTGCTAGATGCTCCTGCTTCTAACCCAAAGGGTTCTCTTTCAAGGGATACATGTGTTTTGTCAACTTCTCTGTATAGGCCTCTTTGGAAGAAGATGAGGCTTTTTCCACCTTGAAAACTGTAATTTGCGGGAAACATTTCTTTCCAAAACTAACTCAGTTCTCCTAGGGAAACAATGTGCTAGATGTTCCTGCTTCTACAACACATGAGTTTCTTTCAAGAGATACATGCGTTTCTTCATCTCAGTTGAATAGGCTTATTTGGAACTACATGAGCTTTACTCCACTTTGAAAACCATCATTTGCAGGATGGATAGTTTTTGAAAAGTAACTCAGTTCTCACAGGGAAACAATGCACTAGATGCTCATTCTTTTCACTCTGAAGGTTTTCTTCCACAGATACACATATTTCATCACTTAGCTGAATAGGCCTTTTTGGATCAAAGTTATCTCCACCTTGAAAACTATGATTGGCTTAAGTATGACTTTGAAAAACTAACTCAATTCTCATACCGAAACAAGTATTTGATTCAGGAAGCTTCTAACATGGAGGCATTTCTTCTGAGAGATACATGTATTCCTTCACTCATGTCATAGGCCTATTCAGAGCAAACAGAGACTATCTCCACCTTGAAAACGGTGATTTGCATGATGTACTTCTCTCAAAACCTAACTCAATACTCACAGGGAAAGAAAGTGTTACATGCTCCAGCTAGTAACGTAGATGGTTTCCTTTGGAAAGATACATGTATTTCTTCAACTCACTTGCATAGGCCTGTTTTGAGCAACCTGAGCCTATCTCCATGACGAAACATCTAAGTTGCAAGAAGTATTCCTTTCCAAAACTAACTTGGTTTTCACAGGGACATAATGCACTAAATGCTCCACCTTCTAAAATAGATGCTTTTCTTTAGAGATATACATGTGTTTCTTTGAACAGAGCTGAATAGGACTATTTGGAGCAAATGGAGCCTATGTCCATCTTGGAAACTATGACTTGCATGAAGTGTTCCTTTCAAAAACTAACTCAGTTCTCACAGGGAAACATAGTACTACACGCTGCACCTACTAATGCAGATGGTATTCTTTGGAGAGATACGTGTGTCACTTTATCTCTGCTGAAGAGGCGTGTTTTTAGAAAACAGAGCCTATCTCCACCTTGAAACACCTAAGTTCCCAAAAGCAATTTTTCAAAATCTAACTAAATTCTCACATGGAGGAAATGTTCTAGATGCTCCTGCTTCTAACACAGATGGTTTTCGTTGGAGAGATGCCTGTGTGTCCTCAACTCAGATGAATAGGCTTATTTGGTTGTCCACTTTCAAAACCCACATTGAAGGAAGTATTCCTTTCAAAAAGTAACTCAACTCTCACAGTGAAACAATGTGCTAGATGCTCCGGCTTCTAGCCCTGATGGATTTCTTTCGAGGGATACATGTGTTTCTTCAACTTAGCTGAATAGGCCTATTTGGTTCACATGAGCCTTTCTCCACCATGAACACAATGTTTTCCAGGAAACATTCCTTTCGAAAACTAACTCAATTCGCCCAGGGAATCAATCTGCAACATGCTGCATCTTCGAACATCAATAGCTTCTCTGGACAGATTCATGAGATTCCACAACTCAGCTGACTACTCCTTATTGGAAGAAAATGAACCATTCTCCAACATGAAAACTACATTTGCAGGGTGTATTCCTTTCCAACACTTACTCACTTCTCATAGGGAATCAATCTGCCACAAGCTGCAGCTTCTAACATAAATAGTTTTCTTCAGAGAGATACATGTCTTTCTTTACTTCAGCAGAATAAGCTCCTTTAGAGCAACAGGAGGCTTACTCCACCTTGAAAACTATGATTTATAGGAAGTATTTCTTTCAAAAACTAACTCAATTCTCACAGTGAACAACGAGCTAGATGCTCCTGCTTCTAACACAGTTACTTTTCTCTCAGGATATACATGGGCTTCTTCAACTCAGCTGAATAGGCCTACTTGGAGCAACATAAGCCTTCCTCCACCTTGAAAACTGTGATTTGCAGGAAGTATTCCTTTCCAAAACGAACTCAACTCCCACAGAGAAACAATGTACTAGGTGCTGCAGCTTCGAACATAGATGGCTTTCTTTGGAGAGATACATTTCTTCAACTCAGCTGAATAAGCCTATTTGGAATGAAGAGAGCTTATCACCACTTTGAAAACTCCACGTTGCAGGAAGTATTCCTTTCCAAAAGTAACTCAACTCTCACAGGGAAAGTATGTGCTAGGTGCTCCTGCTTCTAACACTGATGGTTGTTTTTGGACAGTTGAATGTGCTTCTTAAACTCAGCTGAATAGGCCTATCTGGAACAAAATGATCTTTTCCCCACCTTTAAAAGTCTGATTTGCAGGAAGTATTACTTTCAAATCTAACTCATCCCTCACAGGGAAACACTGTGCTGGAGGCTGCGGTTTATAACACGCATGGATTTCTTTGGAGAGATACATGTGTTTCTTCATCTCAGCTGAAGAGGCCTATTTGGAACAAAATAAGCCTTTTTACACCATGAAATCTATGATTTGTAGGAACTATTCCTTTCAAAAAGTAACTCAGCTCTCACAGAGAAACAATGTGCTACCTGCTGCAGCTTCTAACATTGATGGTTTTCTTTTGCGGGGTACATGTGTTTCCTGCACTCAGCTGAACATTCCTCTTTGGAGCAAACAGAGCCTATCTCCACCTTGAGAACTATGATTTTCAATAAGCACTCCGTTCCAAAACTAGCTGAATTCTCACAGGGGAAAACTGTTCTAGATGATCCTGCTTCTACCACTGATGCTTGTCTTTGGACAGATACTTGTGTTTCTTTCAACTCAGCTGAACAGGCCTATTTGGAACGAACAGAGTCCACCACCAGTTTCAAAAACACACCTTGCAGGAAATATTCCTTTCAAAAACTAACTCATTTCTCACAGGGAAACAATGTACTAGATTTGGCAGCTTCCAGCATAGATTATTTCCTTGGGAGTGATTCTTGTTTTTGTTCAACTTAGCTGAATTAGGCCTATTGGAGCAAACGTTTCCATTCTCCAACAGGAAAGTGTGATTTGCAGGAGATATTCCTTTCACAAACTAATTCCATTCTCACAGGGAAACAATGTGCTAGATTCTCCTGCTTCTAACACAGATCGTAGACCTTATAGAGTTACGTGTGTTTCTTCAACATAGCTCAATAGGCCTATTTGAAACAAAGAGAGCGTATCTACCCCTAGAAACGCCTAAGTTGAATGAATTATTCCTTTCAAAACTTAACTCAGTTCTCACAGTGAAACAAAGTGCTACATGTTGCAGCATCTAGCATAGATGATTTTCTTTGGAGAGGTACATGTGTTTCTTCAATTCAGCTTTTTAGGCCTATTTCGAGCAAACGCTGCTTATCTCCACAATGAGAACTGTGATTTGCAGGAAGTATTCCTTTCAAAAAGTAACTCAATTCTCCCAGGGAAACAATGTGCTAAGGGATCCTTCAAGTAACATAGATGGTTTTCTTTGGAGAGATACATGTCTTTCTTCAAGTTAGTTGAATTGTCCTACTTGGAGCAAACAGAACCTACTTCCCCCTTGAAATATCTAGTTGTAGGAAGTATTCCTTTGAAAAACTAACTCAATTCTCACAGGGAAACCATGTGCTAGATGCTCCTGCTTCTAACCCAAAGGGTTCTCTTTCAAGGGATACATGTGTTTTGTCAACTTCTCTGTATAGGCCTCTTTGGAAGAAGATGAGGCTTTTTCCACCTTGAAAACTGTAATTTGCGGGAAACATTTCTTTCCAAAACTAACTCAGTTCTCCTAGGGAAACAATGTGCTAGATGTTCCTGCTTCTACAACACATGAGTTTCTTTCAAGAGATACATGCGTTTCTTCATCTCAGTTGAATAGGCTTATTTGGAACTACATGAGCTTTACTCCACTTTGAAAACCATCATTTGCAGGATGGATAGTTTTTGAAAAGTAACTCAGTTCTCACAGGGAAACAATGCACTAGATGCTCATTCTTTTCACTCTGAAGGTTTTCTTCCACAGATACACATATTTCATTACTTAGCTGAGTAGGCCTTTTTGGATCAAAGTTATCTCCACCTTGAAAACTATGATTGGCTTAAGTATGACTTTGAAAAACTAACTCAATTCTCATACCGAAACAAGTATTTGATTCAGGAAGCTTCTAACATGGATGCATTTCTTCTGAGAGATACATGTATTCCTTCACTCATGTCATAGGCCTATTCAGAGCAAACAGAGACTATCTCCACCTTGAAAACGGTGATTTGCATGATGTACTTCTCTCAAAACCTAACTCAATACTCACAGGGAAAGAAAGTGTTACATGCTCCAGCTAGTAACGTAGATGGTTTCCTTTGGAAAGATACATGTATTTCTTCAACTCACTTGCATAGGCCTGTTTTGAGCAACCTGAGCCTATCTCCATGACGAAACATCTAAGTTGCAAGAAGTATTCCTTTCCAAAACTAACTTGGTTTTCACAGGGACATAATGCACTAAATGCTCCACCTTCTAAAATAGATGCTTTTCTTTAGAGATATACATGTGTTTCTTTGAACAGAGCTGAATAGGACTATTTGGAGCAAATGGAGCCTATGTCCATCTTGGAAACTATGACTTGCATGAAGTGTTCCTTTCAAAAACTAACTCAGTTCTCACAGGGAAACATAGTACTACACGCTGCACCTACTAATGCAGATGGTATTCTTTGGAGAGATACGTGTGTCACTTTATCTCTGCTGAAGAGGCGTGTTTTTAGAAAACAGAGCCTATCTCCACCTTGAAACACCTAAGTTCCCAAAAGCAATTTTTCAAAATCTAACTAAATTCTCACATGGAGGAAATGTTCTAGATGCTCCTGCTTCTAACACAGATGGTTTTCGTTGGAGAGATGCCTGTGTGTCCTCAACTCAGATGAATAGGCTTATTTGGTTGTCCACTTTCAAAACCCACATTGAAGGAAGTATTCCTTTCAAAAAGTAACTCAACTCTCACAGTGAAACAATGTGCTAGATGCTCCGGCTTCTAGCCCTGATGGATTTCTTTCGAGAGATACATGTGTTTCTTCAACTTAGCTGAATAGTCCTATTTGGTTCACATGAGCCTTTCTCCACCATGAAAACAATGTTTTCCAGGAAACATTCCTTTCGAAAACTAACTCAATTCGCCCAGGGAATCAATCTGCAACATGCTGCATCTTCGAACATCAATAGCTTCTCTGGACAGATTGATGAGATTCCACAACTCAGCTGACTACTCCTTGTTGGAAGAAAATGAACCATTCTCCAACATGAAAACTACATTTGCAGGGTGTATTCCTTTCCAACACTTACTCACTTCTCATAGGGAATCAATCTGCCACAAGCTGCAGCTTCTAACATAAATAGTTTTCTTCAGAGAGATACATGTCTTTCTTTACTTCAGCAGAATAAGCTCCTTTAGAGCAACAGGAGGCTTACTCCACCTTGAAAACTATGATTTATAGGAAGTATTTCTTTCAAAAACTAACTCAATTCTCACAGTGAACAACGAGCTAGATGCTCCTGCTTCTAACACAGTTACTTTTCTCTCAGGATATACATGGGCTTCTTCAACTCAGCTGAATAGGCCTACTTGGAGCAACATAAGCCTTCCTCCACCTTGAAAACTGTGATTTGCAGGAAGTATTCCTTTCCAAAACGAACTCAACTCTCACAGAGAAACAATGTACTAGATGCTGCAGCTTCGAACATAGATGGCTTTCTTTGGAGAGATACATTTCTTCAACTCAGCTGAATAAGCCTATTTGGAATGAAGAGAGCTTATCACCACTTTGAAAACTCCACGTTGCAGGAAGTATTCCTTTCCAAAAGTAACTCAACTGTCACAGGGAAAGTATGTGCTAGGTGCTCCTGCTTCTAACACTGATGGTTGTTTTTGGGCAATTGAATGTGCTTCTTAAACTCAGCTGAATAGGCCTATCTGGAACAAAATGATCTTTTCCCCACCTTTAAAAGTCTGATTTGCAGGAAGTATTACTTTCAAATCTAATTCATCCCTCACAGGGAAACAATGTGCTTGCAACTCCTGCTGGGACCCCTGACACCTGCTTGCAAGAGACACAGTGCCTGTTCCATTCAGTGGAAAGGGTCTATTGGCACAAAGATGGAATTGCTCACACTGTCAAACCCTGACAGATAGGCAGTGTACCTTTTGCATGCTACATCACTTGAAGCTGCTGAACAAAGTGCTAGAGCATCTTTCTTGTAACATTTTTGGTTGTGCTACAAGACATACAGTAATACTTCCCTTCATGGACACAGGCCATTTTGCCCGAAAATCATGTTCCTCACACATTCAAACCGTGAGAGGTAGGTGGTCTTCCTTGTAAACTTCACTCTACTCACACTGTTACACAAGTTGCTGGACCGACTTACTTCCAACCTAAAGAATTTTCTGAGAAGGGCCTCAGAACTTCTTCCATTCTCTTCAAAGGGGTGGTGTTGCACAAAGGTGATTTTTTACATCCTTGAAAACACTGAGTTGTAGGCTTTATTCCTTTAAAGCAGTATATCAATTCGCCTTAGAAAACAAGGTGCTTGACCCTCCTGTTTCTAACATTCATACTTCTCTTCCAAGAGATGTAGTGCTGGTTCCATTGACTTGAAAGAGGTCATTTTGCTCAAGCTTGAGGTTCCTCCACCCATAAAAACACTGAGAGTTAGGCACTATACCCTTCAACAGGGAACTCAATTCACAATGCTTAACAGGGTGCTAGACCCTCTTGCTTCTACCATTAATGATTGTCTTAGAGGACCTACAGTATGCCTCCATTCACTTGAAAGGAGCTATTTAGCAGCACATTGATGTTCCTCCCCCTGAAAACACTGAGTGTTAGGCAGTATTGCCTTAAACAGGTAACTCAATTCGCCATGCTTAAAAGGTGTTTGACCCTCTTGCTTGTAACACTTATGCTTCTCTTACAGGGAAACAGTGCTTCTTCCTTCCATTGAAACGGCTATTTTGCACAAAGATAATCTTGTTCACACTGTAAAAGCCTGAGAGACAAGTAGCATTCCTTTGTAAAGCTCACTCAATTCTCACTTTTAAACAACATTACAGACCCTCTTGCTGCTGGAATGAATGGTTTTCATGCATCCTCAACTGTTCTGCTACTATTCAGTTGAATGCAGCTATTTGGCCGAACGGTGGTGTTCCTCACACATGAAAAACCTCAGGGGTACCCAGTATTCCTTTCAACAGGTAACTCATTTCTCCTAGGGAGACAAGTTGCAAATTATTCCTGCCTCTCACACATTGCATCCTGCTCTGAGCTACAAGTGTTGGTTATTTCCTCACAAGTGGGTATTTTTCAAAGAGTGAATGATTCTCCATTGTCAAGGCTTTCACTTGGCAAGCACTCCTTGCACATGCTAAATCAACTGTCACAGGGAATCAATGTGCTTTCAACTCCTGCTGCGATCTCTGACATCTGCTTGCAAGAGACATAGTGCCTGTTCTATTAAGTGAAAAGGGTCCATTGGCACAAAGATGGTATTGCTCACACTGTCAAACCCTGACAGATATGCAGTGTTCCTTTTGCATGCTAAATCACTTCAAGCTGCTGAAGAAAGTGCTAGAGCATCTTTTTTGTAACATTTGTGGTTGTCCTACAGACATACAGTAATACTTAACTTCATTGACACAGACCATTTTGCCCCAAAATCAATTTCCTCACACTTTCAAACCGTGAGAGGTAGGTGGTCTTCCTTGTAAACTTCACTCTACTCACACTGTTAGACAAGTTGCTGGACCGACTTGCTTCCAACCTAAAGAATTTTCTGAGAAGGGCCTCAGAACTTCTTCCATTCTCTTCAAAGGGGTGGTGTTGCACAAAGGTGATTTTCCACATCCTTGAAAACACTGAGTGGTAGGCAGTATTCCTTGAAGCAAGTTACTCAAGTCTCATCCAAAGACAAGGTGCTTCACCCTCCTGCTTGTAACATTCATACTTTTCTCACAACACCTGCAGCGCTGGGTGCAGTCACTTGACACAGGAGAGTTTGCACAAAGTTGAAGGTTATCACACATTAAAACACCGAGAGGTATCAGTATGTCCTTCAACAGCTAACTCAGTTGAGAATCCTCAACAGAGTGCTAGGTCCTCTTCCTGTTAACAGTAATGTCTCTCTTGTAAGACCTACAGTGCAGCTTCCATTCACTCGAATGGGACAATTTTGAAAACACCTGGTAGTCCTCATCCCTGAAAAAGCTGAGAGGTAGGTGGTATTCCATTAAATAACTCACTCAATTCCCAAAGCTGAAGAAGGTGCTTGTCCCTCTTCATTGTAACATTAATGGTTTTCTTACAAGAGGTACAGTGTTTGCCCATTCACTTCACAGAGGCAATTTTGCACAAAGGTGAGGTTCCTGAGCTCGAAAACTCTGAGAAGTAGGCCATATTCCTTTAAACAGCTAAGTAAATTCACAATGCTAAACAACTTGCTAGACCCCGTTGCTTCAAACATTCATGACTCTTTTACAAGAGCTACCAGGAATCTTAAATTCGATTGCATGGGATATTTTGCAACAGTTGTGTTCCTCACCCATGAAAACGCTAAGAGGTAGACAGTATTCCTTTACCCACCTAACTCAGTACACAATGCTAAACAAGGTGGTAGACCCTTTTCTTTCTAACGTTAATGATTTTCTAATGACATCAACATTGTGTCTAATTGGGTTATTTTGCAGAAAGGTGGTATTCCTCACCCATGAAAACACTGAGTTGTAGGCATTATTCCTTTAAAGCAGTATATCAATTCGCCTTAGAAAACAAGGTGCTTGACCCTCCTGCTTCTAACATTCATACTTCTCTTCCAAGAGATGTAGTGCTGGTTCCATTGACTTGAAAGAGGTCATTTTGCTCAAGCTTGAGGTTCCTCCACCCATAAAAACACTGAGAGTTAGGCACTATGCCCTTCAACAGGTAACTCAATTCACAATGCTTAACAGGGTGCTAGACCCTCTTGCTTCTACCATTAATGATTGTCTTAGAAGACCTACAGTATGCCTCCATTCACTTGAAAGGAGCTATTTAGCAGCACATTGATGTTCCTCCCCCTGAAAACACTGAGAGTTAGGCAGTATTGCCTTAAACAGGTAACTCAATTCGCCATGCTTAACAAGGTGCTTGACCCTCTTGCTTGTAACACTTATGCTTCTCTTACAGGGGAAACAGTGCTTCTTCGTTCCGTTGAAACGGCTATTTTGCACAAAGATAATCTTCTTCACACTGTAAAAGCATGAGAGACAGGTAGCATTCCTTTGTAAAGCTCACACAATTCTCACTTTTAAACAACATTCCAGACCCTCTTGCTGCTGGAATGAATGGTTTTCATGCATCCTCAACTGTTCTGATTCCATTCAGTTGAATGCAGCTATTTGGCCAAACGGTCGTGTTCTTCACTCATGAAAAGACTCAGGGGTAGTCAGTATTCCCTTCAACAGGTAACTCATTTCTCATAAGGAGACAAGTTGCAAACTATTCCTGCCCCTCAATCATTGCATCCTGCTCTGAGCTACAAGTGTTGGTCTATTTCCTCACAAGTGGGCATTTTTCAAGGAGTGAATGATTCTCCCTTGTCAAAGGCTTTCATTTGGCAAGCACTCCTCTCACATGCTAATGCAAATCTAACAGGGAAACAATGTGCTTGCAACTCCTGCTGGGAACCCTGACACCTGCTTGCAAGAGACACAGTGCCTGTTCCATTCAGTGGAAAGGGTCTATTGGCACAAAGATGGAATTGCTCACACTGTCAAACCCTGACAGATAGGCAGTGTTCCTTTTGCATGCTACATCACTTGAAGCTGCTGAACAAAGTGCTAGAGCATCTTTCTTGTAACATTTTTGGTTGTGCTACAACACATACAGTAATCCTTCCCTTCATGGACACAGGCAATTTTGCCCCAAAATCAAGTTCCTCACACTTTCAAACCGTGATAGGTAGGTGGTCTTCCTTGTAAACTTCACTCTACTCACACTGTTACACAAGTTGCTGGACCTACTTGCTTCCAACCTAAAGAATTTTCTGAGAAGGGCCTCAGAACTTCTTCCATTCTCTTCAAAGTGGTGATGTTGCACAAAAGTGATTTTCCACATCCTTGCAAACACTGAGTTGTAGGCATTATTCCTTTAAAGCAGTATATCAATTCGCCTTAGAGAACAAGGTGCTTGACCCTCCTGCTTCTAATATTCATACTTCTCTTCCAAGAGATGTAGTGCTGGTTCCTTTGACTTGAAAGAGGTCATTTTGCTGAAGCTTGAGGTTACTCCACCCATAAAAACACTGAGAGTTAGGCACTATGCCCTTCAACAGGGAACTCAATTCACAATGCTTAACAGGGTGCTAGACCCTCTTGCTTCTACCATTAATGATTGTCTTAGAAGACCTACAGTATGCCTCCATTCACTTGAAAGGAGATATTTAGCAGCACATTGATGTTCCTCCCCCTGAAAACACTGAGAGTTACGCAGTATTGCCTTAAACAGGTAACTCAATTCGCCATGCTTAACAAGGTGATTGACCCTCTTGCTTGTAACACTTATGCTTCTCTTACAGGGGAAACAGTGCTTCTTCCTTCCATTGAAATATCTATTTTGCACAAAGATAATCTTCTTCACACTGTAAAAGCCTGAGAGACAGGTCGCATTCCTTTGTAAAGCTCACTCAATTCTCACTTTTAAACAACATTCCAGACCCTCTTGCTGCTGGAATGAATGGTTTTCATGCATCCTCAACTGTTCTGGTTCCATTCAGTTGAATGCAGCTATTTGGCCGAACTATGGTGTTCCTCACACATGAAAAACCTCAGGCGTAGCCAGTATTCCTTTCAACAGGTAACTCATTTCTCATAGGGAGACAAGTTGCAAACTATTCCTGCCTCTCACACATTGCATCCTGCTCTGAGCTACAAGTGTTGGTCTATTTCCTCAGAAGTGGGTATTTTTCAAGGAGTGAATGATTCTCCATTGTCAAAGGCTTTCATTTGGCAAGCAATCCTTTCACATTCTAATTCAACTCTCACAGGGAAACAATGTGCCAGCAACTCCTGCTGCGAACCCTGACATCTGCTTGCAAGAGACATAGAGCCTGTTCCATTCAGTGGAAAGGGTCCATAGGCACAAAGATGGAATTGCTCACACTTTCAAA
This sequence comes from Castor canadensis, assembly GCF_047511655.1. Lineage (NCBI taxonomy): Eukaryota > Metazoa > Chordata > Mammalia > Rodentia > Castoridae > Castor > Castor canadensis. Next base: position 71,581,328 of record NC_133389.1, read on the forward strand.
CCCTGACAGATAGGCAGTGTTCCTTTTGCATGCTACATCACTTGAAGCTGCTGAACAAAGTGCTAGAGCATCTTTCTTGTAACATTTGTGGTTGGCTTACAAGACATACAGTAATACTTCCCTTGCCGGGACACAGGAAATTTTGACCCAAAATCAAGTTCCTCACACTTTCAAACCGTGAGAGGTAGGTGGTCTTCCTTGTAAACTTCACTCTACTCACACTGTTACGCAAGTTGCTGGACCGACTTGCTTCCAACCTAAAGAATTTTCTGAGAAGGGCCTCAGAACTTCTTCCATTCTCTTCAAAGGGGTGATGTTGCACAAAGGTGATTTTGCACATCCTTGAAAACACTGAGTGGTAGGCAGTATTCCTTGGAGCAAGTTACTGAAGTCTCATCCAAAGACAAGGTGCTTCACCCTCCTGCTTGTAACATTCATACTTTTCTCACAACACCTGCAGCGCTGGGTGCAGTCACTTGACACAGGAGAGTTTGCACAAAGTTGAAGGTTCTCACACATAAAAACACCGAGAGGTATCAGTATGTCCTTCAACAGCTAACTCAGTTGAGAATCTTCAACAGAGTGCTAGGCCCTCTTCCTGTTAACAGTAATGTCTCTCTTATAAGACCTACAGTGCAGCTTCCATTCACTCGAATGGGGCAATTTTGAAAACACCTGGTAGACCTCATCCCTGAAAAAGCTGAGAGGTAGGTGGTATTCCATTAAACAACTCACTCAATACCCAAAGCTGAAGAAGGTGCTTGTCCCTCTTCCTTGTAACATTAATGGTTTTCTTACAGGAGCTACAGTGTTTCTCCATTCACTTCACAGAGGCAATTTTGCACAAAGGTGACGTTCCGGACCCCGAAAACTCTGAGAAGGAGGCAGTATTCCTTTTAACAGCTAAGTCAATTCGAATGCTATACAACTTGCTAGACCTTGTTGCTTCAAACATTCATGACTCTCTTACAAGAGCTACCAGGAATCTTCCATTCGCTTGCATGGAATATTTTGCAACAGTTGTTTTCCTCACCCATGAAAACGCTGAGAGGTAGGCAGTATTCCTTTACCCAGCTAACTCAGGACACAATGCTGAACAAGGTGGTAGAGCCTTTTCTTTCTAACATTAATGATTTTCTCACGACATCAACAGTGTGTCTAAGGGGGTTATTTTGCACAAAGGTGTTATTCCTCACCCATGAAAACACTGAGTTGTAGGAATTAATCCTTTAAAGCAGTATATCAATTCGCCTTAGAAAACAAGGTGCTTGACCCTCCCGCTTCTAACATTCATACTTCTCTTCCAAGAGATGTAGTGCTGGTTCTATTGACTTGAAAGAGGTCATTTTGCTCAAGCTTGTGGTTCCTCCACCCATAAAAACACTGAGAGTTAGGCACTATGCCCTTCAACAGGTAACTCAATTCACAATGCTTAACAGGGTGCTAGACCCTCTTGCTTCTACCATTAATGATTGTCTTAGAAGACCTACAGTATGCCTCCATTCACTTGAAAGGAGCTATTTAGCAGCACATTGATGTTCCTCACCCTGAAAACAGTGAGAGTTAGGCAGTATTGCCTTAAACAGGTAACTCAATTCGCCATGCTTAACAAGGTCCTTGACCCTCTTGCTTGTATCACTTATGCTTCTCTTACAGGGGAAACAGTGCTTCTTCCTTCCTTTGAAACGGCTACTTTGCACAAAGATAATCTTTTTCACACTGTAAAAGCCTGAGAGACAGGTCGCATTCCTTTGTAAAGATCCCTCTATTCTCACTTTTAAACAACATTCCAGACCCTCTTGCTGCTGGAATGTATGGTTTTCATGCATCCTCAACTGTTCTGGTTCCATTCAGTTGAATGCAGCTATTAGGCTGAAAGGTGGTGTTCCTCACACATGAAAAACCTCAGGCGTAGCCAGTATTCCTTTCAACAGGTAACTCATTTCTCATAGGGAGACAAGTTGCAAACTATAACTGCCTCTCACACATTGCATCCTGCTCTGTGCTACAAGTGTTGGTCTATTTCCTCAGAAGTGGGTATTTTTCAAGGAGTGAATGATTATCCATTGTCAAAGGCTTTCATTTGGCAAGCACTCCTTTCACATGCTAATTCAACTCTCACAAGGAAACAATGTGCCTGCAACTCCTGCTGGGAACCCTGACATCTGCTTGCAGGAGACATAGTGCCTGTTCCATTCAGTGGTAGGGTATATTGGCACAAAGATGGAATTGCTCACACTGTCAAACACTGACAGATAGGCAGTGTTCCTTTTGCATGCTAAATCAATTGAAGCTGCTGAACAAAGTGCTAGAGCATCTTTCTTGTAACATTTGTGGTTGTCCTACAAGACATACTGTAATACTTCCCTTCAAGGACACAGGCAATTTTGCCCGAAAATCAAGTTCCTCACACTTTCAAACCGTGAGAAGTATGTGGTCTTCCTTGTAAACTTCACTCTACTCACACTGTTACACAAGTTGCTGGACCCACTTGCTTCCAACCTAAAGAATTTTCTGAGAAGGGCCTCAGAACTTCTTCCATTCTCTTCAGAGTGGTGATGTTGCACAAAGGTGATTTTCCACATCCTTGAAAACACTTAGTTGTAGGCATTATTCCTTTAAAGCAGTATATCAATTCGCCTTAGAAAACAAGGTGCTTGACCCTCCTGCTTCTAACATTCATACTTCTCTTCCAAGAGATGTAGTGCTGGTTCCATTGACTTGAAAGACGTCATTTTGCTCAAGCTTGAGGTTCCTCCACCATAAAAACACTGAGAGTTAGGCACTATGCCCTTCAACAGGTAACTCAATTCACAATGCTTAACAGGGTGCTAGACCCTCTTGCTTCTACCATTAATGATTGTCTTAGAAGACCTACAGTATGCCTCCATTCACTTGAAAGGAGCTATTTATCAGCACATTGATGTTCCTCCCCCTGAAAACACTGAGAGTTAGGCAGTACTGCCTTAAACAGGTAACTCAATTCGCCATGCTTAACAAGGTGCTTGACCCTCTTGCTTGTAACACTTATGCTTCTCTTACAGGGGAAACAGTGCTTCTTCCTTCCATTGAAACGGGTATTTTGCACAAAGATAATCATCTTCACACTGTAAAAGCCTGAGAGACAGGTCGCATTCGTTTGTACAGCTCACTCAATTCTCACTTTTAAACAACATTCCAGACCCTCTTGCTGCTGGAATGTATGGTTTTCATGCATCCTCAACTGTTCTGATTCCATTCAGTTGAAAGCAGCTATTTGGTCGAACGGTGGTGTTCCTCACACAGGAAAAACCTCAGGCGTAGCCAGTATTCCTTTCAACAGGTAACTCATTTCTCATAGGGAGACAAAGTTGCAAACTATTCCTGCATCTCACACATTGCATCCTGCTCTGAGCTACAAGTGTTGGTCTATTTCCTCAGAAGTGGGTATTTTTCAAGGAGTGAATGATTCTCCATTGTCAAAGGCTTTCATTTGGCAAGCATTCCTTTCACATGCTAATTCAACTTTCACAGGGAAACAATGTGCCTGCAACTACTGCTGCGAACCCTGACATCTGCTTGCAAGAGACATAGTGCCTGTTCCATTCAGTGGAAAGGGTCCCTTGGCACAAAGATGGAATTGCTCACACTGTCAAACCCTGACAGATAGGCAGTGTTCCTTTTGCATGCTACATCACTTGAAGCTGCTGAACAAAGTGCTAGAGCATCTTTCTTGTAACATTTGTGGTTGTCCTACAGACATACAGTAATACTTCCCTTCATGGACACAGGCCATTTTGCCCCAAAATCAAGTTCCTCACACTTTCAAACCGTGAGAGGTAGGTGGTCTTCCTTGTAAACTTCACTCTACTCACACTGTTACGCAAGTTGCTGGACCGACTTGCTTCCAACCTAAAGAATTTTCTGAGAAGGGCCTCAGAACTTCTTCCATTCTGTTCAAAGGGGTGATGTTGCACAAATGTGATTTTGCACATCCTTGAAAACACTGAGTGGTAGGCAGTATTCCTTGAAGCAAGTTACTCAAGTCTCATCCAAAGACAAGGTGCTTCACCCTCCCGCTTGTAACATTCATACTTTTCTCACAACACCTGCAGCGCTGGGTGCAGTCACTTGACACAGGAGAGTTTGCACAAAGTTGAAGGTTCTCACACATAAAAACACCGAGAGGTATCAGTATGTCCTTCAACAGCTAACTCAGTTGAGAATCCTCAACAGAGTGCTAGGTCCTCTTCCTGTTAACAGTAATGTCTCTCTTGTAAGGCCTGCAGTGCAGCTTCCATTCACTCGAATGGGGCAATTTTGAAAACACCTGGTAGTCCTCATCCCTGAAAAAGCTGAGAGGTAGGTGGTATTCCATTAAACAACTCACTCAATTCCCAAAGCTGAAGAAGGTGCTTGTCCCTCTTCCTTGTAACATTAATGGTTTTCTTACAAGAGCTACAGTGTTTCTCCATTCACTTCACAGAGGCAATTTTGCACAAAGGTGAGGTTCCTGAGCCCGAAAAATCTGAGAAGTAGGCCGTATTCCTTTAAATAGCTAAGTAAATTCACAATGCTAAACAACTTGGTAGAACCCGTTGCTTCAAACATTCATGACTCTTTTACAAGAGCTACCAGGAATCTTAAATTCGATTGCATGGGATATTTTGCAACAGTTGTGTTCCTCACCCATGAAAACACTAAGAGGTAGACAGTATTCCTTTACCCACCTAACTCAGTACACAATGCTGAACAAGTTGGTAGACCCTTTTCTTTCTAACGTTAATGATTTTCTCATGACATCAACAGTGTGTCTAATTGGGTTATTTTGCAGAAAGGTGGTATTCCTCACCCATGAAAACACTGAGTTGTAGGCATTATTCCTTTAAAGCAGTATATCAATTCGCCTTAGAAAACAAGGTGCTTGACCCTCCTGCTTCTAACATTCATACTTCTCTTCCAAGAGATGTAGTGCTGGTTTCATTGACTTGAAAGAGGTCATTTTGCTCAAGCTTGAGGTTCCTCCACCCATAAAAACACTGAGAGTTAGGCACTATGCCCTTCAACAGGGAACTCAATTCACAATGCTTAACAGGGTGCTAGACCCTCTTGCTTCTACCATTAATGATTGTCTTAGAAGCCCTACAGTATGCCTCCATTCACTTGAAAGGAGCTATTTAGCAGCACATTGATGTTCCTCCCCCTGAAAACACTGAGAGTTAGGCAGTATTGCCTTAAACAGGTAACTCAATTCGCCATGCTTAACAAGGTGCTTGACCCTCTTGCTTGTAACACTTATGCTTCTCTTACAGGGGAAACAGTGCTTCTTCGTTCCGTTGAAACGGCTATTTTGCACAAAGATAATCTTCTTCACACTGTAAAAGCCTGAGAGACAGGTAGCATTCCTTTGTAAAGCTCACACAATTCTCACTTATAAACAACATTCCAGACCATCTTGCTGCTGGAATGAATGGTTTTCATGCATCCTCAACTGTTCTGATTCCATTCAGTTGAATGCAGCTATTTGGCCAAACGGTCGTGTTCTTCACTCATGAAAAGACTCAGGGGTAGTCAGTATTCCCTTCAACAGGTAACTCATTTCTCATAAGGAGACAAGTTGCAAACTATTCCTGCCTCTCACACATTGCATCCTGCTCTGAGCTATAAGTGTTGGTCTATTTCCTCACAAGTGGGCATTTTTCAAGGAGTGAATGATTCTCCCTTGTCAAAGGCTTTCATTTGGCAAGCACTCCTCTCACATGCTAATGCAAATCTCACAGGGAAACAATGTGCTTGCAACTCCTGCTGGGAACCCTGACACCTGCTTGCAAGAGACACAGTGCCTGTTCCATTCAGTGGAAAGGGTCTATTGGCACAAAGATGGAATTGCTCACACTGTCAAACCCTGACAGATAGGCAGTGTTCCTTTTGCATGCTACATCACTTGAAGCTGCTGAACAAAGTGCTAGAGCATCTTTCTTGTAACATTTTTGGTTGTGCTACAAGACATGCAGTAATACTTCCCTTCATGGACACAGGCCATTTTGCCCGAAAATCAAGTTCCTCACACTTTCAAACCGTGATAGGTAGGTGGTCTTCCTTGTAAACTTCACTCTACTCACACTGTTACACAAGTTGCTGGACCGACTTGCTTCCAACCTAAAGAATTTTCTGAGAAGGGCCTCAGAACTTCTTCCATTCTCTTCAAAGTGGTGATGTTGCACAAAAGTGATTTTCCACATCCCTGCAAACACTGAGTTGTAGGCATTATTCCTTTAAAGCAGTATATCAATTCGCCTTAGAGAACAAGGTGCTTGACCCTCCTGCTTCTAATATTCATACTTCTCTTCCAAGAGATGTAGTGCTGGTTCCTTTGACTTGAAAGAGGTCATTTTGCTGAAGCTTGAGGTTACTCCACCCATAAAAACACTGAGAGTTAGGCACTATGCCCTTCAACAGGTAACTCAATTCACAATGCTTAACAGGGTGCTAGACCCTCTTGCTTCTACCATTAATGATTGTCTTAGAAGACCTACAGTATGCCTCCATTCACTTGAAAGGAGATATTTAGCAGCACATTGATGTTCCTCCCCCTGAAAACACTGAGAGTTAGGCAGTATTGCCTTAAACAGGTAACTCAATTCGCCATGCTTAACAAGGTGATTGACCCTCTTGCTTGTAACACTTATGCTTCTCTTACAGGGGAAACAGTGCTTCTTCCTTCCATTGAAATATCTATTTTGCACAAAAATAATCTTCTTCACACTGTAAAAGCCTGAGAGACAGGTCGCATTCCTTTGTAAAGCTCACTCAATTCTCACTTTTAAACAACATTCCAGACCCTCTTGCTGCTGGAATGAATGGTTTTCATGCGTCCTCAACTGTTCTGGTTCCATTCAGTTGAATGCAGCTATTCGGCCGAACGGTGGTGTTCCTCACACATGAAAAACCTCAGGCGTAGCCAGTATTCCTTTCAACAGGTAACTCATTTCTCATAGGGAGACACGTTGCAAACTATTCCTGCCTCTCACACATTGCATCCTGCTCTGTGCTACAAGTGTTGGTCTATTTCCTCAGAAGTGGGCATTTTTCAAGGAGTGAATGATTCTCCATTGTCAAAGGCTTTCATTTGGCAAGCACTCCTTTCACATGCTAATTCAACTCTCACAGGGAAACAATGTGCCTGCAATTCCTGCTGCGAACCCTGACATCTGCTTGCAGGAGACATAGTGCCTGTTCCATTCAGTGGAAAGGGTCCATTGGCACAAAGATGGAATTGCTCACACTGTCAAACCCTGACAGATAGGCAGTGTTCCTTTTGCATGCTAAATCAATTGAAGCTGCTGAACAAAGTGCTAGAGCATCTTTCTTGTAACATTTGTGGTTGTCCTACAAGACATACTGTAATACTTCCCTTCAAGGACACAGGCCATTTTGCCCCAAAATCAATTTCCTCACACTTTCAAACCGTGAGAGGTAGGTGGTCTTCCTTGTAAACTTCACTCCACTCACACTGTTACACAAGTTGCTGGACCGACTTGCTTCCAACCTAAAGAATTTTCTGAGAAGGGCCTCAGAACTTCTTCCATTCTCTTCAAAGGGGTGATGTTGCACAAAGGTGATTTTGCACATCCTTGAAAACACTGAGTGGTAGGCAGTATTCCTTGAAGCAAGTTACTCAAGTCTCATCCAAAGACAAGGTGCTTCACCCTCCCGCTTGTAACATTCATACTTTTCTCACAACACCTGCAGCGCTGGGTGCAGTCACTTGACACAGGAGAGTTTGCACAAAGTTGAAGGTTCTCACACATAAAAACACCGAGAGGTATCAGTATGTCCTTCAACAGCTAACTCAGTTGAGAATCCTGAAGAGAGTGCTTTTCCCTCTTCCTGTTAACAGTAATGTCTCTCTTATAAGACCTACAGTGCAGCTTCCATTCACTCGAATGGGGCAATTTTGAAAACACCTGGTAGTCCTCATCCCTGAAAAAGCTGAGCGGTAGGTGGTATTCCATTAAACAACTCACTCAATTCCCAAATTTGAAGAAGGTGCTTGACCCTCTTCCTTCTAACATTAATGGTTTTCTTACAAGTGCTACATACAGTGTTTCTCCATTTACTTCACAGAGGCAATTTTGCACAAAGGTGTGTTTCCTGACCCTGAAAACTCTGAGAAGAAGGCAGTATTCCTTTTAACAGCTAAGTCAATTCACAATGCTATACAACTTGCTAGACCCCGTTGCTTCAAACATTCATGACTCTCTTACAAGAGCTACCGGGAACCTTCCATTCGCTTGTATGGGATATTTTGCAACAGTTGTGTTCCTCACCCATGAAAACGCTGAGAGGTAGGCAGTATTCCTTTATCCAGCTATCTCAGTACACAATGCTGAACAAGGTGGTAGAGCCTTTTCTTTCTAACATTAATGATTTTCTCACGACATCAACAGTGTGTCTAAGGGGGTTATTTTGCACAAAGGTGGTATTCCTCACCCATGAAAACACTGAGTTGTAGGCATTATTCCTTTAAAGCAGTATATCAATTCGCCTTAGAAAACAAGGTGCTTGACCCTCCTGCTTCTAACATTCATACTTCTCTTCCAAGAGATGTAGTGCTGGTTCTATTGACTTCAAAGAGGTCATTTTGCTCAAGCTTGAGGTTCCTCCACCCATAAAAACACTGAGAGTTAGGCACTATGCCCTTCAGCAGGTAACTCAATTCACAATGCTTAACAGGGTGCTAGACCCTCTTGCTTCTACCATTAATGATTGTCTTAGAAGACCTACAGTATGCCTCCATTCACTTGAAAGGAGCTATTTAGCAGCACATTGATGTTCCTCACCCTGAAAACAGTGAGTGTTAGGCAGTATTGCCTTAAACAGGTAACTCAATTCGCCATGCTTAACAAGGTGCTTGACCCTCTTGCTTGTATTACTTATGCTTCTCTTACAGGGGAAACCGTGCTTCTTCCTTCCTTTGAAACGGCTACTTTGCACAAAGATAATCTTCTTCACACTGTAAAAGCCTGAGAGACAGGTCGCATTCCTTTGTAAAGCTCACTCAATTCTCACTTTTAAACAACATTCCAGACCCTCATGCTGCTGGAATGAATGGTTTTCATGCATCCTCAACTGTTCTGGTTCCATTCAGTTGAATGCAGCTATTTGGCCGAACGGTGGTGTTCCTCACACATGAAAAACCTCAGGGGTAGCCAGTATTCCTTTCAACAGGTAACTCATTTCTCATAGGGAGACAAAGTTGCAAACTATTCCTGCCTCTCACACATTGCATCCTGCTCTGAGCTACAAGTGTTGGTCTATTTCCTCAGAAGTGGGTATTTTTCAAGGAGTGAATGATTCTCCATTGTCAAAGGCTTTCATTTGGCAAGCACTCCTTTCATATGCTAATTCAACACTCACAGGGAAACAATGTGCCTGCAACTCCTGCTGCGAACCCTGACATCTGCTGGCAAGAGACATAGTGCCTGTTCCATTCAGTGAAAGGGTCCATAGGCACAAAGATGGAATTGCTCACACTGTCAAACCCTGACAGATAGGCAGTGTTCCTTTTGCATGCTACATCACTTGAAGCTGCTGAACAAAGTGCTCGAGCATCTTTCTTGTAACATTTGTGGTTGTCCTACAGACATAAAGTAATACTTCCCTTCATGGACACAGGCCATTATGCCCCAAAATCAAGTTCCTCACACTTTCAAACCATGAGAGGCAAGTGGTCTTCCTTGTAAACTTCACTCTACTCACACTGTTACGCAAGTTGCTGGACCGACTTGCTTCCAACCTAAAGAATTTTCTGAGAAGGGCCTCAGAACTTCTTCCATTCTCTCCTTATGAGAAATGAGTTACCTGTTGAAGGGAATACTGACTACCCCTGAGTCTTTTCATGAGTGAAGAACACCACCGTTTGGCCAAATAGCGAATTGATATACTGCTTTAAAGGAATAATGCCTACAACTCAGTGTTTTCATGGGTGAGGAATACCACCTTGATGCAAAATAACCCCCTTAGACACACTGTTGATGTCGTGAGAAAATCATTAATGTTAGAAAGAAAAGGGTCTACCACCTTGTTCAGCATTGTGAACTGAGTTAGCTGGGTAAAGGAATACTGCCTACCTCTCAGCGTTTTCATGGGTGAGGAACACAACTGTTGCAAAATATTCCATGCAAGCGAATTTAAGATTCCTGGTAGCTCTTGTAAGAGAGTCATGAATGTTTGAAGCAACAAGGTCTAGCAAGTTGTATAGCATTCGAATTGACTTAGCTGTTAAAAGGAATACTGCCTTCTTCTCAGAGTTTTCGAAGTCAGGAACCTCACCTTTGTGCAAATTTGCCTCTGTGAAGTGAATGGAGAAACACTGTAGCTCTTGTAAGAAAACCATTAATGTTAGAAGGAAGAGGGTCAAGCACCTTCTTCAGCTTTGGGAATTGAGTGAGTTGTTTAATGGAATACCACCTACCTCTCAGCTTTTTCAGGGATGAGGTCTACCAGGTGTTTTCAAAATTGCCCCATTCGAGTGAATGGAAGCTGCACTGTAGGTCTTATAAGAGAGACATTACTGTTAACAGGAAGAGGGCCTAGCACTCTGGTGAAGATTCTCAACTGTGTTAGCTATTGAAGGACATACTGATACCTCTCGGTGTTTTTATGTGTGAGAACCTTCAACTTTGTGCAAACTCTCCTGTGTCAAGTGACTGCACCCAGCGCTGCAGGTGTTGTGAGAAAAGTATGAATGTTACAAGCAGGAGGGTAAAGCACCTTGTTTTCTAAGGCGAATTGATATACTGCTTTAAAGGAATAATGCCTACAACTCAGTGTTTTCATGGGTGAGGAATACCACCTTTGTGCAAAATAACCCCCTTAGACACACTGTTGTTGTCGTGAGAAAATCATTAATGTTAGAAAGAAAAGGCTCTACCACCTTGTTCAGCATTGTGTATTGAGTTAGCTGGGTAAAGGAATACTGCCTACCTCTCAGCGTTTTCATGGGTGAGGAACACAACTGTTGCAAAATATCCCATACAAGCGAATGGAAGATTCCTGGTAGCTCTTGTAAGAGAGTCATGAATGTTTGAAGCAACGGGGTCTAGCAAGTTGTATAGCATTGTGAATTGACTTAGCTGTTAAAAGGAATACTGCCTTCTTCTCAGAGTTTTCAGGGTCAGGAAACACACCTTTGTGCAAAATTGCCTCTGTGAAGTGAATGGAGAAACACTGTATGTAGCACTTGTAAGAAAACCATTAATGTTAGAAGGAAGAGGGACAAGCACCTTCTTCAAATTTGGGAATTGAGTGAGTTATTTAATGGAATACCACCTACCTCTCAGCTTTTTCAGGGATGAGGACTACCAGGTGTTTTGAAAATTGCCCCATTTGAGTGAATGGAAGCTGCACTGTAGGTCTTATAAGAGAGACATTACTGTTAAGAGGAAGAGGGAAAAGCACTCTCTTCAGGATTCTCAACTGAGTTAGCTGTTCAAGTACATACTGATACCTCTCGGTGTTTTTATGTGTGAGAACCTTCAACATTGTGCAAACTCTCCTGTGTCAAGTGACTGCACCCAGCGCTGCAGGTGTTGTGAGAAAAGTATGAATGTTACAAGCAGGAGGGTGAAGCACCTTGTCTTTGGATGAGACTTGAGTAACTTGCTTCAAGGAATACTGCCTACCACTCAGTGTTTTCAAGGATGTGCAAAATCACCTTTCGGCAACATCACCCCTTTGAAGAGAATGGAAGAAGTTCTGAGGCCCTTCTCAGAAAATTCTTTAGGTTGGAAGCAAGTCGGTCCAGCAACTTGTGTAACAGTGTGAGTAGAGTGAAGTTTACAAGGAAGACCACATACTTCTCACGGTTTGAAAGTGTGAGGAACTTGATTTTCGGGCAAAATTGCCTGTGTCCTTGAAGGGAAGTATTACAGTATGTCTTGTAGGACAACCACAAATGTTACAAGAAAGATGCTCTAGCACTTTGTTCAGCAGCTTCAATTGATTTAGCATGCAAAAGGAACACTGCCTATCTGTCAGGGTTTGACAGTGTGAGCAATTCCATCTTTGTGCCAATGGACCCTTTCCACTGAATGGAACAGGCACTATGTCTCCTGAAAGCAGATGTCAGGGTTCCCAGCAGGAGTTGCAGGCACATTGTTTCCCTGTGAGAGTTGAATTAGCATGTGAAAGGAGTGCTTGCCGAATGAAAGCCTTTGACAATGGAGAATCATTCACTCATTGAAAAATACCCACTTCTGAGGAAATAGACCAACACTTGTAGCTCAGAGCAGGATGCGATGTGTGAGAGGCAGGAATAGTTTGCATCTTGTCTCCCTATGAGAAATGAGTTACCTGTTGAAAGGAATACTGGCTACGCCTGAGGTTTTTCATGTGTGAAGAACACCACCGTTCAGCCAAATAGCTGCATTCAACTGAATGGAACCAGAACAGTTGAGGATGCATGAAAACCATACATTCCAGCAGCAAGAGGATCTGGAATGTTGTTTAAAAGTGAGAATTGAGGGAGCTTTACAAAGGAATGCGACCTGTCTCTCAGGCTTTTACAGTGTGAAAAAGATTATCTTTGTGCAAAGTAGCCGTTTCAAAGGAAGGAAGAAGCACTGTTTCCCCTGTAAGAGAAGCATAAGTGTTACAAGCAAGAGGGTCAAGCACCTTGTTAAGCATGGCCAATTGAGTTACATGTTTAAGGCAATACTGCCTAACTCTCAGTGTTTTCAGGGGGAGGAACATCAATGTGCTGCTAAATAGCTCCTTTCAAGTGAATGGAGGCATACTGTAGGTCTTCTAAGACAATCATTAATGGTAGAAGCAAGAGGGTCTAGCACCCTGTTAAGCATTGTGAATTGAGTTACCTGTTGAAGGGCATAGTGCCTAACTCTCAGTGTTTTTATGGGTGGAGGAACCTCAAGCTTGAGCAAAATGACCTCTTTGAAGTCAATAGAACCAGCACTACATCTCTTGGAAGAGAAGTATGAATGTTAGAAGCAGGAGGGTCAAGCACCTTGTTTTCTAAGGCGAATTGATATACTGCTTTAAGGGAATAATGCCTACAACTCAGTGTTTTCATGGGTGAGGAATACCACCTTGGTGCAAAATAACCCCCTTAGACACACTGTTGATGTCGTGAGAAAATCATTAATGTTAGAAAGAAAAGGCTCTACCACCTTGTTCAGCATTGTGTACTGAGTTAGCTGGGTAAAGGAATACTGCCTACCTCTCAGCGTTTTCATGGGTGAGGAACACAACTGTTGCAAAATATTCCATGCAAGCGAATGGAAGATTCCTGGTACCTCTTGTAAGAGAGTCATGAATGTTTGAAGCAACAAGGTCTAGCAAGTTGTATAGCATTCGAATTGACTTAGCTGTTAAAAGGAATACTGCCTTCTTCTCAGAGTTTTCGGGGTCAGGAACCTCACCTTTGTGCAAATTTGCCTCTGTGAAGTGAATGGAGAAACACTGTAGCTCTTGTAAGAAAACCATTAATGTTAGAAGGAAGAGGGTCAAGCACCTTCTTCAGCTTTGGGAATTGTGAGTTGTTTAATGGAATACCACCTACCTCTCAGCTTTTTCAGGGATGAGGTCTACCAGGTGTTTTCAAAATAGCCCCATTCGAGTGAATGGAAGCTGCACTGTAGGTCTTATAAGAGAGAAATTACTGTTAACAGGAAGAGGGCCTAGCACTCTGTTGAAGATTCTCAACTGTGTTAGCTGTTGAAGGACATACTGATACCTCTCGGTGTTTTTATGTGTGAGAACCTTCAACTTTGTGCAAACTCTCCTGTGTCAAGTGACTGCACCCAGCGCTGCAGGTGTTGTGAGAAAAGTATGAATGTTACAAGCAGGAGGGTGAAGCACCTTGTCTTTGGATGAGACTTGATTAACTTGCTTCAAGGAATACTGCCTACCACTCAGTGTTTTCAAGGATGTGGAAAATCACCTTTGTGCAACACCACCCCTTTGAAGAGAATGGAAGAAGTTCTGAGGCCCTTCTCAGAAAATTCTTTAGGTTGGAAGCAAGTCGGTCCAGCAACTTGTCTAACAGTGTGAGTAGAGTGAAGTTTACAAGGAAGACCACATACTTCTCACTGTTTGAAAGTGTGAGGAAATTGATTTTGGGGCAAAATGGTCTGTGTCCATGAAGTTAAGTATTACTGTATGTCTGTAGGACAACCACAAATGTTACAAAAAAGATGCTCTAGCACCCTGTTAAGCATTGTGAATTGAGTTACCTGTTGAAGGGCATAGTGCCTAACTCTCAGTGTTTTTATGGGTGGAGCAACCTCAAGCTTGAGCAAAATGACCTCTTTGAAGTCAATGGAACCAGCACTACATCTCTTGGAAGAGAAGTATGAATGTTAGAAGCAGGAGGGTCAAGCACATTGTTTTCTAAGGCGAATTGATATACTGCTTTAAAGGAATAAAGCCTACAACTCAGTGTTTTCAAGGATGTAAAAAATCACCTTTGTGCAACACCACCCCTTTGAAGAGAATGGAAGAAGTTCTGAGGCCCTTATCAGAAAATTCTTTAGGTTGGAAGTAAGTCGGTCCAGCAACTTGTGTAACAGTGTGAGTAGAGTGAAGTTTACAAGGAAGACCACCTACCTCTCACGGTTTGAAAGTGTGAGGAACTTGATTTTCGGGCAAAATGGCCTGTGTCCATGAAGGGAAGTATTACTGCATGTCTTGTAGCACAACCAAAAATGTTACAAGAAAGATGCTCTAGCACTTTGTTCAGCAGCTTCAAGTGATGTAGCATGCAAAAGGTACACTGCCTATCTGTCAGGGTTTGACAGTGTGAGCAATTCCATCTTTGTGCCAATAGACCCTTTCCACTGAATGGAACAGGCACTGTGTCTCTTGCAAGCAGGTGTCAGGGTTCCCAGCAGGAGTTGCAAGCACATTGTTTCCCTGTGAGATTTGCATTAGCATGTGAAAGGAGTGCTTGTCAAATGAAAGCCTTTGACAAGGGAGAATCATTCACTCCTTGAAAAATGCCCACTTGTGAGGAAATAGTCCAACACTTGTAGCTCAGAGCAGGATGCAATGTGTGAGAGGCAGGAATAGTTTGCAACTTGTCTCCTTATGAGAAATGAGTTACCTGTTGAAAGGAATACTGACTACCCCTGAGTCTTTTCATGAGTGAAGAACACCACCGTTTGGCCAAATAGCTGCATTCATTTGAATGGAATCAGAACAGTTGAGGATGCATGAAAACCATTCATTCCAGCAGCAAGAGGGTCTGGAATGTTGTTTATAAGTGAGAATTGTGTGAGCTTTACAAAGGAATGCTACCTCTCTCTCAGGCTTTTACAGTGTGAAGAAGATTATCTTTGTGCAAAATAGCCGTTTCAACGGGACGAAGAAGCACTGTTTCCCCTGAAAGAGAAGCATAAGTGTTACAAGCAAGAGGGTCAAGCACCTTGTTAAGCATGGCGAATTGAGTTACCTGTTTAAGGCAATACTGCCTAACTCTCAGTGTTTTCAGGGGGAGGAACATCAATGTGCTGCTAAATAGCTCCTTTCAAGTGAATGGAGGCATACTGTAGGTCCTCTAAGACAATCATTAATGGTAGAAGCAAGAGGGTCTAGCACCCTGTTAAGCATTGTGAATTGAGTTCCCTGTTGAAGGGCATAGTGCCTAACTCTCAGTGTTTTTATGGGTGGAGGAACCTCAAGCTTGAGCAAAATGACCTCTTTCAAGTCAATGGAACCAGCACTACATCTCTGGGAAGAGAAGTATGAATGTTAGAAGCAGGAGGGTCAAGCACCTTGTTTTCTAAGGCGAATTGATATACTGCTTTAAAGGAATAATGCCTACAACTCAGTGTTTTCATGGGTGAGGAATACGACCTTTGTGCAAAATAACCCCCTTAGACACACTGTTGATGTCGTGAGAAAATCATTAATGTTAGAAAGAAAAGGGTCTACCACCTTGTTCAGCATTGTGAACTGAGTTAGCTGGGTAAAGGAATACTGCCTACCTCTCAGCGTTTTCATGGGTGAGGAACACAACTGTTGCAAAATATTCCATGCAAGCGAATGGAAGATTCCTGGTAGCACTTGTAAGAGAGTCATGAATGTTTGAAGCAACAAGGTCTAGCAAGTTGTATAGCATTCGAATTGACTTAGCTGTTAAAAGGAATACTGCCTTCTTCTCAGAGTTTTCGGGGTCAGGAACCTCACCTTTGTGCAAAATTGCCTCTGTGAAGTGAATGGAGAAACACTGTAGCTCCTGTAAGAAAACCATTAATGTTAGAAGGAAGAGGGTCAAGCACCTTCTTCAGCTTTGGGAATTGAGTGAGTTGTTTAATGGAATACCACCTACCTCTCAGCTTTTTCAGGGATGAGGTCTACCAGGTGTTTTCAAAATTGCCCCATTCGAGTGAATGGAAGCTGCACTGTAGGTCTTATAAGAGAGACATTACTGTTAACAGGAAGAGGGCCTAGCACTCTGTTGAAGATTCTCAACTGTGTTAGCTGTTGAAGGACATACTGATATCTCTCAGTGTTTTTATGTGTGAGAACCTTCAACTTTGTGCAAACTCTCCTGTGTCAAGTGACTGCACCCAGCGCTGCAGGTGTTCTGAGAAAAGTATGATTGTTACAAGCAGGAGGGTGAAGCACCTTGTCTTTGGATGAGACTTGAGTAACTTGCTTCAAGGAATACTGCCTACCACTCAGTGTTTTCAAGGATGTGGAAAATCACCTTTGTGGAACACCACCCCTTTGAAGAGAATGGAAGAAGTTCTGAGGCCCTTCTCAGAAAATTCTTTAGGTTGGAAGCAAGTCGGTCCAGCAACTTGTCTAACAGTGTGAGTAGAGTGAAGTTTACAAGGAAGACCACATACTTCTCACTGTTTGAAAGTGTGAGGAAATTGATTTTGGGGCAAAATGGTCTGTGTCCATGAAGTTAAGTATTACTGTATGTCTGTAGGACAACCACAAATGTTACAAAAAAGATGCTCTAGCACCCTGTTAAGCATTGTGAATTGAGTTACCTGTTGAAGGGCATAGTGCCTAACTCTCAGTGTTTTTATGGGTGGAGCAACCTCAAGCTTGAGCAAAATGACCTCTTTGAAGTCAATGGAACCAGCACTACATCTCTTGGAAGAGAAGTATGAATGTTAGAAGCAGGAGGGTCAAGCACATTGTTTTCTAAGGCGAATTGATATACTGCTTTAAAGGAATAAAGCCTACAACTCAGTGTTTTCAAGGATGTAAAAAATCACCTTTGTGCAACACCACCCCTTTGAAGAGAATGGAAGAAGTTCTGAGGCCCTTATCAGAAAATTCTTTAGGTTGGAAGTAAGTCGGTCCAGCAACTTGTGTAACAGTGTGAGTAGAGTGAAGTTTACAAGGAAGACCACCTACCTCTCACGGTTTGAAAGTGTGAGGAACTTGATTTTCGGGCAAAATGGCCTGTGTCCATGAAGGGAAGTATTACTGCATGTCTTGTAGCACAACCAAAAATGTTACAAGAAAGATGCTCTAGCACTTTGTTCAGCAGCTTCAAGTGATGTAGCATGCAAAAGGTACACTGCCTATCTGTCAGGGTTTGACAGTGTGAGCAATTCCATCTTTGTGCCAATAGACCCTTTCCACTGAATGGAACAGGCACTGTGTCTCTTGCAAGCAGGTGTCAGGGTTCCCAGCAGGAGTTGCAAGCACATTGTTTCCCTGTGAGATTTGCATTAGCATGTGAAAGGAGTGCTTGCCAAATGAAAGCCTTTGACAAGGGAGAATCATTCACTCCTTGAAAAATGCCCACTTGTGAGGAAATAGTCCAACACTTGTAGCTCAGAGCAGGATGCAATGTGTGAGAGGCAGGAATAGTTTGCAACTTGTCTCCTTATGAGAAATGAGTTACCTGTTGAAAGGAATACTGACTACCCCTGAGTCTTTTCATGAGTGAAGAACACCACCGTTTGGCCAAATAGCTGCATTCATTTGAATGGAATCAGAACAGATGAGGATGCATGAAAACCATTCATTCCAGCAGCAAGAGGGTCTGGAATGTTGTTTATAAGTGAGAATTGTGTGAGCTTTACAAAGGAATGCTACCTCTCTCTCAGGCTTTTACAGTGTGAAGAAGATTATCTTTGTGCAAAATAGCCGTTTCAACGGGACGAAGAAGCACTGTTTCCCCTGTAAGAGAAGCATAAGTGTTACAAGCAAGAGGGTCAAGCACCTTGTTAAGCATGGCGAATTGAGTTACCTGTTTAAGGCAATACTGCCTAACTCTCAGTGTTTTCAGGGGGAGGAACATCAATGTGCTGCTAAATAGCTCCTTTCAAGTGAATGGAGGCATACTGTAGGTCTTCTAAGACAATCATTAATGGTAGAAGCAAGAGGGTCTAGCACCCTGTTAAGCATTGTGAATTGAGTTCCATGTTGAAGGGCATAGTGCCTAACTCTCAGTGTTTTTATGGGTGGAGGAACCTCAAGCTTGAGCAAAATGACCTCTTTCAAGTCAATGGAACCAGCACTACATCTCTTGGAAGAGAAGTATGAATGTTAGAAGCAGGAGGGTCAAGCACCTTGTTTTCTAAGGCGAATTGATATACTGCTTTAAAGGAATAATGCCTACAACTCAGTGTTTTCATGGGTGAGGAATACCACCTTTCTGAAAAATAACCCAATTAGTCACACTGTTGATGTCATGAGAAAATCATTAACGTTAGAAAGAAAAGGGTCTACCACCTTGTTCAGCATTGTGTACTGAGTTAGCTGGGTAAAGGAATACTGTCTACCTCTTAGCGTTTTCATGGGTGAGGAACACACCTGTTGCAAAATATCCCATGCAATCGAATTTAAGATTCCTGGTAGCTCTTGTAAAAGAGTCATGAATGTTTGAAGCAACGGGGTCTACCAAGTTGTTTAGCATTGTGAATTTACTTAGCTATTTAAAGGAATACGGCCTACTTCTCAGAGTTTTCGGGCTCAGGAACCTCACCTTTGTGCAAAATTGCCTCTGTGAAGTGAATGGAGAAACACTGTAGCTCTTGTAAGAAAACCATTAATGTTACAACGAAGAGGGACAAGCACCTTCTTCAGCTTTGGGAATTGAGTGAGTTGTTTAATGGAATACCACCTACCTCTCAGCTTTTTCAGGGATGAGGACTACCAGGTGTTTTCAAAATTGCCCCATTCGAGTGAATGGAAGCTGCACTGTAGGCCTTACAAGAGAGACATTACTGTTAACAGGAAGAGGACCTAGCACTCTGTTGAGGATTCTCAACTGAGTTAGCTGTTGAAGGACATACTGATACCTCTCGGTGTTTTTATGTGTGAGAACCTTCAACTTTGTGCAAACTCTCCTGTGTCAAGTGACTGCACCCAGCGCTGCAGGTGTTGTGAGAAAAGTATGAATGTTACAAGCGGGAGGGTGAAGCACCTTGTCTTTGGATGAGACTTGAGTAACTTGCTTCAAGGAATACTGCCTACCACTCAGTGTTTTCAAGGATGTGCAAAATCACCTTTGTGCAACATCACCCCTTTGAACAGAATGGAAGAAGTTCTGAGGCCCTTCTCAGAAAATTCTTTAGGTTGGAAGCAAGTCGGTCCAGCAACTTGCGTAACAGTGTGAGTAGAGTGAAGTTTACAAGGAAGACCACCTACCTCTCACGGTTTGAAAGTGTGAGGAACTTCATTTTGGGGCAAAATGGCCTGTGTCCATGAAGGGAAGTATTACTGTATGTCTGTAGGACAACCACAAATGTTACAAGAAAGATGCTCTAGCACTTTGTTCAGCAGCTTCAAGTGATGTAGCATGCAAAAGGAACACTGCCTATCTGTCAGGGTTTGACAGTGTGAGCAATTCCATCTTTGTGCCAATGGACCCTTTCCACTGAATGGAACAGGCACTATGTCTCTTGCAAGCAGATGTCAGGGTTCGCAGCAGGAGTTGCAGGCACATTGTTTCCCTGTGAAAGTTGAATTAGCATGTGAAAGGAGTGCTGGCCAAATGAAAGCCTTTGACAATGGAGAATCATTCACTCCTTGAAAAATACCCACTTCTGAGGAAATAGACCAACACTTGTAGCTCAGAGCAGGATGCAATGTGTGAGAGGCAGGAATAGTTTGCAACTTTGTCTCCCTATGAGAAATGAGTTACCTGTTGAAAGGAATACTGGCTACGCCTGAGGTTTTTCATGTGTGAGGAACACCACGGTTCGGCCAAATAGCTGCTTTCAACTGAATGGAATCAGAACAGTTGAGGATGCATGAAAACCATACATTCCAGCAGCAAGTGGGTCTGGAATGTTGTTTAAAAGTGAGAATTGAGTGAGCTTTACAAAGGAATGCGACCTGTCTCTCAGGCTTTTACAGTGTGAAGAAGATTATCTTTGTACAAAATAGCCTTTTCAATGGAAGGAAGAAGCACTGTTTCCCCTGTAAGAGAAGCATAAGTGTTACAAGCAAGAGGGTCAAGCACCTTGTTAAGCATGGCGAATTGAGTTACCTGTTTAAGGCAATATTGCCTAACTCTCAGTGTTTTCAGGGGGAGGAACATCAATGTGCTGCTAAATAGCTCCTTTCAAGTGAATGGAGGCATACTGTAGGTCTTCTAAGACAATCATTAATGGTAGAAGCAAGAGGGTCTAGCACCCTGTTAAGCATTGTGAATTGAGTTACCTGTTGAAGGGCATAGTGCCTAATTCTCAGTGTTTTTATGGGTGGAGGAACCTCAAGCTTGAGCAAAAAGACCTCTTTCAAGTCAATGGAACCAGCACTACATCTCTTGGAAGAGAAGTATGAATGTTAGAACCAGGAGGGTCAAGCACCTTGTTTTCTAAGGCGAATTGATATACTGCTTTAAAGGAATAATGATTACAACTAAGTGTTTTCAAGGATGTGGAAAATCACCTTTGTGCAACATCACCACTCTGAAGAGAATGGAAGAAGTTCTGAGGCCCTTCTCAGAAAATTCTTTAGGTTGGAAGCAAGTGGTTCCAGCAACTTGCGTAACAGTGTGAGTAGAGTGAAGTTTACAAGGAAGACCACCTACCTCTCACGGTTTGAAAGTGTGAGGAACTTGATTTTGGGGCAAAATGGCCTGTGTCCATGAAGGGAAGTATTACTGTATGTCTGTAGGACAACCACAAATGTTACAAGAAAGATGCTCTAGCACTTTGTTCAGCAGCTTCAAGTGATGTAGCATGCAAAAGGTACACTGCCTATCTGTCAGGGTTTGACAGTGTGAGCAATTCCATCTTTGTGCCAATAGACCCTTTCCACTGAATGGAACAGGCAATATGTCTCTTGCAAGCAGGTGTCAGGGTTCCCAGCAGGAGTTGCAAGCACATTGTTTCCCTGTGAGATTTGCATTAGCATGTGAAAGGAGTGCTTGCCAAATGAAAGCCTTTGACAAGGGAGAATCATTCACTCCTTGAAAAATACCCATTTCCGAGGAAATAGATCAACACTTGTAGCTCAGAGCAGGATGCAATGTGTGAGAGGCAGGAATAGTTTGCAACTTGTCTCCCTATGAGAAATGAGTTACCTATTGAAAGGAATACTGGCTACCCCTGAGGTTTTTCATGTGTGAGGAACACCACCGTTCGGCCAAATAGCTGCATTCAACTGAATGGAACAAGAACAGTTGAGGATGCATGAAAACCATTCATTCCAGCAGCAAGAGGGTCTGTAATGTTGTTTAAAAGTGAGAATTGAGTGAGCTTTACAAAGGAATGCGACCTGTCTCTCAGTCTTTTACAGTGTGAAAAAGATTATCTTTGTGCAAAATAGATATTTCAATGGAAGGAAGAAGCACTGTTTCCCCTGTAAGAGAAGCATAAGTGTTACAAGCAAGAGGGTCAAGCACCTTGTTAAGCATGGCGAATTGAGTTACCTGTTTAAGGCAATACTGCCTAACTCTCAGTGTTTTCAGGGGGAGGAACATCAATGTGCTGCTAAATAGCTCCTTTCAAGTGAATGGAGGCATACTGTAGGTCCTCTAAGACAATCATTAATGGTAGAAGCAAGAGGGTCTAGCACCCTGTTAAGCATTGTGAATTGAGTTCCCTGTTGAAGGGCATAGTGCCTAACTCTCAGTGTTTTTATGGGTGGAGGAACCTCAAGCTTGAGCAAAATGACCTCTTTCAAGTCAATGGAACCAGCACTACATCTCTTGGAAGAGAAGTATGAATGTTAGAAGCAGGAGGGTCAAGCACCTTGTTTTCTAAGGCGAATTGATATACTGCTTTAAAGGAATAATGCCTACAACTCAGTGTTTTCATGGGTGAGGAATACGACCTTTGTGCAAAATAACCCCCTTAGACACACTGTTGATGTCTTGAGAAAATCATTAATGTTAGAAAGAAAAGGGTCTACCACCTTGTTCAGCATTGTGAACTGAGTTAGCTGGGTAAAGGAATACTGCCTACCTCTCAGCGTTTTCATGGGTGAGGAACACAACTGTTGCAAAATATTCCATGCAAGCGAATGGAAGATTCCTGGTAGCACTTGTAAGAGAGTCATGAATGTTTGAAGCAACAAGGTCTAGCAAGTTGTATAGCATTCGAATTGACTTAGCTGTTAAAAGGAATACTGCCTTCTTCTCAGAGTTTTCGGGGTCAGGAACCTCACCTTTGTGCAAAATTGCCTCTGTGAAGTGAATGGAGAAACACTGTAGCTCCTGTAAAAAAACCATTAATGTTAGAAGGAAGAGGGTCAAGCACCTTCTTCAGCTTTGGGAATTGAGTGAGTTGTTTAATGGAATACCACCTACCTCTCAGCTTTTTCAGGGATGAGGTCTACCAGGTGTTTTCAAAATTGCCCCATTCGAGTGAATGGAAGCTGCACTGTAGGTCTTATAAGAGAGACATTACTGTTAACAGGAAGAGGGCCTAGCACTCTGTTGAAGATTCTCAACTGTGTTAGCTGTTGAAGGACATACTGATATCTCTCAGTGTTTTTATGTGTGAGAACCTTCAACTTTGTGCAAACTCTCCTGTGTCAAGTGACTGCACCCAGCGCTGCAGGTGTTCTGAGAAAAGTATGATTGTTACAAGCAGGAGGGTGAAGCACCTTGTCTTTGGATGAGACTTGAGTAACTTGCTTCAAGGAATACTGCCTACCACTCAGTGTTTTCAAGGATGTGGAAAATCACCTTTGTGCAACACCACCCCTTTGAAGAGAATGGAAGAAGTTCTGAGGCCCTTCTCAGAAAATTCTTTAGGTTGGAAGCAAGTCGGTCCAGCAACTTGTCTAACAGTGTGAGTAGAGTGAAGTTTACAAGGAAGACCACATACTTCTCACTGTTTGAAAGTGTGAGGAAATTGATTTTGGGGCAAAATGGTCTGTGTCCATGAAGTTAAGTATTACTGTATGTCTGTAGGACAACCACAAATGTTACAAAAAAGATGCTCTAGCACCCTGTTAAGCATTGTGAATTGAGTTACCTGTTGAAGGGCATAGTGCCTAACTCTCAGTGTTTTTATGGGTGGAGCAACCTCAAGCTTGAGCAAAATGACCTCTTTGAAGTCAATGGAACCAGCACTACATCTCTTGGAAGAGAAGTATGAATGTTAGAAGCAGGAGGGTCAAGCACATTGTTTTCTAAGGCGAATTGATATACTGCTTTAAAGGAATAAAGCCTACAACTCAGTGTTTTCAAGGATGTAAAAAATCACCTTTGTGCAACACCACCCCTTTGAAGAGAATGGAAGAAGTTCTGAGGCCCTTATCAGAAAATTCTTTAGGTTGGAAGTAAGTCGGTCCAGCAACTTGTGTAACAGTGTGAGTAGAGTGAAGTTTACAAGGAAGACCACCTACCTCTCACGGTTTGAAAGTGTGAGGAACTTGATTTTGGGGCAAAATGGCCTGTGTCCATGAAGGGAAGTATTACTGTATGTGTGTAGGACAACCACAAATGTTACAAGAAAGATGCTCTAGCACTTTGTTCAGCAGCTTCAAGTGATGTAGCATGCAAAAGGTACACTGCCTATCTGTCAGGGTTTGACAGTGTGAGCAATTCCATCTTTGTGCCAATAGACCCTTTCCACTGAATGGAACAGGCAATATGTCTCTTGCAAGCAGGTGTCAGGGTTCCCAGCAGGAGTTGCAAGCACATTGTTTCCCTGTGAGATTTGCATTAGCATGTGAAAGGAGTGCTTGCCAAATGAAAGCCTTTGACAAGGGAGAATCATTCACTCCTTGAAAAATACCCATTTCCGAGGAAATAGATCAACACTTGTAGCTCAGAGCAGGATGCAATGTGTGAGAGGCAGGAATAGTTTGCAACTTGTCTCTTTATGAGAAATGAGTTACCTGTTGAAAGGAATACTGACTACCCCTGAGTCTTTTCATGAGTGAAGAACACCACCGTTTGGCCAAATAGCTGCATTCATTTGAATGGAATCAGAACAGTTGAGGATGCATGAAAACCATTCATTCCAGCAGCAAGAGGGTCTGGAATGTTGTTTATAAGTGAGAATTGTGTGAGCTTTACAAAGGAATGCTACCTCTCTCTCAGGCTTTTACAGTGTGAAGAAGATTATCTTTGTGCAAAATAGCCGTTTCAACGGGACGAAGAAGCACTGTTTCCCCTGTAAGAGAAGCATAAGTGTTACAAGCAAGAGGGTCAAGCACCTTGTTAAGCATGGCGAATTGAGTTACCTGTTTAAGGCAATACTGCCTAACTCTCAGTGTTTTCAGGGGGAGGAACATCAATGTGCTGCTAAATAGCTCCTTTCAAGTGAATGGAGGCATACTGTAGGTCCTCTAAGACAATCATTAATGGTAGAAGCAAGAGGGTCTAGCACCCTGTTAAGCATTGTGAATTGAGTTCCCTGTTGAAGGGCATAGTGCCTAACTCTCAGTGTTTTTATGGGTGGAGGAACCTCAAGCTTGAGCAAAATGACCTCTTTCAAGTCAATGGAACCAGCACTACATCTCTTGGAAGAGAAGTATGAATGTTAGAAGCAGGAGGGTCAAGCACCTTGTTTTCTAAGGCGAATTGATATACTGCTTTAAAGGAATAATGCCTACAACTCAGTGTTTTCAAGGGTGAGGAATACCACCTTTCTGAAAAATAACCCAATTAGTCACACTGTTGATGTCATGAGAAAATCATTAACGTTAGAAAGAAAAGGGTCTACCACCTTGTTCAGCATTGTGTACTGAGTTAGCTGGGTAAAGGAATACTGTCTACCTCTTAGCGTTTTCATGGGTGAGGAACACACCTGTTGCAAAATATCCCATGCAATCGAATTTAAGATTCCTGGTAGCTCTTGTAAAAGAGTCATGAATGTTTGAAGCAACGGGGTCTACCAAGTTGTTTAGCATGGTGAATTTACTTAGCTATTTAAAGGAATACGGCCTACTTCTCAGAGTTTTCGGGCTCAGGAACCTCACCTTTGTGCAAAATTGCCTCTGTGAAGTGAATGGAGAAACACTGTAGCTCTTGTAAGAAAACCATTAATGTTACAAGGAAGAGGGACAAGCACCTTCTTCAGCTTTGGGAATTGAGTGAGTTGTTTAATGGAATACCACCTACCTCTCAGCTTTTTCAGGGATGAGGACTACCAGGTGTTTTCAAAATACCCCATTCGAGTGAATGGAAGCTGCACTGTAGGCCTTACAAGAGAGACATTACTGTTAACAGGAAGAGGACCTAGCACTCTGTTGAGGATTCTCAACTGAGTTAGCTGTTGAAGGACATACTGATACCTCTCGGTGTTTTTATGTGTGAGAACCTTCAACTTTGTGCAAACTCTCCTGTGTCAAGTGACTGCACCCAGCGCTGCAGGTGTTGTGAGAAAAGTATGAATGTTACAAGCGGGAGGGTGAAGCACCTTGTCTTTGGATGAGACTTGAGTAACTTGCTTCAAGGAATACTGCCTACCACTCAGTGTTTTCAAGGATGTGCAAAATCACCTTTGTGCAACATCACCCCTTTGAACAGAATGGAAGAAGTTCTGAGGCCCTTCTCAGAAAATTCTTTAGGTTGGAAGCAAGTCGGTCCAGCAACTTGCTTAACAGTGTGAGTAGAATGAAGTTTACAAGGAAGACCACCTACCTCTCACGGTTTGAAAGTGTGAGGAACTTCATTTTGGGGCAAAATGGCCTGTGTCCATGAAGGGAAGTATTACTGTATGTCTGTAGGACAACCACAAATGTTACAAGAAAGATGCTCTAGCACTTTGTTCAGCAGCTTCAAGTGATGTAGCATGCAAAAGGAACACTGCCTATCTGTCAGGGTTTGACAGTGTGAGCAATTCCATCTTTGTGCCAATGGACCCTTTCCACTGAATGGAACAGGCACTATGTCTCTTGCAAGCAGATGTCAGGGTTCGCAGCAGGAGTTGCAGGCACATTGTTTCCCTGTGAAAGTTGAATTAGCATGTGAAAGGAGTGCTGGCCAAATGAAAGCCTTTGACAATGGAGAATCATTCACTCCTTGAAAAATACCCACTTCTGAGGAAATAGACCAACACTTGTAGCTCAGAGCAGGATGCAATGTGTGAGAGGCAGGAATAGTTTGCAACTTTGTCTCCCTATGAGAAATGAGTTACCTGTTGAAAGGAATACTGGCTACGCCTGAGGTTTTTCATGTGTGAGGAACACCACGGTTCGGCCCAATAGCTGCTTTCAACTGAATGGAATCAGAACAGTTGAGGATGCATGAAAACCATACATTCCAGCAGCAAGAGGGTCTGGAATGTTGTTTAAAAGTGAGAATTGAGTGAGCTTTACAAAGGAATGCGACCTGTCTCTCAGGCTTTTACAGTGTGAAGAAGATTATCTTTGTGCAAAATAGCCTTTTCAATGGAAGGAAGAAGCACTGTTTCCCCTGTAAGAGAAGCATAAGTGTTACAAGCAAGAGGGTCAAGCACCTTGTTAAGCATGGCGAATTGAGTTACCTGTTTAAGGCAATACTGCCTAACTCTCAGTGTTTTCAGGGGGAGGAACATCAATGTGCTGGTAAATAGCTCCTTTCAAGTGAATGGAGGCATACTGTAGGTCTTCTAAGACAATCATTAATGGTAGAAGCAAGAGGGTCTAGCACCCTGTTAAGCATTGTGAATTGAGTTACCTGTTGAAGGGCATAGTGCCTAATTCTCAGTGTTTTTATGGGTGGAGGAACCTCAAGCTTGAGCAAAAAGACCTCTTTCAAGTCAATGGAACCAGCACTACATCTCTTGGAAGAGAAGTATGAATGTTAGAAGCAGGAGGGTCAAGCACCTTGTTTTCTAAGGCGAATTGATATACTGCTTTAAAGGAATAATGATTACAACTAAGTGTTTTCAAGGATGTGGAAAATCACCTTTGTGCAACATCACCACTCTGAAGAGAATGGAAGAAGTTCTGAGGCCCTTCTCAGAAAATTCTTTAGGTTGGAAGCAAGTGGTTCCAGCAACTTGCGTAACAGTGTGAGTAGAGTGAAGTTTACAAGGAAGACCACCTACCTCTCACGGTTTGAAAGTGTGAGGAACTTGATTTTGGGGCAAAATGGCCTGTGTCCATGAAGGGAAGTATTACTGTATGTCTGTAGGACAACCACAAATGTTACAAGAAAGATGCTCTAGCACTTTGTTCAGCAGCTTCAAGTGATGTAGCATGCAAAAGGTACACTGCCTATCTGTCAGGGTTTGACAGTGTGAGCAATTCCATCTTTGTGCCAATAGACCCTTTCCACTGAATGGAACAGGCAATATGTCTCTTGCAAGCAGGTGTCAGGGTTCCCAGCAGGAGTTGCAAGCACATTGTTTCCCTGTGAGATTTGCATTAGCATGTGAAAGGAGTGCTTGCCAAATGAAAGCCTTTGACAAGGGAGAATCATTCACTCCTTGAAAAATACCCATTTCCGAGGAAATAGATCAACACTTGTAGCTCAGAGCAGGATGCAATGTGTGAGAGGCAGGAATAGTTTGCAACTTGTCTCCCTATGAGAAATGAGTTACCTGTTGAAAGGAATACTGGCTACCCCTGAGGTTTTTCATGTGTGAGGAACACCACCGTTCGGCCAAATAGCTGCATTCAACTGAATGGAACAAGAACAGTTGAGGATGCATGAAAACCATTCATTCCAGCAGCAAGAGGGTCTGTAATGTTGTTTAAAAGTGAGAATTGAGTGAGCTTTACAAAGGAATGCGACCTGTCTCTCAGGCTTTTACAGTGTGAAAAAGATTATCTTTGTGCAAAATAGATATTTCAATGGAAGGAAGAAGCACTGTTTCCCCTGTAAGAGAAGCATAAGTGTTACAAGCAAGAGGGTCAAGCACCTTGTTAAGCATGGCGAATTGAGTTACCTGTTTAAGGCAATACTGCCTAACTCTCAGTGTTTTCAGGGGGAGGAACATCAATGTGCTGCTAAATAGCTCCTTTCAAGTGAATGGAGCCATACTGTAGGTCCTCTAAGACAATCATTCATGGTAGAAGCAAGAGGGTCTAGCACCCTGTTAAGCATTGTGAATTGAGTTCCCTGTTGAAGGGCATAGTGCCTAACTCTCAGTGTTTTTATGGGTGGAGGAACCTCAAGCTTGAGCAAAATGACCTCTTTCAAGTCAATGGAACCAGCACTACATCTCTTGGAAGAGAAGTATGAATGTTAGAAGCAGGAGGGTCAAGCACCTTGTTTTCTAAGGCGAATTGATATACTGCTTTAAAGGAATAATGCCTACAACTCAGTGTTTTCATGGGTGAGGAATACGACCTTTGTGCAAAATAACCCCCTTAGACACACTGTTGATGTCGTGAGAAAATCATTAATGTTAGAAAGAAAAGGGTCTACCACCTTGTTCAGCATTGTGAACTGAGTTAGCTGGGTAAAGGAATACTGCCTACCTCTCAGCGTTTTCATGGGTGAGGAACACAACTGTTGCAAAATATTCCATGCAAGCGAATGGAAGATTCCTGGTAGCACTTGTAAGAGAGTCATGAATGTTTGAAGCAACAAGGTCTAGCAAGTTGTATAGCATTCGAATTGACTTAGCTGTTAAAAGGAATACTGCCTTCTTCTCAGAGTTTTCGGGGTCAGGAACCTCACCTTTGTGCAAAATTGCCTCTGTGAAGTGAATGGAGAAACACTGTAGCTCCTGTAAGAAAACCATTAATGTTAGAAGGAAGAGGGTCAAGCACCTTCTTCAGCTTTGGGAATTGAGTGAGTTGTTTAATGGAATACCACCTACCTCTCAGCTTTTTCAGGGATGAGGTCTACCAGGTGTTTTCAAAATTGCCCCATTCGAGTGAATGGAAGCTGCACTGTAGGTCTTATAAGAGAGACATTACTGTTAACAGGAAGAGGGCCTAGCACTCTGTTGAAGATTCTCAACTGTGTTAGCTGTTGAAGGACATACTGATATCTCTCAGTGTTTTTATGTGTGAGAACCTTCAACTTTGTGCAAACTCTCCTGTGTCAAGTGACTGCACCCAGCGCTGCAGGTGTTCTGAGAAAAGTATGATTGTTACAAGCAGGAGGGTGAAGCACCTTGTCTTTGGATGAGACTTGAGTAACTTGCTTCAAGGAATACTGCCTACCACTCAGTGTTTTCAAGGATGTGGAAAATCACCTTTGTGCAACATCACCCCTTTGAACAGAATGGAAGAAGTTCTGAGGCCCTTCTCAGAAAATTCTTTAGGTTGGAAGCAAGTCGGTCCAGCAACTTGTCTAACAGTGTGAGTAGAGTGAAGTTTACAAGGAAGACCACATACTTCTCACTGTTTGAAAGTGTGAGGAAATTGATTTTGGGGCAAAATGGTCTGTGTCCATGAAGTTAAGTATTACTGTATGTCTGTAGGACAACCACAAATGTTACAAAAAAGATGCTCTAGCACCCTGTTAAGCATTGTGAATTGAGTTACCTGTTGAAGGGCATAGTGCCTAACTCTCAGTGTTTTTATGGGTGGAGCAACCTCAAGCTTGAGCAAAATGACCTCTTTGAAGTCAATGGAACCAGCACTACATCTCTTGGAAGAGAAGTATGAATGTTAGAAGCAGGAGGGTCAAGCACATTGTTTTCTAAGGCGAATTGATATACTGCTTTAAAGGAATAAAGCCTACAACTCAGTGTTTTCAAGGATGTAAAAAATCACCTTTGTGCAACACCACCCCTTTGAAGAGAATGGAAGAAGTTCTGAGGCCCTTATCAGAAAATTCTTTAGGTTGGAAGTAAGTCGGTCCAGCAACTTGTGTAACAGTGTGAGTAGAGTGAAGTTTACAAGGAAGACCACCTACCTCTCACGGTTTGAAAGTGTGAGGAACTTGATTTTCGGGCAAAATGGCCTGTGTCCATGAAGGGAAGTATTACTGCATGTCTTGTAGCACAACCAAAAATGTTACAAGAAAGATGCTCTAGCACTTTGTTCAGCAGCTTCAAGTGATGTAGCATGCAAAAGGTACACTGCCTATCTGTCAGGGTTTGACAGTGTGAGCAATTCCATCTTTGTGCCAATAGACCCTTTCCACTGAATGGAACAGGCACTGTGTCTCTTGCAAGCAGGTGTCAGGGTTCCCAGCAGGAGTTGCAAGCACATTGTTTCCCTGTGAGATTTGCATTAGCATGTGAAAGGAGTGCTTGCCAAATGAAAGCCTTTGACAAGGGAGAATCATTCACTCCTTGAAAAATGCCCACTTGTGAGGAAATAGTCCAACACTTGTAGCTCAGAGCAGGATGCAATGTGTGAGAGGCAGGAATAGTTTGCAACTTGTCTCCTTATGAGAAATGAGTTACCTGTTGAAAGGAATACTGACTACCCCTGAGTCTTTTCATGAGTGAAGAACACCACCGTTTGGCCAAATAGCTGCATTCATTTGAATGGAATCAGAACAGTAGAGGATGCATGAAAACGATTCATTCCAGCAGCAAGAGGGTCTGGAATGTTGTTTATAAGTGAGAATTGTGTGAGCTTTACAAAGGAATGCTACCTCTCTCTCAGGCTTTTACAGTGTGAAGAAGATTATCTTTGTGCAAAATAGCCGTTTCAACGGGACGAAGAAGCACTGTTTCCCCTGTAAGAGAAGCATAAGTGTTACAAGCAAGAGGGTCAAGCACCTTGTTAAGCATGGCGAATTGAGTTACCTGTTTAAGGCAATACTGCCTAACTCTCAGTGTTTTCAGGGGGAGGAACATCAATGTGCTGCTAAATAGCTCCTTTCAAGTGAATGGAGGCATACTGTAGGTCTTCTAAGACAATCATTAATGGTAGAAGCAAGAGGGTCTAGCACCCTGTTAAGCATTGTGAATTGAGTTCCCTGTTGAAGGGCATAGTGCCTAACTCTCAGTGTTTTTATGGGTGGAGGAACCTCAAGCTTGAGCAAAATGACCTCTTTCAAGTCAATGGAACCAGCACTACATCTCTTGGAAGAGAAGTATGAATGTTAGAAGCAGGAGGGTCAAGCACCTTCTTTTCTAAGGCGAATTGATATACTGCTTTAAAGGAATAATGCCTACAAATCAGTGTTTTCATGGGTGAGGAATACCACCTTTCTGAAAAATAACCCAATTAGTCACACTGTTGATGTCATGAGAAAATCATTAACGTTAGAAAGAAAAGGGTCTACCACCTTGTTCAGCATTGTGTACTGAGTTAGCTGGGTAAAGGAATGCTGTCTACCTCTTAGCGTTTTCATGGGTGAGGAACACACCTGTTGCAAAATATCCCATGCAATCGAATTTAAGATTCCTGGTAGCTCTTGTAAAAGAGTCATGAATGTTTGAAGCAACGGGGTCTACCAAGTTGTTTAGCATTGTGAATTTACTTAGCTATTTAAAGGAATACGGCCTACTTCTCAGAGTTTTCGGGCTCAGGAACCTCACCTTTGTGCAAAATTGCCTCTGTGAAGTGAATGGAGAAACACTGTAGCTCTTGTAAGAAAACCATTAATGTTACAAGGAAGAGGGACAAGCACCTTCTTCAGCTTTGGGAATTGAGTGAGTTGTTTAATGGAATACCACCTACCTCTCAGCTTTTTCAGGGATGAGGACTACCAGGTGTTTTCAAAATTGCCCCATTCGAGTGAATGGAAGCTGCACTGTAGGCCTTACAAGAGAGACATTACTGTTAACAGGAAGAGGACCTAGCACTCTGTTGAGGATTCTCAACTGAGTTAGCTGTTGAAGGACATACTGATACCTCTCGGTGTTTTTATGTGTGAGAACCTTCAACTTTGTGCAAACTCTCCTGTGTCAAGTGACTGCACCCAGCGCTGCAGGTGTTGTGAGAAAAGTATGAATGTTACAAGCGGGAGGGTGAAGCACCTTGTCTTTGGATGAGACTTGAGTAACTTGCTTCAAGGAATACTGCCTACCACTCAGTGTTTTCAAGGATGTGCAAAATCACCTTTGTGCAACATCACCCCTTTGAACAGAATGGAAGAAGTTCTGAGGCCCTTCTCAGAAAATTCTTTAGGTTGGAAGCAAGTCGGTCCAGCAACTTGCGTAACAGTGTGAGTAGAGTGAAGTTTACAAGGAAGACCACCTACCTCTCACGGTTTGAAAGTGTGAGGAACTTGATTTTGGGGCAAAATGGCCTGTGTCCATGAAGGGAAGTATTACTGTATGTCTGTAGGACAACCACAAATGTTACAAGAAAGATGCTCTAGCACTTTGTTCAACAGCTTCAAGTGATGTAGCATGCAAAAGGAACACTGCCTATCTGTCAGGGTTTGACAGTGTGAGCAATTCCATCTTTGTGCCAATGGACCCTTTCCACTGAATGGAACAGGCACTATGTCTCTTGCAAGCAGGTGTCAGGGTTCGGAGCAGGAGTTGCAGGCACATTGTTTCCCTGTGAAAGTTGAATTAGGATGTGAAAGGAGTGCTGGCCAAATGAAAGCCTTTGACAATGGAGAATCATTCACTCCTTGAAAAATAGCCACTTCTGAGGAAATAGACCAACACTTGTAGCTCAGAGCAGGATGCAATGTGTGAGAGGCAGGAATAGTTTGCAACTTTGTCTCACTATGAGAAATGAGTTACCTGTTGAAAGGAATACTGGCTACGCCTGAGGTTTTTCATGTGTGAGGAACACCACGGTTCAGCCAAATAGCTGCTTTCAACTGAATGGAATCAGAACAGTTGAGGATGCATGAAAACCATACATTCCAGCAGCAAGAGGGTCTGGAATGTTGTTTAAAAGTGAGAATTGAGTGAGCTTTACAAAGGAATGCGACCTGTCTCTCAGGCTTTTACAGTGTGAAGAAGATTATCTTTGTGCAAAATAGCCTTTTCAATGGAAGGAAGAAGCACTGTTTCCCCTGTAAGAGAAGCATAAGTGTTACAAGCAAGAGGGTCAAGCACCTTGTTAAGCATGGCGAATTGAGTTACCTGTTTAAGGCAATACTGCCTAACTCTCAGTGTTTTCAGGGGGAGGAACATCAATGTGCTGCTAAATAGCTCCTTTCAAGTGAATGGAGGCATACTGTAGGTCTTCTAAGACAATCATTAATGGTAGAAGCAAGAGGGTCTAGCACCCTGTTAAGCATTGTGAATTGAGTTACCTGTTGAAGGGCATAGTGCCTAATTCTCAGTGTTTTTATGGGTGGAGGAACCTCATGCTTGAGCAAAAAGACCTCTTTCAAGTCAATGGAACCAGCACTACATCTCTTGGAAGAGAAGTATGAATGTTAGAACCAGGAGGGTCAAGCACCTTGTTTTCTAAGGCGAATTGATATACTGCTTTAAAGGAATAATGATTACAACTAAGTGTTTTCAAGGATGTGGAAAATCACCTTTGTGCAACATCACCACTCTGAAGAGAATGGAAGAAGTTCTGAGGCCCTTCTCAGAAAATTCTTTAGGTTGGAAGCAAGTGGTTCCAGCAACTTGCGTAACAGTGTGAGTAGAGTGAAGTTTACAAGGAAGACCACCTACCTCTCACGGTTTGAAAGTGTGAGGAACTTGATTTTGGGGCAAAATGGCCTGTGTCCATGAAGGGAAGTATTACTGTATGTCTGTAGGACAACCACAAATGTTACAAGAAAGATGCTCTAGCACTTTGTTCAGCAGCTTCAAGTGATGTAGCATGCAAAAGGTACACTGCCTATCTGTCAGGGTTTGACAGTGTGAGCAATTCCATCTTTGTGCCAATAGACCCTTTCCACTGAATGGAACAGGCACTGTGTCTCTTGCAAGCAGGTGTCAGGGTTCCCAGCAGGAGTTGCAAGCACATTGTTTCCCTGTGAGATTTGCATTAGCATGTGAAAGGAGTGCTTGCCAAATGAAAGCCTTTGACAAGGGAGAATCATTCACTCCTTGAAAAATACCCATTTCCGAGCAAATAGATCAACACTTGTAGCTCAGAGCAGGATGCAATGTGTGAGAGGCAGGAATAGTTTGCAACTTGTCTCCCTATGAGAAATGAGTTACCTGTTGAAAGGAATACTGGCTACCCCTGAGGTTTTTCATGTGTGAGGAACACCACCGTTCGGCCAAATAGCTGCATTCAACTGAATGGAACCAGAACAGTTGAGGATGCATGAAAACCATTCATTCCAGCAGCAAGAGGGTCTGTAATGTTGTTTATAAGTGAGAATTGAGTGAGCTTTACAAAGGAATGCGACCTGTCTCTCAGGCTTTTACAGTGTGAAAAAGATTATCTTTGTGCAAAATAGATATTTCAATGGAAGGAAGAAGCACTGTTTCCCCTGTAAGAGAAGCATAAGTGTTACAAGCAAGAGGGTCAAGCACCTTGTTAAGCATGGCGAATTGAGTTACCTGTTTAAGGCAATACTGCCTAACTCTCAGTGTTTTCAGGGGGAGGAACATCAATGTGCTGCTAAATAGCTCCTTTCAAGTGAATGGAGGCATACTGTAGGTCCTCTAAGACAATCATTAATGGTAGAAGCAAGAGGGTCTAGCACCCTGTTAAGCATTGTGAATTGAGTTCCCTGTTGAAGGGCATAGTGCCTAACTCTCAGTGTTTTTATGGGTGGAGGAACCTCAAGCTTGAGCAAAAAGACCTCTTTCAAGTCAATGGAACCAGCACTACATCTCTTGGAAGAGAAGTATGAATGTTAGAACCAGGAGGGTCAAGCACCTTGTTTTCTAAGGCGAATTGATATACTGCTTTAAAGGAATAATGATTACAACTAAGTGTTTTCAAGGATGTGGAAAATCACCTTTGTGCAACATCACCACTCTGAAGAGAATGGAAGAAGTTCTGAGGCCCTTCTCAGAAAATTCTTTAGGTTGGAAGCAAGTCGGTCCAGCAACTTGTGTAACAGTGTGAGTAGAGTGAAGTTTACAAGGAAGACCACCTACCTCTCACGGTTTGAAAGTGTGAGGAACTTGATTTTCGGGCAAAATGGCCTGTGTCCATGAAGGGAAGTATTACTGCATGTCTTGTAGCACAACCAAAAATGTTACAAGAAAGATGCTCTAGCACTTTGTTCAGCAGCTTCAAGTGATGTAGCATGCAAAAGGTACACTGCCTATCTGTCAGGGTTTGACAGTGTGAGCAATTCCATCTTTGTGCCAATAGACCCTTTCCACTGAATGGAACAGGCACTGTGTCTCTTGCAAGCAGGTGTCAGGGTTCCCAGCAGGAGCTGCAAGCACATTGTTTCCCTGTGAGATTTGCATTAGCATGTGAAAGGAGTGCTTGCCAAATGAAAGCCTTTGACAAGGGAGAATCATTCACTCCTTGAAAAATGCCCACTTGTGAGGAAATAGTCCAACCCTTGTAGCTCAGAGCAGGATGCAATGTGTGAGAGGCAGGAATAGTTTGCAACTTGTCTCCTTATGAGAAATGAGTTACCTGTTGAAAGGAATACTGGCTACGCCTGAGGTTTTTCATGTGTGAGGAACACCACAGTTCGGCCCAATAGCTGCATTCAACTGAATGGAACCAGAACAGTTGAGGACGCATGAAAACCATTCATTCCAGCAGCAAGAGGGTCTGGAATGTTGTTTAAAAGTGAGAATTGAGGGAGCTTTACAAAGGAATGCTACCTGTCTCTCAGGCTTTTACAGTGTGAAAAAGATTATCTTTGTGCAAAGTAGCCGTTTCAATGGAAGGAAGAAGCACTGTTTCCCCTGTAAGAGAAGCATAAGTGTTACAAGCAAGAGGGTCAAGCACCTTGTTAAGCATGGCGAATTGAGTTATATGTTTAAGGCAATACTGCCTAACTCTCAGTGTTTTCAGGGGGAGGAACATCAATGTGCTGCTAAATAGCTCCTTTCAAGTGAATGGAGGCATACTGTAGGTCTTCTAAGACAATCATTAATGGTAGAAGCAAGTGGGTCTAGCACCCTGTTAAGCATTGTGAATTGAGTTACCTGTTGAAGGGCATAGTGCCTAACTCTCAGTGTTTTTATGGGTGGAGGAACCTCAAGCTTGAGCAAAATGACCTCTTTCAAGTCAATAGAACCAGCACTACATCTCTTGGAAGAGAAGTATGAATGTTAGAAGCAGGAGGGTCAAGCACCTTGTTTTCTAAGGCGAATTGATATACTGCTTTAAAGGAATAATGCCTACAACTCAGTGTTTTCATGGGTGAGGAATACGACCTTTGTGCAAAATAACCCCCTTAGACACACTGTTGATGTCGTGAGAAAATCATTAATGTTAGAAAGAAAAGGGTCTACCACCTTGTTCAGCATTGTGAACTGAGTTAGCTGGGTAAAGGAATACTGCCTACCTCTCAGCGTTTTCATGGGTGAGGAACACAACTGTTGCAAAATATTCCATGCAAGCGAATGGAAGATTCCTGGTAGCACTTGTAAGAGAGTCATGAATGTTTGAAGCAACAAGGTCTAGCAAGTTGTATAGCATTCGAATTGACTTAGCTGTTAAAAGGAATACTGCCTTCTTCTCAGAGTTTTCGGGGTCAGGAACCTCACCTTTGTGCAAAATTGCCTCTGTGAAGTGAATGGAGAAACACTGTAGCTCCTGTAAGAAAACCATTAATGTTAGAAGGAAGAGGGTCAAGCACCTTCTTCAGCTTTGGGAATTGAGTGAGTTGTTTAATGGAATACCACCTACCTCTCAGCTTTTTCAGGGATGAGGTCTACCAGGTGTTTTCAAAATTGCCCCATTCGAGTGAATGGAAGCTGCACTGTAGGTCTTATAAGAGAGACATTACTGTTAACAGGAAGAGGGCCTAGCACTCTGTTGAAGATTCTCAACTGTGTTAGCTGTTGAAGGACATACTGATATCTCTCAGTGTTTTTATGTGTGAGAACCTTCAACTTTGTGCAAACTCTCCTGTGTCAAGTGACTGCACCCAGCGCTGCAGGTGTTCTGAGAAAAGTATGATTGTTACAAGCAGGAGGGTGAAGCACCTTGTCTTTGGATGAGACTTGAGTAACTTGCTTCAAGGAATACTGCCTACCACTCAGTGTTTTCAAGGATGTGGAAAATCACCTTTGTGCAACATCACCCCTTTGAACAGAAAGGAAGAAGTTCTGAGGCCCTTCTCAGAAAATTCTTTAGGTTGGAAGCAAGTCGGTCCAGCAACTTGTCTAACAGTGTGAGTAGAGTGAAGTTTACAAGGAAGACCACATACTTCTCACTGTTTGAAAGTGTGAGGAAATTGATTTTGGGGCAAAATGGTCTGTGTCCATGAAGTTAAGTATTACTGTATGTCTGTAGGACAACCACAAATGTTACAAAAAAGATGCTCTAGCACCCTGTTAAGCATTGTGAATTGAGTTACCTGTTGAAGGGCATAGTGCCTAACTCTCAGTGTTTTTATGGGTGGAGCAACCTCAAGCTTGAGCAAAATGACCTCTTTGAAGTCAATGGAACCAGCACTACATCTCTTGGAAGAGAAGTATGAATGTTAGAAGCAGGAGGGTCAAGCACATTGTTTTCTAAGGCGAATTGATATACTGCTTTAAAGGAATAAAGCCTACAACTCAGTGTTTTCAAGGATGTAAAAAATCACCTTTGTGCAACACCACCCCTTTGAA
This sequence comes from Castor canadensis, assembly GCF_047511655.1. Classification (NCBI taxonomy): domain Eukaryota; kingdom Metazoa; phylum Chordata; class Mammalia; order Rodentia; family Castoridae; genus Castor; species Castor canadensis. The sequence continues at coordinate 71,619,190 of NC_133389.1, forward strand.
GAGAATGGAAGAAGTTCTGAGGCCCTTATCAGAAAATTCTTTAGGTTGGAAGTAAGTCGGTCCAGCAACTTGTGTAACAGTGTGAGTAGAGTGAAGTTTACAAGGAAGACCACCTACCTCTCACGGTTTGAAAGTGTGAGGAACTTGATTTTCGGGCAAAATGGCCTGTGTCCATGAAGGGAAGTATTACTGCATGTCTTGTAGCACAACCAAAAATGTTACAAGAAAGATGCTCTAGCACTTTGTTCAGCAGCTTCAAGTGATGTAGCATGCAAAAGGTACACTGCCTATCTGTCAGGGTTTGACAGTGTGAGCAATTCCATCTTTGTGCCAATAGACCCTTTCCACTGAATGGAACAGGCACTGTGTCTCTTGCAAGCAGGTGTCAGGGTTCCCAGCAGGAGTTGCAAGCACATTGTTTCCCTGTGAGATTTGCATTAGCATGTGAAAGGAGTGCTTGCCAAATGAAAGCCTTTGACAAGGGAGAATCATTCACTCCTTGAAAAATGCCCACTTGTGAGGAAATAGTCCAACACTTGTAGCTCAGAGCAGGATGCAATGTGTGAGAGGCAGGAATAGTTTGCAACTTGTCTCCTTATGAGAAATGAGTTACCTGTTGAAAGGAATACTGGCTACGCCTGAGGTTTTTCATGTGTGAGGAACACCACAGTTCGGCCCAATAGCTGCATTCAACTGAATGGAACCAGAACAGTTGAGGACGCATGAAAACCATTCATTCCAGCAGCAAGAGGGTCTGGAATGTTGTTTAAAAGTGAGAATTGAGGGAGCTTTACAAAGGAATGCTACCTGTCTCTCAGGCTTTTACAGTGTGAAAAAGATTATCTTTGTGCAAAGTAGCCGTTTCAATGGAAGGAAGAAGCACTGTTTCCCCTGTAAGAGAAGCATAAGTGTTAAAAGCAAGAGGGTCAAGCACCTGGTTAAGCATGGCGAATTGAGTTACATGTTTAAGGCAATACTGCCTAACTCTCAGTGTTTTCAGGGGGATTAACATCAATGTGCTGCTAAATAGCTCCTTTCAAGTGAATGGAGGCATACTGTAGGTCTTCTAAGACAATCATTAATGGTAGAAGCAAGTGGGTCTAGCACCCTGTTAAGCATTGTGAATTGAGTTACCTGTTGAAGGGCATAGTGCCTAACTCTCAGTGTTTTTATGGGTGGAGGAACCTCAAGCTTGAGCAAAATGACCTCTTTCAAGTCAATAGAACCAGCACTACATCTCTTGGAAGAGAAGTATGAATGTTAGAAGCAGGAGGGTCAAGCACCTTGTTTTCTAAGGCGAATTGATATACTGCTTTAAAGGAATAATGCCTACAACTCAGTGTTTTCATGGGTGATGAATACGACCTTTGTGCAAAATAACCCCCTTAGACACACTGTTGATGTCGTGAGAAAATCATTAACGTTAGAAAGAAAAGGGTCTACCACCTTGTTCAGCATTGTGAACTGAGTTAGCTGGGTAAAGGAATACTGCCTACCTCTCAGCGTTTTCATGGGTGAGGAACACAACTGTTGCAAAATATTCCATGCAAGCGAATGGAAGATTCCTGGTAGCACTTGTAAGAGAGTCATGAATGTTTGAAGCAACAAGGTCTAGCAAGTTGTATAGCATTCGAATTGACTTAGCTGTTAAAAGGAATACTGCCTTCTTCTCAGAGTTTTCGGGGTCAGGAACCTCACCTTTGTGCAAAATTGCCTCTGTGAAGTGAATGGAGAAACACTGTAGCTCCTGTAAGAAAACCATTAATGTTAGAAGGAAGAGGGTCAAGCACCTTCTTCAGCTTTGGGAATTGAGTGAGTTGTTTAATGGAATACCACCTACCTCTCAGCTTTTTCAGGGATGAGGTCTACCAGGTGTTTTCAAAATTGCCCCATTCGAGTGAATGGAAGCTGCACTGTAGGTCTTATAAGAGAGACATTACTGTTAACAGGAAGAGGGCCTAGCACTCTGTTGAAGATTCTCAACTGTGTTAGCTGTTGAAGGACATACTGATATCTCTCAGTGTTTTTATGTGTGAGAACCTTCAACTTTGTGCAAACTCTCCTGTGTCAAGTGACTGCACCCAGCGCTGCAGGTGTTCTGAGAAAAGTATGATTGTTACAAGCAGGAGGGTGAAGCACCTTGTCTTTGGATGAGACTTGAGTAACTTGCTTCAAGGAATACTGCCTACCACTCAGTGTTTTCAAGGATGTGGAAAATCACCTTTGTGCAACACCACCCCTTTGAAGAGAATGGAAGAAGTTCTGAGGCCCTTCTCAGAAAATTCTTTAGGTTGGAAGCAAGTCGGTCCAGCAACTTGTCTAACAGTGTGAGTAGAGTGAAGTTTACAAGGAAGACCACATACTTCTCACTGTTTGAAAGTGTGAGGAAATTGATTTTGGGGCAAAATGGTCTGTGTCCATGAAGTTAAGTATTACTGTATGTCTGTAGGACAACCACAAATGTTACAAAAAAGATGCTCTAGCACCCTGTTAAGCATTGTGAATTGAGTTACCTGTTGAAGGGCATAGTGCCTAACTCTCAGTGTTTTTATGGGTGGAGCAACCTCAAGCTTGAGCAAAATGACCTCTTTGAAGTCAATGGAACCAGCACTACATCTCTTGGAAGAGAAGTATGAATGTTAGAAGCAGGAGGGTCAAGCACATTGTTTTCTAAGGCGAATTGATATACTGCTTTAAAGGAATAAAGCCTACAACTCAGTGTTTTCAAGGATGTAAAAAATCACCTTTGTGCAACACCACCCCTTTGAAGAGAATGGAAGAAGTTCTGAGGCCCTTATCAGAAAATTCTTTAGGTTGGAAGTAAGTCGGTCCAGCAACTTGTGTAACAGTGTGAGTAGAGTGAAGTTTACAAGGAAGACCACCTACCTCTCACGGTTTGAAAGTGTGAGGAACTTGATTTTCGGGCAAAATGGCCTGTGTCCATGAAGGGAAGTATTACTGCATGTCTTGTAGCACAACCAAAAATGTTACAAGAAAGATGCTCTAGCACTTTGTTCAGCAGCTTCAAGTGATGTAGCATGCAAAAGGTACACTGCCTATCTGTCAGGGTTTGACAGTGTGAGCAATTCCATCTTTGTGCCAATAGACCCTTTCCACTGAATGGAACAGGCACTGTGTCTCTTGCAAGCAGGTGTCAGGGTTCCCAGCAGGAGTTGCAAGCACATTGTTTCCCTGTGAGATTTGCATTAGCATGTGAAAGGAGTGCTTGTCAAATGAAAGCCTTTGACAAGGGAGAATCATTCACTCCTTGAAAAATGCCCACTTGTGAGGAAATAGTCCAACACTTGTAGCTCAGAGCAGGATGCAATGTGTGAGAGGCAGGAATAGTTTGCAACTTGTCTCCTTATGAGAAATGAGTTACCTGTTGAAAGGAATACTGACTACCCCTGAGTCTTTTCATGAGTGAAGAACACCACCGTTTGGCCAAATAGCTGCATTCATTTGAATGGAATCAGAACAGTTGAGGATGCATGAAAACCATTCATTCCAGCAGCAAGAGGGTCTGGAATGTTGTTTATAAGTGAGAATTGTGTGAGCTTTACAAAGGAATGCTACCTCTCTCTCAGGCTTTTACAGTGTGAAGAAGATTATCTTTGTGCAAAATAGCCGTTTCAACGGGACGAAGAAGCACTGTTTCCCCTGTAAGAGAAGCATAAGTGTTACAAGCAAGAGGGTCAAGCACCTTGTTAAGCATGGCGAATTGAGTTACCTGTTTAAGGCAATACTGCCTAACTCTCAGTGTTTTCAGGGGGAGGAACATCAATGTGCTGCTAAATAGCTCCTTTCAAGTGAATGGAGGCATACTGTAGGTCCTCTAAGACAATCATTAATGGTAGAAGCAAGAGGGTCTAGCACCCTGTTAAGCATTGTGAATTGAGTTCCCTGTTGAAGGGCATAGTGCCTAACTCTCAGTGTTTTTATGGGTGGAGGAACCTCAAGCTTGAGCAAAATGACCTCTTTCAAGTCAATGGAACCAGCACTACATCTCTTGGAAGAGAAGTATGAATGTTAGAAGCAGGAGGGTCAAGCACCTTGTTTTCTAAGGCGAATTGATATACTGCTTTAAAGGAATAATGCCTACAACTCAGTGTTTTCATGGGTGAGGAATACGACCTTTGTGCAAAATAACCCCCTTAGACACACTGTTGATGTCGTGAGAAAATCATTAATGTTAGAAAGAAAAGGGTCTACCACCTTGTTCAGCATTGTGAACTGAGTTAGCTGGGTAAAGGAATACTGCCTACCTCTCAGCGTTTTCATGGGTGAGGAACACAACTGTTGCAAAATATTCCATGCAAGCGAATGGAAGATTCCTGGTAGCACTTGTAAGAGAGTCATGAATGTTTGAAGCAACAAGGTCTAGCAAGTTGTATAGCATTCGAATTGACTTAGCTGTTAAAAGGAATACTGCCTTCTTCTCAGAGTTTTCGGGGTCAGGAACCTCACCTTTGTGCAAAATTGCCTCTGTGAAGTGAATGGAGAAACACTGTAGCTCCTGTAAGAAAACCATTAATGTTAGAAGGAAGAGGGTCAAGCACCTTCTTCAGCTTTGGGAATTGAGTGAGTTGTTTAATGGAATACCACCTACCTCTCAGCTTTTTCAGGGATGAGGTCTACCAGGTGTTTTCAAAATTGCCCCATTCGAGTGAATGGAAGCTGCACTGTAGGTCTTATAAGAGAGACATTACTGTTAACAGGAAGAGGGCCTAGCACTCTGTTGAAGATTCTCAACTGTGTTAGCTGTTGAAGGACATACTGATATCTCTCAGTGTTTTTATGTGTGAGAACCTTCAACTTTGTGCAAACTCTCCTGTGTCAAGTGACTGCACCCAGCGCTGCAGGTGTTCTGAGAAAAGTATGATTGTTACAAGCAGGAGGGTGAAGCACCTTGTCTTTGGATGAGACTTGAGTAACTTGCTTCAAGGAATACTGCCTACCACTCAGTGTTTTCAAGGATGTGGAAAATCACCTTTGTGCAACACCACCCCTTTGAAGAGAATGGAAGAAGTTCTGAGGCCCTTCTCAGAAAATTCTTTAGGTTGGAAGCAAGTCGGTCCAGCAACTTGTCTAACAGTGTGAGTAGAGTGAAGTTTACAAGGAAGACCACATACTTCTCACTGTTTGAAAGTGTGAGGAAATTGATTTTGGGGCAAAATGGTCTGTGTCCATGAAGTTAAGTATTACTGTATGTCTGTAGGACAACCACAAATGTTACAAAAAAGATGCTCTAGCACCCTGTTAAGCATTGTGAATTGAGTTACCTGTTGAAGGGCATAGTGCCTAACTCTCAGTGTTTTTATGGGTGGAGCAACCTCAAGCTTGAGCAAAATGACCTCTTTGAAGTCAATGGAACCAGCACTACATCTCTTGGAAGAGAAGTATGAATGTTAGAAGCAGGAGGGTCAAGCACATTGTTTTCTAAGGCGAATTGATATACTGCTTTAAAGGAATAAAGCCTACAACTCAGTGTTTTCAAGGATGTAAAAAATCACCTTTGTGCAACACCACCCCTTTGAAGAGAATGGAAGAAGTTCTGAGGCCCTTATCAGAAAATTCTTTAGGTTGGAAGTAAGTCGGTCCAGCAACTTGTGTAACAGTGTGAGTAGAGTGAAGTTTACAAGGAAGACCACCTACCTCTCACGGTTTGAAAGTGTGAGGAACTTGATTTTCGGGCAAAATGGCCTGTGTCCATGAAGGGAAGTATTACTGCATGTCTTGTAGCACAACCAAAAATGTTACAAGAAAGATGCTCTAGCACTTTGTTCAGCAGCTTCAAGTGATGTAGCATGCAAAAGGTACACTGCCTATCTGTCAGGGTTTGACAGTGTGAGCAATTCCATCTTTGTGCCAATAGACCCTTTCCACTGAATGGAACAGGCACTGTGTCTCTTGCAAGCAGGTGTCAGGGTTCCCAGCAGGAGTTGCAAGCACATTGTTTCCCTGTGAGATTTGCATTAGCATGTGAAAGGAGTGCTTGCCAAATGAAAGCCTTTGACAAGGGAGAATCATTCACTCCTTGAAAAATGCCCACTTGTGAGGAAATAGTCCAACACTTGTAGCTCAGAGCAGGATGCAATGTGTGAGAGGCAGGAATAGTTTGCAACTTGTCTCCTTATGAGAAATGAGTTACCTGTTGAAAGGAATACTGACTACCCCTGAGTCTTTTCATGAGTGAAGAACACCACCGTTTGGCCAAATAGCTGCATTCATTTGAATGGAATCAGAACAGATGAGGATGCATGAAAACCATTCATTCCAGCAGCAAGAGGGTCTGGAATGTTGTTTATAAGTGAGAATTGTGTGAGCTTTACAAAGGAATGCTACCTCTCTCTCAGGCTTTTACAGTGTGAAGAAGATTATCTTTGTGCAAAATAGCCGTTTCAACGGGACGAAGAAGCACTGTTTCCCCTGTAAGAGAAGCATAAGTGTTACAAGCAAGAGGGTCAAGCACCTTGTTAAGCATGGCGAATTGAGTTACCTGTTTAAGGCAATACTGCCTAACTCTCAGTGTTTTCAGGGGGAGGAACATCAATGTGCTGCTAAATAGCTCCTTTCAAGTGAATGGAGGCATACTGTAGGTCTTCTAAGACAATCATTAATGGTAGAAGCAAGAGGGTCTAGCACCCTGTTAAGCATTGTGAATTGAGTTCCCTGTTGAAGGGCATAGTGCCTAACTCTCAGTGTTTTTATGGGTGGAGGAACCTCAAGCTTGAGCAAAATGACCTCTTTCAAGTCAATGGAACCAGCACTACATCTCTTGGAAGAGAAGTATGAATGTTAGAAGCAGGAGGGTCAAGCACCTTGTTTTCTAAGGCGAATTGATATACTGCTTTAAAGGAATAATGCCTACAACTCAGTGTTTTCATGGGTGAGGAATACCACCTTTCTGAAAAATAACCCAATTAGTCACACTGTTGATGTCATGAGAAAATCATTAACGTTAGAAAGAAAAGGGTCTACCACCTTGTTCAGCATTGTGTACTGAGTTAGCTGGGTAAAGGAATACTGTCTACCTCTTACCGTTTTCATGGGTGAGGAACACACCTGTTGCAAAATATCCCATGCAATCGAATTTAAGATTCCTGGTAGCTCTTGTAAAAGAGTCATGAATGTTTGAAGCAACGGGGTCTACCAAGTTGTTTAGCATTGTGAATTTACTTAGCTATTTAAAGGAATACGGCCTACTTCTCAGAGTTTTCGGGCTCAGGAACCTCACCTTTGTGCAAAATTGCCTCTGTGAAGTGAATGGAGAAACACTGTAGCTCTTGTAAGAAAACCATTAATGTTACAAGGAAGAGGGACAAGCACCTTCTTCAGCTTTGGGAATTGAGTGAGTTGTTTAATGGAATACCACCTACCTCTCAGCTTTTTCAGGGATGAGGACTACCAGGTGTTTTCAAAATTGCCCCTTTCGAGTGAATGGAAGCTGCACTGTAGGCCTTACAAGAGAGACATTACTGTTAACAGGAAGAGGACCTAGCACTCTGTTGAGGATTCTCAACTGAGTTAGCTGTTGAAGGACATACTGATACCTCTCGGTGTTTTTATGTGTGAGAACCTTCAACTTTGTGCAAACTCTCCTGTGTCAAGTGACTGCACCCAGCGCTGCAGGTGTTGTGAGAAAAGTATGAATGTTACAAGCGGGAGGGTGAAGCACCTTGTCTTTGGATGAGACTTGAGTAACTTGCTTCAAGGAATACTGCCTACCACTCAGTGTTTTCAAGGATGTGCAAAATCACCTTTGTGCAACATCACCCCTTTGAACAGAATGGAAGAAGTTCTGAGGCCCTTCTCAGAAAATTCTTTAGGTTGGAAGCAAGTCGGTCCAGCAATTTGCGTAACAGTGTGAGTAGAGTGAAGTTTACAAGGAAGACCACCTACCTCTCACGGTTTGAAAGTGTGAGGAACTTGATTTTGGGGCAAAATGGCCTGTGTCCATGAAGGGAAGTATTACTGTATGTCTGTAGGACAACCACAAATGTTACAAGAAAGATGCTCTAGCACTTTGTTCAGCAGCTTCAAGTGATGTAGCATGCAAAAGGAACACTGCCTATCTGTCAGGGTTTGACAGTGTGAGCAATTCCATCTTTGTGCCAATGGACCCTTTCCACTGAATGGAACAGGCACTATGTCTCTTGCAAGCAGATGTCAGGGTTCGCAGCAGGAGTTGCAGGCACATTGTTTCCCTGTGAAAGTTGAATTAGCATGTGAAAGGAGTGCTGGCCAAATGAAAGCCTTTGACAATGGAGAATCATTCACTCCTTGAAAAATACCCACTTCTGAGGAAATAGACCAACACTTGTAACTCAGAGCAGGATGCAATGTGTGAGAGGCAGGAATAGTTTGCAACTTTGTCTCCCTATGAGAAATGAGTTACCTGTTGAAAGGAATACTGGCTACGCCTGAGGTTTTTCATGTGTGAGGAACACCACGGTTCGGCCAAATAGCTGCTTTCAACTGAATGGAATCAGAACAGTTGAGGATGCATGAAAACCATACATTCCAGCAGCAAGTGGGTCTGGAATGTTGTTTAAAAGTAAGAATTGAGTGAGCTTTACAAAGGAATGCGACCTGTCTCTCAGGCTTTTACAGTGTGAAGAAGATTATCTTTGTGCAAAATAGCCTTTTCAATGGAAGGAAGAAGCACTGTTTCCCCTGTAAGAGAAGCATAAGTGTTACAAGCAAGAGGGTCAAGCACCTTGTTAAGCATGGCGAATTGAGTTACCTGTTTAAGGCAATACTGCCTAACTCTCAGTGTTTTCAGGGGGAGGAACATCAATGTGCTGCTAAATAGCTCCTTTCAAGTGAATGGAGGCATACTGTAGGTCTTCTAAGACAATCATTAATGGTAGAAGCAAGAGGGTCTAGCACCCTGTTAAGCATTGTGAATTGAGTTACCTGTTGAAGGGCATAGTGCCTAATTCTCAGTGTTTTTATGGGTGGAGGAACCTCAAGCTTGAGCAAAAAGACCTCTTTCAAGTCAATGGAACCAGCACTACATCTCTTGGAACAGAAGTATGAATGTTAGAACCAGGAGGGTCAAGCACCTTGTTTTCTAAGGCGAATTGATATACTGCTTTAAAGGAATAATGATTACAACTAAGTGTTTTCAAGGATGTGGAAAATCACCTTTGTGCAACATCACCACTCTGAAGAGAATGGAAGAAGTTCTGAGGCCCTTCTCAGAAAATTCTTTAGGTTGGAAGCAAGTGGTTCCAGCAACTTGCGTAACAGTGTGAGTAGAGTGAAGTTTACAAGGAAGACCACCTACCTCTCACGGTTTGAAAGTGTGAGGAACTTGATTTTGGGGCAAAATGGCCTGTGTCCATGAAGGGAAGTATTACTGTATGTCTGTAGGACAACCACAAATGTTACAAGAAAGATGCTCTAGCTCTTTGTTCAGCAGCTTCAAGTGATGTAGCATGCAAAAGGTACACTGCCTATCTGTCAGGGTTTGACAGTGTGAGCAATTCCATCTTTGTGCCAATAGACCCTTTCCACTGAATGGAACAGGCAATATGTCTCTTGCAAGCAGGTGTCAGGGTTCCCAGCAGGAGTTGCAAGCACATTGTTTCCCTGTGAGATTTGCATTAGCATGTGAAAGGAGTGCTTGCCAAATGAAAGCCTTTGACAAGGGAGAATCATTCACTCCTTGAAAAATACCCATTTCCGAGGAAATAGATCAACACTTGTAGCTCAGAGCAGGATGCAATGTGTGAGAGGCAGGAACAGTTTGCAACTTGTCTCCCTATGAGAAATGAGTTACCTGTTGAAAGGAATACTGGCTACCCCTGAGGTTTTTCATGTGTGAGGAACACCACCGTTCGGCCAAATAGCTGCATTCAACTGAATGGAACAAGAACAGTTGAGGATGCATGAAAACCATTCATTCCAGCAGCAAGAGGGTCTGTAATGTTGTTTAAAAGTGAGAATTGAGTGAGCTTTACAAAGGAATGCGACCTGTCTCTCAGGCTTTTACAGTGTGAAAAAGATTATCTTTGTGCAAAATAGATATTTCAATGGAAGGAAGAAGCACTGTTTCCCCTGTAAGAGAAGCATAAGTGTTACAAGCAAGAGGGTCAAGCACCTTGTTAAGCATGGCGAATTGAGTTACCTGTTTAAGGCAATACTGCCTAACTCTCAGTGTTTTCAGGGGGAGGAACATCAATGTGCTGCTAAATAGCTCCTTTCAAGTGAATGGAGGCATACTGTAGGTCTTCTAAGACAATCATTAATGGTAGAAGCAAGAGGGTCTAGCACCCTGTTAAGCATTGTGAATTGAGTTACCTGTTGAAGGGCATAGTGCCTAATTCTCAGTGTTTTTATGGGTGGAGGAACCTCCAGCTTGAGCAAAAAGACCTCTTTCAAGTCAATGGAACCAGCACTACATCTCTTGGAAGAGAAGTATGAATGTTAGAACCAGGAGGGTCAAGCACCTTGTTTTCTAAGGCGAATTGATATACTGCTTTAAAGGAATAATGATTACAACTAAGTGTTTTCAAGGATGTGGAAAATCACCTTTGTGCAACATCACCACTCTGAAGAGAATGGAAGAAGTTCTGAGGCCCTTCTCAGAAAATTCTTTAGGTTGGAAGTAAGTCGGTCCAGCAACTTGTGTAACAGTGTGAGTAGAGTGAAGTTTACAAGGAAGACCACCTACCTCTCACGGTTTGAAAGTGTGAGGAACTTGATTTTGGGGCAAAATGGCCTGTGTCCATGAAGGGAAGTATTACTGTATGTCTGTAGGACAACCACAAATGTTACAAGAAAGATGCTCTAGCTCTTTGTTCAGCAGCTTCAAGTGATGTAGCATGCAAAAGGTACACTGCCTATCTGTCAGGGTTTGACAGTGTGAGCAATTCCATCTTTGTGCCAATAGACCCTTTCCACTGAATGGAACAGGCACTGTGTCTCTTGCAAGCAGGTGTCAGGGTTCCCAGCAGGAGTTGCAAGCACATTGTTTCCCTGTGAGATTTGCATTAGCATGTGAAAGGAGTGCTTGCCAAATGAAAGCCTTTGACAAGGGAGAATCATTCACTCCTTGAAAAATGCCCACTTGTGAGGAAATAGTCCAACCCTTGTAGCTCAGAGCAGGATGCAATGTGTGAGAGGCAGGAATAGTTTGCAACTTGTCTCCTTATGAGAAATGAGTTACCTGTTGAAAGGAATACTGGCTACGCCTGAGGTTTTTCATGTGTGAGGAACACCACAGTTCGGCCCAATAGCTGCATTCAACTGAATGGAACCAGAACAGTTGAGGACGCATGAAAACCATTCATTCCAGCAGCAAGAGGGTCTGGAATGTTGTTTAAAAGTGAGAATTGAGGGAGCTTTACAAAGGAATGCTACCTGTCTCTCAGGCTTTTACAGTGTGAAAAAGATTATCTTTGTGCAAAGTAGCCGTTTCAATGGAAGGAAGAAGCACTGTTTCCCCTGTAAGAGAAGCATAAGTGTTACAAGCAAGAGGGTCAAGCACCTTGTTAAGCATGGCGAATTGAGTTATATGTTTAAGGCAATACTGCCTAACTCTCAGTGTTTTCAGGGGGAGGAACATCAATGTGCTGCTAAATAGCTCCTTTCAAGTGAATGGAGGCATACTGTAGGTCTTCTAAGACAATCATTAATGGTAGAAGCAAGTGGGTCTAGCACCCTGTTAAGCATTGTGAATTGAGTTACCTGTTGAAGGGCATAGTGCCTAACTCTCAGTGTTTTTATGGGTGGAGGAACCTCAAGCTTGAGCAAAATGACCTCTTTCAAGTCAATAGAACCAGCACTACATCTCTTGGAAGAGAAGTATGAATGTTAGAAGCAGGAGGGTCAAGCACCTTGTTTTCTAAGGCGAATTGATATACTGCTTTAAAGGAATAATGCCTACAACTCAGTGTTTTCATGGGTGAGGAATACGACCTTTGTGCAAAATAACCCCCTTAGACACACTGTTGATGTCGTGAGAAAATCATTAATGTTAGAAAGAAAAGGGTCTACCACCTTGTTCAGCATTGTGAACTGAGTTAGCTGGGTAAAGGAATACTGCCTACCTCTCAGCGTTTTCATGGGTGAGGAACACAACTGTTGCAAAATATTCCATGCAAGCGAATGGAAGATTCCTGGTAGCACTTGTAAGAGAGTCATGAATGTTTGAAGCAACAAGGTCTAGCAAGTTGTATAGCATTCGAATTGACTTAGCTGTTAAAAGGAATACTGCCTTCTTCTCAGAGTTTTCGGGGTCAGGAACCTCACCTTTGTGCAAAATTGCCTCTGTGAAGTGAATGGAGAAACACTGTAGCTCCTGTAAGAAAACCATTAATGTTAGAAGGAAGAGGGTCAAGCACCTTCTTCAGCTTTGGGAATTGAGTGAGTTGTTTAATGGAATACCACCTACCTCTCAGCTTTTTCAGGGATGAGGTCTACCAGGTGTTTTCAAAATTGCCCCATTCGAGTGAATGGAAGCTGCACTGTAGGTCTTATAAGAGAGACATTACTGTTAACAGGAAGAGGGCCTAGCACTCTGTTGAAGATTCTCAACTGTGTTAGCTGTTGAAGGACATACTGATATCTCTCAGTGTTTTTATGTGTGAGAACCTTCAACTTTGTGCAAACTCTCCTGTGTCAAGTGACTGCACCCAGCGCTGCAGGTGTTCTGAGAAAAGTATGATTGTTACAAGCAGGAGGGTGAAGCACCTTGTCTTTGGATGAGACTTGAGTAACTTGCTTCAAGGAATACTGCCTACCACTCAGTGTTTTCAAGGATGTGGAAAATCACCTTTGTGCAACACCACCCCTTTGAAGAGAATGGAAGAAGTTCTGAGGCCCTTCTCAGAAAATTCTTTAGGTTGGAAGCAAGTCGGTCCAGCAACTTGTCTAACAGTGTGAGTAGAGTGAAGTTTACAAGGAAGACCACATACTTCTCACTGTTTGAAAGTGTGAGGAAATTGATTTTGGGGCAAAATGGTCTGTGTCCATGAAGTTAAGTATTACTGTATGTCTGTAGGACAACCACAAATGTTACAAAAAAGATGCTCTAGCACCCTGTTAAGCATTGTGAATTGAGTTACCTGTTGAAGGGCATAGTGCCTAACTCTCAGTGTTTTTATGGGTGGAGCAACCTCAAGCTTGAGCAAAATGACCTCTTTGAAGTCAATGGAACCAGCACTACATCTCTTGGAAGAGAAGTATGAATGTTAGAAGCAGGAGGGTCAAGCACATTGTTTTCTAAGGCGAATTGAAATACTGCTTTAAAGGAATAAAGCCTACAACTCAGTGTTTTCAAGGATGTAAAAAATCACCTTTGTGCAACACCACCCCTTTGAAGAGAATGGAAGAAGTTCTGAGGCCCTTATCAGAAAATTCTTTAGGTTGGAAGTAAGTCGGTCCAGCAACTTGTGTAACAGTGTGAGTAGAGTGAAGTTTACAAGGAAGACCACCTACCTCTCACGGTTTGAAAGTGTGAGGAACTTGATTTTCGGGCAAAATGGCCTGTGTCCATGAAGGGAAGTATTACTGTATGTCTGTAGGACAACCACAAATGTTACAAGAAAGATGCTCTAGCACTTTGTTCAGCAGCTTCAAGTGATGTAGCATGCAAAAGGTACACTGCCTATCTGTCAGGGTTTGACAGTGTGAGCAATTCCATCTTTGTGCCAATAGACCCTTTCCACTGAATGGAACAGGCAATATGTCTCTTGCAAGCAGGTGTCAGGGTTCCCAGCAGGAGTTGCAAGCACATTGTTTCCCTGTGAGATTTGCATTAGCATGTGAAAGGAGTGCTTGCCAAATGAAAGCCTTTGACAAGGGAGAATCATTCACTCCTTGAAAAATACCCATTTCCGAGGAAATAGATCAACACTTGTAGCTCAGAGCAGGATGCAATGTGTGAGAGGCAGGAATAGTTTGCAACTTGTCTCTTTATGAGAAATGAGTTACCTGTTGAAAGGAATACTGACTACCCCTGAGTCTTTTCATGAGTGAAGAACACCACCGTTTGGCCAAATAGCTGCATTCATTTGAATGGAATCAGAACAGTTGAGGATGCATGAAAACCATTCATTCCAGCAGCAAGAGGGTCTGGAATGTTGTTTATAAGTGAGAATTGTGTGAGCTTTACAAAGGAATGCTACCTCTCTCTCAGGCTTTTACAGTGTGAAGAAGATTATCTTTGTGCAAAATAGCCGTTTCAACGGGACGAAGAAGCACTGTTTCCCCTGTAAGAGAAGCATAAGTGTTACAAGCAAGAGGGTCAAGCACCTTGTTAAGCATGGCGAATTGAGTTACCTGTTTAAGGCAATACTGCCTAACTCTCAGTGTTTTCAGGGGGAGGAACATCAATGTGCTGCTAAATAGCTCCTTTCAAGTGAATGGAGGCATACTATAGGTCTTCTAAGACAATCATTAATGGTAGAAGCAAGAGGGTCTAGCACCCTGTTAAGCATTGTGAATTGAGTTCCCTGTTGAAGGGCATAGTGCCTAACTCTCAGTGTTTTTATGGGTGGAGGAACCTCCAGCTTGAGCAAAATGACCTCTTTCAAGTCAATGGAACCAGCACTTCATCTCTTGGAAGAGAAGTATGAATGTTAGAAGGAGGAGGGTCAAGCACCTTGTTTTCTAAGGCGAATTGATATACTGCTTTAAAGGAATAATGCCTACAACTCAGTGTTTTCATGGGTGAGGAATACCACCTTTCTGAAAAATAACCCAATTAGTCACACTGTTGATGTCATGAGAAAATCATTAACGTTAGAAAGAAAAGGGTCTACCACCTTGTTCAGCATTGTGTACTGAGTTAGCTGGGTAAAGGAATACTGTCTACCTCTTAGCGTTTTCATGGGTGAGGAACACACCTGTTGCAAAATATCCCATGCAATCGAATTTAGGATTCCTGGTAGCTCTTGTAAAAGAGTCATGAATGTTTGAAGCAACGGGGTCTACCAAGTTGTTTAGCATGGTGAATTTACTTAGCTATTTAAAGGAATACGGCCTACTTCTCAGAGTTTTCGGGCTCAGGAACCTCACCTTTGTGGAAAATTGCCTCTGTGAAATGAATGGAGAAACACTGTAGCTCTTGTAAGAAAACCATTAATGTTACAAGGAAGAGGGACAAGCACCTTCTTCAGCTTTGGGAATTGAGTGAGTTGTTTAATGGAATACCACCTACCTCTCAGCTTTTTCAGGGATGAGGACTACCAGGTGTTTTCAAAATTGCCCCATTCGAGTGAATGGAAGCTGCACTGTAGGCCTTACAAGAGAGACATTACTGTTAACAGGAAGAGGACCTAGCACTCTGTTGAGGATTCTCAACTGAGTTAGCTGTTGAAGGACATACTGATACCTCTCGGTGTTTTTATGTGTGAGAACCTTCAACTTTGTGCAAACTCTCCTGTGTCAAGTGACTGCACCCAGCGCTGCAGGTGTTGTGAGAAAAGTATGAATGTTACAAGCGGGAGGGTGAAGCACCTTGTCTTTGGATGAGACTTGAGTAACTTGCTTCAAGGAATACTGCCTACCACTCAGTGTTTTCAAGGATGTGCAAAATCACCTTTGTGCAACATCACCCCTTTGAACAGAATGGAAGAAGTTCTGAGGCCCTTCTCAGAAAATTCTTTAGGTTGGAAGCAAGTCGGTCCAGGAACTTGCGTAACAGTGTGAGTAGAGTGAAGTTTACAAGGAAGACCACCTACCTCTCACGGTTTGAAAGTGTGAGGAACTTGATTTTGGGGCAAAATGGCCTGTGTCCATGAAGGGAAGGATTACTGGATGTCTGTAGGACAACCACAAATGTTACAAGAAAGATGCTCTAGCACTTTGTTCAGCAGCTTCAAGTGATGTAGCATGCAAAAGGAACACTGCCTATCTGTCAGGGTTTGACAGTGTGAGCAATTCCATCTTTGTGCCAATGGACCCTTTCCACTGAATGGAACAGGCACTATGTCTCTTGCAAGCAGATGTCAGGGTTCGCAGCAGGAGTTGCAGGCACATTGTTTCCCTGTGAAAGTTGAATTAGCATGTGAAAGGAGTGCTGGCCAAATGAAAGCCTTTGACAATGGAGAATCATTCACTCCTTGAAAAATACCCACTTCTGAGGAAATAGACCAACACTTGTAACTCAGAGCAGGATGCAATGTGTGAGAGGCAGGAATAGTTTGCAACTTTGTCTCCCTATGAGAAATGAGTTACCTGTTGAAAGGAATACTGGCTACGCCTGAGGTTTTTCATGTGTGAGGAACACCACGGTTCGGCCAAATAGCTGCTTTCAACTGAATGGAATCAGAACAGTTGAGGATGCATGAAAACCATACATTCCAGCAGCAAGAGGGTCTGGAATGTTGTTTAAAAGTGAGAATTGAGTGAGCTTTACAAAGGAATGCGACCTGTCTCTCAGGCTTTTACAGTGTGAAGAAGATTATCTTTGTGCAAAATAGCCTTTTCAATGGAAGGAAGAAGCACTGTTTCCCCTGTAAGAGAAGCATAAGTGTTACAAGCAAGAGGGTCAAGCACCTTGTTAAGCATGGCGAATTGAGTTACCTGTTTAAGGCAATACTGCCTAACTCTCAGTGTTTTCAGGGGGAGGAACATCAATGTGCTGCTAAATAGCTCCTTTCAAGTGAATGGAGGCATACTGTAGGTCCTCTAAGACAATCATTAATGGTAGAAGCAAGAGGGTCTAGCACCCTGTTAAGCATTGTGAATTGAGTTCCCTGTTGAAGGGCATAGTGCCTAACTCTCAGTGTTTTTATGGGTGGAGGAACCTCAAGCTTGAGCAAAAAGACCTCTTTCAAGTCAATGGAACCAGCACTACATCTCTTGGAAGAGAAGTATGAATGTTAGAACCAGGAGGGTCAAGCACCTTGTTTTCTAAGGCGAATTGATATACTGCTTTAAAGGAATAATGATTACAACTAAGTGTTTTCAAGGATGTGGAAAATCACCTTTGTGCAACATCACCACTCTGAAGAGAATGGAAGAAGTTCTGAGGCCCTTCTCAGAAAATTCTTTAGGTTGGAAGCAAGTCGGTCCAGCAACTTGTGTAACAGTGTGAGTAGAGTGAAGTTTACAAGGAAGACCACCTACCTCTCACGGTTTGAAAGTGTGAGGAACTTGATTTTCGGGCAAAATGGCCTGTGTCCATGAAGGGAAGTATTACTGCATGTCTTGTAGCACAACCAAAAATGTTACAAGAAAGATGCTCTAGCACTTTGTTCAGCAGCTTCAAGTGATGTAGCATGCAAAAGGTACACTGCCTATCTGTCAGGGTTTGACAGTGTGAGCAATTCCATCTTTGTGCCAATAGACCCTTTCCACTGAATGGAACAGGCACTGTGTCTCTTGCAAGCAGGTGTCAGGGTTCCCAGCAGGAGCTGCAAGCACATTGTTTCCCTGTGAGATTTGCATTAGCATGTGAAAGGAGTGCTTGCCAAATGAAAGCCTTTGACAAGGGAGAATCATTCACTCCTTGAAAAATGCCCACTTGTGAGGAAATAGTCCAACACTTGTAGCTCAGAGCAGGATGCAATGTGTGAGAGGCAGGAATAGTTTGCAACTTGTCTCCTTATGAGAAATGAGTTACCTGTTGAAAGGAATACTGGCTACGCCTGAGGTTTTTCATGTGTGAGGAACACCACAGTTCGGCCCAATAGCTGCATTCAACTGAATGGAACCAGAACAGTTGAGGACGCATGAAAACCATTCATTCCAGCAGCAAGAGGGTCTGGAATGTTGTTTAAAAGTGAGAATTGAGGGAGCTTTACAAAGGAATGCTACCTGTCTCTCAGGCTTTTACAGTGTGAAAAAGATTATCTTTGTGCAAAGTAGCCGTTTCAATGGAAGGAAGAAGCACTGTTTCCCCTGTAAGAGAAGCATAAGTGTTACAAGCAAGAGGGTCAAGCACCTTGTTAAGCATGGCGAATTGAGTTATATGTTTAAGGCAATACTGCCTAACTCTCAGTGTTTTCAGGGGGAGGAACATCAATGTGCTGCTAAATAGCTCCTTTCAAGTGAATGGAGGCATACTGTAGGTCTTCTAAGACAATCATTAATGGTAGAAGCAAGTGGGTCTAGCACCCTGTTAAGCATTGTGAATTGAGTTACCTGTTGAAGGGCATAGTGCCTAACTCTCAGTGTTTTTATGGGTGGAGGAACCTCAAGCTTGAGCAAAATGACCTCTTTCAAGTCAATAGAACCAGCACTACATCTCTTGGAAGAGAAGTATGAATGTTAGAAGCAGGAGGGTCAAGCACCTTGTTTTCTAAGGCGAATTGATATACTGCTTTAAAGGAATAATGCCTACAACTCAGTGTTTTCATGGGTGAGGAATACGACCTTTGTGCAAAATAACCCCCTTAGACACACTGTTGATGTCGTGAGAAAATCATTAATGTTAGAAAGAAAAGGGTCTACCACCTTGTTCAGCATTGTGAACTGAGTTAGCTGGGTAAAGGAATACTGCCTACCTCTCAGCGTTTTCATGGGTGAGGAACACAACTGTTGCAAAATATTCCATGCAAGCGAATGGAAGATTCCTGGTAGCACTTGTAAGAGAGTCATGAATGTTTGAAGCAACAAGGTCTAGCAAGTTGTATAGCATTCGAATTGACTTAGCTGTTAAAAGGAATACTGCCTTCTTCTCAGAGTTTTCGGGGTCAGGAACCTCACCTTTGTGCAAAATTGCCTCTGTGAAGTGAATGGAGAAACACTGTAGCTCCTGTAAGAAAACCATTAATGTTAGAAGGAAGAGGGTCAAGCACCTTCTTCAGCTTTGGGAATTGAGTGAGTTGTTTAATGGAATACCACCTACCTCTCAGCTTTTTCAGGGATGAGGTCTACCAGGTGTTTTCAAAATTGCCCCATTCGAGTGAATGGAAGCTGCACTGTAGGTCTTATAAGAGAGACATTACTGTTAACAGGAAGAGGGCCTAGCACTCTGTTGAAGATTCTCAACTGTGTTAGCTGTTGAAGGACATACTGATATCTCTCAGTGTTTTTATGTGTGAGAACCTTCAACTTTGTGCAAACTCTCCTGTGTCAAGTGACTGCACCCAGCGCTGCAGGTGTTCTGAGAAAAGTATGATTGTTACAAGCAGGAGGGTGAAGCACCTTGTCTTTGGATGAGACTTGAGTAACTTGCTTCAAGGAATACTGCCTACCACTCAGTGTTTTCAAGGATGTGGAAAATCACCTTTGTGCAACACCACCCCTTTGAAGAGAATGGAAGAAGTTCTGAGGCCCTTCTCAGAAAATTCTTTAGGTTGGAAGCAAGTCGGTCCAGCAACTTGTCTAACAGTGTGAGTAGAGTGAAGTTTACAAGGAAGACCACATACTTCTCACTGTTTGAAAGTGTGAGGAAATTGATTTTGGGGCAAAATGGTCTGTGTCCATGAAGTTAAGTATTACTGTATGTCTGTAGGACAACCACAAATGTTACAAAAAAGATGCTCTAGCACCCTGTTAAGCATTGTGAATTGAGTTACCTGTTGAAGGGCATAGTGCCTAACTCTCAGTGTTTTTATGGGTGGAGCAACCTCAAGCTTGAGCAAAATGACCTCTTTGAAGTCAATGGAACCAGCACTACATCTCTTGGAAGAGAAGTATGAATGTTAGAAGCAGGAGGGTCAAGCACATTGTTTTCTAAGGCGAATTGATATACTGCTTTAAAGGAATAAAGCCTACAACTCAGTGTTTTCAAGGATGTAAAAAATCACCTTTGTGCAACACCACCCCTTTGAAGAGAATGGAAGAAGTTCTGAGGCCCTTATCAGAAAATTCTTTAGGTTGGAAGTAAGTCGGTCCAGCAACTTGTGTAACAGTGTGAGTAGAGTGAAGTTTACAAGGAAGACCACCTACCTCTCACGGTTTGAAAGTGTGAGGAACTTGATTTTGGGGCAAAATGGCCTGTGTCCATGAAGGGAAGTATTACTGTATGTGTGTAGGACAACCACAAATGTTACAAGAAAGATGCTCTAGCACTTTGTTCAGCAGCTTCAAGTGATGTAGCATGCAAAAGGTACACTGCCTATCTGTCAGGGTTTGACAGTGTGAGCAATTCCATCTTTGTGCCAATAGACCCTTTCCACTGAATGGAACAGGCAATATGTCTCTTGCAAGCAGGTGTCAGGGTTCCCAGCAGGAGTTGCAAGCACATTGTTTCCCTGTGAGATTTGCATTAGCATGTGAAAGGAGTGCTTGCCAAATGAAAGCCTTTGACAAGGGAGAATCATTCACTCCTTGAAAAATACCCATTTCCGAGGAAATAGATCAACACTTGTAGCTCAGAGCAGGATGCAATGTGTGAGAGGCAGGAATAGTTTGCAACTTGTCTCCCTATGAGAAATGAGTTACCTGTTGAAAGGAATACTGGCTACCCCTGAGGTTTTTCATGTGTGAGGAACACCACCGTTCGGCCAAATAGCTGCATTCAACTGAATGGAACCAGAACAGTTGAGGATGCATGAAAACCATTCATTCCAGCAGCAAGAGGGTCTGTAATGTTGTTTAAAAGTGAGAATTGAGTGAGCTTTACAAAGGAATGCGACCTGTCTCTCAGGCTTTTACAGTGTGAAAAAGATTATCTTTGTGCAAAATAGATATTTCAATGGAAGGAAGAAGCACTGTTTCCCCTGTAAGAGAAGCATAAGTGTTACAAGCAAGAGGGTCAAGCACCTTGTTAAGCATGGCGAATTGAGTTACCTGTTTAAGGCAATACTGCCTAACTCTCAGTGTTTTCAGGGGGAGGAACATCAATGTGCTGCTAAATAGCTCCTTTCAAGTGAATGGAGGCATACTGTAGGTCCTCTAAGACAATCATTAATGGTAGAAGCAAGAGGGTCTAGCACCCTGTTAAGCATTGTGAATTGAGTTCCCTGTGGAAGGGCATAGTGCCTAACTCTCAGTGTTTTTATGGGTGGAGGAACCTCAAGCTTGAGCAAAAAGACCTCTTTCAAGTCAATGGAACCAGCACTACATCTCTTGGAAGAGAAGTATGAATGTTAGAAGCAGGAGGGTCAAGCACCTTGTTTTCTAAGGCGAATTGATATACTGCTTTAAAGGAATAATGATTACAACTAAGTGTTTTCAAGGATGTGGAAAATCACCTTTGTGCAACATCACCACTCTGAAGAGAATGGAAGAAGTTCTGAGGCCCTTCTCAGAAAATTCTTTAGGTTGGAAGCAAGTCGGTCCAGCAACTTGTGTAACAGTGTGAGTAGAGTGAAGTTTACAAGGAAGACCACCTACCTCTCACGGTTTGAAAGTGTGAGGAACTTGATTTTGGGGCAAAATGGCCTCTGTCCATGAAGGGAAGTATTACTGCATGTCTTGTAGCACAACCAAAAATGTTACAAGAAAGATGCTCTAGCACTTTGTTCAGCAGCTTCAAGTGATGTAGCATGCAAAAGGTACACTGCCTATCTGTCAGGGTTTGACAGTGTGAGCAATTCCATCTTTGTGCCAATAGACCCTTTCCACTGAATGGAACAGGCACTGTGTCTCTTGCAAGCAGGTGTCAGGGTTCCCAGCAGGAGTTGCAAGCACATTGTTTTCCTGTGAGATTTGCATTAGCATGTGAAAGGAGTGCTTGCCAAATGAAAGCCTTTGACAAGGGAGAATCATTCACTCCTTGAAAAATGCCCACTTGTGAGGAAATAGTCCAACACTTGTAGCTCAGAGCAGGATGCAATGTGTGAGAGGCAGGAATAGTTTGCAACTTGTCTCCTTATGAGAAATGAGTTACCTGTTGAAAGGAATACTGGCTACGCCTGAGGTTTTTCATGTGTGAGGAACACCACAGTTCGGCCCAATAGCTGCATTCAACTGAATGGAACCAGAACAGTTGAGGACGCATGAAAACCATTCATTCCAGCAGCAAGAGGGTCTGGAATGTTGTTTAAAAGTGAGAATTGAGGGAGCTTTACAAAGGAATGCTACCTGTCTCTCAGGCTTTTACAGTGTGAAAAAGATTATCTTTGTGCAAAGTAGCCGTTTCAATGGAAGGAAGAAGCACTGTTTCCCCTGTAAGAGAAGCATAAGTGTTACAAGCAAGAGGGTCAAGCACCTTGTTAAGCATGGCGAATTGAGTTATATGTTTAAGGCAATACTGCCTAACTCTCAGTGTTTTCAGGGGGAGGAACATCAATGTGCTGCTAAATAGCTCCTTTCAAGTGAATGGAGGCATACTGTAGGTCTTCTAAGACAATCATTAATGGTAGAAGCAAGTGGGTCTAGCACCCTGTTAAGCATTGTGAATTGAGTTACCTGTTGAAGGGCATAGTGCCTAACTCTCAGTGTTTTTATGGGTGGAGGAACCTCAAGCTTGAGCAAAATGACCTCTTTCAAGTCAATAGAACCAGCACTACATCTCTTGGAAGAGAAGTATGAATGTTAGAAGCAGGAGGGTCAAGCACCTTGTTTTCTAAGGCGAATTGATATACTGCTTTAAAGGAATAATGCCTACAACTCAGTGTTTTCATGGGTGAGGAATACGACCTTTGTGCAAAATAACCCCCTTAGACACACTGTTGATGTCGTGAGAAAATCATTAATGTTAGAAAGAAAAGGGTCTACCACCTTGTTCAGCATTGTGAACTGAGTTAGCTGGTTAAAGGAATACTGCCTACCTCTCAGCGTTTTCATGGGTGAGGAACACAACTGTTGCAAAATATTCCATGCAAGCGAATGGAAGATTCCTGGTAGCACTTGTAAGAGAGTCATGAATGTTTGAAGCAACAAGGTCTAGCAAGTTGTATAGCATTCGAATTGACTTAGCTGTTAAAAGGAATACTGCCTTCTTCTCAGAGTTTTCGGGGTCAGGAACCTCACCTTTGTGCAAAATTGCCTCTGTGAAGTGAATGGAGAAACACTGTAGCTCCTGTAAGAAAACCATTAATGTTAGAAGGAAGAGGGTCAAGCACCTTCTTCAGCTTTGGGAATTGAGTGAGTTGTTTAATGGAATACCACCTACCTCTCAGCTTTTTCAGGGATGAGGTCTACCAGGTGTTTTCAAAATTGCCCCATTCGAGTGAATGGAAGCTGCACTGTAGGTCTTATAAGAGAGACATTACTGTTAACAGGAAGAGGGCCTAGCACTCTGTTGAAGATTCTCAACTGTGTTAGCTGTTGAAGGACATACTGATATCTCTCAGTGTTTTTATGTGTGAGAACCTTCAACTTTGTGCAAACTCTCCTGTGTCAAGTGACTGCACCCAGCGCTGCAGGTGTTCTGAGAAAAGTATGATTGTTACAAGCAGGAGGGTGAAGCACCTTGTCTTTGGATGAGACTTGAGTAACTTGCTTCAAGGAATACTGCCTACCACTCAGTGTTTTCAAGGATGTGGAAAATCACCTTTGTGCAACACCACCCCTTTGAAGAGAATGGAAGAAGTTCTGAGGCCCTTCTCAGAAAATTCTTTAGGTTGGAAGCAAGTCGGTCCAGCAACTTGTCTAACAGTGTGAGTAGAGTGAAGTTTACAAGGAAGACCACATACTTCTCACTGTTTGAAAGTGTGAGGAAATTGATTTTGGGGCAAAATGGTCTGTGTCCATGAAGTTAAGTATTACTGTATGTCTGTAGGACAACCACAAATGTTACAAAAAAGATGCTCTAGCACCCTGTTAAGCATTGTGAATTGAGTTACCTGTTGAAGGGCATAGTGCCTAACTCTCAGTGTTTTTATGGGTGGAGCAACCTCAAGCTTGAGCAAAATGACCTCTTTGATGTCAATGGAACCAGCACTACATCTCTTGGAAGAGAAGTATGAATGTTAGAAGCAGGAGGGTCAAGCACATTGTTTTCTAAGGCGAATTGATATACTGCTTTAAAGGAATAAAGCCTACAACTCAGTGTTTTCAAGGATGTAAAAAATCACCTTTGTGCAACACCACCCCTTTGAAGAGAATGGAAGAAGTTCTGAGGCCCTTATCAGAAAATTCTTTAGGTTGGAAGTAAGTCGGTCCAGCAACTTGTGTAACAGTGTGAGTAGAGTGAAGTTTACAAGGAAGACCACCTACCTCTCACGGTTTGAAAGTGTGAGGAACTTGATTTTCGGGCAAAATGGCCTGTGTCCATGAAGGGAAGTATTACTGTATGTCTGTAGGACAACCACAAATGTTACAAGAAAGATGCTCTAGCACTTTGTTCAGCAGCTTCAAGTGATGTAGCATGCAAAAGGTACACTGCCTATCTGTCAGGGTTTGACAGTGTGAGCAATTCCATCTTTGTGCCAATAGACCCTTTCCACTGAATGGAACAGGCAATATGTCTCTTGCAAGCAGGTGTCAGGGTTCCCAGCAGGAGTTGCAAGCACATTGTTTCCCTGTGAGATTTGCATTAGCATGTGAAAGGAGTGCTTGCCAAATGAAAGCCTTTGACAAGGGAGAATCATTCACTCCTTGAAAAATACCCATTTCCGAGGAAATAGATCAACACTTGTAGCTCAGAGCAGGATGCAATGTGTGAGAGGCAGGAGTAGTTTGCAACTTGTCTCCCTATGAGAAATGAGTTACCTGTTGAAAGGAATACTGGCTACCCCTGAGGTTTTTCATGTGTGAGGAACACCACCGTTCGGCCAAATAGCTGCATTCAACTGAATGGAACCAGAACAGTTGAGGATGCATGAAAACCATTCATTCCAGCAGCAAGAGGGTCTGTAATGTTGTTTAAAAGTGAGAATTGAGTGAGCTTTACAAAGGAATGCGACCTGTCTCTCAGGCTTTTACAGTGTGAAAAAGATTATCTTTGTGCAAAATAGATATTTCAATGGAAGGAAGAAGCACTGTTTCCCCTGTAAGAGAAGCATAAGTGTTACAAGCAAGAGGGTCAAGCACCTTGTTAAGCATGGCGAATTGAGTTACCTGTTTAAGGCAATACTGCCTAACTCTCAGTGTTTTCAGGGGGAGGAACATCAATGTGCTGCTAAATAGCTCCTTTCAAGTGAATGGAGGCATACTGTAGGTCCTCTAAGACAATCATTAATGGTAGAAGCAAGAGGGTCTAGCACCCTGTTAAGCATTGTGAATTGAGTTCCCTGTTGAAGGGCATAGTGCCTAACTCTCAGTGTTTTTATGGGTGGAGGAACCTCAAGCTTGAGCAAAAAGACCTCTTTCAAGTCAATGGAACCAGCACTACATCTCTTGGAAGAGAAGTATGAATGTTAGAACCAGGAGGGTCAAGCACCTTGTTTTCTAAGGCGAATTGATATACTGCTTTAAAGGAATAATGATTACAACTAAGTGTTTTCAAGGATGTGGAAAATCACCTTTGTGCAACATCACCACTCTGAAGAGAATGGAAGAAGTTCTGAGGCCCTTCTCAGAAAATTCTTTAGGTTGGAAGCAAGTCGGTCCAGCAACTTGTGTAACAGTGTGAGTAGAGTGAAGTTTACAAGGAAGACCACCTACCTCTCACGGTTTGAAAGTGTGAGGAACTTGATTTTGGGGCAAAATGGCCTGTGTCCATGAAGGGAAGTATTACTGCATGTCTTGTAGCACAACCAAAAATGTTACAAGAAAGATGCTCTAGCACTTTGTTCAGCAGCTTCAAGTGATGTAGCATGCAAAAGGTACACTGCCTATCTGTCAGGGTTTGACAGTGTGAGCAATTCCATCTTTGTGCCAATAGACCCTTTCCACTGAATGGAACAGGCACTGTGTCTCTTGCAAGCAGGTGTCAGGGTTCCCAGCAGGAGTTGCAAGCACATTGTTTCCCTGTGAGATTTGCATTAGCATGTGAAAGGAGTGCTTGCCAAATGAAAGCCTTTGACAAGGGAGAATCATTCACTCCTTGAAAAATGCCCACTTGTGAGGAAATAGTCCAACACTTGTAGCTCAGAGCAGGATGCAATGTGTGAGAGGCAGGAATAGTTTGCAACTTGTCTCCTTATGAGAAATGAGTTACCTGTTGAAAGGAATACTGGCTACGCCTGAGGTTTTTCATGTGTGAGGAACACCACAGTTCGGCCCAATAGCTGCATTCAACTGAATGGAACCAGAACAGTTGAGGACGCATGAAAACCATTCATTCCAGCAGCAAGAGGGTCTGGAATGTTGTTTAAAAGTGAGAATTGAGGGAGCTTTACAAAGGAATGCTACCTGTCTCTCAGGCTTTTACAGTGTGAAAAAGATTATCTTTGTGCAAAGTAGCCGTTTCAATGGAAGGAAGAAGCACTGTTTCCCCTGTAAGAGAAGCATAAGTGTTACAAGCAAGAGGGTCAAGCACCTTGTTAAGCATGGCGAATTGAGTTATATGTTTAAGGCAATACTGCCTAACTCTCAGTGTTTTCAGGGGGAGGAACATCAATGTGCTGCTAAATAGCTCCTTTCAAGTGAATGGAGGCATACTGTAGGTCTTCTAAGACAATCATTAATGGTAGAAGCAAGTGGGTCTAGCACCCTGTTAAGCATTGTGAATTGAGTTACCTGTTGAAGGGCATAGTGCCTAACTCTCAGTGTTTTTATGGGTGGAGGAACCTCAAGCTTGAGCAAAATGACCTCTTTCAAGTCAATAGAACCAGCACTACATCTCTTGGAAGAGAAGTATGAATGTTAGAAGCAGGAGGGTCAAGCACCTTGTTTTCTAAGGCGAATTGATATACTGCTTTAAAGGAATAATGCCTACAACTCAGTGTTTTCATGGGTGAGGAATACGACCTTTGTGCAAAATAACCCCCTTAGACACACTGTTGATGTCGTGAGAAAATCATTAATGTTAGAAAGAAAAGGGTCTACCACCTTGTTCAGCATTGTGAACTGAGTTAGCTGGGTAAAGGAATACTGCCTACCTCTCAGCGTTTTCATGGGTGAGGAACACAACTGTTGCAAAATATTCCATGCAAGCGAATGGAAGATTCCTGGTAGCACTTGTAAGAGAGTCATGAATGTTTGAAGCAACAAGGTCTAGCAAGTTGTATAGCATTCGAATTGACTTAGCTGTTAAAAGGAATACTGCCTTCTTCTCAGAGTTTTCGGGGTCAGGAACCTCACCTTTGTGCAAAATTGCCTCTGTGAAGTGAATGGAGAAACACTGTAGCTCCTGTAAGAAAACCATTAATGTTAGAAGGAAGAGGGTCAAGCACCTTCTTCAGCTTTGGGAATTGAGTGAGTTGTTTAATGGAATACCACCTACCTCTCAGCTTTTTCAGGGATGAGGTCTACCAGGTGTTTTCAAAATTGCCCCATTCGAGTGAATGGAAGCTGCACTGTAGGTCTTATAAGAGAGACATTACTGTTAACAGGAAGAGGGCCTAGCACTCTGTTGAAGATTCTCAACTGTGTTAGCTGTTGAAGGACATACTGATATCTCTCAGTGTTTTTATGTGTGAGAACCTTCAACTTTGTGCAAACTCTCCTGTGTCAAGTGACTGCACCCAGCGCTGCAGGTGTTCTGAGAAAAGTATGATTGTTACAAGCAGGAGGGTGAAGCACCTTGTCTTTGGATGAGACTTGAGTAACTTGCTTCAAGGAATACTGCCTACCACTCAGTGTTTTCAAGGATGTGGAAAATCACCTTTGTGCAACACCACCCCTTTGAAGAGAATGGAAGAAGTTCTGAGGCCCTTCTCAGAAAATTCTTTAGGTTGGAAGCAAGTCGGTCCAGCAACTTGTCTAACAGTGTGAGTAGAGTGAAGTTTACAAGGAAGACCACATACTTCTCACTGTTTGAAAGTGTGAGGAAATTGATTTTGGGGCAAAATGGTCTGTGTCCATGAAGTTAAGTATTACTGTATGTCTGTAGGACAACCACAAATGTTACAAAAAAGATGCTCTAGCACCCTGTTAAGCATTGTGAATTGAGTTACCTGTTGAAGGGCATAGTGCCTAACTCTCAGTGTTTTTATGGGTGGAGCAACCTCAAGCTTGAGCAAAATGACCTCTTTGAAGTCAATGGAACCAGCACTACATCTCTTGGAAGAGAAGTATGAATGTTAGAAGCAGGAGGGTCAAGCACATTGTTTTCTAAGGCGAATTGATATACTGCTTTAAAGGAATAAAGCCTACAACTCAGTGTTTTCAAGGATGTAAAAAATCACCTTTGTGCAACACCACCCCTTTGAAGAGAATGGAAGAAGTTCTGAGGCCCTTATCAGAAAATTCTTTAGGTTGGAAGTAAGTCGGTCCAGCAACTTGTGTAACAGTGTGAGTAGAGTGAAGTTTACAAGGAAGACCACCTACCTCTCACGGTTTGAAAGTGTGAGGAACTTGATTTTCGGGCAAAATGGCCTGTGTCCATGAAGGGAAGTATTACTGTATGTCTGTAGGACAACCACAAATGTTACAAGAAAGATGCTCTAGCACTTTGTTCAGCAGCTTCAAGTGATGTAGCATGCAAAAGGTACACTGCCTATCTGTCAGGGTTTGACAGTGTGAGCAATTCCATCTTTGTGCCAATAGACCCTTTCCACTGAATGGAACAGGCAATATGTCTCTTGCAAGCAGGTGTCAGGGTTCCCAGCAGGAGTTGCAAGCACATTGTTTCCCTGTGAGATTTGCATTAGCATGTGAAAGGAGTGCTTGCCAAATGAAAGCCTTTGACAAGGGAGAATCATTCACTCCTTGAAAAATACCCATTTCCGAGGAAATAGATCAACACTTGTAGCTCAGAGCAGGATGCAATGTGTGAGAGGCAGGAGTAGTTTGCAACTTGTCTCCCTATGAGAAATGAGTTACCTGTTGAAAGGAATACTGGCTACCCCTGAGGTTTTTCATGTGTGAGGAACACCACCGTTCGGCCAAATAGCTGCATTCAACTGAATGGAACCAGAACAGTTGAGGATGCATGAAAACCATTCATTCCAGCAGCAAGAGGGTCTGTAATGTTGTTTAAAAGTGAGAATTGAGTGAGCTTTACAAAGGAATGCGACCTGTCTCTCAGGCTTTTACAGTGTGAAAAAGATTATCTTTGTGCAAAATAGATATTTCAATGGAAGGAAGAAGCACTGTTTCCCCTGTAAGAGAAGCATAAGTGTTACAAGCAAGAGGGTCAAGCACCTTGTTAAGCATGGCGAATTGAGTTACCTGTTTAAGGCAATACTGCCTAACTCTCAGTGTTTTCAGGGGGAGGAACATCAATGTGCTGCTAAATAGCTCCTTTCAAGTGAATGGAGGCATACTGTAGGTCCTCTAAGACAATCATTAATGGTAGAAGCAAGAGGGTCTAGCACCCTGTTAAGCATTGTGAATTGAGTTCCCTGTTGAAGGGCATAGTGCCTAACTCTCAGTGTTTTTATGGGTGGAGGAACCTCAAGCTTGAGCAAAAAGACCTCTTTCAAGTCAATGGAACCAGCACTACATCTCTTGGAAGAGAAGTATGAATGTTAGAACCAGGAGGGTCAAGCACCTTGTTTTCTAAGGCGAATTGATATACTGCTTTAAAGGAATAATGATTACAACTAAGTGTTTTCAAGGATGTGGAAAATCACCTTTGTGCAACATCACCACTCTGAAGAGAATGGAAGAAGTTCTGAGGCCCTTCTCAGAAAATTCTTTAGGTTGGAAGCAAGTCGGTCCAGCAACTTGTGTAACAGTGTGAGTAGAGTGAAGTTTACAAGGAAGACCACCTACCTCTCACGGTTTGAAAGTGTGAGGAACTTGATTTTCGGGCAAAATGGCCTGTGTCCATGAAGGGAAGTATTACTGCATGTCTTGTAGCACAACCAAAAATGTTACAAGAAAGATGCTCTAGCACTTTGTTCAGCAGCTTCAAGTGATGTAGCATGCAAAAGGTACACTGCCTATCTGTCAGGGTTTGACAGTGTGAGCAATTCCATCTTTGTGCCAATAGACCCTTTCCACTGAATGGAACAGGCACTGTGTCTCTTGCAAGCAGGTGTCAGGGTTCCCAGCAGGAGTTGCAAGCACATTGTTTCCCTGTGAGATTTGCATTAGCATGTGAAAGGAGTGCTTGCCAAATGAAAGCCTTTGACAAGGGAGAATCATTCACTCCTTGAAAAATGCCCACTTGTGAGGAAATAGTCCAACACTTGTAGCTCAGAGCAGGATGCAATGTGTGAGAGGCAGGAATAGTTTGCAACTTGTCTCCTTATGAGAAATGAGTTACCTGTTGAAAGGAATACTGGCTACGCCTGAGGTTTTTCATGTGTGAGGAACACCACAGTTCGGCCCAATAGCTGCATTCAACTGAATGGAACCAGAACAGTTGAGGACGCATGAAAACCATTCATTCCAGCAGCAAGAGGGTCTGGAATGTTGTTTAAAAGTGAGAATTGAGGGAGCTTTACAAAGGAATGCTACCTGTCTCTCAGGCTTTTACAGTGTGAAAAAGATTATCTTTGTGCAAAGTAGCCGTTTCAATGGAAGGAAGAAGCACTGTTTCCCCTGTAAGAGAAGCATAAGTGTTACAAGCAAGAGGGTCAAGCACCTTGTTAAGCATGGCGAATTGAGTTATATGTTTAAGGCAATACTGCCTAACTCTCAGTGTTTTCAGGGGGAGGAACATCAATGTGCTGCTAAATAGCTCCTTTCAAGTGAATGGAGGCATACTGTAGGTCTTCTAAGACAATCATTAATGGTAGAAGCAAGTGGGTCTAGCACCCTGTTAAGCATTGTGAATTGAGTTACCTGTTGAAGGGCATAGTGCCTAACTCTCAGTGTTTTTATGGGTGGAGGAACCTCAAGCTTGAGCAAAATGACCTCTTTCAAGTCAATAGAACCAGCACTACATCTCTTGGAAGAGAAGTATGAATGTTAGAAGCAGGAGGGTCAAGCACCTTGTTTTCTAAGGCGAATTGATATACTGCTTTAAAGGAATAATGCCTACAACTCAGTGTTTTCATGGGTGAGGAATACGACCTTTGTGCAAAATAACCCCCTTAGACACACTGTTGATGTCGTGAGAAAATCATTAATGTTAGAAAGAAAAGGGTCTACCACCTTGTTCAGCATTGTGAACTGAGTTAGCTGGTTAAAGGAATACTGCCTACCTCTCAGCGTTTTCATGGGTGAGGAACACAACTGTTGCAAAATATTCCATGCAAGCGAATGGAAGATTCCTGGTAGCACTTGTAAGAGAGTCATGAATGTTTGAAGCAACAAGGTCTAGCAAGTTGTATAGCATTCGAATTGACTTAGCTGTTAAAAGGAATACTGCCTTCTTCTCAGAGTTTTCGGGGTCAGGAACCTCACCTTTGTGCAAAATTGCCTCTGTGAAGTGAATGGAGAAACACTGTAGCTCCTGTAAGAAAACCATTAATGTTAGAAGGAAGAGGGTCAAGCACCTTCTTCAGCTTTGGGAATTGAGTGAGTTGTTTAATGGAATACCACCTACCTCTCAGCTTTTTCAGGGATGAGGTCTACCAGGTGTTTTCAAAATTGCCCCATTCGAGTGAATGGAAGCTGCACTGTAGGTCTTATAAGAGAGACATTACTGTTAACAGGAAGAGGGCCTAGCACTCTGTTGAAGATTCTCAACTGTGTTAGCTGTTGAAGGACATACTGATATCTCTCAGTGTTTTTATGTGTGAGAACCTTCAACTTTGTGCAAACTCTCCTGTGTCAAGTGACTGCACCCAGCGCTGCAGGTGTTCTGAGAAAAGTATGATTGTTACAAGCAGGAGGGTGAAGCACCTTGTCTTTGGATGAGACTTGAGTAACTTGCTTCAAGGAATACTGCCTACCACTCAGTGTTTTCAAGGATGTGGAAAATCACCTTTGTGCAACACCACCCCTTTGAAGAGAATGGAAGAAGTTCTGAGGCCCTTCTCAGAAAATTCTTTAGGTTGGAAGCAAGTCGGTCCAGCAACTTGTCTAACAGTGTGAGTAGAGTGAAGTTTACAAGGAAGACCACATACTTCTCACTGTTTGAAAGTGTGAGGAAATTGATTTTGGGGCAAAATGGTCTGTGTCCATGAAGTTAAGTATTACTGTATGTCTGTAGGACAACCACAAATGTTACAAAAAAGATGCTCTAGCACCCTGTTAAGCATTGTGAATTGAGTTACCTGTTGAAGGGCATAGTGCCTAACTCTCAGTGTTTTTATGGGTGGAGCAACCTCAAGCTTGAGCAAAATGACCTCTTTGAAGTCAATGGAACCAGCACTACATCTCTTGGAAGAGAAGTATGAATGTTAGAAGCAGGAGGGTCAAGCACATTGTTTTCTAAGGCGAATTGATATACTGCTTTAAAGGAATAAAGCCTACAACTCAGTGTTTTCAAGGATGTAAAAAATCACCTTTGTGCAACACCACCCCTTTGAAGAGAATGGAAGAAGTTCTGAGGCCCTTATCAGAAAATTCTTTAGGTTGGAAGTAAGTCGGTCCAGCAACTTGTGTAACAGTGTGAGTAGAGTGAAGTTTACAAGGAAGACCACCTACCTCTTACGGTTTGAAAGTGTGAGGAACTTGATTTTCGGGCAAAATGGCCTGTGTCCATGAAGGGAAGTATTACTGTATGTCTGTAGGACAACCACAAATGTTACAAGAAAGATGCTCTAGCACTTTGTTCAGCAGCTTCAAGTGATGTAGCATGCAAAAGGTACACTGCCTATCTGTCAGGGTTTGACAGTGTGAGCAATTCCATCTTTGTGCCAATAGACCCTTTCCACTGAATGGAACAGGCAATATGTCTCTTGCAAGCAGGTGTCAGGGTTCCCAGCAGGAGTTGCAAGCACATTGTTTCCCTGTGAGATTTGCATTAGCATGTGAAAGGAGTGCTTGCCAAATGAAAGCCTTTGACAAGGGAGAATCATTCACTCCTTGAAAAATACCCATTTCCGAGGAAATAGATCAACACTTGTAGCTCAGAGCAGGATGCAATGTGTGAGAGGCAGGAGTAGTTTGCAACTTGTCTCCCTATGAGAAATGAGTTACCTGTTGAAAGGAATACTGGCTACCCCTGAGGTTTTTCATGTGTGAGGAACACCACCGTTCGGCCAAATAGCTGCATTCAACTGAATGGAACCAGAACAGTTGAGGATGCATGAAAACCATTCATTCCAGCAGCAAGAGGGTCTGTAATGTTGTTTAAAAGTGAGAATTGAGTGAGCTTTACAAAGGAATGCGACCTGTCTCTCAGGCTTTTACAGTGTGAAAAAGATTATCTTTGTGCAAAATAGATATTTCAATGGAAGGAAGAAGCACTGTTTCCCCTGTAAGAGAAGCATAAGTGTTACAAGCAAGAGGGTCAAGCACCTTGTTAAGCATGGCGAATTGAGTTACCTGTTTAAGGCAATACTGCCTAACTCTCAGTGTTTTCAGGGGGAGGAACATCAATGTGCTGCTAAATAGCTCCTTTCAAGTGAATGGAGGCATACTGTAGGTCCTCTAAGACAATCATTAATGGTAGAAGCAAGAGGGTCTAGCACCCTGTTAAGCATTGTGAATTGAGTTCCCTGTTGAAGGGCATAGTGCCTAACTCTCAGTGTTTTTATGGGTGGAGGAACCTCAAGCTTGAGCAAAAAGACCTCTTTCAAGTCAATGGAACCAGCACTACATCTCTTGGAAGAGAAGTATGAATGTTAGAACCAGGAGGGTCAAGCACCTTGTTTTCTAAGGCGAATTGATATACTGCTTTAAAGGAATAATGATTACAACTAAGTGTTTTCAAGGATGTGGAAAATCACCTTTGTGCAACATCACCACTCTGAAGAGAATGGAAGAAGTTCTGAGGCCCTTCTCAGAAAATTCTTTAGGTTGGAAGCAAGTCGGTCCAGCAACTTGTGTAACAGTGTGAGTAGAGTGAAGTTTACAAGGAAGACCACCTACCTCTCACGGTTTGAAAGTGTGAGGAACTTGATTTTCGGGCAAAATGGCCTGTGTCCATGAAGGGAAGTATTACTGCATGTCTTGTAGCACAACCAAAAATGTTACAAGAAAGATGCTCTAGCACTTTGTTCAGCAGCTTCAAGTGATGTAGCATGCAAAAGGTACACTGCCTATCTGTCAGGGTTTGACAGTGTGAGCAATTCCATCTTTGTGCCAATAGACCCTTTCCACTGAATGGAACAGGCACTGTGTCTCTTGCAAGCAGGTGTCAGGGTTCCCAGCAGGAGTTGCAAGCACATTGTTTCCCTGTGAGATTTGCATTAGCATGTGAAAGGAGTGCTTGCCAAATGAAAGCCTTTGACAAGGGAGAATCATTCACTCCTTGAAAAATGCCCACTTGTGAGGAAATAGTCCAACACTTGTAGCTCAGAGCAGGATGCAATGTGTGAGAGGCAGGAATAGTTTGCAACTTGTCTCCTTATGAGAAATGAGTTACCTGTTGAAAGGAATACTGGCTACGCCTGAGGTTTTTCATGTGTGAGGAACACCACAGTTCGGCCCAATAGCTGCATTCAACTGAATGGAACCAGAACAGTTGAGGACGCATGAAAACCATTCATTCCAGCAGCAAGAGGGTCTGGAATGTTGTTTAAAAGTGAGAATTGAGGGAGCTTTACAAAGGAATGCTACCTGTCTCTCAGGCTTTTACAGTGTGAAAAAGATTATCTTTGTGCAAAGTAGCCGTTTCAATGGAAGGAAGAAGCACTGTTTCCCCTGTAAGAGAAGCATAAGTGTTACAAGCAAGAGGGTCAAGCACCTTGTTAAGCATGGCGAATTGAGTTATATGTTTAAGGCAATACTGCCTAACTCTCAGTGTTTTCAGGGGGAGGAACATCAATGTGCTGCTAAATAGCTCCTTTCAAGTGAATGGAGGCATACTGTAGGTCTTCTAAGACAATCATTAATGGTAGAAGCAAGTGGGTCTAGCACCCTGTTAAGCATTGTGAATTGAGTTACCTGTTGAAGGGCATAGTGCCTAACTCTCAATGTTTTTATGGGTGGAGGAACCTCAAGCTTGAGCAAAATGACCTCTTTCAAGTCAATAGAACCAGCACTACATCTCTTGGAAGAGAAGTATGAATGTTAGAAGCAGGAGGGTCAAGCACCTTGTTTTCTAAGGCGAATTGATATACTGCTTTAAAGGAATAATGCCTACAACTCAGTGTTTTCATGGGTGAGGAATACGACCTTTGTGCAAAATAACCCCCTTAGACACACTGTTGATGTCGTGAGAAAATCATTAATGTTAGAAAGAAAAGGGTCTACCACCTTGTTCAGCATTGTGAACTGAGTTAGCTGGTTAAAGGAATACTGCCTACCTCTCAGCGTTTTCATGGGTGAGGAACACAACTGTTGCAAAATATTCCATGCAAGCGAATGGAAGATTCCTGGTAGCACTTGTAAGAGAGTCATGAATGTTTGAAGCAACAAGGTCTAGCAAGTTGTATAGCATTCGAATTGACTTAGCTGTTAAAAGGAATACTGCCTTCTTCTCAGAGTTTTCGGGGTCAGGAACCTCACCTTTGTGCAAAATTGCCTCTGTGAAGTGAATGGAGAAACACTGTAGCTCCTGTAAGAAAACCATTAATGTTAGAAGGAAGAGGGTCAAGCACCTTCTTCAGCTTTGGGAATTGAGTGAGTTGTTTAATGGAATACCACCTACCTCTCAGCTTTTTCAGGGATGAGGTCTACCAGGTGTTTTCAAAATTGCCCCATTCGAGTGAATGGAAGCTGCACTGTAGGTCTTATAAGAGAGACATTACTGTTAACAGGAAGAGGGCCTAGCACTCTGTTGAAGATTCTCAACTGTGTTAGCTGTTGAAGGACATACTGATATCTCTCAGTGTTTTTATGTGTGAGAACCTTCAACTTTGTGCAAACTCTCCTGTGTCAAGTGACTGCACCCAGCGCTGCAGGTGTTCTGAGAAAAGTATGATTGTTACAAGCAGGAGGGTGAAGCACCTTGTCTTTGGATGAGACTTGAGTAACTTGCTTCAAGGAATACTGCCTACCACTCAGTGTTTTCAAGGATGTGGAAAATCACCTTTGTGCAACACCACCCCTTTGAAGAGAATGGAAGAAGTTCTGAGGCCCTTCTCAGAAAATTCTTTAGGTTGGAAGCAAGTCGGTCCAGCAACTTGTCTAACAGTGTGAGTAGAGTGAAGTTTACAAGGAAGACCACCTACCTCTCACGGTTTGAAAGTGTGAGGAAATTGATTTTGGGGCAAAATGGTCTGTGTCCATGAAGGGAAGTATTACTGTATGTCTGTAGGACAACCACAAATGTTACAAGAAAGATGCTCTAGCACTTTGTTCAGCAGCTTCAAGTGATGTAGCATGCAAAAGGAACACTGCCTATCTGTCAGGGTTTGACAGTGTGAGCAATTCCATCTTTGTGCCAATGGACCCTTTCCACTGAATGGAACAGGCACTATGTCTCTTGCAAGCAGATGTCAGGGTTCGCAGCAGGAGTTGCAGGCACATTGTTTCCCTGTGAAAGTTGAATTAGCATGTGAAAGGAGTGCTGGCCAAATGAAAGCCTTTGACAATGGAGAATCATTCACTCCTTGAAAAATGCCCACTTGTGAGGAAATAGACCAACACTTGTAGCTCAGAACAGGATGCAATGTGTGAGAGGGAGGAATAGTTTGCAACTTGTCTCCTTATGAAAAATGAGTTACCTGTTGAAAGGAATACTGACTACCCCTGAGTCTTTTCATGAGTGAAGAACACCACCGTTTGGCCAAATAGCTGCATTCAACTGAATGGAATCAGAACAGTTGAGGATGCATGAAAACCATTCATTCCAGCAGCAAGAGGGTCTGGAATGTTGTTTATAAGTGAGAATTGAGGGTGCTTTACAAAGGAATGCTACCTGTCTCTCAGGCTTTTACAGTGTGAAAAAGATTATCTTTGTGCAAAGTAGCCGTTTCAATGGAAGGAAGAAGCACTGTTTCCCCTGTAAGAGAAGCATAAGTGTTACAAGCAAGAGGGTCAAGCACCTTGTTAAGCATGGCGAATTGAGTTATATGTTTAAGGCAATACTGCCTAACTCTCACTGTTTTCAGGGGGAGGAACATCAATGTGCTGCTAAATAGCTCCTTTCAAATGAATGGAGGCATACTGTAGGTCTTCTAAGACAATCATTAATGGTAGAAGCAAGAGGGTCTAGCACCCTGTTAAGCATTGTGAATTGAGTTACCTGTTGAAGGGCATAGTGCCTAACTCTCAGTGTTTTTATGGTGGAGGAACCTCAAGCTTGAGCAAAATGACCTCTTTCAAGTCAATGGAACCAGCACTACATCTCTTGGAAGAGAAGTATGAATGTTAGAAGCAGGAGGGTCAAGCACCTTGTTTTCTAAGGCGAATTGATATACTGCTTTAAAGGAATAATGCCTACAACTCAGTGTTTTCATGGGTGAGGAATACCACCTTTCTGCAAAATAACCCATTTAGACACACTGTTGATGTCATGAGAAAATCATTAACGTTAGAAAGAAAAGGGTCTACCACCTTGTTCAGCATTGTGTACTGAGTTAAGTGGGTAAAGGAATACTGTCTACCTCTTAGCGTTTTCATGGGTGAGGAACACACCTGTTGCAAAATATCCCATGCAATCGAATTTAAGATTCCTGGTAGCTCTTGTAAAAGAGTCATGAATGTTTGAAGCAACGGGGTCTACCAAGTTGTTTAGCATTGTGAATTTACTTAGCTATTTAAAGGAATACGGCCTACTTCTCAGAGTTTTCGGGCTCAGGAACCTCACCTTTGTGCAAAATTGCCTCTGTGAAGTGAATGGAGAAACACTGTAGCTCTTGTAAGAAAACCATTAATGTTACAAGGAAGAGGGACAAGCACCTTCTTCAGCTTTGGGAATTGAGTGAGTTGTTTAATGGAATACCACCTACCTCTCAGCTTTTTCAGGGATGAGGACTACCAGGTGTTTTCAAAATTGCCCCATTCGAGTGAATGGAAGCTGCACTGTAGGCCTTACAAGAGAGACATTACTGTTAACAGGAAGAGGACCTAGCACTCTGTTGAGGATTCTCAACTGAGTTAGCTGTTGAAGGACATACTGATACCTCTCGGTGTTTTTATGTGTGAGAACCTTCAACTT
Source organism: Castor canadensis (assembly GCF_047511655.1). Classification (NCBI taxonomy): domain Eukaryota; kingdom Metazoa; phylum Chordata; class Mammalia; order Rodentia; family Castoridae; genus Castor; species Castor canadensis. The sequence goes on from NC_133389.1 coordinate 71,657,084, forward strand.
TGTGCAAACTCTCCTGTGTCAAGTGACTGCACCCAGCGCTGCAGGTGTTGTGAGAAAAGTATGAATGTTACAAGCGGGAGGGTGAAGCACCTTGTCTTTGGATGAGACTTGAGTAACTTGCTTCAAGGAATACTGCCTACCACTCAGTGTTTTCAAGGATGTGCAAAATCACCTTTGTGCAACATCACCCCTTTGAACAGAATGGAAGAAGTTCTGAGGCCCTTCTCAGAAAATTCTTTAGGTTGGAAGCAAGTCGGTCCAGCAACTTGCGTAACAGTGTGAGTAGAGTGAAGTTTACAAGGAAGACCACCTACCTCTCACGGTTTGAAAGTGTGAGGAACTTGATTTTGGGGCAAAATGGCCTGTGTCCATGAAGGGAAGTATTACTGTATGTCTGTAGGACAACCACAAATGTTACAAGAAAGATGCTCTAGCACTTTGTTCAGCAGCTTCAAGTGATGTAGCATGCAAAAGGAACACTGCCTATCTGTCAGGGTTTGACAGTGTGAGCAATTCCATCTTTGTGCCAATGGACCCTTTCCACTGAATGGAACAGGCACTATGTCTCTTGCAAGCAGATGTCAGGGTTCGCAGCAGGAGTTGCAGGCACATTGTTTCCCTGTGAAAGTTGAATTAGCATGTGAAAGGAGTGCTGGCCAAATGAAAGCCTTTGCCAATGGAGAATCATTCACTCCTTGAAAAATGACCACTTGTGAGCAAATAGACCAACACTTGTAGCTCAGAGCAGGATGCAATGTGTGAGAGGGAGGAATAGTTTGCAACTTGTCTCCTTATGAAAAATGAGTTACCTGTTGAAAGGAATACTGACTACCCCTGAGTCTTTTCATGAGTGAAGAACACCACCGTTTGGCCAAATAGCTGCATTCAACTGAATGGAATCAGAACAGTTGAGGATGCATGAAAACCATTCATTCCAGCAGCAAGAGGGTCTGGAATGTTGTTTATAAGTGAGAATTGAGGGTGCTTTACAAAGGAATGCTACCTGTCTCTCAGGCTTTTACAGTGTGAAAAAGATTATCTTTGTGCAAAGTAGCCGTTTCAATGGAAGGAAGAAGCACTGTTTCCCCTGTAAGAGAAGCATAAGTGTTACAAGCAAGAGGGTCAAGCACCTTGTTAAGCATGGCGAATTGAGTTATATGTTTAAGGCAATACTGCCTAACTCTCACTGTTTTCAGGGGGAGGAACATCAATGTGCTGCTAAATAGCTCCTTTCAAATGAATGGAGGCATACTGTAGGTCTTCTAAGACAATCATTAATGGTAGAAGCAAGAGGGTCTAGCACCCTGTTAAGCATTGTGAATTGAGTTACCTGTTGAAGGGCATAGTGCCTAACTCTCAGTGTTTTTATGGGTGGAGGAACCTCAAGCTTGAGCAAAATGACCTCTTTCAAGACAATGGAACCAGCACTACATCTCTTGGAAGAGAAGTATGAATGTTAGAAGCAGGAGGGTCAAGCACCTTGTTTTCTAAGGCGAATTGATATACTGCTTTAAAGGAATAATGCCTACAACTCAGTGGTTTCATGGGTGAGGAATACCACCTTTCTGCAAAATAACCCAATTAGACACACTGTTGATGTCATGAGAAAATCATTAACGTTAGAAAGAAAAGGGTCTACCACCTTGTTCAGCATTGTGTACTGAGTTAGGTGGGTAAAGGAATACTGTCTACCTCTTAGCGTTTTCATGGGTGAGGAACACACCTGTTGCAAAATATCCCATGCAATCGAATTTAAGATTCCTGGTAGCTCTTGTAAAAGAGTCATGAATGTTTGAAGCAACGGGGTCTACCAAGTTGTTTAGCATTGTGAATTTACTTAGCTATTTAAAGGAATACGGCCTACTTCTCAGAGTTTTCGATCTCAGGAACCTCACCTTTGTGCAAAATTGCCTCTGTGAAGTGAATGGAGAAACACTGTAGCTCTTGTAAGAAAACCATTAATGTTACAAGGAAGAGGGACAAGCACCTTCTTCAGCTTTGGGAATTGAGTGAGTTGTTTAATGGAATACCACCTACCTCTCAGCTTTTTCAGGGATGAGGACTACCAGGTGTTTTCAAAATTGCCCCATTCGAGTGAATGGAAGCTGCACTGTAGGCCTTACAAGAGAGACATTACTGTTAACAGGAAGAGGACCTAGCACTCTGTTGAGGATTCTCAACTGAGTTAGCTGTTGAAGGACATACTGATACCTCTCGGTGTTTTTATGTGTGAGAACCTTCAACTTTGTGCAAACTCTCCTGTGTCAAGTGACTGCACCCAGCGCTGCAGGTGTTGTGAGAAAAGTATGAATGTTACAAGCGGGAGGGTGAAGCACCTTGTCTTTGGATGAGACTTGAGTAACTTGCTTCAAGGAATACTGCCTACCACTCAGCGTTTTCAAGGATGTGCAAAATCACCTTTGTGCAACATCACCCCTTTGAACAGAATGGAAGAAGTTCTGAGGCCCTTCTCAGAAAATTCTTTAGGTTGGAAGCAAGTCGGTCCAGCAACTTGCGTAACAGTGTGAGTAGAGTGAAGTTTACAAGGAAGACCACCTACCTCTCACGGTTTGAAAGTGTGAGGAACTTGATTTTGGGGCAAAATGGCCTGTGTCCATGAAGGGAAGTATTACTGTATGTCTGTAGGACAACCACAAATGTTACAAGAAAGATGCTCTAGCACTTTGTTCAGCAGCTTCAAGTGATGTAGCATGCAAAAGGAACACTGCCTATCTGTCAGGGTTTGACAGTGTGAGCAATTCCATCTTTGTGCCAATGGACCCTTTCCACTGAATGGAACAGGCACTATGTCTCTTGCAAGCAGATGTCAGGGTTCGCAGCAGGAGTTGCAGGCACATTGTTTCCCTGTGAAAGTTGAATTAGCATGTGAAAGGAGTGCTGGCCAAATGAAAGCCTTTGACAATGGAGAATCATTCACTCCTTGAAAAATGCCCACTTGTGAGCAAATAGACCAACACTTGTAGCTCAGAGCAGGATGCAATGTGTGAGAGGGAGGAATAGTTTGCAACTTGTCTCCTTATGAAAAATGAGTTACCTGTTGAAAGGAATACTGACTACCCCTGAGTCTTTTCATGAGTGAAGAACACCACCGTTTGGCCAAATAGCTGCATTCAACTGAATGGAATCAGAACAGTTGAGGATGCATGAAAACCATTCATTCCAGCAGCAAGTGGGTCTGGAATGTTGTTTAAAAGTGAGAATTGAGTGAGCTTTACAAAGGAATGCGACCTGTCTCTCAGGCTTTTACAGTGTGAAGAAGATTATCTTTGTGCAAAATAGCATTTTCAATGGAAGGAAGAAGCACTGTTTCCCCTGTAAGAGAAGCATAAGTGTTACAAGCAAGAGGGTCAAGCACCTTGTTAAGCATGGCGAATTGAGTTACCTGTTTAAGGCAATACTGCCTAACTCTCAGTGTTTTCAGGGGGAGGAACATCAATGTGCTGCTAAATAGCTCCTTTCAAGTGAATGGAGGCATACTGTAGGTCTTCTAAGACAATCATTAATGGTAGAAGCAAGAGGGTCTAGCACCCTGTTAAGCATTGTGAATTGAGTTACCTGTTGAAGGGCATAGTGCCTAATTCTCAGTGTTTTTATGGGTGGAGCAACCTCATGCTTGAGCAAAAAGACCTCTTTCAAGTCAATGGAACCAGCACTACATCTCTTGGAAGAGAAGTATGAATGTTAGAACCAGGAGGGTCAAGCACCTTGTTTTCTAAGGCGAATTGATATACTGCTTTAAAGGAATAATGATTACAACTAAGTGTTTTCAAGGATGTGGAAAATCACCTTTGTGCAACATCACCACTCTGAAGAGAATGGAAGAAGTTCTGAGGCCCTTCTCAGAAAATTCTTTAGGTTGGAAGCAAGTGGTTCCAGCAACTTGCGTAACAGTGTGAGTAGAGTGAAGTTTACAAGGAAGACCACCTACCTCTCACGGTTTGAAAGTGTGAGGAACTTGATTTTGGGGCAAAATGGCCTGTGTCCATGAAGGGAAGTATTACTGTATGTCTGTAGGACAACCACAAATGTTACAAGAAAGATGCTCTAGCTCTTTGTTCAGCAGCTTCAAGTGATGTAGCATGCAAAAGGTACACTGCCTATCTGTCAGGGTTTGACAGTGTGAGCAATTCCATCTTTGTGCCAATAGACCCTTTCCACTGAATGGAACAGGCAATATGTCTCTTGCAAGCAGGTGTCAGGGTTCCCAGCAGGAGTTGCAAGCACATTGTTTCCCTGTGAGATTTGCATTAGCATGTGAAAGGAGTGCTTGCCAAATGAAAGCCTTTGACAAGGGAGAATCATTCACTCCTTGAAAAATACCCATTTCCGAGGAAATAGATCAACACTTGTAGCTCAGAGCAGGATGCAATGTGTGAGAGGCAGGAATAGTTTGCAACTTGTCTCCCTATGAGAAATGAGTTACCTGTTGAAAGGAATACTGGCTACCCCTGAGGTTTTTCATGTGTGAGGAACACCACCGTTCGGCCAAATAGCTGCATTCAACTGAATGGAACAAGAACAGTTGAGGATGCATGAAAACCATTCATTCCAGCAGCAAGAGGGTCTGTAATGTTGTTTAAAAGTGAGAATTGAGTGAGCTTTACAAAGGAATGCGACCTGTCTCTCAGGCTTTTACAGTGTGAAAAAGATTATCTTTGTGCAAAATAGATATTTCAATGGAAGGAAGAAGCACTGTTTCCCCTGTAAGAGAAGCATAAGTGTTACAAGCAAGAGGGTCAAGCACCTTGTTAAGCATGGCGAATTGAGTTACCTGTTTAAGGCAATACTGCCTAACTCTCAGTGTTTTCAGGGGGAGGAACATCAATGTGCTGCTAAATAGCTCCTTTCAAGTGAATGGAGGCATACTGTAGGTCTTCTAAGACAATCATTAATGGTAGAAGCAAGAGGGTCTAGCACCCTGTTAAGCATTGTGAATTGAGTTACCTGTTGAAGGGCATAGTGCCTAATTCTCAGTGTTTTTATGGGTGGAGGAACCTCCAGCTTGAGCAAAAAGACCTCTTTCAAGTCAATGGAACCAGCACTACATCTCTTGGAAGAGAAGTATGAATGTTAGAACCAGGAGGGTCAAGCACCTTGTTTTCTAAGGCGAATTGATATACTGCTTTAAAGGAATAATGATTACAACTAAGTGTTTTCAAGGATGTGGAAAATCACCTTTGTGCAACATCACCACTCTGAAGAGAATGGAAGAAGTTCTGAGGCCCTTCTCAGAAAATTCTTTAGGTTGGAAGTAAGTCGGTCCAGCAACTTGTGTAACAGTGTGAGTAGAGTGAAGTTTACAAGGAAGACCACCTACCTCTCACGGTTTGAAAGTGTGAGGAACTTGATTTTGGGGCAAAATGGCCTGTGTCCATGAAGGGAAGTATTACTGCATGTCTTGTAGCACAACCAAAAATGTTACAAGAAAGATGCTCTAGCACTTTGTTCAGCAGCTTCAAGTGATGTAGCATGCAAAAGGTACACTGCCTATCTGTCAGGGTTTGACAGTGTGAGCAATTCCATCTTTGTGCCAATAGACCCTTTCCACTGAATGGAACAGGCACTGTGTCTCTTGCAAGCAGGTGTCAGGGTTCCCAGCAGGAGTTGCAAGCACATTGTTTCCCTGTGAGATTTGCATTAGCATGTGAAAGGAGTGCTTGCCAAATGAAAGCCTTTGACAAGGGAGAATCATTCACTCCTTGAAAAATGCCCACTTGTGAGGAAATAGTCCAACACTTGTAGCTCAGAGCAGGATGCAATGTGTGAGAGGCAGGAATAGTTTGCAACTTGTCTCCTTATGAGAAATGAGTTACCTGTTGAAAGGAATACTGGCTACGCCTGAGGTTTTTCATCTGTGAGGAACACCACAGTTCGGCCCAATAGCTGCATTCAACTGAATGGAACCAGAACAGTTGAGGACGCATGAAAACCATTCATTCCAGCAGCAAGAGGGTCTGGAATGTTGTTTAAAAGTGAGAATTGAGGGAGCTTTACAAAGGAATGCTACCTGTCTCTCAGGCTTTTACAGTGTGAAAAAGATTATCTTTGTACAAAGTAGCCGTTTCAATGGAAGGAAGAAGCACTGTTTCCCCTGTAAGAGAAGCATAAGTGTTACAAGCAAGAGGGTCAAGCACCTTGTTAAGCATGGCGAATTGAGTTATATGTTTAAGGCAATACTGCCTAACTCTCAGTGTTTTCAGGGGGAGGAACATCAATGTGCTGCTAAATAGCTCCTTTCAAGTGAATGGAGGCATACTGTAGGTCTTCTAAGACAATCATTAATGGTAGAAGCAAGTGGGTCTAGCACCCTGTTAAGCATTGTGAATTGAGTTACCTGTTGAAGGGCATAGTGCCTAACTCTCAGTGTTTTTATGGGTGGAGGAACCTCAAGCTTGAGCAAAATGACCTCTTTCAAGTCAATAGAACCAGCACTACATCTCTTGGAAGAGAAGTATGAATGTTAGAAGCAGGAGGGTCAAGCACCTTGTTTTCTAAGGCGAATTGATATACTGCTTTAAAGGAATAATGCCTACAACTCAGTGTTTTCATGGGTGAGGAATACGACCTTTGTGCAAAATAACCCCCTTAGACACACTGTTGATGTCGTGAGAAAATCATTAATGTTAGAAAGAAAAGGGTCTACCACCTTGTTCAGCATTGTGAACTGAGTTAGCTGGGTAAAGGAATACTGCCTACCTCTCAGCGTTTTCATGGGTGAGGAACACAACTGTTGCAAAATATTCCATGCAAGCGAATGGAAGATTCCTGGTAGCACTTGTAAGAGAGTCATGAATGTTTGAAGCAACAAGGTCTAGCAAGTTGTATAGCATTCGAATTGACTTAGCTGTTAAAAGGAATACTGCCTTCTTCTCAGAGTTTTCGGGGTCAGGAACCTCACCTTTGTGCAAAATTGCCTCTGTGAAGTGAATGGAGAAACACTGTAGCTCCTGTAAGAAAACCATTAATGTTAGAAGGAAGAGGGTCAAGCACCTTCTTCAGCTTTGGGAATTGAGTGAGTTGTTTAATGGAATACCACCTACCTCTCAGCTTTTTCAGGGATGAGGTCTACCAGGTGTTTTCAAAATTGCCCCATTCGAGTGAATGGAAGCTGCACTGTAGGTCTTATAAGAGAGACATTACTGTTAACAGGAAGAGGGCCTAGCACTCTGTTGAAGATTCTCAACTGTGTTAGCTGTTGAAGGACATACTGATATCTCTCAGTGTTTTTATGTGTGAGAACCTTCAACTTTGTGCAAACTCTCCTGTGTCAAGTGACTGCACCCAGCGCTGCAGGTGTTCTGAGAAAAGTATGATTGTTACAAGCAGGAGGGTGAAGCACCTTGTCTTTGGATGAGACTTGAGTAACTTGCTTCAAGGAATACTGCCTACCACTCAGTGTTTTCAAGGATGTGGAAAATCACCTTTGTGCAACACCACCCCTTTGAAGAGAATGGAAGAAGTTCTGAGGCCCTTCTCAGAAAATTCTTTAGGTTGGAAGCAAGTCGGTCCAGCAACTTGTCTAACAGTGTGAGTAGAGTGAAGTTTACAAGGAAGACCACATACTTCTCACTGTTTGAAAGTGTGAGGAAATTGATTTTGGGGCAAAATGGTCTGTGTCCATGAAGTTAAGTATTACTGTATGTCTGTAGGACAACCACAAATGTTACAAAAAAGATGCTCTAGCACCCTGTTAAGCATTGTGAATTGAGTTACCTGTTGAAGGGCATAGTGCCTAACTCTCAGTGTTTTTATGGGTGGAGCAACCTCAAGCTTGAGCAAAATGACCTCTTTGAAGTCAATGGAACCAGCACTACATCTCTTGGAAGAGAAGTATGAATGTTAGAAGCAGGAGGGTCAAGCACATTGTTTTCTAAGGCGAATTGATATACTGCTTTAAAGGAATAAAGCCTACAACTCAGTGTTTTCAAGGATGTAAAAAATCACCTTTGTGCAACACCACCCCTTTGAAGAGAATGGAAGAAGTTCTGAGGCCCTTATCAGAAAATTCTTTAGGTTGGAAGTAAGTCGGTCCAGCAACTTGTGTAACAGTGTGAGTAGAGTGAAGTTTACAAGGAAGACCACCTACCTCTCACGGTTTGAAAGTGTGAGGAACTTGATTTTCGGGCAAAATGGCCTGTGTCCATGAAGGGAAGTATTACTGTATGTCTGTAGGACAACCACAAATGTTACAAGAAAGATGCTCTAGCACTTTGTTCAGCAGCTTCAAGTGATGTAGCATGCAAAAGGTACACTGCCTATCTGTCAGGGTTTGACAGTGTGAGCAATTCCATCTTTGTGCCAATAGACCCTTTCCACTGAATGGAACAGGCAATATGTCTCTTGCAAGCAGGTGTCAGGGTTCCCAGCAGGAGTTGCAAGCACATTGTTTCCCTGTGAGATTTGCATTAGCATGTGAAAGGAGTGCTTGCCAAATGAAAGCCTTTGACAAGGGAGAATCATTCACTCCTTGAAAAATACCCATTTCCGAGGAAATAGATCAACACTTGTAGCTCAGAGCAGGATGCAATGTGTGAGAGGCAGGAATAGTTTGCAACTTGTCTCTTTATGAGAAATGAGTTACCTGTTGAAAGGAATACTGACTACCCCTGAGTCTTTTCATGAGTGAAGAACACCACCGTTTGGCCAAATAGCTGCATTCATTTGAATGGAATCAGAACAGTTGAGGATGCATGAAAACCATTCATTCCAGCAGCAAGAGGGTCTGGAATGTTGTTTATAAGTGAGAATTGTGTGAGCTTTACAAAGGAATGCTACCTCTCTCTCAGGCTTTTACAGTGTGAAGAAGATTATCTTTGTGCAAAATAGCCGTTTCAACGGGACGAAGAAGCACTGTTTCCCCTGTAAGAGAAGCATAAGTGTTACAAGCAAGAGGGTCAAGCACCTTGTTAAGCATGGCGAATTGAGTTACCTGTTTAAGGCAATACTGCCTAACTCTCAGTGTTTTCAGGGGGAGGAACATCAATGTGCTGCTAAATAGCTCCTTTCAAGTGAATGGAGGCATACTATAGGTCTTCTAAGACAATCATTAATGGTAGAAGCAAGAGGGTCTAGCACCCTGTTAAGCATTGTGAATTGAGTTCCCTGTTGAAGGGCATAGTGCCTAACTCTCAGTGTTTTTATGGGTGGAGGAACCTCAAGCTTGAGCAAAAAGACCTCTTTCAAGTCAATGGAACCAGCACTACATCTCTTGGAAGAGAAGTATGAATGTTAGAACCAGGAGGGTCAAGCACCTTGTTTTCTAAGGCGAATTGATATACTGCTTTAAAGGAATAATGCCTACAACTCAGTGTTTTCATGGGTGAGGAATACCACCTTTCTGAAAAATAACCCAATTAGTCACACTGTTGATGTCATGAGAAAATCATTAACGTTAGAAAGAAAAGGGTCTACCACCTTGTTCAGCATTGTGTACTGAGTTAGCTGGGTAAAGGAATACTGTCTTCCTCTTAGCGTTTTCATGGGTGAGGAACACACCTGTTGCAAAATATCCCATGCAATCGAATTTAAGATTCCTGGTAGCTCTTGTAAAAGAGTCATGAATGTTTGAAGCAACGGGGTCTACCAAGTTGTTTAGCATGGTGAATTTACTTAGCTATTTAAAGGAATACGGCCTACTTCTCAGAGTTTTCGGGCTCAGGAACCTCACCTTTGTGCAAAATTGCCTCTGTGAAGTGAATGGAGAAACACTGTAGCTCTTGTAAGAAAACCATTAATGTTACAAGGAAGAGGGACAAGCACCTTCTTCAGCTTTGGGAATTGAGTGAGTTGTTTAATGGAATACCACCTACCTCTCAGCTTTTTCAGGGATGAGGACTACCAGGTGTTTTCAAAATTGCCCCATTCGAGTGAATGGAAGCTGCACTGTAGGCCTTACAAGAGAGACATTACTGTTAACAGGAAGAGGACCTAGCACTCTGTTGAGGATTCTCAACTGAGTTAGCTGTTGAAGGACATACTGATACCTCTCGGTGTTTTTATGTGTGAGAACCTTCAACTTTGTGCAAACTCTCCTGTGTCAAGTGACTGCACCCAGCGCTGCAGGTGTTGTGAGAAAAGTATGAATGTTACAAGCGGGAGGGTGAAGCACCTTGTCTTTGGATGAGACTTGAGTAACTTGCTTCAAGGAATACTGCCTACCACTCAGTGTTTTCAAGGATGTGCAAAATCACCTTTGTGCAACATCACCCCTTTGAACAGAATGGAAGAAGTTCTGAGGCCCTTCTCAGAAAATTCTTTAGGTTGGAAGCAAGTCGGTCCAGCAACTTGCGTAACAGTGTGAGTAGAGTGAAGTTTACAAGGAAGACCACCTACCTCTCACGGTTTGAAAGTGTGAGGAACTTCATTTTGGGGCAAAATGGCCTGTGTCCATGAAGGGAAGTATTACTGTATGTCTGTAGGACAACCACAAATGTTACAAGAAAGATGCTCTAGCACTTTGTTCAGCAGCTTCAAGTGATGTAGCATGCAAAAGGAACACTGCCTATCTGTCAGGGTTTGACAGTGTGAGCAATTCCATCTTTGTGCCAATGGACACTTTCCACTGAATGGAACAGGCACTATGTCTCTTGCAAGCAGATGTCAGGGTTCGCAGCAGGAGTTGCAGGCACATTGTTTCCCTGTGAAAGTTGAATTAGCATGTGAAAGGAGTGCTGGCCAAATGAAAGCCTTTGACAATGGAGAATCATTCACTCCTTGAAAAATACCCACTTCTGAGGAAATAGACCAACACTTGTAGCTCAGAGCAGGATGCAATGTGTGAGAGGCAGGAATAGTTTGCAACTTTGTCTCCCTATGAGAAATGAGTTACCTGTTGAAAGGAATACTGGCTACGCCTGAGGTTTTTCATGTGTGAGGAAGACCACGGTTCGGCCAAATAGCTGCTTTCAACTGAATGGAATCAGAACAGTTGAGGATGCATGAAAACCATACATTCCAGCAGCAAGAGGGTCTGGAATGTTGTTTAAAAGTGAGAATTGAGTGAGCTTTACAAAGGAATGCGACCTGTCTCTCAGGCTTTTACAGTGTGAAGAAGATTATCTTTGTGCAAAATAGCCTTTTCAATGGAAGGAAGAAGCACTGTTTCCCCTGTAAGAGAAGCATAAGTGTTACAAGCAAGAGGGTCAAGCACCTTGTTAAGCATGGCGAATTGAGTTACCTGTTTAAGGCAATATTGCCTAACTCTCAGTGTTTTCAGGGGGAGGAACATCAATGTGCTGCTAAATAGCTCCTTTCAAGTGAATGGAGGCATACTGTAGGTCTTCTAAGACAATCATTAATGGTAGAAGCAAGAGGGTCTAGCACCCTGTTAAGCATTGTGAATTGAGTTACCTGTTGAAGGGCATAGTGCCTAATTCTCAGTGTTTTTATGGGTGGAGGAACCTCAAGCTTGAGCAAAAAGACCTCTTTCAAGTCAATGGAACCAGCACTACATCTCTTGGAAGAGAAGTATGAATGTTAGAAGCAGGAGGGTCAAGCACCTTGTTTTCTAAGGCGAATTGATATACTGCTTTAAAGGAATAATGATTACAACTAAGTGTTTTCAAGGATGTGGAAAATCACCTTTGTGCAACATCACCACTCTGAAGAGAATGGAAGAAGTTCTGAGGCCCTTCTCAGAAAATTCTTTAGGTTGGAAGCAAGTGGTTCCAGCAACTTGCGTAACAGTGTGAGTAGAGTGAAGTTTACAAGGAAGACCACCTACCTCTCACGGTTTGAAAGTGTGAGGAACTTGATTTTGGGGCAAAATGGCCTGTGTCCATGAAGGGAAGTATTACTGTATGTCTGTAGGACAACCACAAATGTTACAAGAAAGATGCTCTAGCACTTTGTTCAGCAGCTTCAAGTGATGTAGCATGCAAAAGGTACACTGCCTATCTGTCAGGGTTTGACAGTGTGAGCAATTCCATCTTTGTGCCAATAGACCCTTTCCACTGAATGGAACAGGCACTGTGTCTCTTGCAAGCAGGTGTCAGGGTTCCCAGCAGGAGTTGCAAGCACATTGTTTCCCTGTGAGATTTGCATTAGCATGTGAAAGGAGTGCTTGCCAAATGAAAGCCTTTGACAAGGGAGAATCATTCACTCCTTGAAAAATACCCATTTCCGAGGAAATAGATCAACACTTGTAGCTCAGAGCAGGATGCAATGTGTGAGAGGCAGGAATAGTTTGCAACTTGTCTCCCTATGAGAAATGAGTTACCTGTTGAAAGGAATACTGGCTACCCCTGAGGTTTTTCATGTGTGAGGAACACCACCGTTCGGCCAAAATGCTGCATTCAACTGAATGGAACCAGAACAGTTGAGGATGCATGAAAACCATTCATTCCAGCAGCAAGAGGGTCTGTAATGTTGTTTAAAAGTGAGAATTGAGTGAGCTTTACAAAGGAATGCGACCTGTCTCTCAGGCTTTTACAGTGTGAAAAAGATTATCTTTGTGCAAAATAGATATTTCAATGGAAGGAAGAAGCACTGTTTCCCCTGTAAGAGAAGCATAAGTGTTACAAGCAAGAGGGTCAAGCACCTTGTTAAGCATGGCGAATTGAGTTACCTGTTTAAGGCAATACTGCCTAACTCTCAGTGTTTTCAGGGGGAGGAACATCAATGTGCTGCTAAATAGCTCCTTTCAAGTGAATGGAGGCATACTGTAGGTCCTCTAAGACAATCATTAATGGTAGAAGCAAGAGGGTCTAGCACCCTGTTAAGCATTGTGAATTGAGTTCCCTGTTGAAGGGCATAGTGCCTAACTCTCAGTGTTTTTATGGGTGGAGGAACCTCAAGCTTGAGCAAAAAGACCTCTTTCAAGTCAATGGAACCAGCACTACATCTCTTGGAAGAGAAGTATGAATGTTAGAACCAGGAGGGTCAAGCACCTTGTTTTCTAAGGCGAATTGATATACTGCTTTAAAGGAATAATGATTACAACTAAGTGTTTTCAAGGATGTGGAAAATCACCTTTGTGCAACATCACCACTCTGAAGAGAATGGAAGAAGTTCTGAGGCCCTTCTCAGAAAATTCTTTAGGTTGGAAGCAAGTCGGTCCAGCAACTTGTGTAACAGTGTGAGTAGAGTGAAGTTTACAAGGAAGACCACCTACCTCTCACGGTTTGAAAGTGTGAGGAACTTGATTTTCGGGCAAAATGGCCTGTGTCCATGAAGGGAAGTATTACTGCATGTCTTGTAGCACAACCAAAAATGTTACAAGAAAGATGCTCTAGCACTTTGTTCAGCAGCTTCAAGTGATGTAGCATGCAAAAGGTACACTGCCTATCTGTCAGGGTTTGACAGTGTGAGCAATTCCATCTTTGTGCCAATAGACCCTTTCCACTGAATGGAACAGGCACTGTGTCTCTTGCAAGCAGGTGTCAGGGTTCCCAGCAGGAGTTGCAAGCACATTGTTTCCCTGTGAGATTTGCATTAGCATGTGAAAGGAGTGCTTGCCAAATGAAAGCCTTTGACAAGGGAGAATCATTCACTCCTTGAAAAATGCCCACTTGTGAGGAAATAGTCCAACACTTGTAGCTCAGAGCAGGATGCAATGTGTGAGAGGCAGGAATAGTTTGCAACTTGTCTCCCTATGAGAAATGAGTTACCTGTTGAAAGGAATACTGGCTACGCCTGAGGTTTTTCATGTGTGAGGAACACCACAGTTCGGCCCAATAGCTGCATTCAACTGAATGGAACCAGAACAGTTGAGGACGCATGAAAACCATTCATTCCAGCAGCAAGAGGGTCTGGAATGTTGTTTAAAAGTGAGAATTGAGGGAGCTTTACAAAGGAATGCTACCTGTCTCTCAGGCTTTTACAGTGTGAAAAAGATTATCTTTGTGCAAAGTAGCCGTTTCAATGGAAGGAAGAAGCACTGTTTCCCCTGTAAGAGAAGCATAAGTGTTACAAGCAAGAGGGTCAAGCACCTTGTTAAGCATGGCGAATTGAGTTATATGTTTAAGGCAATACTGCCTAACTCTCAGTGTTTTCAGGGGGAGGAACATCAATGTGCTGCTAAATAGCTCCTTTCAAGTGAATGGAGGCATACTGTAGGTCTTCTAAGACAATCATTAATGGTAGAAGCAAGTGGGTCTAGCACCCTGTTAAGCATTGTGAATTGAGTTACCTGTTGAAGGGCATAGTGCCTAACTCTCAGTGTTTTTATGGGTGGAGGAACCTCAAGCTTGAGCAAAATGACCTCTTTCAAGTCAATAGAACCAGCACTACATCTCTTGGAAGAGAAGTATGAATGTTAGAAGCAGGAGGGTCAAGCACCTTGTTTTCTAAGGCGAATTGATATACTGCTTTAAAGGAATAATGCCTACAACTCAGTGTTTTCATGGGTGAGGAATACGACCTTTGTGCAAAATAACCCCCTTAGACACACTGTTGATGTCGTGAGAAAATCATTAATGTTAGAAAGAAAAGGGTCTACCACCTTGTTCAGCATTGTGAACTGAGTTAGCTGGGTAAAGGAATACTGCCTACCTCTCAGCGTTTTCATGGGTGAGGAACACAACTGTTACAAAATATTCCATGCAAGCGAATGGAAGATTCCTGGTAGCACTTGTAAGAGAGTCATGAATGTTTGAAGCAACAAGGTCTAGCAAGTTGTATAGCATTCGAATTGACTTAGCTGTTAAAAGGAATACTGCCTTCTTCTCAGAGTTTTCGGGGTCAGGAACCTCACCTTTGTGCAAAATTGCCTCTGTGAAGTGAATGGAGAAACACTGTAGCTCCTGTAAGAAAACCATTAATGTTAGAAGGAAGAGGGTCAAGCACCTTCTTCAGCTTTGGGAATTGAGTGAGTTGTTTAATGGAATACCACCTACCTCTCAGCTTTTTCAGGGATGAGGTCTACCAGGTGTTTTCAAAATTGCCCCATTCGAGTGAATGGAAGCTGCACTGTAGGTCTTATAAGAGAGACATTACTGTTAACAGGAAGAGGGCCTAGCACTCTGTTGAAGATTCTCAACTGTGTTAGCTGTTGAAGGACATACTGATATCTCTCAGTGTTTTTATGTGTGAGAACCTTCAACTTTGTGCAAACTCTCCTGTGTCAAGTGACTGCACCCAGCGCTGCAGGTGTTCTGAGAAAAGTATGATTGTTACAAGCAGGAGGGTGAAGCACCTTGTCTTTGGATGAGACTTGAGTAACTTGCTTCAAGGAATACTGCCTACCACTCAGTGTTTTCAAGGATGTGCAAAATCACCTTTGTGCAACACCACCCCTTTGAAGAGAATGGAAGAAGTTCTGAGGCCCTTCTCAGAAAATTCTTTAGGTTGGAAGCAAGTCGGTCCAGCAACTTGTCTAACAGTGTGAGTAGAGTGAAGTTTACAAGGAAGACCACATACTTCTCACTGTTTGAAAGTGTGAGGAAATTGATTTTGGGGCAAAATGGTCTGTGTCCATGAAGTTAAGTATTACTGTATGTCTGTAGGACAACCACAAATGTTACAAAAAAGATGCTCTAGCACCCTGTTAAGCATTGTGAATTGAGTTACCTGTTGAAGGGCATAGTGCCTAACTCTCAGTGTTTTTATGGGTGGAGCAACCTCAAGCTTGAGCAAAATGACCTCTTTGAAGTCAATGGAACCAGCACTACATCTCTTGGAAGAGAAGTATGAATGTTAGAAGCAGGAGGGTCAAGCACATTGTTTTCTAAGGCGAATTGATATACTGCTTTAAAGGAATAAAGCCTACAACTCAGTGTTTTCAAGGATGTAAAAAATCACCTTTGTGCAACACCACCCCTTTGAAGAGAATGGAAGAAGTTCTGAGGCCCTTATCAGAAAATTCTTTAGGTTGGAAGTAAGTCGGTCCAGCAACTTGTGTAACAGTGTGAGTAGAGTGAAGTTTACAAGGAAGACCACCTACCTCTCACGGTTTGAAAGTGTGAGGAACTTGATTTTCGGGCAAAATGGCCTGTGTCCATGAAGGGAAGTATTACTGCATGTCTTGTAGCACAACCAAAAATGTTACAAGAAAGATGCTCTAGCACTTTGTTCAGCAGCTTCAAGTGATGTAGCATGCAAAAGGTACACTGCCTATCTGTCAGGGTTTGACAGTGTGAGCAATTCCATCTTTGTGCCAATAGACCCTTTCCACTGAATGGAACAGGCACTGTGTCTCTTGCAAGCAGGTGTCAGGGTTCCCAGCAGGAGTTGCAAGCACATTGTTTCCCTGTGAGATTTGCATTAGCATGTGAAAGGAGTGCTTGCCAAATGAAAGCCTTTGACAAGGGAGAATCATTCACTCCTTGAAAAATGCCCACTTGTGAGGAAATAGTCCAACACTTGTAGCTCAGAGCAGGATGCAATGTGTGAGAGGCAGGAATAGTTTGCAACTTGTCTCCTTATGAGAAATGAGTTACCTGTTGAAAGGAATACTGGCTACGCCTGAGGTTTTTCATGTGTGAGGAACACCACAGTTCGGCCCAATAGCTGCATTCAACTGAATGGAACCAGAACAGTTGAGGACGCATGAAAACCATTCATTCCAGCAGCAAGAGGGTCTGGAATGTTGTTTAAAAGTGAGAATTGAGGGAGCTTTACAAAGGAATGCTACCTGTCTCTCAGGCTTTTACAGTGTGAAAAAGATTATCTTTGTGCAAAGTAGCCGTTTCAATGGAAGGAAGAAGCACTGTTTCCCCTGTAAGAGAAGCATAAGTGTTAAAAGCAAGAGGGTCAAGCACCTTGTTAAGCATGGCGAATTGAGTTACATGTTTAAGGCAATACTGCCTAACTCTCAGTGTTTTCAGGGGGAGGAACATCAATGTGCTGCTAAATAGCTCCTTTCAAGTGAATGGAGGCATACTGTAGGTCTTCTAAGACAATCATTAATGGTAGAAGCAAGTGGGTCTAGCACCCTGTTAAGCATTGTGAATTGAGTTACCTGTTGAAGGGCATAGTGCCTAACTCTCAGTGTTTTTATGGGTGGAGGAACCTCAAGCTTGAGCAAAATGACCTCTTTCAAGTCAATAGAACCAGCACTACATCTCTTGGAAGAGAAGTATGAATGTTAGAAGCAGGAGGGTCAAGCACCTTGTTTTCTAAGGCGAATTGATATACTGCTTTAAAGGAATAATGCCTACAACTCAGTGTTTTCATGGGTGATGAATACGACCTTTGTGCAAAATAACCCCCTTAGACACACTGTTGATGTCGTGAGAAAATCATTAACGTTAGAAAGAAAAGGGTCTACCACCTTGTTCAGCATTGTGAACTGAGTTAGCTGGGTAAAGGAATACTGCCTACCTCTCAGCGTTTTCATGGGTGAGGAACACAACTGTTGCAAAATATTCCATGCAAGCGAATGGAAGATTCCTGGTAGCACTTGTAAGAGAGTCATGAATGTTTGAAGCAACAAGGTCTAGCAAGTTGTATAGCATTCGAATTGACTTAGCTGTTAAAAGGAATACTGCCTTCTTCTTAGAGTTTTCGGGGTCAGGAACCTCACCTTTGTGCAAAATTGCCTCTGTGAAGTGAATGGAGAAACACTGTAGCTCCTGTAAGAAAACCATTAATGTTAGAAGGAAGAGGGTCAAGCACCTTCTTCAGCTTTGGGAATTGAGTGAGTTGTTTAATGGAATACCACCTACCTCTCAGCTTTTTCAGGGATGAGGTCTACCAGGTGTTTTCAAAATTGCCCCATTCGAGTGAATGGAAGCTGCACTGTAGGTCTTATAAGAGAGACATTACTGTTAACAGGAAGAGGGCCTAGCACTCTGTTGAAGATTCTCAACTGTGTTAGCTGTTGAAGGACATACTGATATCTCTCAGTGTTTTTATGTGTGAGAACCTTCAACTTTGTGCAAACTCTCCTGTGTCAAGTGACTGCACCCAGCGCTGCAGGTGTTCTGAGAAAAGTATGATTGTTACAAGCAGGAGGGTGAAGCACCTTGTCTTTGGATGAGACTTGAGTAACTTGCTTCAAGGAATACTGCCTACCACTCAGTGTTTTCAAGGATGTGCAAAATCACCTTTGTGCAACACCACCCCTTTGAAGAGAATGGAAGAAGTTCTGAGGCCCTTCTCAGAAAATTCTTTAGGTTGGAAGCAAGTCGGTCCAGCAACTTGTCTAACAGTGTGAGTAGAGTGAAGTTTACAAGGAAGACCACATACTTCTCACTGTTTGAAAGTGTGAGGAAATTGATTTTGGGGCAAAATGGTCTGTGTCCATGAAGTTAAGTATTACTGTATGTCTGTAGGACAACCACAAATGTTACAAAAAAGATGCTCTAGCACCCTGTTAAGCATTGTGAATTGAGTTACCTGTTGAAGGGCATAGTGCCTAACTCTCAGTGTTTTTATGGGTGGAGCAACCTCAAGCTTGAGCAAAATGACCTCTTTGAAGTCAATGGAACCAGCACTACATCTCTTGGAAGAGAAGTATGAATGTTAGAAGCAGGAGGGTCAAGCACATTGTTTTCTAAGGCGAATTGATATACTGCTTTAAAGGAATAAAGCCTACAACTCAGTGTTTTCAAGGATGTAAAAAATCACCTTTGTGCAACACCACCCCTTTGAAGAGAATGGAAGAAGTTCTGAGGCCCTTATCAGAAAATTCTTTAGGTTGGAAGTAAGTCGGTCCAGCAACTTGTGTAACAGTGTGAGTAGAGTGAAGTTTACAAGGAAGACCACCTACCTCTCACGGTTTGAAAGTGTGAGGAACTTGATTTTCGGGCAAAATGGCCTGTGTCCATGAAGGGAAGTATTACTGCATGTCTTGTAGCACAACCAAAAATGTTACAAGAAAGATGCTCTAGCACTTTGTTCAGCAGCTTCAAGTGATGTAGCATGCAAAAGGTACACTGCCTATCTGTCAGGGTTTGACAGTGTGAGCAATTCCATCTTTGTGCCAATAGACCCTTTCCACTGAATGGAACAGGCACTGTGTCTCTTGCAAGCAGGTGTCAGGGTTCCCAGCAGGAGTTGCAAGCACATTGTTTCCCTGTGAGATTTGCATTAGCATGTGAAAGGAGTGCTTGCCAAATGAAAGCCTTTGACAAGGGAGAATCATTCACTCCTTGAAAAATGCCCACTTGTGAGGAAATAGTCCAACACTTGTAGCTCAGAGCAGGATGCAATGTGTGAGAGGCAGGAATAGTTTGCAACTTGTCTCCTTATGAGAAATGAGTTACCTGTTGAAAGGAATACTGACTACCCCTGAGTCTTTTCATGAGTGAAGAACACCACCGTTTGGCCAAATAGCTGCATTCATTTGAATGGAATCAGAACAGTTGAGGATGCATGAAAACCATTCATTCCAGCAGCAAGAGGGTCTGGAATGTTGTTTATAAGTGAGAATTGTGTGAGCTTTACAAAGGAATGCTACCTCTCTCTCAGGCTTTTACAGTGTGAAGAAGATTATCTTTGTGTAAAATAGCCGTTTCAACGGGACGAAGAAGCACTGTTTCCCCTGTAAGAGAAGCATAAGTGTTACAAGCAAGAGGGTCAAGCACCTTGTTAAGCATGGCGAATTGAGTTACCTGTTTAAGGCAATACTGCCTAACTCTCAGTGTTTTCAGGGGGAGGAACATCAATGTGCTGCTAAATAGCTCCTTTCAAGTGAATGGAGGCATACTGTAGGTCTTCTAAGACAATCATTAATGGTAGAAGCAAGAGGGTCTAGCACCCTGTTAAGCATTGTGAATTGAGTTCCCTGTTGAAGGGCATAGTGCCTAACTCTCAGTGTTTTTATGGGTGGAGGAACCTCAAGCTTGAGCAAAATGACCTCTTTCAAGTCAATGGAACCAGCACTACATCTCTTGGAAGAGAAGTATGAATGTTAGAAGCAGGAGGGTCAAGCACCTTGTTTTCTAAGGCGAATTGATATACTGCTTTAAAGGAATAATGCCTACAACTCAGTGTTTTCATGGGTGAGGAATACCACCTTTCTGAAAAATAACCCAATTAGTCACACTGTTGATGTCATGAGAAAATCATTAACGTTAGAAAGAAAAGGGTCTACCACCTTGTTCAGCATTGTGTACTGAGTTAGCTGGGTAAAGGAATACTGTCTACCTCTTAGCGTTTTCATGGGTGAGGAACACAGTTGTTGCAAAATATCCCATGCAATCGAATTTAAGATTCCTGGTAGCTCTTGTAAAAGAGTCATGAATGTTTGAAGCAACGGGGTCTACCAAGTTGTTTAGCATTGTGAATTTACTTAGCTATTTAAAGGAATACGGCCTACTTCTCAGAGTTTTCGGGCTCAGGAACCTCACCTTTGTGCAAAATTGCCTCTGTGAAGTGAATGGAGAAACACTGTAGCTCTTGTAAGAAAACCATTAATGTTACAAGGAAGAGGGACAAGCACCTTCTTCAGCTTTGGGAATTGAGTGAGTTGTTTAATGGAATACCACCTACCTCTCAGCTTTTTCAGGGATGAGGACTACCAGGTGTTTTCAAAATTGCCCCATTCGAGTGAATGGAAGCTGCACTGTAGGCCTTACAAGAGAGACATTACTGTTAACAGGAAGAGGACCTAGCACTCTGTTGAGGATTCTCAACTGAGTTAGCTGTTGAAGGACATACTGATACCTCTCGGTGTTTTTATGTGTGAGAACCTTCAACTTTGTGCAAACTCTCCTGTGTCAAGTTACTGCACCCAGCGCTGCAGGTGTTGTGAGAAAAGTATGAATGTTACAAGCGGGAGGGTGAAGCACCTTGTCTTTGGATGAGACTTGAGTAACTTGCTTCAAGGAATACTGCTTACCACTCAGTGTTTTCAAGGATGTGCAAAATCACCTTTGTGCAACATCACCCCTTTGAACAGAATGGAAGAAGTTCTGAGGCCCTTCTCAGAAAATTCTTTAGGTTGGAAGCAAGTCGGTCCAGCAATTTGCGTAACAGTGTGAGTAGAGTGAAGTTTACAAGGAAGACCACCTACCTCTCACGGTTTGAAAGTGTGAGGAACTTGATTTTGGGGCAAAATGGCCTGTGTCCATGAAGGGAAGTATTACTGGATGTCTGTAGGACAACCACAAATGTTACAAGAAAGATGCTCTAGCACTTTGTTCAGCAGCTTCAAGTGATGTAGCATGCAAAAGGAACACTGCCTATCTGTCAGGGTTTGACAGTGTGAGCAATTCCATCTTTGTGCCAATGGACCCTTTCCACTGAATGGAACAGGCACTATGTCTCTTGCAAGCAGATGTCAGGGTTCGCAGCAGGAGTTGCAGGCACATTGTTTCCCTGTGAAAGTTGAATTAGCATGTGAAAGGAGTGCTGGCCAAATGAAAGCCTTTGACAATGGAGAATCATTCACTCCTTGAAAAATACCCACTTCTGAGGAAATAGACCAACACTTGTAGCTCAGAGCAGGATGCAATGTGTGAGAGGCAGGAATAGTTTGCAACTTTGTCTCCCTATGAGAAATGAGTTACCTGTTGAAAGGAATACTGGCTACGCCTGAGGTTTTTCATGTGTGAGGAACACCACGGTTCGGCCAAATAGCTGCTTTCAACTGAATGGAATCAGAACAGTTGAGGATGCATGAAAACCATACATTCCAGCAGCAAGAGGGTCTGGAATGTTGTTTAAAAGTGAGAATTGAGTGAGCTTTACAAAGGAATGCGACCTGTCTCTCAGGCTTTTACAGTGTGAAGAAGATTATCTTTGTGCAAAATAGCCTTTTCAATGGAAGGAAGAAGCACTGTTTCCCCTGTAAGAGAAGCATAAGTGTTACAAGCAAGAGGGTCAAGCACCTTGTTAAGCATGGCGAATTGAGTTACCTGTTTAAGGCAATATTGCCTAACTCTCAGTGTTTTCAGGGGGAGGAACATCAATGTGCTGCTAAATAGCTCCTTTCAAGTGAATGGAGGCATACTGTAGGTCTTCTAAGACAATCATTAATGGTAGAAGCAAGAGGGTCTAGCACCCTGTTAAGCATTGTGAATTGAGTTACCTGTTGAAGGGCATAGTGCCTAATTCTCAGTGTTTTTATGGGTGGAGGAACCTCAAGCTTGAGCAAAAAGACCTCTTTCAAGTCAATGGAACCAGCACTACATCTCTTGGAAGAGAAGTATGAATGTTAGAAGCAGGAGGGTCAAGCACCTTGTTTTCTAAGGCGAATTGATATACTGCTTTAAAGGAATAATGATTACAACTAAGTGTTTTCAAGGATGTGGAAAATCACCTTTGTGCAACATCACCACTCTGAAGAGAATGGAAGAAGTTCTGAGGCCCTTCTCAGAAAATTCTTTAGGTTGGAAGCAAGTGGTTCCAGCAACTTGCGTAACAGTGTGAGTAGAGTGAAGTTTACAAGGAAGACCACCTACCTCTCACGGTTTGAAAGTGTGAGGAACTTGATTTTGGGGCAAAATGGCCTGTGTCCATGAAGGGAAGTATTACTGTATGTCTGTAGGACAACCACAAATGTTACAAGAAAGATGCTCTAGCACTTTGTTCAGCAGCTTCAAGTGATGTAGCATGCAAAAGGTACACTGCCTATCTGTCAGGGTTTGACAGTGTGAGCAATTCCATCTTTGTGCCAATAGACCCTTTCCACTGAATGGAACAGGCACTGTGTCTCTTGCAAGCAGGTGTCAGGGTTCCCAGCAGGAGTTGCAAGCACATTGTTTCCCTGTGAGATTTGCATTAGCATGTGAAAGGAGTGCTTGCCAAATGAAAGCCTTTGACAAGGGAGAATCATTCACTCCTTGAAAAATACCCATTTCCGAGGAAATAGATCAACACTTGTAGCTCAGAGCAGGATGCAATGTGTGAGAGGCAGGAATAGTTTGCAACTTGTCTCCCTATGAGAAATGAGTTACCTGTTGAAAGGAATACTGGCTACCCCTGAGGTTTTTCATGTGTGAGGAACACCACCGTTCGGCCAAAATGCTGCATTCAACTGAATGGAACCAGAACAGTTGAGGATGCATGAAAACCATTCATTCCAGCAGCAAGAGGGTCTGTAATGTTGTTTAAAAGTGAGAATTGAGTGAGCTTTACAAAGGAATGCGACCTGTCTCTCAGGCTTTTACAGTGTGAAAAAGATTATCTTTGTGCAAAATAGATATTTCAATGGAAGGAAGAAGCACTGTTTCCCCTGTAAGAGAAGCATAAGTGTTACAAGCAAGAGGGTCAAGCACCTTGTTAAGCATGGCGAATTGAGTTACCTGTTTAAGGCAATACTGCCTAACTCTCAGTGTTTTCAGGGGGAGGAACATCAATGTGCTGCTAAATAGCTCCTTTCAAGTGAATGGAGGCATACTGTAGGTCCTCTAAGACAATCATTAATGGTAGAAGCAAGAGGGTCTAGCACCCTGTTAAGCATTGTGAATTGAGTTCCCTGTTGAAGGGCATAGTGCCTAACTCTCAGTGTTTTTATGGGTGGAGGAACCTCAAGCTTGAGCAAAAAGACCTCTTTCAAGTCAATGGAACCAGCACTACATCTCTTGGAAGAGAAGTATGAATGTTAGAACCAGGAGGGTCAAGCACCTTGTTTTCTAAGGCGAATTGATATACTGCTTTAAAGGAATAATGATTACAACTAAGTGTTTTCAAGGATGTGGAAAATCACCTTTGTGCAACATCACCACTCTGAAGAGAATGGAAGAAGTTCTGAGGCCCTTCTCAGAAAATTCTTTAGGTTGGAAGCAAGTCGGTCCAGCAACTTGTGTAACAGTGTGAGTAGAGTGAAGTTTACAAGGAAGACCACCTACCTCTCACGGTTTGAAAGTGTGAGGAACTTGATTTTCGGGCAAAATGGCCTGTGTCCATGAAGGGAAGTATTACTGCATGTCTTGTAGCACAACCAAAAATGTTACAAGAAAGATGCTCTAGCACTTTGTTCAGCAGCTTCAAGTGATGTAGCATGCAAAAGGTACATTGCCTATCTGTCAGGGTTTGACAGTGTGAGCAATTCCATCTTTGTGCCAATAGACCCTTTCCACTGAATGGAACAGGCACTGTGTCTCTTGCAAGCAGGTGTCAGGGTTCCCAGCAGGAGTTGCAAGCACATTGTTTCCCTGTGAGATTTGCATTAGCATGTGAAAGGAGTGCTTGCCAAATGAAAGCCTTTGACAAGGGAGAATCATTCACTCCTTGAAAAATGCCCACTTGTGAGGAAATAGTCCAACACTTGTAGCTCAGAGCAGGATGCAATGTGTGAGAGGCAGGAATAGTTTGCAACTTGTCTCCTTATGAGAAATGAGTTACCTGTTGAAAGGAATACTGGCTACGCCTGAGGTTTTTCATGTGTGAGGAACACCACAGTTCGGCCCAATAGCTGCATTCAACTGAATGGAACCAGAACAGTTGAGGACGCATGAAAACCATTCATTCCAGCAGCAAGAGGGTCTGGAATGTTGTTTAAAAGTGAGAATTGAGGGAGCTTTACAAAGGAATGCTACCTGTCTCTCAGGCTTTTACAGTGTGAAAAAGATTATCTTTGTGCAAAGTAGCCGTTTCAATGGAAGGAAGAAGCACTGTTTCCCCTGTAAGAGAAGCATAAGTGTTACAAGCAAGAGGGTCAAGCACCTTGTTAAGCATGGCGAATTGAGTTATATGTTTAAGGCAATACTGCCTAACTCTCAGTGTTTTCAGGGGGAGGAACATCAATGTGCTGCTAAATAGCTCCTTTCAAGTGAATGGAGGCATACTGTAGGTCTTCTAAGACAATCATTAATGGTAGAAGCAAGTGGGTCTAGCACCCTGTTAAGCATTGTGAATTGAGTTACCTGTTGAAGGGCATAGTGCCTAACTCTCAGTGTTTTTATGGGTGGAGGAACCTCAAGCTTGAGCAAAATGACCTCTTTCAAGTCAATAGAACCAGCACTACATCTCTTGGAAGAGAAGTATGAATGTTAGAAGCAGGAGGGTCAAGCACCTTGTTTTCTAAGGCGAATTGATATACTGCTTTAAAGGAATAATGCCTACAACTCAGTGTTTTCATGGGTGAGGAATACGACCTTTGTGCAAAATAACCCCCTTAGACACACTGTTGATGTCGTGAGAAAATCATTAATGTTAGAAAGAAAAGGGTCTACCACCTTGTTCAGCATTGTGAACTGAGTTAGCTGGGTAAAGGAATACTGCCTACCTCTCAGCGTTTTCATGGGTGAGGAACACAACTGTTACAAAATATTCCATGCAAGCGAATGGAAGATTCCTGGTAGCACTTGTAAGAGAGTCATGAATGTTTGAAGCAACAAGGTCTAGCAAGTTGTATAGCATTCGAATTGACTTAGCTGTTAAAAGGAATACTGCCTTCTTCTCAGAGTTTTCGGGGTCAGGAACCTCACCTTTGTGCAAAATTGCCTCTGTGAAGTGAATGGAGAAACACTGTAGCTCCTGTAAGAAAACCATTAATGTTAGAAGGAAGAGGGTCAAGCACCTTCTTCAGCTTTGGGAATTGAGTGAGTTGTTTAATGGAATACCACCTACCTCTCAGCTTTTTCAGGGATGAGGTCTACCAGGTGTTTTCAAAATTGCCCCATTCGAGTGAATGGAAGCTGCACTGTAGGTCTTATAAGAGAGACATTACTGTTAACAGGAAGAGGGCCTAGCACTCTGTTGAAGATTCTCAACTGTGTTAGCTGTTGAAGGACATACTGATATCTCTCAGTGTTTTTATGTGTGAGAACCTTCAACTTTGTGCAAACTCTCCTGTGTCAAGTGACTGCACCCAGCGCTGCAGGTGTTCTGAGAAAAGTATGATTGTTACAAGCAGGAGGGTGAAGCACCTTGTCTTTGGATGAGACTTGAGTAACTTGCTTCAAGGAATACTGCCTACCACTCAGTGTTTTCAAGGATGTGGAAAATCACCTTTGTGCAACACCACCCCTTTGAAGAGAATGGAAGAAGTTCTGAGGCCCTTCTCAGAAAATTCTTTAGGTTGGAAGCAAGTCGGTCCAGCAACTTGTCTAACAGTGTGAGTAGAGTGAAGTTTACAAGGAAGACCACATACTTCTCACTGTTTGAAAGTGTGAGGAAATTGATTTTGGGGCAAAATGGTCTGTGTCCATGAAGTTAAGTATTACTGTATGTCTGTAGGACAACCACAAATGTTACAAAAAAGATGCTCTAGCACCCTGTTAAGCATTGTGAATTGAGTTACCTGTTGAAGGGCATAGTGCCTAACTCTCAGTGTTTTTATGGGTGGAGCAACCTCAAGCTTGAGCAAAATGACCTCTTTGAAGTCAATGGAACCAGCACTACATCTCTTGGAAGAGAAGTATGAATGTTAGAAGCAGGAGGGTCAAGCACATTGTTTTCTAAGGCGAATTGATATACTGCTTTAAAGGAATAAAGCCTACAACTCAGTGTTTTCAAGGATGTAAAAAATCACCTTTGTGCAACACCACCCCTTTGAAGAGAATGGAAGAAGTTCTGAGGCCCTTATCAGAAAATTCTTTAGGTTGGAAGTAAGTCGGTCCAGCAACTTGTGTAACAGTGTGAGTAGAGTGAAGTTTACAAGGAAGACCACCTACCTCTCACGGTTTGAAAGTGTGAGGAACTTGATTTTCGGGCAAAATGGCCTGTGTCCATGAAGGGAAGTATTACTGTATGTCTGTAGGACAACCACAAATGTTACAAGAAAGATGCTCTAGCACTTTGTTCAGCAGCTTCAAGTGATGTAGCATGCAAAAGGTACACTGCCTATCTGTCAGGGTTTGACAGTGTGAGCAATTCCATCTTTGTGCCAATAGACCCTTTCCACTGAATGGAACAGGCAATATGTCTCTTGCAAGCAGGTGTCAGGGTTCCCAGCAGGAGTTGCAAGCACATTGTTTCCCTGTGAGATTTGCATTAGCATGTGAAAGGAGTGCTTGCCAAATGAAAGCCTTTGACAAGGGAGAATCATTCACTCCTTGAAAAATACCCATTTCCGAGGAAATAGATCAACACTTGTAGCTCAGAGCAGGATGCAATTTGTGAGAGGCAGGAATAGTTTGCAACTTGTCTCTTTATGAGAAATGAGTTACCTGTTGAAAGGAATACTGACTACCCCTGAGTCTTTTCATGAGTGAAGAACACCACCGTTTGGCCAAATAGCTGCATTCATTTGAATGGAATCAGTTGAGGATGCATGAAAACCATTCATTCCAGCAGCAAGAGGGTCTGGAATGTTGTTTATAAGTGAGAATTGTGTGAGCTTTACAAAGGAATGCTACCTCTCTCTCAGGCTTTTACAGTGTGAAGAAGATTATCTTTGTGCAAAATAGCCGTTTCAACGGGACGAAGAAGCACTGTTTCCCCTGTAAGAGAAGCATAAGTGTTACAAGCAAGAGGGTCAAGCACCTTGTTAAGCATGGCGAATTGAGTTACCTGTTTAAGGCAATACTGCCTAACTCTCAGTGTTTTCAGGGGGAGGAACATCAATGTGCTGCTAAATAGCTCCTTTCAAGTGAATGGAGGCATACTATAGGTCTTCTAAGACAATCATTAATGGTAGAAGCAAGAGGGTCTAGCACCCTGTTAAGCATTGTGAATTGAGTTCCCTGTTGAAGGGCATAGTGCCTAACTCTCAGTGTTTTTATGGGTGGAGGAACCTCAAGCTTGAGCAAAATGACCTCTTTCAAGTCAATGGAACCAGCACTTCATCTCTTGGAAGAGAAGTATGAATGTTAGAAGGAGGAGGGTCAAGCACCTTGTTTTCTAAGGCGAATTGATATACTGCTTTAAAGGAATAATGCCTACAACTCAGTGTTTTCATGGGTGAGGAATACCACCTTTCTGAAAAATAACCCAATTAGTCACACTGTTGATGTCATGAGAAAATCATTAACGTTAGAAAGAAAAGGGTCTACCACCTTGTTCAGCATTGTGTACTGAGTTAGCTGGGTAAAGGAATACTGTCTACCTCTTAGCGTTTTCATGGGTGAGGAACACACCTGTTGCAAAATATCCCATGCAATCGAATTTAAGATTCCTGGTAGCTCTTGTAAAAGAGTCATGAATGTTTGAAGCAACGGGGTCTACCAAGTTGTTTAGCATGGTGAATTTACTTAGCTATTTAAAGGAATACGGCCTACTTCTCAGAGTTTTCGGGCTCAGGAACCTCACCTTTGTGCAAAATTGCCTCTGTGAAGTGAATGGAGAAACACTGTAGCTCTTGTAAGAAAACCATTAATGTTACAAGGAAGAGGGACAAGCACCTTCTTCAGCTTTGGGAATTGAGTGAGTTGTTTAATGGAATACCACCTACCTCTCAGCTTTTCCAGGGATGAGGACTACCAGGTGTTTTCAAAATTGCCCCATTCGAGTGAATGGAAGCTGCACTGTAGGCCTTACAAGAGAGACATTACTGTTAACAGGAAGAGGACCTAGCACTCTGTTGAGGATTCTCAACTGAGTTAGCTGTTGAAGGACATACTGATACCTCTCGGTGTTTTTATGTGTGAGAACCTTCAACTTTGTGCAAACTCTCCTGTGTCAAGTGACTGCACCCAGCGCTGCAGGTGTTGTGAGAAAAGTATGAATGTTACAAGCGGGAGGGTGAAGCACCTTGTCTTTGGATGAGACTTGAGTAACTTGCTTCAAGGAATACTGCCTACCACTCAGTGTTTTCAAGGATGTGCAAAATCACCTTTGTGCAACATCACCCCTTTGAACAGAATGGAAGAAGTTCTGAGGCCCTTCTCAGAAAATTCTTTAGGTTGGAAGCAAGTCGGTCCAGCAACTTGCATAACAGTGTGAGTAGAGTGAAGTTTACAAGGAAGACCACCTACCTCTCACGGTTTGAAAGTGTGAGGAACTTCATTTTGGGGCAAAATGGCCTGTGTCCATGAAGGGAAGTATTACTGTATGTCTGTAGGACAACCACAAATGTTACAAGAAAGATGCTCTAGCACTTTGTTCAGCAGCTTCAAGTGATGTAGCATGCAAAAGGAACACTGCCTATCTGTCAGGGTTTGACAGTGTGAGCAATTCCATCTTTGTGCCAATGGACACTTTCCACTGAATGGAACAGGCACTATGTCTCTTGCAAGCAGATGTCAGGGTTCGCAGCAGGAGTTGCAGGCACATTGTTTCCCTGTGAAAGTTGAATTAGCATGTGAAAGGAGTGCTGGCCAAATGAAAGCCTTTGACAATGGAGAATCATTCACTCCTTGAAAAATACCCACTTCTGAGGAAATAGACCAACACTTGTAGCTCAGAGCAGGATGCAATGTGTGAGAGGCAGGAATAGTTTGCATCTTTGTCTCCCTATGAGAAATGAGTTACCTGTTGAAAGGAATACTGGCTACGCCTGAGGTTTTTCATGTGTGAGGAACACCACGGTTCGGCCAAATAGCTGCTTTCAACTGAATGGAATCAGAACAGTTGAGGATGCATGAAAACCATACATTCCAGCAGCAAGAGGGTCTGGAATGTTGTTTAAAAGTGAGAATTGAGTGAGCTTTACAAAGGAATGCGACCTGTCTCTCAGGCTTTTACAGTGTGAAGAAGATTATCTTTGTGCAAAATAGCCTTTTCAATGGAAGGAAGAAGCACTGTTTCCCCTGTAAGAGAAGCATAAGTGTTACAAGCAAGAGGGTCAAGCACCTTGTTAAGCATGGCGAATTGAGTTACCTGTTTAAGGCAATATTGCCTAACTCTCAGTGTTTTCAGGGGGAGGAACATCAATGTGCTGCTAAATAGCTCCTTTCAAGTGAATGGAGGCATACTGTAGGTCTTCTAAGACAATCATTAATGGTAGAAGCAAGAGGGTCTAGCACCCTGTTAAGCATTGTGAATTGAGTTACCTGTTGAAGGGCATAGTGCCTAATTCTCAGTGTTTTTATGGGTGGAGGAACCTCAAGCTTGAGCAAAAAGACCTCTTTCAAGTCAATGGAACCAGCACTACATCTCTTGGAAGAGAAGTATGAATGTTAGAAGCAGGAGGGTCAAGCACCTTGTTTTCTAAGGCGAATTGATATACTGCTTTAAAGGAATAATGATTACAACTAAGTGTTTTCAAGGATGTGGAAAATCACCTTTGTGCAACATCACCACTCTGAAGAGAATGGAAGAAGTTCTGAGGCCCTTCTCAGAAAATTCTTTAGGTTGGAAGCAAGTGGTTCCAGCAACTTGCGTAACAGTGTGAGTAGAGTGAAGTTTACAAGGAAGACCACCTACCTCTCACGGTTTGAAAGTGTGAGGAACTTGATTTTGGGGCAAAATGGCCTGTGTCCATGAAGGGAAGTATTACTGTATGTCTGTAGGACAACCACAAATGTTACAAGAAAGATGCTCTAGCACTTTGTTCAGCAGCTTCAAGTGATGTAGCATGCAAAAGGTACACTGCCTATCTGTCAGGGTTTGACAGTGTGAGCAATTCCATCTTTGTGCCAATAGACCCTTTCCACTGAATGGAACAGGCACTGTGTCTCTTGCAAGCAGGTGTCAGGGTTCCCAGCAGGAGTTGCAAGCACATTGTTTCCCTGTGAGATTTGCATTAGCATGTGAAAGGAGTGCTTGCCAAATGAAAGCCTTTGACAAGGGAGAATCATTCACTCCTTGAAAAATACCCATTTCCGAGGAAATAGATCAACACTTGTAGCTCAGAGCAGGATGCAATGTGTGAGAGGCAGGAATAGTTTGCAACTTGTCTCCCTATGAGAAATGAGTTACCTGTTGAAAGGAATACTGGCTACCCCTGAGGTTTTTCATGTGTGAGGAACACCACCGTTCGGCCAAAATGCTGCATTCAACTGAATGGAACCAGAACAGTTGAGGATGCATGAAAACCATTCATTCCAGCAGCAAGAGGGTCTGTAATGTTGTTTAAAAGTGAGAATTGAGTGAGCTTTACAAAGGAATGCGACCTGTCTCTCAGGCTTTTACAGTGTGAAAAAGATTATCTTTGTGCAAAATAGATATTTCAATGGAAGGAAGAAGCACTGTTTCCCCTGTAAGAGAAGCATAAGTGTTACAAGCAAGAGGGTCAAGCACCTTGTTAAGCATGGCGAATTGAGTTACCTGTTTAAGGCAATACTGCCTAACTCTCAGTGTTTTCAGGGGGAGGAACATCAATGTGCTGCTAAATAGCTCCTTTCAAGTGAATGGAGGCATACTGTAGGTCCTCTAAGACAATCATTAATGGTAGAAGCAAGAGGGTCTAGCACCCTGTTAAGCATTGTGAATTGAGTTCCCTGTTGAAGGGCATAGTGCCTAACTCTCAGTGTTTTTATGGGTGGAGGAACCTCAAGCTTGAGCAAAAAGACCTCTTTCAAGTCAATGGAACCAGCACTACATCTCTTGGAAGAGAAGTATGAATGTTAGAACCAGGAGGGTCAAGCACCTTGTTTTCTAAGGCGAATTGATATACTGCTTTAAAGGAATAATGATTACAACTAAGTGTTTTCAAGGATGTGGAAAATCACCTTTGTGCAACATCACCACTCTGAAGAGAATGGAAGAAGTTCTGAGGCCCTTCTCAGAAAATTCTTTAGGTTGGAAGCAAGTCGGTCCAGCAACTTGTGTAACAGTGTGAGTAGAGTGAAGTTTACAAGGAAGACCACCTACCTCTCACGGTTTGAAAGTGTGAGGAACTTGATTTTCGGGCAAAATGGCCTGTGTCCATGAAGGGAAGTATTACTGCATGTCTTGTAGCACAACCAAAAATGTTACAAGAAAGATGCTCTAGCACTTTGTTCAGCAGCTTCAAGTGATGTAGCATGCAAAAGGTACACTGCCTATCTGTCAGGGTTTGACAGTGTGAGCAATTCCATCTTTGTGCCAATAGACCCTTTCCACTGAATGGAACAGGCACTGTGTCTCTTGCAAGCAGGTGTCAGGGTTCCCAGCAGGAGTTGCAAGCACATTGTTTCCCTGTGAGATTTGCATTAGCATGTGAAAGGAGTGCTTGCCAAATGAAAGCCTTTGACAAGGGAGAATCATTCACTCCTTGAAAAATGCCCACTTGTGAGGAAATAGTCCAACACTTGTAGCTCAGAGCAGGATGCAATGTGTGAGAGGCAGGAATAGTTTGCAACTTGTCTCCTTATGAGAAATGAGTTACCTGTTGAAAGGAATACTGGCTACGCCTGAGGTTTTTCATGTGTGAGGAACACCACAGTTCGGCCCAATAGCTGCATTCAACTGAATGGAACCAGAACAGTTGAGGACGCATGAAAACCATTCATTCCAGCAGCAAGAGGGTCTGGAATGTTGTTTAAAAGTGAGAATTGAGGGAGCTTTACAAAGGAATGCTACCTGTCTCTCAGGCTTTTACAGTGTGAAAAAGATTATCTTTGTGCAAAGTAGCCGTTTCAATGGAAGGAAGAAGCACTGTTTCCCCTGTAAGAGAAGCATAAGTGTTACAAGCAAGAGGGTCAAGCACCTTGTTAAGCATGGCGAATTGAGTTATATGTTTAAGGCAATACTGCCTAACTCTCAGTGTTTTCAGGGGGAGGAACATCAATGTGCTGCTAAATAGCTCCTTTCAAGTGAATGGAGGCATACTGTAGGTCTTCTAAGACAATCATTAATGGTAGAAGCAAGTGGGTCTAGCACCCTGTTAAGCATTGTGAATTGAGTTACCTGTTGAAGGGCATAGTGCCTAACTCTCAGTGTTTTTATGGGTGGAGGAACCTCAAGCTTGAGCAAAATGACCTCTTTCAAGTCAATAGAACCAGCACTACATCTCTTGGAAGAGAAGTATGAATGTTAGAAGCAGGAGGGTCAAGCACCTTGTTTTCTAAGGCGAATTGATATACTGCTTTAAAGGAATAATGCCTACAACTCAGTGTTTTCATGGGTGAGGAATACGACCTTTGTGCAAAATAACCCCCTTAGACACACTGTTGATGTCGTGAGAAAATCATTAATGTTAGAAAGAAAAGGGTCTACCACCTTGTTCAGCATTGTGAACTGAGTTAGCTGGTTAAAGGAATACTGCCTACCTCTCAGCGTTTTCATGGGTGAGGAACACAACTGTTGCAAAATATTCCATGCAAGCGAATGGAAGATTCCTGGTAGCACTTGTAAGAGAGTCATGAATGTTTGAAGCAACAAGGTCTAGCAAGTTGTATAGCATTCGAATTGACTTAGCTGTTAAAAGGAATACTGCCTTCTTCTCAGAGTTTTCGGGGTCAGGAACCTCACCTTTGTGCAAAATTGCCTCTGTGAAGTGAATGGAGAAACACTGTAGCTCCTGTAAGAAAACCATTAATGTTAGAAGGAAGAGGGTCAAGCACCTTCTTCAGCTTTGGGAATTGAGTGAGTTGTTTAATGGAATACCACCTACCTCTCAGCTTTTTCAGGGATGAGGTCTACCAGGTGTTTTCAAAATTGCCCCATTCGAGTGAATGGAAGCTGCACTGTAGGTCTTATAAGAGAGACATTACTGTTAACAGGAAGAGGGCCTAGCACTCTGTTGAAGATTCTCAACTGTGTTAGCTGTTGAAGGACATACTGATATCTCTCAGTGTTTTTATGTGTGAGAACCTTCAACTTTGTGCAAACTCTCCTGTGTCAAGTGACTGCACCCAGCGCTGCAGGTGTTCTGAGAAAAGTATGATTGTTACAAGCAGGAGGGTGAAGCACCTTGTCTTTGGATGAGACTTGAGTAACTTGCTTCAAGGAATACTGCCTACCACTCAGTGTTTTCAAGGATGTGGAAAATCACCTTTGTGCAACACCACCCCTTTGAAGAGAATGGAAGAAGTTCTGAGGCCCTTCTCAGAAAATTCTTTAGGTTGGAAGCAAGTCGGTCCAGCAACTTGTCTAACAGTGTGAGTAGAGTGAAGTTTACAAGGAAGACCACATACTTCTCACTGTTTGAAAGTGTGAGGAAATTGATTTTGGGGCAAAATGGTCTGTGTCCATGAAGTTAAGTATTACTGTATGTCTGTAGGACAACCACAAATGTTACAAAAAAGATGCTCTAGCACCCTGTTAAGCATTGTGAATTGAGTTACCTGTTGAAGGGCATAGTGCCTAACTCTCAGTGTTTTTATGGGTGGAGCAACCTCAAGCTTGAGCAAAATGACCTCTTTGAAGTCAATGGAACCAGCACTACATCTCTTGGAAGAGAAGTATGAATGTTAGAAGCAGGAGGGTCAAGCACATTGTTTTCTAAGGCGAATTGATATACTGCTTTAAAGGAATAAAGCCTACAACTCAGTGTTTTCAAGGATGTAAAAAATCACCTTTGTGCAACACCACCCCTTTGAAGAGAATGGAAGAAGTTCTGAGGCCCTTATCAGAAAATTCTTTAGGTTGGAAGTAAGTCGGTCCAGCAACTTGTGTAACAGTGTGAGTAGAGTGAAGTTTACAAGGAAGACCACCTACCTCTCACGGTTTGAAAGTGTGAGGAACTTGATTTTCGGGCAAAATGGCCTGTGTCCATGAAGGGAAGTATTACTGTATGTCTGTAGGACAACCACAAATGTTACAAGAAAGATGCTCTAGCACTTTGTTCAGCAGCTTCAAGTGATGTAGCATGCAAAAGGTACACTGCCTATCTGTCAGGGTTTGACAGTGTGAGCAATTCCATCTTTGTGCCAATAGACCCTTTCCACTGAATGGAACAGGCAATATGTCTCTTGCAAGCAGGTGTCAGGGTTCCCAGCAGGAGTTGCAAGCACATTGTTTCCCTGTGAGATTTGCATTAGCATGTGAAAGGAGTGCTTGCCAAATGAAAGCCTTTGACAAGGGAGAATCATTCACTCCTTGAAAAATACCCATTTCCGAGGAAATAGATCAACACTTGTAGCTCAGAGCAGGATGCAATGTGTGAGAGGCAGGAATAGTTTGCAACTTGTCTCTTTATGAGAAATGAGTTACCTGTTGAAAGGAATACTGACTACCCCTGAGTCTTTTCATGAGTGAAGAACACCACCGTTTGGCCAAATAGCTGCATTCATTTGAATGGAATCAGTTGAGGATGCATGAAAACCATTCATTCCAGCAGCAAGAGGGTCTGGAATGTTGTTTATAAGTGAGAATTGTGTGAGCTTTACAAAGGAATGCTACCTCTCTCTCAGGCTTTTACAGTGTGAAGAAGATTATCTTTGTGCAAAATAGCCGTTTCAACGGGACGAAGAAGCACTGTTTCCCCTGTAAGAGAAGCATAAGTGTTACAAGCAAGAGGGTCAAGCACCTTGTTAAGCATGGCGAATTGAGTTACCTGTTTAAGGCAATACTGCCTAACTCTCAGTGTTTTCAGGGGGAGGAACATCAATGTGCTGCTAAATAGCTCCTTTCAAGTGAATGGAGGCATACTATAGGTCTTCTAAGACAATCATTAATGGTAGAAGCAAGAGGGTCTAGCACCCTGTTAAGCATTGTGAATTGAGTTCCCTGTTGAAGGGCATAGTGCCTAACTCTCAGTGTTTTTATGGGTGGAGGAACCTCAAGCTTGAGCAAAATGACCTCTTTCAAGTCAATGGAACCAGCACTTCATCTCTTGGAAGAGAAGTATGAATGTTAGAAGGAGGAGGGTCAAGCACCTTGTTTTCTAAGGCGAATTGATATACTGCTTTAAAGGAATAATGCCTACAACTCAGTGTTTTCATGGGTGAGGAATACCACCTTTCTGAAAAATAACCCAATTAGTC
The DNA here is from genome assembly GCF_047511655.1 of Castor canadensis. Taxonomy (NCBI): domain Eukaryota; kingdom Metazoa; phylum Chordata; class Mammalia; order Rodentia; family Castoridae; genus Castor; species Castor canadensis. The sequence goes on from NC_133389.1 coordinate 71,692,606, forward strand.
ACACTGTTGATGTCATGAGAAAATCATTAACGTTAGAAAGAAAAGGGTCTACCACCTTGTTCAGCATTGTGTACTGAGTTAGCTGGGTAAAGGAATACTGTCTACCTCTTAGCGTTTTCATGGGTGAGGAACACACCTGTTGCAAAATATCCCATGCAATCGAATTTAAGATTCCTGGTAGCTCTTGTAAAAGAGTCATGAATGTTTGAAGCAACGGGGTCTACCAAGTTGTTTAGCATGGTGAATTTACTTAGCTATTTAAAGGAATACGGCCTACTTCTCAGAGTTTTCGGGCTCAGGAACCTCACCTTTGTGCAAAATTGCCTCTGTGAAGTGAATGGAGAAACACTGTAGCTCTTGTAAGAAAACCATTAATGTTACAAGGAAGAGGGACAAGCACCTTCTTCAGCTTTGGGAATTGAGTGAGTTGTTTAATGGAATACCACCTACCTCTCAGCTTTTCCAGGGATGAGGACTACCAGGTGTTTTCAAAATTGCCCCATTCGAGTGAATGGAAGCTGCACTGTAGGCCTTACAAGAGAGACATTACTGTTAACAGGAAGAGGACCTAGCACTCTGTTGAGGATTCTCAACTGAGTTAGCTGTTGAAGGACATACTGATACCTCTCGGTGTTTTTATGTGTGAGAACCTTCAACTTTGTGCAAACTCTCCTGTGTCAAGTGACTGCACCCAGCGCTGCAGGTGTTGTGAGAAAAGTATGAATGTTACAAGCGGGAGGGTGAAGCACCTTGTCTTTGGATGAGACTTGAGTAACTTGCTTCAAGGAATACTGCCTACCACTCAGTGTTTTCAAGGATGTGCAAAATCACCTTTGTGCAACATCACCCCTTTGAACAGAATGGAAGAAGTTCTGAGGCCCTTCTCAGAAAATTCTTTAGGTTGGAAGCAAGTCGGTCCAGCAACTTGCATAACAGTGTGAGTAGAGTGAAGTTTACAAGGAAGACCACCTACCTCTCACGGTTTGAAAGTGTGAGGAACTTCATTTTGGGGCAAAATGGCCTGTGTCCATGAAGGGAAGTATTACTGTATGTCTGTAGGACAACCACAAATGTTACAAGAAAGATGCTCTAGCACTTTGTTCAGCAGCTTCAAGTGATGTAGCATGCAAAAGGAACACTGCCTATCTGTCAGGGTTTGACAGTGTGAGCAATTCCATCTTTGTGCCAATGGACACTTTCCACTGAATGGAACAGGCACTATGTCTCTTGCAAGCAGATGTCAGGGTTCGCAGCAGGAGTTGCAGGCACATTGTTTCCCTGTGAAAGTTGAATTAGCATGTGAAAGGAGTGCTGGCCAAATGAAAGCCTTTGACAATGGAGAATCATTCACTCCTTGAAAAATACCCACTTCTGAGGAAATAGACCAACACTTGTAGCTCAGAGCAGGATGCAATGTGTGAGAGGCAGGAATAGTTTGCATCTTTGTCTCCCTATGAGAAATGAGTTACCTGTTGAAAGGAATACTGGCTACGCCTGAGGTTTTTCATGTGTGAGGAACACCACGGTTCGGCCAAATAGCTGCTTTCAACTGAATGGAATCAGAACAGTTGAGGATGCATGAAAACCATACATTCCAGCAGCAAGAGGGTCTGGAATGTTGTTTAAAAGTGAGAATTGAGTGAGCTTTACAAAGGAATGCGACCTGTCTCTCAGGCTTTTACAGTGTGAAGAAGATTATCTTTGTGCAAAATAGCCTTTTCAATGGAAGGAAGAAGCACTGTTTCCCCTGTAAGAGAAGCATAAGTGTTACAAGCAAGAGGGTCAAGCACCTTGTTAAGCATGGCGAATTGAGTTACCTGTTTAAGGCAATATTGCCTAACTCTCAGTGTTTTCAGGGGGAGGAACATCAATGTGCTGCTAAATAGCTCCTTTCAAGTGAATGGAGGCATACTGTAGGTCTTCTAAGACAATCATTAATGGTAGAAGCAAGAGGGTCTAGCACCCTGTTAAGCATTGTGAATTGAGTTACCTGTTGAAGGGCATAGTGCCTAATTCTCAGTGTTTTTATGGGTGGAGGAACCTCAAGCTTGAGCAAAAAGACCTCTTTCAAGTCAATGGAACCAGCACTACATCTCTTGGAAGAGAAGTATGAATGTTAGAAGCAGGAGGGTCAAGCACCTTGTTTTCTAAGGCGAATTGATATACTGCTTTAAAGGAATAATGATTACAACTAAGTGTTTTCAAGGATGTGGAAAATCACCTTTGTGCAACATCACCACTCTGAAGAGAATGGAAGAAGTTCTGAGGCCCTTCTCAGAAAATTCTTTAGGTTGGAAGCAAGTGGTTCCAGCAACTTGCGTAACAGTGTGAGTAGAGTGAAGTTTACAAGGAAGACCACCTACCTCTCACGGTTTGAAAGTGTGAGGAACTTGATTTTGGGGCAAAATGGCCTGTGTCCATGAAGGGAAGTATTACTGTATGTCTGTAGGACAACCACAAATGTTACAAGAAAGATGCTCTAGCACTTTGTTCAGCAGCTTCAAGTGATGTAGCATGCAAAAGGTACACTGCCTATCTGTCAGGGTTTGACAGTGTGAGCAATTCCATCTTTGTGCCAATAGACCCTTTCCACTGAATGGAACAGGCACTGTGTCTCTTGCAAGCAGGTGTCAGGGTTCCCAGCAGGAGTTGCAAGCACATTGTTTCCCTGTGAGATTTGCATTAGCATGTGAAAGGAGTGCTTGCCAAATGAAAGCCTTTGACAAGGGAGAATCATTCACTCCTTGAAAAATACCCATTTCCGAGGAAATAGATCAACACTTGTAGCTCAGAGCAGGATGCAATGTGTGAGAGGCAGGAATAGTTTGCAACTTGTCTCCCTATGAGAAATGAGTTACCTGTTGAAAGGAATACTGGCTACCCCTGAGGTTTTTCATGTGTGAGGAACACCACCGTTCGGCCAAAATGCTGCATTCAACTGAATGGAACCAGAACAGTTGAGGATGCATGAAAACCATTCATTCCAGCAGCAAGAGGGTCTGTAATGTTGTTTAAAAGTGAGAATTGAGTGAGCTTTACAAAGGAATGCGACCTGTCTCTCAGGCTTTTACAGTGTGAAAAAGATTATCTTTGTGCAAAATAGATATTTCAATGGAAGGAAGAAGCACTGTTTCCCCTGTAAGAGAAGCATAAGTGTTACAAGCAAGAGGGTCAAGCACCTTGTTAAGCATGGCGAATTGAGTTACCTGTTTAAGGCAATACTGCCTAACTCTCAGTGTTTTCAGGGGGAGGAACATCAATGTGCTGCTAAATAGCTCCTTTCAAGTGAATGGAGGCATACTGTAGGTCCTCTAAGACAATCATTAATGGTAGAAGCAAGAGGGTCTAGCACCCTGTTAAGCATTGTGAATTGAGTTCCCTGTTGAAGGGCATAGTGCCTAACTCTCAGTGTTTTTATGGGTGGAGGAACCTCAAGCTTGAGCAAAAAGACCTCTTTCAAGTCAATGGAACCAGCACTACATCTCTTGGAAGAGAAGTATGAATGTTAGAACCAGGAGGGTCAAGCACCTTGTTTTCTAAGGCGAATTGATATACTGCTTTAAAGGAATAATGATTACAACTAAGTGTTTTCAAGGATGTGGAAAATCACCTTTGTGCAACATCACCACTCTGAAGAGAATGGAAGAAGTTCTGAGGCCCTTCTCAGAAAATTCTTTAGGTTGGAAGCAAGTCGGTCCAGCAACTTGTGTAACAGTGTGAGTAGAGTGAAGTTTACAAGGAAGACCACCTACCTCTCACGGTTTGAAAGTGTGAGGAACTTGATTTTCGGGCAAAATGGCCTGTGTCCATGAAGGGAAGTATTACTGCATGTCTTGTAGCACAACCAAAAATGTTACAAGAAAGATGCTCTAGCACTTTGTTCAGCAGCTTCAAGTGATGTAGCATGCAAAAGGTACACTGCCTATCTGTCAGGGTTTGACAGTGTGAGCAATTCCATCTTTGTGCCAATAGACCCTTTCCACTGAATGGAACAGGCACTGTGTCTCTTGCAAGCAGGTGTCAGGGTTCCCAGCAGGAGTTGCAAGCACATTGTTTCCCTGTGAGATTTGCATTAGCATGTGAAAGGAGTGCTTGCCAAATGAAAGCCTTTGACAAGGGAGAATCATTCACTCCTTGAAAAATGCCCACTTGTGAGGAAATAGTCCAACACTTGTAGCTCAGAGCAGGATGCAATGTGTGAGAGGCAGGAATAGTTTGCAACTTGTCTCCTTATGAGAAATGAGTTACCTGTTGAAAGGAATACTGGCTACGCCTGAGGTTTTTCATGTGTGAGGAACACCACAGTTCGGCCCAATAGCTGCATTCAACTGAATGGAACCAGAACAGTTGAGGACGCATGAAAACCATTCATTCCAGCAGCAAGAGGGTCTGGAATGTTGTTTAAAAGTGAGAATTGAGGGAGCTTTACAAAGGAATGCTACCTGTCTCTCAGGCTTTTACAGTGTGAAAAAGATTATCTTTGTGCAAAGTAGCCGTTTCAATGGAAGGAAGAAGCACTGTTTCCCCTGTAAGAGAAGCATAAGTGTTACAAGCAAGAGGGTCAAGCACCTTGTTAAGCATGGCGAATTGAGTTATATGTTTAAGGCAATACTGCCTAACTCTCAGTGTTTTCAGGGGGAGGAACATCAATGTGCTGCTAAATAGCTCCTTTCAAGTGAATGGAGGCATACTGTAGGTCTTCTAAGACAATCATTAATGGTAGAAGCAAGTGGGTCTAGCACCCTGTTAAGCATTGTGAATTGAGTTACCTGTTGAAGGGCATAGTGCCTAACTCTCAGTGTTTTTATGGGTGGAGGAACCTCAAGCTTGAGCAAAATGACCTCTTTCAAGTCAATAGAACCAGCACTACATCTCTTGGAAGAGAAGTATGAATGTTAGAAGCAGGAGGGTCAAGCACCTTGTTTTCTAAGGCGAATTGATATACTGCTTTAAAGGAATAATGCCTACAACTCAGTGTTTTCATGGGTGAGGAATACGACCTTTGTGCAAAATAACCCCCTTAGACACACTGTTGATGTCGTGAGAAAATCATTAATGTTAGAAAGAAAAGGGTCTACCACCTTGTTCAGCATTGTGAACTGAGTTAGCTGGTTAAAGGAATACTGCCTACCTCTCAGCGTTTTCATGGGTGAGGAACACAACTGTTGCAAAATATTCCATGCAAGCGAATGGAAGATTCCTGGTAGCACTTGTAAGAGAGTCATGAATGTTTGAAGCAACAAGGTCTAGCAAGTTGTATAGCATTCGAATTGACTTAGCTGTTAAAAGGAATACTGCCTTCTTCTCAGAGTTTTCGGGGTCAGGAACCTCACCTTTGTGCAAAATTGCCTCTGTGAAGTGAATGGAGAAACACTGTAGCTCCTGTAAGAAAACCATTAATGTTAGAAGGAAGAGGGTCAAGCACCTTCTTCAGCTTTGGGAATTGAGTGAGTTGTTTAATGGAATACCACCTACCTCTCAGCTTTTTCAGGGATGAGGTCTACCAGGTGTTTTCAAAATTGCCCCATTCGAGTGAATGGAAGCTGCACTGTAGGTCTTATAAGAGAGACATTACTGTTAACAGGAAGAGGGCCTAGCACTCTGTTGAAGATTCTCAACTGTGTTAGCTGTTGAAGGACATACTGATATCTCTCAGTGTTTTTATGTGTGAGAACCTTCAACTTTGTGCAAACTCTCCTGTGTCAAGTGACTGCACCCAGCGCTGCAGGTGTTCTGAGAAAAGTATGATTGTTACAAGCAGGAGGGTGAAGCACCTTGTCTTTGGATGAGACTTGAGTAACTTGCTTCAAGGAATACTGCCTACCACTCAGTGTTTTCAAGGATGTGGAAAATCACCTTTGTGCAACACCACCCCTTTGAAGAGAATGGAAGAAGTTCTGAGGCCCTTCTCAGAAAATTCTTTAGGTTGGAAGCAAGTCGGTCCAGCAACTTGTCTAACAGTGTGAGTAGAGTGAAGTTTACAAGGAAGACCACATACTTCTCACTGTTTGAAAGTGTGAGGAAATTGATTTTGGGGCAAAATGGTCTGTGTCCATGAAGTTAAGTATTACTGTATGTCTGTAGGACAACCACAAATGTTACAAAAAAGATGCTCTAGCACCCTGTTAAGCATTGTGAATTGAGTTACCTGTTGAAGGGCATAGTGCCTAACTCTCAGTGTTTTTATGGGTGGAGCAACCTCAAGCTTGAGCAAAATGACCTCTTTGAAGTCAATGGAACCAGCACTACATCTCTTGGAAGAGAAGTATGAATGTTAGAAGCAGGAGGGTCAAGTACATTGTTTTCTAAGGCGAATTGATATACTGCTTTAAAGGAATAAAGCCTACAACTCAGTGTTTTCAAGGATGTAAAAAATCACCTTTGTGCAACACCACCCCTTTGAAGAGAATGGAAGAAGTTCTGAGGCCCTTATCAGAAAATTCTTTAGGTTGGAAGTAAGTCGGTCCAGCAACTTGTGTAACAGTGTGAGTAGAGTGAAGTTTACAAGGAAGACCACCTACCTCTCACGGTTTGAAAGTGTGAGGAACTTGATTTTCGGGCAAAATGGCCTGTGTCCATGAAGGGAAGTATTACTGCATGTCTTGTAGCACAACCAAAAATGTTACAAGAAAGATGCTCTAGCACTTTGTTCAGCAGCTTCAAGTGATGTAGCATGCAAAAGGTACACTGCCTATCTGTCAGGGTTTGACAGTGTGAGCAATTCCATCTTTGTGCCAATAGACCCTTTCCACTGAATGGAACAGGCACTGTGTCTCTTGCAAGCAGGTGTCAGGGTTCCCAGCAGGAGTTGCAAGCACATTGTTTCCCTGTGAGATTTGCATTAGCATGTGAAAGGAGTGCTTGCCAAATGAAAGCCTTTGACAAGGGAGAATCATTCACTCCTTGAAAAATGCCCACTTGTGAGGAAATAGTCCAACACTTGTAGCTCAGAGCAGGATGCAATGTGTGAGAGGCAGGAATAGTTTGCAACTTGTCTCCTTATGAGAAATGAGTTACCTGTTGAAAGGAATACTGGCTACGCCTGAGGTTTTTCATGTGTGAGGAACACCACAGTTCGGCCCAATAGCTGCATTCAACTGAATGGAACCAGAACAGTTGAGGACGCATGAAAACCATTCATTCCAGCAGCAAGAGGGTCTGGAATGTTGTTTAAAAGTGAGAATTGAGGGAGCTTTACAAAGGAATGCTACCTGTCTCTCAGGCTTTTACAGTGTGAAAAAGATTATCTTTGTGCAAAGTAGCCGTTTCAATGGAAGGAAGAAGCACTGTTTCCCCTGTAAGAGAAGCATAAGTGTTAAAAGCAAGAGGGTCAAGCACCTTGTTAAGCATGGCGAATTGAGTTACATGTTTAAGGCAATACTGCCTAACTCTCAGTGTTTTCAGGGGGAGGAACATCAATGTGCTGCTAAATAGCTCCTTTCAAGTGAATGGAGGCATACTGTAGGTCTTCTAAGACAATCATTAATGGTAGAAGCAAGTGGGTCTAGCACCCTGTTAAGCATTGTGAATTGAGTTACCTGTTGAAGGGCATAGTGCCTAACTCTCAGTGTTTTTATGGGTGGAGGAACCTCAAGCTTGAGCAAAATGACCTCTTTCAAGTCAATAGAACCAGCACTACATCTCTTGGAAGAGAAGTATGAATGTTAGAAGCAGGAGGGTCAAGCACCTTGTTTTCTAAGGCGAATTGATATACTGCTTTAAAGGAATAATGCCTACAACTCAGTGTTTTCATGGGTGATGAATACGACCTTTGTGCAAAATAACCCCCTTAGACACACTGTTGATGTCGTGAGAAAATCATTAACGTTAGAAAGAAAAGGGTCTACCACCTTGTTCAGCATTGTGAACTGAGTTAGCTGGGTAAAGGAATACTGCCTACCTCTCAGCGTTTTCATGGGTGAGGAACACAACTGTTGCAAAATATTCCATGCAAGCGAATGGAAGATTCCTGGTAGCACTTGTAAGAGAGTCATGAATGTTTGAAGCAACAAGGTCTAGCAAGTTGTATAGCATTCGAATTGACTTAGCTGTTAAAAGGAATACTGCCTTCTTCTTAGAGTTTTCGGGGTCAGGAACCTCACCTTTGTGCAAAATTGCCTCTGTGAAGTGAATGGAGAAACACTGTACCTCCTGTAAGAAAACCATTAATGTTAGAAGGAAGAGGGTCAAGCACCTTCTTCAGCTTTGGGAATTGAGTGAGTTGTTTAATGGAATACCACCTACCTCTCAGCTTTTTCAGGGATGAGGTCTACCAGGTGTTTTCAAAATTGCCCCATTCGAGTGAATGGAAGCTGCACTGTAGGTCTTATAAGAGAGACATTACTGTTAACAGGAAGAGGGCCTAGCACTCTGTTGAAGATTCTCAACTGTGTTAGCTGTTGAAGGACATACTGATATCTCTCAGTGTTTTTATGTGTGAGAACCTTCAACTTTGTGCAAACTCTCCTGTGTCAAGTGACTGCACCCAGCGCTGCAGGTGTTCTGAGAAAAGTATGATTGTTACAAGCAGGAGGGTGAAGCACCTTGTCTTTGGATGAGACTTGAGTAACTTGCTTCAAGGAATACTGCCTACCACTCAGTGTTTTCAAGGATGTGGAAAATCACCTTTGTGCAACACCACCCCTTTGAAGAGAATGGAAGAAGTTCTGAGGCCCTTCTCAGAAAATTCTTTAGGTTGGAAGCAAGTCGGTCCAGCAACTTGTCTAACAGTGTGAGTAGAGTGAAGTTTACAAGGAAGACCACCTACCTCTCACGGTTTGAAAGTGTGAGGAAATTGATTTTGGGGCAAAATGGTCTGTGTCCATGAAGGGAAGTATTACTGTATGTCTGTAGGACAACCACAAATGTTACAAGAAAGATGCTCTAGCACTTTGTTCAGCAGCTTCAAGTGATGTAGCATGCAAAAGGAACACTGCCTATCTGTCAGGGTTTGACAGTGTGAGCAATTCCATCTTTGTGCCAATGGACCCTTTCCACTGAATGGAACAGGCACTATGTCTCTTGCAAGCAGATGTCAGGGTTCGCAGCAGGAGTTGCAGGCACATTGTTTCCCTGTGAAAGTTGAATTAGCATGTGAAAGGAGTGCTGGCCAAATGAAAGCCTTTGACAATGGAGAATCATTCACTCCTTGAAAAATGCCCACTTGTGAGGAAATAGACCAACACTTGTAGCTCAGAACAGGATGCAATGTGTGAGAGGGAGGAATAGTTTGCAACTTGTCTCCTTATAAAAAATGAGTTACCTGTTGAAAGGAATACTGACTACCCCTGAGTCTTTTCATGAGTGAAGAACACCACCGTTTGGCCAAATAGCTGCATTCAACTGAATGGAATCAGAACAGTTGAGGATGCATGAAAACCATTCATTCCAGCAGCAAGAGGGTCTGGAATGTTGTTTATAAGTGAGAATTGAGGGTGCTTTACAAAGGAATGCTACCTGTCTCTCAGGCTTTTACAGTGTGAAAAAGATTATCTTTGTGCAAAGTAGCCGTTTCAATGGAAGGAATAAGCACTGTTTCCCCTGTAAGAGAAGCATAAGTGTTACAAGCAAGAGGGTCAAGCACCTTGTTAAGCATGGCGAATTGAGTTATATGTTTAAGGCAATACTGCCTAACTCTCACTGTTTTCAGGGGGAGGAACATCAATGTGTTGCTAAATAGCTCCTTTCAAATGAATGGAGGCATACTGTAGGTCTTCTAAGACAATCATTAATGGTAGAAGCAAGAGGGTCTAGCACCCTGTTAAGCATTGTGAATTGAGTTCCCTGTTGAAGGGCATAGTGCCTAACTCTCAGTGTTTTTATGGGTGGAGGAACCTCAAGCTTGAGCAAAAAGACCTCTTTCAAGTCAATGGAACCAGCACTACATCTCTTGGAAGAGAAGTATGAATGTTAGAACCAGGAGGGTCAAGCACCTTGTTTTCTAAGGCGAATTGATATACTGCTTTAAAGGAATAATGATTACAACTAAGTGTTTTCAAGGATGTGGAAAATCACCTTTGTGCAACATCACCACTCTGAAGAGAATGGAAGAAGTTCTGAGGCCCTTCTCAGAAAATTCTTTAGGTTGGAAGTAAGTCGGTCCAGCAACTTGTGTAACAGTGTGAGTAGAGTGAAGTTTACAAGGAAGACCACCTACCTCTCACGGTTTGAAAGTGTGAGGAACTTGATTTTCGGGCAAAATGGCCTGTGTCCATGAAGGGAAGTATTACTGCATGTCTTGTAGCACAACCAAAAATGTTACAAGAAAGATGCTCTAGCACTTTGTTCAGCAGCTTCAAGTGATGTAGCATGCAAAAGGTACACTGCCTATCTGTCAGGGTTTGACAGTGTGAGCAATTCCATCTTTGTGCCAATAGACCCTTTCCACTGAATGGAACAGGCACTGTGTCTCTTGCAAGCAGGTGTCAGGGTTCCCAGCAGGAGTTGCAAGCACATTGTTTCCCTGTGAGATTTGCATTAGCATGTGAAAGGAGTGCTTGCCAAATGAAAGCCTTTGACAAGGGAGAATCATTCACTCCTTGAAAAATGCCCACTTGTGAGGAAATAGTCCAACACTTGTAGCTCAGAGCAGGATGCAATGTGTGAGAGGCAGGAATAGTTTGCAACTTGTCTCCTTATGAGAAATGAGTTACCTGTTGAAAGGAATACTGGCTACGCCTGAGGTTTTTCATGTGTGAGGAACACCACAGTTCGGCCCAATAGCTGCATTCAACTGAATGGAACCAGAACAGTTGAGGACGCATGAAAACCATTCATTCCAGCAGCAAGAGGGTCTGGAATGTTGTTTAAAAGTGAGAATTGAGGGAGCTTTACAAAGGAATGCTACCTGTCTCTCAGGCTTTTACAGTGTGAAAAAGATTATCTTTGTGCAAAGTAGCCGTTTCAATGGAAGGAAGAAGCACTGTTTCCCCTGTAAGAGAAGCATAAGTGTTACAAGCAAGAGGGTCAAGCACCTTGTTAAGCATGGCGAATTGAGTTATATGTTTAAGGCAATACTGCCTAACTCTCAGTGTTTTCAGGGGGAGGAACATCAATGTGCTGCTAAATAGCTCCTTTCAAGTGAATGGAGGCATACTGTAGGTCTTCTAAGACAATCATTAATGGTAGAAGCAAGTGGGTCTAGCACCCTGTTAAGCATTGTGAATTGAGTTACCTGTTGAAGGGCATAGTGCCTAACTCTCAGTGTTTTTATGGGTGGAGGAACCTCAAGCTTGAGCAAAATGACCTCTTTCAAGTCAATAGAACCAGCACTACATCTCTTGGAAGAGAAGTATGAATGTTAGAAGCAGGAGGGTCAAGCACCTTGTTTTCTAAGGCGAATTGATATACTGCTTTAAAGGAATAATGCCTACAACTCAGTGTTTTCATGGGTGAGGAATACGACCTTTGTGCAAAATAACCCCCTTAGACACACTGTTGATGTCGTGAGAAAATCATTAATGTTAGAAAGAAAAGGGTCTACCACCTTGTTCAGCATTGTGAACTGAGTTAGCTGGGTAAAGGAATACTGCCTACCTCTCAGCGTTTTCATGGGTGAGGAACACAACTGTTGCAAAATATTCCATGCAAGCGAATGGAAGATTCCTGGTAGCACTTGTAAGAGAGTCATGAATGTTTGAAGCAACAAGGTCTAGCAAGTTGTATAGCATTCGAATTGACTTAGCTGTTAAAAGGAATACTGCCTTCTTCTCAGAGTTTTCGGGGTCAGGAACCTCACCTTTGTGCAAAATTGCCTCTGTGAAGTGAATGGAGAAACACTGTAGCTCCTGTAAGAAAACCATTAATGTTAGAAGGAAGAGGGTCAAGCACCTTCTTCAGCTTTGGGAATTGAGTGAGTTGTTTAATGGAATACCACCTACCTCTCAGCTTTTTCAGGGATGAGGTCTACCAGGTGTTTTCAAAATTGCCCCATTCGAGTGAATGGAAGCTGCACTGTAGGTCTTATAAGAGAGACATTACTGTTAACAGGAAGAGGGCCTAGCACTCTGTTGAAGATTCTCAACTGTGTTAGCTGTTGAAGGACATACTGATATCTCTCAGTGTTTTTATGTGTGAGAACCTTCAACTTTGTGCAAACTCTCCTGTGTCAAGTGACTGCACCCAGCGCTGCAGGTGTTCTGAGAAAAGTATGATTGTTACAAGCAGGAGGGTGAAGCACCTTGTCTTTGGATGAGACTTGAGTAACTTGCTTCAAGGAATACTGCCTACCACTCAGTGTTTTCAAGGATGTGGAAAATCACCTTTGTGCAACACCACCCCTTTGAAGAGAATGGAAGAAGTTCTGAGGCCCTTCTCAGAAAATTCTTTAGGTTGGAAGCAAGTCGGTCCAGCAACTTGTCTAACAGTGTGAGTAGAGTGAAGTTTACAAGGAAGACCACATACTTCTCACTGTTTGAAAGTGTGAGGAAATTGATTTTGGGGCAAAATGGTCTGTGTCCATGAAGTTAAGTATTACTGTATGTCTGTAGGACAACCACAAATGTTACAAAAAAGATGCTCTAGCACCCTGTTAAGCATTGTGAATTGAGTTACCTGTTGAAGGGCATAGTGCCTAACTCTCAGTGTTTTTATGGGTGGAGCAACCTCAAGCTTGAGCAAAATGACCTCTTTGAAGTCAATGGAACCAGCACTACATCTCTTGGAAGAGAAGTATGAATGTTAGAAGCAGGAGGGTCAAGCACATTGTTTTCTAAGGCGAATTGATATACTGCTTTAAAGGAATAAAGCCTACAACTCAGTGTTTTCAAGGATGTAAAAAATCACCTTTGTGCAACACCACCCCTTTGAAGAGAATGGAAGAAGTTCTGAGGCCCTTATCAGAAAATTCTTTAGGTTGGAAGTAAGTCGGTCCAGCAACTTGTGTAACAGTGTGAGTAGAGTGAAGTTTACAAGGAAGACCACCTACCTCTCACGGTTTGAAAGTGTGAGGAACTTGATTTTCGGGCAAAATGGCCTGTGTCCATGAAGGGAAGTATTACTGTATGTCTGTAGGACAACCACAAATGTTACAAGAAAGATGCTCTAGCACTTTGTTCAGCAGCTTCAAGTGATGTAGCATGCAAAAGGTACACTGCCTATCTGTCAGGGTTTGACAGTGTGAGCAATTCCATCTTTGTGCCAATAGACCCTTTCCACTGAATGGAACAGGCAATATGTCTCTTGCAAGCAGGTGTCAGGGTTCCCAGCAGGAGTTGCAAGCACATTGTTTCCCTGTGAGATTTGCATTAGCATGTGAAAGGAGTGCTTGCCAAATGAAAGCCTTTGACAAGGGAGAATCATTCACTCCTTGAAAAATACCCATTTCCGAGGAAATAGATCAACACTTGTAGCTCAGAGCAGGATGCAATGTGTGAGAGGCAGGAATAGTTTGCAACTTGTCTCTTTATGAGAAATGAGTTACCTGTTGAAAGGAATACTGACTACCCCTGAGTCTTTTCATGAGTGAAGAACACCACCGTTTGGCCAAATAGCTGCATTCATTTGAATGGAATCAGTTGAGGATGCATGAAAACCATTCATTCCAGCAGCAAGAGGGTCTGGAATGTTGTTTATAAGTGAGAATTGTGTGAGCTTTACAAAGGAATGCTACCTCTCTCTCAGGCTTTTACAGTGTGAAGAAGATTATCTTTGTGCAAAATAGCCGTTTCAACGGGACGAAGAAGCACTGTTTCCCCTGTAAGAGAAGCATAAGTGTTACAAGCAAGAGGGTCAAGCACCTTGTTAAGCATGGCGAATTGAGTTACCTGTTTAAGGCAATACTGCCTAACTCTCAGTGTTTTCAGGGGGAGGAACATCAATGTGCTGCTAAATAGCTCCTTTCAAGTGAATGGAGGCATACTATAGGTCTTCTAAGACAATCATTAATGGTAGAAGCAAGAGGGTCTAGCACCCTGTTAAGCATTGTGAATTGAGTTCCCTGTTGAAGGGCATAGTGCCTAACTCTCAGTGTTTTTATGGGTGGAGGAACCTCAAGCTTGAGCAAAATGACCTCTTTCAAGTCAATGGAACCAGCACTTCATCTCTTGGAAGAGAAGTATGAATGTTAGAAGGAGGAGGGTCAAGCACCTTGTTTTCTAAGGCGAATTGATATACTGCTTTAAAGGAATAATGCCTACAACTCAGTGTTTTCATGGGTGAGGAATACCACCTTTCTGAAAAATAACCCAATTAGTCACACTGTTGATGTCATGAGAAAATCATTAACGTTAGAAAGAAAAGGGTCTACCACCTTGTTCAGCATTGTGTACTGAGTTAGCTGGGTAAAGGAATACTGTCTACCTCTTAGCGTTTTCATGGGTGAGGAACACACCTGTTGCAAAATATCCCATGCAATCGAATTTAAGATTCCTGGTAGCTCTTGTAAAAGAGTCATGAATGTTTGAAGCAACGGGGTCTACCAAGTTGTTTAGCATGGTGAATTTACTTAGCTATTTAAAGGAATACGGCCTACTTCTCAGAGTTTTCGGGCTCAGGAACCTCACCTTTGTGCAAAATTGCCTCTGTGAAGTGAATGGAGAAACACTGTAGCTCTTGTAAGAAAACCATTAATGTTACAAGGAAGAGGGACAAGCACCTTCTTCAGCTTTGGGAATTGAGTGAGTTGTTTAATGGAATACCACCTACCTCTCAGCTTTTCCAGGGATGAGGACTACCAGGTGTTTTCAAAATTGCCCCATTCGAGTGAATGGAAGCTGCACTGTAGGCCTTACAAGAGAGACATTACTGTTAACAGGAAGAGGACCTAGCACTCTGTTGAGGATTCTCAACTGAGTTAGCTGTTGAAGGACATACTGATACCTCTCGGTGTTTTTATGTGTGAGAACCTTCAACTTTGTGCAAACTCTCCTGTGTCAAGTGACTGCACCCAGCGCTGCAGGTGTTGTGAGAAAAGTATGAATGTTACAAGCGGGAGGGTGAAGCACCTTGTCTTTGGATGAGACTTGAGTAACTTGCTTCAAGGAATACTGCCTACCACTCAGTGTTTTCAAGGATGTGCAAAATCACCTTTGTGCAACATCACCCCTTTGAACAGAATGGAAGAAGTTCTGAGGCCCTTCTCAGAAAATTCTTTAGGTTGGAAGCAAGTCGGTCCAGCAACTTGCATAACAGTGTGAGTAGAGTGAAGTTTACAAGGAAGACCACCTACCTCTCACGGTTTGAAAGTGTGAGGAACTTCATTTTGGGGCAAAATGGCCTGTGTCCATGAAGGGAAGTATTACTGTATGTCTGTAGGACAACCACAAATGTTACAAGAAAGATGCTCTAGCACTTTGTTCAGCAGCTTCAAGTGATGTAGCATGCAAAAGGAACACTGCCTATCTGTCAGGGTTTGACAGTGTGAGCAATTCCATCTTTGTGCCAATGGACACTTTCCACTGAATGGAACAGGCACTATGTCTCTTGCAAGCAGATGTCAGGGTTCGCAGCAGGAGTTGCAGGCACATTGTTTCCCTGTGAAAGTTGAATTAGCATGTGAAAGGAGTGCTGGCCAAATGAAAGCCTTTGACAATGGAGAATCATTCACTCCTTGAAAAATACCCACTTCTGAGGAAATAGACCAACACTTGTAGCTCAGAGCAGGATGCAATGTGTGAGAGGCAGGAATAGTTTGCATCTTTGTCTCCCTATGAGAAATGAGTTACCTGTTGAAAGGAATACTGGCTACGCCTGAGGTTTTTCATGTGTGAGGAACACCACGGTTCGGCCAAATAGCTGCTTTCAACTGAATGGAATCAGAACAGTTGAGGATGCATGAAAACCATACATTCCAGCAGCAAGAGGGTCTGGAATGTTGTTTAAAAGTGAGAATTGAGTGAGCTTTACAAAGGAATGCGACCTGTCTCTCAGGCTTTTACAGTGTGAAGAAGATTATCTTTGTGCAAAATAGCCTTTTCAATGGAAGGAAGAAGCACTGTTTCCCCTGTAAGAGAAGCATAAGTGTTACAAGCAAGAGGGTCAAGCACCTTGTTAAGCATGGCGAATTGAGTTACCTGTTTAAGGCAATATTGCCTAACTCTCAGTGTTTTCAGGGGGAGGAACATCAATGTGCTGCTAAATAGCTCCTTTCAAGTGAATGGAGGCATACTGTAGGTCTTCTAAGACAATCATTAATGGTAGAAGCAAGAGGGTCTAGCACCATGTTAAGCATTGTGAATTGAGTTACCTGTTGAAGGGCATAGTGCCTAATTCTCAGTGTTTTTATGGGTGGAGGAACCTCAAGCTTGAGCAAAAAGACCTCTTTCAAGTCAATGGAACCAGCACTACATCTCTTGGAAGAGAAGTATGAATGTTAGAAGCAGGAGGGTCAAGCACCTTGTTTTCTAAGGCGAATTGATATACTGCTTTAAAGGAATAATGATTACAACTAAGTGTTTTCAAGGATGTGGAAAATCACCTTTGTGCAACATCACCACTCTGAAGAGAATGGAAGAAGTTCTGAGGCCCTTCTCAGAAAATTCTTTAGGTTGGAAGCAAGTGGTTCCAGCAACTTGCGTAACAGTGTGAGTAGAGTGAAGTTTACAAGGAAGACCACCTACCTCTCACGGTTTGAAAGTGTGAGGAACTTGATTTTGGGGCAAAATGGCCTGTGTCCATGAAGGGAAGTATTACTGTATGTCTGTAGGACAACCACAAATGTTACAAGAAAGATGCTCTAGCACTTTGTTCAGCAGCTTCAAGTGATGTAGCATGCAAAAGGTACACTGCCTATCTGTCAGGGTTTGACAGTGTGAGCAATTCCACCTTTGTGCCAATAGACCCTTTCCACTGAATGGAACAGGCACTGTGTCTCTTGCAAGCAGGTGTCAGGGTTCCCAGCAGGAGTTGCAAGCACATTGTTTCCCTGTGAGATTTGCATTAGCATGTGAAAGGAGTGCTTGCCAAATGAAAGCCTTTGACAAGGGAGAATCATTCACTCCTTGAAAAATACCCATTTCCGAGGAAATAGATCAACACTTGTAGCTCAGAGCAGGATGCAATGTGTGAGAGGCAGGAATAGTTTGCAACTTGTCTCCCTATGAGAAATGAGTTACCTGTTGAAAGGAATACTGGCTACCCCTGAGGTTTTTCATGTGTGAGGAACACCACCGTTCGGCCAAAATGCTGCATTCAACTGAATGGAACCAGAACAGTTGAGGATGCATGAAAACCATTCATTCCAGCAGCAAGAGGGTCTGTAATGTTGTTTAAAAGTGAGAATTGAGTGAGCTTTACAAAGGAATGCGACCTGTCTCTCAGGCTTTTACAGTGTGAAAAAGATTATCTTTGTGCAAAATAGATATTTCAATGGAAGGAAGAAGCACTGTTTCCCCTGTAAGAGAAGCATAAGTGTTACAAGCAAGAGGGTCAAGCACCTTGTTAAGCATGGCGAATTGAGTTACCTGTTTAAGGCAATACCGCCTAACTCTCAGTGTTTTCAGGGGGAGGAACATCAATGTGCTGCTAAATAGCTCCTTTCAAGTGAATGGAAGCATACTGTAGGTCCTCTAAGACAATCATTAATGGTAGAAGCAAGAGGGTCTAGCACCCTGTTAAGCATTGTGAATTGAGTTCCCTGTTGAAGGGCATAGTGCCTAACTCTCAGTGTTTTTATGGGTGGAGGAACCTCAAGCTTGAGCAAAAAGACCTCTTTCAAGTCAATGGAACCAGCACTACATCTCTTGGAAGAGAAGTATGAATGTTAGAACCAGGAGGGTCAAGCACCTTGTTTTCTAAGGCGAATTGATATACTGCTTTAAAGGAATAATGATTACAACTAAGTGTTTTCAAGGATGTGGAAAATCACCTTTGTGCAACATCACCACTCTGAAGAGAATGGAAGAAGTTCTGAGGCCCTTCTCAGAAAATTCTTTAGGTTGGAAGCAAGTCGGTCCAGCAACTTGTGTAACAGTGTGAGTAGAGTGAAGTTTACAAGGAAGACCACCTACCTCTCACGGTTTGAAAGTGTGAGGAACTTGATTTTCGGGCAAAATGGCCTGTGTCCATGAAGGGAAGTATTACTGCATGTCTTGTAGCACAACCAAAAATGTTACAAGAAAGATGCTCTAGCACTTTGTTCAGCAGCTTCAAGTGATGTAGCATGCAAAAGGTACACTGCCTATCTGTCAGGGTTTGACAGTGTGAGCAATTCCATCTTTGTGCCAATAGACCCTTTCCACTGAATGGAACAGGCACTGTGTCTCTTGCAAGCAGGTGTCAGGGTTCCCAGCAGGAGTTGCAAGCACATTGTTTCCCTGTGAGATTTGCATTAGCATGTGAAAGGAGTGCTTGCCAAATGAAAGCCTTTGACAAGGGAGAATCATTCACTCCTTGAAAAATGCCCACTTGTGAGGAAATAGTCCAACACTTGTAGCTCAGAGCAGGATGCAATGTGTGAGAGGCAGGAATAGTTTGCAACTTGTCTCCTTATGAGAAATGAGTTACCTGTTGAAAGGAATACTGGCTACGCCTGAGGTTTTTCATGTGTGAGGAACACCACAGTTCGGCCCAATAGCTGCATTCAACTGAATGGAACCAGAACAGTTGAGGACGCATGAAAACCATTCATTCCAGCAGCAAGAGGGTCTGGAATGTTGTTTAAAAGTGAGAATTGAGGGAGCTTTACAAAGGAATGCTACCTGTCTCTCAGGCTTTTACAGTGTGAAAAAGATTATCTTTGTGCAAAGTAGCCGTTTCAATGGAAGGAAGAAGCACTGTTTCCCCTGTAAGAGAAGCATAAGTGTTACAAGCAAGAGGGTCAAGCACCTTGTTAAGCATGGCGAATTGAGTTATATGTTTAAGGCAATACTGCCTAACTCTCAGTGTTTTCAGGGGGAGGAACATCAATGTGCTGCTAAATAGCTCCTTTCAAGTGAATGGAGGCATACTGTAGGTCTTCTAAGACAATCATTAATGGTAGAAGCAAGTGGGTCTAGCACCCTGTTAAGCATTGTGAATTGAGTTACCTGTTGAAGGGCATAGTGCCTAACTCTCAGTGTTTTTATGGGTGGAGGAACCTCAAGCTTGAGCAAAATGACCTCTTTCAAGTCAATAGAACCAGCACTACATCTCTTGGAAGAGAAGTATGAATGTTAGAAGCAGGAGGGTCAAGCACCTTGTTTTCTAAGGCGAATTGATATACTGCTTTAAAGGAATAATGCCTACAACTCAGTGTTTTCATGGGTGATGAATACGACCTTTGTGCAAAATAACCCCCTTAGACACACTGTTGATGTCGTGAGAAAATCATTAACGTTAGAAAGAAAAGGGTCTACCACCTTGTTCAGCATTGTGAACTGAGTTAGCTGGGTAAAGGAATACTGCCTACCTCTCAGCGTTTTCATGGGTGAGGAACACAACTGTTGCAAAATATTCCATGCAAGCGAATGGAAGATTCCTGGTAGCACTTGTAAGAGAGTCATGAATGTTTGAAGCAACAAGGTCTAGCAAGTTGTATAGCATTCGAATTGACTTAGCTGTTAAAAGGAATACTGCCTTCTTCTTAGAGTTTTCGGGGTCAGGAACCTCACCTTTGTGCAAAATTGCCTCTGTGAAGTGAATGGAGAAACACTGTAGCTCCTGTAAGAAAACCATTAATGTTAGAAGGAAGAGGGTCAAGCACCTTCTTCAGCTTTGGGAATTGAGTGAGTTGTTTAATGGAATACCACCTACCTCTCAGCTTTTTCAGGGATGAGGTCTACCAGGTGTTTTCAAAATTGCCCCATTCGAGTGAATGGAAGCTGCACTGTAGGTCTTATAAGAGAGACATTACTGTTAACAGGAAGAGGGCCTAGCACTCTGTTGAAGATTCTCAACTGTGTTAGCTGTTGAAGGACATACTGATATCTCTCAGTGTTTTTATGTGTGAGAACCTTCAACTTTGTGCAAACTCTCCTGTGTCAAGTGACTGCACCCAGCGCTGCAGGTGTTCTGAGAAAAGTATGATTGTTACAAGCAGGAGGGTGAAGCACCTTGTCTTTGGATGAGACTTGAGTAACTTGCTTCAAGGAATACTGCCTACCACTCAGTGTTTTCAAGGATGTGGAAAATCACCTTTGTGCAACACCACCCCTTTGAAGAGAATGGAAGAAGTTCTGAGGCCCTTCTCAGAAAATTCTTTAGGTTGGAAGCAAGTCGGTCCAGCAACTTGTCTAACAGTGTGAGTAGAGTGAAGTTTACAAGGAAGACCACCTACCTCTCACGGTTTGAAAGTGTGAGGAAATTGATTTTGGGGCAAAATGGTCTGTGTCCATGAAGGGAAGTATTACTGTATGTCTGTAGGACAACCACAAATGTTACAAGAAAGATGCTCTAGCACTTTGTTCAGCAGCTTCAAGTGATGTAGCATGCAAAAGGAACACTGCCTATCTGTCAGGGTTTGACAGTGTGAGCAATTCCATCTTTGTGCCAATGGACCCTTTCCACTGAATGGAACAGGCACTATGTCTCTTGCAAGCAGATGTCAGGGTTCGCAGCAGGAGTTGCAGGCACATTGTTTCCCTGTGAAAGTTGAATTAGCATGTGAAAGGAGTGCTGGCCAAATGAAAGCCTTTGACAATGGAGAATCATTCACTCCTTGAAAAATGCCCACTTGTGAGGAAATAGACCAACACTTGTAGCTCAGAACAGGATGCAATGTGTGAGAGGGAGGAATAGTTTGCAACTTGTCTCCTTATAAAAAATGAGTTACCTGTTGAAAGGAATACTGACTACCCCTGAGTCTTTTCATGAGTGAAGAACACCACCGTTTGGCCAAATAGCTGCATTCAACTGAATGGAATCAGAACAGTTGAGGATGCATGAAAACCATTCATTCCAGCAGCAAGAGGGTCTGGAATGTTGTTTATAAGTGAGAATTGAGGGTGCTTTACAAAGGAATGCTACCTGTCTCTCAGGCTTTTACAGTGTGAAAAAGATTATCTTTGTGCAAAGTAGCCGTTTCAATGGAAGGAATAAGCACTGTTTCCCCTGTAAGAGAAGCATAAGTGTTACAAGCAAGAGGGTCAAGCACCTTGTTAAGCATGGCGAATTGAGTTATATGTTTAAGGCAATACTGCCTAACTCTCACTGTTTTCAGGGGGAGGAACATCAATGTGCTGCTAAATAGCTCCTTTCAAATGAATGGAGGCATACTGTAGGTCTTCTAAGACAATCATTAATGGTAGAAGCAAGAGGGTCTAGCACCCTGTTAAGCATTGTGAATTGAGTTCCCTGTTGAAGGGCATAGTGCCTAACTCTCAGTGTTTTTATGGGTGGAGGAACCTCAAGCTTGAGCAAAAAGACCTCTTTCAAGTCAATGGAACCAGCACTACATCTCTTGGAAGAGAAGTATGAATGTTAGAACCAGGAGGGTCAAGCACCTTGTTTTCTAAGGCGAATTGATATACTGCTTTAAAGGAATAATGATTACAACTAAGTGTTTTCAAGGATGTGGAAAATCACCTTTGTGCAACATCACCACTCTGAAGAGAATGGAAGAAGTTCTGAGGCCCTTCTCAGAAAATTCTTTAGGTTGGAAGTAAGTCGGTCCAGCAACTTGTGTAACAGTGTGAGTAGAGTGAAGTTTACAAGGAAGACCACCTACCTCTCACGGTTTGAAAGTGTGAGGAACTTGATTTTCGGGCAAAATGGCCTGTGTCCATGAAGGGAAGTATTACTGCATGTCTTGTAGCACAACCAAAAATGTTACAAGAAAGATGCTCTAGCACTTTGTTCAGCAGCTTCAAGTGATGTAGCATGCAAAAGGTACACTGCCTATCTGTCAGGGTTTGACAGTGTGAGCAATTCCATCTTTGTGCCAATAGACCCTTTCCACTGAATGGAACAGGCACTGTGTCTCTTGCAAGCAGGTGTCAGGGTTCCCAGCAGGAGTTGCAAGCACATTGTTTCCCTGTGAGATTTGCATTAGCATGTGAAAGGAGTGCTTGCCAAATGAAAGCCTTTGACAAGGGAGAATCATTCACTCCTTGAAAAATGCCCACTTGTGAGGAAATAGTCCAACACTTGTAGCTCAGAGCAGGATGCAATGTGTGAGAGGCAGGAATAGTTTGCAACTTGTCTCCTTATGAGAAATGAGTTACCTGTTGAAAGGAATACTGGCTACGCCTGAGGTTTTTCATGTGTGAGGAACACCACAGTTCGGCCCAATAGCTGCATTCAACTGAATGGAACCAGAACAGTTGAGGACGCATGAAAACCATTCATTCCAGCAGCAAGAGGGTCTGGAATGTTGTTTAAAAGTGAGAATTGAGGGAGCTTTACAAAGGAATGCTACCTGTCTCTCAGGCTTTTACAGTGTGAAAAAGATTATCTTTGTGCAAAGTAGCCGTTTCAATGGAAGGAAGAAGCACTGTTTCCCCTGTAAGAGAAGCATAAGTGTTACAAGCAAGAGGGTCAAGCACCTTGTTAAGCATGGCGAATTGAGTTATATGTTTAAGGCAATACTGCCTAACTCTCAGTGTTTTCAGGGGGAGGAACATCAATGTGCTGCTAAATAGCTCCTTTCAAGTGAATGGAGGCATACTGTAGGTCTTCTAAGACAATCATTAATGGTAGAAGCAAGTGGGTCTAGCACCCTGTTAAGCATTGTGAATTGAGTTACCTGTTGAAGGGCATAGTGCCTAACTCTCAGTGTTTTTATGGGTGGAGGAACCTCAAGCTTGAGCAAAATGACCTCTTTCAAGTCAATAGAACCAGCACTACATCTCTTGGAAGAGAAGTATGAATGTTAGAAGCAGGAGGGTCAAGCACCTTGTTTTCTAAGGCGAATTGATATACTGCTTTAAAGGAATAATGCCTACAACTCAGTGTTTTCATGGGTGAGGAATACGACCTTTGTGCAAAATAACCCCCTTAGACACACTGTTGATGTCGTGAGAAAATCATTAATGTTAGAAAGAAAAGGGTCTACCACCTTGTTCAGCATTGTGAACTGAGTTAGCTGGGTAAAGGAATACTGCCTACCTCTCAGCGTTTTCATGGGTGAGGAACACAACTGTTGCAAAATATTCCATGCAAGCGAATGGAAGATTCCTGGTAGCACTTGTAAGAGAGTCATGAATGTTTGAAGCAACAAGGTCTAGCAAGTTGTATAGCATTCGAATTGACTTAGCTGTTAAAAGGAATACTGCCTTCTTCTCAGAGTTTTCGGGGTCAGGAACCTCACCTTTGTGCAAAATTGCCTCTGTGAAGTGAATGGAGAAACACTGTAGCTCCTGTAAGAAAACCATTAATGTTAGAAGGAAGAGGGTCAAGCACCTTCTTCAGCTTTGGGAATTGAGTGAGTTGTTTAATGGAATACCACCTACCTCTCAGCTTTTTCAGGGATGAGGTCTACCAGGTGTTTTCAAAATTGCCCCATTCGAGTGAATGGAAGCTGCACTGTAGGTCTTATAAGAGAGACATTACTGTTAACAGGAAGAGGGCCTAGCACTCTGTTGAAGATTCTCAACTGTGTTAGCTGTTGAAGGACATACTGATATCTCTCAGTGTTTTTATGTGTGAGAACCTTCAACTTTGTGCAAACTCTCCTGTGTCAAGTGACTGCACCCAGCGCTGCAGGTGTTCTGAGAAAAGTATGATTGTTACAAGCAGGAGGGTGAAGCACCTTGTCTTTGGATGAGACTTGAGTAACTTGCTTCAAGGAATACTGCCTACCACTCAGTGTTTTCAAGGATGTGGAAAATCACCTTTGTGCAACACCACCCCTTTGAAGAGAATGGAAGAAGTTCTGAGGCCCTTCTCAGAAAATTCTTTAGGTTGGAAGCAAGTCGGTCCAGCAACTTGTCTAACAGTGTGAGTAGAGTGAAGTTTACAAGGAAGACCACATACTTCTCACTGTTTGAAAGTGTGAGGAAATTGATTTTGGGGCAAAATGGTCTGTGTCCATGAAGTTAAGTATTACTGTATGTCTGTAGGACAACCACAAATGTTACAAAAAAGATGCTCTAGCACCCTGTTAAGCATTGTGAATTGAGTTACCTGTTGAAGGGCATAGTGCCTAACTCTCAGTGTTTTTATGGGTGGAGCAACCTCAAGCTTGAGCAAAATGACCTCTTTGAAGTCAATGGAACCAGCACTACATCTCTTGGAAGAGAAGTATGAATGTTAGAAGCAGGAGGGTCAAGCACATTGTTTTCTAAGGCGAATTGATATACTGCTTTAAAGGAATAAAGCCTACAACTCAGTGTTTTCAAGGATGTAAAAAATCACCTTTGTGCAACACCACCCCTTTGAAGAGAATGGAAGAAGTTCTGAGGCCCTTATCAGAAAATTCTTTAGGTTGGAAGTAAGTCGGTCCAGCAACTTGTGTAACAGTGTGAGTAGAGTGAAGTTTACAAGGAAGACCACCTACCTCTCACGGTTTGAAAGTGTGAGGAACTTGATTTTCGGGCAAAATGGCCTGTGTCCATGAAGGGAAGTATTACTGTATGTCTGTAGGACAACCACAAATGTTACAAGAAAGATGCTCTAGCACTTTGTTCAGCAGCTTCAAGTGATGTAGCATGCAAAAGGTACACTGCCTATCTGTCAGGGTTTGACAGTGTGAGCAATTCCATCTTTGTGCCAATAGACCCTTTCCACTGAATGGAACAGGCAATATGTCTCTTGCAAGCAGGTGTCAGGGTTCCCAGCAGGAGTTGCAAGCACATTGTTTCCCTGTGAGATTTGCATTAGCATGTGAAAGGAGTGCTTGCCAAATGAAAGCCTTTGACAAGGGAGAATCATTCACTCCTTGAAAAATACCCATTTCCGAGGAAATAGATCAACACTTGTAGCTCAGAGCAGGATGCAATGTGTGAGAGGCAGGAATAGTTTGCAACTTGTCTCTTTATGAGAAATGAGTTACCTGTTGAAAGGAATACTGACTACCCCTGAGTCTTTTCATGAGTGAAGAACACCACCGTTTGGCCAAATAGCTGCATTCATTTGAATGGAATCAGTTGAGGATGCATGAAAACCATTCATTCCAGCAGCGAGAGGGTCTGGAATGTTGTTTATAAGTGAGAATTGTGTGAGCTTTACAAAGGAATGCTACCTCTCTCTCAGGCTTTTACAGTGTGAAGAAGATTATCTTTGTGCAAAATAGCCGTTTCAACGGGACGAAGAAGCACTGTTTCCCCTGTAAGAGAAGCATAAGTGTTACAAGCAAGAGGGTCAAGCACCTTGTTAAGCATGGCGAATTGAGTTACCTGTTTAAGGCAATACTGCCTAACTCTCAGTGTTTTCAGGGGGAGGAACATCAATGTGCTGCTAAATAGCTCCTTTCAAGTGAATGGAGGCATACTATAGGTCTTCTAAGACAATCATTAATGGTAGAAGCAAGAGGGTCTAGCACCCTGTTAAGCATTGTGAATTGAGTTCCCTGTTGAAGGGCATAGTGCCTAACTCTCAGTGTTTTTATGGGTGGAGGAACCTCAAGCTTGAGCAAAATGACCTCTTTCAAGTCAATGGAACCAGCACTTCATCTCTTGGAAGAGAAGTATGAATGTTAGAAGGAGGAGGGTCAAGCACCTTGTTTTCTAAGGCGAATTGATATACTGCTTTAAAGGAATAATGCCTACAACTCAGTGTTTTCATGGGTGAGGAATACCACCTTTCTGAAAAATAACCCAATTAGTCACACTGTTGATGTCATGAGAAAATCATTAACGTTAGAAAGAAAAGGGTCTACCACCTTGTTCAGCATTGTGTACTGAGTTAGCTGGGTAAAGGAATACTGTCTACCTCTTAGCGTTTTCATGGGTGAGGAACACACCTGTTGCAAAATATCCCATGCAATCGAATTTAAGATTCCTGGTAGCTCTTGTAAAAGAGTCATGAATGTTTGAAGCAACGGGGTCTACCAAGTTGTTTAGCATGGTGAATTTACTTAGCTATTTAAAGGAATACGGCCTACTTCTCAGAGTTTTCGGGCTCAGGAACCTCACCTTTGTGCAAAATTGCCTCTGTGAAGTGAATGGAGAAACACTGTAGCTCTTGTAAGAAAACCATTAATGTTACAAGGAAGAGGGACAAGCACCTTCTTCAGCTTTGGGAATTGAGTGAGTTGTTTAATGGAATACCACCTACCTCTCAGCTTTTTCAGGGATGAGGACTACCAGGTGTTTTCAAAATTGCCCCATTCGAGTGAATGGAAGCTGCACTGTAGGCCTTACAAGAGAGACATTACTGTTAACAGGAAGAGGACCTAGCACTCTGTTGAGGATTCTCAACTGAGTTAGCTGTTGAAGGACATACTGATACCTCTCGGTGTTTTTATGTGTGAGAACCTTCAACTTTGTGCAAACTCTCCTGTGTCAAGTGACTGCACCCAGCGCTGCAGGTGTTGTGAGAAAAGTATGAATGTTACAAGCGGGAGGGTGAAGCACCTTGTCTTTGGATGAGACTTGAGTAACTTGCTTCAAGGAATACTGCCTACCACTCAGTGTTTTCAAGGATGTGCAAAATCACCTTTGTGCAACATCACCCCTTTGAACAGAATGGAAGAAGTTCTGAGGCCCTTCTCAGAAAATTCTTTAGGTTGGAAGCAAGTCGGTCCAGCAACTTGCATAACAGTGTGAGTAGAGTGAAGTTTACAAGGAAGACCACCTACCTCTCACGGTTTGAAAGTGTGAGGAACTTCATTTTGGGGCAAAATGGCCTGTGTCCATGAAGGGAAGTATTACTGTATGTCTGTAGGACAACCACAAATGTTACAAGAAAGATGCTCTAGCACTTTGTTCAGCAGCTTCAAGTGATGTAGCATGCAAAAGGAATACTGCCTATCTGTCAGGGTTTGACAGTGTGAGCAATTCCATCTTTGTGCCAATGGACACTTTCCACTGAATGGAACAGGCACTATGTCTCTTGCAAGCAGATGTCAGGGTTCGCAGCAGGAGTTGCAGGCACATTGTTTCCCTGTGAAAGTTGAATTAGCATGTGAAAGGAGTGCTGGCCAAATGAAAGCCTTTGACAATGGAGAATCATTCACTCCTTGAAAAATACCCACTTCTGAGGAAATAGACCAACACTTGTAGCTCAGAGCAGGATGCAATGTGTGAGAGGCAGGAATAGTTTGCATCTTTGTCTCCCTATGAGAAATGAGTTACCTGTTGAAAGGAATACTGGCTACGCCTGAGGTTTTTCATGTGTGAGGAACACCACGGTTCGGCCAAATAGCTGCTTTCAACTGAATGGAATCAGAACAGTTGAGGATGCATGAAAACCATACATTCCAGCAGCAAGAGGGTCTGGAATGTTGTTTAAAAGTGAGAATTGAGTGAGCTTTACAAAGGAATGCGACCTGTCTCTCAGGCTTTTACAGTGTGAAGAAGATTATCTTTGTGCAAAATAGCCTTTTCAATGGAAGGAAGAAGCACTGTTTCCCCTGTAAGAGAAGCATAAGTGTTACAAGCAAGAGGGTCAAGCACCTTGTTAAGCATGGCGAATTGAGTTACCTGTTTAAGGCAATATTGCCTAACTCTCAGTGTTTTCAGGGGGAGGAACATCAATGTGCTGCTAAATAGCTCCTTTCAAGTGAATGGAGGCATACTGTAGGTCCTCTAAGACAATCATTAATGGTAGAAGCAAGAGGGTCTAGCACCCTGTTAAGCATTGTGAATTGAGTTCCCTGTTGAAGGGCATAGTGCCTAACTCTCAGTGTTTTTATGGGTGGAGGAACCTCAAGCTTGAGCAAAAAGACCTCTTTCAAGTCAATGGAACCAGCACTACATCTCTTGGAAGAGAAGTATGAATGTTAGAACCAGGAGGGTCAAGCACCTTGTTTTCTAAGGCGAATTGATATACTGCTTTAAAGGAATAATGATTACAACTAAGTGTTTTCAAGGATGTGGAAAATCACCTTTGTGCAACATCACCACTCTGAAGAGAATGGAAGAAGTTCTGAGGCCCTTCTCAGAAAATTCTTTAGGTTGGAAGCAAGTCGGTCCAGCAACTTGTGTAACAGTGTGAGTAGAGTGAAGTTTACAAGGAAGACCACCTACCTCTCACGGTTTGAAAGTGTGAGGAACTTGATTTTCGGGCAAAATGGCCTGTGTCCATGAAGGGAAGTATTACTGCATGTCTTGTAGCACAACCAAAAATGTTACAAGAAAGATGCTCTAGCACTTTGTTCAGCAGCTTCAAGTGATGTAGCATGCAAAAGGTACACTGCCTATCTGTCAGGGTTTGACAGTGTGAGCAATTCCATCTTTGTGCCAATAGACCCTTTCCACTGAATGGAACAGGCACTGTGTCTCTTGCAAGCAGGTGTCAGGGTTCCCAGCAGGAGTTGCAAGCACATTGTTTCCCTGTGAGATTTGCATTAGCATGTGAAAGGAGTGCTTGCCAAATGAAAGCCTTTGACAAGGGAGAATCATTCACTCCTTGAAAAATGCCCACTTGTGAGGAAATAGTCCAACACTTGTAGCTCAGAGCAGGATGCAATGTGTGAGAGGCAGGAATAGTTTGCAACTTGTCTCCTTATGAGAAATGAGTTACCTGTTGAAAGGAATACTGGCTACGCCTGAGGTTTTTCATGTGTGAGGAACACCACAGTTCGGCCCAATAGCTGCATTCAACTGAATGGAACCAGAACAGTTGAGGACGCATGAAAACCATTCATTCCAGCAGCAAGAGGGTCTGGAATGTTGTTTAAAAGTGAGAATTGAGGGAGCTTTACAAAGGAATGCTACCTGTCTCTCAGGCTTTTACAGTGTGAAAAAGATTATCTTTGTGCAAAGTAGCCGTTTCAATGGAAGGAAGAAGCACTGTTTCCCCTGTAAGAGAAGCATAAGTGTTACAAGCAAGAGGGTCAAGCACCTTGTTAAGCATGGCGAATTGAGTTATATGTTTAAGGCAATACTGCCTAACTCTCAGTGTTTTCAGGGGGAGGAACATCAATGTGCTGCTAAATAGCTCCTTTCAAGTGAATGGAGGCATACTGTAGGTCTTCTAAGACAATCATTAATGGTAGAAGCAAGTGGGTCTAGCACCCTGTTAAGCATTGTGAATTGAGTTACCTGTTGAAGGGCATAGTGCCTAACTCTCAGTGTTTTTATGGGTGGAGGAACCTCAAGCTTGAGCAAAATGACCTCTTTCAAGTCAATAGAACCAGCACTACATCTCTTGGAAGAGAAGTATGAATGTTAGAAGCAGGAGGGTCAAGCACCTTGTTTTCTAAGGCGAATTGATATACTGCTTTAAAGGAATAATGCCTACAACTCAGTGTTTTCATGGGTGAGGAATACGACCTTTGTGCAAAATAACCCCCTTAGACACACTGTTGATGTCGTGAGAAAATCATTAATGTTAGAAAGAAAAGGGTCTACCACCTTGTTCAGCATTGTGAACTGAGTTAGCTGGGTAAAGGAATACTGCCTACCTCTCAGCGTTTTCATGGGTGAGGAACACAACTGTTGCAAAATATTCCATGCAAGCGAATGGAAGATTCCTGGTAGCACTTGTAAGAGAGTCATGAATGTTTGAAGCAACAAGGTCTAGCAAGTTGTATAGCATTCGAATTGACTTAGCTGTTAAAAGGAATACTGCCTTCTTCTCAGAGTTTTCGGGGTCAGGAACCTCACCTTTGTGCAAAATTGCCTCTGTGAAGTGAATGGAGAAACACTGTAGCTCCTGTAAGAAAACCATTAATGTTAGAAGGAAGAGGGTCAAGCACCTTCTTCAGCTTTGGGAATTGAGTGAGTTGTTTAATGGAATACCACCTACCTCTCAGCTTTTTCAGGGATGAGGTCTACCAGGTGTTTTCAAAATTGCCCCATTCGAGTGAATGGAAGCTGCACTGTAGGTCTTATAAGAGAGACATTACTGTTAACAGGAAGAGGGCCTAGCACTCTGTTGAAGATTCTCAACTGTGTTAGCTGTTGAAGGACATACTGATATCTCTCAGTGTTTTTATGTGTGAGAACCTTCAACTTTGTGCAAACTCTCCTGTGTCAAGTGACTGCACCCAGCGCTGCAGGTGTTCTGAGAAAAGTATGATTGTTACAAGCAGGAGGGTGAAGCACCTTGTCTTTGGATGAGACTTGAGTAACTTGCTTCAAGGAATACTGCCTACCACTCAGTGTTTTCAAGGATGTGGAAAATCACCTTTGTGCAACACCACCCCTTTGAAGAGAATGGAAGAAGTTCTGAGGCCCTTCTCAGAAAATTCTTTAGGTTGGAAGCAAGTCGGTCCAGCAACTTGTCTAACAGTGTGAGTAGAGTGAAGTTTACAAGGAAGACCACATACTTCTCACTGTTTGAAAGTGTGAGGAAATTGATTTTGGGGCAAAATGGTCTGTGTCCATGAAGTTAAGTATTACTGTATGTCTGTAGGACAACCACAAATGTTACAAAAAAGATGCTCTAGCACCCTGTTAAGCATTGTGAATTGAGTTACCTGTTGAAGGGCATAGTGCCTAACTCTCAGTGTTTTTATGGGTGGAGCAACCTCAAGCTTGAGCAAAATGACCTCTTTGAAGTCAATGGAACCAGCACTACATCTCTTGGAAGAGAAGTATGAATGTTAGAAGCAGGAGGGTCAAGCACATTGTTTTCTAAGGCGAATTGATATACTGCTTTAAAGGAATAAAGCCTACAACTCAGTGTTTTCAAGGATGTAAAAAATCACCTTTGTGCAACACCACCCCTTTGAAGAGAATGGAAGAAGTTCTGAGGCCCTTATCAGAAAATTCTTTAGGTTGGAAGTAAGTCGGTCCAGCAACTTGTGTAACAGTGTGAGTAGAGTGAAGTTTACAAGGAAGACCACCTACCTCTCACGGTTTGAAAGTGTGAGGAACTTGATTTTCGGGCAAAATGGCCTGTGTCCATGAAGGGAAGTATTACTGTATGTCTGTAGGACAACCACAAATGTTACAAGAAAGATGCTCTAGCACTTTGTTCAGCAGCTTCAAGTGATGTAGCATGCAAAAGGTACACTGCCTATCTGTCAGGGTTTGACAGTGTGAGCAATTCCATCTTTGTGCCAATAGACCCTTTCCACTGAATGGAACAGGCAATATGTCTCTTGCAAGCAGGTGTCAGGGTTCCCAGCAGGAGTTGCAAGCACATTGTTTCCCTGTGAGATTTGCATTAGCATGTGAAAGGAGTGCTTGCCAAATGAAAGCCTTTCACAAGGGAGAATCATTCACTCCTTGAAAAATACCCATTTCCGAGGAAATAGATCAACACTTGTAGCTCAGAGCAGGATGCAATGTGTGAGAGGCAGGAATAGTTTGCAACTTGTCTCTTTATGAGAAATGAGTTACCTGTTGAAAGGAATACTGACTACCCCTGAGTCTTTTCATGAGTGAAGAACACCACCGTTTGGCCAAATAGCTGCATTCATTTGAATGGAATCAGTTGAGGATGCATGAAAACCATTCATTCCAGCAGCAAGAGGGTCTGGAATGTTGTTTATAAGTGAGAATTGTGTGAGCTTTACAAAGGAATGCTACCTCTCTCTCAGGCTTTTACAGTGTGAAGAAGATTATCTTTGTGCAAAATAGCCGTTTCAACGGGACGAAGAAGCACTGTTTCCCCTGTAAGAGAAGCATAAGTGTTACAAGCAAGAGGGTCAAGCACCTTGTTAAGCATGGCGAATTGAGTTACCTGTTTAAGGCAATACTGCCTAACTCTCAGTGTTTTCAGGGGGAGGAACATCAATGTGCTGCTAAATAGCTCCTTTCAAGTGAATGGAGGCATACTATAGGTCTTCTAAGACAATCATTAATGGTAGAAGCAAGAGGGTCTAGCACCCTGTTAAGCATTGTGAATTGAGTTCCCTGTTGAAGGGCATAGTGCCTAACTCTCAGTGTTTTTATGGGTGGAGGAACCTCAAGCTTGAGCAAAATGACCTCTTTCAAGTCAATGGAACCAGCACTTCATCTCTTGGAAGAGAAGTATGAATGTTAGAAGGAGGAGGGTCAAGCACCTTGTTTTCTAAGGCGAATTGATATACTGCTTTAAAGGAATAATGCCTACAACTCAGTGTTTTCATGGGTGAGGAATACCACCTTTCTGAAAAATAACCCAATTAGTCACACTGTTGATGTCATGAGAAAATCATTAACGTTAGAAAGAAAAGGGTCTACCACCTTGTTCAGCATTGTGTACTGAGTTAGCTGGGTAAAGGAATACTGTCTACCTCTTAGCGTTTTCATGGGTGAGGAACACACCTGTTGCAAAATATCCCATGCAATCGAATTTAAGATTCCTGGTAGCTCTTGTAAAAGAGTCATGAATGTTTGAAGCAACGGGGTCTACCAAGTTGTTTAGCATGGTGAATTTACTTAGCTATTTAAAGGAATACGGCCTACTTCTCAGAGTTTTCGGGCTCAGGAACCTCACCTTTGTGCAAAATTGCCTCTGTGAAGTGAATGGAGAAACACTGTAGCTCTTGTAAGAAAACCATTAATGTTACAAGGAAGAGGGACAAGCACCTTCTTCAGCTTTGGGAATTGAGTGAGTTGTTTAATGGAATACCACCTACCTCTCAGCTTTTCCAGGGATGAGGACTACCAGGTGTTTTCAAAATTGCCCCATTCGAGTGAATGGAAGCTGCACTGTAGGCCTTACAAGAGAGACATTACTGTTAACAGGAAGAGGACCTAGCACTCTGTTGAGGATTCTCAACTGAGTTAGCTGTTGAAGGACATACTGATACCTCTCGGTGTTTTTATGTGTGAGAACCTTCAACTTTGTGCAAACTCTCCTGTGTCAAGTGACTGCACCCAGCGCTGCAGGTGTTGTGAGAAAAGTATGAATGTTACAAGCGGGAGGGTGAAGCACCTTGTCTTTGGATGAGACTTGAGTAACTTGCTTCAAGGAATACTGCCTACCACTCAGTGTTTTCAAGGATGTGCAAAATCACCTTTGTGCAACATCACCCCTTTGAACAGAATGGAAGAAGTTCTGAGGCCCTTCTCAGAAAATTCTTTAGGTTGGAAGCAAGTCGGTCCAGCAACTTGCATAACAGTGTGAGTAGAGTGAAGTTTACAAGGAAGACCACCTACCTCTCACGGTTTGAAAGTGTGAGGAACTTCATTTTGGGGCAAAATGGCCTGTGTCCATGAAGGGAAGTATTACTGCATGTCTTGTAGCACAACCAAAAATGTTACAAGAAAGATGCTCTAGCACTTTGTTCAGCAGCTTCAAGTGATGTAGCATGCAAAAGGTACACTGCCTATCTGTCAGGGTTTGACAGTGTGAGCAATTCCATCTTTGTGCCAATAGACCCTTTCCACTGAATGGAACAGGCACTGTGTCTCTTGCAATCAGGTGTCAGGGTTCCCAGCAGGAGTTGCAAGCACATTGTTTCCCTGTGAGATTTGCATTAGCATGTGAAAGGAGTGCTTGCCAAATGAAAGCCTTTGACAAGGGAGAATCATTCACTCCTTGAAAAATGCCCACTTGTGAGGAAATAGTCCAACACTTGTAGCTCAGAGCAGGATGCAATGTGTGAGAGGCAGGAATAGTTTGCAACTTGTCTCCTTATGAGAAATGAGTTACCTGTTGAAAGGAATACTGGCTACGCCTGAGGTTTTTCATGTGTGAGGAACACCACAGTTCGGCCCAATAGCTGCATTCAACTGAATGGAACCAGAACAGTTGAGGACGCATGAAAACCATTCATTCCAGCAGCAAGAGGGTCTGGAATGTTGTTTAAAAGTGAGAATTGAGGGAGCTTTACAAAGGAATGCTACCTGTCTCTCAGGCTTTTACAGTGTGAAAAAGATTATCTTTGTGCAAAGTAGCCGTTTCAATGGAAGGAAGAAGCACTGTTTCCCCTGTAAGAGAAGCATAAGTGTTACAAGCAAGAGGGTCAAGCACCTTGTTAAGCATGGCGAATTGAGTTATATGTTTAAGGCAATACTGCCTAACTCTCAGTGTTTTCAGGGGGAGGAACATCAATGTGCTGCTAAATAGCTCCTTTCAAGTGAATGGAGGCATACTGTAGGTCTTCTAAGACAATCATTAATGGTAGAAGCAAGTGGGTCTAGCACCCTGTTAAGCATTGTGAATTGAGTTACCTGTTGAAGGGCATAGTGCCTAACTCTCAGTGTTTTTATGGGTGGAGGAACCTCAAGCTTGAGCAAAATGACCTCTTTCAAGTCAATAGAACCAGCACTACATCTCTTGGAAGAGAAGTATGAATGTTAGAAGCAGGAGGGTCAAGCACCTTGTTTTCTAAGGCGAATTGATATACTGCTTTAAAGGAATAATGCCTACAACTCAGTGTTTTCATGGGTGAGGAATACGACCTTTGTGCAAAATAACCCCCTTAGACACACTGTTGATGTCGTGAGAAAATCATTAATGTTAGAAAGAAAAGGGTCTACCACCTTGTTCAGCATTGTGAACTGAGTTAGCTGGGTAAAGGAATACTGCCTACCTCTCAGCGTTTTCATGGGTGAGGAACACAACTGTTGCAAAATATTCCATGCAAGCGAATGGAAGATTCCTGGTAGCACTTGTAAGAGAGTCATGAATGTTTGAAGCAACAAGGTCTAGCAAGTTGTATAGCATTCGAATTGACTTAGCTGTTAAAAGGAATACTGCCTTCTTCTCAGAGTTTTCGGGGTCAGGAACCTCACCTTTGTGCAAAATTGCCTCTGTGAAGTGAATGGAGAAACACTGTAGCTCCTGTAAGAAAACCATTAATGTTAGAAGGAAGAGGGTCAAGCACCTTCTTCAGCTTTGGGAATTGAGTGAGTTGTTTAATGGAATACCACCTACCTCTCAGCTTTTTCAGGGATGAGGTCTACCAGGTGTTTTCAAAATTGCCCCATTCGAGTGAATGGAAGCTGCACTGTAGGTCTTATAAGAGAGACATTACTGTTAACAGGAAGAGGGCCTAGCACTCTGTTGAAGATTCTCAACTGTGTTAGCTGTTGAAGGACATACTGATATCTCTCAGTGTTTTTATGTGTGAGAACCTTCAACTTTGTGCAAACTCTCCTGTGTCAAGTGACTGCACCCAGCGCTGCAGGTGTTCTGAGAAAAGTATGATTGTTACAAGCAGGAGGGTGAAGCACCTTGTCTTTGGATGAGACTTGAGTAACTTGCTTCAAGGAATACTGCCTACCACTCAGTGTTTTCAAGGATGTGGAAAATCACCTTTGTGCAACACCACCCCTTTGAAGAGAATGGAAGAAGTTCTGAGGCCCTTCTCAGAAAATTCTTTAGGTTGGAAGCAAGTCGGTCCAGCAACTTGTCTAACAGTGTGAGTAGAGTGAAGTTTACAAGGAAGACCACATACTTCTCACTGTTTGAAAGTGTGAGGAAATTGATTTTGGGGCAAAATGGTCTGTGTCCATGAAGTTAAGTATTACTGTATGTCTGTAGGACAACCACAAATGTTACAAAAAAGATGCTCTAGCACCCTGTTAAGCATTGTGAATTGAGTTACCTGTTGAAGGGCATAGTGCCTAACTCTCAGTGTTTTTATGGGTGGAGCAACCTCAAGCTTGAGCAAAATGACCTCTTTGAAGTCAATGGAACCAGCACTACATCTCTTGGAAGAGAAGTATGAATGTTAGAAGCAGGAGGGTCAAGCACATTGTTTTCTAAGGCGAATTGATATACTGCTTTAAAGGAATAAAGCCTACAACTCAGTGTTTTCAAGGATGTAAAAAATCACCTTTGTGCAACACCACCCCTTTGAAGAGAATGGAAGAAGTTCTGAGGCCCTTATCAGAAAATTCTTTAGGTTGGAAGTAAGTCGGTCCAGCAACTTGTGTAACAGTGTGAGTAGAGTGAAGTTTACAAGGAAGACCACCTACCTCTCACGGTTTGAAAGTGTGAGGAACTTGATTTTCGGGCAAAATGGCCTGTGTCCATGAAGGGAAGTATTACTGTATGTCTGTAGGACAACCACAAATGTTACAAGAAAGATGCTCTAGCACTTTGTTCAGCAGCTTCAAGTGATGTAGCATGCAAAAGGTACACTGCCTATCTGTCAGGGTTTGACAGTGTGAGCAATTCCATCTTTGTGCCAATAGACCCTTTCCACTGAATGGAACAGGCAATATGTCTCTTGCAAGCAGGTGTCAGGGTTCCCAGCAGGAGTTGCAAGCACATTGTTTCCCTGTGAGATTTGCATTAGCATGTGAAAGGAGTGCTTGCCAAATGAAAGCCTTTGACAAGGGAGAATCATTCACTCCTTGAAAAATACCCATTTCCGAGGAAATAGATCAACACTTGTAGCTCAGAGCAGGATGCAATGTGTGAGAGGCAGGAATAGTTTGCAACTTGTCTCTTTATGAGAAATGAGTTACCTGTTGAAAGGAATACTGACTACCCCTGAGTCTTTTCATGAGTGAAGAACACCACCGTTTGGCCAAATAGCTGCATTCATTTGAATGGAATCAGTTGAGGATGCATGAAAACCATTCATTCCAGCAGCAAGAGGGTCTGGAATGTTGTTTATAAGTGAGAATTGTGTGAGCTTTACAAAGGAATGCT
This sequence comes from Castor canadensis, assembly GCF_047511655.1. Taxonomy (NCBI): domain Eukaryota; kingdom Metazoa; phylum Chordata; class Mammalia; order Rodentia; family Castoridae; genus Castor; species Castor canadensis. Next base: position 71,729,047 of record NC_133389.1, read on the forward strand.
ACCTCTCTCTCAGGCTTTTACAGTGTGAAGAAGATTATCTTTGTGCAAAATAGCCGTTTCAACGGGACGAAGAAGCACTGTTTCCCCTGTAAGAGAAGCATAAGTGTTACAAGCAAGAGGGTCAAGCACCTTGTTAAGCATGGCGAATTGAGTTACCTGTTTAAGGCAATACTGCCTAACTCTCAGTGTTTTCAGGGGGAGGAACATCAATGTGCTGCTAAATAGCTCCTTTCAAGTGAATGGAGGCATACTATAGGTCTTCTAAGACAATCATTAATGGTAGAAGCAAGAGGGTCTAGCACCCTGTTAAGCATTGTGAATTGAGTTCCCTGTTGAAGGGCATAGTGCCTAACTCTCAGTGTTTTTATGGGTGGAGGAACCTCAAGCTTGAGCAAAATGACCTCTTTCAAGTCAATGGAACCAGCACTTCATCTCTTGGAAGAGAAGTATGAATGTTAGAAGGAGGAGGGTCAAGCACCTTGTTTTCTAAGGCGAATTGATATACTGCTTTAAAGGAATAATGCCTACAACTCAGTGTTTTCATGGGTGAGGAATACCACCTTTCTGAAAAATAACCCAATTAGTCACACTGTTGATGTCATGAGAAAATCATTAACGTTAGAAAGAAAAGGGTCTACCACCTTGTTCAGCATTGTGTACTGAGTTAGCTGGGTAAAGGAATACTGTCTACCTCTTAGCGTTTTCATGGGTGAGGAACACACCTGTTGCAAAATATCCCATGCAATCGAATTTAAGATTCCTGGTAGCTCTTGTAAAAGAGTCATGAATGTTTGAAGCAACGGGGTCTACCAAGTTGTTTAGCATGGTGAATTTACTTAGCTATTTAAAGGAATACGGCCTACTTCTCAGAGTTTTCGGGCTCAGGAACCTCACCTTTGTGCAAAATTGCCTCTGTGAAGTGAATGGAGAAACACTGTAGCTCTTGTAAGAAAACCATTAATGTTACAAGGAAGAGGGACAAGCACCTTCTTCAGCTTTGGGAATTGAGTGAGTTGTTTAATGGAATACCACCTACCTCTCAGCTTTTCCAGGGATGAGGACTACCAGGTGTTTTCAAAATTGCCCCATTCGAGTGAATGGAAGCTGCACTGTAGGCCTTACAAGAGAGACATTACTGTTAACAGGAAGAGGACCTAGCACTCTGTTGAGGATTCTCAACTGAGTTAGCTGTTGAAGGACATACTGATACCTCTCGGTGTTTTTATGTGTGAGAACCTTCAACTTTGTGCAAACTCTCCTGTGTCAAGTGACTGCACCCAGCGCTGCAGGTGTTGTGAGAAAAGTATGAATGTTACAAGCGGGAGGGTGAAGCACCTTGTCTTTGGATGAGACTTGAGTAACTTGCTTCAAGGAATACTGCCTACCACTCAGTGTTTTCAAGGATGTGCAAAATCACCTTTGTGCAACATCACCCCTTTGAACAGAATGGAAGAAGTTCTGAGGCCCTTCTCAGAAAATTCTTTAGGTTGGAAGCAAGTCGGTCCAGCAACTTGCATAACAGTGTGAGTAGAGTGAAGTTTACAAGGAAGACCACCTACCTCTCACGGTTTGAAAGTGTGAGGAACTTCATTTTGGGGCAAAATGGCCTGTGTCCATGAAGGGAAGTATTACTGTATGTCTGTAGGACAACCACAAATGTTACAAGAAAGATGCTCTAGCACTTTGTTCAGCAGCTTCAAGTGATGTAGCATGCAAAAGGAACACTGCCTATCTGTCAGGGTTTGACAGTGTGAGCAATTCCATCTTTGTGCCAATGGACACTTTCCACTGAATGGAACAGGCACTATGTCTCTTGCAAGCAGATGTCAGGGTTCGCAGCAGGAGTTGCAGGCACATTGTTTCCCTGTGAAAGTTGAATTAGCATGTGAAAGGAGTGCTGGCCAAATGAAAGCCTTTGACAATGGAGAATCATTCACTCCTTGAAAAATACCCACTTCTGAGGAAATAGACCAACACTTGTAGCTCAGAGCAGGATGCAATGTGTGAGAGGCAGGAATAGTTTGCATCTTTGTCTCCCTATGAGAAATGAGTTACCTGTTGAAAGGAATACTGGCTACGCCTGAGGTTTTTCATGTGTGAGGAACACCACGGTTCGGCCAAATAGCTGCTTTCAACTGAATGGAATCAGAACAGTTGAGGATGCATGAAAACCATACATTCCAGCAGCAAGAGGGTCTGGAATGTTGTTTAAAAGTGAGAATTGAGGGAGCTTTACAAAGGAATGCGACCTGTCTCTCAGGCTTTTACAGTGTGAAGAAGATTATCTTTGTGCAAAATAGCCTTTTCAATGGAAGGAAGAAGCACTGTTTCCCCTGTAAGAGAAGCATAAGTGTTACAAGCAAGAGGGTCAAGCACCTTGTTAAGCATGGCGAATTGAGTTACCTGTTTAAGGCAATATTGCCTAACTCTCAGTGTTTTCAGGGGGAGGAACATCAATGTGCTGCTAAATAGCTCCTTTCAAGTGAATGGAGGCATACTGTAGGTCTTCTAAGACAATCATTAATGGTAGAAGCAAGAGGGTCTAGCACCCTGTTAAGCATTGTGAATTGAGTTACCTGTTGAAGGGCATAGTGCCTAATTCTCAGTGTTTTTATGGGTGGAGGAACCTCAAGCTTGAGCAAAAAGACCTCTTTCAAGTCAATGGAACCAGCACTACATCTCTTGGAAGAGAAGTATGAATGTTAGAAGCAGGAGGGTCAAGCACCTTGTTTTCTAAGGCGAATTGATATACTGCTTTAAAGGAATAATGATTACAACTAAGTGTTTTCAAGGATGTGGAAAATCACCTTTGTGCAACATCACCACTCTGAAGAGAATGGAAGAAGTTCTGAGGCCCTTCTCAGAAAATTCTTTAGGTTGGAAGCAAGTGGTTCCAGCAACTTGCGTAACAGTGTGAGTAGAGTGAAGTTTACAAGGAAGACCACCTACCTCTCACGGTTTGAAAGTGTGAGGAACTTGATTTTGGGGCAAAATGGCCTGTGTCCATGAAGGGAAGTATTACTGTATGTCTGTAGGACAACCACAAATGTTACAAGAAAGATGCTCTAGCACTTTGTTCAGCAGCTTCAAGTGATGTAGCATGCAAAAGGTACACTGCCTATCTGTCAGGGTTTGACAGTGTGAGCAATTCCATCTTTGTGCCAATAGACCCTTTCCACTGAATGGAACAGGCACTGTGTCTCTTGCAAGCAGGTGTCAGGGTTCCCAGCAGGAGTTGCAAGCACATTGTTTCCCTGTGAGATTTGCATTAGCATGTGAAAGGAGTGCTTGCCAAATGAAAGCCTTTGACAAGGGAGAATCATTCACTCCTTGAAAAATACCCATTTCCGAGGAAATAGATCAACACTTGTAGCTCAGAGCAGGATGCAATGTGTGAGAGGCAGGAATAGTTTGCAACTTGTCTCCCTATGAGAAATGAGTTACCTGTTGAAAGGAATACTGGCTACCCCTGAGGTTTTTCATGTGTGAGGAACACCACCGTTCGGCCAAAATGCTGCATTCAACTGAATGGAACCAGAACAGTTGAGGATGCATGAAAACCATTCATTCCAGCAGCAAGAGGGTCTGTAATGTTGTTTAAAAGTGAGAATTGAGTGAGCTTTACAAAGGAATGCGACCTGTCTCTCAGGCTTTTACAGTGTGAAAAAGATTATCTTTGTGCAAAATAGATATTTCAATGGAAGGAAGAAGCACTGTTTCCCCTGTAAGAGAAGCATAAGTGTTACAAGCAAGAGGGTCAAGCACCTTGTTAAGCATGGCGAATTGAGTTACCTGTTTAAGGCAATACTGCCTAACTCTCAGTGTTTTCAGGGGGAGGAACATCAATGTGCTGCTAAATAGCTCCTTTCAAGTGAATGGAGGCATACTGTAGGTCCTCTAAGACAATCATTAATGGTAGAAGCAAGAGGGTCTAGCACCCTGTTAAGCATTGTGAATTGAGTTCCCTGTTGAAGGGCATAGTGCCTAACTCTCAGTGTTTTTATGGGTGGAGGAACCTCAAGCTTGAGCAAAAAGACCTCTTTCAAGTCAATGGAACCAGCACTACATCTCTTGGAAGAGAAGTATGAATGTTAGAACCAGGAGGGTCAAGCACCTTGTTTTCTAAGGCGAATTGATATACTGCTTTAAAGGAATAATGATTACAACTAAGTGTTTTCAAGGATGTGGAAAATCACCTTTGTGCAACATCACCACTCTGAAGAGAATGGAAGAAGTTCTGAGGCCCTTCTCAGAAAATTCTTTAGGTTGGAAGCAAGTCGGTCCAGCAACTTGTGTAACAGTGTGAGTAGAGTGAAGTTTACAAGGAAGACCACCTACCTCTCACGGTTTGAAAGTGTGAGGAACTTGATTTTCGGGCAAAATGGCCTGTGTCCATGAAGGGAAGTATTACTGCATGTCTTGTAGCACAACCAAAAATGTTACAAGAAAGATGCTCTAGCACTTTGTTCAGCAGCTTCAAGTGATGTAGCATGCAAAAGGTACACTGCCTATCTGTCAGGGTTTGACAGTGTGAGCAATTCCATCTTTGTGCCAATAGACCCTTTCCACTGAATGGAACAGGCACTGTGTCTCTTGCAAGCAGGTGTCAGGGTTCCCAGCAGGAGTTGCAAGCACATTGTTTCCCTGTGAGATTTGCATTAGCATGTGAAAGGAGTGCTTGCCAAATGAAAGCCTTTGACAAGGGAGAATCATTCACTCCTTGAAAAATGCCCACTTGTGAGGAAATAGTCCAACACTTGTAGCTCAGAGCAGGATGCAATGTGTGAGAGGCAGGAATAGTTTGCAACTTGTCTCCTTATGAGAAATGAGTTACCTGTTGAAAGGAATACTGGCTACGCCTGAGGTTTTTCATGTGTGAGGAACACCACAGTTCGGCCCAATAGCTGCATTCAACTGAATGGAACCAGAACAGTTGAGGACGCATGAAAACCATTCATTCCAGCAGCAAGAGGGTCTGGAATGTTGTTTAAAAGTGAGAATTGAGGGAGCTTTACAAAGGAATGCTACCTGTCTCTCAGGCTTTTACAGTGTGAAAAAGATTATCTTTGTGCAAAGTAGCCGTTTCAATGGAAGGAAGAAGCACTGTTTCCCCTGTAAGAGAAGCATAAGTGTTAAAAGCAAGAGGGTCAAGCACCTTGTTAAGCATGGCGAATTGAGTTATATGTTTAAGGCAATACTGCCTAACTCTCAGTGTTTTCAGGGGGAGGAACATCAATGTGCTGCTAAATAGCTCCTTTCAAGTGAATGGAGGCATACTGTAGGTCTTCTAAGACAATCATTAATGGTAGAAGCAAGTGGGTCTAGCACCCTGTTAAGCATTGTGAATTGAGTTACCTGTTGAAGGGCATAGTGCCTAACTCTCAGTGTTTTTATGGGTGGAGGAACCTCAAGCTTGAGCAAAATGACCTCTTTCAAGTCAATAGAACCAGCACTACATCTCTTGGAAGAGAAGTATGAATGTTAGAAGCAGGAGGGTCAAGCACCTTGTTTTCTAAGGCGAATTGATATACTGCTTTAAAGGAATAATGCCTACAACTCAGTGTTTTCATGGGTGAGGAATACGACCTTTGTGCAAAATAACCCCCTTAGACACACTGTTGATGTCGTGAGAAAATCATTAATGTTAGAAAGAAAAGGGTCTACCACCTTGTTCAGCATTGTGAACTGAGTTAGCTGGTTAAAGGAATACTGCCTACCTCTCAGCGTTTTCATGGGTGAGGAACACAACTGTTGCAAAATATTCCATGCAAGCGAATGGAAGATTCCTGGTAGCACTTGTAAGAGAGTCATGAATGTTTGAAGCAACAAGGTCTAGCAAGTTGTATAGCATTCGAATTGACTTAGCTGTTAAAAGGAATACTGCCTTCTTCTCAGAGTTTTCGGGGTCAGGAACCTCACCTTTGTGCAAAATTGCCTCTGTGAAGTGAATGGAGAAACACTGTAGCTCCTGTAAGAAAACCATTAATGTTAGAAGGAAGAGGGTCAAGCACCTTCTTCAGCTTTGGGAATTGAGTGAGTTGTTTAATGGAATACCACCTACCTCTCAGCTTTTTCAGGGATGAGGTCTACCAGGTGTTTTCAAAATTGCCCCATTCGAGTGAATGGAAGCTGCACTGTAGGTCTTATAAGAGAGACATTACTGTTAACAGGAAGAGGGCCTAGCACTCTGTTGAAGATTCTCAACTGTGTTAGCTGTTGAAGGACATACTGATATCTCTCAGTGTTTTTATGTGTGAGAACCTTCAACTTTGTGCAAACTCTCCTGTGTCAAGTGACTGCACCCAGCGCTGCAGGTGTTCTGAGAAAAGTATGATTGTTACAAGCAGGAGGGTGAAGCACCTTGTCTTTGGATGAGACTTGAGTAACTTGCTTCAAGGAATACTGCCTACCACTCAGTGTTTTCAAGGATGTGGAAAATCACCTTTGTGCAACACCACCCCTTTGAAGAGAATGGAAGAAGTTCTGAGGCCCTTCTCAGAAAATTCTTTAGGTTGGAAGCAAGTCGGTCCAGCAACTTGTCTAACAGTGTGAGTAGAGTGAAGTTTACAAGGAAGACCACATACTTCTCACTGTTTGAAAGTGTGAGGAAATTGATTTTGGGGCAAAATGGTCTGTGTCCATGAAGTTAAGTATTACTGTATGTCTGTAGGACAACCACAAATGTTACAAAAAAGATGCTCTAGCACCCTGTTAAGCATTGTGAATTGAGTTACCTGTTGAAGGGCATAGTGCCTAACTCTCAGTGTTTTTATGGGTGGAGCAACCTCAAGCTTGAGCAAAATGACCTCTTTGAAGTCAATGGAACCAGCACTACATCTCTTGGAAGAGAAGTATGAATGTTAGAAGCAGGAGGGTCAAGCACATTGTTTTCTAAGGCGAATTGATATACTGCTTTAAAGGAATAAAGCCTACAACTCAGTGTTTTCAAGGATGTAAAAAATCACCTTTGTGCAACACCACCCCTTTGAAGAGAATGGAAGAAGTTCTGAGGCCCTTATCAGAAAATTCTTTAGGTTGGAAGTAAGTCGGTCCAGCAACTTGTGTAACAGTGTGAGTAGAGTGAAGTTTACAAGGAAGACCACCTACCTCTCACGGTTTGAAAGTGTGAGGAACTTGATTTTCGGGCAAAATGGCCTGTGTCCATGAAGGGAAGTATTACTGCATGTCTTGTAGCACAACCAAAAATGTTACAAGAAAGATGCTCTAGCACTTTGTTCAGCAGCTTCAAGTGATGTAGCATGCAAAAGGTACACTGCCTATCTGTCAGGGTTTGACAGTGTGAGCAATTCCATCTTTGTGCCAATAGACCCTTTCCACTGAATGGAACAGGCACTGTGTCTCTTGCAAGCAGGTGTCAGGGTTCCCAGCAGGAGTTGCAAGCACATTGTTTCCCTGTGAGATTTGCATTAGCATGTGAAAGGAGTGCTTGCCAAATGAAAGCCTTTGACAAGGGAGAATCATTCACTCCTTGAAAAATGCCCACTTGTGAGGAAATAGTCCAACACTTGTAGCTCAGAGCAGGATGCAATGTGTGAGAGGCAGGAATAGTTTGCAACTTGTCTCCTTATGAGAAATGAGTTACCTGTTGAAAGGAATACTGGCTACGCCTGAGGTTTTTCATGTGTGAGGAACACCACAGTTCGACCCAATAGCTGCATTCAACTGAATGGAACCAGAACAGTTGAGGACACATGAAAACCATTCATTCCAGCAGCAAGAGGGTCTGGAATGTTGTTTAAAAGTGAGAATTGAGGGAGCTTTACAAAGGAATGCTACCTGTCTCTCAGGCTTTTACAGTGTGAAAAAGATTATCTTTGTGCAAAGTAGCCGCTTCAATGGAAGGAAGAAGCACTGTTTCCCCTGTAAGAGAAGCATAAGTGTTAAAAGCAAGAGGGTCAAGCACCTTGTTAAGCATGGCGAATTGAGTTACATGTTTAAGGCAATACTGCCTAACTCTCAGTGTTTTCAGGGGGAGGAACATCAATTTGCTGCTAAATAGCTCCTTTCAAGTGAATGGAGGCATACTGTAGGTCTTCTAAGACAATCATTAATGGTAGAAGCAAGTGGGTCTAGCACCCTGTTAAGCATTGTGAATTGAGTTACCTGTTGAAGGGCATAGTGCCTAACTCTCAGTGTTTTTATGGGTGGAGGAACCTCAAGCTTGAGCAAAATGACCTCTTTCAAGTCAATAGAACCAGCACTACATCTCTTGGAAGAGAAGTATGAATGTTAGAAGCAGGAGGGTCAAGCACCTTGTTTTCTAAGGCGAATTGATATACTGCTTTAAAGGAATAATGCCTACAACTCAGTGTTTTCATGGGTGATGAATACGACCTTTGTGCAAAATAACCCCCTTAGACACACTGTTGATGTCGTGAGAAAATCATTAACGTTAGAAAGAAAAGGGTCTACCACCTTGTTCAGCATTGTGAACTGAGTTAGCTGGGTAAAGGAATACTGCCTACCTCTCAGCGTTTTCATGGGTGAGGAACACAACTGTTGCAAAATATTCCATGCAAGCGAATGGAAGATTCCTGGTAGCTCTTGTAAAAGAGTCATGAATGTTTGAAGCACGGGGTCTACCAAGTTGTTTAGCATGGTGAATTTACTTAGCTATTTAAAGGAATACGGCCTACTTCTCAGAGTTTTCGGGCTCAGGAACCTCACCTTTGTGGAAAATTGCCTCTGTGAAGTGAATGGAGAAACACTGTAGCTCTTGTAAGAAAACCATTAATGTTACAAGGAAGAGGGACAAGCACCTTCTTCAGCTTTGGGAATTGAGTGAGTTGTTTAATGGAATACCACCTACCTCTCAGCTTTTTCAGGGATGAGGACTACCAGGTGTTTTCAAAATTGCCCCATTCGAGTGAATGGAAGCTGCACTGTAGGCCTTACAAGAGAGACATTACTGTTAACAGGAAGAGGACCTAGCACTCTGTTGAGGATTCTCAACTGAGTTAGCTGTTGAAGGACATACTGATACCTCTCGGTGTTTTTATGTGTGAGAACCTTCAACTTTGTGCAAACTCTCCTGTGTCAAGTGACTGCACCCAGCGCTGCAGGTGTTGTGAGAAAAGTATGAACGTTACAAGCGGGAGGGTGAAGCACCTTGTCTTTGGATGAGACTTGAGTAACTTGCTTCAAGGAATACTGCCTACCACTCAGTGTTTTCAAGGATGTGCAAAATCACCTTTGTGCAACATCACCCCTTTGAACAGAATGGAAGAAGTTCTGAGGCCCTTCTCAGAAAATTCTTTAGGTTGGAAGCAAGTCGGTCCAGCAACTTGCGTAACAGTGTGAGTAGAGTGAAGTTGACAAGGAAGACCACCTACCTCTCACGGTTTGAAAGTGTGAGGAACTTGATTTTCGGGCAAAATGGCCTGTGTCCATGAAGGGAAGTATTACTGCATGTCTTGTAGCACAACCAAAAATGTTACAAGAAACATGCTCTAGCACTTTGTTCAGCAGCTTCAAGTGATGTAGCATGCAAAAGGTACACTGCCTATCTGTCAGGGTTTGACAGTGTGAGCAATTCCATCTTTGTGCCAATAGACCCTTTCCACTGAATGGAACAGGCACTGTGTCTCTTGCAAGCAGGTGTCAGGGTTCCCAGCAGGAGTTGCAAGCACATTGTTTCCCTGTGAGATTTGCATTAGCATGTGAAAGGAGTGCTTGCCAAATGAAAGCCTTTGACAAGGGAGAATCATTCACTCCTTGAAAAATGCCCACTTGTGAGGAAATAGTCCAACACTTGTAGCTCAGAGCAGGATGCAATGTGTGAGAGGCAGGAATAGTTTGCAACTTGTCTCCTTATGAGAAATGAGTTACCTGTTGAAAGGAATACTGACTACCCCTGAGTCTTTTCATGAGTGAAGAACACCACCGTTTGGCCAAATAGCTGCATTCATTTGAATGGAATCAGAACAGTTGAGGATGCATGAAAACCATTCATTCCAGCAGCAAGAGGGTCTGGAATGTTGTTTATAAGTGAGAATTGTGTGAGCTTTACAAAGGAATGCTACCTCTCTCTCAGGCTTTTACAATGTGAAGAAGATTATCTTTGTGCAAAATAGCCGTTTCAACGGGACGAAGAAGCACTGTTTCCCCTGTAAGAGAAGCATAAGTGTTACAAGCAAGAGGGTCAAGCACCTTGTTAAGCATGGCGAATTGAGTTACCTGTTTAAGGCAATACTGCCTAACTCTCAGTGTTTTCAGGGGGAGGAACATCAATTTGCTGCTAAATAGCTCCTTTCAAGTGAATGGAGGCATACTATAGGTGTTCTAAGACAATCATTAATGGTAGAAGCAAGAGGGTCTAGCACCCTGTTAAGCATTGTGAATTGAGTTCCCTGTTGAAGGGCATAGTGCCTAACTCTCAGTGTTTTTATGGGTGGAGGAACCTCAAGCTTGAGCAAAATGACCTCTTTCAAGTCAATGGAACCAGCACTTCATCTCTTGGAAGAGAAGTATGAATGTTTGAAGGAGGAGGGTCAAGCACCTTGTTTTCTAAGGCGAATTGATATACTGCTTTAAAGGAATAATGCCTACAACTCAGTGTTTTCATGGGTGAGGAATACCACCTTTCTGAAAAATAACCCAATTAGTCACACTGTTGATGTCATGAGAAAATCATTAACGTTAGAAAGAAAAGGTTCTACCACCTTGTTCAGCATTGTGTACTGAGTTAGCTGGGTAAAGGAATACTGTCTACCTCTTAGCGTTTTCATGGGTGAGGAACACACCTGTTGCAAAATATCCCATGCAATCGAATTTAAGATTCCTGGTAGCTCTTGTAAAAGAGTCATGAATGTTTGAAGCAACGGGGTCTACCAAGTTGTTTAGCATGGTGAATTTACTTAGCTATTTAAAGGAATACGGCCTACTTCTCAGAGTTTTCGGGCTCAGGAACCTCACCTTTGTGGAAAATTGCCTCTGTGAAATGAATGGAGAAACACTGTAGCTCTTGTAAGAAAACCATTAATGTTACAAGGAAGAGGGACAAGCACCTTCTTCAGCTTTGGGAATTGAGTGAGTTGTTTAATGGAATACCACCTACCTCTCAGCTTTTTCAGGGATGAGGACTACCAGGTGTTTTCAAAATTGCCCCATTCGAGTGAATGGAAGCTGCACTGTAGGCCTTACAAGAGAGACATTACTGTTAACAGGAAGAGGACCTAGCACTCTGTTGAGGATTCTCAACTGAGTTAGCTGTTGAAGGACATACTGATACCTCTCGGTGTTTTTATGTGTGAGAACCTTCAACTTTGTGCAAACTCTCCTGTGTCAAGTGACTGCACCCAGCGCTGCAGGTGTTGTGAGAAAAGTATGAATGTTACAAGCGGGAGGGTGAAGCACCTTGTCTTTGGATGAGACTTGAGTAACTTGCTTCAAGGAATACTGCCTACCACTCAGTGTTTTCAAGGATGTGCAAAATCACCTTTGTGCAACATCACCCCTTTGAACAGAATGGAAGAAGTTCTGAGGCCCTTCTCAGAAAATTCTTTAGGTTGGAAGCAAGTCGGTCCAGGAACTTGCGTAACAGTGTGAGTAGAGTGAAGTTTACAAGGAAGACCACCTACCTCTCACGGTTTGAAAGTGTGAGGAACTTGATTTTGGGGCAAAATGGCCTGTGTCCATGAAGGGAAGGATTACTGGATGTCTGTAGGACAACCACAAATGTTACAAGAAAGATGCTCTAGCACTTTGTTCAGCAGCTTCAAGTGATGTAGCATGCAAAAGGAACACTGCCTATCTGTCAGGGTTTGACAGTGTGAGCAATTCCATCTTTGTGCCAATGGACCCTTTCCACTGAATGGAACAGGCACTATGTCTCTTGCAAGCAGATGTCAGGGTTCGCAGCAGGAGTTGCAGGCACATTGTTTCCCTGTGAAAGTTGAATTAGCATGTGAAAGGAGTGCTGGCCAAATGAAAGCCTTTGACAATGGAGAATCATTCACTCCTTGAAAAATACCCACTTCTGAGGAAATAGACCAACACTTGTAGCTCAGAGCAGGATGCAATGTGTGAGAGGCAGGAATAGTTTGCAACTTTGTCTCCCTATGAGAAATGAGTTACCTGTTGAAAGGAATACTGGCTACGCCTGAGGTTTTTCATGTGTGAGGAACACCACGGTTCGGCCAAATAGCTGCTTTCAACTGAATGGAATCAGAACAGTTGAGGATGCATGAAAACCATACATTCCAGCAGCAAGAGGGTCTGGAATGTTGTTTAAAAGTGAGAATTGAGTGAGCTTTACAAAGGAATGCGACCTGTCTCTCAGGCTTTTACAGTGTGAAGAAGATTATCTTTGTGCAAAATAGCCTTTTCAATGGAAGGAAGAAGCACTGTTTCCCCTGTAAGAGAAGCATAAGTGTTACAAGCAAGAGGGTCAAGCACCTTGTTAAGCATGGCGAATTGAGTTACCTGTTTAAGGCAATATTGCCTAACTCTCAGTGTTTTCAGGGGGAGGAACATCAATGTGCTGCTAAATAGCTCCTTTCAAGTGAATGGAGGCATACTGTAGGTCTTCTAAGACAATCATTAATGGTAGAAGCAAGAGGGTCTAGCACCCTGTTAAGCATTGTGAATTGAGTTACCTGTTGAAGGGCATAGTGCCTAATTCTCAGTGTTTTTATGGGTGGAGGAACCTCAAGCTTGAGCAAAAAGACCTCTTTCAAGTCAATGGAACCAGCACTACATCTCTTGGAAGAGAAGTATGAATGTTAGAAGCAGGAGGGTCAAGCACCTTGTTTTCTAAGGCGAATTGATATACTGCTTTAAAGGAATAATGATTACAACTAAGTGTTTTCAAGGATGTGGAAAATCACCTTTGTGCAACATCACCACTCTGAAGAGAATGGAAGAAGTTCTGAGGCCCTTCTCAGAAAATTCTTTAGGTTGGAAGCAAGTGGTTCCAGCAACTTGCGTAACAGTGTGAGTAGAGTGAAGTTTACAAGGAAGACCACCTACCTCTCACGGTTTGAAAGTGTGAGGAACTTGATTTTGGGGCAAAATGGCCTGTGTCCATGAAGGGAAGTATTACTGTATGTCTGTAGGACAACCACAAATGTTACAAGAAAGATGCTCTAGCACTTTGTTCAGCAGCTTCAAGTGATGTAGCATGCAAAAGGTACACTGCCTATCTGTCAGGGTTTGACAGTGTGAGCAATTCCATCTTTGTGCCAATAGACCCTTTCCACTGAATGGAACAGGCACTGTGTCTCTTGCAAGCAGGTGTCAGGGTTCCCAGCAGGAGTTGCAAGCACATTGTTTCCCTGTGAGATTTGCATTAGCATGTGAAAGGAGTGCTTGCCAAATGAAAGCCTTTGACAAGGGAGAATCATTCACTCCTTGAAAAATACCCATTTCCGAGGAAATAGATCAACACTTGTAGCTCAGAGCAGGATGCAATGTGTGAGAGGCAGGAATAGTTTGCAACTTGTCTCCCTATGAGAAATGAGTTACCTGTTGAAAGGAATACTGGCTACCCCTGAGGTTTTTCATGTGTGAGGAACACCACCGTTCGGCCAAATAGCTGCATTCAACTGAATGGAACCAGAACAGTTGAGGATGCATGAAAACCATTCATTCCAGCAGCAAGAGGGTCTGTAATGTTGTTTAAAAGTGAGAATTGAGTGAGCTTTACAAAGGAATGCGACCTGTCTCTCAGGCTTTTACAGTGTGAAAAAGATTATCTTTGTGCAAAATAGATATTTCAATGGAAGGAAGAAGCACTGTTTCCCCTGTAAGAGAAGCATAAGTGTTACAAGCAAGAGGGTCAAGCACCTTGTTAAGCATGGCGAATTGAGTTACCTGTTTAAGGCAATACTGCCTAACTCTCAGTGTTTTCAGGGGGAGGAACATCAATGTGCTGCTAAATAGCTCCTTTCAAGTGAATGGAGGCATACTGTAGGTCCTCTAAGACAATCATTAATGGTAGAAGCAAGAGGGTCTAGCACCCTGTTAAGCATTGTGAATTGAGTTCCCTGTTGAAGGGCATAGTGCCTAACTCTCAGTGTTTTTATGGGTGGAGGAACCTCAAGCTTGAGCAAAAAGACCTCTTTCAAGTCAATGGAACCAGCACTACATCTCTTGGAAGAGAAGTATGAATGTTAGAACCAGGAGGGTCAAGCACCTTGTTTTCTAAGGCGAATTGATATACTGCTTTAAAGGAATAATGATTACAACTAAGTGTTTTCAAGGATGTGGAAAATCACCTTTGTGCAACATCACCACTCTGAAGAGAATGGAAGAAGTTCTGAGGCCCTTCTCAGAAAATTCTTTAGGTTGGAAGCAAGTCGGTCCAGCAACTTGTGTAACAGTGTGAGTAGAGTGAAGTTTACAAGGAAGACCACCTACCTCTCACGGTTTGAAAGTGTGAGGAACTTGATTTTCGGGCAAAATGGCCTGTGTCCATGAAGGGAAGTATTACTGCATGTCTTGTAGCACAACCAAAAATGTTACAAGAAAGATGCTCTAGCACTTTGTTCAGCAGCTTCAAGTGATGTAGCATGCAAAAGGTACACTGCCTATCTGTCAGGGTTTGACAGTGTGAGCAATTCCATCTTTGTGCCAATAGACCCTTTCCACTGAATGGAACAGGCACTGTGTCTCTTGCAAGCAGGTGTCAGGGTTCCCAGCAGGAGTTGCAAGCACATTGTTTCCCTGTGAGATTTGCATTAGCATGTGAAAGGAGTGCTTGCCAAATGAAAGCCTTTGACAAGGGAGAATCATTCACTCCTTGAAAAATGCCCACTTGTGAGGAAATAGTCCAACACTTGTAGCTCAGAGCAGGATGCAATGTGTGAGAGGCAGGAATAGTTTGCAACTTGTCTCCTTATGAGAAATGAGTTACCTGTTGAAAGGAATACTGGCTACGCCTGAGGTTTTTCATGTGTGAGGAACACCACAGTTCGGCCCAATAGCTGCATTCAACTGAATGGAACCAGAACAGTTGAGGACGCATGAAAACCATTCATTCCAGCAGCAAGAGGGTCTGGAATGTTGTTTAAAAGTGAGAATTGAGGGAGCTTTACAAAGGAATGCTACCTGTCTCTCAGGCTTTTACAGTGTGAAAAAGATTATCTTTGTGCAAAGTAGCCGTTTCAATGGAAGGAAGAAGCACTGTTTCCCCTGTAAGAGAAGCATAAGTGTTACAAGCAAGAGGGTCAAGCACCTTGTTAAGCATGGCGAATTGAGTTATATGTTTAAGGCAATACTGCCTAACTCTCAGTGTTTTCAGGGGGAGGAACATCAATGTGCTGCTAAATAGCTCCTTTCAAGTGAATGGAGGCATACTGTAGGTCTTCTAAGACAATCATTAATGGTAGAAGCAAGTGGGTCTAGCACCCTGTTAAGCATTGTGAATTGAGTTACCTGTTGAAGGGCATAGTGCCTAACTCTCAGTGTTTTTATGGGTGGAGGAACCTCAACCTTGAGCAAAATGACCTCTTTCAAGTCAATAGAACCAGCACTACATCTCTTGGAAGAGAAGTATGAATGTTAGAAGCAGGAGGGTCAAGCACCTTGTTTTCTAAGGCGAATTGATATACTGCTTTAAAGGAATAATGCCTACAACTCAGTGTTTTCAAGGATGTGGAAAATCACCTTTGTGCAACATCACCACTCTGAAGAGAATGGAAGAAGTTCTGAGGCCCTTCTCAGAAAATTCTTTAGGTTGGAAGCAAGTGGTTCCAGCAACTTGCGTAACAGTGTGAGTAGAGTGAAGTTTACAAGGAAGACCACCTACCTCTCACGGTTTGAAAGTGTGAGGAACTTGATTTTGGGGCAAAATGGCCTGTGTCCATGAAGGGAAGTATTACTGTATGTCTGTAGGACAACCACAAATGTTACAAGAAAGATGCTCTAGCACTTTGTTCAGCAGCTTCAAGTGATGTAGCATGCAAAAGGTACACTGCCTATCTGTCAGGGTTTGACAGTGTGAGCAATTCCATCTTTGTGCCAATAGACCCTTTCCACTGAATGGAACAGGCACTGTGTCTCTTGCAAGCAGGTGTCAGGGTTCCCAGCAGGAGTTGCAAGCACATTGTTTCCCTGTGAGATTTGCATTAGCATGTGAAAGGAGTGCTTGCCAAATGAAAGCCTTTGACAAGGGAGAATCATTCACTCCTTGAAAAATACCCATTTCCGAGGAAATAGATCAACACTTGTAGCTCAGAGCAGGATGCAATGTGTGAGAGGCAGGAATAGTTTGCAACTTGTCTCCCTATGAGAAATGAGTTACCTGTTGAAAGGAATACTGGCTACCCCTGAGGTTTTTCATGTGTGAGGAACACCACCGTTCGGCCAAAATGCTGCATTCAACTGAATGGAACCAGAACAGTTGAGGATGCATGAAAACCATTCATTCCAGCAGCAAGAGGGTCTGTAATGTTGTTTAAAAGTGAGAATTGAGTGAGCTTTACAAAGGAATGCGACCTGTCTCTCAGGCTTTTACAGTGTGAAAAAGATTATCTTTGTGCAAAATAGATATTTCAATGGAAGGAAGAAGCACTGTTTCCCCTGTAAGAGAAGCATAAGTGTTACAAGCAAGAGGGTCAAGCACCTTGTTAAGCATGGCGAATTGAGTTACCTGTTTAAGGCAATACTGCCTAACTCTCAGTGTTTTCAGGGGGAGGAACATCAATGTGCTGCTAAATAGCTCCTTTCAAGTGAATGGAGGCATACTGTAGGTCCTCTAAGACAATCATTAATGGTAGAAGCAAGAGGGTCTAGCACCCTGTTAAGCATTGTGAATTGAGTTCCCTGTTGAAGGGCATAGTGCCTAACTCTCAGTGTTTTTATGGGTGGAGGAACCTCAAGCTTGAGCAAAAAGACCTCTTTCAAGTCAATGGAACCAGCACTACATCTCTTGGAAGAGAAGTATGAATGTTAGAACCAGGAGGGTCAAGCACCTTGTTTTCTAAGGCGAATTGATATACTGCTTTAAAGGAATAATGATTACAACTAAGTGTTTTCAAGGATGTGGAAAATCACCTTTGTGCAACATCACCACTCTGAAGAGAATGGAAGAAGTTCTGAGGCCCTTCTCAGAAAATTCTTTAGGTTGGAAGCAAGTCGGTCCAGCAACTTGTGTAACAGTGTGAGTAGAGTGAAGTTTACAAGGAAGACCACCTACCTCTCACGGTTTGAAAGTGTGAGGAACTTGATTTTCGGGCAAAATGGCCTGTGTCCATGAAGGGAAGTATTACTGCATGTCTTGTAGCACAACCAAAAATGTTACAAGAAACATGCTCTAGCACTTTGTTCAGCAGCTTCAAGTGATGTAGCATGCAAAAGGTACACTGCCTATCTGTCAGGGTTTGACAGTGTGAGCAATTCCATCTTTGTGCCAATAGACCCTTTCCACTGAATGGAACAGGCACTGTGTCTCTTGCAAGCAGGTGTCAGGGTTCCCAGCAGGAGTTGCAAGCACATTGTTTCCCTGTGAGATTTGCATTAGCATGTGAAAGGAGTGCTTGCCAAATGAAAGCCTTTGACAAGGGAGAATCATTCACTCCTTGAAAAATGCCCACTTGTGAGGAAATAGTCCAACACTTGTAGCTCAGAGCAGGATGCAATGTGTGAGAGGCAGGAATAGTTTGCAACTTGTCTCCTTATGAGAAATGAGTTACCTGTTGAAAGGAATACTGGCTACGCCTGAGGTTTTTCATGTGTGAGGAACACCACAGTTCGGCCCAATAGCTGCATTCAACTGAATGGAACCAGAACAGTTGAGGACGCATGAAAACCATTCATTCCAGCAGCAAGAGGGTCTGGAATGTTGTTTAAAAGTGAGAATTGAGGGAGCTTTACAAAGGAATGCTACCTGTCTCTCAGGCTTTTACAGTGTGAAAAAGATTATCTTTGTGCAAAGTAGCCGTTTCAATGGAAGGAAGAAGCACTGTTTCCCCTGTAAGAGAAGCATAAGTGTTACAAGCAAGAGGGTCAAGCACCTTGTTAAGCATGGCGAATTGAGTTATATGTTTAAGGCAATACTGCCTAACTCTCAGTGTTTTCAGGGGGAGGAACATCAATGTGCTGCTAAATAGCTCCTTTCAAGTGAATGGAGGCATACTGTAGGTCTTCTAAGACAATCATTAATGGTAGAAGCAAGTGGGTCTAGCACCCTGTTAAGCATTGTGAATTGAGTTACCTGTTGAAGGGCATAGTGCCTAACTCTCAGTGTTTTTATGGGTGGAGGAACCTCAACCTTGAGCAAAATGACCTCTTTCAAGTCAATAGAACCAGCACTACATCTCTTGGAAGAGAAGTATGAATGTTAGAAGCAGGAGGGTCAAGCACCTTGTTTTCTAAGGCGAATTGATATACTGCTTTAAAGGAATAATGCCTACAACTCAGTGTTTTCATGGGTGAGGAATACGACCTTTGTGCAAAATAACCCCCTTAGACACACTGTTGATGTCGTGAGAAAATCATTAACGTTAGAAAGAAAAGGGTCTACCACCTTGTTCAGCATTGTGAACTGAGTTAGCTGGGTAAAGGAATACTGCCTACCTCTCAGCGTTTTCATGGGTGAGGAACACAACTGTTGCAAAATATTCCATGCAAGCGAATGGAAGATTCCTGGTAGCACTTGTAAGAGAGTCATGAATGTTTGAAGCAACAAGGTCTAGCAAGTTGTATAGCATTCGAATTGACTTAGCTGTTAAAAGGAATACTGCCTTCTTCTCAGAGTTTTCGGGGTCAGGAACCTCACCTTTGTGCAAAATTGCCTCTGTGAAGTGAATGGAGAAACACTGTAGCTCCTGTAAGAAAACCATTAATGTTAGAAGGAAGAGGGTCAAGCACCTTCTTCAGCTTTGGGAATTGAGTGAGTTGTTTAATGGAATACCACCTACCTCTCAGCTTTTTCAGGGATGAGGTCTACCAGGTGTTTTCAAAATTGCCCCATTCGAGTGAATGGAAGCTGCACTGTAGGTCTTATAAGAGAGACATTACTGTTAACAGGAAGAGGGCCTAGCACTCTGTTGAAGATTCTCAACTGTGTTAGCTGTTGAAGGACATACTGATATCTCTCAGTGTTTTTATGTGTGAGAACCTTCAACTTTGTGCAAACTCTCCTGTGTCAAGTGACTGCACCCAGCGCTGCAGGTGTTCTGAGAAAAGTATGATTGTTACAAGCAGGAGGGTGAAGCACCTTGTCTTTGGATGAGACTTGAGTAACTTGCTTCAAGGAATACTGCCTACCACTCAGTGTTTTCAAGGATGTGGAAAATCACCTTTGTGCAACACCAACCCTTTGAAGAGAATGGAAGAAGTTCTGAGGCCCTTCTCAGAAAATTCTTTAGGTTGGAAGCAAGTCGGTCCAGCAACTTGTCTAACAGTGTGAGTAGAGTGAAGTTTACAAGGAAGACCACATACTTCTCACTGTTTGAAAGTGTGAGGAAATTGATTTTGGGGCAAAATGGTCTGTGTCCATGAAGTTAAGTATTACTGTATGTCTGTAGGACAACCACAAATGTTACAAAAAAGATGCTCTAGCACCCTGTTAAGCATTGTGAATTGAGTTACCTGTTGAAGGGCATAGTGCCTAACTCTCAGTGTTTTTATGGGTGGAGCAACCTCAAGCTTGAGCAAAATGACCTCTTTGAAGTCAATGGAACCAGCACTACATCTCTTGGAAGAGAAGTATGAATGTTAGAAGCAGGAGGGTCAAGCACATTGTTTTCTAAGGCGAATTGATATACTGCTTTAAAGGAATAAAGCCTACAACTCAGTGTTTTCAAGGATGTAAAAAATCACCTTTGTGCAACACCACCCCTTTGAAGAGAATGGAAGAAGTTCTGAGGCCCTTATCAGAAAATTCTTTAGGTTGGAAGTAAGTCGGTCCAGCAACTTGTGTAACAGTGTGAGTAGAGTGAAGTTTACAAGGAAGACCACCTACCTCTCACGGTTTGAAAGTGTGAGGAACTTGATTTTCGGGCAAAATGGCCTGTGTCCATGAAGGGAAGTATTACTGCATGTCTTGTAGCACAACCAAAAATGTTACAAGAAAGATGCTCTAGCACTTTGTTCAGCAGCTTCAAGTGATGTAGCATGCAAAAGGTACACTGCCTATCTGTCAGGGTTTGACAGTGTGAGCAATTCCATCTTTGTGCCAATAGACCCTTTCCACTGAATGGAACAGGCACTGTGTCTCTTGCAAGCAGGTGTCAGGGTTCCCAGCAGGAGTTGCAAGCACATTGTTTCCCTGTGAGATTTGCATTAGCATGTGAAAGGAGTGCTTGCCAAATGAAAGCCTTTGACAAGGGAGAATCATTCACTCCTTGAAAAATGCCCACTTGTGAGGAAATAGTCCAACACTTGTAGCTCAGAGCAGGATGCAATGTGTGAGAGGCAGGAATAGTTTGCAACTTGTCTCCTTATGAGAAATGAGTTACCTGTTGAAAGGAATACTGGCTACGCCTGAGGTTTTTCATGTGTGAGGAACACCACAGTTCGACCCAATAGCTGCATTCAACTGAATGGAACCAGAACAGTTGAGGACACATGAAAACCATTCATTCCAGCAGCAAGAGGGTCTGGAATGTTGTTTAAAAGTGAGAATTGAGGGAGCTTTACAAAGGAATGCTACCTGTCTCTCAGGCTTTTACAGTGTGAAAAAGATTATCTTTGTGCAAAGTAGCCGCTTCAATGGAAGGAAGAAGCACTGTTTCCCCTGTAAGAGAAGCATAAGTGTTAAAAGCAAGAGGGTCAAGCACCTTGTTAAGCATGGCGAATTGAGTTACATGTTTAAGGCAATACTGCCTAACTCTCAGTGTTTTCAGGGGGAGGAACATCAATTTGCTGCTAAATAGCTCCTTTCAAGTGAATGGAGGCATACTGTAGGTCTTCTAAGACAATCATTAATGGTAGAAGCAAGTGGGTCTAGCACCCTGTTAAGCATTGTGAATTGAGTTACCTGTTGAAGGGCATAGTGCCTAACTCTCAGTGTTTTTATGGGTGGAGGAACCTCAAGCTTGAGCAAAATGACCTCTTTCAAGTCAATAGAACCAGCACTACATCTCTTGGAAGAGAAGTATGAATGTTAGAAGCAGGAGGGTCAAGCACCTTGTTTTCTAAGGCGAATTGATATACTGCTTTAAAGGAATAATGCCTACAACTCAGTGTTTTCATGGGTGATGAATACGACCTTTGTGCAAAATAACCCCCTTAGACACACTGTTGATGTCGTGAGAAAATCATTAACGTTAGAAAGAAAAGGGTCTACCACCTTGTTCAGCATTGTGAACTGAGTTAGCTGGGTAAAGGAATACTGCCTACCTCTCAGCGTTTTCATGGGTGAGGAACACAACTGTTGCAAAATATTCCATGCAAGCGAATGGAAGATTCCTGGTAGCTCTTGTAAAAGAGTCATGAATGTTTGAAGCACGGGGTCTACCAAGTTGTTTAGCATGGTGAATTTACTTAGCTATTTAAAGGAATACGGCCTACTTCTCAGAGTTTTCGGGCTCAGGAACCTCACCTTTGTGGAAAATTGCCTCTGTGAAGTGAATGGAGAAACACTGTAGCTCTTGTAAGAAAACCATTAATGTTACAAGGAAGAGGGACAAGCACCTTCTTCAGCTTTGGGAATTGAGTGAGTTGTTTAATGGAATACCACCTACCTCTCAGCTTTTTCAGGGATGAGGACTACCAGGTGTTTTCAAAATTGCCCCATTCGAGTGAATGGAAGCTGCACTGTAGGCCTTACAAGAGAGACATTACTGTTAACAGGAAGAGGACCTAGCACTCTGTTGAGGATTCTCAACTGAGTTAGCTGTTGAAGGACATACTGATACCTCTCGGTGTTTTTATGTGTGAGAACCTTCAACTTTGTGCAAACTCTCCTGTGTCAAGTGACTGCACCCAGCGCTGCAGGTGTTGTGAGAAAAGTATGAACGTTACAAGCGGGAGGGTGAAGCACCTTGTCTTTGGATGAGACTTGAGTAACTTGCTTCAAGGAATACTGCCTACCACTCAGTGTTTTCAAGGATGTGCAAAATCACCTTTGTGCAACATCACCCCTTTGAACAGAATGGAAGAAGTTCTGAGGCCCTTCTCAGAAAATTCTTTAGGTTGGAAGCAAGTCGGTCCAGCAACTTGCGTAACAGTGTGAGTAGAGTGAAGTTGACAAGGAAGACCACCTACCTCTCACGGTTTGAAAGTGTGAGGAACTTGATTTTCGGGCAAAATGGCCTGTGTCCATGAAGGGAAGTATTACTGCATGTCTTGTAGCACAACCAAAAATGTTACAAGAAACATGCTCTAGCACTTTGTTCAGCAGCTTCAAGTGATGTAGCATGCAAAAGGTACACTGCCTATCTGTCAGGGTTTGACAGTGTGAGCAATTCCATCTTTGTGCCAATAGACCCTTTCCACTGAATGGAACAGGCACTGTGTCTCTTGCAAGCAGGTGTCAGGGTTCCCAGCAGGAGTTGCAAGCACATTGTTTCCCTGTGAGATTTGCATTAGCATGTGAAAGGAGTGCTTGCCAAATGAAAGCCTTTGACAAGGGAGAATCATTCACTCCTTGAAAAATGCCCACTTGTGAGGAAATAGTCCAACACTTGTAGCTCAGAGCAGGATGCAATGTGTGAGAGGCAGGAATAGTTTGCAACTTGTCTCCTTATGAGAAATGAGTTACCTGTTGAAAGGAATACTGACTACCCCTGAGTCTTTTCATGAGTGAAGAACACCACCGTTTGGCCAAATAGCTGCATTCATTTGAATGGAATCAGAACAGTTGAGGATGCATGAAAACCATTCATTCCAGCAGCAAGAGGGTCTGGAATGTTGTTTATAAGTGAGAATTGTGTGAGCTTTACAAAGGAATGCTACCTCTCTCTCAGGCTTTTACAATGTGAAGAAGATTATCTTTGTGCAAAATAGCCGTTTCAACGGGACGAAGAAGCACTGTTTCCCCTGTAAGAGAAGCATAAGTGTTACAAGCAAGAGGGTCAAGCACCTTGTTAAGCATGGCGAATTGAGTTACCTGTTTAAGGCAATACTGCCTAACTCTCAGTGTTTTCAGGGGGAGGAACATCAATGTGCTGCTAAATAGCTCCTTTCAAGTGAATGGAGGCATACTATAGGTGTTCTAAGACAATCATTAATGGTAGAAGCAAGAGGGTCTAGCACCCTGTTAAGCATTGTGAATTGAGTTCCCTGTTGAAGGGCATAGTGCCTAACTCTCAGTGTTTTTATGGGTGGAGGAACCTCAAGCTTGAGCAAAATGACCTCTTTCAAGTCAATGGAACCAGCACTTCATCTCTTGGAAGAGAAGTATGAATGTTTGAAGGAGGAGGGTCAAGCACCTTGTTTTCTAAGGCGAATTGATATACTGCTTTAAAGGAATAATGCCTACAACTCAGTGTTTTCATGGGTGAGGAATACCACCTTTCTGAAAAATAACCCAATTAGTCACACTGTTGATGTCATGAGAAAATCATTAACGTTAGAAAGAAAAGGTTCTACCACCTTGTTCAGCATTGTGTACTGAGTTAGCTGGGTAAAGGAATACTGTCTACCTCTTAGCGTTTTCATGGGTGAGGAACACACCTGTTGCAAAATATCCCATGCAATCGAATTTAAGATTCCTGGTAGCTCTTGTAAAAGAGTCATGAATGTTTGAAGCAACGGGGTCTACCAAGTTGTTTAGCATGGTGAATTTACTTAGCTATTTAAAGGAATACGGCCTACTTCTCAGAGTTTTCGGGCTCAGGAACCTCACCTTTGTGGAAAATTGCCTCTGTGAAATGAATGGAGAAACACTGTAGCTCTTGTAAGAAAACCATTAATGTTACAAGGAAGAGGGACAAGCACCTTCTTCAGCTTTGGGAATTGAGTGAGTTGTTTAATGGAATACCACCTACCTCTCAGCTTTTTCAGGGATGAGGACTACCAGGTGTTTTCAAAATTGCCCCATTCGAGTGAATGGAAGCTGCACTGTAGGCCTTACAAGAGAGACATTACTGTTAACAGGAAGAGGACCTAGCACTCTGTTGAGGATTCTCAACTGAGTTAGCTGTTGAAGGACATACTGATACCTCTCGGTGTTTTTATGTGTGAGAACCTTCAACTTTGTGCAAACTCTCCTGTGTCAAGTGACTGCACCCAGCGCTGCAGGTGTTGTGAGAAAAGTATGAATGTTACAAGCGGGAGGGTGAAGCACCTTGTCTTTGGATGAGACTTGAGTAACTTGCTTCAAGGAATACTGCCTACCACTCAGTGTTTTCAAGGATGTGCAAAATCACCTTTGTGCAACATCACCCCTTTGAACAGAATGGAAGAAGTTCTGAGGCCCTTATCAGAAAATTCTTTAGGTTGGAAGCAAGTCGGTCCAGGAACTTGCGTAACAGTGTGAGTAGAGTGAAGTTTACAAGGAAGACCACCTACCTCTCACGGTTTGAAAGTGTGAGGAACTTGATTTTGGGGCAAAATGGCCTGTGTCCATGAAGGGAAGGATTACTGGATGTCTGTAGGACAACCACAAATGTTACAAGAAAGATGCTCTAGCACTTTGTTCAGCAGCTTCAAGTGATGTAGCATGCAAAAGGAACACTGCCTATCTGTCAGGGTTTGACAGTGTGAGCAATTCCATCTTTGTGCCAATGGACCCTTTCCACTGAATGGAACAGGCACTATGTCTCTTGCAAGCAGATGTCAGGGTTCGCAGCAGGAGTTGCAGGCACATTGTTTCCCTGTGAAAGTTGAATTAGCATGTGAAAGGAGTGCTGGCCAAATGAAAGCCTTTGACAATGGAGAATCATTCACTCCTTGAAAAATACCCACTTCTGAGGAAATAGACCAACACTTGTAGCTCAGAGCAGGATGCAATGTGTGAGAGGCAGGAATAGTTTGCAACTTTGTCTCCCTATGAGAAATGAGTTACCTGTTGAAAGGAATACTGGCTACGCCTGAGGTTTTTCATGTGTGAGGAACACCACGGTTCGGCCAAATAGCTGCTTTCAACTGAATGGAATCAGAACAGTTGAGGATGCATGAAAACCATACATTCCAGCAGCAAGAGGGTCTGGAATGTTGTTTAAAAGTGAGAATTGAGTGAGCTTTACAAAGGAATGCGACCTGTCTCTCAGGCTTTTACAGTGTGAAGAAGATTATCTTTGTGCAAAATAGCCTTTTCAATGGAAGGAAGAAGCACTGTTTCCCCTGTAAGAGAAGCATAAGTGTTACAAGCAAGAGGGTCAAGCACCTTGTTAAGCATGGCGAATTGAGTTACCTGTTTAAGGCAATATTGCCTAACTCTCAGTGTTTTCAGGGGGAGGAACATCAATGTGCTGCTAAATAGCTCCTTTCAAGTGAATGGAGGCATACTGTAGGTCTTCTAAGACAATCATTAATGGTAGAAGCAAGAGGGTCTAGCACCCTGTTAAGCATTGTGAATTGAGTTACCTGTTGAAGGGCATAGTGCCTAATTCTCAGTGTTTTTATGGGTGGAGGAACCTCAAGCTTGAGCAAAAAGACCTCTTTCAAGTCAATGGAACCAGCACTACATCTCTTGGAAGAGAAGTATGAATGTTAGAAGCAGGAGGGTCAAGCACCTTGTTTTCTAAGGCGAATTGATATACTGCTTTAAAGGAATAATGATTACAACTAAGTGTTTTCAAGGATGTGGAAAATCACCTTTGTGCAACATCACCACTCTGAAGAGAATGGAAGAAGTTCTGAGGCCCTTCTCAGAAAATTCTTTAGGTTGGAAGCAAGTGGTTCCAGCAACTTGCGTAACAGTGTGAGTAGAGTGAAGTTTACAAGGAAGACCACCTACCTCTCACGGTTTGAAAGTGTGAGGAACTTGATTTTGGGGCAAAATGGCCTGTGTCCATGAAGGGAAGTATTACTGTATGTCTGTAGGACAACCACAAATGTTACAAGAAAGATGCTCTAGCACTTTGTTCAGCAGCTTCAAGTGATGTAGCATGCAAAAGGTACACTGCCTATCTGTCAGGGTTTGACAGTGTGAGCAATTCCATCTTTGTGCCAATAGACCCTTTCCACTGAATGGAACAGGCACTGTGTCTCTTGCAAGCAGGTGTCAGGGTTCCCAGCAGGAGTTGCAAGCACATTGTTTCCCTGTGAGATTTGCATTAGCATGTGAAAGGAGTGCTTGCCAAATGAAAGCCTTTGACAAGGGAGAATCATTCACTCCTTGAAAAATACCCATTTCCGAGGAAATAGATCAACACTTGTAGCTCAGAGCAGGATGCAATGTGTGAGAGGCAGGAATAGTTTGCAACTTGTCTCCCTATGAGAAATGAGTTACCTGTTGAAAGGAATACTGGCTACCCCTGAGGTTTTTCATGTGTGAGGAACACCACGGTTCGGCCAAATAGCTGCTTTCAACTGAATGGAATCAGAACAGTTGAGGATGCATGAAAACCATACATTCCAGCAGCAAGAGGGTCTGGAATGTTGTTTAAAAGTGAGAATTGAGTGAGCTTTACAAAGGAATGCGACCTGTCTCTCAGGCTTTTACAGTGTGAAGAAGATTATCTTTGTGCAAAATAGCCTTTTCAATGGAAGGAAGAAGCACTGTTTCCCCTGTAAGAGAAGCATAAGTGTTACAAGCAAGAGGGTCAAGCACCTTGTTAAGCATGGCGAATTGAGTTACCTGTTTAAGGCAATATTGCCTAACTCTCAGTGTTTTCAGGGGGAGGAACATCAATGTGCTGCTAAATAGCTCCTTTCAAGTGAATGGAGGCATACTGTAGGTCTTCTAAGACAATCATTAATGGTAGAAGCAAGAGGGTCTAGCACCCTGTTAAGCATTGTGAATTGAGTTACCTGTTGAAGGGCATAGTGCCTAATTCTCAGTGTTTTTATGGGTGGAGGAACCTCAAGCTTGAGCAAAAAGACCTCTTTCAAGTCAATGGAACCAGCACTACATCTCTTGGAAGAGAAGTATGAATGTTAGAAGCAGGAGGGTCAAGCACCTTGTTTTCTAAGGCGAATTGATATACTGCTTTAAAGGAATAATGATTACAACTAAGTGTTTTCAAGGATGTGGAAAATCACCTTTGTGCAACATCACCACTCTGAAGAGAATGGAAGAAGTTCTGAGGCCCTTCTCAGAAAATTCTTTAGGTTGGAAGCAAGTGGTTCCAGCAACTTGCGTAACAGTGTGAGTAGAGTGAAGTTTACAAGGAAGACCACCTACCTCTCACGGTTTGAAAGTGTGAGGAACTTGATTTTGGGGCAAAATGGCCTGTGTCCATGAAGGGAAGTATTACTGTATGTCTGTAGGACAACCACAAATGTTACAAGAAAGATGCTCTAGCACTTTGTTCAGCAGCTTCAAGTGATGTAGCATGCAAAAGGTACACTGCCTATCTGTCAGGGTTTGACAGTGTGAGCAATTCCATCTTTGTGCCAATAGACCCTTTCCACTGAATGGAACAGGCACTGTGTCTCTTGCAAGCAGGTGTCAGGGTTCCCAGCAGGAGTTGCAAGCACATTGTTTCCCTGTGAGATTTGCATTAGCATGTGAAAGGAGTGCTTGCCAAATGAAAGCCTTTGACAAGGGAGAATCATTCACTCCTTGAAAAATACCCATTTCCGAGGAAATAGATCAACACTTGTAGCTCAGAGCAGGATGCAATGTGTGAGAGGCAGGAATAGTTTGCAACTTGTCTCCCTATGAGAAATGAGTTACCTGTTGAAAGGAATACTGGCTACCCCTGAGGTTTTTCATGTGTGAGGAACACCACCGTTCGGCCAAAATGCTGCATTCAACTGAATGGAACCAGAACAGTTGAGGATGCATGAAAACCATTCATTCCAGCAGCAAGAGGGTCTGTAATGTTGTTTAAAAGTGAGAATTGAGTGAGCTTTACAAAGGAATGCGACCTGTCTCTCAGGCTTTTACAGTGTGAAAAAGATTATCTTTGTGCAAAATAGATATTTCAATGGAAGGAAGAAGCACTGTTTCCCCTGTAAGAGAAGCATAAGTGTTACAAGCAAGAGGGTCAAGCACCTTGTTAAGCATGGCGAATTGAGTTACCTGTTTAAGGCAATACTGCCTAACTCTCAGTGTTTTCAGGGGGAGGAACATCAATGTGCTGCTAAATAGCTCCTTTCAAGTGAATGGAGGCATACTGTAGGTCCTCTAAGACAATCATTAATGGTAGAAGCAAGAGGGTCTAGCACCCTGTTAAGCATTGTGAATTGAGTTCCCTGTTGAAGGGCATAGTGCCTAACTCTCAGTGTTTTTATGGGTGGAGGAACCTCAAGCTTGAGCAAAAAGACCTCTTTCAAGTCAATGGAACCAGCACTACATCTCTTGGAAGAGAAGTATGAATGTTAGAACCAGGAGGGTCAAGCACCTTGTTTTCTAAGGCGAATTGATATACTGCTTTAAAGGAATAATGATTACAACTAAGTGTTTTCAAGGATGTGGAAAATCACCTTTGTGCAACATCACCACTCTGAAGAGAATGGAAGAAGTTCTGAGGCCCTTCTCAGAAAATTCTTTAGGTTGGAAGCAAGTCGGTCCAGCAACTTGTGTAACAGTGTGAGTAGAGTGAAGTTTACAAGGAAGACCACCTACCTCTCACGGTTTGAAAGTGTGAGGAACTTGATTTTCGGGCAAAATGGCCTGTGTCCATGAAGGGAAGTATTACTGCATGTCTTGTAGCACAACCAAAAATGTTACAAGAAAGATGCTCTAGCACTTTGTTCAGCAGCTTCAAGTGATGTAGCATGCAAAAGGTACACTGCCTATCTGTCAGGGTTTGACAGTGTGAGCAATTCCATCTTTGTGCCAATAGACCCTTTCCACTGAATGGAACAGGCACTGTGTCTCTTGCAAGCAGGTGTCAGGGTTCCCAGCAGGAGTTGCAAGCACATTGTTTCCCTGTGAGATTTGCATTAGCATGTGAAAGGAGTGCTTGCCAAATGAAAGCCTTTGACAAGGGAGAATCATTCACTCCTTGAAAAATGCCCACTTGTGAGGAAATAGTCCAACACTTGTAGCTCAGAGCAGGATGCAATGTGTGAGAGGCAGGAATAGTTTGCAACTTGTCTCCTTATGAGAAATGAGTTACCTGTTGAAAGGAATACTGGCTACGCCTGAGGTTTTTCATGTGTGAGGAACACCACAGTTCGGCCCAATAGCTGCATTCAACTGAATGGAACCAGAACAGTTGAGGACGCATGAAAACCATTCATTCCAGCAGCAAGAGGGTCTGGAATGTTGTTTAAAAGTGAGAATTGAGGGAGCTTTACAAAGGAATGCTACCTGTCTCTCAGGCTTTTACAGTGTGAAAAAGATTATCTTTGTGCAAAGTAGCCGTTTCAATGGAAGGAAGAAGCACTGTTTCCCCTGTAAGAGAAGCATAAGTGTTACAAGCAAGAGGGTCAAGCACCTTGTTAAGCATGGCGAATTGAGTTATATGTTTAAGGCAATACTGCCTAACTCTCAGTGTTTTCAGGGGGAGGAACATCAATGTGCTGCTAAATAGCTCCTTTCAAGTGAATGGAGGCATACTGTAGGTCTTCTAAGACAATCATTAATGGTAGAAGCAAGTGGGTCTAGCACCCTGTTAAGCATTGTGAATTGAGTTACCTGTTGAAGGGCATAGTGCCTAACTCTCAGTGTTTTTATGGGTGGAGGAACCTCAACCTTGAGCAAAATGACCTCTTTCAAGTCAATAGAACCAGCACTACATCTCTTGGAAGAGAAGTATGAATGTTAGAAGCAGGAGGGTCAAGCACCTTGTTTTCTAAGGCGAATTGATATACTGCTTTAAAGGAATAATGCCTACAACTCAGTGTTTTCAAGGATGTGGAAAATCACCTTTGTGCAACATCACCACTCTGAAGAGAATGGAAGAAGTTCTGAGGCCCTTCTCAGAAAATTCTTTAGGTTGGAAGCAAGTGGTTCCAGCAACTTGCGTAACAGTGTGAGTAGAGTGAAGTTTACAAGGAAGACCACCTACCTCTCACGGTTTGAAAGTGTGAGGAACTTGATTTTGGGGCAAAATGGCCTGTGTCCATGAAGGGAAGTATTACTGTATGTCTGTAGGACAACCACAAATGTTACAAGAAAGATGCTCTAGCACTTTGTTCAGCAGCTTCAAGTGATGTAGCATGCAAAAGGTACACTGCCTATCTGTCAGGGTTTGACAGTGTGAGCAATTCCATCTTTGTGCCAATAGACCCTTTCCACTGAATGGAACAGGCACTGTGTCTCTTGCAAGCAGGTGTCAGGGTTCCCAGCAGGAGTTGCAAGCACATTGTTTCCCTGTGAGATTTGCATTAGCATGTGAAAGGAGTGCTTGCCAAATGAAAGCCTTTGACAAGGGAGAATCATTCACTCCTTGAAAAATACCCATTTCCGAGGAAATAGATCAACACTTGTAGCTCAGAGCAGGATGCAATGTGTGAGAGGCAGGAATAGTTTGCAACTTGTCTCCCTATGAGAAATGAGTTACCTGTTGAAAGGAATACTGGCTACCCCTGAGGTTTTTCATGTGTGAGGAACACCACCGTTCGGCCAAAATGCTGCATTCAACTGAATGGAACCAGAACAGTTGAGGATGCATGAAAACCATTCATTCCAGCAGCAAGAGGGTCTGTAATGTTGTTTAAAAGTGAGAATTGAGTGAGCTTTACAAAGGAATGCGACCTGTCTCTCAGGCTTTTACAGTGTGAAAAAGATTATCTTTGTGCAAAATAGATATTTCAATGGAAGGAAGAAGCACTGTTTCCCCTGTAAGAGAAGCATAAGTGTTACAAGCAAGAGGGTCAAGCACCTTGTTAAGCATGGCGAATTGAGTTACCTGTTTAAGGCAATACTGCCTAACTCTCAGTGTTTTCAGGGGGAGGAACATCAATGTGCTGCTAAATAGCTCCTTTCAAGTGAATGGAGGCATACTGTAGGTCCTCTAAGACAATCATTAATGGTAGAAGCAAGAGGGTCTAGCACCCTGTTAAGCATTGTGAATTGAGTTCCCTGTTGAAGGGCATAGTGCCTAACTCTCAGTGTTTTTATGGGTGGAGGAACCTCAAGCTTGAGCAAAAAGACCTCTTTCAAGTCAATGGAACCAGCACTACATCTCTTGGAAGAGAAGTATGAATGTTAGAACCAGGAGGGTCAAGCACCTTGTTTTCTAAGGCGAATTGATATACTGCTTTAAAGGAATAATGATTACAACTAAGTGTTTTCAAGGATGTGGAAAATCACCTTTGTGCAACATCACCACTCTGAAGAGAATGGAAGAAGTTCTGAGGCCCTTCTCAGAAAATTCTTTAGGTTGGAAGCAAGTCGGTCCAGCAACTTGTGTAACAGTGTGAGTAGAGTGAAGTTTACAAGGAAGACCACCTACCTCTCACGGTTTGAAAGTGTGAGGAACTTGATTTTCGGGCAAAATGGCCTGTGTCCATGAAGGGAAGTATTACTGCATGTCTTGTAGCACAACCAAAAATGTTACAAGAAAGATGCTCTAGCACTTTGTTCAGCAGCTTCAAGTGATGTAGCATGCAAAAGGTACACTGCCTATCTGTCAGGGTTTGACAGTGTGAGCAATTCCATCTTTGTGCCAATAGACCCTTTCCACTGAATGGAACAGGCACTGTGTCTCTTGCAAGCAGGTGTCAGGGTTCCCAGCAGGAGTTGCAAGCACATTGTTTCCCTGTGAGATTTGCATTAGCATGTGAAAGGAGTGCTTGCCAAATGAAAGCCTTTGACAAGGGAGAATCATTCACTCCTTGAAAAATGCCCACTTGTGAGGAAATAGTCCAACACTTGTAGCTCAGAGCAGGATGCAATGTGTGAGAGGCAGGAATAGTTTGCAACTTGTCTCCTTATGAGAAATGAGTTACCTGTTGAAAGGAATACTGGCTACGCCTGAGGTTTTTCATGTGTGAGGAACACCACAGTTCGGCCCAATAGCTGCATTCAACTGAATGGAACCAGAACAGTTGAGGACGCATGAAAACCATTCATTCCAGCAGCAAGAGGGTCTGGAATGTTGTTTAAAAGTGAGAATTGAGGGAGCTTTACAAAGGAATGCTACCTGTCTCTCAGGCTTTTACAGTGTGAAAAAGATTATCTTTGTGCAAAGTAGCCGTTTCAATGGAAGGAAGAAGCACTGTTTCCCCTGTAAGAGAAGCATAAGTGTTACAAGCAAGAGGGTCAAGCACCTTGTTAAGCATGGCGAATTGAGTTATATGTTTAAGGCAATACTGCCTAACTCTCAGTGTTTTCAGGGGGAGGAACATCAATGTGCTGCTAAATAGCTCCTTTCAAGTGAATGGAGGCATACTGTAGGTCTTCTAAGACAATCATTAATGGTAGAAGCAAGTGGGTCTAGCACCCTGTTAAGCATTGTGAATTGAGTTACCTGTTGAAGGGCATAGTGCCTAACTCTCAGTGTTTTTATGGGTGGAGGAACCTCAACCTTGAGCAAAATGACCTCTTTCAAGTCAATAGAACCAGCACTACATCTCTTGGAAGAGAAGTATGAATGTTAGAAGCAGGAGGGTCAAGCACCTTGTTTTCTAAGGCGAATTGATATACTGCTTTAAAGGAATAATGCCTACAACTCAGTGTTTTCATGGGTGAGGAATACGACCTTTGTGCAAAATAACCCCCTTAGACACACTGTTGATGTCGTGAGAAAATCATTAACGTTAGAAAGAAAAGGGTCTACCACCTTGTTCAGCATTGTGAACTGAGTTAGCTGGGTAAAGGAATACTGCCTACCTCTCAGCGTTTTCATGGGTGAGGAACACAACTGTTGCAAAATATTCCATGCAAGCGAATGGAAGATTCCTGGTAGCACTTGTAAGAGAGTCATGAATGTTTGAAGCAACAAGGTCTAGCAAGTTGTATAGCATTCGAATTGACTTAGCTGTTAAAAGGAATACTGCCTTCTTCTCAGAGTTTTCGGGGTCAGGAACCTCACCTTTGTGCAAAATTGCCTCTGTGAAGTGAATGGAGAAACACTGTAGCTCCTGTAAGAAAACCATTAATGTTAGAAGGAAGAGGGTCAAGCACCTTCTTCAGCTTTGGGAATTGAGTGAGTTGTTTAATGGAATACCACCTACCTCTCAGCTTTTTCAGGGATGAGGTCTACCAGGTGTTTTCAAAATTGCCCCATTCGAGTGAATGGAAGCTGCACTGTAGGTCTTATAAGAGAGACATTACTGTTAACAGGAAGAGGGCCTAGCACTCTGTTGAAGATTCTCAACTGTGTTAGCTGTTGAAGGACATACTGATATCTCTCAGTGTTTTTATGTGTGAGAACCTTCAACTTTGTGCAAACTCTCCTGTGTCAAGTGACTGCACCCAGCGCTGCAGGTGTTCTGAGAAAAGTATGATTGTTACAAGCAGGAGGGTGAAGCACCTTGTCTTTGGATGAGACTTGAGTAACTTGCTTCAAGGAATACTGCCTACCACTCAGTGTTTTCAAGGATGTGGAAAATCACCTTTGTGCAACACCAACCCTTTGAAGAGAATGGAAGAAGTTCTGAGGCCCTTCTCAGAAAATTCTTTAGGTTGGAAGCAAGTCGGTCCAGCAACTTGTCTAACAGTGTGAGTAGAGTGAAGTTTACAAGGAAGACCACATACTTCTCACTGTTTGAAAGTGTGAGGAAATTGATTTTGGGGCAAAATGGTCTGTGTCCATGAAGTTAAGTATTACTGTATGTCTGTAGGACAACCACAAATGTTACAAAAAAGATGCTCTAGCACCCTGTTAAGCATTGTGAATTGAGTTACCTGTTGAAGGGCATAGTGCCTAACTCTCAGTGTTTTTATGGGTGGAGCAACCTCAAGCTTGAGCAAAATGACCTCTTTGAAGTCAATGGAACCAGCACTACATCTCTTGGAAGAGAAGTATGAATGTTAGAAGCAGGAGGGTCAAGCACATTGTTTTCTAAGGCGAATTGATATACTGCTTTAAAGGAATAAAGCCTACAACTCAGTGTTTTCAAGGATGTAAAAAATCACCTTTGTGCAACACCACCCCTTTGAAGAGAATGGAAGAAGTTCTGAGGCCCTTATCAGAAAATTCTTTAGGTTGGAAGTAAGTCGGTCCAGCAACTTGTGTAACAGTGTGAGTAGAGTGAAGTTTACAAGGAAGACCACCTACCTCTCACGGTTTGAAAGTGTGAGGAACTTGATTTTCGGGCAAAATGGCCTGTGTCCATGAAGGGAAGTATTACTGCATGTCTTGTAGCACAACCAAAAATGTTACAAGAAAGATGCTCTAGCACTTTGTTCAGCAGCTTCAAGTGATGTAGCATGCAAAAGGTACACTGCCTATCTGTCAGGGTTTGACAGTGTGAGCAATTCCATCTTTGTGCCAATAGACCCTTTCCACTGAATGGAACAGGCACTGTGTCTCTTGCAAGCAGGTGTCAGGGTTCCCAGCAGGAGTTGCAAGCACATTGTTTCCCTGTGAGATTTGCATTAGCATGTGAAAGGAGTGCTTGCCAAATGAAAGCCTTTGACAAGGGAGAATCATTCACTCCTTGAAAAATGCCCACTTGTGAGGAAATAGTCCAACACTTGTAGCTCAGAGCAGGATGCAATGTGTGAGAGGCAGGAATAGTTTGCAACTTGTCTCCTTATGAGAAATGAGTTACCTGTTGAAAGGAATACTGGCTACGCCTGAGGTTTTTCATGTGTGAGGAACACCACAGTTCGACCCAATAGCTGCATTCAACTGAATGGAACCAGAACAGTTGAGGACACATGAAAACCATTCATTCCAGCAGCAAGAGGGTCTGGAATGTTGTTTAAAAGTGAGAATTGAGGGAGCTTTACAAAGGAATGCTACCTGTCTCTCAGGCTTTTACAGTGTGAAAAAGATTATCTTTGTGCAAAGTAGCCGCTTCAATGGAAGGAAGAAGCACTGTTTCCCCTGTAAGAGAAGCATAAGTGTTAAAAGCAAGAGGGTCAAGCACCTTGTTAAGCATGGCGAATTGAGTTACATGTTTAAGGCAATACTGCCTAACTCTCAGTGTTTTCAGGGGGAGGAACATCAATTTGCTGCTAAATAGCTCCTTTCAAGTGAATGGAGGCATACTGTAGGTCTTCTAAGACAATCATTAATGGTAGAAGCAAGTGGGTCTAGCACCCTGTTAAGCATTGTGAATTGAGTTACCTGTTGAAGGGCATAGTGCCTAACTCTCAGTGTTTTTATGGGTGGAGGAACCTCAAGCTTGAGCAAAATGACCTCTTTCAAGTCAATAGAACCAGCACTACATCTCTTGGAAGAGAAGTATGAATGTTAGAAGCAGGAGGGTCAAGCACCTTGTTTTCTAAGGCGAATTGATATACTGCTTTAAAGGAATAATGCCTACAACTC
The DNA here is from genome assembly GCF_047511655.1 of Castor canadensis. Taxonomy (NCBI): domain Eukaryota; kingdom Metazoa; phylum Chordata; class Mammalia; order Rodentia; family Castoridae; genus Castor; species Castor canadensis. Next base: position 71,764,404 of record NC_133389.1, read on the forward strand.
AGTGTTTTCATGGGTGATGAATACGACCTTTGTGCAAAATAACCCCCTTAGACACACTGTTGATGTCGTGAGAAAATCATTAACGTTAGAAAGAAAAGGGTCTACCACCTTGTTCAGCATTGTGAACTGAGTTAGCTGGGTAAAGGAATACTGCCTACCTCTCAGCGTTTTCATGGGTGAGGAACACAACTGTTGCAAAATATTCCATGCAAGCGAATGGAAGATTCCTGGTAGCTCTTGTAAAAGAGTCATGAATGTTTGAAGCACGGGGTCTACCAAGTTGTTTAGCATGGTGAATTTACTTAGCTATTTAAAGGAATACGGCCTACTTCTCAGAGTTTTCGGGCTCAGGAACCTCACCTTTGTGGAAAATTGCCTCTGTGAAGTGAATGGAGAAACACTGTAGCTCTTGTAAGAAAACCATTAATGTTACAAGGAAGAGGGACAAGCACCTTCTTCAGCTTTGGGAATTGAGTGAGTTGTTTAATGGAATACCACCTACCTCTCAGCTTTTTCAGGGATGAGGACTACCAGGTGTTTTCAAAATTGCCCCATTCGAGTGAATGGAAGCTGCACTGTAGGCCTTACAAGAGAGACATTACTGTTAACAGGAAGAGGACCTAGCACTCTGTTGAGGATTCTCAACTGAGTTAGCTGTTGAAGGACATACTGATACCTCTCGGTGTTTTTATGTGTGAGAACCTTCAACTTTGTGCAAACTCTCCTGTGTCAAGTGACTGCACCCAGCTCTGCAGGTGTTGTGAGAAAAGTATGAATGTTACAAGCGGGAGGGTGAAGCACCTTGTCTTTGGATGAGACTTGAGTAACTTGCTTCAAGGAATACTGCCTACCACTCAGTGTTTTCAAGGATGTGCAAAATCACCTTTGTGCAACATCACCCCTTTGAACAGAATGGAAGAAGTTCTGAGGCCCTTCTCAGAAAATTCTTTAGGTTGGAAGCAAGTCGGTCCAGCAACTTGCGTAACAGTGTGAGTAGAGTGAAGTTGACAAGGAAGACCACCTACCTCTCACGGTTTGAAAGTGTGAGGAACTTGATTTTCGGGCAAAATGGCCTGTGTCCATGAAGGGAAGTATTACTGCATGTCTTGTAGCACAACCAAAAATGTTACAAGAAAGATGCTCTAGCACTTTGTTCAGCAGCTTCAAGTGATGTAGCATGCAAAAGGTACACTGCCTATCTGTCAGGGTTTGACAGTGTGAGCAATTCCATCTTTGTGCCAATAGACCCTTTCCACTGAATGGAACAGGCACTGTGTCTCTTGCAAGCAGGTGTCAGGGTTCCCAGCAGGAGTTGCAAGCACATTGTTTCCCTGTGAGATTTGCATTAGCATGTGAAAGGAGTGCTTGCCAAATGAAAGCCTTTGACAAGGGAGAATCATTCACTCCTTGAAAAATGCCCACTTGTGAGGAAATAGTCCAACACTTGTAGCTCAGAGCAGGATGCAATGTGTGAGAGGCAGGAATAGTTTGCAACTTGTCTCCTTATGAGAAATGAGTTACCTTGTTGAAAGGAATACTGACTACCCCTGAGTCTTTTCATGAGTGAAGAACACCACCGTTTGGCCAAATAGCTGCATTCATTTGAATGGAATCAGAACAGTTGAGGATGCATGAAAACCATTCATTCCAGCAGCAAGAGGGTCTGGAATGTTGTTTATAAGTGAGAATTGTGTGAGCTTTACAAAGGAATGCTACCTCTCTCTCAGGCTTTTACAGTGTGAAGATTATCTTTGTGCAAAATAGCCGTTTCAACGGGACGAAGAAGCACTGTTTCCCCTGTAAGAGAAGCATAAGTGTTACAAGCAAGAGGGTCAAGCACCTTGTTAAGCATGGCGAATTGAGTTACCTGTTTAAGGCAATACTGCCTAACTCTCAGTGTTTTCAGGGGGAGGAACATCAATGTGCTGCTAAATAGCTCCTTTCAAGTGAATGGAGGCATACTATAGGTCTTTTAAGACAATCATTAATGGTAGAAGCAAGAGGGTCTAGCACCCTGTTAAGCATTGTGAATTGAGTTCCCTGTTGAAGGGCATAGTGCCTAACTCTCAGTGTTTTTATGGGTGGAGGAACCTCAAGCTTGAGCAAAATGACCTCTTTCAAGTCAATGGAACCAGCACTTCATCTCTTGGAAGAGAAGTATGAATGTTAGAAGGAGGAGGGTCAAGCACCTTGTTTTCTAAGGCGAATTGATATACTGCTTTAAAGGAATAATGCCTACAACTCAGTGTTTTCATGGGTGAGGAATACCACCTTTCTGAAAAATAACCCAATTAGTCACACTGTTGATGTCATGAGAAAATCATTAACGTTAGAAAGAAAAGGGTCTACCACCTTGTTCAGCATTGTGTACTGAGTTAGCTGGGTAAAGGAATACTGTCTACCTCTTAGCGTTTTCATGGGTGAGGAACACACCTGTTGCAAAATATCCCATGCAATCGAATTTAAGATTCCTGGTAGCTCTTGTAAAAGAGTCATGAATGTTTGAAGCAACGGGGTCTACCAAGTTGTTTAGCATGGTGAATTTACTTAGCTATTTAAAGGAATACGGCCTACTTCTCAGAGTTTTCGGGCTCAGGAACCTCACCTTTGTGGAAAATTGCCTCTGTGAAATGAATGGAGAAACACTGTAGCTCTTGTAAGAAAACCATTAATGTTACAAGGAAGAGGGACAAGCACCTTCTTCAGCTTTGGGAATTGAGTGAGTTGTTTAATGGAATACCACCTACCTCTCAGCTTTTTCAGGGATGAGGACTACCAGGTGTTTTCAAAATTGCCCCATTCGAGTGAATGGAAGCTGCACTGTAGGCCTTACAAGAGAGACATTACTGTTAACAGGAAGAGGACCTAGCACTCTGTTGAGGATTCTCAACTGAGTTAGCTGTTGAAGGACATACTGATACCTCTCGGTGTTTTTATGTGTGAGAACCTTCAACTTTGTGCAAACTCTCCTGTGTCAAGTGACTGCACCCAGCGCTGCAGGTGTTGTGAGAAAAGTATGAATGTTACAAGCGGGAGGGTGAAGCACCTTGTCTTTGGATGAGACTTGAGTAACTTGCTTCAAGGAATACTGCCTACCACTCAGTGTTTTCAAGGATGTGCAAAATCACCTTTGTGCAACATCACCCCTTTGAACAGAATGGAAGAAGTTCTGAGGCCCTTCTCAGAAAATTCTTTAGGTTGGAAGCAAGTCGGTCCAGGAACTTGCGTAACAGTGTGAGTAGAGTGAAGTTTACAAGGAAGACCACCTACCTCTCACGGTTTGAAAGTGTGAGGAACTTGATTTTGGGGCAAAATGGCCTGTGTCCATGAAGGGAAGGATTACTGGATGTCTGTAGGACAACCACAAATGTTACAAGAAAGATGCTCTAGCACTTTGTTCAGCAGCTTCAAGTGATGTAGCATGCAAAAGGAACACTGCCTATCTGTCAGGGTTTGACAGTGTGAGCAATTCCATCTTTGTGCCAATGGACCCTTTCCACTGAATGGAACAGGCACTATGTCTCTTGCAAGCAGATGTCAGGGTTCGCAGCAGGAGTTGCAGGCACATTGTTTCCCTGTGAAAGTTGAATTAGCATGTGAAAGGAGGGCTGGCCAAATGAAAGCCTTTGACAATGGAGAATCATTCACTCCTTGAAAAATACCCACTTCTGAGGAAATAGACCAACACTTGTAGCTCAGAGCAGGATGCAATGTGTGAGAGGCAGGAATAGTTTGCAACTTTGTCTCCCTATGAGAAATGAGTTACCTGTTGAAAGGAATACTGGCTACGCCTGAGGTTTTTCATGTGTGAGGAAGACCACGGTTCGGCCAAATAGCTGCTTTCAACTGAATGGAATCAGAACAGTTGAGGATGCATGAAAACCATACATTCCAGCAGCAAGAGGGTCTGGAATGTTGTTTAAAAGTGAGAATTGAGTGAGCTTTACAAAGGAATGCGACCTGTCTCTCAGGCTTTTACAGTGTGAAGAAGATTATCTTTGTGCAAAATAGCCTTTTCAATGGAAGGAAGAAGCACTGTTTCCCCTGTAAGAGAAGCATAAGTGTTACAAGCAAGAGGGTCAAGCACCTTGTTAAGCATGGCGAATTGAGTTACCTGTTTAAGGCAATATTGCCTAACTCTCAGTGTTTTCAGGGGGAGGAACATCAACGTGCTGCTAAATAGCTCCTTTCAAGTGAATGGAGGCATACTGTAGGTCTTCTAAGACAATCATTAATGGTAGAAGCAAGAGGGTCTAGCACCCTGTTAAGCATTGTGAATTGAGTTACCTGTTGAAGGGCATAGTGCCTAATTCTCAGTGTTTTTATGGGTGGAGGAACCTCAAGCTTGAGCAAAAAGACCTCTTTCAAGTCAATGGAACCAGCACTACATCTCTTGGAAGAGAAGTATGAATGTTAGAACCAGGAGGGTCAAGCACCTTGTTTTCTAAGGCGAATTGATATACTGCTTTAAAGGAATAATGATTACAACTAAGTGTTTTCAAGGATGTGGAAAATCACCTTTGTGCAACATCACCACTCTGAAGAGAATGGAAGAAGTTCTTAGGCCCTTCTCAGAAAATTCTTTAGGTTGGAAGCAAGTGGTTCCAGCAACTTGCGTAACAGTGTGAGTAGAGTGAAGTTTACAAGGAAGACCACCTACCTCTCACGGTTTGAAAGTGTGAGGAACTTGATTTTGGGGCAAAATGGCCTGTGTCCATGAAGGGAAGTATTACTGTATGTCTGTAGGACAACCACAAATGTTACAAGAAAGATGCTCTAGCACTTTGTTCAGCAGCTTCAAGTGATGTAGCATGCAAAAGGTACACTGCCTATCTGTCAGGGTTTGACAGTGTGAGCAATTCCATCTTTGTGCCAATAGACCCTTTCCACTGAATGGAACAGGCAATATGTCTCTTGCAAGCAGGTGTCAGGGTTCCCAGCAGGAGTTGCAAGCACATTGTTTCCCTGTGAGATTTGCATTAGCATGTGAAAGGAGTGCTTGCCAAATGAAAGCCTTTGACAAGGGAGAATCATTCACTCCTTGAAAAATACCCATTTCCGAGGAAATAGATCAACACTTGTAGCTCAGAGCAGGATGCAATGTGTGAGAGGCAGGAATAGTTTGCAACTTGTCTCCCTATGAGAAATGAGTTACCTGTTGAAAGGAATACTGGCTACCCCTGAGGTTTTTCATGTGTGAGGAACACCACCGTTCGGCCAAATAGCTGCATTCAACTGAATGGAACCAGAACAGTTGAGGATGCATGAAAACCATTCATTCCAGCAGCAAGAGGGTCTGTAATGTTGTTTAAAAGTGAGAATTGAGTGAGCTTTACAAAGGAATGCGACCTGTCTCTCAGGCTTTTACAGTGTGAAAAAGATTATCTTTGTGCAAAATAGATATTTCAATGGAAGGAAGAAGCACTGTTTCCCCTGTAAGAGAAGCATAAGTGTTACAAGCAAGAGGGTCAAGCACCTTGTTAAGCATGGCGAATTGAGTTACCTGTTTAAGGCAATACTGCCTAACTCTCAGTGTTTTCAGGGGGAGGAACATCAATGTGCTGCTAAATAGCTCCTTTCAAGTGAATGGAGGCATACTGTAGGTCCTCTAAGACAATCATTAATGGTAGAAGCAAGAGGGTCTAGCACCCTGTTAAGCATTGTGAATTGAGTTCCCTGTTGAAGGGCATAGTGCCTAACTCTCAGTGTTTTTATGGGTGGAGGAACCTCAAGCTTGAGCAAAAAGACCTCTTTCAAGTCAATGGAACCAGCACTACATCTCTTGGAAGAGAAGTATGAATGTTAGAACCAGGAGGGTCAAGCACCTTGTTTTCTAAGGCGAATTGATATACTGCTTTAAAGGAATAATGATTACAACTAAGTGTTTTCAAGGATGTGGAAAATCACTTTTGTGCAACATCACCACTCTGAAGAGAATGGAAGAAGTTCTGAGGCCCTTCTCAGAAAATTCTTTAGGTTGGAAGCAAGTCGGTCCAGCAACTTGTGTAACAGTGTGAGTAGAGTGAAGTTTACAAGGAAGACCACCTACCTCTCACGGTTTGAAAGTGTGAGGAACTTGATTTTCGGGCAAAATGGCCTGTGTCCATGAAGGGAAGTATTACTGCATGTCTTGTAGCACAACCAAAAATGTTACAAGAAAGATGCTCTAGCACTTTGTTCAGCAGCTTCAAGTGATGTAGCATGCAAAAGGTACACTGCCTATCTGTCAGGGTTTGACAGTGTGAGCAATTCCATCTTTGTGCCAATAGACCCTTTCCACTGAATGGAACAGGCACTGTGTCTCTTGCAAGCAGGTGTCAGGGTTCCCAGCAGGAGCTGCAAGCACATTGTTTCCCTGTGAGATTTGCATTAGCATGTGAAAGGAGTGCTTGCCAAATGAAAGCCTTTGACAAGGGAGAATCATTCACTCCTTGAAAAATGCCCACTTGTGAGGAAATAGTCCAACACTTGTAGCTCAGAGCAGGATGCAATGTGTGAGAGGCAGGAATAGTTTGCAACTTGTCTCCTTATGAGAAATGAGTTACCTGTTGAAAGGAATACTGGCTACGCCTGAGGTTTTTCATGTGTGAGGAACACCACAGTTCGGCCCAATAGCTGCATTCAACTGAATGGAACCAGAACAGTTGAGGACGCATGAAAACCATTCATTCCAGCAGCAAGAGGGTCTGGAATGTTGTTTAAAAGTGAGAATTGAGGGAGCTTTACAAAGGAATGCTACCTGTCTCTCAGGCTTTTACAGTGTGAAAAAGATTATCTTTGTGCAAAGTAGCCGTTTCAATGGAAGGAAGAAGCACTGTTTCCCCTGTAAGAGAAGCATAAGTGTTAAAAGCAAGAGGGTCAAGCACCTTGTTAAGCATGGCGAATTGAGTTATATGTTTAAGGCAATACTGCCTAACTCTCAGTGTTTTCAGGGGGAGGAACATCAATGTGCTGCTAAATAGCTCCTTTCAAGTGAATGGAGGCATACTGTAGGTCTTCTAAGACAATCATTAATGGTAGAAGCAAGAGGGTCTAGCACCCTGTTAAGCATTGTGAATTGAGTTCCCTGTTGAAGGGCATAGTGCCTAACTCTCAGTGTTTTTATGGGTGGAGGAACCTCAAGCTTGAGCAAAATGACCTCTTTCAAGTCAATGGAACCAGCACTACATCTCTTGGAAGAGAAGTATGAATGTTAGAAGCAGGAGGGTCAAGCACCTTGTTTTCTAAGGCGAATTGATATACTGCTTTAAAGGAATAATGCCTACAACTCAGTGTTTTCATGGGTGAGGAATACCACCTTTCTGAAAAATAACCCAATTAGTCACACTGTTGATGTCATGAGAAAATCATTAACGTTAGAAAGAAAAGGGTCTACCACCTTGTTCAGCATTGTGTACTGAGTTAGCTGGGTAAAGGAATACTGTCTACCTCTTAGCGTTTTCATGGGTGAGGAACACACCTGTTGCAAAATATCCCATGCAATCGAATTTAAGATTCCTGGTAGCTCTTGTAAAAGAGTCATGAATGTTTGAAGCAACGGGGTCTACCAAGTTGTTTAGCATTGTGAATTTACTTAGCTATTTAAAGGAATACGGCCTACTTCTCAGAGTTTTCGGGCTCAGGAACCTCACCTTTGTGCAAAATTGCCTCTGTGAAGTGAATGGAGAAACACTGTAGCTCCTGTAAGAAAACCATTAATGTTACAAGGAAGAGGGACAAGCACCTTCTTCAGCTTTGGGAATTGAGTGAGTTGTTTAATGGAATACCACCTACCTCTCAGCTTTTCCAGGGATGAGGACTACCAGGTGTTTTCAAAATTGCCGCATTCGAGTGAATGGAAGCTGCACTGTAGGCCTTACAAGAGAGACATTACTGTTAACAGGAAGAGGACCTAGCACTCTGTTGAGGATTCTCAACTGAGTTAGCTGTTGAAGGACATACTGATACCTCTCGGTGTTTTTATGTGTGAGAACCTTCAACTTTGTGCAAACTCTCCTGTGTCAAGTGACTGCACCCAGCGCTGCAGGTGTTGTGAGAAAAGTATGAATGTTACAAGCGGGAGGGTGAAGCACCTTGTCTTTGGATGAGACTTGAGTAACTTGCTTCAAGGAATACTGCCTACCACTCAGTGTTTTCAAGGATGTGCAAAATCACCTTTGTGCAACATCACCCCTTTGAACAGAATGGAAGAAGTTCTGAGGCCCTTCTCAGAAAATTCTTTAGGTTGGAAGCAAGTCGGTCCAGCAATTTGCGTAACAGTGTGAGTAGAGTGAAGTTTACAAGGAAGACCACCTACCTCTCACGGTTTGAAAGTGTGAGGAACTTGATTTTGGGGCAAAATGGCCTGTGTCCATGAAGGGAAGTATTACTGTATGTCTGTAGGACAACCACAAATGTTACAAGAAAGATGCTCTAGCACTTTGTTCAGCAGCTTCAAGTGATGTAGCATGCAAAAGGTACACTGCCTATCTGTCAGGGTTTGACAGTGTGAGCAATTCCATCTTTGTGCCAATAGACCCTTTCCACTGAATGGAACAGGCAATATGTCTCTTGCAAGCAGGTGTCAGGGTTCCCAGCAGGAGTTGCAAGCACATTGTTTCCCTGTGAGATTTGCATTAGCATGTGAAAGGAGTGCTTGCCAAATGAAAGCCTTTGACAAGGGAGAATCATTCACTCCTTGAAAAATACCCATTTCCGAGGAAATAGATCAACACTTGTAGCTCAGAGCAGGATGCAATGTGTGAGAGGCAGGAATAGTTTGCAACTTGTCTCTTTATGAGAAATGAGTTACCTGTTGAAAGGAATACTGACTACCCCTGAGTCTTTTCATGAGTGAAGAACACCACCGTTTGGCCAAATAGCTGCATTCATTTGAATGGAATCAGTTGAGGATGCATGAAAACCATTCATTCCAGCAGCAAGAGGGTCTGGAATGTTGTTTATAAGTGAGAATTGTGTGAGCTTTACAAAGGAATGCTACCTCTCTCTCAGGCTTTTACAGTGTGAAGAAGATTATCTTTGTGCAAAATAGCCGTTTCAACGGGACGAAGAAGCACTGTTTCCCCTGTAAGAGAAGCATAAGTGTTACAAGCAAGAGGGTCAAGCACCTTGTTAAGCATGGCGAATTGAGTTACCTGTTTAAGGCAATACTGCCTAACTCTCAGTGTTTTCAGGGGGAGGAACATCAATGTGCTGCTAAATAGCTCCTTTCAAGTGAATGGAGGCATACTATAGGTCTTCTAAGACAATCATTAATGGTAGAAGCAAGAGGGTCTAGCACCCTGTTAAGCATTGTGAATTGAGTTCCCTGTTGAAGGGCATAGTGCCTAACTCTCAGTGTTTTTATGGGTGGAGGAACCTCAAGCTTGAGCAAAATGACCTCTTTCAAGTCAATGGAACCAGCACTTCATCTCTTGGAAGAGAAGTATGAATGTTAGAAGGAGGAGGGTCAAGCACCTTGTTTTCTAAGGCGAATTGATATACTGCTTTAAAGGAATAATGCCTACAACTCAGTGTTTTCATGGGTGAGGAATACCACCTTTCTGAAAAATAACCCAATTAGTCACACTGTTGATGTCATGAGAAAATCATTAACGTTAGAAAGAAAAGGGTCTACCACCTTGTTCAGCATTGTGTACTGAGTTAGCTGGGTAAAGGAATACTGTCTACCTCTTAGCGTTTTCATGGGTGAGGAACACACCTGTTGCAAAATATCCCATGCAATCGAATTTAAGATTCCTGGTAGCTCTTGTAAAAGAGTCATGAATGTTTGAAGCAACGGGGTCTACCAAGTTGTTTAGCATGGTGAATTTACTTAGCTATTTAAAGGAATACGGCCTACTTCTCAGAGTTTTCGGGCTCAGGAACCTCACCTTTGTGCAAAATTGCCTCTGTGAAGTGAATGGAGAAACACTGTAGCTCTTGTAAGAAAACCATTAATGTTACAAGGAAGAGGGACAAGCACCTTCTTCAGCTTTGGGAATTGAGTGAGTTGTTTAATGGAATACCACCTACCTCTCAGCTTTTCCAGGGATGAGGACTACCAGGTGTTTTCAAAATTGCCCCATTCGAGTGAATGGAAGCTGCACTGTAGGCCTTACAAGAGAGACATTACTGTTAACAGGAAGAGGACCTAGCACTCTGTTGAGGATTCTCAACTGAGTTAGCTGTTGAAGGACATACTGATACCTCTCGGTGTTTTTATGTGTGAGAACCTTCAACTTTGTGCAAACTCTCCTGTGTCAAGTGACTGCACCCAGCGCTGCAGGTGTTGTGAGAAAAGTATGAATGTTACAAGCGGGAGGGTGAAGCACCTTGTCTTTGGATGAGACTTGAGTAACTTGCTTCAAGGAATACTGCCTACCACTCAGTGTTTTCAAGGATGTGCAAAATCACCTTTGTGCAACATCACCCCTTTGAACAGAATGGAAGAAGTTCTGAGGCCCTTCTCAGAAAATTCTTTAGGTTGGAAGCAAGTCGGTCCAGCAACTTGCATAACAGTGTGAGTAGAGTGAAGTTTACAAGGAAGACCACCTACCTCTCACGGTTTGAAAGTGTGAGGAACTTCATTTTGGGGCAAAATGGCCTGTGTCCATGAAGGGAAGTATTACTGTATGTCTGTAGGACAACCACAAATGTTACAAGAAAGATGCTCTAGCACTTTGTTCAGCAGCTTCAAGTGATGTAGCATGCAAAAGGAACACTGCCTATCTGTCAGGGTTTGACAGTGTGAGCAATTCCATCTTTGTGCCAATGGACACTTTCCACTGAATGGAACAGGCACTATGTCTCTTGCAAGCAGATGTCAGGGTTCGCAGCAGGAGTTGCAGGCACATTGTTTCCCTGTGAAAGTTGAATTAGCATGTGAAAGGAGTGCTGGCCAAATGAAAGCCTTTGACAATGGAGAATCATTCACTCCTTGAAAAATACCCACTTCTGAGGAAATAGACCAACACTTGTAGCTCAGAGCAGGATGCAATGTGTGAGAGGCAGGAATAGTTTGCATCTTTGTCTCCCTATGAGAAATGAGTTACCTGTTGAAAGGAATACTGGCTACGCCTGAGGTTTTTCATGTGTGAGGAACACCACGGTTCGGCCAAATAGCTGCTTTCAACTGAATGGAATCAGAACAGTTGAGGATGCATGAAAACCATACATTCCAGCAGCAAGAGGGTCTGGAATGTTGTTTAAAAGTGAGAATTGAGGGAGCTTTACAAAGGAATGCGACCTGTCTCTCAGGCTTTTACAGTGTGAAGAAGATTATCTTTGTGCAAAATAGCCTTTTCAATGGAAGGAAGAAGCACTGTTTCCCCTGTAAGAGAAGCATAAGTGTTACAAGCAAGAGGGTCAAGCACCTTGTTAAGCATGGCGAATTGAGTTACCTGTTTAAGGCAATATTGCCTAACTCTCAGTGTTTTCAGGGGGAGGAACATCAATGTGCTGCTAAATAGCTCCTTTCAAGTGAATGGAGGCATACTGTAGGTCTTCTAAGACAATCATTAATGGTAGAAGCAAGAGGGTCTAGCACCCTGTTAAGCATTGTGAATTGAGTTACCTGTTGAAGGGCATAGTGCCTAATTCTCAGTGTTTTTATGGGTGGAGGAACCTCAAGCTTGAGCAAAAAGACCTCTTTCAAGTCAATGGAACCAGCACTACATCTCTTGGAAGAGAAGTATGAATGTTAGAAGCAGGAGGGTCAAGCACCTTGTTTTCTAAGGCGAATTGATATACTGCTTTAAAGGAATAATGATTACAACTAAGTGTTTTCAAGGATGTGGAAAATCACCTTTGTGCAACATCACCACTCTGAAGAGAATGGAAGAAGTTCTGAGGCCCTTCTCAGAAAATTCTTTAGGTTGGAAGCAAGTGGTTCCAGCAACTTGCGTAACAGTGTGAGTAGAGTGAAGTTTACAAGGAAGACCACCTACCTCTCACGGTTTGAAAGTGTGAGGAACTTGATTTTGGGGCAAAATGGCCTGTGTCCATGAAGGGAAGTATTACTGTATGTCTGTAGGACAACCACAAATGTTACAAGAAAGATGCTCTAGCACTTTGTTCAGCAGCTTCAAGTGATGTAGCATGCAAAAGGTACACTGCCTATCTGTCAGGGTTTGACAGTGTGAGCAATTCCATCTTTGTGCCAATAGACCCTTTCCACTGAATGGAACAGGCACTGTGTCTCTTGCAAGCAGGTGTCAGGGTTCCCAGCAGGAGTTGCAAGCACATTGTTTCCCTGTGAGATTTGCATTAGCATGTGAAAGGAGTGCTTGCCAAATGAAAGCCTTTGACAAGGGAGAATCATTCACTCCTTGAAAAATACCCATTTCCGAGGAAATAGATCAACACTTGTAGCTCAGAGCAGGATGCAATGTGTGAGAGGCAGGAATAGTTTGCAACTTGTCTCCCTATGAGAAATGAGTTACCTGTTGAAAGGAATACTGGCTACCCCTGAGGTTTCTCATGTGTGAGGAACACCACCGTTCGGCCAAAATGCTGCATTCAACTGAATGGAACCAGAACAGTTGAGGATGCATGAAAACCATTCATTCCAGCAGCAAGAGGGTCTGTAATGTTGTTTAAAAGTGAGAATTGAGTGAGCTTTACAAAGGAATGCGACCTGTCTCTCAGGCTTTTACAGTGTGAAAAAGATTATCTTTGTGCAAAATAGATATTTCAATGGAAGGAAGAAGCACTGTTTCCCCTGTAAGAGAAGCATAAGTGTTACAAGCAAGAGGGTCAAGCACCTTGTTAAGCATGGCGAATTGAGTTACCTGTTTAAGGCAATACTGCCTAACTCTCAGTGTTTTCAGGGGGAGGAACATCAATGTGCTGCTAAATAGCTCCTTTCAAGTGAATGGAGGCATACTGTAGGTCCTCTAAGACAATCATTAATGGTAGAAGCAAGAGGGTCTAGCACCCTGTTAAGCATTGTGAATTGAGTTCCCTGTTGAAGGGCATAGTGCCTAACTCTCAGTGTTTTTATGGGTGGAGGAACCTCAAGCTTGAGCAAAAAGACCTCTTTCAAGTCAATGGAACCAGCACTACATCTCTTGGAAGAGAAGTATGAATGTTAGAACCAGGAGGGTCAAGCACCTTGTTTTCTAAGGCGAATTGATATACTGCTTTAAAGGAATAATGATTACAACTAAGTGTTTTCAAGGATGTGGAAAATCACCTTTGTGCAACATCACCACTCTGAAGAGAATGGAAGAAGTTCTGAGGCCCTTCTCAGAAAATTCTTTAGGTTGGAAGCAAGTCGGTCCAGCAACTTGTGTAACAGTGTGAGTAGAGTGAAGTTTACAAGGAAGACCACCTACCTCTCACGGTTTGAAAGTGTGAGGAACTTGATTTTCGGGCAAAATGGCCTGTGTCCATGAAGGGAAGTATTACTGCATGTCTTGTAGCACAACCAAAAATGTTACAAGAAAGATGCTCTAGCACTTTGTTCAGCAGCTTCAAGTGATGTAGCATGCAAAAGGTACACTGCCTATCTGTCAGGGTTTGACAGTGTGAGCAATTCCATCTTTGTGCCAATAGACCCTTTCCACTGAATGGAACAGGCACTGTGTCTCTTGCAAGCAGGTGTCAGGGTTCCCAGCAGGAGTTGCAAGCACATTGTTTCCCTGTGAGATTTGCATTAGCATGTGAAAGGAGTGCTTGCCAAATGAAAGCCTTTGACAAGGGAGAATCATTCACTCCTTGAAAAATGCCCACTTGTGAGGAAATAGTCCAACACTTGTAGCTCAGAGCAGGATGCAATGTGTGAGAGGCAGGAATAGTTTGCAACTTGTCTCCTTATGAGAAATGAGTTACCTGTTGAAAGGAATACTGGCTACGCCTGAGGTTTTTCATGTGTGAGGAACACCACAGTTCGGCCCAATAGCTGCATTCAACTGAATGGAACCAGAACAGTTGAGGACGCATGAAAACCATTCATTCCAGCAGCAAGAGGGTCTGGAATGTTGTTTAAAAGTGAGAATTGAGGGAGCTTTACAAAGGAATGCTACCTGTCTCTCAGGCTTTTACAGTGTGAAAAAGATTATCTTTGTGCAAAGTAGCCGTTTCAATGGAAGGAAGAAGCACTGTTTCCCCTGTAAGAGAAGCATAAGTGTTACAAGCAAGAGGGTCAAGCACCTTGTTAAGCATGGCGAATTGAGTTATATGTTTAAGGCAATACTGCCTAACTCTCAGTGTTTTCAGGGGGAGGAACATCAATGTGCTGCTAAATAGCTCCTTTCAAGTGAATGGAGGCATACTGTAGGTCTTCTAAGACAATCATTAATGGTAGAAGCAAGTGGGTCTAGCACCCTGTTAAGCATTGTGAATTGAGTTACCTGTTGAAGGGCATAGTGCCTAACTCTCAGTGTTTTTATGGGTGGAGGAACCTCAAGCTTGAGCAAAATGACCTCTTTCAAGTCAATAGAACCAGCACTACATCTCTTGGAAGAGAAGTATGAATGTTAGAAGCAGGAGGGTCAAGCACCTTGTTTTCTAAGGCGAATTGATATACTGCTTTAAAGGAATAATGCCTACAACTCAGTGTTTTCATGGGTGAGGAATACGACCTTTGTGCAAAATAACCCCCTTAGACACACTGTTGATGTCGTGAGAAAATCATTAATGTTAGAAAGAAAAGGGTCTACCACCTTGTTCAGCATTGTGAACTGAGTTAGCTGGTTAAAGGAATACTGCCTACCTCTCAGCGTTTTCATGGGTGAGGAACACAACTGTTGCAAAATATTCCATGCAAGCGAATGGAAGATTCCTGGTAGCACTTGTAAGAGAGTCATGAATGTTTGAAGCAACAAGGTCTAGCAAGTTGTATAGCATTCGAATTGACTTAGCTGTTAAAAGGAATACTGCCTTCTTCTCAGAGTTTTCGGGGTCAGGAACCTCACCTTTGTGCAAAATTGCCTCTGTGAAGTGAATGGAGAAACACTGTAGCTCCTGTAAGAAAACCATTAATGTTAGAAGGAAGAGGGTCAAGCACCTTCTTCAGCTTTGGGAATTGAGTGAGTTGTTTAATGGAATACCACCTACCTCTCAGCTTTTTCAGGGATGAGGTCTACCAGGTGTTTTCAAAATTGCCCCATTCGAGTGAATGGAAGCTGCACTGTAGGTCTTATAAGAGAGACATTACTGTTAACAGGAAGAGGGCCTAGCACTCTGTTGAAGATTCTCAACTGTGTTAGCTGTTGAAGGACATACTGATATCTCTCAGTGTTTTTATGTGTGAGAACCTTCAACTTTGTGCAAACTCTCCTGTGTCAAGTGACTGCACCCAGCGCTGCAGGTGTTCTGAGAAAAGTATGATTGTTACAAGCAGGAGGGTGAAGCACCTTGTCTTTGGATGAGACTTGAGTAACTTGCTTCAAGGAATACTGCCTACCACTCAGTGTTTTCAAGGATGTGGAAAATCACCTTTGTGCAACACCACCCCTTTGAAGAGAATGGAAGAAGTTCTGAGGCCCTTCTCAGAAAATTCTTTAGGTTGGAAGCAAGTCGGTCCAGCAACTTGTCTAACAGTGTGAGTAGAGTGAAGTTTACAAGGAAGACCACATACTTCTCACTGTTTGAAAGTGTGAGGAAATTGATTTTGGGGCAAAATGGTCTGTGTCCATGAAGTTAAGTATTACTGTATGTCTGTAGGACAACCACAAATGTTACAAAAAAGATGCTCTAGCACCCTGTTAAGCATTGTGAATTGAGTTACCTGTTGAAGGGCATAGTGCCTAACTCTCAGTGTTTTTATGGGTGGAGCAACCTCAAGCTTGAGCAAAATGACCTCTTTGAAGTCAATGGAACCAGCACTACATCTCTTGGAAGAGAAGTATGAATGTTAGAAGCAGGAGGGTCAAGCACATTGTTTTCTAAGGCGAATTGATATACTGCTTTAAAGGAATAAAGCCTACAACTCAGTGTTTTCAAGGATGTAAAAAATCACCTTTGTGCAACACCACCCCTTTGAAGAGAATGGAAGAAGTTCTGAGGCCCTTATCAGAAAATTCTTTAGGTTGGAAGTAAGTCGGTCCAGCAACTTGTGTAACAGTGTGAGTAGAGTGAAGTTTACAAGGAAGACCACCTACCTCTCACGGTTTGAAAGTGTGAGGAACTTGATTTTCGGGCAAAATGGCCTGTGTCCATGAAGGGAAGTATTACTGCATGTCTTGTAGCACAACCAAAAATGTTACAAGAAAGATGCTCTAGCACTTTGTTCAGCAGCTTCAAGTGATGTAGCATGCAAAAGGTACACTGCCTATCTGTCAGGGTTTGACAGTGTGAGCAATTCCATCTTTGTGCCAATAGACCCTTTCCACTGAATGGAACAGGCACTGTGTCTCTTGCAAGCAGGTGTCAGGGTTCCCAGCAGGAGTTGCAAGCACATTGTTTCCCTGTGAGATTTGCATTAGCATGTGAAAGGAGTGCTTGCCAAATGAAAGCCTTTGACAAGGGAGAATCATTCACTCCTTGAAAAATGCCCACTTGTGAGGAAATAGTCCAACACTTGTAGCTCAGAGCAGGATGCAATGTGTGAGAGGCCGGAATAGTTTGCAACTTGTCTCCTTATGAGAAATGAGTTACCTGTTGAAAGGAATACTGGCTACGCCTGAGGTTTTTCATGTGTGAGGAACACCACAGTTCGGCCCAATAGCTGCATTCAACTGAATGGAACCAGAACAGTTGAGGACGCATGAAAACCATTCATTCCAGCAGCAAGAGGGTCTGGAATGTTGTTTAAAAGTGAGAATTGAGGGAGCTTTACAAAGGAATGCTACCTGTCTCTCAGGCTTTTACAGTGTGAAAAAGATTATCTTTGTGCAAAGTAGCCGTTTCAATGGAAGGAAGAAGCACTGTTTCCCCTGTAAGAGAAGCATAAGTGTTAAAAGCAAGAGGGTCAAGCACCTTGTTAAGCATGGCGAATTGAGTTACATGTTTAAGGCAATACTGCCTAACTCTCAGTGTTTTCAGGGGGAGGAACATCAATGTGCTGCTAAATAGCTCCTTTCAAGTGAATGGAGGCATACTGTAGGTCTTCTAAGACAATCATTAATGGTAGAAGCAAGTGGGTCTAGCACCCTGTTAAGCATTGTGAATTGAGTTACCTGTTGAAGGGCATAGTGCCTAACTCTCAGTGTTTTTATGGGTGGAGGAACCTCAAGCTTGAGCAAAATGACCTCTTTCAAGTCAATAGAACCAGCACTACATCTCTTGGAAGAGAAGTATGAATGTTAGAAGCAGGAGGGTCAAGCACCTTGTTTTCTAAGGCGAATTGATATACTGCTTTAAAGGAATAATGCCTACAACTCAGTGTTTTCATGGGTGATGAATACGACCTTTGTGCAAAATAACCCCCTTAGACACACTGTTGATGTCGTGAGAAAATCATTAACGTTAGAAAGAAAAGGGTCTACCACCTTGTTCAGCATTGTGAACTGAGTTAGCTGGGTAAAGGAATACTGCCTACCTCTCAGCGTTTTCATGGGTGAGGAACACAACTGTTGCAAAATATTCCATGCAAGCGAATGGAAGATTCCTGGTAGCACTTGTAAGAGAGTCATGAATGTTTGAAGCAACAAGGTCTAGCAAGTTGTATAGCATTCGAATTGACTTAGCTGTTAAAAGGAATACTGCCTTCTTCTTAGAGTTTTCGGGGTCAGGAACCTCACCTTTGTGCAAAATTGCCTCTGTGAAGTGAATGGAGAAACACTGTAGCTCCTGTAAGAAAACCATTAATGTTAGAAGGAAGAGGGTCAAGCACCTTCTTCAGCTTTGGGAATTGAGTGAGTTGTTTAATGGAATACCACCTACCTCTCAGCTTTTTCAGGGATGAGGTCTACCAGGTGTTTTCAAAATTGCCCCATTCGAGTGAATGGAAGCTGCACTGTAGGTCTTATAAGAGAGACATTACTGTTAACAGGAAGAGGGCCTAGCACTCTGTTGAAGATTCTCAACTGTGTTAGCTGTTGAAGGACATACTGATATCTCTCAGTGTTTTTATGTGTGAGAACCTTCAACTTTGTGCAAACTCTCCTGTGTCAAGTGACTGCACCCAGCGCTGCAGGTGTTCTGAGAAAAGTATGATTGTTACAAGCAGGAGGGTGAAGCACCTTGTCTTTGGATGAGACTTGAGTAACTTGCTTCAAGGAATACTGCCTACCACTCAGTGTTTTCAAGGATGTGGAAAATCACCTTTGTGCAACACCACCCCTTTGAAGAGAATGGAAGAAGTTCTGAGGCCCTTCTCAGAAAATTCTTTAGGTTGGAAGCAAGTCGGTCCAGCAACTTGTCTAACAGTGTGAGTAGAGTGAAGTTTACAAGGAAGACCACATACTTCTCACTGTTTGAAAGTGTGAGGAAATTGATTTTGGGGCAAAATGGTCTGTGTCCATGAAGTTAAGTATTACTGTATGTCTGTAGGACAACCACAAATGTTACAAAAAAGATGCTCTAGCACCCTGTTAAGCATTGTGAATTGAGTTACCTGTTGAAGGGCATAGTGCCTAACTCTCAGTGTTTTTATGGGTGGAGCAACCTCAAGCTTGAGCAAAATGACCTCTTTGAAGTCAATGGAACCAGCACTACATCTCTTGGAAGAGAAGTATGAATGTTAGAAGCAGGAGGGTCAAGCACATTGTTTTCTAAGGAGAATTGATATACTGCTTTAAAGGAATAAAGCCTACAACTCAGTGTTTTCAAGGATGTAAAAAATCACCTTTGTGCAACACCACCCCTTTGAAGAGAATGGAAGAAGTTCTGAGGCCCTTATCAGAAAATTCTTTAGGTTGGAAGTGAGTCGGTCCAGCAACTTGTGTAACAGTGTGAGTAGAGTGAAGTTTACAAGGAAGACCACCTACCTCTCACGGTTTGAAAGTGTGAGGAACTTGATTTTCGGGCAAAATGGCCTGTGTCCATGAAGGGAAGTATTACTGCATGTCTTGTAGCACAACCAAAAATGTTACAAGAAAGATGCTCTAGCACTTTGTTCAGCAGCTTCAAGTGATGTAGCATGCAAAAGGTACACTGCCTATCTGTCAGGGTTTGACAGTGTGAGCAATTCCATCTTTGTGCCAATAGACCCTTTCCACTGAATGGAACAGGCACTGTGTCTCTTGCAAGCAGGTGTCAGGGTTCCCAGCAGGAGTTGCAAGCACATTGTTTCCCTGTGAGATTTGCATTAGCATGTGAAAGGAGTGCTTGCCAAATGAAAGCCTTTGACAAGGGAGAATCATTCACTCCTTGAAAAATGCCCACTTGTGAGGAAATAGTCCAACACTTGTAGCTCAGAGCAGGATGCAATGTGTGAGAGGCAGGAATAGTTTGCAACTTGTCTCCTTATGAGAAATGAGTTACCTGTTGAAAGGAATACTGGCTACGCCTGAGGTTTTTCATGTGTGAGGAACACCACAGTTCGACCCAATAGCTGCATTCAACTGAATGGAACCAGAACAGTTGAGGACACATGAAAACCATTCATTCCAGCAGCAAGAGGGTCTGGAATGTTGTTTAAAAGTGAGAATTGAGGGAGCTTTACAAAGGAATGCTACCTGTCTCTCAGGCTTTTACAGTGTGAAAAAGATTATCTTTGTGCAAAGTAGCCGCTTCAATGGAAGGAAGAAGCACTGTTTCCCCTGTAAGAGAAGCATAAGTGTTAAAAGCAAGAGGGTCAAGCACCTTGTTAAGCATGGCGAATTGAGTTACATGTTTAAGGCAATACTGCCTAACTCTCAGTGTTTTCAGGGGGAGGAACATCAATTTGCTGCTAAATAGCTCCTTTCAAGTGAATGGAGGCATACTGTAGGTCTTCTAAGACAATCATTAATGGTAGAAGCAAGTGGGTCTAGCACCCTGTTAAGCATTGTGAATTGAGTTACCTGTTGAAGGGCATAGTGCCTAACTCTCAGTGTTTTTATGGGTGGAGGAACCTCAAGCTTGAGCAAAATGACCTCTTTCAAGTCAATAGAACCAGCACTACATCTCTTGGAAGAGAAGTATGAATGTTAGAAGCAGGAGGGTCAAGCACCTTGTTTTCTAAGGCGAATTGATATACTGCTTTAAAGGAATAATGCCTACAACTCAGTGTTTTCATGGGTGATGAATACGACCTTTGTGCAAAATAACCCCCTTAGACACACTGTTGATGTCGTGAGAAAATCATTAACGTTAGAAAGAAAAGGGTCTACCACCTTGTTCAGCATTGTGAACTGAGTTAGCTGGGTAAAGGAATACTGCCTACCTCTCAGCGTTTTCATGGGTGAGGAACACAACTGTTGCAAAATATTCCATGCAAGCGAATGGAAGATTCCTGGTAGCTCTTGTAAAAGAGTCATGAATGTTTGAAGCACGGGGTCTACCAAGTTGTTTAGCATGGTGAATTTACTTAGCTATTTAAAGGAATACGGCCTACTTCTCAGAGTTTTCGGGCTCAGGAACCTCACCTTTGTGGAAAATTGCCTCTGTGAAGTGAATGGAGAAACACTGTAGCTCTTGTAAGAAAACCATTAATGTTACAAGGAAGAGGGACAAGCACCTTCTTCAGCTTTGGGAATTGAGTGAGTTGTTTAATGGAATACCACCTACCTCTCAGCTTTTTCAGGGATGAGGACTACCAGGTGTTTTCAAAATTGCCCCATTCGAGTGAATGGAAGCTGCACTGTAGGCCTTACAAGAGAGACATTACTGTTAACAGGAAGAGGACCTAGCACTCTGTTGAGGATTCTCAACTGAGTTAGCTGTTGAAGGACATACTGATACCTCTCGGTGTTTTTATGTGTGAGAACCTTCAACTTTGTGCAAACTCTCCTGTGTCAAGTGACTGCACCCAGCGCTGCAGGTGTTGTGAGAAAAGTATGAACGTTACAAGCGGGAGGGTGAAGCACCTTGTCTTTGGATGAGACTTGAGTAACTTGCTTCAAGGAATACTGCCTACCACTCAGTGTTTTCAAGGATGTGCAAAATCACCTTTGTGCAACATCACCCCTTTGAACAGAATGGAAGAAGTTCTGAGGCCCTTCTCAGAAAATTCTTTAGGTTGGAAGCAAGTCGGTCCAGCAACTTGCGTAACAGTGTGAGTAGAGTGAAGTTGACAAGGAAGACCACCTACCTCTCACGGTTTGAAAGTGTGAGGAACTTGATTTTCGGGCAAAATGGCCTGTGTCCATGAAGGGAAGTATTACTGCATGTCTTGTAGCACAACCAAAAATGTTACAAGAAACATGCTCTAGCACTTTGTTCAGCAGCTTCAAGTGAGGTAGCATGCAAAAGGTACACTGCCTATCTGTCAGGGTTTGACAGTGTGAGCAATTCCATCTTTGTGCCAATAGACCCTTTCCACTGAATGGAACAGGCACTGTGTCTCTTGCAAGCAGGTGTCAGGGTTCCCAGCAGGAGTTGCAAGCACATTGTTTCCCTGTGAGATTTGCATTAGCATGTGAAAGGAGTGCTTGCCAAATGAAAGCCTTTGACAAGGGAGAATCATTCACTCCTTGAAAAATGCCCACTTGTGAGGAAATAGTCCAACACTTGTAGCTCAGAGCAGGATGCAATGTGTGAGAGGCAGGAATAGTTTGCAACTTGTCTCCTTATGAGAAATGAGTTACCTGTTGAAAGGAATACTGGCTACGCCTGAGGTTTTTCATGTGTGAGGAACACCACAGTTCGGCCCAATAGCTGCATTCAACTGAATGGAACCAGAACAGTTGAGGACGCATGAAAACCATTCATTCCAGCAGCAAGAGGGTCTGGAATGTTGTTTAAAAGTGAGAATTGAGGGAGCTTTACAAAGGAATGCTACCTGTCTCTCAGGCTTTTACAGTGTGAAAAAGATTATCTTTGTGCAAAGTAGCCGTTTCAATGGAAGGAAGAAGCACTGTTTCCCCTGTAAGAGAAGCATAAGTGTTAAAAGCAAGAGGGTCAAGCACCTTGTTAAGCATGGCGAATTGAGTTACATGTTTAAGGCAATACTGCCTAACTCTCAGTGTTTTCAGGGGGAGGAACATCAATGTGCTGCTAAATAGCTCCTTTCAAGTGAATGGAGGCATACTGTAGGTCTTCTAAGACAATCATTAATGGTAGAAGCAAGTGGGTCTAGCACCCTGTTAAGCATTGTGAATTGAGTTACCTGTTGAAGGGCATAGTGCCTAACTCTCAGTGTTTTTATGGGTGGAGGAACCTCAAGCTTGAGCAAAATGACCTCTTTCAAGTCAATAGAACCAGCACTACATCTCTTGGAAGAGAAGTATGAATGTTAGAAGCAGGAGGGTCAAGCACCTTGTTTTCTAAGGCGAATTGATATACTGCTTTAAAGGAATAATGCCTACAACTCAGTGTTTTCATGGGTGATGAATACGACCTTTGTGCAAAATAACCCCCTTAGACACACTGTTGATGTCGTGAGAAAATCATTAACGTTAGAAAGAAAAGGGTCTACCACCTTGTTCAGCATTGTGAACTGAGTTAGCTGGGTAAAGGAATACTACCTACCTCTCAGCGTTTTCATGGGTGAGGAACACAACTGTTGCAAAATATTCCATGCAAGCGAATGGAAGATTCCTGGTAGCACTTGTAAGAGAGTCATGAATGTTTGAAGCAACAAGGTCTAGCAAGTTGTATAGCATTCGAATTGACTTAGCTGTTAAAAGGAATACTGCCTTCTTCTTAGAGTTTTCGGGGTCAGGAACCTCACCTTTGTGCAAAATTGCCTCTGTGAAGTGAATGGAGAAACACTGTAGCTCCTGTAAGAAAACCATTAATGTTAGAAGGAAGAGGGTCAAGCACCTTCTTCAGCTTTGGGAATTGAGTGAGTTGTTTAATGGAATACCACCTACCTCTCAGCTTTTTCAGGGATGAGGTCTACCAGGTGTTTTCAAAATTGCCCCATTCGAGTGAATGGAAGCTGCACTGTAGGTCTTATAAGAGAGACATTACTGTTAACAGGAAGAGGGCCTAGCACTCTGTTGAAGATTCTCAACTGTGTTAGCTGTTGAAGGACATACTGATATCTCTCAGTGTTTTTATGTGTGAGAACCTTCAACTTTGTGCAAACTCTCCTGTGTCAAGTGACTGCACCCAGCGCTGCAGGTGTTCTGAGAAAAGTATGATTGTTACAAGCAGGAGGGTGAAGCACCTTGTCTTTGGATGAGACTTGAGTAACTTGCTTCAAGGAATACTGCCTACCACTCAGTGTTTTCAAGGATGTGGAAAATCACCTTTGTGCAACACCACCCCTTTGAAGAGAATGGAAGAAGTTCTGAGGCCCTTCTCAGAAAATTCTTTAGGTTGGAAGCAAGTCGGTCCAGCAACTTGTCTAACAGTGTGAGTAGAGTGAAGTTTACAAGGAAGACCACATACTTCTCACTGTTTGAAAGTGTGAGGAAATTGATTTTGGGGCAAAATGGTCTGTGTCCATGAAGTTAAGTATTACTGTATGTCTGTAGGACAACCACAAATGTTACAAAAAAGATGCTCTAGCACCCTGTTAAGCATTGTGAATTGAGTTACCTGTTGAAGGGCATAGTGCCTAACTCTCAGTGTTTTTATGGGTGGAGCAACCTCAAGCTTGAGCAAAATGACCTCTTTGAAGTCAATGGAACCAGCACTACATCTCTTGGAAGAGAAGTATGAATGTTAGAAGCAGGAGGGTCAAGCACATTGTTTTCTAAGGAGAATTGATATACTGCTTTAAAGGAATAAAGCCTACAACTCAGTGTTTTCAAGGATGTAAAAAATCACCTTTGTGCAACACCACCCCTTTGAAGAGAATGGAAGAAGTTCTGAGGCCCTTATCAGAAAATTCTTTAGGTTGGAAGTAAGTCGGTCCAGCAACTTGTGTAACAGTGTGAGTAGAGTGAAGTTTACAAGGAAGACCACCTACCTCTCACGGTTTGAAAGTGTGAGGAACTTGATTTTCGGGCAAAATGGCCTGTGTCCATGAAGGGAAGTATTACTGCATGTCTTGTAGCACAACCAAAAATGTTACAAGAAAGATGCTCTAGCACTTTGTTCAGCAGCTTCAAGTGATGTAGCATGCAAAAGGTACACTGCCTATCTGTCAGGGTTTGACAGTGTGAGCAATTCCATCTTTGTGCCAATAGACCCTTTCCACTGAATGGAACAGGCACTGTGTCTCTTGCAAGCAGGTGTCAGGGTTCCCAGCAGGAGTTGCAAGCACATTGTTTCCCTGTGAGATTTGCATTAGCATGTGAAAGGAGTGCTTGCCAAATGAAAGCCTTTGACAAGGGAGAATCATTCACTCCTTGAAAAATGCCCACTTGTGAGGAAATAGTCCAACACTTGTAGCTCAGAGCAGGATGCAATGTGTGAGAGGCAGGAATAGTTTGCAACTTGTCTCCTTATGAGAAATGAGTTACCTGTTGAAAGGAATACTGGCTACTCCTGAGGTTTTTCATGTGTGAGGAACACCACAGTTCGACCCAATAGCTGCATTCAACTGAATGGAACCAGAACAGTTGAGGACACATGAAAACCATTCATTCCAGCAGCAAGAGGGTCTGGAATGTTGTTTAAAAGTGAGAATTGAGGGAGCTTTACAAAGGAATGCTACCTGTCTCTCAGGCTTTTACAGTGTGAAAAAGATTATCTTTGTGCAAAGTAGCCGCTTCAATGGAAGGAAGAAGCACTGTTTCCTCTGTAAGAGAAGCATAAGTGTTAAAAGCAAGAGGGTCAAGCACCTTGTTAAGCATGGCGAATTGAGTTACATGTTTAAGGCAATACTGCCTAACTCTCAGTGTTTTCAGGGGGAGGAACATCAATTTGCTGCTAAATAGCTCCTTTCAAGTGAATGGAGGCATACTGTAGGTCTTCTAAGACAATCATTAATGGTAGAAGCAAGTGGGTCTAGCACCCTGTTAAGCATTGTGAATTGAGTTACCTGTTGAAGGGCATAGTGCCTAACTCTCAGTGTTTTTATGGGTGGAGGAACCTCAAGCTTGAGCAAAATGACCTCTTTCAAGTCAATAGAACCAGCACTACATCTCTTGGAAGAGAAGTATGAATGTTAGAAGCAGGAGGGTCAAGCACCTTGTTTTCTAAGGCGAATTGATATACTGCTTTAAAGGAATAATGCCTACAACTCAGTGTTTTCATGGGTGATGAATACGACCTTTGTGCAAAATAACCCCCTTAGACACACTGTTGATGTCGTGAGAAAATCATTAACGTTAGAAAGAAAAGGGTCTACCACCTTGTTCAGCATTGTGAACTGAGTTAGCTGGGTAAAGGAATACTGCCTACCTCTCAGCGTTTTCATGGGTGAGGAACACAACTGTTGCAAAATATTCCATGCAAGCGAATGGAAGATTCCTGGTAGCTCTTGTAAAAGAGTCATGAATGTTTGAAGCACGGGGTCTACCAAGTTGTTTAGCATGGTGAATTTACTTAGCTATTTAAAGGAATACGGCCTACTTCTCAGAGTTTTCGGGCTCAGGAACCTCACCTTTGTGGAAAATTGCCTCTGTGAAGTGAATGGAGAAACACTGTAGCTCTTGTAAGAAAACCATTAATGTTACAAGGAAGAGGGACAAGCACCTTCTTCAGCTTTGGGAATTGAGTGAGTTGTTTAATGGAATACCACCTACCTCTCAGCTTTTTCAGGGATGAGGACTACCAGGTGTTTTCAAAATTGCCCCATTCGAGTGAATGGAAGCTGCACTGTAGGCCTTACAAGAGAGACATTACTGTTAACAGGAAGAGGACCTAGCACTCTGTTGAGGATTCTCAACTGAGTTAGCTGTTGAAGGACATACTGATACCTCTCGGTGTTTTTATGTGTGAGAACCTTCAACTTTGTGCAAACTCTCCTGTGTCAAGTGACTGCACCCAGCGCTGCAGGTGTTGTGAGAAAAGTATGAACGTTACAAGCGGGAGGGTGAAGCACCTTGTCTTTGGATGAGACTTGAGTAACTTGCTTCAAGGAATACTGCCTACCACTCAGTGTTTTCAAGGATGTGCAAAATCACCTTTGTGCAACATCACCCCTTTGAACAGAATGGAAGAAGTTCTGAGGCCCTTCTCAGAAAATTCTTTAGGTTGGAAGCAAGTCGGTCCAGCAACTTGCATAACAGTGTGAGTAGAGTGAAGTTGACAAGGAAGACCACCTACCTCTCACGGTTTGAAAGTGTGAGGAACTTGATTTTCGGGCAAAATGGCCTGTGTCCATGAAGGGAAGTATTACTGCATGTCTTGTAGCACAACCAAAAATGTTACAAGAAACATGCTCTAGCACTTTGTTCAGCAGCTTCAAGTGATGTAGCATGCAAAAGGTACACTGCCTATCTGTCAGGGTTTGACAGTGTGAGCAATTCCATCTTTGTGCCAATAGACCCTTTCCACTGAATGGAACAGGCACTGTGTCTCTTGCAAGCAGGTGTCAGGGTTCCCAGCAGGAGTTGCAAGCACATTGTTTCCCTGTGAGATTTGCATTAGCATGTGAAAGGAGTGCTTGCCAAATGAAAGCCTTTGACAAGGGAGAATCATTCACTCCTTGAAAAATGCCCACTTGTGAGGAAATAGTCCAACACTTGTAGCTCAGAGCAGGATGCAATGTGTGAGAGGCAGGAATAGTTTGCAACTTGTCTCCTTATGAGAAATGAGTTACCTGTTGAAAGGAATACTGACTACCCCTGAGTCTTTTCATGAGTGAAGAACACCACCGTTTGGCCAAATAGCTGCATTCATTTGAATGGAATCAGAACAGTTGAGGATGCATGAAAACCATTCATTCCAGCAGCAAGAGGGTCTGGAATGTTGTTTATAAGTGAGAATTGTGTGAGCTTTACAAAGGAATGCTACCTCTCTCTCAGGCTTTTACAATGTGAAGAAGATTATCTTTGTGCAAAATAGCCGTTTCAACGGGACGAAGAAGCACTGTTTCCCCTGTAAGAGAAGCATAAGTGTTACAAGCAAGAGGGTCAAGCACCTTGTTAAGCATGGCGAATTGAGTTACCTGTTTAAGGCAATACTGCCTAACTCTCAGTGTTTTCAGGGGGAGGAACATCAATGTGCTGCTAAATAGCTCCTTTCAAGTGAATGGAGGCATACTATAGGTGTTCTAAGACAATCATTAATGGTAGAAGCAAGAGGGTCTAGCACCCTGTTAAGCATTGTGAATTGAGTTCCCTGTTGAAGGGCATAGTGCCTAACTCTCAGTGTTTTTATGGGTGGAGGAACCTCAAGCTTGAGCAAAATGACCTCTTTCAAGTCAATGGAACCAGCACTTCATCTCTTGGAAGAGAAGTATGAATGTTAGAAGGAGGAGGGTCAAGCACCTTGTTTTCTAAGGCGAATTGATATACTGCTTTAAAGGAATGATGCCTACAACTCAGTGTTTTCATGGGTGAGGAATACCACCTTTCTGAAAAATAACCCAATTAGTCACACTGTTGATGTCATGAGAAAATCATTAACGTTAGAAAGAAAAGGTTCTACCACCTTGTTCAGCATTGTGTACTGAGTTAGCTGGGTAAAGGAATACTGTCTACCTCTTAGCGTTTTCATGGGTGAGGAACACACCTGTTGCAAAATATCCCATGCAATCGAATTTAAGATTCCTGGTAGCTCTTGTAAAAGAGTCATGAATGTTTGAAGCAACGGGGTCTACCAAGTTGTTTAGCATGGTGAATTTACTTAGCTATTTAAAGGAATACGGCCTACTTCTCAGAGTTTTCGGGCTCAGGAACCTCACCTTTGTGGAAAATTGCCTCTGTGAAATGAATGGAGAAACACTGTAGCTCTTGTAAGAAAACCATTAATGTTACAAGGAAGAGGGACAAGCACCTTCTTCAGCTTTGGGAATTGAGTGAGTTGTTTAATGGAATACCACCTACCTCTCAGCTTTTTCAGGGATGAGGACTACCAGGTGTTTTCAAAATTGCCCCATTCGAGTGAATGGAAGCTGCACTGTAGGCCTTACAAGAAAGACATTACTGTTAACAGGAAGAGGACCTAGCACTCTGTTGAGGATTCTCAACTGAGTTAGCTGTTGAAGGACATACTGATACCTCTCGGTGTTTTTATGTGTGAGAACCTTCAACTTTGTGCAAACTCTCCTGTGTCAAGTGACTGCACCCAGCGCTGCAGGTGTTGTGAGAAAAGTATGAATGTTACAAGCGGGAGGGTGAAGCACCTTGTCTTTGGATGAGACTTGAGTAACTTGCTTCAAGGAATACTGCCTACCACTCAGTGTTTTCAAGGATGTGCAAAATCACCTTTGTGCAACATCACCCCTTTGAACAGAATGGAAGAAGTTCTGAGGCCCTTCTCAGAAAATTCTTTAGGTTGGAAGCAAGTCGGTCCAGCAACTTGCGTAACAGTGTGAGTAGAGTGAAGTTTACAAGGAAGACCACCTACCTCTCACGGTTTGAAAGTGTGAGGAACTTGATTTTGGGGCAAAATGGCCTGTGTCCATGAAGGGAAGGATTACTGGATGTCTGTAGGACAACCACAAATGTTACAAGAAAGATGCTCTAGCACTTTGTTCAGCAGCTTCAAGTGATGTAGCATGCAAAAGGAACACTGCCTATCTGTCAGGGTTTGACAGTGTGAGCAATTCCATCTTTGTGCCAATGGACCCTTTCCACTGAATGGAACAGGCACTATGTCTCTTGCAAGCAGATGTCAGGGTTCGCAGCAGGAGTTGCAGGCACA
Organism: Castor canadensis; assembly: GCF_047511655.1. NCBI lineage: Eukaryota > Metazoa > Chordata > Mammalia > Rodentia > Castoridae > Castor > Castor canadensis. The sequence continues at coordinate 71,793,063 of NC_133389.1, forward strand.
TTGTTTCCCTGTGAAAGTTGAATTAGCATGTGAAAGGAGTGCTGGCCAAATGAAAGCCTTTGACAATGGAGAATCATTCACTCCTTGAAAAATACCCACTTCTGAGGAAATAGACCAACACTTGTAGCTCAGAGCAGGATGCAATGTGTGAGAGGCAGGAATAGTTTGCAACTTTGTCTCCCTATGAGAAATGAGTTACCTGTTGAAAGGAATACTGGCTACGCCTGAGGTTTTTCATGTGTGAGGAACACCACGGTTCGGCCAAATAGCTGCTTTCAACTGAATGGAATCAGAACAGTTGAGGATGCATGAAAACCATACATTCCAGCAGCAAGAGGGTCTGGAATGTTGTTTAAAAGTGAGAATTGAGTGAGCTTTACAAAGGAATGCGACCTGTCTCTCAGGCTTTTACAGTGTGAAGAAGATTATCTTTGTGCAAAATAGCCTTTTCAATGGAAGGAAGAAGCACTGTTTCCCCTGTAAGAGAAGCATAAGTGTTACAAGCAAGAGGGTCAAGCACCTTGTTAAGCATGGCGAATTGAGTTACCTGTTTAAGGCAATATTGCCTAACTCTCAGTGTTTTCAGGGGGAGGAACATCAATGTGCTGCTAAATAGCTCCTTTCAAGTGAATGGAGGCATACTGTAGGTCTTCTAAGACAATCATTAATGGTAGAAGCAAGAGGGTCTAGCACCCTGTTAAGCATTGTGAATTGAGTTACCTGTTGAAGGGCATAGTGCCTAATTCTCAGTGTTTTTATGGGTGGAGGAACCTCAAGCTTGAGCAAAAAGACCTCTTTCAAGTCAATGGAACCAGCACTACATCTCTTGGAAGAGAAGTATGAATGTTAGAAGCAGGAGGGTCAAGCACCTTGTTTTCTAAGGCGAATTGATATACTGCTTTAAAGGAATAATGATTACAACTAAGTGTTTTCAAGGATGTGGAAAATCACCTTTGTGCAACATCACCACTCTGAAGAGAATGGAAGAAGTTCTGAGGCCCTTCTCAGAAAATTCTTTAGGTTGGAAGCAAGTGGTTCCAGCAACTTGCGTAACAGTGTGAGTAGAGGGAAGTTTACAAGGAAGACCACCTACCTCTCACGGTTTGAAAGTGTGAGGAACTTGATTTTGGGGCAAAATGGCCTGTGTCCATGAAGGGAAGTATTACTGTATGTCTGTAGGACAACCACAAATGTTACAAGAAAGATGCTCTAGCACTTTGTTCAGCAGCTTCAAGTGATGTAGCATGCAAAAGGTACACTGCCTATCTGTCAGGGTTTGACAGTGTGAGCAATTCCATCTTTGTGCCAATAGACCCTTTCCACTGAATGGAACAGGCACTGTGTCTCTTGCAAGCAGGTGTCAGGGTTCCCAGCAGGAGTTGCAAGCACATTGTTTCCCTGTGAGATTTGCATTAGCATGTGAAAGGAGTGCTTGCCAAATGAAAGCCTTTGACAAGGGAGAATCATTCACTCCTTGAAAAATACCCATTTCCGAGGAAATAGATCAACACTTGTAGCTCAGAGCAGGATGCAATGTGTGAGAGGCAGGAATAGTTTGCAACTTGTCTCCCTATGAGAAATGAGTTACCTGTTGAAAGGAATACTGGCTACCCCTGAGGTTTTTCATGTGTGAGGAACACCACGGTTCGGCCAAATAGCTGCTTTCAACTGAATGGAATCAGAACAGTTGAGGATGCATGAAAACCATACATTCCAGCAGCAAGAGGGTCTGGAATGTTGTTTAAAAGTGAGAATTGAGTGAGCTTTACAAAGGAATGCGACCTGTCTCTCAGGCTTTTACAGTGTGAAGAAGATTATCTTTGTGCAAAATAGCCTTTTCAATGGAAGGAAGAAGCACTGTTTCCCCTGTAAGAGAAGCATAAGTGTTACAAGCAAGAGGGTCAAGCACCTTGTTAAGCATGGCGAATTGAGTTACCTGTTTAAGGCAATATTGCCTAACTCTCAGTGTTTTCAGGGGGAGGAACATCAATGTGCTGCTAAATAGCTCCTTTCAAGTGAATGGAGGCATACTGTAGGTCTTCTAAGACAATCATTAATGGTAGAAGCAAGAGGGTCTAGCACCCTGTTAAGCATTGTGAATTGAGTTACCTGTTGAAGGGCATAGTGCCTAATTCTCAGTGTTTTTATGGGTGGAGGAACCTCAAGCTTGAGCAAAAAGACCTCTTTCAAGTCAATGGAACCAGCACTACATCTCTTGGAAGAGAAGTATGAATGTTAGAAGCAGGAGGGTCAAGCACCTTGTTTTCTAAGGCGAATTGATATACTGCTTTAAAGGAATAATGATTACAACTAAGTGTTTTCAAGGATGTGGAAAATCACCTTTGTGCAACATCACCACTCTGAAGAGAATGGAAGAAGTTCTGAGGCCCTTATCAGAAAATTCTTTAGGTTGGAAGCAAGTGGTTCCAGCAACTTGCGTAACAGTGTGAGTAGAGTGAAGTTTACAAGGAAGACCACCTACCTCTCACGGTTTGAAAGTGTGAGGAACTTGATTTTCGGGCAAAATGGCCTGTGTCCATGAAGGGAAGTATTACTGCATGTCTTGTAGCACAACCAAAAATGTTACAAGAAAGATGCTCTAGCACTTTGTTCAGCAGCTTCAAGTGATGTAGCATGCAAAAGGTACACTGCCTATCTGTCAGGGTTTGACAGTGTGAGCAATTCCATCTTTGTGCCAATAGACCCTTTCCACTGAATGGAACAGGCACTGTGTCTCTTGCAAGCAGGTGTCAGGGTTCCCAGCAGGAGTTGCAAGCACATTGTTTCCCTGTGAGATTTGCATTAGCATGTGAAAGGAGTGCTTGCCAAATGAAAGCCTTTGACAAGGGAGAATCATTCACTCCTTGAAAAATACCCATTTCCGAGGAAATAGATCAACACTTGTAGCTCAGAGCAGGATGCAATGTGTGAGAGGCAGGAATAGTTTGCAACTTGTCTCCCTATGAGAAATGAGTTACCTGTTGAAAGGAATACTGGCTACCCCTGAGGTTTTTCATGTGTGAGGAACACCACCGTTCGGCCAAAATGCTGCATTCAACTGAATGGAACCAGAACAGTTGAGGATGCATGAAAACCATTCATTCCAGCAGCAAGAGGGTCTGTAATGTTGTTTAAAAGTGAGAATTGAGTGAGCTTTACAAAGGAATGCGACCTGTCTCTCAGGCTTTTACAGTGTGAAAAAGATTATCTTTGTGCAAAATAGATATTTCAATGGAAGGAAGAAGCACTGTTTCCCCTGTAAGAGAAGCATAAGTGTTACAAGCAAGAGGGTCAAGCACCTTGTTAAGCATGGCGAATTGAGTTACCTGTTTAAGGCAATACTGCCTAACTCTCAGTGTTTTCAGGGGGAGGAACATCAATGTGCTGCTAAATAGCTCCTTTCAAGTGAATGGAGGCATACTGTAGGTCCTCTAAGACAATCATTAATGGTAGAAGCAAGAGGGTCTAGCACCCTGTTAAGCATTGTGAATTGAGTTCCCTGTTGAAGGGCATAGTGCCTAACTCTCAGTGTTTTTATGGGTGGAGGAACCTCAAGCTTGAGCAAAAAGACCTCTTTCAAGTCAATGGAACCAGCACTACATCTCTTGGAAGAGAAGTATGAATGTTAGAACCAGGAGGGTCAAGCACCTTGTTTTCTAAGGCGAATTGATATACTGCTTTAAAGGAATAATGATTACAACTAAGTGTTTTCAAGGATGTGGAAAATCACCTTTGTGCAACATCACCACTCTGAAGAGAATGGAAGAAGTTCTGAGGCCCTTCTCAGAAAATTCTTTAGGTTGGAAGCAAGTCGGTCCAGCAACTTGTGTAACAGTGTGAGTAGAGTGAAGTTTACAAGGAAGACCACCTACCTCTCACGGTTTGAAAGTGTGAGGAACTTGATTTTCGGGCAAAATGGCCTGTGTCCATGAAGGGAAGTATTACTGCATGTCTTGTAGCACAACCAAAAATGTTACAAGAAAGATGCTCTAGCACTTTGTTCAGCAGCTTCAAGTGATGTAGCATGCAAAAGGTACACTGCCTATCTGTCAGGGTTTGACAGTGTGAGCAATTCCATCTTTGTGCCAATAGACCCTTTCCACTGAATGGAACAGGCACTGTGTCTCTTGCAAGCAGGTGTCAGGGTTCCCAGCAGGAGTTGCAAGCACATTGTTTCCCTGTGAGATTTGCATTAGCATGTGAAAGGAGTGCTTGCCAAATGAAAGCCTTTGACAAGGGAGAATCATTCACTCCTTGAAAAATGCCCACTTGTGAGGAAATAGTCCAACACTTGTAGCTCAGAGCAGGATGCAATGTGTGAGAGGCAGGAATAGTTTGCAACTTGTCTCCTTATGAGAAATGAGTTACCTGTTGAAAGGAATACTGGCTACGCCTGAGGTTTTTCATGTGTGAGGAACACCACAGTTCGGCCCAATAGCTGCATTCAACTGAATGGAACCAGAACAGTTGAGGACGCATGAAAACCATTCATTCCAGCAGCAAGAGGGTCTGGAATGTTGTTTAAAAGTGAGAATTGAGGGAGCTTTACAAAGGAATGCTACCTGTCTCTCAGGCTTTTACAGTGTGAAAAAGATTATCTTTGTGCAAAGTAGCCGTTTCAATGGAAGGAAGAAGCACTGTTTCCCCTGTAAGAGAAGCATAAGTGTTACAAGCAAGAGGGTCAAGCACCTTGTTAAGCATGGCGAATTGAGTTATATGTTTAAGGCAATACTGCCTAACTCTCAGTGTTTTCAGGGGGAGGAACATCAATGTGCTGCTAAATAGCTCCTTTCAAGTGAATGGAGGCATACTGTAGGTCTTCTAAGACAATCATTAATGGTAGAAGCAAGTGGGTCTAGCACCCTGTTAAGCATTGTGAATTGAGTTACCTGTTGAAGGGCATAGTGCCTAACTCTCAGTGTTTTTATGGGTGGAGGAACCTCAACCTTGAGCAAAATGACCTCTTTCAAGTCAATAGAACCAGCACTACATCTCTTGGAAGAGAAGTATGAATGTTAGAAGCAGGAGGGTCAAGCACCTTGTTTTCTAAGGCGAATTGATATACTGCTTTAAAGGAATAATGCCTACAACTCAGTGTTTTCATGGGTGAGGAATACGACCTTTGTGCAAAATAACCCCCTTAGACACACTGTTGATGTCGTGAGAAAATCATTAACGTTAGAAAGAAAAGGGTCTACCACCTTGTTCAGCATTGTGAACTGAGTTAGCTGGGTAAAGGAATACTGCCTACCTCTCAGCGTTTTCATGGGTGAGGAACACAACTGTTGCAAAATATTCCATGCAAGCGAATGGAAGATTCCTGGTAGCACTTGTAAGAGAGTCATGAATGTTTGAAGCAACAAGGTCTAGCAAGTTGTATAGCATTCGAATTGACTTAGCTGTTAAAAGGAATACTGCCTTCTTCTCAGAGTTTTCGGGCTCAGGAACCTCACCTTTGTGGAAAATTGCCTCTGTGAAGTGAATGGAGAAACACTGTAGCTCTTGTAAGAAAACCATTAATGTTACAAGGAAGAGGGACAAGCACCTTCTTCAGCTTTGGGAATTGAGTGAGTTGTTTAATGGAATACCACCTACCTCTCAGCTTTTTCAGGGATGAGGACTACCAGGTGTTTTCAAAATTGCCCCATTCGAGTGAATGGAAGCTGCACTGTAGGCCTTACAAGAGAGACATTACTGTTAACAGGAAGAGGACCTAGCACTCTGTTGAGGATTCTCAACTGAGTTAGCTGTTGAAGGACATACTGATACCTCTCGGTGTTTTTATGTGTGAGAACCTTCAACTTTGTGCAAACTCTCCTGTGTCAAGTGACTGCACCCAGCTCTGCAGGTGTTGTGAGAAAAGTATGAATGTTACAAGCGGGAGGGTGAAGCACCTTGTCTTTGGATGAGACTTGAGTAACTTGCTTCAAGGAATACTGCCTACCACTCAGTGTTTTCAAGGATGTGCAAAATCACCTTTGTGCAACATCACCCCTTTGAACAGAATGGAAGAAGTTCTGAGGCCCTTCTCAGAAAATTCTTTAGGTTGGAAGCAAGTCGGTCCAGCAACTTGCGTAACAGTGTGAGTAGAGTGAAGTTGACAAGGAAGACCACCTACCTCTCACGGTTTGAAAGTGTGAGGAACTTGATTTTCGGGCAAAATGGCCTGTGTCCATGAAGGGAAGTATTACTGCATGTCTTGTAGCACAACCAAAAATGTTACAAGAAAGATGCTCTAGCACTTTGTTCAGCAGCTTCAAGTGATGTAGCATGCAAAAGGTACACTGCCTATCTGTCAGGGTTTGACAGTGTGAGCAATTCCATCTTTGTGCCAATAGACCCTTTCCACTGAATGGAACAGGCACTGTGTCTCTTGCAAGCAGGTGTCAGGGTTCCCAGCAGGAGTTGCAAGCACATTGTTTCCCTGTGAGATTTGCATTAGCATGTGAAAGGAGTGCTTGCCAAATGAAAGCCTTTGACAAGGGAGAATCATTCACTCCTTGAAAAATGCCCACTTGTGAGGAAATAGTCCAACACTTGTAGCTCAGAGCAGGATGCAATGTGTGAGAGGCAGGAATAGTTTGCAACTTGTCTCCTTATGAGAAATGAGTTACCTTGTTGAAAGGAATACTGACTACCCCTGAGTCTTTTCATGAGTGAAGAACACCACCGTTTGGCCAAATAGCTGCATTCATTTGAATGGAATCAGAACAGTTGAGGATGCATGAAAACCATTCATTCCAGCAGCAAGAGGGTCTGGAATGTTGTTTATAAGTGAGAATTGTGTGAGCTTTACAAAGGAATGCTACCTCTCTCTCAGGCTTTTACAGTGTGAAGAAGATTATCTTTGTGCAAAATAGCCGTTTCAACGGGACGAAGAAGCACTGTTTCCCCTGTAAGAGAAGCATAAGTGTTACAAGCAAGAGGGTCAAGCACCTTGTTAAGCATGGCGAATTGAGTTACCTGTTTAAGGCAATACTGCCTAACTCTCAGTGTTTTCAGGGGGAGGAACATCAATGTGCTGCTAAATAGCTCCTTTCAAGTGAATGGAGGCATACTATAGGTCTTTTAAGACAATCATTAATGGTAGAAGCAAGAGGGTCTAGCACCCTGTTAAGCATTGTGAATTGAGTTCCCTGTTGAAGGGCATAGTGCCTAACTCTCAGTGTTTTTATGGGTGGAGGAACCTCAAGCTTGAGCAAAATGACCTCTTTCAAGTCAATGGAACCAGCACTTCATCTCTTGGAAGAGAAGTATGAATGTTAGAAGGAGGAGGGTCAAGCACCTTGTTTTCTAAGGCGAATTGATATACTGCTTTAAAGGAATAATGCCTACAACTCAGTGTTTTCATGGGTGAGGAATACCACCTTTCTGAAAAATAACCCAATTAGTCACACTGTTGATGTCATGAGAAAATCATTAACGTTAGAAAGAAAAGGGTCTACCACCTTGTTCAGCATTGTGTACTGAGTTAGCTGGGTAAAGGAATACTGTCTACCTCTTAGCGTTTTCATGGGTGAGGAACACACCTGTTGCAAAATATCCCATGCAATCGAATTTAAGATTCCTGGTAGCTCTTGTAAAAGAGTCATGAATGTTTGAAGCAACGGGGTCTACCAAGTTGTTTAGCATGGTGAATTTACTTAGCTATTTAAAGGAATACGGCCTACTTCTCAGAGTTTTCGGGCTCAGGAACCTCACCTTTGTGGAAAATTGCCTCTGTGAAATGAATGGAGAAACACTGTAGCTCTTGTAAGAAAACCATTAATGTTACAAGGAAGAGGGACAAGCACCTTCTTCAGCTTTGGGAATTGAGTGAGTTGTTTAATGGAATACCACCTACCTCTCAGCTTTTTCAGGGATGAGGACTACCAGGTGTTTTCAAAATTGCCCCATTCGAGTGAATGGAAGCTGCACTGTAGGCCTTACAAGAGAGACATTACTGTTAACAGGAAGAGGACCTAGCACTCTGTTGAGGATTCTCAACTGAGTTAGCTGTTGAAGGACATACTGATACCTCTCGGTGTTTTTATGTGTGAGAACCTTCAACTTTGTGCAAACTCTCCTGTGTCAAGTGACTGCACCCAGCGCTGCAGGTGTTGTGAGAAAAGTATGAATGTTACAAGCGGGAGGGTGAAGCACCTTGTCTTTGGATGAGACTTGAGTAACTTGCTTCAAGGAATACTGCCTACCACTCAGTGTTTTCAAGGATGTGCAAAATCACCTTTGTGCAACATCACCCCTTTGAACAGAATGGAAGAAGTTCTGAGGCCCTTCTCAGAAAATTCTTTAGGTTGGAAGCAAGTCGGTCCAGGAACTTGCGTAACAGTGTGAGTAGAGTGAAGTTTACAAGGAAGACCACCTACCTCTCACGGTTTGAAAGTGTGAGGAACTTGATTTTGGGGCAAAATGGCCTGTGTCCATGAAGGGAAGGATTACTGGATGTCTGTAGGACAACCACAAATGTTACAAGAAAGATGCTCTAGCACTTTGTTCAGCAGCTTCAAGTGATGTAGCATGCAAAAGGAACACTGCCTATCTGTCAGGGTTTGACAGTGTGAGCAATTCCATCTTTGTGCCAATGGACCCTTTCCACTGAATGGAACAGGCACTATGTCTCTTGCAAGCAGATGTCAGGGTTCGCAGCAGGAGTTGCAGGCACATTGTTTCCCTGTGAAAGTTGAATTAGCATGTGAAAGGAGGGCTGGCCAAATGAAAGCCTTTGACAATGGAGAATCATTCACTCCTTGAAAAATACCCACTTCTGAGGAAATAGACCAACACTTGTAGCTCAGAGCAGGATGCAATGTGTGAGAGGCAGGAATAGTTTGCAACTTTGTCTCCCTATGAGAAATGAGTTACCTGTTGAAAGGAATACTGGCTACGCCTGAGGTTTTTCATGTGTGAGGAAGACCACGGTTCGGCCAAATAGCTGCTTTCAACTGAATGGAATCAGAACAGTTGAGGATGCATGAAAACCATACATTCCAGCAGCAAGAGGGTCTGGAATGTTGTTTAAAAGTGAGAATTGAGTGAGCTTTACAAAGGAATGCGACCTGTCTCTCAGGCTTTTACAGTGTGAAGAAGATTATCTTTGTGCAAAATAGCCTTTTCAATGGAAGGAAGAAGCACTGTTTCCCCTGTAAGAGAAGCATAAGTGTTACAAGCAAGAGGGTCAAGCACCTTGTTAAGCATGGCGAATTGAGTTACCTGTTTAAGGCAATATTGCCTAACTCTCAGTGTTTTCAGGGGGAGGAACATCAACGTGCTGCTAAATAGCTCCTTTCAAGTGAATGGAGGCATACTGTAGGTCTTCTAAGACAATCATTAATGGTAGAAGCAAGAGGGTCTAGCACCCTGTTAAGCATTGTGAATTGAGTTACCTGTTGAAGGGCATAGTGCCTAATTCTCAGTGTTTTTATGGGTGGAGGAACCTCAAGCTTGAGCAAAAAGACCTCTTTCAAGTCAATGGAACCAGCACTACATCTCTTGGAAGAGAAGTATGAATGTTAGAACCAGGAGGGTCAAGCACCTTGTTTTCTAAGGCGAATTGATATACTGCTTTAAAGGAATAATGATTACAACTAAGTGTTTTCAAGGATGTGGAAAATCACCTTTGTGCAACATCACCACTCTGAAGAGAATGGAAGAAGTTCTTAGGCCCTTCTCAGAAAATTCTTTAGGTTGGAAGCAAGTGGTTCCAGCAACTTGCGTAACAGTGTGAGTAGAGTGAAGTTTACAAGGAAGACCACCTACCTCTCACGGTTTGAAAGTGTGAGGAACTTGATTTTGGGGCAAAATGGCCTGTGTCCATGAAGGGAAGTATTACTGTATGTCTGTAGGACAACCACAAATGTTACAAGAAAGATGCTCTAGCACTTTGTTCAGCAGCTTCAAGTGATGTAGCATGCAAAAGGTACACTGCCTATCTGTCAGGGTTTGACAGTGTGAGCAATTCCATCTTTGTGCCAATAGACCCTTTCCACTGAATGGAACAGGCAATATGTCTCTTGCAAGCAGGTGTCAGGGTTCCCAGCAGGAGTTGCAAGCACATTGTTTCCCTGTGAGATTTGCATTAGCATGTGAAAGGAGTGCTTGCCAAATGAAAGCCTTTGACAAGGGAGAATCATTCACTCCTTGAAAAATACCCATTTCCGAGGAAATAGATCAACACTTGTAGCTCAGAGCAGGATGCAATGTGTGAGAGGCAGGAATAGTTTGCAACTTGTCTCCCTATGAGAAATGAGTTACCTGTTGAAAGGAATACTGGCTACCCCTGAGGTTTTTCATGTGTGAGGAACACCACCGTTCGGCCAAATAGCTGCATTCAACTGAATGGAACCAGAACAGTTGAGGATGCATGAAAACCATTCATTCCAGCAGCAAGAGGGTCTGTAATGTTGTTTAAAAGTGAGAATTGAGTGAGCTTTACAAAGGAATGCGACCTGTCTCTCAGGCTTTTACAGTGTGAAAAAGATTATCTTTGTGCAAAATAGATATTTCAATGGAAGGAAGAAGCACTGTTTCCCCTGTAAGAGAAGCATAAGTGTTACAAGCAAGAGGGTCAAGCACCTTGTTAAGCATGGCGAATTGAGTTACCTGTTTAAGGCAATACTGCCTAACTCTCAGTGTTTTCAGGGGGAGGAACATCAATGTGCTGCTAAATAGCTCCTTTCAAGTGAATGGAGGCATACTGTAGGTCCTCTAAGACAATCATTAATGGTAGAAGCAAGAGGGTCTAGCACCCTGTTAAGCATTGTGAATTGAGTTCCCTGTTGAAGGGCATAGTGCCTAACTCTCAGTGTTTTTATGGGTGGAGGAACCTCAAGCTTGAGCAAAAAGACCTCTTTCAAGTCAATGGAACCAGCACTACATCTCTTGGAAGAGAAGTATGAATGTTAGAACCAGGAGGGTCAAGCACCTTGTTTTCTAAGGCGAATTGATATACTGCTTTAAAGGAATAATGATTACAACTAAGTGTTTTCAAGGATGTGGAAAATCACTTTTGTGCAACATCACCACTCTGAAGAGAATGGAAGAAGTTCTGAGGCCCTTCTCAGAAAATTCTTTAGGTTGGAAGCAAGTCGGTCCAGCAACTTGTGTAACAGTGTGAGTAGAGTGAAGTTTACAAGGAAGACCACCTACCTCTCACGGTTTGAAAGTGTGAGGAACTTGATTTTCGGGCAAAATGGCCTGTGTCCATGAAGGGAAGTATTACTGCATGTCTTGTAGCACAACCAAAAATGTTACAAGAAAGATGCTCTAGCACTTTGTTCAGCAGCTTCAAGTGATGTAGCATGCAAAAGGTACACTGCCTATCTGTCAGGGTTTGACAGTGTGAGCAATTCCATCTTTGTGCCAATAGACCCTTTCCACTGAATGGAACAGGCACTGTGTCTCTTGCAAGCAGGTGTCAGGGTTCCCAGCAGGAGCTGCAAGCACATTGTTTCCCTGTGAGATTTGCATTAGCATGTGAAAGGAGTGCTTGCCAAATGAAAGCCTTTGACAAGGGAGAATCATTCACTCCTTGAAAAATGCCCACTTGTGAGGAAATAGTCCAACACTTGTAGCTCAGAGCAGGATGCAATGTGTGAGAGGCAGGAATAGTTTGCAACTTGTCTCCTTATGAGAAATGAGTTACCTGTTGAAAGGAATACTGGCTACGCCTGAGGTTTTTCATGTGTGAGGAACACCACCGTTCGGCCAAATAGCTGCATTCAACTGAATGGAACAAGAACAGTTGAGGATGCATGAAAACCATTCATTCCAGCAGCAAGAGGGTCTGTAATGTTGTTTAAAAGTGAGAATTGAGTGAGCTTTACAAAGGAATGCTACCTGTCTCTCAGGCTTTTACAGTGTGAAAAAGATTATCTTTGTGCAAAGTAGCCGTTTCAATGGAAGGAAGAAGCACTGTTTCCCCTGTAAGAGAAGCATAAGTGTTAAAAGCAAGAGGGTCAAGCACCTTGTTAAGCATGGCGAATTGAGTTACATGTTTAAGGCAATACTGCCTAACTCTCAGTGTTTTCAGGGGGAGGAACATCAATGTGCTGCTAAATAGCTCCTTTCAAGTGAATGGAGGCATACTGTAGGTCTTCTAAGACAATCATTAATGGTAGAAGCAAGTGGGTCTAGCACCCTGTTAAGCATTGTGAATTGAGTTACCTGTTGAAGGGCATAGTGCCTAACTCTCAGTGTTTTTATGGGTGGAGGAACCTCAAGCTTGAGCAAAATGACCTCTTTCAAGTCAATAGAACCAGCACTACATCTCTTGGAAGAGAAGTATGAATGTTAGAAGCAGGAGGGTCAAGCACCTTGTTTTCTAAGGCGAATTGATATACTGCTTTAAAGGAATAATGCCTACAACTCAGTGTTTTCATGGGTGATGAATACGACCTTTGTGCAAAATAACCCCCTTAGACACACTGTTGATGTCGTGAGAAAATCATTAACGTTAGAAAGAAAAGGGTCTACCACCTTGTTCAGCATTGTGAACTGAGTTAGCTGGGTAAAGGAATACTGCCTACCTCTCAGCGTTTTCATGGGTGAGGAACACAACTGTTGCAAAATATTCCATGCAAGCGAATGGAAGATTCCTGGTAGCACTTGTAAGAGAGTCATGAATGTTTGAAGCAACAAGGTCTAGCAAGTTGTATAGCATTCGAATTGACTTAGCTGTTAAAAGGAATACTGCCTTCTTCTCAGAGTTTTCGGGGTCAGGAACCTCACCTTTGTGCAAAATTGCCTCTGTGAAGTGAATGGAGAAACACTGTAGCTCCTGTAAGAAAACCATTAATGTTAGAAGGAAGAGGGTCAAGCACCTTCTTCAGCTTTGGGAATTGAGTGAGTTGTTTAATGGAATACCACCTACCTCTCAGCTTTTTCAGGGATGAGGTCTACCAGGTGTTTTCAAAATTGCCCCATTCGAGTGAATGGAAGCTGCACTGTAGGTCTTATAAGAGAGACATTACTGTTAACAGGAAGAGGGCCTAGCACTCTGTTGAAGATTCTCAACTGTGTTAGCTGTTGAAGGACATACTGATATCTCTCAGTGTTTTTATGTGTGAGAACCTTCAACTTTGTGCAAACTCTCCTGTGTCAAGTGACTGCACCCAGCGCTGCAGGTGTTCTGAGAAAAGTATGATTGTTACAAGCAGGAGGGTGAAGCACCTTGTCTTTGGATGAGACTTGAGTAACTTGCTTCAAGGAATACTGCCTACCACTCAGTGTTTTCAAGGATGTGGAAAATCACCTTTGTGCAACACCACCCCTTTGAAGAGAATGGAAGAAGTTCTGAGGCCCTTCTCAGAAAATTCTTTAGGTTGGAAGCAAGTCGGTCCAGCAACTTGTCTAACAGTGTGAGTAGAGTGAAGTTTACAAGGAAGACCACATACTTCTCACTGTTTGAAAGTGTGAGGAAATTGATTTTGGGGCAAAATGGTCTGTGTCCATGAAGTTAAGTATTACTGTATGTCTGTAGGACAACCACAAATGTTACAAAAAAGATGCTCTAGCACCCTGTTAAGCATTGTGAATTGAGTTACCTGTTGAAGGGCATAGTGCCTAACTCTCAGTGTTTTTATGGGTGGAGCAACCTCAAGCTTGAGCAAAATGACCTCTTTGAAGTCAATGGAACCAGCACTACATCTCTTGGAAGAGAAGTATGAATGTTAGAAGCAGGAGGGTCAAGCACATTGTTTTCTAAGGCGAATTGATATACTGCTTTAAAGGAATAAAGCCTACAACTCAGTGTTTTCAAGGATGTAAAAAATCACCTTTGTGCAACACCACCCCTTTGAAGAGAATGGAAGAAGTTCTGAGGCCCTTATCAGAAAATTCTTTAGGTTGGAAGTGAGTCGGTCCAGCAACTTGTGTAACAGTGTGAGTAGAGTGAAGTTTACAAGGAAGACCACCTACCTCTCACGGTTTGAAAGTGTGAGGAACTTGATTTTCGGGCAAAATGGCCTGTGTCCATGAAGGGAAGTATTACTGCATGTCTTGTAGCACAACCAAAAATGTTACAAGAAAGATGCTCTAGCACTTTGTTCAGCAGCTTCAAGTGATGTAGCATGCAAAAGGTACACTGCCTATCTGTCAGGGTTTGACAGTGTGAGCAATTCCATCTTTGTGCCAATAGACCCTTTCCACTGAATGGAACAGGCACTGTGTCTCTTGCAAGCAGGTGTCAGGGTTCCCAGCAGGAGTTGCAAGCACATTGTTTCCCTGTGAGATTTGCATTAGCATGTGAAAGGAGTGCTTGCCAAATGAAAGCCTTTGACAAGGGAGAATCATTCACTCCTTGAAAAATGCCCACTTGTGAGGAAATAGTCCAACACTTGTAGCTCAGAGCAGGATGCAATGTGTGAGAGGCAGGAATAGTTTGCAACTTGTCTCCTTATGAGAAATGAGTTACCTGTTGAAAGGAATACTGACTACCCCTGACTCTTTTCATGAGTGAAGAACACCACCGTTTGGCCAAATAGCTGCATTCATTTGAATGGAATCAGAACAGTTGAGGATGCATGAAAACCATTCATTCCAGCAGCAAGAGGGTCTGGAATGTTGTTTATAAGTGAGAATTGTGTGAGCTTTACAAAGGAATGCTACCTCTCTCTCAGGCTTTTACAGTGTGAAGAAGATTATCTTTGTGTAAAATAGCCGTTTCAACGGGACGAAGAAGCACTGTTTCCCCTGTAAGAGAAGCATAAGTGTTACAAGCAAGAGGGTCAAGCACCTTGTTAAGCATGGCGAATTGAGTTACCTGTTTAAGGCAATACTGCCTAACTCTCAGTGTTTTCAGGGGGAGGAACATCAATGTGCTGCTAAATAGCTCCTTTCAAGTGAATGGAGGCATACTGTAGGTCTTCTAAGACAATCATTAATGGTAGAAGCAAGAGGGTCTAGCACCCTGTTAAGCATTGTGAATTGAGTTCCCTGTTGAAGGGCATAGTGCCTAACTCTCAGTGTTTTTATGGGTGGAGGAACCTCAAGCTTGAGCAAAATGACCTCTTTCAAGTCAATGGAACCAGCACTACATCTCTTGGAAGAGAAGTATGAATGTTAGAAGCAGGAGGGTCAAGCACCTTGTTTTCTAAGGCGAATTGATATACTGCTTTAAAGGAATAATGCCTACAACTCAGTGTTTTCATTGGTGAGGAATACCACCTTTCTGAAAAATAACCCAATTAGTCACACTGTTGATGTCATGAGAAAATCATTAACGTTAGAAAGAAAAGGGTCTACCACCTTGTTCAGCATTGTGTACTGAGTTAGCTGGGTAAAGGAATACTGTCTACCTCTTAGCGTTTTCATGGGTGAGGAACACACCTGTTGCAAAATATCCCATGCAATCGAATTTAAGATTCCTGGTAGCTCTTGTAAAAGAGTCATGAATGTTTGAAGCAACGGGGTCTACCAAGTTGTTTAGCATTGTGAATTTACTTAGCTATTTAAAGGAATACGGCCTACTTCTCAGAGTTTTCGGGCTCAGGAACCTCACCTTTGTGCAAAATTGCCTCTGTGAAGTGAATGGAGAAACACTGTAGCTCTTGTAAGAAAACCATTAATGTTACAAGGAAGAGGGACAAGCACCTTCTTCAGCTTTGGGAATTGAGTGAGTTGTTTAATGGAATACCACCTACCTCTCAGCTTTTTCAGGGATGAGGACTACCAGGTGTTTTCAAAATTGCCCCATTCGAGTGAATGGAAGCTGCACTGTAGGCCTTACAAGAGAGACATTACTGTTAACAGGAAGAGGACCTAGCACTCTGTTGAGGATTCTCAACTGAGTTAGCTGTTGAAGGACATACTGATACCTCTCGGTGTTTTTATGTGTGAGAACCTTCAACTTTGTGCAAACTCTCCTGTGTCAAGTTACTGCACCCAGCGCTGCAGGTGTTGTGAGAAAAGTATGAATGTTACAAGCGGGAGGGTGAAGCACCTTGTCTTTGGATGAGACTTGAGTAACTTGCTTCAAGGAATACTGCCTACCACTCAGTGTTTTCAAGGATGTGCAAAATCACCTTTGTGCAACATCACCCCTTTGAACAGAATGGAAGAAGTTCTGAGGCCCTTCTCAGAAAATTCTTTAGGTTGGAAGCAAGTCGGTCCAGCAATTTGCGTAACAGTGTGAGTAGAGTGAAGTTTACAAGGAAGACCACCTACCTCTCACGGTTTGAAAGTGTGAGGAACTTGATTTTGGGGCAAAATGGCCTGTGTCCATGAAGGGAAGTATTACTGTATGTCTGTAGGACAACCACAAATGTTACAAGAAAGATGCTCTAGCACTTTGTTCAGCAGCTTCAAGTGATGTAGCATGCAAAAGGAACACTGCCTATCTGTCAGGGTTTGACAGTGTGAGCAATTCCATCTTTGTGCCAATGGACCCTTTCCACTGAATGGAACAGGCACTATGTCTCTTGCAAGCAGATGTCAGGGTTCGCAGCAGGAGTTGCAGGCACATTGTTTCCCTGTGAAAGTTGAATTAGCATGTGAAAAGAGTGCTGGCCAAATGAAAGCCTTTGACAATGGAGAATCATTCACTCCTTGAAAAATACCCACTTCTGAGGAAATAGACCAACACTTGTAGCTCAGAGCAGGATGCAATGTGTGAGAGGCAGGAATAGTTTGCAACTTTGTCTCCCTATGAGAAATGAGTTACCTGTTGAAAGGAATACTGGCTACGCCTGAGGTTTTTCATGTGTGAGGAACACCACGGTTCGGCCAAATAGCTGCTTTCAACTGAATGGAATCAGAACAGTTGAGGATGCATGAAAACCATACATTCCAGAAGCAAGTGGGTCTGGAATGTTGTTTAAAAGTGAGAATTGAGTGAGCTTTACAAAGGAATGCGACCTGTCTCTCAGGCTTTTACAGTGTGAAGAAGATTATCTTTGTGCAAAATAGCCTTTTCAATGGAAGGAAGAAGCACTGTTTCCCCTGTAAGAGAAGCATAAGTGTTACAAGCAAGAGGGTCAAGCACCTTGTTAAGCATGGCGAATTGAGTTACCTGTTTAAGGCAATATTGCCTAACTCTCAGTGTTTTCACGGGGAGGAACATCAATGTGCTGCTAAATAGCTCCTTTCAAGTGAATGGAGGCATACTGTAGGTCTTCTAAGACAATCATTAATGGTAGAAGCAAGAGGGTCTAGCACCCTGTTAAGCATTGTGAATTGAGTTACCTGTTGAAGGGCATAGTGCCTAATTCTCAGTGTTTTTATGGGTGGAGGAACCTCAAGCTTGAGCAAAAAGACCTCATTCAAGTCAATGGAACCAGCACTACATCTCTTGGAAGAGAAGTATGAATGTTAGAACCAGGAGGGTCAAGCACCTTGTTTTCTAAGGCGAATTGATATACTG
Source organism: Castor canadensis (assembly GCF_047511655.1). Classification (NCBI taxonomy): domain Eukaryota; kingdom Metazoa; phylum Chordata; class Mammalia; order Rodentia; family Castoridae; genus Castor; species Castor canadensis. Next base: position 71,810,419 of record NC_133389.1, read on the forward strand.
CTTTAAAGGAATAATGATTACAACTAAGTGTTTTCAAGGATGTGGAAAATCACCTTTGTGCAACATCACCACTCTGAAGAGAATGGAAGAAGTTCTGAGGCCCTTCTCAGAAAATTCTTTAGGTTGGAAGCAAGTGGTTCCAGCAACTTGCGTAACAGTGTGAGTAGAGTGAAGTTTACAAGGAAGACCACCTACCTCTCACGGTTTGAAAGTGTGAGGAACTTGAATTTGGGGCAAAATGGCCTGTGTCCATGAAGGGAAGTATTACTGTATGTCTGTAGGACAACCACAAATGTTACAAGAAAGATGCTCTAGCACTTTGTTCAGCAGCTTCAAGTGATGTAGCATGCAAAAGGTACACTGCCTATCTGTCAGGGTTTGACAGTGTGAGCAATTCCATCTTTGTGCCAATAGACCCTTTCCACTGAATGGAACAGGCAATATGTCTCTTGCAAGCAGGTGTCAGGGTTCCCAGCAGGAGTTGCAAGCACATTGTTTCCCTGTGAGATTTGCATTAGCATGTGAAAGGAGTGCTTGCCAAATGAAAGCCTTTGACAAGGGAGAATCATTCACTCCTTGAAAAATACCCATTTCCGAGGAAATAGATCAACACTTGTAGCTCAGAGCAGGATGCAATGTGTGAGAGGCAGGAATAGTTTGCAACTTGTCTCTTTATGAGAAATGAGTTACCTGTTGAAAGGAATACTGGCTACCCCTGAGGTTTTTCATGTGTGAGGAACACCACCGTTCGGCCAAATAGCTGCATTCAACTGAATGGAACAAGAACAGTTGAGGATGCATGAAAACCATTCATTCCAGCAGCAAGAGGGTCTGTAATGTTGTTTAAAAGTGAGAATTGAGTGAGCTTTACAAAGGAATGCGACCGGTCTCTCAGGCTTTTACAGTGTGAAAAAGATTATCTTTGTGCAAAATAGATATTTCAATGGAAGGAAGAAGCACTGTTTCCCCTGTAAGAGAAGCATAAGTGTTACAAGCAAGAGGGTCAAGCACCTTGTTAAGCATGGCGAATTGAGTTACCTGTTTAAGGCAATACTGCCTAACTCTCAGTGTTTTCAGGGGGAGGAACATCAATGTGCTGCTAAATAGCTCCTTTCAAGTGAATGGAGGCATACTGTAGGTCCTCTAAGACAATCATTAATGGTAGAAGCAAGAGGGTCTAGCACCCTGTTAAGCATTGTGAATTGAGTTCCCTGTTGAAGGGCATAGTGCCTAACTCTCAGTGTTTTTATGGGTGGAGGAACCTCAAGCTTGAGCAAAATGACCTCTTTCAAGTCAATGGAACCAGCACTACATCTCTTGGAAGAGAAGTATGAATGTTAGAAGCAGGAGGGTCAAGCACCTTGTTTTCTAAGGCGAATTGATATACTGCTTTAAAGGAATAATGCCTACAACTCAGTGTTTTCATGGGTGAGGAATACGACCTTTGTGCAAAATAACCCCCTTAGACACACTGTTGATGTCGTGAGAAAATCATTAATGTTAGAAAGAAAAGGGTCTACCACCTTGTTCAGCATTGTGAACTGAGTTAGCTGGGTAAAGGAATACTGCCTACCTCTCAGCGTTTTCATGGGTGAGGAACACAACTGTTGCAAAATATTCCATGCAAGCGAATGGAAGATTCCTGGTAGCACTTGTAAGAGAGTCATGAATGTTTGAAGCAACAAGGTCTAGCAAGTTGTATAGCATTCGAATTGACTTAGCTGTTAAAAGGAATACTGCCTTCTTCTCAGAGTTTTCGGGGTCAGGAACCTCACCTTTGTGCAAAATTGCCTCTGTGAAGTGAATGGAGAAACACTGTAGCTCCTGTAAGAAAACCATTAATGTTAGAAGGAAGAGGGTCAAGCACCTTCTTCAGCTTTGGGAATTGAGTGAGTTGTTTAATGGAATACCACCTACCTCTCAGCTTTTTCAGGGATGAGGTCTACCAGGTGTTTTCAAAATTGCCCCATTCGAGTGAATGGAAGCTGCACTGTAGGTCTTATAAGAGAGACATTACTGTTAACAGGAAGAGGGCCTAGCACTCTGTTGAAGATTCTCAACTGTGTTAGCTGTTGAAGGACATACTGATATCTCTCAGTGTTTTTATGTGTGAGAACCTTCAACTTTGTGCAAACTCTCCTGTGTCAAGTGACTGCACCCAGCGCTGCAGGTGTTCTGAGAAAAGTATGATTGTTACAAGCAGGAGGGTGAAGCACCTTGTCTTTGGATGAGACTTGAGTAACTTGCTTCAAGGAATACTGCCTACCACTCAGTGTTTTCAAGGATGTGGAAAATCACCTTTGTGCAACACCACCCCTTTGAAGAGAATGGAAGAAGTTCTGAGGCCCTTCTCAGAAAATTCTTTAGGTTGGAAGCAAGTCGGTCCAGCAACTTGTCTAACAGTGTGAGTAGAGTGAAGTTTACAAGGAAGACCACATACTTCTCACTGTTTGAAAGTGTGAGGAAATTGATTTTGGGGCAAAATGGTCTGTGTCCATGAAGTTAAGTATTACTGTATGTCTGTAGGACAACCACAAATGTTACAAAAAAGATGCGCTAGCACCCTGTTAAGCATTGTGAATTGAGTTACCTGTTGAAGGGCATAGTGCCTAACTCTCAGTGTTTTTATGGGTGGAGCAACCTCAAGCTTGAGCAAAATGACCTCTTTGAAGTCAATGGAACCAGCACTACATCTCTTGGAAGAGAAGTATGAATGTTAGAAGCAGGAGGGTCAAGCACATTGTTTTCTAAGGCGAATTGATATACTGCTTTAAAGGAATAAAGCCTACAACTCAGTGTTTTCAAGGATGTAAAAAATCACCTTTGTGCAACACCACCCCTTTGAAGAGAATGGAAGAAGTTCTGAGGCCCTTATCAGAAAATTCTTTAGGTTGGAAGTAAGTCGGTCCAGCAACTTGTGTAACAGTGTGAGTAGAGTGAAGTTTACAAGGAAGACCACCTACCTCTCACGGTTTGAAAGTGTGAGGAACTTGATTTTCGGGCAAAATGGCCTGTGTCCATGAAGGGAAGTATTACTGCATGTCTTGTAGCACAACCAAAAATGTTACAAGAAAGATGCTCTAGCACTTTGTTCAGCAGCTTCAAGTGATGTAGCATGCAAAAGGTACACTGCCTATCTGTCAGGGTTTGACAGTGTGAGCAATTCCATCTTTGTGCCAATAGACCCTTTCCACTGAATGGAACAGGCACTGTGTCTCTTGCAAGCAGGTGTCAGGGTTCCCAGCAGGAGTTGCAAGCACATTGTTTCCCTGTGAGATTTGCATTAGCATGTGAAAGGAGTGCTTGCCAAATGAAAGCCTTTGACAAGGGAGAATCATTCACTCCTTGAAAAATGCCCACTTGTGAGGAAATAGTCCAACACTTGTAGCTCAGAGCAGGATGCAATGTGTGAGAGGCAGGAATAGTTTGCAACTTGTCTCCTTATGAGAAATGAGTTACCTGTTGAAAGGAATACTGACTACCCCTGAGTCTTTTCATGAGTGAAGAACACCACCGTTTGGCCAAATAGCTGCATTCATTTGAATGGAATCAGAACAGTTGAGGATGCATGAAAACCATTCATTCCAGCAGCAAGAGGGTCTGGAATGTTGTTTATAAGTGAGAATTGTGTGAGCTTTACAAAGGAATGCTACCTCTCTCTCAGGCTTTTACAGTGTGAAGAAGATTATCTTTGTGTAAAATAGCCGTTTCAACGGGACGAAGAAGCACTGTTTCCCCTGTAAGAGAAGCATAAGTGTTACAAGCAAGAGGGTCAAGCACCTTGTTAAGCATGGCGAATTGAGTTACCTGTTTAAGGCAATACTGCCTAACTCTCAGTGTTTTCAGGGGGAGGAACATCAATGTGCTGCTAAATAGCTCCTTTCAAGTGAATGGAGGCATACTGTAGGTCTTCTAAGACAATCATTAATGGTAGAAGCAAGAGGGTCTAGCACCCTGTTAAGCATTGTGAATTGAGTTCCCTGTTGAAGGGCATAGTGCCTAACTCTCAGTGTTTTTATGGGTGGAGGAACCTCAAGCTTGAGCAAAATGACCTCTTTCAAGTCAATGGAACCAGCACTACATCTCTTGGAAGAGAAGTATGAATGTTAGAAGCAGGAGGGTCAAGCACCTTGTTTTCTAAGGCGAATTGATATACTGCTTTAAAGGAATAATGCCTACAACTCAGTGTTTTCATTGGTGAGGAATACCACCTTTCTGAAAAATAACCCAATTAGTCACACTGTTGATGTCATGAGAAAATCATTAACGTTAGAAAGAAAAGGGTCTACCACCTTGTTCAGCATTGTGTACTGAGTTAGCTGGGTAAAGGAATACTGTCTACCTCTTAGCGTTTTCATGGGTGAGGAACACACCTGTTGCAAAATATCCCATGCAATCGAATTTAAGATTCCTGGTAGCTCTTGTAAAAGAGTCATGAATGTTTGAAGCAACGGGGTCTGCCAAGTTGTTTAGCATTGTGAATTTACTTAGCTATTTAAAGGAATACGGCCTACTTCTCAGAGTTTTCGGGCTCAGGAACCTCACCTTTGTGCAAAATTGCCTCTGTGAAGTGAATGGAGAAACACTGTAGCTCTTGTAAGAAAACCATTAATGTTACAAGGAAGAGGGACAAGCACCTTCTTCAGCTTTGGGAATTGAGTGAGTTGTTTAATGGAATACCACCTACCTCTCAGCTTTTTCAGGGATGAGGACTACCAGGTGTTTTCAAAATTGCCCCATTCGAGTGAATGGAAGCTGCACTGTAGGCCTTACAAGAGAGACATTACTGTTAACAGGAAGAGGACCTAGCACTCTGTTGAGGATTCTCAACTGAGTTAGCTGTTGAAGGACATACTGATACCTCTCGGTGTTTTTATGTGTGAGAACCTTCAACTTTGTGCAAACTCTCCTGTGTCAAGTTACTGCACCCAGCGCTGCAGGTGTTGTGAGAAAAGTATGAATGTTACAAGCGGGAGGGTGAAGCACCTTGTCTTTGGATGAGACTTGAGTAACTTGCTTCAAGGAATACTGCCTACCACTCAGTGTTTTCAAGGATGTGCAAAATCACCTTTGTGCAACATCACCCCTTTGAACAGAATGGAAGAAGTTCTGAGGCCCTTCTCAGAAAATTCTTTAGGTTGGAAGCAAGTCGGTCCAGCAATTTGCGTAACAGTGTGAGTAGAGTGAAGTTTACAAGGAAGACCACCTACCTCTCACGGTTTGAAAGTGTGAGGAACTTGATTTTGGGGCAAAATGGCCTGTGTCCATGAAGGGAAGTATTACTGTATGTCTGTAGGACAACCACAAATGTTACAAGAAAGATGCTCTAGCACTTTGTTCAGCAGCTTCAAGTGATGTAGCATGCAAAAGGAACACTGCCTATCTGTCAGGGTTTGACAGTGTGAGCAATTCCATCTTTGTGCCAATGGACCCTTTCCACTGAATGGAACAGGCACTATGTCTCTTGCAAGCAGATGTCAGGGTTCGCAGCAGGAGTTGCAGGCACATTGTTTCCCTGTGAAAGTTGAATTAGCATGTGAAAAGAGTGCTGGCCAAATGAAAGCCTTTGACAATGGAGAATCATTCACTCCTTGAAAAATACCCACTTCTGAGGAAATAGACCAACACTTGTAGCTCAGAGCAGGATGCAATGTGTGAGAGGCAGGAATAGTTTGCAACTTTGTCTCCCTATGAGAAATGAGTTACCTGTTGAAAGGAATACTGGCTACGCCTGAGGTTTTTCATGTGTGAGGAACACCACGGTTCGGCCAAATAGCTGCTTTCAACTGAATGGAATCAGAACAGTTGAGGATGCATGAAAACCATACATTCCAGAAGCAAGTGGGTCTGGACTGTTGTTTAAAAGTGAGAATTGAGTGAGCTTTACAAAGGAATGCGACCTGTCTCTCAGGCTTTTACAGTGTGAAGAAGATTATCTTTGTGCAAAATAGCCTTTTCAATGGAAGGAAGAAGCACTGTTTCCCCTGTAAGAGAAGCATAAGTGTTACAAGCAAGAGGGTCAAGCACCTTGTTAAGCATGGCGAATTGAGTTACCTGTTTAAGGCAATATTGCCTAACTCTCAGTGTTTTCACGGGGAGGAACATCAATGTGCTGCTAAATAGCTCCTTTCAAGTGAATGGAGGCATACTGTAGGTCTTCTAAGACAATCATTAATGGTAGAAGCAAGAGGGTCTAGCACCCTGTTAAGCATTGTGAATTGAGTTACCTGTTGAAGGGCATAGTGCCTAATTCTCAGTGTTTTTATGGGTGGAGGAACCTCAAGCTTGAGCAAAAAGACCTCATTCAAGTCAATGGAACCAGCACTACATCTCTTGGAAGAGAAGTATGAATGTTAGAACCAGGAGGGTCAAGCACCTTGTTTTCTAAGGCGAATTGATATACTGCTTTAAAGGAATAATGATTACAACTAAGTGTTTTCAAGGATGTGGAAAATCACCTTTGTGCAACATCACCACTCTGAAGAGAATGGAAGAAGTTCTGAGGCCCTTCTCAGAAAATTCTTTAGGTTGGAAGCAAGTGGTTCCAGCAACTTGCGTAACAGTGTGAGTAGAGTGAAGTTTACAAGGAAGACCACCTACCTCTCACGGTTTGAAAGTGTGAGGAACTTGATTTTGGGGCAAAATGGCCTGTGTCCATGAAGGGAAGTATTACTGTATGTCTGTAGGACAACCACAAATGTTACAAGAAAGATGCTCTAGCACTTTGTTCAGCAGCTTCAAGTGATGTAGCATGCAAAAGGTACACTGCCTATCTGTCAGGGTTTGACAGTGTGAGCAATTCCATCTTTGTGCCAATAGACCCTTTCCACTGAATGGAACAGGCAATATGTCTCTTGCAAGCAGGTGTCAGGGTTCCCAGCAGGAGTTGCAAGCACATTGTTTCCCTGTGAGATTTGCATTAGCATGTGAAAGGAGTGCTTGCCAAATGAAAGCCTTTGACAAGGGAGAATCATTCACTCCTTGAAAAATACCCATTTCCGAGGAAATAGATCAACACTTGTAGCTCAGAGCAGGATGCAATGTGTGAGAGGCAGGAATAGTTTGCAACTTGTCTCTTTATGAGAAATGAGTTACCTGTTGAAAGGAATACTGGCTACCCCTGAGGTTTTTCATGTGTGAGGAACACCACCGTTCGGCCAAATAGCTGCATTCAACTGAATGGAACAAGAACAGTTGAGGATGCATGAAAACCATTCATTCCAGCAGCAAGAGGGTCTGGAATGTTGTTTATAAGTGAGAATTGTGTGAGCTTTACAAAGGAATGCGACCGGTCTCTCAGGCTTTTACAGTGTGAAAAAGATTATCTTTGTGCAAAATAGATATTTCAATGGAAGGAAGAAGCACTGTTTCCCCTGTAAGAGAAGCATAAGTGTTACAAGCAAGAGGGTCAAGCACCTTGTTAAGCATGGCGAATTGAGTTACCTGTTTAAGGCAATACTGCCTAACTCTCAGTGTTTTCAGGGGGAGGAACATCAATGTGCTGCTAAATAGCTCCTTTCAAGTGAATGGAGGCATACTGTAGGTCCTCTAAGACAATCATTAATGGTAGAAGCAAGAGGGTCTAGCACCCTGTTAAGCATTGTGAATTGAGTTCCCTGTTGAAGGGCATAGTGCCTAACTCTCAGTGTTTTTATGGGTGGAGGAACCTCAAGCTTGAGCAAAATGACCTCTTTCAAGTCAATGGAACCAGCACTACATCTCTTGGAAGAGAAGTATGAATGTTAGAAGCAGGAGGGTCAAGCACCTTGTTTTCTAAGGCGAATTGATATACTGCTTTAAAGGAATAATGCCTACAACTCAGTGTTTTCATGGGTGAGGAATACGACCTTTGTGCAAAATAACCCCCTTAGACACACTGTTGATGTCGTGAGAAAATCATTAATGTTAGAAAGAAAAGGGTCTACCACCTTGTTCAGCATTGTGAACTGAGTTAGCTGGGTAAAGGAATACTGCCTACCTCTCAGCGTTTTCATGGGTGAGGAACACAACTGTTGCAAAATATTCCATGCAAGCGAATGGAAGATTCCTGGTAGCACTTGTAAGAGAGTCATGAATGTTTGAAGCAACAAGGTCTAGCAAGTTGTATAGCATTCGAATTGACTTAGCTGTTAAAAGGAATACTGCCTTCTTCTCAGAGTTTTCGGGGTCAGGAACCTCACCTTTGTGCAAAATTGCCTCTGTGAAGTGAATGGAGAAACACTGTAGCTCCTGTAAGAAAACCATTAATGTTAGAAGGAAGAGGGTCAAGCACCTTCTTCAGCTTTGGGAATTGAGTGAGTTGTTTAATGGAATACCACCTACCTCTCAGCTTTTTCAGGGATGAGGTCTACCAGGTGTTTTCAAAATTGCCCCTTTCGAGTGAATGGAAGCTGCACTGTAGGTCTTATAAGAGAGACATTACTGTTAACAGGAAGAGGGCCTAGCACTCTGTTGAAGATTCTCAACTGTGTTAGCTGTTGAAGGACATACTGATATCTCTCAGTGTTTTTATGTGTGAGAACCTTCAACTTTGTGCAAACTCTCCTGTGTCAAGTGACTGCACCCAGCGCTGCAGGTGTTCTGAGAAAAGTATGATTGTTACAAGCAGGAGGGTGAAGCACCTTGTCTTTGGATGAGACTTGAGTAACTTGCTTCAAGGAATACTGCCTACCACTCAGTGTTTTCAAGGATGTGGAAAATCACCTTTGTGCAACACCACCCCTTTGAAGAGAATGGAAGAAGTTCTGAGGCCCTTCTCAGAAAATTCTTTAGGTTGGAAGCAAGTCGGTCCAGCAACTTGTCTAACAGTGTGAGTAGAGTGAAGTTTACAAGGAAGACCACATACTTCTCACTGTTTGAAAGTGTGAGGAAATTGATTTTGGGGCAAAATGGTCTGTGTCCATGAAGTTAAGTATTACTGTATGTCTGTAGGACAACCACAAATGTTACAAAAAAGATGCGCTAGCACCCTGTTAAGCATTGTGAATTGAGTTACCTGTTGAAGGGCATAGTGCCTAACTCTCAGTGTTTTTATGGGTGGAGCAACCTCAAGCTTGAGCAAAATGACCTCTTTGAAGTCAATGGAACCAGCACTACATCTCTTGGAAGAGAAGTATGAATGTTAGAAGCAGGAGGGTCAAGCACATTGTTTTCTAAGGCGAATTGATATACTGCTTTAAAGGAATAAAGCCTACAACTCAGTGTTTTCAAGGATGTAAAAAATCACCTTTGTGCAACACCACCCCTTTGAAGAGAATGGAAGAAGTTCTGAGGCCCTTATCAGAAAATTCTTTAGGTTGGAAGTAAGTCGGTCCAGCAACTTGTGTAACAGTGTGAGTAGAGTGAAGTTTACAAGGAAGACCACCTACCTCTCACGGTTTGAAAGTGTGAGGAACTTGATTTTCGGGCAAAATGGCCTGTGTCCATGAAGGGAAGTATTACTGTATGTCTGTAGGACAACCACAAATGTTACAAGAAAGATGCTCTAGCACTTTGTTCAGCAGCTTCAAGTGATGTAGCATGCAAAAGGTACACTGCCTATCTGTCAGGGTTTGACAGTGTGAGCAATTCCATCTTTGTGCCAATAGACCCTTTCCACTGAATGGAACAGGCAATATGTCTCTTGCAAGCAGGTGTCAGGGTTCCCAGCAGGAGTTGCAAGCACATTGTTTCCCTGTGAGATTTGCATTAGCATGTGAAAGGAGTGCTTGCCAAATGAAAGCCTTTGACAAGGGAGAATCATTCACTCCTTGAAAAATACCCATTTCCGAGGAAATAGATCAACACTTGTAGCTCAGAGCAGGATGCAATGTGTGAGAGGCAGGAATAGTTTGCAACTTGTCTCTTTATGAGAAATGAGTTACCTGTTGAAAGGAATACTGACTACCCCTGAGTCTTTTCATGAGTGAAGAACACCACCGTTTGGCCAAATAGCTGCATTCATTTGAATGGAATCAGAACAGTTGAGGATGCATGAAAACCATTCATTCCAGCAGCAAGAGGGTCTGGAATGTTGTTTATAAGTGAGAATTGTGTGAGCTTTACAAAGGAATGCTACCTCTCTCTCAGGCTTTTACAGTGTGAAGAAGATTATCTTTGTGCAAAATAGCCGTTTCAACGGGACGAAGAAGCACTGTTTCCCCTGTAAGAGAAGCATAAGTGTTACAAGCAAGAGGGTCAAGCACCTTGTTAAGCATGGCGAATTGAGTTACCTGTTTAAGGCAATACTGCCTAACTCTCAGTGTTTTCAGGGGGAGGAACATCAATGTGCTGCTAAATAGCTCCTTTCAAGTGAATGGAGGCATACTATAGGTCTTCTAAGACAATCATTAATGGTAGAAGCACGAGGGTCTAGCACCCTGTTAAGCATTGTGAATTGAGTTCCCTGTTGAAGGGCATAGTGCCTAACTCTCAGTGTTTTTATGGGTGGAGGAACCTCAAGCTTGAGCAAAATGACCTCTTTCAAGTCAATGGAACCAGCACTTCATCTCTTGGAAGAGAAGTATGAATGTTAGAACCAGGAGGGTCAAGCACCTTGTTTTCTAAGGCGAATTGATATACTGCTTTAAAGGAATAATGATTACAACTAAGTGTTTTCAAGGATGTGGAAAATCACCTTTGTGCAACATCACCACTCTGAAGAGAATGGAAGAAGTTCTGAGGCCCTTCTCAGAAAATTCTTTAGGTTGGAAGCAAGTCGGTCCAGCAACTTGTGTAACAGTGTGAGTAGAGTGAAGTTTACAAGGAAGACCACCTACCTCTCACGGTTTGAAAGTGTGAGGAACTTGATTTTCGGGCAAAATGGCCTGTGTCCATGAAGGGAAGTATTACTGCATGTCTTGTAGCACAACCAAAAATGTTACAAGAAAGATGCTCTAGCACTTTGTTCAGCAGCTTCAAGTGATGTAGCATGCAAAAGGTACACTGCCTATCTGTCAGGGTTTGACAGTGTGAGCAATTCCATCTTTGTGCCAATAGACCCTTTCCACTGAATGGAACAGGCACTGTGTCTCTTGCAAGCAGGTGTCAGGGTTCCCAGCAGGAGCTGCAAGCACATTGTTTCCCTGTGAGATTTGCATTAGCATGTGAAAGGAGTGCTTGCCAAATGAAAGCCTTTGACAAGGGAGAATCATTCACTCCTTGAAAAATGCCCACTTGTGAGGAAATAGTCCAACACTTGTAGCTCAGAGCAGGATGCAATGTGTGAGAGGCAGGAATAGTTTGCAACTTGTCTCCTTATGAGAAATGAGTTACCTGTTGAAAGGAATACTGGCTACGCCTGAGGTTTTTCATGTGTGAGGAACACCACCGTTCGGCCAAATAGCTGCATTCAACTGAATGGAACAAGAACAGTTGAGGATGCATGAAAACCATTCATTCCAGCAGCAAGAGGGTCTGTAATGTTGTTTAAAAGTGAGAATTGAGTGAGCTTTACAAAGGAATGCTACCTGTCTCTCAGGCTTTTACAGTGTGAAAAAGATTATCTTTGTGCAAAGTAGCCGTTTCAATGGAAGGAAGAAGCACTGTTTCCCCTGTAAGAGAAGCATAAGTGTTAAAAGCAAGAGGGTCAAGCACCTTGTTAAGCATGGCGAATTGAGTTACATGTTTAAGGCAATACTGCCTAACTCTCAGTGTTTTCAGGGGGAGGAACATCAATGTGCTGCTAAATAGCTCCTTTCAAGTGAATGGAGGCATACTGTAGGTCTTCTAAGACAATCATTAATGGTAGAAGCAAGTGGGTCTAGCACCCTGTTAAGCATTGTGAATTGAGTTACCTGTTGAAGGGCATAGTGCCTAACTCTCAGTGTTTTTATGGGTGGAGGAACCTCAAGCTTGAGCAAAATGACCTCTTTCAAGTCAATAGAACCAGCACTACATCTCTTGGAAGAGAAGTATGAATGTTAGAAGCAGGAGGGTCAAGCACCTTGTTTTCTAAGGCGAATTGATATACTGCTTTAAAGGAATAATGCCTACAACTCAGTGTTTTCATGGGTGATGAATACGACCTTTGTGCAAAATAACCCCCTTAGACACACTGTTGATGTCGTGAGAAAATCATTAACGTTAGAAAGAAAAGGGTCTACCACCTTGTTCAGCATTGTGAACTGAGTTAGCTGGGTAAAGGAATACTGCCTACCTCTCAGCGTTTTCATGGGTGAGGAACACAACTGTTGCAAAATATTCCATGCAAGCGAATGGAAGATTCCTGGTAGCACTTGTAAGAGAGTCATGAATGTTTGAAGCAACAAGGTCTAGCAAGTTGTATAGCATTCGAATTGACTTAGCTGTTAAAAGGAATACTGCCTTCTTCTCAGAGTTTTCGGGGTCAGGAACCTCACCTTTGTGCAAAATTGCCTCTGTGAAGTGAATGGAGAAACACTGTAGCTCCTGTAAGAAAACCATTAATGTTAGAAGGAAGAGGGTCAAGCACCTTCTTCAGCTTTGGGAATTGAGTGAGTTGTTTAATGGAATACCACCTACCTCTCAGCTTTTTCAGGGATGAGGTCTACCAGGTGTTTTCAAAATTGCCCCATTCGAGTGAATGGAAGCTGCACTGTAGGTCTTATAAGAGAGACATTACTGTTAACAGGAAGAGGGCCTAGCACTCTGTTGAAGATTCTCAACTGTGTTAGCTGTTGAAGGACATACTGATATCTCTCAGTGTTTTTATGTGTGAGAACCTTCAACTTTGTGCAAACTCTCCTGTGTCAAGTGACTGCACCCAGCGCTGCAGGTGTTCTGAGAAAAGTATGATTGTTACAAGCAGGAGGGTGAAGCACCTTGTCTTTGGATGAGACTTGAGTAACTTGCTTCAAGGAATACTGCCTACCACTCAGTGTTTTCAAGGATGTGGAAAATCACCTTTGTGCAACACCACCCCTTTGAACAGAATGGAAGAAGTTCTGAGGCCCTTCTCAGAAAATTCTTTAGGTTGGAAGCAAGTCGGTCCAGCAACTTGTCTAACAGTGTGAGTAGAGTGAAGTTTACAAGGAAGACCACATACTTCTCACTGTTTGAAAGTGTGAGGAAATTGATTTTGGGGCAAAATGGTCTGTGTCCATGAAGTTAAGTATTACTGTATGTCTGTAGGACAACCACAAATGTTACAAAAAAGATGCTCTAGCACCCTGTTAAGCATTGTGAATTGAGTTACCTGTTGAAGGGCATAGTGCCTAACTCTCAGTGTTTTTATGGGTGGAGCAACCTCAAGCTTGAGCAAAATGACCTCTTTGAAGTCAATGGAACCAGCACTACATCTCTTGGAAGAGAAGTATGAATGTTAGAAGCAGGAGGGTCAAGCACATTGTTTTCTAAGGCGAATTGATATACTGCTTTAAAGGAATAAAGCCTACAACTCAGTGTTTTCAAGGATGTAAAAAATCACCTTTGTGCAACACCACCCCTTTGAAGAGAATGGAAGAAGTTCTGAGGCCCTTATCAGAAAATTCTTTAGGTTGGAAGTGAGTCGGTCCAGCAACTTGTGTAACAGTGTGAGTAGAGTGAAGTTTACAAGGAAGACCACCTACCTCTCACGGTTTGAAAGTGTGAGGAACTTGATTTTCGGGCAAAATGGCCTGTGTCCATGAAGGGAAGTATTACTGCATGTCTTGTAGCACAACCAAAAATGTTACAAGAAAGATGCTCTAGCACTTTGTTCAGCAGCTTCAAGTGATGTAGCATGCAAAAGGTACACTGCCTATCTGTCAGGGTTTGACAGTGTGAGCAATTCCATCTTTGTGCCAATAGACCCTTTCCACTGAATGGAACAGGCACTGTGTCTCTTGCAAGCAGGTGTCAGGGTTCCCAGCAGGAGTTGCAAGCACATTGTTTCCCTGTGAGATTTGCATTAGCATGTGAAAGGAGTGCTTGCCAAATGAAAGCCTTTGACAAGGGAGAATCATTCACTCCTTGAAAAATGCCCACTTGTGAGGAAATAGTCCAACACTTGTAGCTCAGAGCAGGATGCAATGTGTGAGAGGCAGGAATAGTTTGCAACTTGTCTCCTTATGAGAAATGAGTTACCTGTTGAAAGGAATACTGACTACCCCTGAGTCTTTTCATGAGTGAAGAACACCACCGTTTGGCCAAATAGCTGCATTCATTTGAATGGAATCAGAACAGTTGAGGATGCATGAAAACCATTCATTCCAGCAGCAAGAGGGTCTGGAATGTTGTTTATAAGTGAGAATTGTGTGAGCTTTACAAAGGAATGCTACCTCTCTCTCAGGCTTTTACAGTGTGAAGAAGATTATCTTTGTGTAAAATAGCCGTTTCAACGGGACGAAGAAGCACTGTTTCCCCTGTAAGAGAAGCATAAGTGTTACAAGCAAGAGGGTCAAGCACCTTGTTAAGCATGGCGAATTGAGTTACCTGTTTAAGGCAATACTGCCTAACTCTCAGTGTTTTCAGGGGGAGGAACATCAATGTGCTGCTAAATAGCTCCTTTCAAGTGAATGGAGGCATACTGTAGGTCTTCTAAGACAATCATTAATGGTAGAAGCAAGAGGGTCTAGCACCCTGTTAAGCATTGTGAATTGAGTTCCCTGTTGAAGGGCATAGTGCCTAACTCTCAGTGTTTTTATGGGTGGAGGAACCTCAAGCTTGAGCAAAATGACCTCTTTCAAGTCAATGGAACCAGCACTACATCTCTTGGAAGAGAAGTATGAATGTTAGAAGCAGGAGGGTCAAGCACCTTGTTTTCTAAGGCGAATTGATATACTGCTTTAAAGGAATAATGCCTACAACTCAGTGTTTTCATTGGTGAGGAATACCACCTTTCTGAAAAATAACCCAATTAGTCACACTGTTGATGTCATGAGAAAATCATTAACGTTAGAAAGAAAAGGGTCTACCACCTTGTTCAGCATTGTGTACTGAGTTAGCTGGGTAAAGGAATACTGTCTACCTCTTAGCGTTTTCATGGGTGAGGAACACACCTGTTGCAAAATATCCCATGCAATCGAATTTAAGATTCCTGGTAGCTCTTGTAAAAGAGTCATGAATGTTTGAAGCAACGGGGTCTACCAAGTTGTTTAGCATTGTGAATTTACTTAGCTATTTAAAGGAATACGGCCTACTTCTCAGAGTTTTCGGGCTCAGGAACCTCACCTTTGTGCAAAATTGCCTCTGTGAAGTGAATGGAGAAACACTGTAGCTCTTGTAAGAAAACCATTAATGTTACAAGGAAGAGGGACAAGCACCTTCTTCAGCTTTGGGAATTGAGTGAGTTGTTAAATGGAATACCACCTACCTCTCAGCTTTTTCAGGGATGAGGACTACCAGGTGTTTTCAAAATTGCCCCATTCGAGTGAATGGAAGCTGCACTGTAGGCCTTACAAGAGAGACATTACTGTTAACAGGAAGAGGACCTAGCACTCTGTTGAGGATTCTCAACTGAGTTAGCTGTTGAAGGACATACTGATACCTCTCGGTGTTTTTATGTGTGAGAACCTTCAACTTTGTGCAAACTCTCCTGTGTCAAGTTACTGCACCCAGCGCTGCAGGTGTTGTGAGAAAAGTATGAATGTTACAAGCAGGAGGGTGAAGCACCTTGTCTTTGGATGAGACTTGAGTAACTTGCTTCAAGGAATACTGCCTACCACTCAGTGTTTTCAAGGATGTGCAAAATCACCTTTGTGCAACATCACCCCTTTGAACAGAATGGAAGAAGTTCTGAGGCCCTTCTCAGAAAATTCTTTAGGTTGGAAGCAAGTCGGTCCAGCAATTTGCGTAACAGTGTGAGTAGAGTGAAGTTTACAAGGAAGACCACCTACCTCTCACGGTTTGAAAGTGTGAGGAACTTGATTTTGGGGCAAAATGGCCTGTGTCCATGAAGGGAAGTATTACTGTATGTCTGTAGGACAACCACAAATGTTACAAGAAAGATGCTCTAGCACTTTGTTCAGCAGCTTCAAGTGATGTAGCATGCAAAAGGAACACTGCCTATCTGTCAGGGTTTGACAGTGTGAGCAATTCCATCTTTGTGCCAATGGACCCTTTCCACTGAATGGAACAGGCACTATGTCTCTTGCAAGCAGATGTCAGGGTTCGCAGCAGGAGTTGCAGGCACATTGTTTCCCTGTGAAAGTTGAATTAGCATGTGAAAAGAGTGCTGGCCAAATGAAAGCCTTTGACAATGGAGAATCATTCACTCCTTGAAAAATACCCACTTCTGAGGAAATAGACCAACACTTGTAGCTCAGAGCAGGATGCAATGTGTGAGAGGCAGGAATAGTTTGCAACTTTGTCTCCCTATGAGAAATGAGTTACCTGTTGAAAGGAATACTGGCTACGCCTGAGGTTTTTCATGTGTGAGGAACACCACGGTTCGGCCAAATAGCTGCTTTCAACTGAATGGAATCAGAACAGTTGAGGATGCATGAAAACCATACATTCCAGAAGCAAGTGGGTCTGGAATGTTGTTTAAAAGTGAGAATTGAGTGAGCTTTACAAAGGAATGCGACCTGTCTCTCAGGCTTTTACAGTGTGAAGAAGATTATCTTTGTGCAAAATAGCCTTTTCAATGGAAGGAAGAAGCACTGTTTCCCCTGTAAGAGAAGCATAAGTGTTACAAGCAAGAGGGTCAAGCACCTTGTTAAGCATGGCGAATTGAGTTACCTGTTTAAGGCAATATTGCCTAACTCTCAGTGTTTTCACGGGGAGGAACATCAATGTGCTGCTAAATAGCTCCTTTCAAGTGAATGGAGGCATACTGTAGGTCTTCTAAGACAATCATTAATGGTAGAAGCAAGAGGGTCTAGCACCCTGTTAAGCATTGTGAATTGAGTTACCTGTTGAAGGGCATAGTGCCTAATTCTCAGTGTTTTTATGGGTGGAGGAACCTCAAGCTTGAGCAAAAAGACCTCATTCAAGTCAATGGAACCAGCACTACATCTCTTGGAAGAGAAGTATGAATGTTAGAACCAGGAGGGTCAAGCACCTTGTTTTCTAAGGCGAATTGATATACTGCTTTAAAGGAATAATGATTACAACTAAGTGTTTTCAAGGATGTGGAAAATCACCTTTGTGCAACATCACCACTCTGAAGAGAATGGAAGAAGTTCTGAGGCCCTTCTCAGAAAATTCTTTAGGTTGGAAGCAAGTGGTTCCAGCAACTTGCGTAACAGTGTGAGTAGAGTGAAGTTTACAAGGAAGACCACCTACCTCTCACGGTTTGAAAGTGTGAGGAACTTGATTTTGGGGCAAAATGGCCTGTGTCCATGAAGGGAAGTATTACTGTATGTCTGTAGGACAACCACAAATGTTACAAGAAAGATGCTCTAGCACTTTGTTCAGCAGCTTCAAGTGATGTAGCATGCAAAAGGTACACTGCCTATCTGTCAGGGTTTGACAGTGTGAGCAATTCCATCTTTGTGCCAATAGACCCTTTCCACTGAATGGAACAGGCAATATGTCTCTTGCAAGCAGGTGTCAGGGTTCCCAGCAGGAGTTGCAAGCACATTGTTTCCCTGTGAGATTTGCATTAGCATGTGAAAGGAGTGCTTGCCAAATGAAAGCCTTTGACAAGGGAGAATCATTCACTCCTTGAAAAATACCCATTTCCGAGGAAATAGATCAACACTTGTAGCTCAGAGCAGGATGCAATGTGTGAGAGGCAGGAATAGTTTGCAACTTGTCTCTTTATGAGAAATGAGTTACCTGTTGAAAGGAATACTGGCTACCCCTGAGGTTTTTCATGTGTGAGGAACACCACCGTTCGGCCAAATAGCTGCATTCAACTGAATGGAACAAGAACAGTTGAGGATGCATGAAAACCATTCATTCCAGCAGCAAGAGGGTCTGTAATGTTGTTTAAAAGTGAGAATTGAGTGAGCTTTACAAAGGAATGCGACCGGTCTCTCAGGCTTTTACAGTGTGAAAAAGATTATCTTTGTGCAAAATAGATATTTCAATGGAAGGAAGAAGCACTGTTTCCCCTGTAAGAGAAGCATAAGTGTTACAAGCAAGAGGGTCAAGCACCTTGTTAAGCATGGCGAATTGAGTTACCTGTTTAAGGCAATACTGCCTAACTCTCAGTGTTTTCAGGGGGAGGAACATCAATGTGCTGCTAAATAGCTCCTTTCAAGTGAATGGAGGCATACTGTAGGTCCTCTAAGACAATCATTAATGGTAGAAGCAAGAGGGTCTAGCACCCTGTTAAGCATTGTGAATTGAGTTCCCTGTTGAAGGGCATAGTGCCTAACTCTCAGTGTTTTTATGGGTGGAGGAACCTCAAGCTTGAGCAAAATGACCTCTTTCAAGTCAATGGAACCAGCACTACATCTCTTGGAAGAGAAGTATGAATGTTAGAAGCAGGAGGGTCAAGCACCTTGTTTTCTAAGGCGAATTGATATACTGCTTTAAAGGAATAATGCCTACAACTCAGTGTTTTCATGGGTGAGGAATACGACCTTTGTGCAAAATAACCCCCTTAGACACACTGTTGATGTCGTGAGAAAATCATTAATGTTAGAAAGAAAAGGGTCTACCACCTTGTTCAGCATTGTGAACTGAGTTAGCTGGGTAAAGGAATACTGCCTACCTCTCAGCGTTTTCATGGGTGAGGAACACAACTGTTGCAAAATATTCCATGCAAGCGAATGGAAGATTCCTGGTAGCACTTGTAAGAGAGTCATGAATGTTTGAAGCAACAAGGTCTAGCAAGTTGTATAGCATTCGAATTGACTTAGCTGTTAAAAGGAATACTGCCTTCTTCTCAGAGTTTTCGGGGTCAGGAACCTCACCTTTGTGCAAAATTGCCTCTGTGAAGTGAATGGAGAAACACTGTAGCTCCTGTAAGAAAACCATTAATGTTAGAAGGAAGAGGGTCAAGCACCTTCTTCAGCTTTGGGAATTGAGTGAGTTGTTTAATGGAATACCACCTACCTCTCAGCTTTTTCAGGGATGAGGTCTACCAGGTGTTTTCAAAATTGCCCCATTCGAGTGAATGGAAGCTGCACTGTAGGTCTTATAAGAGAGACATTACTGTTAACAGGAAGAGGGCCTAGCACTCTGTTGAAGATTCTCAACTGTGTTAGCTGTTGAAGGACATACTGATATCTCTCAGTGTTTTTATGTGTGAGAACCTTCAACTTTGTGCAAACTCTCCTGTGTCAAGTGACTGCACCCAGCGCTGCAGGTGTTCTGAGAAAAGTATGATTGTTACAAGCAGGAGGGTGAAGCACCTTGTCTTTGGATGAGACTTGAGTAACTTGCTTCAAGGAATACTGCCTACCACTCAGTGTTTTCAAGGATGTGGAAAATCACCTTTGTGCAACACCACCCCTTTGAAGAGAATGGAAGAAGTTCTGAGGCCCTTCTCAGAAAATTCTTTAGGTTGGAAGCAAGTCGGTCCAGCAACTTGTCTAACAGTGTGAGTAGAGTGAAGTTTACAAGGAAGACCACATACTTCTCACTGTTTGAAAGTGTGAGGAAATTGATTTTGGGGCAAAATGGTCTGTGTCCATGAAGTTAAGTATTACTGTATGTCTGTAGGACAACCACAAATGTTACAAAAAAGATGCGCTAGCACCCTGTTAAGCATTGTGAATTGAGTTACCTGTTGAAGGGCATAGTGCCTAACTCTCAGTGTTTTTATGGGTGGAGCAACCTCAAGCTTGAGCAAAATGACCTCTTTGAAGTCAATGGAACCAGCACTACATCTCTTGGAAGAGAAGTATGAATGTTAGAAGCAGGAGGGTCAAGCACATTGTTTTCTAAGGCGAATTGATATACTGCTTTAAAGGAATAAAGCCTACAACTCAGTGTTTTCAAGGATGTAAAAAATCACCTTTGTGCAACACCACCCCTTTGAAGAGAATGGAAGAAGTTCTGAGGCCCTTATCAGAAAATTCTTTAGGTTGGAAGTAAGTCGGTCCAGCAACTTGTGTAACAGTGTGAGTAGAGTGAAGTTTACAAGGAAGACCACCTACCTCTCACGGTTTGAAAGTGTGAGGAACTTGATTTTCGGGCAAAATGGCCTGTGTCCATGAAGGGAAGTATTACTGTATGTCTGTAGGACAACCACAAATGTTACAAGAAAGATGCTCTAGCACTTTGTTCAGCAGCTTCAAGTGATGTAGCATGCAAAAGGTACACTGCCTATCTGTCAGGGTTTGACAGTGTGAGCAATTCCATCTTTGTGCCAATAGACCCTTTCCACTGAATGGAACAGGCAATATGTCTCTTGCAAGCAGGTGTCAGGGTTCCCAGCAGGAGTTGCAAGCACATTGTTTCCCTGTGAGATTTGCATTAGCATGTGAAAGGAGTGCTTGCCAAATGAAAGCCTTTGACAAGGGAGAATCATTCACTCCTTGAAAAATACCCATTTCCGAGGAAATAGATCAACACTTGTAGCTCAGAGCAGGATGCAATGTGTGAGAGGCAGGAATAGTTTGCAACTTGTCTCTTTATGAGAAATGAGTTACCTGTTGAAAGGAATACTGACTACCCCTGAGTCTTTTCATGAGTGAAGAACACCACCGTTTGGCCAAATAGCTGCATTCATTTGAATGGAATCAGAACAGTTGAGGATGCATGAAAACCATTCATTCCAGCAGCAAGAGGGTCTGGAATGTTGTTTATAAGTGAGAATTGTGTGAGCTTTACAAAGGAATGCTACCTCTCTCTCAGGCTTTTACAGTGTGAAGAAGATTATCTTTGTGCAAAATAGCCGTTTCAACGGGACGAAGAAGCACTGTTTCCCCTGTAAGAGAAGCATAAGTGTTACAAGCAAGAGGGTCAAGCACCTTGTTAAGCATGGCGAATTGAGTTACCTGTTTAAGGCAATACTGCCTAACTCTCAGTGTTTTCAGGGGGAGGAACATCAATGTGCTGCTAAATAGCTCCTTTCAAGTGAATGGAGGCATACTATAGGTCTTCTAAGACAATCATTAATGGTAGAAGCAAGAGGGTCTAGCACCCTGTTAAGCATTGTGAATTGAGTTCCCTGTTGAAGGGCATAGTGCCTAACTCTCAGTGTTTTTATGGGTGGAGGAACCTCAAGCTTGAGCAAAATGACCTCTTTCAAGTCAATGGAACCAGCACTACATCTCTTGGAAGAGAAGTATGAATGTTAGAAGCAGGAGGGTCAAGCACCTTGTTTTCTAAGGCGAATTGATATACTGCTTTAAAGGAATAATGCCTACAACTCAGTGTTTTCATGGGTGAGGAATACCACCTTTCTTAAAAATAACCCAATTAGTCACACTGTTGATGTCATGAGAAAATCATTAACGTTAGAAAGAAAAGGGTCTACCACCTTGTTCAGCATTGTGTACTGAGTTAGCTGGGTAAAGGAATACTGCCTACCTCTTAGCGTTTTCATGGGTGAGGAACACAACTGTTGCAAAATATCCCATGCAATCGAATTTAAGATTCCTGGTAGCTCTTGTAAAAGAGTCATGAATGTTTGAAACAACGGGGTCTAGCAAGTTGTTTAGCATTGTGAATTTACTTAGCTGTTTAAAGGAATACTGCCTACTTCTCAGAGTTTTCGGGCTCAGGCACCTCACCTTTGTGCAAAATTGCCTCTGTGAAGTGAATGGAGAAACACTGTAGCTCCTGTAAGAAAACCATTAATGTTAGAAGGAAGAGGGTCAAGCACCTTCTTCAACTTTGGGAATTGAGTGAGTTGTTTAATGGAATACCACCTACCTCTCAGCTTTTTCAGGGATGAGGTCTACCAGGTGTTTTCAAAATTGCCCCATTCGAGTGAATGGAAGCTGCACTGTAGGTCTTATAAGAGAGACATTACTGTTAACAGGAAGAGGGCCTAGCACTCTGTTGAAGATTCTCAACTGTGTTAGCTGTTGAAGGACATACTGATATCTCTCGGTGTTTTTATGTGTGAGAACCTTCAACTTTGTGCAAACTCTCCTGTGTCAAGTGACTGCACCCAGCGCTGCAGGTGTTCTGAGAAAAGTATGATTGTTACAAGCAGGAGGGTGAAGCACCTTGTCTTTGGATGAGACTTGAGTAACTTGCTTCAAGGAATACTGCCTACCACTCAGTGTTTTCAAGGATGTGGAAAATCACCTTTGTGCAACACCACCCCTTTGAAGAGAATGGAAGAAGTTCTGAGGCCCTTCTCAGAAAATTCTTTAGGTTGGAAGCAAGTCGGTCCAGCAACTTGTCTAACAGTGTGAGTAGAGTGAAGTTTACAAGGAAGACCACATACTTCTCACGGTTTGAAAGTGTGAGGAAATTGATTTTGGGGCAAAATGGTCTGTGTCCATGAAGTTAAGTATTACTGTATGTCTGTAGGACAACCACAAATGTTACAAGAAAGATGCTCTAGCACTTTGTTCAGCAGCTTCAAGTGATGTAGCATGCAAAAGGAACACTGCCTATCTGTCAGGGTTTGACAGTGTGAGCAATTCCATCTTTGTGCCAATGGACCCTTTCCACTGAATGGAACAGGCACTATGTCTCTTGCAAGCAGATGTCAGGGTTCGCAGCAGGAGTTGCAGGCACATTGTTTCCCTGTGAAAGTTGAATTAGCATGTGAAAGGAGTGCTGGCCAAATGAAAGCCTTTGACAATGGAGAATCATTCACTCCTTGAAAAATGCCCACTTGTGAGGAAATAGACCAACACTTGTAGCTCAGACCAGGATGCAATGTGTGAGAGGGAGGAATAGTTTGCAACTTGTCTCCTTATGAAAAATGAGTTACCTGTTGAAAGGAATACTGACTACCCCTGAGTCTTTTCATGAGTGAAGAACACCACCGTTTGGCCAAATAGCTGCATTCAACTGAATGGAATCAGAACAGTTGAGGATGCATGAAAACCATTCATTCCAGCAGCAAGAGGGTCTGGAATGTTGTTTATAAGTGAGAATTGAGGGTGCTTTACAAAGGAATGCTACCTGTCTCTCAGGCTTTTACAGTGTGAAAAAGATTATCTTTGTGCAAAGTAGCCGTTTCAATGGAAGGAAGAAGCACTGTTTCCCCTGTAAGAGAAGCATAAGTGTTACAAGCAAGAGGGTCAAGCACCTTGTTAAGCATGGCGAATTGAGTTATATGTTTAAGGCAATACTGCCTAACTCTCACTGTTTTCAGGGGGAGGAACATCAATGTGCTGCTAAATAGCTCCTTTCAAATGAATGGAGGCATACTGTAGGTCTTCTAAGACAATCATTAATGGTAGAAGCAAGAGGGTCTAGCACCCTGTTAAGCATTGTGAATTGAGTTACCTGTTGAAGGGCATAGTGCCTAACTCTCAGTGTTTTTATGGGTGGAGGAACCTCAAGCTTGAGCAAAATGACCTCTTTCAAGTCAATGGAACCAGCACTACATCTCTTGGAAGAGAAGTATGAATGTTAGAAGCAGGAGGGTCAAGCACCTTGTTTTCTAAGGCGAATTGATATACTGCTTTAAAGGAATAATGCCTACAACTCAGTGTTTTCATGGGTGAGGAATACCACCTTTCTGCAAAATAACCCAATTAGACACACTGTTGATGTCATGAGAAAATCATTAACGTTAGAAAGAAAAGGGTCTACCACCTTGTTCAGCATTGTGTACTGAGTTAAGTGGGTAAAGGAATACTGTCTACCTCTTAGCGTTTTCATGGGTGAGGAACACACCTGTTGCAAAATATCCCATGCAATCGAATTTAAGATTCCTGGTAGCTCTTGTAAAAGAGTCATGAATGTTTGAAGCAACGGGGTCTACCAAGTTGTTTAGCATTGTGAATTTACTTAGCTATTTAAAGGAATACGGCCTACTTCTCAGAGTTTTCGGGCTCAGGAACCTCACCTTTGTGCAAAATTGCCTCTGTGAAGTGAATGGAGAAACACTGTAGCTCTTGTAAGAAAACCATTAATGTTACAAGGAAGAGGGACAAGCACCTTCTTCAGCTTTGGGAATTGAGTGAGTTGTTTAATGGAATACCACCTACCTCTCAGCTTTTTCAGGGATGAGGACTACCAGGTGTTTTCAAAATTGCCCCATTCGAGTGAATGGAAGCTGCACTGTAGGCCTTACAAGAGAGACATTACTGTTAACAGGAAGAGGACCTAGCACTCTGTTGAGGATTCTCAACTGAGTTAGCTGTTGAAGGACATACTGATACCTCTCGGTGTTTTTATGTGTGAGAACCTTCAACTTTGTGCAAACTCTCCTGTGTCAAGTGACTGCACCCAGCGCTGCAGGTGTTGTGAGAAAAGTATGAATGTTACAAGCGGGAGGGTGAAGCACCTTGTCTTTGGATGAGACTTGAGTAACTTGCTTCAAGGAATACTGCCTACCACTCAGCGTTTTCAAGGATGTGCAAAATCACCTTTGTGCAACATCACCCCTTTGAACAGAATGGAAGAAGTTCTGAGGCCCTTCTCAGAAAATTCTTTAGGTTGGAAGCAAGTCGGTCCAGCAACTTGCGTAACAGTGTGAGTAGAGTGAAGTTTACAAGGAAGACCACCTACCTCTCACGGTTTGAAAGTGTGAGGAACTTGATTTTGGGGCAAAATGGCCTGTGTCCATGAAGGGAAGTATTACTGTATGTCTGTAGGACAACCACAAATGTTACAAGAAAGATGCTCTAGCACTTTGTTCAGCAGCTTCAAGTGATGTAGCATGCAAAAGGAACACTGCCTATCTGTCAGGGTTTGACAGTGTGAGCAATTCCATCTTTGTGCCAATGGACCCTTTCCACTGAATGGAACAGGCACTATGTCTCTTGCAAGCAGATGTCAGGGTTCGCAGCAGGAGTTGCAGGCACATTGTTTCCCTGTGAAAGTTGAATTAGCATGTGAAAGGAGTGCTGGCCAAATGAAAGCCTTTGACAATGGAGAATCATTCACTCCTTGAAAAATGCCCACTTGTGAGCAAATAGACCAACACTTGTAGCTCAGAGCAGGATGCAATGTGTGAGAGGGAGGAATAGTTTGCAACTTGTCTCCTTATGAAAAATGAGTTACCTGTTGAAAGGAATACTGACTACCCCTGAGTCTTTTCATGAGTGAAGAACACCACCGTTTGGCCAAATAGCTGCATTCAACTGAATGGAATCAGAACAGTTGAGGATGCATGAAAACCATTCATTCCAGCAGCAAGAGGGTCTGGAATGTTGTTTATAAGTGAGAATTGAGGGTGCTTTACAAAGGAATGCTACCTGTCTCTCAGGCTTTTACAGTGTGAAAAAGATTATCTTTGTGCAAAGTAGCCGTTTCAATGGAAGGAAGAAGCACTGTTTCCCCTGTAAGAGAAGCATAAGTGTTACAAGCAAGAGGGTCAAGCACCTTGTTAAGCATGGCGAATTGAGTTATATGTTTAAGGCAATACTGCCTAACTCTCACTGTTTTCAGGGGGAGGAACATCAATGTGCTGCTAAATAGCTCCTTTCAAATGAATGGAGGCATACTGTAGGTCTTCTAAGACAATCATTAATGGTAGAAGCAAGAGGGTCTAGCACCCTGTTAAGCATTGTGAATTGAGTTACCTGTTGAAGGGCATAGTGCCTAACTCTCAGTGTTTTTATGGGTGGAGGAACCTCAAGCTTGAGCAAAATGACCTCTTTCAAGTCAATGGAACCAGCACTACATCTCTTGGAAGAGAAGTATGAATGTTAGAAGCAGGAGGGTCAAGCACCTTGTTTTCTAAGGCGAATTGATATACTGCTTTAAAGGAATAATGCCTACAACTCAGTGTTTTCATGGGTGAGGAATACCACCTTTCTGTAAAATAACCCAATTAGACACACTGTTGATGTCATGAGAAAATCATTAACGTTAGAAAGAAAAGGGTCTACCACCTTGTTCAGCATTGTGTACTGAGTTAGCTGGGTAAAGGAATACTGTCTACCTCTTAGCGTTTTCATGGGTGAGGAACACACCTGTTGCAAAATATCCCATGCAATCGAATTTAAGATTCCTGGTAGCTCTTGTAAAAGAGTCATGAATGTTTGAAGCAACGGGGTCTACCAAGTTGTTTAGCATTGTGAATTTACTTAGCTATTTAAAGGAATACGGCCTACTTCTCAGAGTTTTCGGGCTCAGGAACCTCACCTTTGTGCAAAATTGCCTCTGTGAAGTGAATGGAGAAACACTGTAGCTCTTGTAAGAAAACCATTAATGTTACAAGGAAGAGGGACAAGCACCTTCTTCAGCTTTGGGAATTGAGTGAGTTGTTTAATGGAATACCACCTACCTCTCAGCTTTTTCAGGGATGAGGACTACCAGGTGTTTTCAAAATTGCCCCATTCGAGTGAATGGAAGCTGCACTGTAGGCCTTACAAGAGAGACATTACTGTTAACAGGAAGAGGACCTAGCACTC
The DNA here is from genome assembly GCF_047511655.1 of Castor canadensis. NCBI lineage: Eukaryota > Metazoa > Chordata > Mammalia > Rodentia > Castoridae > Castor > Castor canadensis. Next base: position 71,836,692 of record NC_133389.1, read on the forward strand.
TGTTGAGGATTCTCAACTGAGTTAGCTGTTGAAGGACATACTGATACCTCTCGGTGTTTTTATGTGTGAGAACCTTCAACTTTGTGCAAACTCTCCTGTGTCAAGTGACTGCACCCAGCGCTGCAGGTGTTGTGAGAAAAGTATGAATGTTACAAGCGGGAGGGTGAAGCACCTTGTCTTTGGATGAGACTTGAGTAACTTGCTTCAAGGAATACTGCCTACCACTCAGTGTTTTCAAGGATGTGCAAAATCACCTTTGTGCAACATCACCCCTTTGAACAGAATGGAAGAAGTTCTGAGGCCCTTCTCAGAAAATTCTTTAGGTTGGAAGCAAGTCGGTCCAGCAACTTGTGTAACAGTGTGAGTAGAGTGAAGTTTACAAGGAAGACCACCTACCTCTCACGGTTTGAAAGTGTGAGGAACTTGATTTTGGGGCAAAATGGCCTGTGTCCATGAAGGGAAGTATTACTGTATGTCTGTAGGACAACCACAAATGTTACAAGAAAGATGCTCTAGCACTTTGTTCAGCAGCTTCAAGTGATGTAGCATGCAAAAGGTACACTGCCTATCTGTCAGGGTTTGACAGTGTGAGCAATTCCATCTTTGTGCCAATAGACCCTTTCCACTGAATGGAACAGGCAATATGTCTCTTGCAAGCAGGTGTCAGGGTTCCCAGCAGGAGTTGCAAGCACATTGTTTCCCTGTGAGATTTGCATTAGCATGTGAAAGGAGTGCTTGCCAAATGAAAGCCTTTGACAAGGGAGAATCATTCACTCCTTGAAAAATACCCATTTCCGAGGAAATAGATCAACACTTGTAGCTCAGAGCAGGATGCAATGTGTGAGAGGCAGGAATAGTTTGCAACTTGTCTCCCTATGAGAAATGAGTTACCTGTTGAAAGGAATACTGGCTACCCCTGAGGTTTTTCATGTGTGAGGAACACCACCGTTCGGCCAAATAGCTGCATTCAACTGAATGGAACCAGAACAGTTGAGGATGCATGAAAACCATTCATTCCAGCAGCAAGAGGGTCTGTAATGTTGTTTAAAAGTGAGAATTGAGTGAGCTTTACAAAGGAATGCGACCTGTCTCTCAGGCTTTTACAGTGTGAAAAAGATTATCTTTGTGCAAAATAGATATTTCAATGGAAGGAAGAAGCACTGTTTCCCCTGTAAGAGAAGCATAAGTGTTACAAGCAAGAGGGTCAAGCACCTTGTTAAGCATGGCGAATTGAGTTACCTGTTTAAGGCAATACTGCCTAACTCTCAGTGTTTTCAGGGGGAGGAACATCAATGTGCTGCTAAATAGCTCCTTTCAAGTGAATGGAGGCATACTGTAGGTCCTCTAAGACAATCATTAATGGTAGAAGCAAGAGGGTCTAGCACCCTGTTAAGCATTGTGAATTGAGTTCCCTGTTGAAGGGCATAGTGCCTAACTCTCAGTGTTTTTATGGGTGGAGGAACCTCAAGCTTGAGCAAAATGACCTCTTTCAAGTCAATGGAACCAGCACTACATCTCTTGGAAGAGAAGTATGAATGTTAGAAGCAGGAGGGTCAAGCACCTTGTTTTCTAAGGCGAATTGATATACTGCTTTAAAGGAATAATGCCTACAACTCAGTGTTTTCATGGGTGAGGAATACCACCTTTGTGTAAAATAACCCAATTAGTCACACTGTTGATGTCATGAGAAAATCATTAACGTTAGAAAGAAAAGGGTCTACCACCTTGTTCAGCATTGTGTACTGAGTTAGCTGGGTAAAGGAATACTGCCTACCTCTTAGCGTTTTCATGGGTGAGGAACACAACTGTTGCAAAATATCCCATGCAATCGAATTTAAGATTCCTGGTAGCTCTTGTAAAAGAGTCATGAATGTTTGAAACAACGGGGTCTAGCAAGTTGTTTAGCATTGTGAATTTACTTAGCTGTTTAAAGGAATACTGCCTACTTCTCAGAGTTTTCGGGCTCAGGCACCTCACCTTTGTGCAAAATTGCCTCTGTGAAGTGAATGGAGAAACACTGTAGCTCTTGTAAGAAAACCATTAATGTTACAAGGAAGAGGGACAAGCACCTTCTTCAGCTTTGGGAATTGAGTGAGTTGTTTAATGGAATACCACCTACCTCTCAGCTTTTTCAGGGATGAGGACTACCAGGTGTTTTCAAAATTGCCCCATTCGAGTGAATGGAAGCTGCACTGAAGGCCTTACAAGAGAGACATTACTGTTAAAAGAAAGAGGACCTAGCACTCTGTTGAGAATTCTCAACTGAGTTAGCTGTTGAAGGACATACTGATACCTCTCGGTGTTTTTATGTGTGAGAACCTTCAACTTTGTGCAAACTCTCCTGTGTCAAGTGACTGCACCCAGCGCTGCAGGTGTTGTGAGAAAAGTATGAATGTTACAAGCGGGAGCGTGAAGCACCTTGTCTTTGGATGAGACTTGAGTAACTTGCTTCAAGGAATACTGCCTACCACTCAGTGTTTTCAAGGATGTGGAAAATCACCTTTGTGCAACACCACCCCTTTGAAGAGAATGGAAGAAGTTCTGAGGCCCTTCTCAGAAAATTCTTTAGGTTGGAAGCAAGTCGGTCCAGCAACTTGTCTAACAGTGTGAGTAGAGTGAAGTTTACAAGGAAGACCACATACTTCTCACTGTTTGAAAGTGTGAGGAAATTGATTTTGGGGCAAAATGGTCTGTGTCCATGAAGTTAAGTATTACTGTATGTCTGTAGGACAACCACAAATGTTACAAAAAAGATGCTCTAGCACCCTGTTAAGCATTGTGAATTGAGTTACCTGTTGAAGGGCATAGTGCCTAACTCTCAGTGTTTTTATGGGTGGAGCAACCTCAAGCTTGAGCAAAATGACCTCTTTGAAGTCAATGGAACCAGCACTACATCTCTTGGAAGAGAAGTATGAATGTTAGAAGCAGGAGGGTCAAGCACATTGTTTTCTAAGGCGAATTGATATACTGCTTTAAAGGAATAAAGCCTACAACTCAGTGTTTTCAAGGATGTAAAAAATCACCTTTGTGCAACACCACCCCTTTGAAGAGAATGGAAGAAGTTCTGAGGCCCTTATCAGAAAATTCTTTAGGTTGGAAGTAAGTCGGTCCAGCAACTTGTGTAACAGTGTGAGTAGAGTGAAGTTTACAAGGAAGACCACCTACCTCTCACGGTTTGAAAGTGTGAGGAACTTGATTTTCGGGCAAAATGGCCTGTGTCCATGAAGGGAAGTATTACTGCATGTCTTGTAGCACAACCAAAAATGTTACAAGAAAGATGCTCTAGCACTTTGTTCAGCAGCTTCAAGTGATGTAGCATGCAAAAGGTACACTGCCTATCTGTCAGGGTTTGACAGTGTGAGCAATTCCATCTTTGTGCCAATAGACCCTTTCCACTGAATGGAACAGGCACTGTGTCTCTTGCAAGCAGGTGTCAGGGTTCCCAGCAGGAGTTGCAAGCACATTGTTTCCCTGTGAGATTTGCATTAGCATGTGAAAGGAGTGCTTGCCAAATGAAAGCCTTTGACAAGGGAGAATCATTCACTCCTTGAAAAATGCCCACTTGTGAGGAAATAGTCCAACACTTGTAGCTCAGAGCAGGATGCAATGTGTGAGAGGCAGGAATAGTTTGCAACTTGTCTCCTTATGAGAAATGAGTTACCTGTTGAAAGGAATACTGGCTACGCCTGAGGTTTTTCATGTGTGAGGAACACCACAGTTCGGCCCAATAGCTGCATTCAACTGAATGGAACCAGAACAGTTGAGGACGCATGAAAACCATTCATTCCAGCAGAAAGAGGGTCTGGAATGTTGTTTAAAAGTGAGAATTGAGGGAGCTTTACAAAGGAATGCTACCTGTCTCTCAGGCTTTTACAGTGTGAAAAAGATTATCTTTGTGCAAAGTAGCCGTTTCAATGGAAGGAAGAAGCACTGTTTCCCCTGTAAGAGAAGCATAAGTGTTACAAGCAAGAGGGTCAAGCACCTTGTTAAGCATGGCGAATTGAGTTATATGTTTAAGGCAATACTGCCTAACTCTCAGTGTTTTCAGGGGGAGGAACATCAATGTGCTGCTAAATAGCTCCTTTCAAGTGAATGGAGGCATACTGTAGGTCTTCTAAGACAATCATTAATGGTAGAAGCAAGTGGGTCTAGCACCCTGTTAAGCATTGTGAATTGAGTTACCTGTTGAAGGGCATAGTGCCTAACTCTCAATGTTTTTATGGGTGGAGGAACCTCAAGCTTGAGCAAAATGACCTCTTTCAAGTCAATAGAACCAGCACTACATCTCTTGGAAGAGAAGTATTAATGTTAGAAGCAGGAGGGTCAAGCACCTTGTTTTCTAAGGCGAATTGATATACTGCTTTAAAGGAATAATGCCTACAACTCAGTGTTTTCATGGGTGAGGAATACGACCTTTGTGCAAAATAACCCCCTTAGACACACTGTTGATGTCGTGAGAAAATCATTAATGTTAGAAAGAAAAGGGTCTACCACCTTGTTCAGCATTGTGAACTGAGTTAGCTGGGTAAAGGAATACTGCCTACCTCTCAGCGTTTTCATGGGTGAGGAACACAACTGTTGCAAAATATTCCATGCAAGCGAATGGAAGATTCCTGGTAGCACTTGTAAGAGAGTCATGAATGTTTGAAGCAACAAGGTCTAGCAAGTTGTATAGCATTCGAATTGACTTAGCTGTTAAAAGGAATACTGCCTTCTTCTCAGAGTTTTCGGGGTCAGGAACCTCACCTTTGTGCAAAATTGCCTCTGTGAAGTGAATGGAGAAACACTGTAGCTCCTGTAAGAAAACCATTAATGTTAGAAGGAAGAGGGTCAAGCACCTTCTTCAGCTTTGGGAATTGAGTGAGTTGTTTAATGGAATACCACCTACCTCTCAGCTTTTTCAGGGATGAGGTCTACCAGGTGTTTTAAAAATTGCCCCATTCGAGTGAATGGAAGCTGCACTGTAGGTCTTATAAGAGAGACATTACTGGTAACAGGAAGAGGGCCTAGCACTCTGTTGAAGATTCTCAACTGTGTTAGCTGTTGAAGGACATACTGATATCTCTCAGTGTTTTTATGTGTGAGAACCTTCAACTTTGTGCAAACTCTCCTGTGTCAAGTGACTGCACCCAGCGCTGCAGGTGTTCTGAGAAAAGTATGATTGTTACAAGCAGGAGGGTGAAGCACCTTGTCTTTGGATGAGACTTGAGTAACTTGCTTCAAGGAATACTGCCTACCACTCAGTGTTTTCAAGGATGTGGAAAATCACCTTTGTGCAACATCACCCCTTTGAACAGAATGGAAGAAGTTCTGAGGCCCTTCTCAGAAAATTCTTTAGGTTGGAAGCAAGTCGGTCCAGCAACTTGTCTAACAGTGTGAGTAGAGTGAAGTTTACAAGGAAGACCACATACTTCTCACTGTTTGAAAGTGTGAGGAAATTGATTTTGGGGCAAAATGGTCTGTGTCCATGAAGTTAAGTATTACTGTATGTCTGTAGGACAACCACAAATGTTACAAAAAAGATGCTCTAGCACCCTGTTAAGCCTTGTGAATTGAGTTACCTGTTGAAGGGCATAGTGCCTAACTCTCAGTGTTTTTATGGGTGGAGCAACCTCAAGCTTGAGCAAAATGACCTCTTTGAAGTCAATGGAACCAGCACTACATCTCTTGGAAGAGAAGTATGAATGTTAGAAGCAGGAGGGTCAAGCACATTGTTTTCTAAGGCGAATTAATATACTGCTTTAAAGGAATAAAGCCTACAACTCAGTGTTTTCAAGGATGTAAAAAATCACCTTTGTGCAACACCACCCCTTTGAAGAGAATGGAAGAAGTTCTGAGGCCCTTATCAGAAAATTCTTTAGGTTGGAAGTAAGTCGGTCCAGCAACTTGTGTAACAGTGTGAGTAGAGTGAAGTTTACAAGGAAGACCACCTACCTCTCACGGTTTGAAAGTGTGAGGAACTTGATTTTCGGGCAAAATGGCCTGTGTCCATGAAGGGAAGTATTACTGCATGTCTTGTAGCACAACCAAAAATGTTACAAGAAAGATGCTCTAGCACTTTGTTCAGCAGCTTCAAGTGATGTAGCATGCAAAAGGTACACTGCCTATCTGTCAGGGTTTGACAGTGTGAGCAATTCCATCTTTATGCCAATAGACCCTTTCCACTGAATGGAACAGGCACTGTGTCTCTTGCAAGCAGGTGTCAGGGTTCCCAGCAGGAGTTGCAAGCACATTGTTTCCCTGTGAGATTTGCATTAGCATGTGAAAGGAGTGCTTGCCAAATGAAAGCCTTTGACAAGGGAGAATCATTCACTCCTTGAAAAATGCCCACTTGTGAGGAAATAGTCCAACACTTGTAGCTCAGAGCAGGATGCAATGTGTGAGAGGCAGGAATAGTTTGCAACTTGTCTCCTTATGAGAAATGAGTTACCTGTTGAAAGGAATACTGACTACCCCTGAGTCTTTTCATGAGTGAAGAACACCACCGTTTGGCCAAATAGCTGCATTCATTTGAATGGAATCAGAACAGTTGAGGATGCATGAAAACCATTCATTCCAGCAGCAAGAGGGTCTGGAATGTTGTTTATAAGTGAGAATTGTGTGAGCTTTACAAAGGAATGCTACCTCTCTCTCAGGCTTTTACAGTGTGAAGAAGATTATCTTTGTGCAAAATAGCCGTTTCAACGGGACGAAGAAGCACTGTTTCCCCTGTAAGAGAAGCATAAGTGTTACAAGCAAGAGGGTCAAGCACCTTGTTAAGCATGGCGAATTGAGTTACCTGTTTAAGGCAATACTGCCTAACTCTCAGTGTTTTCAGGGGGAGGAACATCAATGTGCTGCTAAATAGCTCCTTTCAAGTGAATGGAGGCATACTGTAGGTCTTCTAAGACAATCATTAATGGTAGAAGCAAGAGGGTCTAGCACCCTGTTAAGCATTGTGAATTGAGTTCCCTGTTGAAGGGCATAGTGCCTAACTCTCAGTGTTTTTATGGGTGGAGGAACCTCAAGCTTGAGCAAAATGACCTCTTTCAAGTCAATGGAACCAGCACTACATCTCTTGGAAGAGAAGTATGAATGTTAGAAGCAGGAGGGTCAAGCACCTTGTTTTCTAAGGCGAATTGATATACTGCTTTAAAGGAATAATGCCTACAACTCAGTGTTTTCATGGGTGAGGAATACCACCTTTCTGTAAAATAACCCAATTAGACACACTGTTGATGTCATGAGAAAATCATTAACGTTAGAAAGAAAAGGGTCTACCACCTTGTTCAGCATTGTGTACTGAGTTAGGTGGGTAAAGGAATACTGTCTACCTCTTAGCGTTTTCATGGGTGAGGAACACACCTGTTGCAAAATATCCCATGCAATCGAATTTAAGATTCCTGGTAGCTCTTGTAAAAGAGTCATGAATGTTTGAAGCAACGGGGTCTACCAAGTTGTTTAGCATTGTGAATTTACTTAGCTATTTAAAGGAATACGGCCTACTTCTCAGAGTTTTCGGGCTCAGGAACCTCACCTTTGTGCAAAATTGCCTCTGTGAAGTGAATGGAGAAACACTGTAGCTCTTGTAAGAAAACCATTAATGTTACAAGGAAGAGGGACAAGCACCTTCTTCAGCTTTGGGAATTGAGTGAGTTGTTTAATGGAATACCACCTACCTCTCAGCTTTTTCAGGGATGAGGACTACCAGGTGTTTTCAAAATTGCCCCATTCGAGTGAATGGAAGCTGCACTGTAGGCCTTACAAGAGAGACATTACTGTTAACAGGAAGAGGACCTAGCACTCTGTTGAGGATTCTCAACTGAGTTAGCTGTTGAAGGACATACTGATACCTCTCGGTGTTTTTATGTGTGAGAACCTTCAACTTTGTGCAAACTCTCCTGTGTCAAGTGACTGCACCCAGCGCTGCAGGTGTTGTGAGAAAAGTATGAATGTTACAAGCGGGAGGGTGAAGCACCTTGTCTTTGGATGAGACTTGAGTAACTTGCTTCAAGGAATACTGCCTACCACTCAGTGTTTTCAAGGATGTGCAAAATCACCTTTGTGCAACATCACCCCTTTGAACAGAATGGAAGAAGTTCTGAGGCCCTTCTCAGAAAATTCTTTAGGTTGGAAGCAAGTCGGTCCAGCAACTTGCGTAACAGTGTGAGTAGAGTGAAGTTTACAAGGAAGACCACCTACCTCTCACGGTTTGAAAGTGTGAGGAACTTGATTTTGGGGCAAAATGGCCTGTGTCCATGAAGGGAAGTATTACTGTATGTCTGTAGGACAACCACAAATGTTACAAGAAAGATGCTCTAGCACTTTGTTCAGCAGCTTCAAGTGATGTAGCATGCAAAAGGAACACTGCCTATCTGTCAGGGTTTGACAGTGTGAGCAATTCCATCTTTGTGCCAATGGACCCTTTCCACTGAATGGAACAGGCACTATGTCTCTTGCAAGCAGATGTCAGGGTTCGCAGCAGGAGTTGCAGGCACATTGTTTCCCTGTGAAAGTTGAATTAGCATGTGAAAGGAGTGCTGGCCAAATGAAAGCCTTTGACAATGGAGAATCATTCACTCCTTGAAAAATGCCCACTTGTGAGCAAATAGACCAACACTTGTAGCTCAGAGCAGGATGCAATGTGTGAGAGGGAGGAATAGTTTGCAACTTGTCTCCTTATGAAAAATGAGTTACCTGTTGAAAGGAATACTGACTACCCCTGAGTCTTTTCATGAGTGAAGAACACCACCGTTTGGCCAAATAGCTGCATTCAACTGAATGGAATCAGAACAGTTGAGGATGCATGAAAACCATTCATTCCAGCAGCAAGAGGGTCTGGAATGTTGTTTATAAGTGAGAATTGAGGGTGCTTTACAAAGGAATGCTACCTGTCTCTCAGGCTTTTACAGTGTGAAAAAGATTATCTTTGTGCAAAGTAGCCGTTTCAATGGAAGGAAGAAGCACTGTTTCCCCTGTAAGAGAAGCATAAGTGTTACAAGCAAGAGGGTCAAGCACCTTGTTAAGCATGGCGAATTGAGTTATATGTTTAAGGCAATACTGCCTAACTCTCACTGTTTTCAGGGGGAGGAACATCAATGTGCTGCTAAATAGCTCCTTTCAAATGAATGGAGGCATACTGTAGGTCTTCTAAGACAATCATTAATGGTAGAAGCAAGAGGGTCTAGCACCCTGTTAAGCATTGTGAATTGAGTTACCTGTTGAAGGGCATAGTGCCTAACTCTCAGTGTTTTTATGGGTGGAGGAACCTCAAGCTTGAGCAAAATGACCTCTTTCAAGTCAATGGAACCAGCACTACATCTCTTGGAAGAGAAGTATGAATGTTAGAAGCAGGAGGGTCAAGCACCTTGTTTTCTAAGGCGAATTGATATACTGCTTTAAAGGAATAATGCCTACAACTCAGTGTTTTCATGGGTGAGGAATACCACCTTTCTGTAAAATAACCCAATTAGACACACTGTTGATGTCATGAGAAAATCATTAACGTTAGAAAGAAAAGGGTCTACCACCTTGTTCAGCATTGTGTACTGAGTTAGCTGGGTAAAGGAATACTGTCTACCTCTTAGCGTTTTCATGGGTGAGGAACACACCTGTTGCAAAATATCCCATGCAATCGAATTTAAGATTCCTGGTAGCTCTTGTAAAAGAGTCATGAATGTTTGAAGCAACGGGGTCTACCAAGTTGTTTAGCATTGTGAATTTACTTAGCTATTTAAAGGAATACGGCCTACTTCTCAGAGTTTTCGGGCTCAGGAACCTCACCTTTGTGCAAAATTGCCTCTGTGAAGTGAATGGAGAAACACTGTAGCTCTTGTAAGAAAACCATTAATGTTACAAGGAAGAGGGACAAGCACCTTCTTCAGCTTTGGGAATTGAGTGAGTTGTTTAATGGAATACCACCTACCTCTCAGCTTTTTCAGGGATGAGGACTACCAGGTGTTTTCAAAATTGCCCCATTTGAGTGAATGGAAGCTGCACTGTAGGCCTTACAAGAGAGACATTACTGTTAACAGGAAGAGGACCTAGCACTCTGTTGAGGATTCTCAACTGAGTTAGCTGTTGAAGGACATACTGATACCTCTCGGTGTTTTTATGTGTGAGAACCTTCAACTTTGTGCAAACTCTCCTGTGTCAAGTGACTGCACCCAGCGCTGCAGGTGTTGTGAGAAAAGTATGAATGTTACAAGCGGGAGGGTGAAGCACCTTGTCTTTGGATGAGACTTGAGTAACTTGCTTCAAGGAATACTGCCTACCACTCAGTGTTTTCAAGGATGTGCAAAATCACCTTTGTGCAACATCACCCCTTTGAACAGAATGGAAGAAGTTCTGAGGCCCTTCTCAGAAAATTCTTTAGGTTGGAAGCAAGTCGGTCCAGCAACTTGCGTAACAGTGTGAGTAGAGTGAAGTTTACAAGGAAGACCACCTACCTCTCACGGTTTGAAAGTGTGAGGAACTTGATTTTGGGGCAAAATGGCCTGTGTCCATGAAGGTAAGTATTACTGTATGTCGGTAGGACAACCACAAATGTTACAGGCACTATGTCTCTTGCAAGCAGATGTCAGGGTTCGCAGCAGGAGTTGCAGGCACATTGTTTCCCTGTGAAAGTTGAATTAGCATGTGAAAAGAGTGCTGGCCAAATGAAAGCCTTTGACAATGGAGAATCATTCACTCCTTGAAAAATACCCACTTCTGAGGAAATAGACCAACACTTGTAGCTCAGAGCAGGATGCAATGTGTGAGAGGCAGGAATAGTTTGCAACTTTGTCTCCCTATGAGAAATGAGTTACCTGTTGAAAGGAATACTGGCTACGCCTGAGGTTTTTCATGTGTGAGGAACACCACGGTTCGGCCAAATAGCTGCTTTCAACTGAATGGAATCAGAACAGTTGAGGATGCATGAAAACCATACATTCCAGAAGCAAGTGGGTCTGGAATGTTGTTTAAAAGTGAGAATTGAGTGAGCTTTACAAAGGAATGCGACCTGTCTCTCAGGCTTTTACAGTGTGAAGAAGATTATCTTTGTGCAAAATAGCCTTTTCAATGGAAGGAAGAAGCACTGTTTCCCCTGTAAGAGAAGCATAAGTGTTACAAGCAAGAGGGTCAAGCACCTTGTTAAGCATGGCGAATTGAGTTACCTGTTTAAGGCAATATTGCCTAACTCTCAGTGTTTTCACGGGGAGGAACATCAATGTGCTGCTAAATAGCTCCTTTCAAGTGAATGGAGGCATACTGTAGGTCTTCTAAGACAATCATTAATGGTAGAAGCAAGAGGGTCTAGCACCCTGTTAAGCATTGTGAATTGAGTTACCTGTTGAAGGGCATAGTGCCTAATTCTCAGTGTTTTTATGGGTGGAGGAACCTCAAGCTTGAGCAAAAAGACCTCATTCAAGTCAATGGAACCAGCACTACATCTCTTGGAAGAGAAGTATGAATGTTAGAACCAGGAGGGTCAAGCACCTTGTTTTCTAAGGCGAATTGATATACTGCTTTAAAGGAATAATGATTACAACTAAGTGTTTTCAAGGATGTGGAAAATCACCTTTGTGCAACATCACCACTCTGAAGAGAATGGAAGAAGTTCTGAGGCCCTTCTCAGAAAATTCTTTAGGTTGGAAGCAAGTGGTTCCAGCAACTTGCGTAACAGTGTGAGTAGAGTGAAGTTTACAAGGAAGACCACCTACCTCTCACGGTTTGAAAGTGTGAGGAACTTGATTTTGGGGGAAAATGGCCTGTGTCCATGAAGGGAAGTATTACTGTATGTCTGTAGGACAACCACAAATGTTACAAGAAAGATGCTCTAGCACTTTGTTCAGCAGCTTCAAGTGATGTAGCATGCAAAAGGTACACTGCCTATCTGTCAGGGTTTGACAGTGTGAGCAATTCCATCTTTGTGCCAATAGACCCTTTCCACTGAATGGAACAGGCAATATGTCTCTTGCAAGCAGGTGTCAGGGTTCCCAGCAGGAGTTGCAAGCACATTGTTTCCCTGTGAGATTTGCATTAGCATGTGAAAGGAGTGCTTGCCAAATGAAAGCCTTTGACAAGGGAGAATCATTCACTCCTTGAAAAATACCCATTTCCGAGGAAATAGATCAACACTTGTAGCTCAGAGCAGGATGCAATGTGTGAGAGGCAGGAATAGTTTGCAACTTGTCTCTTTATGAGAAATGAGTTACCTGTTGAAAGGAATACTGGCTACCCCTGAGGTTTTTCATGTGTGAGGAACACCACCGTTCGGCCAAATAGCTGCATTCAACTGAATGGAACCAGAACAGTTGAGGATGCATGAAAACCATTCATTCCAGCAGCAAGAGGGTCTGTAATGTTGTTTAAAAGTGAGAATTGAGTGAGCTTTACAAAGGAATGCGACCGGTCTCTCAGGCTTTTACAGTGTGAAAAAGATTATCTTTGTGCAAAATAGATATTTCAATGGAAGGAAGAAGCACTGTTTCCCCTGTAAGAGAAGCATAAGTGTTACAAGCAAGAGGGTCAAGCACCTTGTTAAGCATGGCGAATTGAGTTACCTGTTTAAGGCAATACTGCCTAACTCTCAGTGTTTTCAGGGGGAGGAACATCAATGTGCTGCTAAATAGCTCCTTTCAAGTGAATGGAGGCATACTGTAGGTCCTCTAAGACAATCATTAATGGTAGAAGCAAGAGGGTCTAGCACCCTGTTAAGCATTGTGAATTGAGTTCCCTGTTGAAGGGCATAGTGCCTAACTCTCAGTGTTTTTATGGGTGGAGGAACCTCAAGCTTGAGCAAAATGACCTCTTTCAAGTCAATGGAACCAGCACTACATCTCTTGGAAGAGAAGTATGAATGTTAGAAGCAGGAGGGTCAAGCACCTTGTTTTCTAAGGCGAATTGATATACTGCTTTAAAGGAATAATGCCTACAACTCAGTGTTTTCATGGGTGAGGAATACGACCTTTGTGCAAAATAACCCCCTTAGACACACTGTTGATGTCGTGAGAAAATCATTAATGTTAGAAAGAAAAGGGTCTACCACCTTGTTCAGCATTGTGAACTGAGTTAGCTGGGTAAAGGAATACTGCCTACCTCTCAGCGTTTTCATGGGTGAGGAACACAACTGTTGCAAAATATTCCATGCAAGCGAATGGAAGATTCCTGGTAGCACTTGTAAGAGAGTCATGAATGTTTGAAGCAACAAGGTCTAGCAAGTTGTATAGCATTCGAATTGACTTAGCTGTTAAAAGGAATACTGCCTTCTTCTCAGAGTTTTCGGGGTCAGGAACCTCACCTTTGTGCAAAATTGCCTCTGTGAAGTGAATGGAGAAACACTGTAGCTCCTGTAAGAAAACCATTAATGTTAGAAGGAAGAGGGTCAAGCACCTTCTTCAGCTTTGGGAATTGAGTGAGTTGTTTAATGGAATACCACCTACCTCTCAGCTTTTTCAGGGATGAGGTCTACCAGGTGTTTTCAAAATTGCCCCATTCGAGTGAATGGAAGCTGCACTGTAGGTCTTATAAGAGAGACATTACTGTTAACAGGAAGAGGGCCTAGCACTCTGTTGAAGATTCTCAACTGTGTTAGCTGTTGAAGGACATACTGATATCTCTCAGTGTTTTTATGTGTGAGAACCTTCAACTTTGTGCAAACTCTCCTGTGTCAAGTGACTGCACCCAGCGCTGCAGGTGTTCTGAGAAAAGTATGATTGTTACAAGCAGGAGGGTGAAGCACCTTGTCTTTGGATGAGACTTGAGTAACTTGCTTCAAGGAATACTGCCTACCACTCAGTGTTTTCAAGGATGTGGAAAATCACCTTTGTGCAACACCACCCCTTTGAAGAGAATGGAAGAAGTTCTGAGGCCCTTCTCAGAAAATTCTTTAGGTTGGAAGCAAGTCGGTCCAGCAACTTGTCTAACAGTGTGAGTAGAGTGAAGTTTACAAGGAAGACCACATACTTCTCACTGTTTGAAAGTGTGAGGAAATTGATTTTGGGGCAAAATGGTCTGTGTCCATGAAGTTAAGTATTACTGTATGTCTGTAGGACAACCACAAATGTTACAAAAAAGATGCGCTAGCACCCTGTTAAGCATTGTGAATTGAGTTACCTGTTGAAGGGCATAGTGCCTAACTCTCAGTGTTTTTATGGGTGGAGCAACCTCAAGCTTGAGCAAAATGACCTCTTTGAAGTCAATGGAACCAGCACTACATCTCTTGGAAGAGAAGTATGAATGTTAGAAGCAGGAGGGTCAAGCACATTGTTTTCTAAGGCGAATTGATATACTGCTTTAAAGGAATAAAGCCTACAACTCAGTGTTTTCAAGGATGTAAAAAATCACCTTTGTGCAACACCACCCCTTTGAAGAGAATGGAAGAAGTTCTGAGGCCCTTATCAGAAAATTCTTTAGGTTGGAAGTAAGTCGGTCCAGCAACTTGTGTAACAGTGTGAGTAGAGTGAAGTTTACAAGGAAGACCACCTACCTCTCACGGTTTGAAAGTGTGAGGAACTTGATTTTCGGGCAAAATGGCCTGTGTCCATGAAGGGAAGTATTACTGTATGTCTGTAGGACAACCACAAATGTTACAAGAAAGATGCTCTAGCACTTTGTTCAGCAGCTTCAAGTGATGTAGCATGCAAAAGGTACACTGCCTATCTGTCAGGGTTTGACAGTGTGAGCAATTCCATCTTTGTGCCAATAGACCCTTTCCACTGAATGGAACAGGCAATATGTCTCTTGCAAGCAGGTGTCAGGGTTCCCAGCAGGAGTTGCAAGCACATTGTTTCCCTGTGAGATTTGCATTAGCATGTGAAAGGAGTGCTTGCCAAATGAAAGCCTTTGACAAGGGAGAATCATTCACTCCTTGAAAAATACCCATTTCCGAGGAAATAGATCAACACTTGTAGCTCAGAGCAGGATGCAATGTGTGAGAGGCAGGAATAGTTTGCAACTTGTCTCTTTATGAGAAATGAGTTACCTGTTGAAAGGAATACTGACTACCCCTGAGTCTTTTCATGAGTGAAGAACACCACCGTTTGGCCAAATAGCTGCATTCATTTGAATGGAATCAGAACAGTTGAGGATGCATGAAAACCATTCATTCCAGCAGCAAGAGGGTCTGGAATGTTGTTTATAAGTGAGAATTGTGTGAGCTTTACAAAGGAATGCTACCTCTCTCTCAGGCTTTTACAGTGTGAAGAAGATTATCTTTGTGCAAAATAGCCGTTTCAACGGGACGAAGAAGCACTGTTTCCCCTGTAAGAGA
Organism: Castor canadensis; assembly: GCF_047511655.1. NCBI lineage: Eukaryota > Metazoa > Chordata > Mammalia > Rodentia > Castoridae > Castor > Castor canadensis. The sequence continues at coordinate 71,851,924 of NC_133389.1, forward strand.
AGCATAAGTGTTACAAGCAAGAGGGTCAAGCACCTTGTTAAGCATGGCGAATTGAGTTACCTGTTTAAGGCAATACTGCCTAACTCTCAGTGTTTTCAGGGGGAGGAACATCAATGTGCTGCTAAATAGCTCCTTTCAAGTGAATGGAGGCATACTATAGGTCTTCTAAGACAATCATTAATGGTAGAAGCAAGAGGGTCTAGCACCCTGTTAAGCATTGTGAATTGAGTTCCCTGTTGAAGGGCATAGTGCCTAACTCTCAGTGTTTTTATGGGTGGAGGAACCTCAAGCTTGAGCAAAATGACCTCTTTCAAGTCAATGGAACCAGCACTTCATCTCTTGGAAGAGAAGTATGAATGTTAGAAGGAGGAGGGTCAAGCACCTTGTTTTCTAAGGCGAATTGATATACTGCTTTAAAGGAATAATGCCTACAACTCAGTGTTTTCATGGGTGAGGAATACCACCTTTCTGAAAAATAACCCAATTAGTCACACTGTTGATGTCATGAGAAAATCATTAACGTTAGAAAGAAAAGGGTCTACCACCTTGTTCAGCATTGTGTACTGAGTTAGCTGGGTAAAGGAATACTGTCTACCTCTTAGCGTTTTCATGGGTGAGGAACACACTTGTTGCAAAATATCCCATGCAATCGAATTTAAGATTCCTGGTAGCTCTTGTAAAAGAGTCATGAATGTTTGAAGCAACGGGGTCTACCAAGTTGTTTAGCATGGTGACTTTACTTAGCTATTTAAAGGAATACGGCCTACTTCTCAGAGTTTTCGGGCTCAGGAACCTCACCTTTGTGCAAAATTGCCTCTGTGAAGTGAATGGAGAAACACTGTAGCTCTTGTAAGAAAACCATTAATGTTACAAGGAAGAGGGACAAGCACCTTCTTCAGCTTTGGGAATTGAGTGAGTTGTTTAATGGAATACCACCTACCTCTCAGCTTTTTCAGGGATGAGGACTACCAGGTGTTTTCAAAATTGCCCCATTCGAGTGAATGGAAGCTGCACTGTAGGCCTTACAAGAGAGACATTACTGTTAACAGGAAGAGGACCTAGCACTCTGTTGAGGATTCTCAACTGAGTTAGCTGTTGAAGGACATACTGATACCTCTCGGTGTTTTTATGTGTGAGAACCTTCAACTTTGTGCAAACTCTCCTGTGTCAAGTGACTGCACCCAGCGCTGCAGGTGTTGTGAGAAAAGTATGAATGTTACAAGCGGGAGGGTGAAGCACCTTGTCTTTGGATGAGACTTGAGTAACTTGCTTCAAGGAATACTGCCTACCACTCAGTGTTTTCAAGGATGTGCAAAATCACCTTTGTGCAACATCACCCCTTTGAACAGAATGGAAGAAGTTCTGAGGCCCTTCTCAGAAAATTCTTTAGGTTGGAAGCAAGTCGGTCCAGCAACTTGCGTAACAGTGTGAGTAGAGTGAAGTTTACAAGGAAGACCACCTACCTCTCACGGTTTGAAAGTGTGAGGAACTTGATTTTGGGGCAAAATGGCCTGTGTCCATGAAGGGAAGTATTACTGTATGTCTGTAGGACAACCACAAATGTTACAAGAAAGATGCTCTAGCACTTTGTTCAGCAGCTTCAAGTGATGTAGCATGCAAAAGGAACACTGTCTATCTGTCAGGGTTTGACAGTGTGAGCAATTCCATCTTTGTGCCAATGGACCCTTTCCACTGAATGGAACAGGCACTATGTCTCTTGCAAGCAGATGTCAGGGTTCGCAGCAGGAGTTGCAGGCACATTGTTTCCCTGTGAAAGTTGAATTAGCATGTGAAAGGAGTGCTGGCCAAATGAAAGCCTTTGACAATGGAGAATCATTCACTCCTTGAAAAATGCCCACTTGTGAGCAAATAGACCAACACTTGTAGCTCAGAGCAGGATGCAATGTGTGAGAGGCAGGAATAGTTTGCAACTTGTCTCCCTATGAGAAATGAGTTACCTGTTGAAAGGAATACTGGCTACCCCTGAGGTTTTTCATGGGTGAGGAACACCACCGTTCGGCCAAATAGCTGCATTCAACTGAATGGAACCAGAACAGTTGAGGATGCATGAAAACCATTCATTCCAGCAGCAAGAGGGTCTGTAATGTTGTTTAAAAGTGAGAATTGAGTGAGCTTTACAAAGGAATGCGACCTGTCTCTCAGGCTTTTACAGTGTGAAAAAGATTATCTTTGTGCAAAATAGATATTTCAATGGAAGGAAGAAGCACTGTTTCCCCAGTAAGAGAAGCATAAGTGTTACAAGCAAGAGGGTCAAGCACCTTGTTAAGCATGGCGAATTGAGTTACCTGTTTAAGGCAATACTGCCTAACTCTCAGTGTTTTCAGGGGGAGGAACATCAATGTGCTGCTAAATAGCTCCTTTCAAGTGAATGGAGGCATACTGTAGGTCTTCTCAGACAATCATTAATGGTAGAAGCAAGAGGGTCTAGCACCCTGTTAAGCATTGTGAATTGAGTTACCTGTTGAAGGGCATAGTGCCTAACTCTCAGTGTTTTTATGGGTGGAGGAACCTCAAGCTTGAGCAAAATGACCTCTTTCAAGTCAATGGAACCAGCACTACATCTCTTGGAAGAGAAGTATGAATGTTAGAAGCAGGAGGGTCAAGCACCTTGTTTTCTAAGGCGAATTGATATACTGCTTTAAAGGAATAATGCCTACAACTCAGTGTTTTCATGGGTGAGGAATACCACCTTTCTTAAAAATAACCCAATTAGTCACACTGTTGATGTCATGAGAAAATCATTAACGTTAGAAAGAAAAGGGTCTACCACCTTGTTCAGCATTGTGTACTGAGTTAGCTGGGTAAAGGAATACTGCCTACCTCTTAGCGTTTTCATGGGTGAGGAACACAACTGTTGCAAAATATCCCATGCAATCGAATTTAAGATTCCTGGTAGCTCTTGTAAAAGAGTCATGAATGTTTGAAACAACGGGGTCTAGCAAGTTGTTTAGCATTGTGAATTTACTTAGCTGTTTAAAGGAATACTGCCTACTTCTCAGAGTTTTCGGGCTCAGGCACCTCACCTTTGTGCAAAATTGCCTCTGTGAAGTGAATGGAGAAACACTGTAGCTCCTGTAAGAAAACCATTAATGTTAGAAGGAAGAGGGTCAAGCACCTTCTTCAGCTTTGGGAATTGAGTGAGTTGTTTAATGGAATACCACCTACCTCTCAGCTTTTTCAGGGATGAGGTCTACCAGGTGTTTTCAAAATTGCCCCATTCGAGTGAATGGAAGCTGCACTGTAGGTCTTATAAGAGAGACATTACTGTTAACAGGAAGAGGGCCTAGCACTCTGTTGAAGATTCTCAACTGTGTTAGCTGTTGAAGGACATACTGATATCTCTCGGTGTTTTTATGTGTGAGAACCTTCAACTTTGTGCAAACTCTCCTGTGTCAAGTGACTGCACCCAGCGCTGCAGGTGTTCTGAGAAAAGTATGATTGTTACAAGCAGGAGGGTGAAGCACCTTGTCTTTGGATGAGACTTGAGTAACTTGCTTCAAGGAATACTGCCTACCACTCAGTGTTTTCAAGGATGTGGAAAATCACCTTTGTGCAACACCACCCCTTTGAAGAGAATGGAAGAAGTTCTGAGGCCCTTCTCAGAAAATTCTTTAGGTTGGAAGCAAGTCGGTCCAGCAACTTGTCTAACAGTGTGAGTAGAGTGAAGTTTACAAGGAAGACCACATACTTCTCACGGTTTGAAAGTGTGAGGAAATTGATTTTGGGGCAAAATGGTCTGTGTCCATGAAGTTAAGTATTACTGTATGTCTGTAGGACAACCACAAATGTTACAAGAAAGATGCTCTAGCACTTTGTTCAGCAGCTTCAAGTGATGTAGCATGCAAAAGGAACACTGCCTATCTGTCAGGGTTTGACAGTGTGAGCAATTCCATCTTTGTGCCAATGGACCCTTTCCACTGAATGGAACAGGCACTATGTCTCTTGCAAGCAGATGTCAGGGTTCGCAGCAGGAGTTGCAGGCACATTGTTTCCCTGTGAAAGTTGAATTAGCATGTGAAAGGAGTGCTGGCCAAATGAAAGCCTTTGACAATGGAGAATCATTCACTCCTTGAAAAATGCCCACTTGTGAGGAAATAGACCAACACTTGTAGCTCAGACCAGGATGCAATGTGTGAGAGGGAGGAATAGTTTGCAACTTGTCTCCTTATGAAAAATGAGTTACCTGTTGAAAGGAATACTGACTACCCCTGAGTCTTTTCATGAGTGAAGAACACCACCGTTTGGCCAAATAGCTGCATTCAACTGAATGGAATCAGAACAGTTGAGGATGCATGAAAACCATTCATTCCAGCAGCAAGAGGGTCTGGAATGTTGTTTATAAGTGAGAATTGAGGGTGCTTTACAAAGGAATGCTACCTGTCTCTCAGGCTTTTACAGTGTGAAAAAGATTATCTTTGTGCAAAGTAGCCGTTTCAATGGAAGGAAGAAGCACTGTTTCCCCTGTAAGAGAAGCATAAGTGTTACAAGCAAGAGGGTCAAGCACCTTGTTAAGCATGGCGAATTGAGTTATATGTTTAAGGCAATACTGCCTAACTCTCACTGTTTTCAGGGGGAGGAACATCAATGTGCTGCTAAATAGCTCCTTTCAAATGAATGGAGGCATACTGTAGGTCTTCTAAGACAATCATTAATGGTAGAAGCAAGAGGGTCTAGCACCCTGTTAAGCATTGTGAATTGAGTTACCTGTTGAAGGGCATAGTGCCTAACTCTCAGTGTTTTTATGGGTGGAGGAACCTCAAGCTTGAGCAAAATGACCTCTTTCAAGTCAATGGAACCAGCACTACATCTCTTGGAAGAGAAGTATGAATGTTAGAAGCAGGAGGGTCAAGCACCTTGTTTTCTAAGGCGAATTGATATACTGCTTTAAAGGAATAATGCCTACAACTCAGTGTTTTCATGGGTGAGGAATACCACCTTTCTGCAAAATAACCCAATTAGACACACTGTTGATGTCATGAGAAAATCATTAACGTTAGAAAGAAAAGGGTCTACCACCTTGTTCAGCATTGTGTACTGAGTTAAGTGGGTAAAGGAATACTGTCTACCTCTTAGCGTTTTCATGGGTGAGGAACACACCTGTTGCAAAATATCCCATGCAATCGAATTTAAGATTCCTGGTAGCTCTTGTAAAAGAGTCATGAATGTTTGAAGCAACGGGGTCTACCAAGTTGTTTAGCATTGTGAATTTACTTAGCTATTTAAAGGAATACGGCCTACTTCTCAGAGTTTTCGGGCTCAGGAACCTCACCTTTGTGCAAAATTGCCTCTGTGAAGTGAATGGAGAAACACTGTAGCTCTTGTAAGAAAACCATTAATGTTACAAGGAAGAGGGACAAGCACCTTCTTCAGCTTTGGGAATTGAGTGAGTTGTTTAATGGAATACCACCTACCTCTCAGCTTTTTCAGGGATGAGGACTACCAGGTGTTTTCAAAATTGCCCCATTCGAGTGAATGGAAGCTGCACTGTAGGCCTTACAAGAGAGACATTACTGTTAACAGGAAGAGGACCTAGCACTCTGTTGAGGATTCTCAACTGAGTTAGCTGTTGAAGGACATACTGATACCTCTCGGTGTTTTTATGTGTGAGAACCTTCAACTTTGTGCAAACTCTCCTGTGTCAAGTGACTGCACCCAGCGCTGCAGGTGTTGTGAGAAAAGTATGAATGTTACAAGCGGGAGGGTGAAGCACCTTGTCTTTGGATGAGACTTGAGTAACTTGCTTCAAGGAATACTGCCTACCACTCAGCGTTTTCAAGGATGTGCAAAATCACCTTTGTGCAACATCACCCCTTTGAACAGAATGGAAGAAGTTCTGAGGCCCTTCTCAGAAAATTCTTTAGGTTGGAAGCAAGTCGGTCCAGCAACTTGCGTAACAGTGTGAGTAGAGTGAAGTTTACAAGGAAGACCACCTACCTCTCACGGTTTGAAAGTGTGAGGAACTTCATTTTGGGGCAAAATGGCCTGTGTCCATGAAGGGAAGTATTACTGTATGTCTGTAGGACAACCACAAATGTTACAAGAAAGATGCTCTAGCACTTTGTTCAGCAGCTTCAAGTGATGTAGCATGCAAAAGGAGCACTGCCTATCTGTCAGGGTTTGACAGTGTGAGCAATTCCATCTTTGTGCCAATGGACCCTTTCCACTGAATGGAACAGGCACTATGTCTCTTGCAAGCAGATGTCAGGGTTCGCAGCAGGAGTTGCAGGCACATTGTTTCCCTGTGAAAGTTGAATTAGCATGTGAAAGGAGTGCTGGCCAAATGAAAGCCTTTGACAATGGAGAATCATTCACTCCTTGAAAAATGCCCACTTGTGAGCAAATAGACCAACACTTGTAGCTCAGAGCAGGATGCAATGTGTGAGAGGGAGGAATAGTTTGCAACTTGTCTCCTTATGAAAAATGAGTTACCTGTTGAAAGGAATACTGACTACCCCTGAGTCTTTTCATGAGTGAAGAACACCACCGTTTGGCCAAATAGCTGCATTCAACTGAATGGAATCAGAACAGTTGAGGATGCATGAAAACCATTCATTCCAGCAGCAAGAGGGTCTGGAATGTTGTTTATAAGTGAGAATTGAGGGTGCTTTACAAAGGAATGCTACCTGTCTCTCAGGCTTTTACAGTGTGAAAAAGATTATCTTTGTGCAAAGTAGCCGTTTCAATGGAAGGAAGAAGCACTGTTTCCCCTGTAAGAGAAGCATAAGTGTTACAAGCAAGAGGGTCAAGCACCTTGTTAAGCATGGCGAATTGAGTTATATGTTTAAGGCAATACTGCCTAACTCTCACTGTTTTCAGGGGGAGGAACATCAATGTGCTGCTAAATAGCTCCTTTCAAATGAATGGAGGCATACTGTAGGTCTTCTAAGACAATCATTAATGGTAGAAGCAAGAGGGTCTAGCACCCTGTTAAGCATTGTGAATTGAGTTACCTGTTGAAGGGCATAGTGCCTAACTCTCAGTGTTTTTATGGGTGGAGGAACCTCAAGCTTGAGCAAAATGACCTCTTTCAAGTCAATGGAACCAGCACTACATCTCTTGGAAGAGAAGTATGAATGTTAGAAGCAGGAGGGTCAAGCACCTTGTTTTCTAAGGCGAATTGATATACTGCTTTAAAGGAATAATGCCTACAACTCAGTGTTTTCATGGGTGAGGAATACCACCTTTCTGCAAAATAACCCAATTAGACACACTGTTGATGTCATGAGAAAATCATTAACGTTAGAAAGAAAAGGGTCTACCACCTTGTTCAGCATTGTGTACTGAGTTAGGTGGGTAAAGGAATACTGTCTACCTCTTAGCGTTTTCATGGGTGAGGAACACACCTGTTGCAAAATATCCCATGCAATCGAATTTAAGATTCCTGGTAGCTCTTGTAAAAGAGTCATGAATGTTTGAAGCAACGGGGTCTACCAAGTTGTTTAGCATTGTGAATTTACTTAGCTATTTAAAGGAATACGGCCTACTTCTCAGAGTTTTCGGGCTCAGGAACCTCACCTTTGTGCAAAATTGCCTCTGTGAAGTGAATGGAGAAACACTGTAGCTCTTGTAAGAAAACCATTAATGTTACAAGGAAGAGGGACAAGCACCTTCTTCAGCTTTGGGAATTGAGTGAGTTGTTTAATGGAATACCACCTACCTCTCAGCTTTTTCAGGGATGAGGACTACCAGGTGTTTTCAAAATTGCCCCATTCGAGTGAATGGAAGCTGCACTGTAGGCCTTACAAGAGAGACATTACTGTTAACAGGAAGAGGACCTAGCACTCTGTTGAGGATTCTCAACTGAGTTAGCTGTTGAAGGACATACTGATACCTCTCGGTGTTTTTATGTGTGAGAACCTTCAACTTTGTGCAAACTCTCCTGTGTCAAGTGACTGCACCCAGCGCTGCAGGTGTTGTGAGAAAAGTATGAATGTTACAAGCGGGAGGGTGAAGCACCTTGTCTTTGGATGAGACTTGAGTAACTTGCTTCAAGGAATACTGCCTACCACTCAGCGTTTTCAAGGATGTGCAAAATCACCTTTGTGCAACATCACCCCTTTGAACAGAATGGAAGAAGTTCTGAGGCCCTTCTCAGAAAATTCTTTAGGTTGGAAGCAAGTCGGTCCAGCAACTTGCGTAACAGTGTGAGTAGAGTGAAGTTTACAAGGAAGACCACCTACCTCTCACGGTTTGAAAGTGTGAGGAACTTGATTTTGGGGCAAAATGGCCTGTGTCCATGAAGGGAAGTATTACTGTATGTCTGTAGGACAACCACAAATGTTACAAGAAAGATGCTCTAGCACTTTGTTCAGCAGCTTCAAGTGATGTAGCATGCAAAAGGAACACTGCCTATCTGTCAGGGTTTGACAGTGTGAGCAATTCCATCTTTGTGCCAATGGACCCTTTCCACTGAATGGAACAGGCACTATGTCTCTTGCAAGCAGATGTCAGGGTTCGCAGCAGGAGTTGCAGGCACATTGTTTCCCTGTGAAAGTTGAATTAGCATGTGAAAGGAGTGCTGGCCAAATGAAAGCCTTTGACAATGGAGAATCATTCACTCCTTGAAAAATGCCCACTTGTGAGCAAATAGACCAACACTTGTAGCTCAGAGCAGGATGCAATGTGTGAGAGGGAGGAATAGTTTGCAACTTGTCTCCTTATGAAAAATGAGTTACCTGTTGAAAGGAATACTGACTACCCCTGAGTCTTTTCATGAGTGAAGAACACCACCGTTTGGCCAAATAGCTGCATTCAACTGAATGGAATCAGAACAGTTGAGGATGCATGAAAACCATTCATTCCAGCAGCAAGAGGGTCTGGAATGTTGTTTATAAGTGAGAATTGAGGGTGCTTTACAAAGGAATGCTACCTGTCTCTCAGGCTTTTACAGTGTGAAAAAGATTATCTTTGTGCAAAGTAGCCGTTTCAATGGAAGGAAGAAGCACTGTTTCCCCTGTAAGAGAAGCATAAGTGTTACAAGCAAGAGGGTCAAGCACCTTGTTAAGCATGGCGAATTGAGTTATATGTTTAAGGCAATACTGCCTAACTCTCACTGTTTTCAGGGGGAGGAACATCAATGTGCTGCTAAATAGCTCCTTTCAAATGAATGGAGGCATACTGTAGGTCTTCTAAGACAATCATTAATGGTAGAAGCAAGAGGGTCTAGCACCCTGTTAAGCATTGTGAATTGAGTTACCTGTTGAAGGGCATAGTGCCTAACTCTCAGTGTTTTTATGGGTGGAGGAACCTCAAGCTTGAGCAAAATGACCTCTTTCAAGTCAATGGAACCAGCACTACATCTCTTGGAAGAGAAGTATGAATGTTAGAAGCAGGAGGGTCAAGCACCTTGTTTTCTAAGGCGAATTGATATACTGCTTTAAAGGAATAATGCCTACAACTCAGTGTTTTCATGGGTGAGGAATACCACCTTTCTGTAAAATAACCCAATTAGACACACTGTTGATGTCATGAGAAAATCATTAACGTTAGAAAGAAAAGGGTCTACCACCTTGTTCAGCATTGTGTACTGAGTTAGCTGGGTAAAGGAATACTGTCTACCTCTTAGCGTTTTCATGGGTGAGGAACACACCTGTTGCAAAATATCCCATGCAATCGAATTTAAGATTCCTGGTAGCTCTTGTAAAAGAGTCATGAATGTTTGAAGCAACGGGGTCTACCAAGTTGTTTAGCATTGTGAATTTACTTAGCTATTTAAAGGAATACGGCCTACTTCTCAGAGTTTTCGGGCTCAGGAACCTCACCTTTGTGCAAAATTGCCTCTGTGAAGTGAATGGAGAAACACTGTAGCTCTTGTAAGAAAACCATTAATGTTACAAGGAAGAGGGACAAGCACCTTCTTCAGCTTTGGGAATTGAGTGAGTTGTTTAATGGAATACCACCTACCTCTCAGCTTTTTCAGGGATGAGGACTACCAGGTGTTTTCAAAATTGCCCCATTCGAGTGAATGGAAGCTGCACTGTAGGCCTTACAAGAGAGACATTACTGTTAACAGGAAGAGGACCTAGCACTCTGTTGAGGATTCTCAACTGAGTTAGCTGTTGAAGGACATACTGATACCTCTCGGTGTTTTTATGTGTGAGAACCTTCAACTTTGTGCAAACTCTCCTGTGTCAAGTGACTGCACCCAGCGCTGCAGGTGTTGTGAGAAAAGTATGAATGTTACAAGCGGGAGGGTGAAGCACCTTGTCTTTGGATGAGACTTGAGTAACTTGCTTCAAGGAATACTGCCTACCACTCAGTGTTTTCAAGGATGTGCAAAATCACCTTTGTGCAACATCACCCCTTTGAACAGAATGGAAGAAGTTCTGAGGCCCTTCTCAGAAAATTCTTTAGGTTGGAAGCAAGTCGGTCCAGCAACTTGCGTAACAGTGTGAGTAGAGTGAAGTTTACAAGGAAGACCACCTACCTCTCACGGTTTGAAAGTGTGAGGAACTTGATTTTGGGGCAAAATGGCCTGTGTCCATGAAGGGAAGTATTACTGTATGTCTGTAGGACAACCACAAATGTTACAAGAAAGATGCTCTAGCACTTTGTTCAGCAGCTTCAAGTGATGTAGCATGCAAAAGGTACACTGCCTATCTGTCAGGGTTTGACAGTGTGAGCAATTCCATCTTTGTGCCAATAGACCCTTTCCACTGAATGGAACAGGCAATATGTCTCTTGCAAGCAGGTGTCAGGGTTCCCAGCAGGAGTTGCAAGCACATTGTTTCCCTGTGAGATTTGCATTAGCATGTGAAAGGAGTGCTTGCCAAATGAAAGCCTTTGACAAGGGAGAATCATTCACTCCTTGAAAAATACCCATTTCCGAGGAAATAGATCAACACTTGTAGCTCAGAGCAGGATGCAATGTGTGAGAGGCAGGAATAGTTTGCAACTTGTCTCCCTATGAGAAATGAGTTACCTGTTGAAAGGAATACTGGCTACCCCTGAGGTTTTTCATGTGTGAGGAACACCACCGTTCGGCCAAATAGCTGCATTCAACTGAATGGAACCAGAACAGTTGAGGATGCATGAAAACCATTCATTCCAGCAGCAAGAGGGTCTGTAATGTTGTTTAAAAGTGAGAATTGAGTGAGCTTTACAAAGGAATGCGACCTGTCTCTCAGGCTTTTACAGTGTGAAAAAGATTATCTTTGTGCAAAATAGATATTTCAATGGAAGGAAGAAGCACTGTTTCCCCTGTAAGAGAAGCATAAGTGTTACAAGCAAGAGGGTCAAGCACCTTGTTAAGCATGGCGAATTGAGTTATATGTTTAAGGCAATACTGCCTAACTCTCAGTGTTTTCAGGGGGAGGAACATCAATGTGCTGCTAAATAGCTCCTTTCAAGTGAATGGAGGCATACTGTAGGTCCTCTAAGACAATCATTAATGGTAGAAGCAAGAGGGTCTAGCACCCTGTTAAGCATTGTGAATTGAGTTCCCTGTTGAAGGGCATAGTGCCTAACTCTCAGTGTTTTTATGGGTGGAGGAACCTCAAGCTTGAGCAAAATGACCTCTTTCAAGTCAATGGAACCAGCACTACATCTCTTGGAAGAGAAGTATGAATGTTAGAAGCAGGAGGGTCAAGCACCTTGTTTTCTAAGGCGAATTGATATACTGCTTTAAAGGAATAATGCCTACAACTCAGTGTTTTCATGGGTGAGGAATACCACCTTTGTGTAAAATAACCCAATTAGTCACACTGTTGATGTCATGAGAAAATCATTAACGTTAGAAAGAAAAGGGTCTACCACCTTGTTCAGCATTGTGTACTGAGTTAGCTGGGTAAAGGAATACTGCCTACCTCTTAGCGTTTTCATGGGTGAGGAACACAACTGTTGCAAAATATCCCATGCAATCGAATTTAAGATTCCTGGTAGCTCTTGTAAAAGAGTCATGAATGTTTGAAACAACGGGGTCTAGCAAGTTGTTTAGCATTGTGAATTTACTTAGCTGTTTAAAGGAATACTGCCTACTTCTCAGAGTTTTCGGGCTCAGGCACCTCACCTTTGTGCAAAATTGCCTCTGTGAAGTGAATGGAGAAACACTGTAGCTCTTGTAAGAAAACCATTAATGTTACAAGGAAGAGGGACAAGCACCTTCTTCAGCTTTGGGAATTGAGTGAGTTGTTTAATGGAATACCACCTACCTCTCAGCTTTTTCAGGGATGAGGACTACCAGGTGTTTTCAAAATTGCCCCATTCGAGTGAATGGAAGCTGCACTGAAGGCCTTACAAGAGAGACATTACTGTTAAAAGAAAGAGGACCTAGCACTCTGTTGAGAATTCTCAACTGAGTTAGCTGTTGAAGGACATACTGATACCTCTCGGTGTTTTTATGTGTGAGAACCTTCAACTTTGTGCAAACTCTCCTGTGTCAAGTGACTGCACCCAGCGCTGCAGGTGTTGTGAGAAAAGTATGAATGTTACAAGCGGGAGCGTGAAGCACCTTGTCTTTGGATGAGACTTGAGTAACTTGCTTCAAGGAATACTGCCTACCACTCAGTGTTTTCAAGGATGTGGAAAATCACCTTTGTGCAACACCACCCCTTTGAAGAGAATGGAAGAAGTTCTGAGGCCCTTCTCAGAAAATTCTTTAGGTTGGAAGCAAGTCGGTCCAGCAACTTGTCTAACAGTGTGAGTAGAGTGAAGTTTACAAGGAAGACCACATACTTCTCACTGTTTGAAAGTGTGAGGAAATTGATTTTGGGGCAAAATGGTCTGTGTCCATGAAGTTAAGTATTACTGTATGTCTGTAGGACAACCACAAATGTTACAAAAAAGATGCTCTAGCACCCTGTTAAGCATTGTGAATTGAGTTACCTGTTGAAGGGCATAGTGCCTAACTCTCAGTGTTTTTATGGGTGGAGCAACCTCAAGCTTGAGCAAAATGACCTCTTTGAAGTCAATGGAACCAGCACTACATCTCTTGGAAGAGAAGTATGAATGTTAGAAGCAGGAGGGTCAAGCACATTGTTTTCTAAGGCGAATTGATATACTGCTTTAAAGGAATAAAGCCTACAACTCAGTGTTTTCAAGGATGTAAAAAATCACCTTTGTGCAACACCACCCCTTTGAAGAGAATGGAAGAAGTTCTGAGGCCCTTATCAGAAAATTCTTTAGGTTGGAAGTAAGTCGGTCCAGCAACTTGTGTAACAGTGTGAGTAGAGTGAAGTTTACAAGGAAGACCACCTACCTCTCACGGTTTGAAAGTGTGAGGAACTTGATTTTCGGGCAAAATGGCCTGTGTCCATGAAGGGAAGTATTACTGCATGTCTTGTAGCACAACCAAAAATGTTACAAGAAAGATGCTCTAGCACTTTGTTCAGCAGCTTCAAGTGATGTAGCATGCAAAAGGTACACTGCCTATCTGTCAGGGTTTGACAGTGTGAGCAATTCCATCTTTGTGCCAATAGACCCTTTCCACTGAATGGAACAGGCACTGTGTCTCTTGCAAGCAGGTGTCAGGGTTCCCAGCAGGAGTTGCAAGCACATTGTTTCCCTGTGAGATTTGCATTAGCATGTGAAAGGAGTGCTTGCCAAATGAAAGCCTTTGACAAGGGAGAATCATTCACTCCTTGAAAAATGCCCACTTGTGAGGAAATAGTCCAACACTTGTAGCTCAGAGCAGGATGCAATGTGTGAGAGGCAGGAATAGTTTGCAACTTGTCTCCTTATGAGAAATGAGTTACCTGTTGAAAGGAATACTGGCTACGCCTGAGGTTTTTCATGTGTGAGGAACACCACAGTTCGGCCCAATAGCTGCATTCAACTGAATGGAACCAGAACAGTTGAGGACGCATGAAAACCATTCATTCCAGCAGAAAGAGGGTCTGGAATGTTGTTTAAAAGTGAGAATTGAGGGAGCTTTACAAAGGAATGCTACCTGTCTCTCAGGCTTTTACAGTGTGAAAAAGATTATCTTTGTGCAAAGTAGCCGTTTCAATGGAAGGAAGAAGCACTGTTTCCCCTGTAAGAGAAGCATAAGTGTTACAAGCAAGAGGGTCAAGCACCTTGTTAAGCATGGCGAATTGAGTTATATGTTTAAGGCAATACTGCCTAACTCTCAGTGTTTTCAGGGGGAGGAACATCAATGTGCTGCTAAATAGCTCCTTTCAAGTGAATGGAGGCATACTGTAGGTCTTCTAAGACAATCATTAATGGTAGAAGCAAGTGGGTCTAGCACCCTGTTAAGCATTGTGAATTGAGTTACCTGTTGAAGGGCATAGTGCCTAACTCTCAATGTTTTTATGGGTGGAGGAACCTCAAGCTTGAGCAAAATGACCTCTTTCAAGTCAATAGAACCAGCACTACATCTCTTGGAAGAGAAGTATGAATGTTAGAAGCAGGAGGGTCAAGCACCTTGTTTTCTAAGGCGAATTGATATACTGCTTTAAAGGAATAATGCCTACAACTCAGTGTTTTCATGGGTGAGGAATACGACCTTTGTGCAAAATAACCCCCTTAGACACACTGTTGATGTCGTGAGAAAATCATTAATGTTAGAAAGAAAAGGGTCTACCACCTTGTTCAGCATTGTGAACTGAGTTAGCTGGGTAAAGGAATACTGCCTACCTCTCAGCGTTTTCATGGGTGAGGAACACAACTGTTGCAAAATATTCCATGCAAGCGAATGGAAGATTCCTGGTAGCACTTGTAAGAGAGTCATGAATGTTTGAAGCAACAAGGTCTAGCAAGTTGTATAGCATTCGAATTGACTTAGCTGTTAAAAGGAATACTGCCTTCTTCTCAGAGTTTTCGGGGTCAGGAACCTCACCTTTGTGCAAAATTGCCTCTGTGAAGTGAATGGAGAAACACTGTAGCTCCTGTAAGAAAACCATTAATGTTAGAAGGAAGAGGGTCAAGCACCTTCTTCAGCTTTGGGAATTGAGTGAGTTGTTTAATGGAATACCACCTACCTCTCAGCTTTTTCAGGGATGAGGTCTACCAGGTGTTTTCAAAATTGCCCCATTCGAGTGAATGGAAGCTGCACTGTAGGTCTTATAAGAGAGACATTACTGGTAACAGGAAGAGGGCCTAGCACTCTGTTGAAGATTCTCAACTGTGTTAGCTGTTGAAGGACATACTGATATCTCTCAGTGTTTTTATGTGTGAGAACCTTCAACTTTGTGCAAACTCTCCTGTGTCAAGTGACTGCACCCAGCGCTGCAGGTGTTCTGAGAAAAGTATGATTGTTACAAGCAGGAGGGTGAAGCACCTTGTCTTTGGATGAGACTTGAGTAACTTGCTTCAAGGAATACTGCCTACCACTCAGTGTTTTCAAGGATGTGGAAAATCACCTTTGTGCAACATCACCCCTTTGAACAGAATGGAAGAAGTTCTGAGGCCCTTCTCAGAAAATTCTTTAGGTTGGAAGCAAGTCGGTCCAGCAACTTGTCTAACAGTGTGAGTAGAGTGAAGTTTACAAGGAAGACCACATACTTCTCACTGTTTGAAAGTGTGAGGAAATTGATTTTGGGGCAAAATGGTCTGTGTCCATGAAGTTAAGTATTACTGTATGTCTGTAGGACAACCACAAATGTTACAAAAAAGATGCTCTAGCACCCTGTTAAGCCTTGTGAATTGAGTTACCTGTTGAAGGGCATAGTGCCTAACTCTCAGTGTTTTTATGGGTGGAGCAACCTCAAGCTTGAGCAAAATGACCTCTTTGAAGTCAATGGAACCAGCACTACATCTCTTGGAAGAGAAGTATGAATGTTAGAAGCAGGAGGGTCAAGCACATTGTTTTCTAAGGCGAATTAATATACTGCTTTAAAGGAATAAAGCCTACAACTCAGTGTTTTCAAGGATGTAAAAAATCACCTTTGTGCAACACCACCCCTTTGAAGAGAATGGAAGAAGTTCTGAGGCCCTTATCAGAAAATTCTTTAGGTTGGAAGTAAGTCGGTCCAGCAACTTGTGTAACAGTGTGAGTAGAGTGAAGTTTACAAGGAAGACCACCTACCTCTCACGGTTTGAAAGTGTGAGGAACTTGATTTTCGGGCAAAATGGCCTGTGTCCATGAAGGGAAGTATTACTGCATGTCTTGTAGCACAACCAAAAATGTTACAAGAAAGATGCTCTAGCACTTTGTTCAGCAGCTTCAAGTGATGTAGCATGCAAAAGGTACACTGCCTATCTGTCAGGGTTTGACAGTGTGAGCAATTCCATCTTTATGCCAATAGACCCTTTCCACTGAATGGAACAGGCACTGTGTCTCTTGCAAGCAGGTGTCAGGGTTCCCAGCAGGAGTTGCAAGCACATTGTTTCCCTGTGAGATTTGCATTAGCATGTGAAAGGAGTGCTTGCCAAATGAAAGCCTTTGACAAGGGAGAATCATTCACTCCTTGAAAAATGCCCACTTGTGAGGAAATAGTCCAACACTTGTAGCTCAGAGCAGGATGCAATGTGTGAGAGGCAGGAATAGTTTGCAACTTGTCTCCTTATGAGAAATGAGTTACCTGTTGAAAGGAATACTGACTACCCCTGAGTCTTTTCATGAGTGAAGAACACCACCGTTTGGCCAAATAGCTGCATTCATTTGAATGGAATCAGAACAGTTGAGGATGCATGAAAACCATTCATTCCAGCAGCAAGAGGGTCTGGAATGTTGTTTATAAGTGAGAATTGTGTGAGCTTTACAAAGGAATGCTACCTCTCTCTCAGGCTTTTACAGTGTGAAGAAGATTATCTTTGTGCAAAATAGCCGTTTCAACGGGACGAAGAAGCACTGTTTCCCCTGTAAGAGAAGCATAAGTGTTACAAGCAAGAGGGTCAAGCACCTTGTTAAGCATGGCGAATTGAGTTACCTGTTTAAGGCAATACTGCCTAACTCTCAGTGTTTTCAGGGGGAGGAACATCAATGTGCTGCTAAATAGCTCCTTTCAAGTGAATGGAGGCATACTGTAGGTCTTCTAAGACAATCATTAATGGTAGAAGCAAGAGGGTCTAGCACCCTGTTAAGCATTGTGAATTGAGTTCCCTGTTGAAGGGCATAGTGCCTAACTCTCAGTGTTTTTATGGGTGGAGGAACCTCAAGCTTGAGCAAAATGACCTCTTTCAAGTCAATGGAACCAGCACTACATCTCTTGGAAGAGAAGTATGAATGTTAGAAGCAGGAGGGTCAAGCACCTTGTTTTCTAAGGCGAATTGATATACTGCTTTAAAGGAATAATGCCTACAACTCAGTGTTTTCATGGGTGAGGAATACCACCTTTCTGTAAAATAACCCAATTAGACACACTGTTGATGTCATGAGAAAATCATTAACGTTAGAAAGAAAAGGGTCTACCACCTTGTTCAGCATTGTGTACTGAGTTAGGTGGGTAAAGGAATACTGTCTACCTCTTAGCGTTTTCATGGGTGAGGAACACACCTGTTGCAAAATATCCCATGCAATCGAATTTAAGATTCCTGGTAGCTCTTGTAAAAGAGTCATGAATGTTTGAAGCAACGGGGTCTACCAAGTTGTTTAGCATTGTGAATTTACTTAGCTATTTAAAGGAATACGGCCTACTTCTCAGAGTTTTCGGGCTCAGGAACCTCACCTTTGTGCAAAATTGCCTCTGTGAAGTGAATGGAGAAACACTGTAGCTCTTGTAAGAAAACCATTAATGTTACAAGGAAGAGGGACAAGCACCTTCTTCAGCTTTGGGAATTGAGTGAGTTGTTTAATGGAATACCACCTACCTCTCAGCTTTTTCAGGGATGAGGACTACCAGGTGTTTTCAAAATTGCCCCATTCGAGTGAATGGAAGCTGCACTGTAGGCCTTACAAGAGAGACATTACTGTTAACAGGAAGAGGACCTAGCACTCTGTTGAGGATTCTCAACTGAGTTAGCTGTTGAAGGACATACTGATACCTCTCGGTGTTTTTATGTGTGAGAACCTTCAACTTTGTGCAAACTCTCCTGTGTCAAGTGACTGCACCCAGCGCTGCAGGTGTTGTGAGAAAAGTATGAATGTTACAAGCGGGAGGGTGAAGCACCTTGTCTTTGGATGAGACTTGAGTAACTTGCTTCAAGGAATACTGCCTACCACTCAGCGTTTTCAAGGATGTGCAAAATCACCTTTGTGCAACATCACCCCTTTGAACAGAATGGAAGAAGTTCTGAGGCCCTTCTCAGAAAATTCTTTAGGTTGGAAGCAAGTCGGTCCAGCAACTTGCGTAACAGTGTGAGTAGAGTGAAGTTTACAAGGAAGACCACCTACCTCTCACGGTTTGAAAGTGTGAGGAACTTGATTTTGGGGCAAAATGGCCTGTGTCCATGAAGGGAAGTATTACTGTATGTCTGTAGGACAACCACAAATGTTACAAGAAAGATGCTCTAGCACTTTGTTCAGCAGCTTCAAGTGATGTAGCATGCAAAAGGAACACTGCCTATCTGTCAGGGTTTGACAGTGTGAGCAATTCCATCTTTGTGCCAATGGACCCTTTCCACTGAATGGAACAGGCACTATGTCTCTTGCAAGCAGATGTCAGGGTTCGCAGCAGGAGTTGCAGGCACATTGTTTCCCTGTGAAAGTTGAATTAGCATGTGAAAGGAGTGCTGGCCAAATGAAAGCCTTTGACAATGGAGAATCATTCACTCCTTGAAAAATGCCCACTTGTGAGCAAATAGACCAACACTTGTAGCTCAGAGCAGGATGCAATGTGTGAGAGGGAGGAATAGTTTGCAACTTGTCTCCTTATGAAAAATGAGTTACCTGTTGAAAGGAATACTGACTACCCCTGAGTCTTTTCATGAGTGAAGAACACCACCGTTTGGCCAAATAGCTGCATTCAACTGAATGGAATCAGAACAGTTGAGGATGCATGAAAACCATTCATTCCAGCAGCAAGAGGGTCTGGAATGTTGTTTATAAGTGAGAATTGAGGGTGCTTTACAAAGGAATGCTACCTGTCTCTCAGGCTTTTACAGTGTGAAAAAGATTATCTTTGTGCAAAGTAGCCGTTTCAATGGAAGGAAGAAGCACTGTTTCCCCTGTAAGAGAAGCATAAGTGTTACAAGCAAGAGGGTCAAGCACCTTGTTAAGCATGGCGAATTGAGTTATATGTTTAAGGCAATACTGCCTAACTCTCACTGTTTTCAGGGGGAGGAACATCAATGTGCTGCTAAATAGCTCCTTTCAAATGAATGGAGGCATACTGTAGGTCTTCTAAGACAATCATTAATGGTAGAAGCAAGAGGGTCTAGCACCCTGTTAAGCATTGTGAATTGAGTTACCTGTTGAAGGGCATAGTGCCTAACTCTCAGTGTTTTTATGGGTGGAGGAACCTCAAGCTTGAGCAAAATGACCTCTTTCAAGTCAATGGAACCAGCACTACATCTCTTGGAAGAGAAGTATGAATGTTAGAAGCAGGAGGGTCAAGCACCTTGTTTTCTAAGGCGAATTGATATACTGCTTTAAAGGAATAATGCCTACAACTCAGTGTTTTCATGGGTGAGGAATACCACCTTTCTGTAAAATAACCCAATTAGACACACTGTTGATGTCATGAGAAAATCATTAACGTTAGAAAGAAAAGGGTCTACCACCTTGTTCAGCATTGTGTACTGAGTTAGCTGGGTAAAGGAATACTGTCTACCTCTTAGCGTTTTCATGGGTGAGGAACACACCTGTTGCAAAATATCCCATGCAATCGAATTTAAGATTCCTGGTAGCTCTTGTAAAAGAGTCATGAATGTTTGAAGCAACGGGGTCTACCAAGTTGTTTAGCATTGTGAATTTACTTAGCTATTTAAAGGAATACGGCCTACTTCTCAGAGTTTTCGGGCTCAGGAACCTCACCTTTGTGCAAAATTGCCTCTGTGAAGTGAATGGAGAAACACTGTAGCTCTTGTAAGAAAACCATTAATGTTACAAGGAAGAGGGACAAGCACCTTCTTCAGCTTTGGGAATTGAGTGAGTTGTTTAATGGAATACCACCTACCTCTCAGCTTTTTCAGGGATGAGGACTACCAGGTGTTTTCAAAATTGCCCCATTTGAGTGAATGGAAGCTGCACTGTAGGCCTTACAAGAGAGACATTACTGTTAACAGGAAGAGGACCTAGCACTCTGTTGAGGATTCTCAACTGAGTTAGCTGTTGAAGGACATACTGATACCTCTCGGTGTTTTTATGTGTGAGAACCTTCAACTTTGTGCAAACTCTCCTGTGTCAAGTGACTGCACCCAGCGCTGCAGGTGTTGTGAGAAAAGTATGAATGTTACAAGCGGGAGGGTGAAGCACCTTGTCTTTGGATGAGACTTGAGTAACTTGCTTCAAGGAATACTGCCTACCACTCAGTGTTTTCAAGGATGTGCAAAATCACCTTTGTGCAACATCACCCCTTTGAACAGAATGGAAGAAGTTCTGAGGCCCTTCTCAGAAAATTCTTTAGGTTGGAAGCAAGTCGGTCCAGCAACTTGCGTAACAGTGTGAGTAGAGTGAAGTTTACAAGGAAGACCACCTACCTCTCACGGTTTGAAAGTGTGAGGAACTTGATTTTGGGGCAAAATGGCCTGTGTCCATGAAGGTAAGTATTACTGTATGTCGGTAGGACAACCACAAATGTTACAAGAAAGATGCTCTAGCACTTTGTTCAGCAGCTTCAAGTGATGTAGCATGCAAAAGGTACACTGCCTTTCTGTCAGGGTTTGACAGTGTGAGCAATTCCATCTTTGTGCCAATAGACCCTTTCCACTGAATGGAACAGGCACTATGTCTCTTGCAAGCAGGTGTCAGGGTTCCAAGCAGGAGTTGCAAGCACATTGTTTCCCTGTGAGATTTGCATTAGCATGTGAAAGGAGTGCTTGCCAAATGAAAGCCTTTGACAAGGGAGAATCATTCACTCCTTGAAAAATACCCATTTCCGAGGAAATAGATCAACACTTGTAGCTCAGAGCAGGATGCAATGTGTGAGAGGCAGGAATAGTTTGCAACTTGTCTCCCTATGAGAAATGAGTTACCTGTTGAAAGGAATACTGGCTACCCCTGAGGTTTTTCATGTGTGAGGAACACCACCGTTCGGCCAAATAGCTGCATTCAACTGAATGGAACCAGAACAGTTGAGGATGCATGAAAACCATTCATTTGAGCAGCAAGAGGGTCTGTAATGTTGTTTAAAAGTGAGAATTGAGTGAGCTTTACAAAGGAATGCGACCTGTCTCTCAGGCTTTTACAGTGTGAAAAAGATTATCTTTGTGCAAAATAGATATTTCAATGGAAGGAAGAAGCACTGTTTCCCCAGTAAGAGAAGCATAAGTGTTACAAGCACGAGGGTCAAGCACCTTGTTAAGCATGGCGAATTGAGTTACCTGTTTAAGGCAATACTGCCTAACTCTCAGTGTTTTCAGGGGGAGGAACATCAATGTGCTGCTAAATAGCTCCTTTCAAGTGAATGGAGGCATACTGTAGGTCTTCTCAGACAATCATTAATGGTAGAAGCAAGAGGGTCTAGCACCCTGTTAAGCATTGTGAATTGAGTTACCTGTTGAAGGGCATAGTGCCTAACTCTCAGTGTTTTTATGGGTGGAGGAACCTCAAGCTTGAGCAAAATGACCTCTTTCAAGTCAATGGAACCAGCACTACATCTCTTGGAAGAGAAGTATGAATGTTAGAAGCAGGAGGGTCAAGCACCTTGTTTTCTAAGGCGAATTGATATACTGCTTTAAAGGAATAATGCCTACAACTCAGTGTTTTCATGGGTGAGGAATACCACCTTTCTGAAAAATAACCCAATTAGTCACACTGTTGATGTCATGAGAAAATCATTAACGTTAGAAAGAAAAGGGTCTACCACCTTGTTCAGCATTGTGTACTGAGTTAGCTGGGTAAAGGAATACTGCCTACCTCTTAGCGTTTTCATGGGTGAGGAACACAACTGTTGCAAAATATCCCATGCAATCGAATTTAAGATTCCTGGTAGCTCTTGTAAAAGAGTCATGAATGTTTGAAACAACGGGGTCTAGCAAGTTGTTTAGCATTGTGAATTTACTTAGCTGTTTAAAGGAATACTGCCTACTTCTCAGAGTTTTCGGGCTCAGGCACCTCACCTTTGTGCAAAATTGCCTCTGTGAAGTGAATGGAGAAACACTGTAGCTCTTGTAAGAAAACCATTAATGTTACAAGGAAGAGGGACAAGCACCTTCTTCAGCTTTGGGAATTGAGTGAGTTGTTTAATGGAATACCACCTACCTCTCAGCTTTTTCAGGGATGAGGACTACCAGGTGTTTTCAAAATTGCCCCATTCGAGTGAATGGAAGCTGCACTGAAGGCCTTACAAGAGAGACATTACTGTTAACAGGAAGAGGACCTAGCACTCTGTTGAGAATTCTCAACTGAGTTAGCTGTTGAAGGACATACTGATACCTCTCGGTGTTTTTATGTGTGAGAACCTTCAACTTTGTGCAAACTCTCCTGTGTCAAGTGACTGCACCCAGCGCTGCAGGTGTTGTGAGAAAAGTATGAATGTTACAAGCGGGAGGGTGAAGCACCTTGTCTTTGGATGAGACTTGAGTAACTTGCTTCAAGGAATACTGCCTACCACTCAGTGTTTTCAAGGATGTGGAAAATCACCTTTGTGCAACACCACCCCTTTGAAGAGAATGGAAGAAGTTCTGAGGCCCTTCTCAGAAAATTCTTTAGGTTGGAAGCAAGTCGGTCCAGCAACTTGTCTAACAGTGTGAGTAGAGTGAAGTTTACAAGGAAGACCACATACTTCTCACTGTTTGAAAGTGTGAGGAAATTGATTTTGGGGCAAAATGGTCTGTGTCCATGAAGTTAAGTATTACTGTATGTCTGTAGGACAACCACAAATGTTACAAAAAAGATGCTCTAGCACCCTGTTAAGCATTGTGAATTGAGTTACCTGTTGAAGGGCATAGTGCCTAACTCTCAGTGTTTTTATGGGTGGAGCAACCTCAAGCTTGAGCAAAATGACCTCTTTGAAGTCAATGGAACCAGCACTACATCTCTTGGAAGAGAAGTATGAATGTTAGAAGCAGGAGGGTCAAGCACATTGTTTTCTAAGGCGAATTGATATACTGCTTTAAAGGAATAAAGCCTACAACTCAGTGTTTTCAAGGATGTAAAAAATCACCTTTGTGCAACACCACCCCTTTGAAGAGAATGGAAGAAGTTCTGAGGCCCTTATCAGAAAATTCTTTAGGTTGGAAGTAAGTCGGTCCAGCAACTTGTGTAACAGTGTGAGTAGAGTGAAGTTTACAAGGAAGACCACCTACCTCTCACGGTTTGAAAGTGTGAGGAACTTGATTTTCGGGCAAAATGGCCTGTGTCCATGAAGGGAAGTATTACTGCATGTCTTGTAGCACAACCAAAAATGTTACAAGAAAGATGCTCTAGCACTTTGTTCAGCAGCTTCAAGTGATGTAGCATGCAAAAGGTACACTGCCTATCTGTCAGGGTTTGACAGTGTGAGCAATTCCATCTTTGTGCCAATAGACCCTTTCCACTGAATGGAACAGGCACTGTGTCTCTTGCAAGCAGGTGTCAGGGTTCCCAGCAGGAGTTGCAAGCACATTGTTTCCCTGTGAGATTTGCATTAGCATGTGAAAGGAGTGCTTGCCAAATGAAAGCCTTTGACAAGGGAGAATCATTCACTCCTTGAAAAATGCCCACTTGTGAGGAAATAGTCCAACACTTGTAGCTCAGAGCAGGATGCAATGTGTGAGAGGCAGGAATAGTTTGCAACTTGTCTCCTTATGAGAAATGAGTTACCTGTTGAAAGGAATACTGGCTACGCCTGAGCTTTTTCATGTGTGAGGAACACCACAGTTCGGCCCAATAGCTGCATTCAACTGAATGGAACCAGAACAGTTGAGGATGCATGAAAACCATTCATTCCAGCAGCAAGAGGGTCTGGAATGTTGTTTATAAGTGAGAATTGTGTGAGCTTTACAAAGGAATGCTACCTCTCTCTCAGGCTTTTACAGTGTGAAGAAGATTATCTTTGTGCAAAATAGCCGTTTCAACGGGACGAAGAAGCACTGTTTCCCCTGTAAGAGAAGCATAAGTGTTACAAGCAAGAGGGTCAAGCACCTTGTTAAGCATGGCGAATTGAGTTACCTGTTTAAGGCAATACTGCCTAACTCTCAGTGTTTTCAGGGGGAGGAACATCAATGTGCTGCTAAATAGCTCCTTTCAAGTGAATGGAGGCATACTATAGGTCTTCTAAGACAATCATTAATGGTAGAAGCAAGAGGGTCTAGCACCCTGTTAAGCATTGTGAATTGAGTTCCCTGTTCAAGGGCATAGTGCCTAACTCTCAGTGTTTTTATGGGTGGAGGAACCTCAAGCTTGAGCAAAATGACCTCTTTCAAGTCAATGGAACCAGCACTTCATCTCTTGGAAGAGAAGTATGAATGTTAGAAGGAGGAGGGTCAAGCACCTTGTTTTCTAAGGCGAATTGATATACTGCTTTAAAGGAATAATGCCTACAACTCAGTGTTTTCATGGGTGAGGAATACCACCTTTCTGAAAAATAACCCAATTAGTCACACTGTTGATGTCATGAGAAAATCATTAACGTTAGAAAGAAAAGGGTCTACCACCTTGTTCAGCATTGTGTACTGAGTTAGCTGGGTAAAGGAATACTGCCTACCTCTTAGCGTTTTCATGGGTGAGGAACACACCTGTTGCAAAATATCCCATGCAATCGAATTTAAGATTCCTGGTAGCTCTTGTAAAAGAGTCATGAATGTTTGAAGCAACGGGGTCTACCAAGTTGTTTAGCATGGTGAATTTACTTAGCTATTTAAAGGAATACGGCCTACTTCTCAGAGTTTTCGGGCTCAGGAACCTCACCTTTGTGCAAAATTGCCTCTGTGAAGTGAATGGAGAAACACTGTAGCTCTTGTAAGAAAACCATTAATGTTACAAGGAAGAGGGACAAGCACCTTCTTCAGCTTTGGGAATTGAGTGAGTTGTTTAATGGAATACCACCTACCTCTCAGCTTTTCCAGGGATGAGGACTACCAGGTGTTTTCAAAATTGCCCCATTCGAGTGAATGGAAGCTGCACTGTAGGCCTTACAAGAGAGACATTACTGTTAACAGGAAGAGGACCTAGCACTCTGTTGAGGATTCTCAACTGAGTTAGCTGTTGAAGGACATACTGATACCTCTCGGTGTTTTTATGTGTGAGAACCTTCAACTTTGTGCAAACTCTCCTGTGTCAAGTGACTGCACCCAGCGCTGCAGGTGTTGTGAGAAAAGTATGAATGTTACAAGCGGGAGGGTGAAGCACCTTGTCTTTGGATGAGACTTGAGTAACTTGCTTCAAGGAATACTGCCTACCACTCAGTGTTTTCAAGGATGTGCAAAATCACCTTTGTGCAACATCACCCCTTTGAACAGAATGGAAGAAGTTCTGAGGCCCTTCTCAGAAAATTCTTTAGGTTGGAAGCAAGTCGGTCCAGCAACTTGCATAACAGTGTGAGTAGAGTGAAGTTTACAAGGAAGACCACCTACCTCTCACGGTTTGAAAGTGTGAGGAACTTCATTTTGGGGCAAAATGGCCTGTGTCCATGAAGGGAAGTATTACTGTATGTCTGTAGGACAACCACAAATGTTACAAGAAAGATGCTCTAGCACTTTGTTCAGCAGCTTCAAGTGATGTAGCATGCAAAAGGAACACTGCCTATCTGTCAGGGTTTGACAGTGTGAGCAATTCCATCTTTGTGCCAATGGACACTTTCCACTGAATGGAACAGGCACTATGTCTCTTGCAAGCAGATGTCAGGGTTCGCAGCAGGAGTTGCAGGCACATTGTTTCCCTGTGAAAGTTGAATTAGCATGTGAAAGGAGTGCTGGCCAAATGAAAGCCTTTGACAATGGAGAATCATTCACTCCTTGAAAAATACCCACTTCTGAGGAAATAGACCAACACTTGTAGCTCAGAGCAGGATGCAATGTGTGAGAGGCAGGAATAGTTTGCATCTTTGTCTCCCTATGAGAAATGAGTTACCTGTTGAAAGGAATACTGGCTACGCCTGAGGTTTTTCATGTGTGAGGAACACCACGGTTCGGCCAAATAGCTGCTTTCAACTGAATGGAACCAGAACAGTTGAGGATGCATGAAAACCATACATTCCAGCAGCAAGAGGGTCTGGAATGTTGTTTAAAAGTGAGAATTGAGTGAGCTTTACAAAGGAATGCGACCTGTCTCTCAGGCTTTTACAGTGTGAAGAAGATTATCTTTGTGCAAAATAGCCTTTTCAATGGAAGGAAGAAGCACTGTTTCCCCTGTAAGAGAAGCATAAGTGTTACAAGCAAGAGGGTCAAGCACCTTGTTAAGCATGGCGAATTGAGTTACCTGTTTAAGGCAATATTGCCTAACTCTCAGTGTTTTCAGGGGGAGGAACATCAATGTGCTGCTAAATAGCTCCTTTCAAGTGAATGGAGGCATACTGTAGGTCTTCTAAGACAATCATTAATGGTAGAAGCAAGAGGGTCTAGCACCCTGTTAAGCATTGTGAATTGAGTTACCTGTTGAAGGGCATAGTGCCTAATTCTCAGTGTTTTTATGGGTGGAGGAACCTCAAGCTTGAGCAAAAAGACCTCTTTCAAGTCAATGGAACCAGCACTACATCTCTTGGAAGAGAAGTATGAATGTTAGAAGCAGGAGGGTCAAGCACCTTGTTTTCTAAGGCGAATTGATATACTGCTTTAAAGGAATAATGATTACAACTAAGTGTTTTCAAGGATGTGGAAAATCACCTTTGTGCAACATCACCACTCTGAAGAGAATGGAAGAAGTTCTGAGGCCCTTCTCAGAAAATTCTTTAGGTTGGAAGCAAGTGGTTCCAGCAACTTGCGTAACAGTGTGAGTAGAGTGAAGTTTACAAGGAAGACCACCTACCTCTCACGGTTTGAAAGTGTGAGGAACTTGATTTTGGGGCAAAATGGCCTGTGTCCATGAAGGGAAGTATTACTGTATGTCTGTAGGACAACCACAAATGTTACAAGAAAGATGCTCTAGCACTTTGTTCAGCAGCTTCAAGTGATGTAGCATGCAAAAGGTACACTGCCTATCTGTCAGGGTTTGACAGTGTGAGCAATTCCATCTTTGTGCCAATAGACCCTTTCCACTGAATGGAACAGGCACTGTGTCTCTTGCAAGCAGGTGTCAGGGTTCCCAGCAGGAGTTGCAAGCACATTGTTTCCCTGTGAGATTTGCATTAGCATGTGAAAGGAGTGCTTGCCAAATGAAAGCCTTTGACAAGGGAGAATCATTCACTCCTTGAAAAATACCCATTTCCGAGGAAATAGATCAACACTTGTAGCTCAGAGCAGGATGCAATGTGTGAGAGGCAGGAATAGTTTGCAACTTGTCTCCCTATGAGAAATGAGTTACCTGTTGAAAGGAATACTGGCTACCCCTGAGGTTTTTCATGTGTGAGGAACACCACCGTTCGGCCAAAATGCTGCATTCAACTGAATGGAACCAGAACAGTTGAGGATGCATGAAAACCATTCATTCCAGCAGCAAGAGGGTCTGTAATGTTGTTTAAAAGTGAGAATTGAGTGAGCTTTACAAAGGAATGCGACCTGTCTCTCAGGCTTTTACAGTGTGAAAAAGATTATCTTTGTGCAAAATAGATATTTCAATGGAAGGAAGAAGCACTGTTTCCCCTGTAAGAGAAGCATAAGTGTTACAAGCAAGAGGGTCAAGCACCTTGTTAAGCATGGCGAATTGAGTTACCTGTTTAAGGCAATACTGCCTAACTCTCAGTGTTTTCAGGGGGAGGAACATCAATGTGCTGCTAAATAGCTCCTTTCAAGTGAATGGAGGCATACTGTAGGTCCTCTAAGACAATCATTAATGGTAGAAGCAAGAGGGTCTAGCACCCTGTTAAGCATTGTGAATTGAGTTCCCTGTTGAAGGGCATAGTGCCTAACTCTCAGTGTTTTTATGGGTGGAGGAACCTCAAGCTTGAGCAAAAAGACCTCTTTCAAGTCAATGGAACCAGCACTACATCTCTTGGAAGAGAAGTATGAATGTTAGAACCAGGAGGGTCAAGCACCTTGTTTTCTAAGGCGAATTGATATACTGCTTTAAAGGAATAATGATTACAACTAAGTGTTTTCAAGGATGTGGAAAATCACCTTTGTGCAACATCACCACTCTGAAGAGAATGGAAGAAGTTCTGAGGCCCTTCTCAGAAAATTCTTTAGGTTGGAAGCAAGTCGGTCCAGCAACTTGTGTAACAGTGTGAGTAGAGTGAAGTTTACAAGGAAGACCACCTACCTCTCACGGTTTGAAAGTGTGAGGAACTTGATTTTCGGGCAAAATGGCCTGTGTCCATGAAGGGAAGTATTACTGCATGTCTTGTAGCACAACCAAAAATGTTACAAGAAAGATGCTCTAGCACTTTGTTCAGCAGCTTCAAGTGATGTAGCATGCAAAAGGTACACTGCCTATCTGTCAGGGTTTGACAGTGTGAGCAATTCCATCTTTGTGCCAATAGACCCTTTCCACTGAATGGAACAGGCACTGTGTCTCTTGCAAGCAGGTGTCAGGGTTCCCAGCAGGAGTTGCAAGCACATTGTTTCCCTGTGAGATTTGCATTAGCATGTGAAAGGAGTGCTTGCCAAATGAAAGCCTTTGACAAGGGAGAATCATTCACTCCTTGAAAAATGCCCACTTGTGAGGAAATAGTCCAACACTTGTAGCTCAGAGCAGGATGCAATGTGTGAGAGGCAGGAATAGTTTGCAACTTGTCTCCTTATGAGAAATGAGTTACCTGTTGAAAGGAATACTGGCTACGCCTGAGGTTTTTCATGTGTGAGGAACACCACAGTTCGGCCCAATAGCTGCATTCAACTGAATGGAACCAGAACAGTTGAGGACGCATGAAAACCATTCATTCCAGCAGCAAGAGGGTCTGGAATGTTGTTTAAAAGTGAGAATTGAGGGAGCTTTACAAAGGAATGCTACCTGTCTCTCAGGCTTTTACAGTGTGAAAAAGATTATCTTTGTGCAAAGTAGCCGTTTCAATGGAAGGAAGAAGCACTGTTTCCCCTGTAAGAGAAGCATAAGTGTTACAAGCAAGAGGGTCAAGCACCTTGTTAAGCATGGCGAATTGAGTTATATGTTTAAGGCAATACTGCCTAACTCTCAGTGTTTTCAGGGGGAGGAACATCAATGTGCTGCTAAATAGCTCCTTTCAAGTGAATGGAGGCATACTGTAGGTCTTCTAAGACAATCATTAATGGTAGAAGCAAGTGGGTCTAGCACCCTGTTAAGCATTGTGAATTGAGTTACCTGTTGAAGGGCATAGTGCCTAACTCTCAGTGTTTTTATGGGTGGAGGAACCTCAAGCTTGAGCAAAATGACCTCTTTCAAGTCAATAGAACCAGCACTACATCTCTTGGAAGAGAAGTATGAATGTTAGAAGCAGGAGGGTCAAGCACCTTGTTTTCTAAGGCGAATTGATATACTGCTTTAAAGGAATAATGCCTACAACTCAGTGTTTTCATGGGTGAGGAATACGACCTTTGTGCAAAATAACCCCCTTAGACACACTGTTGATGTCGTGAGAAAATCATTAATGTTAGAAAGAAAAGGGTCTACCACCTTGTTCAGCATTGTGAACTGAGTTAGCTGGTTAAAGGAATACTGCCTACCTCTCAGCGTTTTCATGGGTGAGGAACACAACTGTTGCAAAATATTCCATGCAAGCGAATGGAAGATTCCTGGTAGCACTTGTAAGAGAGTCATGAATGTTTGAAGCAACAAGGTCTAGCAAGTTGTATAGCATTCGAATTGACTTAGCTGTTAAAAGGAATACTGCCTTCTTCTCAGAGTTTTCGGGGTCAGGAACCTCACCTTTGTGCAAAATTGCCTCTGTGAAGTGAATGGAGAAACACTGTAGCTCCTGTAAGAAAACCATTAATGTTAGAAGGAAGAGGGTCAAGCACCTTCTTCAGCTTTGGGAATTGAGTGAGTTGTTTAATGGAATACCACCTACCTCTCAGCTTTTTCAGGGATGAGGTCTACCAGGTGTTTTCAAAATTGCCCCATTCGAGTGAATGGAAGCTGCACTGTAGGTCTTATAAGAGAGACATTACTGTTAACAGGAAGAGGGCCTAGCACTCTGTTGAAGATTCTCAACTGTGTTAGCTGTTGAAGGACATACTGATATCTCTCAGTGTTTTTATGTGTGAGAACCTTCAACTTTGTGCAAACTCTCCTGTGTCAAGTGACTGCACCCAGCGCTGCAGGTGTTCTGAGAAAAGTATGATTGTTACAAGCAGGAGGGTGAAGCACCTTGTCTTTGGATGAGACTTGAGTAACTTGCTTCAAGGAATACTGCCTACCACTCAGTGTTTTCAAGGATGTGGAAAATCACCTTTGTGCAACACCACCCCTTTGAAGAGAATGGAAGAAGTTCTGAGGCCCTTCTCAGAAAATTCTTTAGGTTGGAAGCAAGTCGGTCCAGCAACTTGTCTAACAGTGTGAGTAGAGTGAAGTTTACAAGGAAGACCACATACTTCTCACTGTTTGAAAGTGTGAGGAAATTGATTTTGGGGCAAAATGGTCTGTGTCCATGAAGTTAAGTATTACTGTATGTCTGTAGGACAACCACAAATGTTACAAAAAAGATGCTCTAGCACCCTGTTAAGCATTGTGAATTGAGTTACCTGTTGAAGGGCATAGTGCCTAACTCTCAGTGTTTTTATGGGTGGAGCAACCTCAAGCTTGAGCAAAATGACCTCTTTGAAGTCAATGGAACCAGCACTACATCTCTTGGAAGAGAAGTATGAATGTTAGAAGCAGGAGGGTCAAGCACATTGTTTTCTAAGGCGAATTGATATACTGCTTTAAAGGAATAAAGCCTACAACTCAGTGTTTTCAAGGATGTAAAAAATCACCTTTGTGCAACACCACCCCTTTGAAGAGAATGGAAGAAGTTCTGAGGCCCTTATCAGAAAATTCTTTAGGTTGGAAGTAAGTCGGTCCAGCAACTTGTGTAACAGTGTGAGTAGAGTGAAGTTTACAAGGAAGACCACCTACCTCTCACGGTTTGAAAGTGTGAGGAACTTGATTTTCGGGCAAAATGGCCTGTGTCCATGAAGGGAAGTATTACTGCATGTCTTGTAGCACAACCAAAAATGTTACAAGAAAGATGCTCTAGCACTTTGTTCAGCAGCTTCAAGTGATGTAGCATGCAAAAGGTACACTGCCTATCTGTCAGGGTTTGACAGTGTGAGCAATTCCATCTTTGTGCCAATAGACCCTTTCCACTGAATGGAACAGGCACTGTGTCTCTTGCAAGCAGGTGTCAGGGTTCCCAGCAGGAGTTGCAAGCACATTGTTTCCCTGTGAGATTTGCATTAGCATGTGAAAGGAGTGCTTGCCAAATGAAAGCCTTTGACAAGGGAGAATCATTCACTCCTTGAAAAATGCCCACTTGTGAGGAAATAGTCCAACACTTGTAGCTCAGAGCAGGATGCAATGTGTGAGAGGCAGGAATAGTTTGCAACTTGTCTCCTTATGAGAAATGAGTTACCTGTTGAAAGGAATACTGGCTACGCCTGAGGTTTTTCATGTGTGAGGAACACCACAGTTCGGCCCAATAGCTGCATTCAACTGAATGGAACCAGAACAGTTGAGGACGCATGAAAACCATTCATTCCAGCAGCAAGAGGGTCTGGAATGTTGTTTAAAAGTGAGAATTGAGGGAGCTTTACAAAGGAATGCTACCTGTCTCTCAGGCTTTTACAGTGTGAAAAAGATTATCTTTGTGCAAAGTAGCCGTTTCAATGGAAGGAAGAAGCACTGTTTCCCCTGTAAGAGAAGCATAAGTGTTAAAAGCAAGAGGGTCAAGCACCTTGTTAAGCATGGCGAATTGAGTTACATGTTTAAGGCAATACTGCCTAACTCTCAGTGTTTTCAGGGGGAGGAACATCAATGTGCTGCTAAATAGCTCCTTTCAAGTGAATGGAGGCATACTGTAGGTCTTCTAAGACAATCATTAATGGTAGAAGCAAGTGGGTCTAGCACCCTGTTAAGCATTGTGAATTGAGTTACCTGTTGAAGGGCATAGTGCCTAACTCTCAGTGTTTTTATGGGTGGAGGAACCTCAAGCTTGAGCAAAATGACCTCTTTCAAGTCAATAGAACCAGCACTACATCTCTTGGAAGAGAAGTATGAATGTTAGAAGCAGGAGGGTCAAGCACCTTGTTTTCTAAGGCGAATTGATATACTGCTTTAAAGGAATAATGCCTACAACTCAGTGTTTTCATGGGTGACGAATACGACCTTTGTGCAAAATAACCCCCTTAGACACACTGTTGATGTCGTGAGAAAATCATTAACGTTAGAAAGAAAAGGGTCTACCACCTTGTTCAGCATTGTGAACTGAGTTAGCTGGGTAAAGGAATACTGCCTACCTCTCAGCGTTTTCATGGGTGAGGAACACAACTGTTGCAAAATATTCCATGCAAGCGAATGGAAGATTCCTGGTAGCACTTGTAAGAGAGTCATGAATGTTTGAAGCAACAAGGTCTAGCAAGTTGTATAGCATTCGAATTGACTTAGCTGTTAAAAGGAATACTGCCTTCTTCTCAGAGTTTTCGGGGTCAGGAACCTCACCTTTGTGCAAAATTGCCTCTGTGAAGTGAATGGAGAAACACTGTAGCTCCTGTAAGAAAACCATTAATGTTAGAAGGAAGAGGGTCAAGCACCTTCTTCAGCTTTGGGAATTGAGTGAGTTGTTTAATGGAATACCACCTACCTCTCAGCTTTTTCAGGGATGAGGTCTACCAGGTGTTTTCAAAATTGCCCCATTCGAGTGAATGGAAGCTGCACTGTAGGTCTTATAAGAGAGACATTACTGTTAACAGGAAGAGGGCCTAGCACTCTGTTGAAGATTCTCAACTGTGTTAGCTGTTGAAGGACATACTGATATCTCTCAGTGTTTTTATGTGTGAGAACCTTCAACTTTGTGCAAACTCTCCTGTGTCAAGTGACTGCACCCAGCGCTGCAGGTGTTCTGAGAAAAGTATGATTGTTACAAGCAGGAGGGTGAAGCACCTTGTCTTTGGATGAGACTTGAGTAACTTGCTTCAAGGAATACTGCCTACCACTCAGTGTTTTCAAGGATGTGGAAAATCACCTTTGTGCAACACCACCCCTTTGAAGAGAATGGAAGAAGTTCTGAGGCCCTTCTCAGAAAATTCTTTAGGTTGGAAGCAAGTCGGTCCAGCAACTTGTCTAACAGTGTGAGTAGAGTGAAGTTTACAAGGAAGACCACATACTTCTCACTGTTTGAAAGTGTGAGGAAATTGATTTTGGGGCAAAATGGTCTGTGTCCATGAAGTTAAGTATTACTGTATGTCTGTAGGACAACCACAAATGTTACAAAAAAGATGCTCTAGCACCCTGTTAAGCATTGTGAATTGAGTTACCTGTTGAAGGGCATAGTGCCTAACTCTCAGTGTTTTTATGGGTGGAGCAACCTCAAGCTTGAGCAAAATGACCTCTTTGAAGTCAATGGAACCAGCACTACATCTCTTGGAAGAGAAGTATGAATGTTAGAAGCAGGAGGGTCAAGCACATTGTTTTCTAAGGCGAATTGATATACTGCTTTAAAGGAATAAAGCCTACAACTCAGTGTTTTCAAGGATGTAAAAAATCACCTTTGTGCAACACCACCCCTTTGAAGAGAATGGAAGAAGTTCTGAGGCCCTTATCAGAAAATTCTTTAGGTTGGAAGTAAGTCGGTCCAGCAACTTGTGTAACAGTGTGAGTAGAGTGAAGTTTACAAGGAAGACCACCTACCTCTCACGGTTTGAAAGTGTGAGGAACTTTATTTTGGGGCAAAATGGCCTGTGTCCATGAAGGGAAGTATTACTGTATGTCTGTAGGACAACCACAAATGTTACAAGAAAGATGCTCTAGCACTTTGTTCAGCAGCTTCAAGTGATGTAGCATGCAAAAGGTACACTGCCTATCTGTCAGGGTTTGACAGTGTGAGCAATTCCATCTTTGTGCCAATAGACCCTTTCCACTGAATGGAACAGGCAATATGTCTCTTGCAAGCAGGTGTCAGGGTTCCCAGCAGGAGTTGCAAGCACATTGTTTCCCTGTGAGATTTGCATTAGCATGTGAAAGGAGTGCTTGCCAAATGAAAGCCTTTGACAAGGGAGAATCATTCACTCCTTGAAAAATACCCATTTCCGAGGAAATAGATCAACACTTGTAGCTCAGAGCAGGATGCAATGTGTGAGAGGCAGGAATAGTTTGCAACTTGTCTCCCTATGAGAAATGAGTTACCTGTTGAAAGGAATACTGGCTACCCCTGAGGTTTTTCATGTGTGAGGAACACCACCGTTCGGCCAAATAGCTGCATTCAACTGAATGGAACCAGAACAGTTGAGGATGCATGAAAACCATTCATTCCAGCAGCAAGAGGGTCTGTAATGTTGTTTAAAAGTGAGAATTGAGTGAGCTTTACAAAGGAATGCGACCTGTCTCTCAGGCTTTTACAGTGTGAAAAAGATTATCTTTGTGCAAAATAGATATTTCAATGGAAGGAAGAAGCACTGTTTCCCCTGTAAGAGAAGCATAAGTGTTACAAGCAAGAGGGTCAAGCACCTTGTTAAGCATGGCGAATTGAGTTACCTGTTTAAGGCAATACTGCCTAACTCTCAGTGTTTTCAGGGGGAGGAACATCAATGTGCTGCTAAATAGCTCCTTTCAAGTGAATGGAGGCATACTGTAGGTCCTCTAAGACAATCATTAATGGTAGAAGCAAGAGGGTCTAGCACCCTGTTAAGCATTGTGAATTGAGTTCCCTGTTGAAGGGCATAGTGCCTAACTCTCAGTGTTTTTATGGGTGGAGGAACCTCAAGCTTGAGCAAAAAGACCTCTTTCAAGTCAATGGAACCAGCACTACATCTCTTGGAAGAGAAGTATGAATGTTAGAACCAGGAGGGTCAAGCACCTTGTTTTCTAAGGCGAATTGATATACTGCTTTAAAGGAATAATGATTACAACTAAGTGTTTTCAAGGATGTGGAAAATCACCTTTGTGCAACATCACCACTCTGAAGAGAATGGAAGAAGTTCTGAGGCCCTTCTCAGAAAATTCTTTAGGTTGGAAGCAAGTCGGTCCAGCAACTTGTGTAACAGTGTGAGTAGAGTGAAGTTTACAAGGAAGACCACCTACCTCTCACGGTTTGAAAGTGTGAGGAACTTGATTTTCGGGCAAAATGGCCTGTGTCCATGAAGGGAAGTATTACTGCATGTCTTGTAGCACAACCAAAAATGTTACAAGAAAGATGCTCTAGCACTTTGTTCAGCAGCTTCAAGTGATGTAGCATGCAAAAGGTACACTGCCTATCTGTCAGGGTTTGACAGTGTGAGCAATTCCATCTTTGTGCCAATAGACCCTTTCCACTGAATGGAACAGGCACTGTGTCTCTTGCAAGCAGGTGTCAGGGTTCCCAGCAGGAGTTGCAAGCACATTGTTTCCCTGTGAGATTTGCATTAGCATGTGAAAGGAGTGCTTGCCAAATGAAAGCCTTTGACAAGGGAGAATCATTCACTCCTTGAAAAATGCCCACTTGTGAGGAAATAGTCCAACACTTGTAGCTCAGAGCAGGATGCAATGTGTGAGAGGCAGGAATAGTTTGCAACTTGTCTCCTTATGAGAAATGAGTTACCTGTTGAAAGGAATACTGGCTACGCCTGAGGTTTTTCATGTGTGAGGAACACCACAGTTCGGCCCAATAGCTGCATTCAACTGAATGGAACCAGAACAGTTGAGGACGCATGAAAACCATTCATTCCAGCAGCAAGAGGGTCTGGAATGTTGTTTAAAAGTGAGAATTGAGGGAGCTTTACAAAGGAATGCTACCTGTCTCTCAGGCTTTTACAGTGTGAAAAAGATTATCTTTGTGCAAAGTAGCCGTTTCAATGGAAGGAAGAAGCACTGTTTCCCCTGTAAGAGAAGCATAAGTGTTAAAAGCAAGAGGGTCAAGCACCTTGTTAAGCATGGCGAATTGAGTTACATGTTTAAGGCAATACTGCCTAACTCTCAGTGTTTTCAGGGGGAGGAACATCAATGTGCTGCTAAATAGCTCCTTTCAAGTGAATGGAGGCATACTGTAGGTCTTCTAAGACAATCATTAATGGTAGAAGCAAGTGGGTCTAGCACCCTGTTAAGCATTGTGAATTGAGTTACCTGTTGAAGGGCATAGTGCCTAACTCTCAGTGTTTTTATGGGTGGAGGAACCTCAAGCTTGAGCAAAATGACCTCTTTCAAGTCAATAGAACCAGCACTACATCTCTTGGAAGAGAAGTATGAATGTTAGAAGCAGGAGGGTCAAGCACCTTGTTTTCTAAGGCGAATTGATATACTGCTTTAAAGGAATAATGCCTACAACTCAGTGTTTTCATGGGTGACGAATACGACCTTTGTGCAAAATAACCCCCTTAGACACACTGTTGATGTCGTGAGAAAATCATTAACGTTAGAAAGAAAAGGGTCTACCACCTTGTTCAGCATTGTGAACTGAGTTAGCTGGGTAAAGGAATACTGCCTACCTCTCAGCGTTTTCATGGGTGAGGAACACAACTGTTGCAAAATATTCCATGCAAGCGAATGGAAGATTCCTGGTAGCACTTGTAAGAGAGTCATGAATGTTTGAAGCAACAAGGTCTAGCAAGTTGTATAGCATTCGAATTGACTTAGCTGTTAAAAGGAATACTGCCTTCTTAGAGTTTTCGGGGTCAGGAACCTCACCTTTGTGCAAAATTGCCTCTGTGAAGTGAATGGAGAAACACTGTAGCTCCTGTAAGAAAACCATTAATGTTAGAAGGAAGAGGGTCAAGCACCTTCTTCAGCTTTGGGAATTGAGTGAGTTGTTTAATGGAATACCACCTACCTCTCAGCTTTTTCAGGGATGAGGTCTACCAGGTGTTTTCAAAATTGCCCCATTCGAGTGAATGGAAGCTGCACTGTAGGTCTTATAAGAGAGACATTACTGTTAACAGGAAGAGGGCCTAGCACTCTGTTGAAGATTCTCAACTGTGTTAGCTGTTGAAGGACATACTGATATCTCTCAGTGTTTTTATGTGTGAGAACCTTCAACTTTGTGCAAACTCTCCTGTGTCAAGTGACTGCACCCAGCGCTGCAGGTGTTCTGAGAAAAGTATGATTGTTACAAGCAGGAGGGTGAAGCACCTTGTCTTTGGATGAGACTTGAGTAACTTGCTTCAAGGAATACTGCCTACCACTCAGTGTTTTCAAGGATGTGGAAAATCACCTTTGTGCAACACCACCCCTTTGAAGAGAATGGAAGAAGTTCTGAGGCCCTTCTCAGAAAATTCTTTAGGTTGGAAGCAAGTCGGTCCAGCAACTTGTCTAACAGTGTGAGTAGAGTGAAGTTTACAAGGAAGACCACATACTTCTCACTGTTTGAAAGTGTGAGGAAATTGATTTTGGGGCAAAATGGTCTGTGTCCATGAAGTTAAGTATTACTGTATGTCTGTAGGACAACCACAAATGTTACAAAAAAGATGCTCTAGCACCCTGTTAAGCATTGTGAATTGAGTTACCTGTTGAAGGGCATAGTGCCTAACTCTCAGTGTTTTTATGGGTGGAGCAACCTCAAGCTTGAGCAAAATGACCTCTTTGAAGTCAATGGAACCAGCACTACATCTCTTGGAAGAGAAGTATGAATGTTAGAAGCAGGAGGGTCAAGCACATTGTTTTCTAAGGCGAATTGATATACTGCTTTAAAGGAATAAAGCCTACAACTCAGTGTTTTCAAGGATGTAAAAAATCACCTTTGTGCAACACCACCCCTTTGAAGAGAATGGAAGAAGTTCTGAGGCCCTTATCAGAAAATTCTTTAGGTTGGAAGTAAGTCGGTCCAGCAACTTGTGTAACAGTATGAGTAGAGTGAAGTTTACAAGGAAGACCACCTACCTCTCACGGTTTGAAAGTGTGAGGAACTTGATTTTCGGGCAAAATGGCCTGTGTCCATGAAGGGAAGTATTACTGCATGTCTTGTAGCACAACCAAAAATGTTACAAGAAAGATGCTCTAGCACTTTGTTCAGCAGCTTCAAGTGATGTAGCATGCAAAAGGTACACTGCCTTTCTGTCAGGGTTTGACAGTGTGAGCAATTCCATCTTTGTGCCAATAGACCCTTTCCACTGAATGGAACAGGCACTATGTCTCTTGCAAGCAGGTGTCAGGGTTCCAAGCAGGAGTTGCAAGCACATTGTTTCCCTGTGAGATTTGCATTAGCATGTGAAAGGAGTGCTTGCCAAATGAAAGCCTTTGACAAGGGAGAATCATTCACTCCTTGAAAAATACCCATTTCCGAGGAAATAGATCAACACTTGTAGCTCAGAGCAGGATGCAATGTGTGAGAGGCAGGAATAGTTTGCAACTTGTCTCCATATGAGAAATGACTTACCTGTTGAAAGGAATACTGGCTACCCCTGAGGTTTTTCATGTGTGAGGAACACCACCGTTCGGCCAAATAGCTGCATTCAACTGAATGGAACCAGAACAGTTGAGGATGCATGAAAACCATTCATTTGAGCAGCAAGAGGGTCTGTAATGTTGTTTAAAAGTGAGAATTGAGTGAGCTTTACAAAGGAATGCGACCTGTCTCTCAGGCTTTTACAGTGTGAAAAAGATTATCTTTGTGCAAAATAGATATTTCAATGGAAGGAAGAAGCACTGTTTCCCCAGTAAGAGAAGCATAAGTGTTACAAGCAAGAGGGTCAAGCACCTTGTTAAGCATGGCGAATTGAGTTACCTGTTTAAGGCAATACTGCCTAACTCTCAGTGTTTTCAGTGGGAGGAACATCAATGTGCTGCTAAATAGCTCCTTTCAAGTGAATGGAGGCATACTGTAGGTCTTCTCAGACAATCATTAATGGTAGAAGCAAGAGGGTCTAGCACCCTGTTAAGCATTGTGAATTGAGTTACCTGTTGAAGGGCATAGTGCCTAACTCTCAGTGTTTTTATGGGTGGAGGAACCTCAAGCTTGAGCAAAATGACCTCTTTCAAGTCAATGGAACCAGCACTACATCTCTTGGAAGAGAAGTATGAATGTTAGAAGCAGGAGGGTCAAGCACCTTGTTTTCTAAGGCGAATTGATATACTGCTTTAAAGGAATAATGCCTACAACTCAGTGTTTTCATGGGTGAGGAATACCACCTTTCTTAAAAATAACCCAATTAGTCACACTGTTGATGTCATGAGAAAATCATTAACGTTAGAAAGAAAAGGGTCTACCACCTTGTTCAGCATTGTGTACTGAGTTAGCTGGGTAAAGGAATACTGCCTACCTCTTAGCGTTTTCATGGGTGAGGAACACAACTGTTGCAAAATATCCCATGCAATCGAATTTAAGATTCCTGGTAGCTCTTGTAAAAGAGTCATGAATGTTTGAAACAACGGGGTCTAGCAAGTTGTTTAGCATTGTGAATTTACTTAGCTGTTTAAAGGAATACTGCCTACTTCTCAGAGTTTTCGGGCTCAGGCACCTCACCTTTGTGCAAAATTGCCTCTGTGAAGTGAATGGAGAAACACTGTAGCTCCTGTAAGAAAACCATTAATGTTAGAAGGAAGAGGGTCAAGCACCTTCTTCAGCTTTGGGAATTGAGTGAGTTGTTTAATGGAATACCACCTACCTCTCAGCTTTTTCAGGGATGAGGTCTACCAGGTGTTTTCAAAATTGCCCCATTCGAGTGAATGGAAGCTGCACTGTAGGTCTTATAAGAGAGACATTACTGTTAACAGGAAGAGGGCCTAGCACTCTGTTGAAGATTCTCAACTGTGTTAGCTGTTGAAGGACATACTGATATCTCTCAGTGTTTTTATGTGTGAGAACCTTCAACTTTGTGCAAACTCTCCTGTGTCAAGTGACTGCACCCAGCGCTGCAGGTGTTCTGAGAAAAGTATGATTGTTACAAGCAGGAGGGTGAAGCACCTTGTCTTTGGATGAGACTTGAGTAACTTGCTTCAAGGAATACTGCCTACCACTCAGTGTTTTCAAGGATGTGGAAAATCACCTTTGTGCAACACCACCCCTTTGAAGAGAATGGAAGAAGTTCTGAGGCCCTTCTCAGAAAATTCTTTAGGTTGGAAGCAAGTCGGTCCAGCAACTTGTCTAACAGTGTGAGTAGAGTGAAGTTTACAAGGAAGACCACATACTTCTCACGGTTTGAAAGTGTGAGGAAATTGATTTTGGGGCAAAATGGTCTGTGTCCATGAAGTTAAGTATTACTGTATGTCTGTAGGACAACCACAAATGTTACAAAAAAGATGCTCTAGCACCCTGTTAAGCATTGTGAATTGAGTTACCTGTTGAAGGGCGTAGTGCCTAACTCTCAGTGTTTTTATGGGTGGAGGAACCTCAAGCTTGAGCAAAATGACCTCTTTGAAGTCAATGGAACCAGCACTACATCTCTTGGAAGAGAAGTATGAATGTTAGAAGCAGGAGGGTCAAGCACCTTGTTTTCTAAGGCGAATTGATATACTGCTTTAAAGGAATAATGCCTACAACTCAGTGTTTGCAAGGATGTAAAAAATCACCTTTGTGCAACACCACCCCTTTGAAGAGAATGGAAGAAGTTCTGAGGCCCTTATCAGAAAATTCTTTAGGTTGGAAGCAAGTCGGTCCAGCAACTTGCGTAACAGTGTGAGTAGAGTGAAGTTTACAAGGAAGACCACCTACCTCTCACGGTTTGAAAGTGTGAGGAACTTGATTTTCGGGCAAAATGGCCTGTGTCCATGAAGGGAAGTATTACTGTATGTCTGTAGGACAACCACAAATGTTACAAGAAAGATGCTCTAGCACTTTGTTCAGCAGCTTCAAGTGATGTAGCATGCAAAAGGAACACTGCCTATCTGTCAGGGTTTGACAGTGTGAGCAATTCCATCTTTGTGCCAATGGACCCTTTCCACTGAATGGAACAGGCACTATGTCTCTTGCAAGCAGATGTCAGGGT
Source organism: Castor canadensis (assembly GCF_047511655.1). Lineage (NCBI taxonomy): Eukaryota > Metazoa > Chordata > Mammalia > Rodentia > Castoridae > Castor > Castor canadensis. The sequence goes on from NC_133389.1 coordinate 71,892,934, forward strand.
TCGCAGCAGGAGTTGCAGGCACATTGTTTCCCTGTGAAAGTTGAATTAGCATGTGAAAGGAGTGCTGGCCAAATGAAAGCCTTTGACAATGGAGAATCATTCACTCCTTGAAAAATGCCCACTTGTGAGGAAATAGACCAACACTTGTAGCTCAGAACAGGATGCAATGTGTGAGAGGGAGGAATAGTTTGCAACTTGTCTCCTTATGAAAAATGAGTTACCTGTTGAAAGGAATACTGACTACCCCTGAGTCTTTTCATGAGTGAAGAACACCACCGTTTGGCCAAATAGCTGCATTCAACTGAATGGAATCAGAACAGTTGAGGATGCATGAAAACCATTCATTCCAGCAGCAAGAGGGTCTGGAATGTTGTTTATAAGTGAGAATTGAGGGTGCTTTACAAAGGAATGCTACCTGTCTCTCAGGCTTTTACAGTGTGAAAAAGATTATCTTTGTGCAAAGTAGCCGTTTCAATGGAAGGAAGAAGCACTGTTTCCCCTGTAAGAGAAGCATAAGTGTTACAAGCAAGAGGGTCAAGCACCTTGTTAAGCATGGCGAATTGAGTTATATGTTTAAGGCAATACTGCCTAACTCTCACTGTTTTCAGGGGGAGGAACATCAATGTGCTGCTAAATAGCTCCTTTCAAATGAATGGAGGCATACTGTAGGTCTTCTAAGACAATCATTAATGGTAGAAGCAAGAGGGTCTAGCACCCTGTTAAGCATTGTGAATTGAGTTCCCTGTTGAAGGGCATAGTGCCTAACTCTCAGTGTTTTTATGGGTGGAGGAACCTCAAGCTTGAGCAAAAAGACCTCTTTCAAGTCAATGGAACCAGCACTACATCTCTTGGAAGAGAAGTATGAATGTTAGAACCAGGAGGGTCAAGCACCTTGTTTTCTAAGGCGAATTGATATACTGCTTTAAAGGAATAAAGCCTACAACTCAGTGTTTTCAAGGATGTAAAAAATCACCTTTGTGCAACACCACCCCTTTGAAGAGAATGGAAGAAGTTCTGAGGCCCTTCTCAGAAAATTCTTTAGGTTGGAAGTAAGTCGGTCCAGCAACTTGTGTAACAGTGTGAGTAGAGTGAAGTTTACAAGGAAGACCACCTACCTCTCACGGTTTGAAAGTGTGAGGAACTTGATTTTCGGGCAAAATGGCCTGTGTCCATGAAGGGAAGTATTACTGCATGTCTTGTAGCACAACCAAAAATGTTACAAGAAAGATGCTCTAGCACTTTGTTCAGCAGCTTCAAGTGATGTAGCATGCAAAAGGTACACTGCCTATCTGTCAGGGTTTGACAGTGTGAGCAATTCCATCTTTGTGCCAATAGACCCTTTCCACTGAATGGAACAGGCACTGTGTCTCTTGCAAGCAGGTGTCAGGGTTCCCAGCAGGAGTTGCAAGCACATTGTTTCCCTGTGAGATTTGCATTAGCATGTGAAAGGAGTGCTTGCCAAATGAAAGCCTTTGACAAGGGAGAATCATTCACTCCTTGAAAAATGCCCACTTGTGAGGAAATAGTCCAACACTTGTAGCTCAGAGCAGGATGCAATGTGTGAGAGGCAGGAATAGTTTGCAACTTGTCTCCTTATGAGAAATGAGTTACCTGTTGAAAGGAATACTGGCTACGCCTGAGGTTTTTCATGTGTGAGGAACACCACAGTTCGGCCCAATAGCTGCATTCAACTGAATGGAACCAGAACAGTTGAGGACGCATGAAAACCATTCATTCCAGCAGCAAGAGGGTCTGGAATGTTGTTTAAAAGTGAGAATTGAGGGAGCTTTACAAAGGAATGCTACCTGTCTCTCAGGCTTTTACAGTGTGAAAAAGATTATCTTTGTGCAAAGTAGCCGTTTCAATGGAAGGAAGAAGCACTGTTTCCCCTGTAAGAGAAGCATAAGTGTTACAAGCAAGAGGGTCAAGCACCTTGTTAAGCATGGCGAATTGAGTTATATGTTTAAGGCAATACTGCCTAACTCTCACTGTTTTCAGGGGGAGGAACATCAATGTGCTGCTAAATAGCTCCTTTCAAGTGAATGGAGGCATACTGTAGGTCTTCTAAGACAATCATTAATGGTAGAAGCAAGTGGGTCTAGCACCCTGTTAAGCATTGTGAATTGAGTTACCTGTTGAAGGGCATAGTGCCTAACTCTCAGTGTTTTTATGGGTGGAGGAACCTCAAGCTTGAGCAAAATGACCTCTTTCAAGTCAATAGAACCAGCACTACATCTCTTGGAAGAGAAGTATGAATGTTAGAAGCAGGAGGGTCAAGCACCTTGTTTTCTAAGGCGAATTGATATACTGCTTTAAAGGAATAATGCCTACAACTCAGTGTTTTCATGGGTGAGGAATACGACCTTTGTGCAAAATAACCCCCTTAGACACACTGTTGATGTCGTGAGAAAATCATTAATGTTAGAAAGAAAAGGGTCTACCACCTTGTTCAGCATTGTGAACTGAGTTAGCTGGGTAAAGGAATACTGCCTACCTCTCAGCGTTTTCATGGGTGAGGAACACAACTGTTGCAAAATATTCCATGCAAGCGAATGGAAGATTCCTGGTAGCACTTGTAAGAGAGTCATGAATGTTTGAAGCAACAAGGTCTAGCAAGTTGTATAGCATTCGAATTGACTTAGCTGTTAAAAGGAATACTGCCTTCTTCTCAGAGTTTTCGGGGTCAGGAACCTCACCTTTGTGCAAAATTGCCTCTGTGAAGTGAATGGAGAAACACTGTAGCTCCTGTAAGAAAACCATTAATGTTAGAAGGAAGAGGGTCAAGCACCTTCTTCAGCTTTGGGAATTGAGTGAGTTGTTTAATGGAATACCACCTACCTCTCAGCTTTTTCAGGGATGAGGTCTACCAGGTGTTTTCAAAATTGCCCCATTCGAGTGAATGGAAGCTGCACTGTAGGTCTTATAAGAGAGACATTACTGTTAACAGGAAGAGGGCCTAGCACTCTGTTGAAGATTCTCAACTGTGTTAGCTGTTGAAGGACATACTGATATCTCTCAGTGTTTTTATGTGTGAGAACCTTCAACTTTGTGCAAACTCTCCTGTGTCAAGTGACTGCACCCAGCGCTGCAGGTGTTCTGAGAAAAGTATGATTGTTACAAGCAGGAGGGTGAAGCACCTTGTCTTTGGATGAGACTTGAGTAACTTGCTTCAAGGAATACTGCCTACCACTCAGTGTTTTCAAGGATGTGCAAAATCACCTTTGTGCAACATCACCCCTTTGAACAGAATGGAAGAAGTTCTGAGGCCCTTCTCAGAAAATTCTTTAGGTTGGAAGCAAGTCGGTCCAGCAACTTGCGTAACAGTGTGAGTAGAGTGAAGTTTACAAGGAAGACCACCTACCTCTCACGGTTTGAAAGTGTGAGGAACTTGATTTTGGGGCAAAATGGCCTGTGTCCATGAAGGGAAGTATTACTGTATGTCTGTAGGACAACCACAAATGTTACAAGAAAGATGCTCTAGCACTTTGTTCAGCAGCTTCAAGTGATGTAGCATGCAAAAGGAACACTGCCTATCTGTCAGGGTTTGACAGTGTGAGCAATTCCATCTTTGTGCCAATGGACCCTTTCCACTGAATGGAACAGGCACTATGTCTCTTGCAAGCAGATGTCAGGGTTCGCAGCAGGAGTTGCAGGCACATTGTTTCCCTGTGAAAGTTGAATTAGCATGTGAAAGGAGTGCTGGCCAAATGAAAGCCTTTGACAATGGAGAATCATTCACTCCTTGAAAAATGCCCACTTGTGAGCAAATAGACCAACACTTGTAGCTCAGAGCAGGATGCAATGTGTGAGAGGGAGGAATAGTTTGCAACTTGTCTCCTTATGAAAAATGAGTTACCTGTTGAAAGGAATACTGACTACCCCTGAGTCTTTTCATGAGTGAAGAACACCACCGTTTGGCCAAATAGCTGCATTCAACTGAATGGAATCAGAACAGTTGAGGATGCATGAAAACCATTCATTCCAGCAGCAAGAGGGTCTGGAATGTTGTTTATAAGTGAGAATTGAGGGTGCTTTACAAAGGAATGCTACCTGTCTCTCAGGCTTTTACAGTGTGAAAAAGATTATCTTTGTGCAAAGTAGCCGTTTCAATGGAAGGAAGAAGCACTGTTTCCCCTGTAAGAGAAGCATAAGTGTTACAAGCAAGAGGGTCAAGCACCTTGTTAAGCATGGCGAATTGAGTTATATGTTTAAGGCAATACTGCCTAACTCTCACTGTTTTCAGGGGGAGGAACATCAATGTGCTGCTAAATAGCTCCTTTCAAATGAATGGAGGCATACTGTAGGTCTTCTAAGACAATCATTAATGGTAGAAGCAAGAGGGTCTAGCACCCTGTTAAGCATTGTGAATTGAGTTACCTGTTGAAGGGCATAGTGCCTAACTCTCAGTGTTTTTATGGGTGGAGGAACCTCAAGCTTGAGCAAAATGACCTCTTTCAAGTCAATGGAACCAGCACTACATCTCTTGGAAGAGAAGTATGAATGTTAGAAGCAGGAGGGTCAAGCACCTTGTTTTCTAAGGCGAATTGATATACTGCTTTAAAGGAATAATGCCTACAACTCAGTGTTTTCATGGGTGAGGAATACCACCTTTCTGCAAAATAACCCAATTAGACACACTGTTGATGTCATGAGAAAATCATTAACGTTAGAAAGAAAAGGGTCTACCACCTTGTTCAGCATTGTGTACTGAGTTAGGTGGGTAAAGGAATACTGTCTACCTCTTAGCGTTTTCATGGGTGAGGAACACACCTGTTGCAAAATATCCCATGCAATCGAATTTAAGATTCCTGGTAGCTCTTGTAAAAGAGTCATGAATGTTTGAAGCAACGGGGTCTACCAAGTTGTTTAGCATTGTGAATTTACTTAGCTATTTAAAGGAATACGGCCTACTTCTCAGAGTTTTCGGGCTCAGGAACCTCACCTTTGTGCAAAATTGCCTCTGTGAAGTGAATGGAGAAACACTGTAGCTCTTGTAAGAAAACCATTAATGTTACAAGGAAGAGGGACAAGCACCTTCTTCAGCTTTGGGAATTGAGTGAGTTGTTTAATAGAATACCACCTACCTCTCAGCTTTTTCAGGGATGAGGACTACCAGGTGTTTTCAAAATTGCCCCATTCGAGTGAATGGAAGCTGCACTGTAGGCCTTACAAGAGAGACATTACTGTTAACAGGAAGAGGACCTAGCACTCTGTTGAGGATTCTCAACTGAGTTAGCTGTTGAAGGACATACTGATACCTCTCGGTGTTTTTATGTGTGAGAACCTTCAACTTTGTGCAAACTCTCCTGTGTCAAGTGACTGCACCCAGCGCTGCAGGTGTTGTGAGAAAAGTATGAATGTTACAAGCGGGAGGGTGAAGCACCTTGTCTTTGGATGAGACTTGAGTAACTTGCTTCAAGGAATACTGCCTACCACTCAGCGTTTTCAAGGATGTGCAAAATCACCTTTGTGCAACATCACCCCTTTGAACAGAATGGAAGAAGTTCTGAGGCCCTTCTCAGAAAATTCTTTAGGTTGGAAGCAAGTCGGTCCAGCAACTTGCGTAACAGTGTGAGTAGAGTGAAGTTTACAAGGAAGACCACCTACCTCTCACGGTTTGAAAGTGTGAGGAACTTGATTTTGGGGCAAAATGGCCTGTGTCCATGAAGGGAAGTATTACTGTATGTCTGTAGGACAACCACAAATGTTACAAGAAAGATGCTCTAGCACTTTGTTCAGCAGCTTCAAGTGATGTAGCATGCAAAAGGAACACTGCCTATCTGTCAGGGTTTGACAGTGTGAGCAATTCCATCTTTGTGCCAATGGACCCTTTCCACTGAATGGAACAGGCACTATGTCTCTTGCAAGCAGATGTCAGGGTTCGCAGCAGGAGTTGCAGGCACATTGTTTCCCTGTGAAAGTTGAATTAGCATGTGAAAGGAGTGCTGGCCAAATGAAAGCCTTTGACAATGGAGAATCATTCACTCCTTGAAAAATGCCCACTTGTGAGCAAATAGACCAACACTTGTAGCTCAGAGCAGGATGCAATGTGTGAGAGGGAGGAATAGTTTGCAACTTGTCTCCTTATGAAAAATGAGTTACCTGTTGAAAGGAATACTGACTACCCCTGAGTCTTTTCATGAGTGAAGAACACCACCGTTTGGCCAAATAGCTGCATTCAACTGAATGGAATCAGAACAGTTGAGGATGCATGAAAACCATTCATTCCAGCAGCAAGAGGGTCTGGAATGTTGTTTATAAGTGAGAATTGAGGGTGCTTTACAAAGGAATGCTACCTGTCTCTCAGGCTTTTACAGTGTGAAAAAGATTATCTTTGTGCAAAGTAGCCGTTTCAATGGAAGGAAGAAGCACTGTTTCCCCTGTAAGAGAAGCATAAGTGTTACAAGCAAGAGGGTCAAGCACCTTGTTAAGCATGGCGAATTGAGTTATATGTTTAAGGCAATACTGCCTAACTCTCACTGTTTTCAGGGGGAGGAACATCAATGTGCTGCTAAATAGCTCCTTTCAAATGAATGGAGGCATACTGTAGGTCTTCTAAGACAATCATTAATGGTAGAAGCAAGAGGGTCTAGCACCCTGTTAAGCATTGTGAATTGAGTTACCTGTTGAAGGGCATAGTGCCTAACTCTCAGTGTTTTTATGGGTGGAGGAACCTCAAGCTTGAGCAAAATGACCTCTTTCAAGTCAATGGAACCAGCACTACATCTCTTGGAAGAGAAGTATGAATGTTAGAAGCAGGAGGGTCAAGCACCTTGTTTTCTAAGGCGAATTGATATACTGCTTTAAAGGAATAATGCCTACAACTCAGTGTTTTCATGGGTGAGGAATACCACCTTTCTGTAAAATAACCCAATTAGACACACTGTTGATGTCATGAGAAAATCATTAACGTTAGAAAGAAAAGGGTCTACCACCTTGTTCAGCATTGTGTACTGAGTTAGCTGGGTAAAGGAATACTGTCTACCTCTTAGCGTTTTCATGGGTGAGGAACACACCTGTTGCAAAATATCCCATGCAATCGAATTTAAGATTCCTGGTAGCTCTTGTAAAAGAGTCATGAATGTTTGAAGCAACGGGGTCTACCAAGTTGTTTAGCATTGTGAATTTACTTAGCTATTTAAAGGAATACGGCCTACTTCTCAGAGTTTTCGGGCTCAGGAACCTCACCTTTGTGCAAAATTGCCTCTGTGAAGTGAATGGAGAAACACTGTAGCTCTTGTAAGAAAACCATTAATGTTACAAGGAAGAGGGACAAGCACCTTCTTCAGCTTTGGGAATTGAGTGAGTTGTTTAATGGAATACCACCTACCTCTCAGCTTTTTCAGGGATGAGGACTACCAGGTGTTTTCAAAATTGCCCCATTCGAGTGAATGGAAGCTGCACTGTAGGCCTTACAAGAGAGACATTACTGTTAACAGGAAGAGGACCTAGCACTCTGTTGAGGATTCTCAACTGAGTTAGCTGTTGAAGGACATACTGATACCTCTCGGTGTTTTTATGTGTGAGAACCTTCAACTTTGTGCAAACTCTCCTGTGTCAAGTGACTGCACCCAGCGCTGCAGGTGTTGTGAGAAAAGTATGAATGTTACAAGCGGGAGGGTGAAGCACCTTGTCTTTGGATGAGACTTGAGTAACTTGCTTCAAGGAATACTGCCTACCACTCAGTGTTTTCAAGGATGTGCAAAATCACCTTTGTGCAACACCACCCCTTTGAAGAGAATGGAAGAAGTTCTGAGGCCCTTATCAGAAAATTCTTTAGGTTGGAAGTAAGTCGGTCCAGCAACTTGTGTAACAGTGTGAGTAGAGTGAAGTTTACAAGGAAGACCACCTACCTCTCATGGTTTGAAAGTGTGAGGAACTTGATTTTCGGGCAAAATGGCCTGTGTCCATGAAGGGAAGTATTACTGTATGTCTGTAGGACAACCACAAATGTTACAAGAAAGATGCTCTAGCACTTTGTTCAGCAGCTTCAAGTGATGTAGCATGCAAAAGGTACACTGCCTATCTGTCAGGGTTTGACAGTGTGAGCAATTCCATCTTTGTGCCAATAGACCCTTTCCACTGAATGGAACAGGCAATATGTCTCTTGCAAGCAGGTGTCAGGGTTCCCAGCAGGAGTTGCAAGCACATTGTTTCCCTGTGAGATTTGCATTAGCATGTGAAAGGAGTGCTTGCCAAATGAAAGCCTTTGACAAGGGAGAATCATTCACTCCTTGAAAAATACCCATTTCCGAGGAAATAGATCAACACTTGTAGCTCAGAGCAGGATGCAATGTGTGAGAGGCAGGAATAGTTTGCAACTTGTCTCTTTATGAGAAATGAGTTACCTGTTGAAAGGAATACTGACTACCCCTGAGTCTTTTCATGAGTGAAGAACACCACCGTTTGGCCAAATAGCTGCATTCATTTGAATGGAATCAGTTGAGGATGCATGAAAACCATTCATTCCAGCAGCAAGAGGGTCTGGAATGTTGTTTATAAGTGAGAATTGTGTGAGCTTTACAAAGGAATGCTACCTCTCTCTCAGGCTTTTACAGTGTGAAGAAGATTATCTTTGTGCAAAATAGCCGTTTCAACGGGACGAAGAAGCACTGTTTCCCCTGTAAGAGAAGCATAAGTGTTACAAGCAAGAGGGTCAAGCACCTTGTTAAGCATGGCGAATTGAGTTACCTGTTTAAGGCAATACTGCCTAACTCTCAGTGTTTTCAGGGGGAGGAACATCAATGTGCTGCTAAATAGCTCCTTTCAAGTGAATGGAGGCATACTATAGGTCTTCTAAGACAATCATTAATGGTAGAAGCAAGAGGGTCTAGCACCCTGTTAAGCATTGTGAATTGAGTTCCCTGTTGAAGGGCATAGTGCCTAACTCTCAGTGTTTTTATGGGTGGAGGAACCTCAAGCTTGAGCAAAATGACCTCTTTCAAGTCAATGGAACCAGCACTTCATCTCTTGGAAGAGAAGTATGAATGTTAGAAGGAGGAGGGTCAAGCACCTTGTTTTCTAAGGCGAATTGATATACTGCTTTAAAGGAATAATGCCTACAACTCAGTGTTTTCATGGGTGAGGAATACCACCTTTCTGAAAAATAACCCAATTAGTCACACTGTTGATGTCATGAGAAAATCATTAACGTTAGAAAGAAAAGGGTCTACCACCTTGTTCAGCATTGTGTACTGAGTTAGCTGGGTAAAGGAATACTGTCTACCTCTTAGCGTTTTCATGGGTGAGGAACACACCTGTTGCAAAATATCCCATGCAATCGAATTTAAGATTCCTGGTAGCTCTTGTAAAAGAGTCATGAATGTTTGAAGCAACGGGGTCTACCAAGTTGTTTAGCATGGTGAATTTACTTAGCTATTTAAAGGAATACGGCCTACTTCTCAGAGTTTTCGGGCTCAGGAACCTCACCTTTGTGCAAAATTGCCTCTGTGAAGTGAATGGAGAAACACTGTAGCTCTTGTAAGAAAACCATTAATGTTACAAGGAAGAGGGACAAGCACCTTCTTCAGCTTTGGGAATTGAGTGAGTTGTTTAATGGAATACCACCTACCTCTCAGCTTTTCCAGGGATGAGGACTACCAGGTGTTTTCAAAATTGCCCCATTCGAGTGAATGGAAGCTGCACTGTAGGCCTTACAAGAGAGACATTACTGTTAACAGGAAGAGGACCTAGCACTCTGTTGAGGATTCTCAACTGAGTTAGCTGTTGAAGGACATACTGATACCTCTCGGTGTTTTTATGTGTGAGAACCTTCAACTTTGTGCAAACTCTCCTGTGTCAAGTGACTGCACCCAGCGCTGCAGGTGTTGTGAGAAAAGTATGAATGTTACAAGCGGGAGGGTGAAGCACCTTGTCTTTGGATGAGACTTGAGTAACTTGCTTCAAGGAATACTGCCTACCACTCAGTGTTTTCAAGGATGTGCAAAATCACCTTTGTGCAACATCACCCCTTTGAACAGAATGGAAGAAGTTCTGAGGCCCTTCTCAGAAAATTCTTTAGGTTGGAAGCAAGTCGGTCCAGCAACTTGCATAACAGTGTGAGTAGAGTGAAGTTTACAAGGAAGACCACCTACCTCTCACGGTTTGAAAGTGTGAGGAACTTCATTTTGGGGCAAAATGGCCTGTGTCCATGAAGGGAAGTATTACTGTATGTCTGTAGGACAACCACAAATGTTACAAGAAAGATGCTCTAGCACTTTGTTCAGCAGCTTCAAGTGATGTAGCATGCAAAAGGAACACTGCCTATCTGTCAGGGTTTGACAGTGTGAGCAATTCCATCTTTGTGCCAATGGACACTTTCCACTGAATGGAACAGGCACTATGTCTCTTGCAAGCAGATGTCAGGGTTCGCAGCAGGAGTTGCAGGCACATTGTTTCCCTGTGAAAGTTGAATTAGCATGTGAAAGGAGTGCTGGCCAAATGAAAGCCTTTGACAATGGAGAATCATTCACTCCTTGAAAAATACCCACTTCTGAGGAAATAGACCAACACTTGTAGCTCAGAGCAGGATGCAATGTGTGAGAGGCAGGAATAGTTTGCATCTTTGTCTCCCTATGAGAAATGAGTTACCTGTTGAAAGGAATACTGGCTACGCCTGAGGTTTTTCATGTGTGAGGAACACCACGGTTCGGCCAAATAGCTGCTTTCAACTGAATGGAATCAGAACAGTTGAGGATGCATGAAAACCATACATTCCAGCAGCAAGAGGGTCTGGAATGTTGTTTAAAAGTGAGAATTGAGTGAGCTTTACAAAGGAATGCGACCTGTCTCTCAGGCTTTTACAGTTTGAAGAAGATTATCTTTGTGCAAAATAGCCTTTTCAATGGAAGGAAGAAGCACTGTTTCCCCTGTAAGAGAAGCATAAGTGTTACAAGCAAGAGGGTCAAGCACCTTGTTAAGCATGGCGAATTGAGTTACCTGTTTAAGGCAATATTGCCTAACTCTCAGTGTTTTCAGGGGGAGGAACATCAATGTGCTGCTAAATAGCTCCTTTCAAGTGAATGGAGGCATACTGTAGGTCTTCTAAGACAATCATTAATGGTAGAAGCAAGAGGGTCTAGCACCCTGTTAAGCATTGTGAATTGAGTTACCTGTTGAAGGGCATAGTGCCTAATTCTCAGTGTTTTTATGGGTGGAGGAACCTCAAGCTTGAGCAAAAAGACCTCTTTCAAGTCAATGGAACCAGCACTACATCTCTTGGAAGAGAAGTATGAATGTTAGAAGCAGGAGGGTCAAGCACCTTGTTTTCTAAGGCGAATTGATATACTGCTTTAAAGGAATAATGATTACAACTAAGTGTTTTCAAGGATGTGGAAAATCACCTTTGTGCAACATCACCACTCTGAAGAGAATGGAAGAAGTTCTGAGGCCCTTCTCAGAAAATTCTTTAGGTTGGAAGCAAGTGGTTCCAGCAACTTGCGTAACAGTGTGAGTAGAGTGAAGTTTACAAGGAAGACCACCTACCTCTCACGGTTTGAAAGTGTGAGGAACTTGATTTTGGGGCAAAATGGCCTGTGTCCATGAAGGGAAGTATTACTGTATGTCTGTAGGACAACCACAAATGTTACAAGAAAGATGCTCTAGCACTTTGTTCAGCAGCTTCAAGTGATGTAGCATGCAAAAGGTACACTGCCTATCTGTCAGGGTTTGACAGTGTGAGCAATTCCATCTTTGTGCCAATAGACCCTTTCCACTGAATGGAACAGGCACTGTGTCTCTTGCAAGCAGGTGTCAGGGTTCCCAGCAGGAGTTGCAAGCACATTGTTTCCCTGTGAGATTTGCATTAGCATGTGAAAGGAGTGCTTGCCAAATGAAAGCCTTTGACAAGGGAGAATCATTCACTCCTTGAAAAATACCCATTTCCGAGGAAATAGATCAACACTTGTAGCTCAGAGCAGGATGCAATGTGTGAGAGGCAGGAATAGTTTGCAACTTGTCTCCCTATGAGAAATGAGTTACCTGTTGAAAGGAATACTGGCTACCCCTGAGGTTTTTCATGTGTGAGGAACACCACCGTTCGGCCAAAATGCTGCATTCAACTGAATGGAACCAGAACAGTTGAGGATGCATGAAAACCATTCATTCCAGCAGCAAGAGGGTCTGTAATGTTGTTTAAAAGTGAGAATTGAGTGAGCTTTACAAAGGAATGCGACCTGTCTCTCAGGCTTTTACAGTGTGAAAAAGATTATCTTTGTGCAAAATAGATATTTCAATGGAAGGAAGAAGCACTGTTTCCCCTGTAAGAGAAGCATAAGTGTTACAAGCAAGAGGGTCAAGCACCTTGTTAAGCATGGCGAATTGAGTTACCTGTTTAAGGCAATACTGCCTAACTCTCAGTGTTTTCAGGGGGAGGAACATCAATGTGCTGCTAAATAGCTCCTTTCAAGTGAATGGAGGCATACTGTAGGTCCTCTAAGACAATCATTAATGGTAGAAGCAAGAGGGTCTAGCACCCTGTTAAGCATTGTGAATTGAGTTCCCTGTTGAAGGGCATAGTGCCTAACTCTCAGTGTTTTTATGGGTGGAGGAACCTCAAGCTTGAGCAAAAAGACCTCTTTCAAGTCAATGGAACCAGCACTACATCTCTTGGAAGAGAAGTATGAATGTTAGAACCAGGAGGGTCAAGCACCTTGTTTTCTAAGGCGAATTGATATACTGCTTTAAAGGAATAATGATTACAACTAAGTGTTTTCAAGGATGTGGAAAATCACCTTTGTGCAACATCACCACTCTGAAGAGAATGGAAGAAGTTCTGAGGCCCTTCTCAGAAAATTCTTTAGGTTGGAAGCAAGTCGGTCCAGCAACTTGTGTAACAGTGTGAGTAGAGTGAAGTTTACAAGGAAGACCACCTACCTCTCACGGTTTGAAAGTGTGAGGAACTTGATTTTCGGGCAAAATGGCCTGTGTCCATGAAGGGAAGTATTACTGCATGTCTTGTAGCACAACCAAAAATGTTACAAGAAAGATGCTCTAGCACTTTGTTCAGCAGCTTCAAGTGATGTAGCATGCAAAAGGTACACTGCCTATCTGTCAGGGTTTGACAGTGTGAGCAATTCCATCTTTGTGCCAATAGACCCTTTCCACTGAATGGAACAGGCACTGTGTCTCTTGCAAGCAGGTGTCAGGGTTCCCAGCAGGAGTTGCAAGCACATTGTTTCCCTGTGAGATTTGCATTAGCATGTGAAAGGAGTGCTTGCCAAATGAAAGCCTTTGACAAGGGAGAATCATTCACTCCTTGAAAAATGCCCACTTGTGAGGAAATAGTCCAACACTTGTAGCTCAGAGCAGGATGCAATGTGTGAGAGGCAGGAATAGTTTGCAACTTGTCTCCTTATGAGAAATGAGTTACCTGTTGAAAGGAATACTGGCTACGCCTGAGGTTTTTCATGTGTGAGGAACACCACAGTTCGGCCCAATAGCTTCATTCAACTGAATGGAACCAGAACAGTTGAGGACGCATGAAAACCATTCATTCCAGCAGCAAGAGGGTCTGGAATGTTGTTTAAAAGTGAGAATTGAGGGAGCTTTACAAAGGAATGCTACCTGTCTCTCAGGCTTTTACAGTGTGAAAAAGATTATCTTTGTGCAAAGTAGCCGTTTCAATGGAAGGAAGAAGCACTGTTTCCCCTGTAAGAGAAGCATAAGTGTTACAAGCAAGAGGGTCAAGCACCTTGTTAAGCATGGCGAATTGAGTTATATGTTTAAGGCAATACTGCCTAACTCTCAGTGTTTTCAGGGGGAGGAACATCAATGTGCTGCTAAATAGCTCCTTTCAAGTGAATGGAGGCATACTGTAGGTCTTCTAAGACAATCATTAATGGTAGAAGCAAGTGGGTCTAGCACCCTGTTAAGCATTGTGAATTGAGTTACCTGTTGAAGGGCATAGTGCCTAACTCTCAGTGTTTTTATGGGTGGAGGAACCTCAAGCTTGAGCAAAATGACCTCTTTCAAGTCAATAGAACCAGCACTACATCTCTTGGAAGAGAAGTATGAATGTTAGAAGCAGGAGGGTCAAGCACCTTGTTTTCTAAGGCGAATTGATATACTGCTTTAAAGGAATAATGCCTACAACTCAGTGTTTTCATGGGTGAGGAATACGACCTTTGTGCAAAATAACCCCCTTAGACACACTGTTGATGTCGTGAGAAAATCATTAATGTTAGAAAGAAAAGGGTCTACCACCTTGTTCAGCATTGTGAACTGAGTTAGCTGGGTAAAGGAATACTGCCTACCTCTCAGCGTTTTCATGGGTGAGGAACACAACTGTTGCAAAATATTCCATGCAAGCGAATGGAAGATTCCTGGTAGCACTTGTAAGAGAGTCATGAATGTTTGAAGCAACAAGGTCTAGCAAGTTGTATAGCATTCGAATTGACTTAGCTGTTAAAAGGAATACTGCCTTCTTCTCAGAGTTTTCGGGGTCAGGAACCTCACCTTTGTGCAAAATTGCCTCTGTGAAGTGAATGGAGAAACACTGTAGCTCCTGTAAGAAAACCATTAATGTTAGAAGGAAGAGGGTCAAGCACCTTCTTCAGCTTTGGGAATTGAGTGAGTTGTTTAATGGAATACCACCTACCTCTCAGCTTTTTCAGGGATGAGGTCTACCAGGTGTTTTCAAAATTGCCCCATTCGAGTGAATGGAAGCTGCACTGTAGGTCTTATAAGAGAGACATTACTGTTAACAGGAAGAGGGCCTAGCACTCTGTTGAAGATTCTCAACTGTGTTAGCTGTTGAAGGACATACTGATATCTCTCAGTGTTTTTATGTGTGAGAACCTTCAACTTTGTGCAAACTCTCCTGTGTCAAGTGACTGCACCCAGCGCTGCAGGTGTTCTGAGAAAAGTATGATTGTTACAAGCAGGAGGGTGAAGCACCTTGTCTTTGGATGAGACTTGAGTAACTTGCTTCAAGGAATACTGCCTACCACTCAGTGTTTTCAAGGATGTGGAAAATCACCTTTGTGCAACACCACCCCTTTGAAGAGAATGGAAGAAGTTCTGAGGCCCTTCTCAGAAAATTCTTTAGGTTGGAAGCAAGTCGGTCCAGCAACTTGTCTAACAGTGTGAGTAGAGTGAAGTTTACAAGGAAGACCACATACTTCTCACTGTTTGAAAGTGTGAGGAAATTGATTTTGGGGCAAAATGGTCTGTGTCCATGAAGTTAAGTATTACTGTATGTCTGTAGGACAACCACAAATGTTACAAAAAAGATGCTCTAGCACCCTGTTAAGCATTGTGAATTGAGTTACCTGTTGAAGGGCATAGTGCCTAACTCTCAGTGTTTTTATGGGTGGAGCAACCTCAAGCTTGAGCAAAATGACCTCTTTGAAGTCAATGGAACCAGCACTACATCTCTTGGAAGAGAAGTATGAATGTTAGAAGCAGGAGGGTCAAGCACATTGTTTTCTAAGGCGAATTGATATACTGCTTTAAAGGAATAAAGCCTACAACTCAGTGTTTTCAAGGATGTAAAAAATCACCTTTGTGCAACACCACCCCTTTGAAGAGAATGGAAGAAGTTCTGAGGCCCTTATCAGAAAATTCTTTAGGTTGGAAGTAAGTCGGTCCAGCAACTTGTGTAACAGTGTGAGTAGAGTGAAGTTTACAAGGAAGACCACCTACCTCTCACGGTTTGAAAGTGTGAGGAACTTGATTTTGGGGCAAAATGGCCTGTGTCCATGAAGGGAAGTATTACTGTATGTCTGTAGGACAACCACAAATGTTACAAGAAAGATGCTCTAGCACTTTGTTCAGCAGCTTCAAGTGATGTAGCATGCAAAAGGTACACTGCCTATCTGTCAGGGTTTGACAGTGTGAGCAATTCCATCTTTGTGCCAATAGACCCTTTCCACTGAATGGAACAGGCACTGTGTCTCTTGCAAGCAGGTGTCAGGGTTCCCAGCAGGAGTTGCAAGCACATTGTTTCCCTGTGAGATTTGCATTAGCATGTGAAAGGAGTGCTTGCCAAATGAAAGCCTTTGACAAGGGAGAATCATTCACTCCTTGAAAAATACCCATTTCCGAGGAAATAGATCAACACTTGTAGCTCAGAGCAGGATGCAATGTGTGAGAGGCAGGAATAGTTTGCAACTTGTCTCTTTATGAGAAATGAGTTACCTGTTGAAAGGAATACTGACTACCCCTGAGTCTTTTCATGAGTGAAGAACACCACCGTTTGGCCAAATAGCTGCATTCATTTGAATGGAATCAGTTGAGGATGCATGAAAACCATTCATTCCAGCAGCAAGAGGGTCTGGAATGTTGTTTATAAGTGAGAATTGTGTGAGCTTTACAAAGGAATGCTACCTCTCTCTCAGGCTTTTACAGTGTGAAGAAGATTATCTTTGTGCAAAATAGCCGTTTCAACGGGACGAAGAAGCACTGTTTCCCCTGTAAGAGAAGCATAAGTGTTACAAGCAAGAGGGTCAAGCACCTTGTTAAGCATGGCGAATTGAGTTACCTGTTTAAGGCAATACTGCCTAACTCTCAGTGTTTTCAGGGGGAGGAACATCAATGTGCTGCTAAATAGCTCCTTTCAAGTGAATGGAGGCATACTATAGGTCTTCTAAGACAATCATTAATGGTAGAAGCAAGAGGGTCTAGCACCCTGTTAAGCATTGTGAATTGAGTTCCCTGTTGAAGGGCATAGTGCCTAACTCTCAGTGTTTTTATGGGTGGAGGAACCTCAAGCTTGAGCAAAATGACCTCTTTCAAGTCAATGGAACCAGCACTTCATCTCTTGGAAGAGAAGTATGAATGTTAGAAGGAGGAGGGTCAAGCACCTTGTTTTCTAAGGCGAATTGATATACTGCTTTAAAGGAATAATGCCTACAACTCAGTGTTTTCATGGGTGAGGAATACCACCTTTCTGAAAAATAACCCAATTAGTCACACTGTTGATGTCATGAGAAAATCATTAACGTTAGAAAGAAAAGGGTCTACCACCTTGTTCAGCATTGTGTACTGAGTTAGCTGGGTAAAGGAATACTGTCTACCTCTTAGCGTTTTCATGGGTGAGGAACACACCTGTTGCAAAATATCCCATGCAATCGAATTTAAGATTCCTGGTAGCTCTTGTAAAAGAGTCATGAATGTTTGAAGCAACGGGGTCTACCAAGTTGTTTAGCATGGTGAATTTACTTAGCTATTTAAAGGAATACGGCCTACTTCTCAGAGTTTTCGGGCTCAGGAACCTCACCTTTGTGCAAAATTGCCTCTGTGAAGTGAATGGAGAAACACTGTAGCTCTTGTAAGAAAACCATTAATGTTACAAGGAAGAGGGACAAGCACCTTCTTCAGCTTTGGGAATTGAGTGAGTTGTTTAATGGAATACCACCTACCTCTCAGCTTTTCCAGGGATGAGGACTACCAGGTGTTTTCAAAATTGCCCCATTCGAGTGAATGGAAGCTGCACTGTAGGCCTTACAAGAGAGACATTACTGTTAACAGGAAGAGGACCTAGCACTCTGTTGAGGATTCTCAACTGAGTTAGCTGTTGAAGGACATACTGATACCTCTCGGTGTTTTTATGTGTGAGAACCTTCAACTTTGTGCAAACTCTCCTGTGTCAAGTGACTGCACCCAGCGCTGCAGGTGTTGTGAGAAAAGTATGAATGTTACAAGCGGGAGTGTGAAGCACCTTGTCTTTGGATGAGACTTGAGTAACTTGCTTCAAGGAATACTGCCTACCACTCAGTGTTTTCAAGGATGTGCAAAATCACCCCTTTGAACAGAATGGAAGAAGTTCTGAGGCCCTTCTCAGAAAATTCTTTAGGTTGGAAGCAAGTCGGTCCAGCAACTTGCATAACAGTGTGAGTAGAGTGAAGTTTACAAGGAAGACCACCTACCTCTCACGGTTTGAAAGTGTGAGGAACTTCATTTTGGGGCAAAATGGCCTGTGTCCATGAAGGGAAGTATTACTGTATGTCTGTAGGACAACCACAAATGTTACAAGAAAGATGCTCTAGCACTTTGTTCAGCAGCTTCAAGTGATGTAGCATGCAAAAGGAACACTGCCTATCTGTCAGGGTTTGACAGTGTGAGCAATTCCATCTTTGTGCCAATGGACACTTTCCACTGAATGGAACAGGCACTATGTCTCTTGCAAGCAGATGTCAGGGTTCGCAGCAGGAGTTGCAGGCACATTGTTTCCCTGTGAAAGTTGAATTAGCATGTGAAAGGAGTGCTGGCCAAATGAAAGCCTTTGACAATGGAGAATCATTCACTCCTTGAAAAATACCCACTTCTGAGGAAATAGACCAACACTTGTAGCTCAGAGCAGGATGCAATGTGTGAGAGGCAGGAATAGTTTGCATCTTTGTCTCCCTATGAGAAATGAGTTACCTGTTGAAAGGAATACTGGCTACGCCTGAGGTTTTTCATGTGTGAGGAACACCACGGTTCGGCCAAATAGCTGCTTTCAACTGAATGGAATCAGAACAGTTGAGGATGCATGAAAACCATACATTCCAGCAGCAAGAGGGTCTGGAATGTTGTTTAAAAGTGAGAATTGAGTGAGCTTTACAAAGGAATGCGACCTGTCTCTCAGGCTTTTACAGTGTGAAGAAGATTATCTTTGTGCAAAATAGCCTTTTCAATGGAAGGAAGAAGCACTGTTTCCCCTGTAAGAGAAGCATAAGTGTTACAAGCAAGAGGGTCAAGCACCTTGTTAAGCATGGCGAATTGAGTTACCTGTTTAAGGCAATATTGCCTAACTCTCAGTGTTTTCAGGGGGAGGAACATCAATGTGCTGCTAAATAGCTCCTTTCAAGTGAATGGAGGCATACTGTAGGTCTTCTAAGACAATCATTAATGGTAGAAGCAAGAGGGTCTAGCACCCTGTTAAGCATTGTGAATTGAGTTACCTGTTGAAGGGCATAGTGCCTAATTCTCAGTGTTTTTATGGGTGGAGGAACCTCAAGCTTGAGCAAAAAGACCTCTTTCAAGTCAATGGAACCAGCACTACATCTCTTGGAAGAGAAGTATGAATGTTAGAAGCAGGAGGGTCAAGCACCTTGTTTTCTAAGGCGAATTGATATACTGCTTTAAAGGAATAATGATTACAACTAAGTGTTTTCAAGGATGTGGAAAATCACCTTTGTGCAACATCACCACTCTGAAGAGAATGGAAGAAGTTCTGAGGCCCTTCTCAGAAAATTCTTTAGGTTGGAAGCAAGTGGTTCCAGCAACTTGCGTAACAGTGTGAGTAGAGTGAAGTTTACAAGGAAGACCACCTACCTCTCACGGTTTGAAAGTGTGAGGAACTTGATTTTGGGGCAAAATGGCCTGTGTCCATGAAGGGAAGTATTACTGTATGTCTGTAGGACAACCACAAATGTTACAAGAAAGATGCTCTAGCACTTTGTTCAGCAGCTTCAAGTGATGTAGCATGCAAAAGGTACACTGCCTATCTGTCAGGGTTTGACAGTGTGAGCAATTCCATCTTTGTGCCAATAGACCCTTTCCACTGAATGGAACAGGCACTGTGTCTCTTGCAAGCAGGTGTCAGGGTTCCCAGCAGGAGTTGCAAGCACATTGTTTCCCTGTGAGATTTGCATTAGCATGTGAAAGGAGTGCTTGCCAAATGAAAGCCTTTGACAAGGGAGAATCATTCACTCCTTGAAAAATACCCATTTCCGAGGAAATAGATCAACACTTGTAGCTCAGAGCAGGATGCAATGTGTGAGAGGCAGGAATAGTTTGCAACTTGTCTCCCTATGAGAAATGAGTTACCTGTTGAAAGGAATACTGGCTACCCCTGAGGTTTTTCATGTGTGAGGAACACCACCGTTCGGCCAAAATGCTGCATTCAACTGAATGGAACCAGAACAGTTGAGGATGCATGAAAACCATTCATTCCAGCAGCAAGAGGGTCTGTAATGTTGTTTAAAAGTGAGAATTGAGTGAGCTTTACAAAGGAATGCGACCTGTCTCTCAGGCTTTTACAGTGTGAAAAAGATTATCTTTGTGCAAAATAGATATTTCAATGGAAGGAAGAAGCACTGTTTCCCCTGTAAGAGAAGCATAAGTGTTACAAGCAAGAGGGTCAAGCACCTTGTTAAGCATGGCGAATTGAGTTACCTGTTTAAGGCAATACTGCCTAACTCTCAGTGTTTTCAGGGGGAGGAACATCAATGTGCTGCTAAATAGCTCCTTTCAAGTGAATGGAGGCATACTGTAGGTCCTCTAAGACAATCATTAATGGTAGAAGCAAGAGGGTCTAGCACCCTGTTAAGCATTGTGAATTGAGTTCCCTGTTGAAGGGCATAGTGCCTAACTCTCAGTGTTTTTATGGGTGGAGGAACCTCAAGCTTGAGCAAAAAGACCTCTTTCAAGTCAATGGAACCAGCACTACATCTCTTGGAAGAGAAGTATGAATGTTAGAACCAGGAGGGTCAAGCACCTTGTTTTCTAAGGCGAATTGATATACTGCTTTAAAGGAATAATGATTACAACTAAGTGTTTTCAAGGATGTGGAAAATCACCTTTGTGCAACATCACCACTCTGAAGAGAATGGAAGAAGTTCTGAGGCCCTTCTCAGAAAATTCTTTAGGTTGGAAGCAAGTCGGTCCAGCAACTTGTGTAACAGTGTGAGTAGAGTGAAGTTTACAAGGAAGACCACCTACCTCTCACGGTTTGAAAGTGTGAGGAACTTGATTTTCGGGCAAAATGGCCTGTGTCCATGAAGGGAAGTATTACTGCATGTCTTGTAGCACAACCAAAAATGTTACAAGAAAGATGCTCTAGCACTTTGTTCAGCAGCTTCAAGTGATGTAGCATGCAAAAGGTACACTGCCTATCTGTCAGGGTTTGACAGTGTGAGCAATTCCATCTTTGTGCCAATAGACCCTTTCCACTGAATGGAACAGGCACTGTGTCTCTTGCAAGCAGGTGTCAGGGTTCCCAGCAGGAGTTGCAAGCACATTGTTTCCCTGTGAGATTTGCATTAGCATGTGAAAGGAGTGCTTGCCAAATGAAAGCCTTTGACAAGGGAGAATCATTCACTCCTTGAAAAATGCCCACTTGTGAGGAAATAGTCCAACACTTGTAGCTCAGAGCAGGATGCAATGTGTGAGAGGCAGGAATAGTTTGCAACTTGTCTCCTTATGAGAAATGAGTTACCTGTTGAAAGGAATACTGGCTACGCCTGAGGTTTTTCATGTGTGAGGAACACCACAGTTCGGCCCAATAGCTTCATTCAACTGAATGGAACCAGAACAGTTGAGGACGCATGAAAACCATTCATTCCAGCAGCAAGAGGGTCTGGAATGTTGTTTAAAAGTGAGAATTGAGGGAGCTTTACAAAGGAATGCTACCTGTCTCTCAGGCTTTTACAGTGTGAAAAAGATTATCTTTGTGCAAAGTAGCCGTTTCAATGGAAGGAAGAAGCACTGTTTCCCCTGTAAGAGAAGCATAAGTGTTACAAGCAAGAGGGTCAAGCACCTTGTTAAGCATGGCGAATTGAGTTATATGTTTAAGGCAATACTGCCTAACTCTCAGTGTTTTCAGGGGGAGGAACATCAATGTGCTGCTAAATAGCTCCTTTCAAGTGAATGGAGGCATACTGTAGGTCTTCTAAGACAATCATTAATGGTAGAAGCAAGTGGGTCTAGCACCCTGTTAAGCATTGTGAATTGAGTTACCTGTTGAAGGGCATAGTGCCTAACTCTCAGTGTTTTTATGGGTGGAGGAACCTCAAGCTTGAGCAAAATGACCTCTTTCAAGTCAATAGAACCAGCACTACATCTCTTGGAAGAGAAGTATGAATGTTAGAAGCAGGAGGGTCAAGCACCTTGTTTTCTAAGGCGAATTGATATACTGCTTTAAAGGAATAATGCCTACAACTCAGTGTTTTCATGGGTGAGGAATACGACCTTTGTGCAAAATAACCCCCTTAGACACACTGTTGATGTCGTGAGAAAATCATTAATGTTAGAAAGAAAAGGGTCTACCACCTTGTTCAGCATTGTGAACTGAGTTAGCTGGGTAAAGGAATACTGCCTACCTCTCAGCGTTTTCATGGGTGAGGAACACAACTGTTGCAAAATATTCCATGCAAGCGAATGGAAGATTCCTGGTAGCACTTGTAAGAGAGTCATGAATGTTTGAAGCAACAAGGTCTAGCAAGTTGTATAGCATTCGAATTGACTTAGCTGTTAAAAGGAATACTGCCTTCTTCTCAGAGTTTTCGGGGTCAGGAACCTCACCTTTGTGCAAAATTGCCTCTGTGAAGTGAATGGAGAAACACTGTAGCTCCTGTAAGAAAACCATTAATGTTAGAAGGAAGAGGGTCAAGCACCTTCTTCAGCTTTGGGAATTGAGTGAGTTGTTTAATGGAATACCACCTACCTCTCAGCTTTTTCAGGGATGAGGTCTACCAGGTGTTTTCAAAATTGCCCCATTCGAGTGAATGGAAGCTGCACTGTAGGTCTTATAAGAGAGACATTACTGTTAACAGGAAGAGGGCCTAGCACTCTGTTGAAGATTCTCAACTGTGTTAGCTGTTGAAGGACATACTGATATCTCTCAGTGTTTTTATGTGTGAGAACCTTCAACTTTGTGCAAACTCTCCTGTGTCAAGTGACTGCACCCAGCGCTGCAGGTGTTCTGAGAAAAGTATGATTGTTACAAGCAGGAGGGTGAAGCACCTTGTCTTTGGATGAGACTTGAGTAACTTGCTTCAAGGAATACTGCCTACCACTCAGTGTTTTCAAGGATGTGGAAAATCACCTTTGTGCAACACCACCCCTTTGAAGAGAATGGAAGAAGTTCTGAGGCCCTTCTCAGAAAATTCTTTAGGTTGGAAGCAAGTCGGTCCAGCAACTTGTCTAACAGTGTGAGTAGAGTGAAGTTTACAAGGAAGACCACATACTTCTCACTGTTTGAAAGTGTGAGGAAATTGATTTTGGGGCAAAATGGTCTGTGTCCATGAAGTTAAGTATTACTGTATGTCTGTAGGACAACCACAAATGTTACAAAAAAGATGCTCTAGCACCCTGTTAAGCATTGTGAATTGAGTTACCTGTTGAAGGGCATAGTGCCTAACTCTCAGTGTTTTTATGGGTGGAGCAACCTCAAGCTTGAGCAAAATGACCTCTTTGAAGTCAATGGAACCAGCACTACATCTCTTGGAAGAGAAGTATGAATGTTAGAAGCAGGAGGGTCAAGCACATTGTTTTCTAAGGCGAATTGATATACTGCTTTAAAGGAATAAAGCCTACAACTCAGTGTTTTCAAGGATGTAAAAAATCACCTTTGTGCAACACCACCCCTTTGAAGAGAATGGAAGAAGTTCTGAGGCCCTTATCAGAAAATTCTTTAGGTTGGAAGTAAGTCGGTCCAGCAACTTGTGTAACAGTGTGAGTAGAGTGAAGTTTACAAGGAAGACCACCTACCTCTCACGGTTTGAAAGTGTGAGGAACTTGATTTTGGGGCAAAATGGCCTGTGTCCATGAAGGGAAGTATTACTGTATGTCTGTAGGACAACCACAAATGTTACAAGAAAGATGCTCTAGCACTTTGTTCAGCAGCTTCAAGTGATGTAGCATGCAAAAGGTACACTGCCTATCTGTCAGGGTTTGACAGTGTGAGCAATTCCATCTTTGTGCCAATAGACCCTTTCCACTGAATGGAACAGGCACTGTGTCTCTTGCAAGCAGGTGTCAGGGTTCCCAGCAGGAGTTGCAAGCACATTGTTTCCCTGTGAGATTTGCATTAGCATGTGAAAGGAGTGCTTGCCAAATGAAAGCCTTTGACAAGGGAGAATCATTCACTCCTTGAAAAATACCCATTTCCGAGGAAATAGATCAACACTTGTAGCTCAGAGCAGGATGCAATGTGTGAGAGGCAGGAATAGTTTGCAACTTGTCTCTTTATGAGAAATGAGTTACCTGTTGAAAGGAATACTGACTACCCCTGAGTCTTTTCATGAGTGAAGAACACCACCGTTTGGCCAAATAGCTGCATTCATTTGAATGGAATCAGTTGAGGATGCATGAAAACCATTCATTCCAGCAGCAAGAGGGTCTGGAATGTTGTTTATAAGTGAGAATTGTGTGAGCTTTACAAAGGAATGCTACCTCTCTCTCAGGCTTTTACAGTGTGAAGAAGATTATCTTTGTGCAAAATAGCCGTTTCAACGGGACGAAGAAGCACTGTTTCCCCTGTAAGAGAAGCATAAGTGTTACAAGCAAGAGGGTCAAGCACCTTGTTAAGCATGGCGAATTGAGTTACCTGTTTAAGGCAATACTGCCTAACTCTCAGTGTTTTCAGGGGGAGGAACATCAATGTGCTGCTAAATAGCTCCTTTCAAGTGAATGGAGGCATACTATAGGTCTTCTAAGACAATCATTAATGGTAGAAGCAAGAGGGTCTAGCACCCTGTTAAGCATTGTGAATTGAGTTCCCTGTTGAAGGGCATAGTGCCTAACTCTCAGTGTTTTTATGGGTGGAGGAACCTCAAGCTTGAGCAAAATGACCTCTTTCAAGTCAATGGAACCAGCACTTCATCTCTTGGAAGAGAAGTATGAATGTTAGAAGGAGGAGGGTCAAGCACCTTGTTTTCTAAGGCGAATTGATATACTGCTTTAAAGGAATAATGCCTACAACTCAGTGTTTTCATGGGTGAGGAATACCACCTTTCTGAAAAATAACCCAATTAGTCACACTGTTGATGTCATGAGAAAATCATTAACGTTAGAAAGAAAAGGGTCTACCACCTTGTTCAGCATTGTGTACTGAGTTAGCTGGGTAAAGGAATACTGTCTACCTCTTAGCGTTTTCATGGGTGAGGAACACACCTGTTGCAAAATATCCCATGCAATCGAATTTAAGATTCCTGGTAGCTCTTGTAAAAGAGTCATGAATGTTTGAAGCAACGGGGTCTACCAAGTTGTTTAGCATGGTGAATTTACTTAGCTATTTAAAGGAATACGGCCTACTTCTCAGAGTTTTCGGGCTCAGGAACCTCACCTTTGTGCAAAATTGCCTCTGTGAAGTGAATGGAGAAACACTGTAGCTCTTGTAAGAAAACCATTAATGTTACAAGGAAGAGGGACAAGCACCTTCTTCAGCTTTGGGAATTGAGTGAGTTGTTTAATGGAATACCACCTACCTCTCAGCTTTTCCAGGGATGAGGACTACCAGGTGTTTTCAAAATTGCCCCATTCGAGTGAATGGAAGCTGCACTGTAGGCCTTACAAGAGAGACATTACTGTTAACAGGAAGAGGACCTAGCACTCTGTTGAGGATTCTCAACTGAGTTAGCTGTTGAAGGACATACTGATACCTCTCGGTGTTTTTATGTGTGAGAACCTTCAACTTTGTGCAAACTCTCCTGTGTCAAGTGACTGCACCCAGCGCTGCAGGTGTTGTGAGAAAAGTATGAATGTTACAAGCGGGAGGGTGAAGCACCTTGTCTTTGGATGAGACTTGAGTAACTTGCTTCAAGGAATACTGCCTACCACTCAGTGTTTTCAAGGATGTGCAAAATCACCTTTGTGCAACATCACCCCTTTGAACAGAATGGAAGAAGTTCTGAGGCCCTTCTCAGAAAATTCTTTAGGTTGGAAGCAAGTCGGTCCAGCAACTTGCATAACAGTGTGAGTAGAGTGAAGTTTACAAGGAAGACCACCTACCTCTCACGGTTTGAAAGTGTGAGGAACTTCATTTTGGGGCAAAATGGCCTGTGTCCATGAAGGGAAGTATTACTGTATGTCTGTAGGACAACCACAAATGTTACAAGAAAGATGCTCTAGCACTTTGTTCAGCAGCTTCAAGTGATGTAGCATGCAAAAGGAACACTGCCTATCTGTCAGGGTTTGACAGTGTGAGCAATTCCATCTTTGTGCCAATGGACACTTTCCACTGAATGGAACAGGCACTATGTCTCTTGCAAGCAGATGTCAGGGTTCGCAGCAGGAGTTGCAGGCACATTGTTTCCCTGTGAAAGTTGAATTAGCATGTGAAAGGAGTGCTGGCCAAATGAAAGCCTTTGACAATGGAGAATCATTCACTCCTTGAAAAATACCCACTTCTGAGGAAATAGACCAACACTTGTAGCTCAGAGCAGGATGCAATGTGTGAGAGGCAGGAATAGTTTGCATCTTTGTCTCCCTATGAGAAATGAGTTACCTGTTGAAAGGAATACTGGCTACGCCTGAGGTTTTTCATGTGTGAGGAACACCACGGTTCGGCCAAATAGCTGCTTTCAACTGAATGGAATCAGAACAGTTGAGGATGCATGAAAACCATACATTCCAGCAGCAAGAGGGTCTGGAATGTTGTTTAAAAGTGAGAATTGAGTGAGCTTTACAAAGGAATGCGACCTGTCTCTCAGGCTTTTACAGTGTGAAGAAGATTATCTTTGTGCAAAATAGCCTTTTCAATGGAAGGAAGAAGCACTGTTTCCCCTGTAAGAGAAGCATAAGTGTTACAAGCAAGAGGGTCAAGCACCTTGTTAAGCATGGCGAATTGAGTTACCTGTTTAAGGCAATATTGCCTAACTCTCAGTGTTTTCAGGGGGAGGAACATCAATGTGCTGCTAAATAGCTCCTTTCAAGTGAATGGAGGCATACTGTAGGTCTTCTAAGACAATCATTAATGGTAGAAGCAAGAGGGTCTAGCACCCTGTTAAGCATTGTAAATTGAGTTACCTGTTGAAGGGCATAGTGCCTAATTCTCAGTGTTTTTATGGGTGGAGGAACCTCAAGCTTGAGCAAAAAGACCTCTTTCAAGTCAATGGAACCAGCACTACATCTCTTGGAAGAGAAGTATGAATGTTAGAAGCAGGAGGGTCAAGCACCTTGTTTTCTAAGGCGAATTGATATACTGCTTTAAAGGAATAATGATTACAACTAAGTGTTTTCAAGGATGTGGAAAATCACCTTTGTGCAACATCACCACTCTGAAGAGAATGGAAGAAGTTCTGAGGCCCTTCTCAGAAAATTCTTTAGGTTGGAAGCAAGTGGTTCCAGCAACTTGCGTAACAGTGTGAGTAGAGTGAAGTTTACAAGGAAGACCACCTACCTCTCACGGTTTGAAAGTGTGAGGAACTTGATTTTGGGGCAAAATGGCCTGTGTCCATGAAGGGAAGTATTACTGTATGTCTGTAGGACAACCACAAATGTTACAAGAAAGATGCTCTAGCACTTTGTTCAGCAGCTTCAAGTGATGTAGCATGCAAAAGGTACACTGCCTATCTGTCAGGGTTTGACAGTGTGAGCAATTCCATCTTTGTGCCAATAGACCCTTTCCACTGAATGGAACAGGCACTGTGTCTCTTGCAAGCAGGTGTCAGGGTTCCCAGCAGGAGTTGCAAGCACATTGTTTCCCTGTGAGATTTGCATTAGCATGTGAAAGGAGTGCTTGCCAAATGAAAGCCTTTGACAAGGGAGAATCATTCACTCCTTGAAAAATACCCATTTCCGAGGAAATAGATCAACACTTGTAGCTCAGAGCAGGATGCAATGTGTGAGAGGCAGGAATAGTTTGCAACTTGTCTCCCTATGAGAAATGAGTTACCTGTTGAAAGGAATACTGGCTACCCCTGAGGTTTTTCATGTGTGAGGAACACCACCGTTCGGCCAAAATGCTGCATTCAACTGAATGGAACCAGAACAGTTGAGGATGCATGAAAACCATTCATTCCAGCAGCAAGAGGGTCTGTAATGTTGTTTAAAAGTGAGAATTGAGTGAGCTTTACAAAGGAATGCGACCTGTCTCTCAGGCTTTTACAGTGTGAAAAAGATTATCTTTGTGCAAAATAGATATTTCAATGGAAGGAAGAAGCACTGTTTCCCCTGTAAGAGAAGCATAAGTGTTACAAGCAAGAGGGTCAAGCACCTTGTTAAGCATGGCGAATTGAGTTACCTGTTTAAGGCAATACTGCCTAACTCTCAGTGTTTTCAGGGGGAGGAACATCAATGTGCTGCTAAATAGCTCCTTTCAAGTGAATGGAGGCATACTGTAGGTCCTCTAAGACAATCATTAATGGTAGAAGCAAGAGGGTCTAGCACCCTGTTAAGCATTGTGAATTGAGTTCCCTGTTGAAGGGCATAGTGCCTAACTCTCAGTGTTTTTATGGGTGGAGGAACCTCAAGCTTGAGCAAAAAGACCTCTTTCAAGTCAATGGAACCAGCACTACATCCCTTGGAAGAGAAGTATGAATGTTAGAACCAGGAGGGTCAAGCACCTTGTTTTCTAAGGCGAATTGATATACTGCTTTAAAGGAATAATGATTACAACTAAGTGTTTTCAAGGATGTGGAAAATCACCTTTGTGCAACATCACCACTCTGAAGAGAATGGAAGAAGTTCTGAGGCCCTTCTCAGAAAATTCTTTAGGTTGGAAGCAAGTCGGTCCAGCAACTTGTGTAACAGTGTGAGTAGAGTGAAGTTTACAAGGAAGACCACCTACCTCTCACGGTTTGAAAGTGTGAGGAACTTGATTTTCGGGCAAAATGGCCTGTGTCCATGAAGGGAAGTATTACTGCATGTCTTGTAGCACAACCAAAAATGTTACAAGAAAGATGCTCTAGCACTTTGTTCAGCAGCTTCAAGTGATGTAGCATGCAAAAGGTACACTGCCTATCTGTCAGGGTTTGACAGTGTGAGCAATTCCATCTTTGTGCCAATAGACCCTTTCCACTGAATGGAACAGGCACTGTGTCTCTTGCAAGCAGGTGTCAGGGTTCCCAGCAGGAGTTGCAAGCACATTGTTTCCCTGTGAGATTTGCATTAGCATGTGAAAGGAGTGCTTGCCAAATGAAAGCCTTTGACAAGGGAGAATCATTCACTCCTTGAAAAATGCCCACTTGTGAGGAAATAGTCCAACACTTGTAGCTCAGAGCAGGATGCAATGTGTGAGAGGCAGGAATAGTTTGCAACTTGTCTCCTTATGAGAAATGAGTTACCTGTTGAAAGGAATACTGGCTACGCCTGAGGTTTTTCATGTGTGAGGAACACCACAGTTCGGCCCAATAGCTTCATTCAACTGAATGGAACCAGAACAGTTGAGGACGCATGAAAACCATTCATTCCAGCAGCAAGAGGGTCTGGAATGTTGTTTAAAAGTGAGAATTGAGGGAGCTTTACAAAGGAATGCTACCTGTCTCTCAGGCTTTTACAGTGTGAAAAAGATTATCTTTGTGCAAAGTAGCCGTTTCAATGGAAGGAAGAAGCACTGTTTCCCCTGTAAGAGAAGCATAAGTGTTACAAGCAAGAGGGTCAAGCACCTTGTTAAGCATGGCGAATTGAGTTATATGTTTAAGGCAATACTGCCTAACTCTCAGTGTTTTCAGGGGGAGGAACATCAATGTGCTGCTAAATAGCTCCTTTCAAGTGAATGGAGGCATACTGTAGGTCTTCTAAGACAATCATTAATGGTAGAAGCAAGTGGGTCTAGCACCCTGTTAAGCATTGTGAATTGAGTTACCTGTTGAAGGGCATAGTGCCTAACTCTCAGTGTTTTTATGGGTGGAGGAACCTCAAGCTTGAGCAAAATGACCTCTTTCAAGTCAATAGAACCAGCACTACATCTCTTGGAAGAGAAGTATGAATGTTAGAAGCAGGAGGGTCAAGCACCTTGTTTTCTAAGGCGAATTGATATACTGCTTTAAAGGAATAATGCCTACAACTCAGTGTTTTCATGGGTGAGGAATACGACCTTTGTGCAAAATAACCCCCTTAGACACACTGTTGATGTCGTGAGAAAATCATTAATGTTAGAAAGAAAAGGGTCTACCACCTTGTTCAGCATTGTGAACTGAGTTAGCTGGTTAAAGGAATACTGCCTACCTCTCAGCGTTTTCATGGGTGAGGAACACAACTGTTGCAAAATATTCCATGCAAGCGAATGGAAGATTCCTGGTAGCACTTGTAAGAGAGTCATGAATGTTTGAAGCAACAAGGTCTAGCAAGTTGTATAGCATTCGAATTGACTTAGCTGTTAAAAGGAATACTGCCTTCTTCTCAGAGTTTTCGGGGTCAGGAACCTCACCTTTGTGCAAAATTGCCTCTGTGAAGTGAATGGAGAAACACTGTAGCTCCTGTAAGAAAACCATTAATGTTAGAAGGAAGAGGGTCAAGCACCTTCTTCAGCTTTGGGAATTGAGTGAGTTGTTTAATGGAATACCACCTACCTCTCAGCTTTTTCAGGGATGAGGTCTACCAGGTGTTTTCAAAATTGCCCCATTCGAGTGAATGGAAGCTGCACTGTAGGTCTTATAAGAGAGACATTACTGTTAACAGGAAGAGGGCCTAGCACTCTGTTGAAGATTCTCAACTGTGTTAGCTGTTGAAGGACATACTGATATCTCTCAGTGTTTTTATGTGTGAGAACCTTCAACTTTGTGCAAACTCTCCTGTGTCAAGTGACTGCACCCAGCGCTGCAGGTGTTCTGAGAAAAGTATGATTGTTACAAGCAGGAGGGTGAAGCACCTTGTCTTTGGATGAGACTTGAGTAACTTGCTTCAAGGAATACTGCCTACCACTCAGTGTTTTCAAGGATGTGGAAAATCACCTTTGTGCAACACCACCCCTTTGAAGAGAATGGAAGAAGTTCTGAGGCCCTTCTCAGAAAATTCTTTAGGTTGGAAGCAAGTCGGTCCAGCAACTTGTCTAACAGTGTGAGTAGAGTGAAGTTTACAAGGAAGACCACATACTTCTCACTGTTTGAAAGTGTGAGGAAATTGATTTTGGGGCAAAATGGTCTGTGTCCATGAAGTTAAGTATTACTGTATGTCTGTAGGACAACCACAAATGTTACAAAAAAGATGCTCTAGCACCCTGTTAAGCATTGTGAATTGAGTTACCTGTTGAAGGGCATAGTGCCTAACTCTCAGTGTTTTTATGGGTGGAGCAACCTCAAGCTTGAGCAAAATGACCTCTTTGAAGTCAATGGAACCAGCACTACATCTCTTGGAAGAGAAGTATGAATGTTAGAAGCAGGAGGGTCAAGCACATTGTTTTCTAAGGCGAATTGATATACTGCTTTAAAGGAATAATGATTACAACTAAGTGTTTTCAAGGATGTGGAAAATCACCTTTGTGCAACATCACCACTCTGAAGAGAATGGAAGAAGTTCTGAGGCCCTTCTCAGAAAATTCTTTAGGTTGGAAGCAAGTGGTTCCAGCAACTTGCGTAACAGTGTGAGTAGAGTGAAGTTTACAAGGAAGACCACCTACCTCTCACGGTTTGAAAGTGTGAGGAACTTGATTTTGGGGGAAAATGGCCTGTGTCCATGAAGGGAAGTATTACTGTATGTCTGTAGGACAACCACAAATGTTACAAGAAAGATGCTCTAGCACTTTGTTCAGCAGCTTCAAGTGATGTAGCATGCAAAAGGTACACTGCCTATCTGTCAGGGTTTGACAGTGTGAGCAATTCCATCTTTGTGCCAATAGACCCTTTCCACTGAATGGAACAGGCACTGTGTCTCTTGCAAGCAGGTGTCAGGGTTCCCAGCAGGAGTGCAAGCACATTGTTTCCCTGTGAGATTTGCATTAGCATGTGAAAGGAGTGCTTGCCAAATGAAAGCCTTTGACAAGGGAGAATCATTCACTCCTTGAAAAATACCCATTTCCGAGGAAATAGATCAACACTTGTAGCTCAGAGCAGGATGCAATGTGTGAGAGGCAGGAATAGTTTGCAACTTGTCTCCCTATGAGAAATGAGTTACCTGTTGAAAGGAATACTGGCTACCCCTGAGGTTTTTCATGTGTGAGGAACACCACCGTTCGGCCAAAATGCTGCATTCAACTGAATGGAACCAGAACAGTTGAGGATGCATGAAAACCATTCATTCCAGCAGCAAGAGGGTCTGTAATGTTGTTTAAAAGTGAGAATTGAGTGAGCTTTACAAAGGAATGCGACCTGTCTCTCAGGCTTTTACAGTGTGAAAAAGATTATCTTTGTGCAAAATAGATATTTCAATGGAAGGAAGAAGCACTGTTTCCCCTGTAAGAGAAGCATAAGTGTTACAAGCAAGAGGGTCAAGCACCTTGTTAAGCATGGCGAATTGAGTTACCTGTTTAAGGCAATACTGCCTAACTCTCAGTGTTTTCAGGGGGAGGAACATCAATGTGCTGCTAAATAGCTCCTTTCAAGTGAATGGAGGCATACTGTAGGTCCTCTAAGACAATCATTAATGGTAGAAGCAAGAGGGTCTAGCACCCTGTTAAGCATTGTGAATTGAGTTCCCTGTTGAAGGGCATAGTGCCTAACTCTCAGTGTTTTTATGGGTGGAGGAACCTCAAGCTTGAGCAAAAAGACCTCTTTCAAGTCAATGGAACCAGCACTACATCTCTTGGAAGAGAAGTATGAATGTTAGAACCAGGAGGGTCAAGCACCTTGTTTTCTAAGGCGAATTGATATACTGCTTTAAAGGAATAATGATTACAACTAAGTGTTTTCAAGGATGTGGAAAATCACCTTTGTGCAACATCACCACTCTGAAGAGAATGGAAGAAGTTCTGAGGCCCTTCTCAGAAAATTCTTTAGGTTGGAAGCAAGTCGGTCCAGCAACTTGTGTAACAGTGTGAGTAGAGTGAAGTTTACAAGGAAGACCACCTACCTCTCACGGTTTGAAAGTGTGAGGAACTTGATTTTCGGGCAAAATGGCCTGTGTCCATGAAGGGAAGTATTACTGCATGTCTTGTAGCACAACCAAAAATGTTACAAGAAAGATGCTCTAGCACTTTGTTCAGCAGCTTCAAGTGATGTAGCATGCAAAAGGTACACTGCCTATCTGTCAGGGTTTGACAGTGTGAGCAATTCCATCTTTGTGCCAATAGACCCTTTCCACTGAATGGAACAGGCACTGTGTCTCTTGCAAGCAGGTGTCAGGGTTCCCAGCAGGAGTTGCAAGCACATTGTTTCCCTGTGAGATTTGCATTAGCATGTGAAAGGAGTGCTTGCCAAATGAAAGCCTTTGACAAGGGAGAATCATTCACTCCTTGAAAAATGCCCACTTGTGAGGAAATAGTCCAACACTTGTAGCTCAGAGCAGGATGCAATGTGTGAGAGGCAGGAATAGTTTGCAACTTGTCTCCTTATGAGAAATGAGTTACCTGTTGAAAGGAATACTGGCTACGCCTGAGGTTTTTCATGTGTGAGGAACACCACAGTTCGGCCCAATAGCTGCATTCAACTGAATGGAACCAGAACAGTTGAGGACGCATGAAAACCATTCATTCCAGCAGCAAGAGGGTCTGGAATGTTGTTTAAAAGTGAGAATTGAGGGAGCTTTACAAAGGAATGCTACCTGTCTCTCAGGCTTTTACAGTGTGAAAAAGATTATCTTTGTGCAAAGTAGCCGTTTCAATGGAAGGAAGAAGCACTGTTTCCCCTGTAAGAGAAGCATAAGTGTTACAAGCAAGAGGGTCAAGCACCTTGTTAAGCA
This sequence comes from Castor canadensis, assembly GCF_047511655.1. Classification (NCBI taxonomy): domain Eukaryota; kingdom Metazoa; phylum Chordata; class Mammalia; order Rodentia; family Castoridae; genus Castor; species Castor canadensis. Next base: position 71,926,354 of record NC_133389.1, read on the forward strand.
TGGCGAATTGAGTTATATGTTTAAGGCAATACTGCCTAACTCTCAGTGTTTTCAGGGGGAGGAACATCAATGTGCTGCTAAATAGCTCCTTTCAAGTGAATGGAGGCATACTGTAGGTCTTCTAAGACAATCATTAATGGTAGAAGCAAGTGGGTCTAGCACCCTGTTAAGCATTGTGAATTGAGTTACCTGTTGAAGGGCATAGTGCCTAACTCTCAGTGTTTTTATGGGTGGAGGAACCTCAAGCTTGAGCAAAATGACCTCTTTCAAGTCAATAGAACCAGCACTACATCTCTTGGAAGAGAAGTATGAATGTTAGAAGCAGGAGGGTCAAGCACCTTGTTTTCTAAGGCGAATTGATATACTGCTTTAAAGGAATAATGCCTACAACTCAGTGTTTTCATGGGTGAGGAATACGACCTTTGTGCAAAATAACCCCCTTAGACACACTGTTGATGTCGTGAGAAAATCATTAATGTTAGAAAGAAAAGGGTCTACCACCTTGTTCAGCATTGTGAACTGAGTTAGCTGGGTAAAGGAATACTGCCTACCTCTCAGCGTTTTCATGGGTGAGGAACACAACTGTTGCAAAATATTCCATGCAAGCGAATGGAAGATTCCTGGTAGCACTTGTAAGAGAGTCATGAATGTTTGAAGCAACAAGGTCTAGCAAGTTGTATAGCATTCGAATTGACTTAGCTGTTAAAAGGAATACTGCCTTCTTCTCAGAGTTTTCGGGGTCAGGAACCTCACCTTTGTGCAAAATTGCCTCTGTGAAGTGAATGGAGAAACACTGTAGCTCCTGTAAGAAAACCATTAATGTTAGAAGGAAGAGGGTCAAGCACCTTCTTCAGCTTTGGGAATTGAGTGAGTTGTTTAATGGAATACCACCTACCTCTCAGCTTTTTCAGGGATGAGGTCTACCAGGTGTTTTCAAAATTGCCCCATTCGAGTGAATGGAAGCTGCACTGTAGGTCTTATAAGAGAGACATTACTGTTAACAGGAAGAGGGCCTAGCACTCTGTTGAAGATTCTCAACTGTGTTAGCTGTTGAAGGACATACTGATATCTCTCAGTGTTTTTATGTGTGAGAACCTTCAACTTTGTGCAAACTCTCCTGTGTCAAGTGACTGCACCCAGCGCTGCAGGTGTTCTGAGAAAAGTATGATTGTTACAAGCAGGAGGGTGAAGCACCTTGTCTTTGGATGAGACTTGAGTAACTTGCTTCAAGGAATACTGCCTACCACTCAGTGTTTTCAAGGATGTGGAAAATCACCTTTGTGCAACACCACCCCTTTGAAGAGAATGGAAGAAGTTCTGAGGCCCTTCTCAGAAAATTCTTTAGGTTGGAAGCAAGTCGGTCCAGCAACTTGTCTAACAGTGTGAGTAGAGTGAAGTTTACAAGGAAGACCACATACTTCTCACTGTTTGAAAGTGTGAGGAAATTGATTTTGGGGCAAAATGGTCTGTGTCCATGAAGTTAAGTATTACTGTATGTCTGTAGGACAACCACAAATGTTACAAAAAAGATGCTCTAGCACCCTGTTAAGCATTGTGAATTGAGTTACCTGTTGAAGGGCATAGTGCCTAACTCTCAGTGTTTTTATGGGTGGAGCAACCTCAAGCTTGAGCAAAATGACCTCTTTGAAGTCAATGGAACCAGCACTACATCTCTTGGAAGAGAAGTATGAATGTTAGAAGCAGGAGGGTCAAGCACATTGTTTTCTAAGGCGAATTGATATACTGCTTTAAAGGAATAAAGCCTACAACTCAGTGTTTTCAAGGATGTAAAAAATCACCTTTGTGCAACACCACCCCTTTGAAGAGAATGGAAGAAGTTCTGAGGCCCTTATCAGAAAATTCTTTAGGTTGGAAGTAAGTCGGTCCAGCAACTTGTGTAACAGTGTGAGTAGAGTGAAGTTTACAAGGAAGACCACCTACCTCTCACGGTTTGAAAGTGTGAGGAACTTGATTTTCGGGCAAAATGGCCTGTGTCCATGAAGGGAAGTATTACTGCATGTCTTGTAGCACAACCAAAAATGTTACAAGAAAGATGCTCTAGCACTTTGTTCAGCAGCTTCAAGTGATGTAGCATGCAAAAGGTACACTGCCTATCTGTCAGGGTTTGACAGTGTGAGCAATTCCATCTTTGTGCCAATAGACCCTTTCCACTGAATGGAACAGGCACTGTGTCTCTTGCAAGCAGGTGTCAGGGTTCCCAGCAGGAGTTGCAAGCACATTGTTTCCCTGTGAGATTTGCATTAGCATGTGAAAGGAGTGCTTGCCAAATGAAAGCCTTTGACAAGGGAGAATCATTCACTCCTTGAAAAATGCCCACTTGTGAGGAAATAGTCCAACACTTGTAGCTCAGAGCAGGATGCAATGTGTGAGAGGCAGGAATAGTTTGCAACTTGTCTCCTTATGAGAAATGAGTTACCTGTTGAAAGGAATACTGGCTACGCCTGAGGTTTTTCATGTGTGAGGAACACCACAGTTCGGCCCAATAGCTGCATTCAACTGAATGGAACCAGAACAGTTGAGGACGCATGAAAACCATTCATTCCAGCAGCAAGAGGGTCTGGAATGTTGTTTAAAAGTGAGAATTGAGGGAGCTTTACAAAGGAATGCTACCTGTCTCTCAGGCTTTTACAGTGTGAAAAAGATTATCTTTGTGCAAAGTAGCCGTTTCAATGGAAGGAAGAAGCACTGTTTCCCCTGTAAGAGAAGCATAAGTGTTAAAAGCAAGAGGGTCAAGCACCTTGTTAAGCATGGCGAATTGAGTTACATGTTTAAGGCAATACTGCCTAACTCTCAGTGTTTTCAGGGGGAGGAACATCAATGTGCTGCTAAATAGCTCCTTTCAAGTGAATGGAGGCATACTGTAGGTCTTCTAAGACAATCATTAATGGTAGAAGCAAGTGGGTCTAGCACCCTGTTAAGCATTGTGAATTGAGTTACCTGTTGAAGGGCATAGTGCCTAACTCTCAGTGTTTTTATGGGTGGAGGAACCTCAAGCTTGAGCAAAATGACCTCTTTCAAGTCAATAGAACCAGCACTACATCTCTTGGAAGAGAAGTATGAATGTTAGAAGCAGGAGGGTCAAGCACCTTGTTTTCTAAGGCGAATTGATATACTGCTTTAAAGGAATAATGCCTACAACTCAGTGTTTTCATGGGTGATGAATACGACCTTTGTGCAAAATAACCCCCTTAGACACACTGTTGATGTCGTGAGAAAATCATTAACGTTAGAAAGAAAAGGGTCTACCACCTTGTTCAGCATTGTGAACTGAGTTAGCTGGGTAAAGGAATACTGCCTACCTCTCAGCGTTTTCATGGGTGAGGAACACAACTGTTGCAAAATATTCCATGCAAGCGAATGGAAGATTCCTGGTAGCACTTGTAAGAGAGTCATGAATGTTTGAAGCAACAAGGTCTAGCAAGTTGTATAGCATTCGAATTGACTTAGCTGTTAAAAGGAATACTGCCTTCTTCTTAGAGTTTTCGGGGTCAGGAACCTCACCTTTGTGCAAAATTGCCTCTGTGAAGTGAATGGAGAAACACTGTAGCTCCTGTAAGAAAACCATTAATGTTAGAAGGAAGAGGGTCAAGCACCTTCTTCAGCTTTGGGAATTGAGTGAGTTGTTTAATGGAATACCACCTACCTCTCAGCTTTTTCAGGGATGAGGTCTACCAGGTGTTTTCAAAATTGCCCCATTCGAGTGAATGGAAGCTGCACTGTAGGTCTTATAAGAGAGACATTACTGTTAACAGGAAGAGGGCCTAGCACTCTGTTGAAGATTCTCAACTGTGTTAGCTGTTGAAGGACATACTGATATCTCTCAGTGTTTTTATGTGTGAGAACCTTCAACTTTGTGCAAACTCTCCTGTGTCAAGTGACTGCACCCAGCGCTGCAGGTGTTCTGAGAAAAGTATGATTGTTACAAGCAGGAGGGTGAAGCACCTTGTCTTTGGATGAGACTTGAGTAACTTGCTTCAAGGAATACTGCCTACCACTCAGTGTTTTCAAGGATGTGGAAAATCACCTTTGTGCAACACCACCCCTTTGAAGAGAATGGAAGAAGTTCTGAGGCCCTTCTCAGAAAATTCTTTAGGTTGGAAGCAAGTCGGTCCAGCAACTTGTCTAACAGTGTGAGTAGAGTGAAGTTTACAAGGAAGACCACATACTTCTCACTGTTTGAAAGTGTGAGGAAATTGATTTTGGGGCAAAATGGTCTGTGTCCATGAAGTTAAGTATTACTGTATGTCTGTAGGACAACCACAAATGTTACAAAAAAGATGCTCTAGCACCCTGTTAAGCATTGTGAATTGAGTTACCTGTTGAAGGGCATAGTGCCTAACTCTCAGTGTTTTTATGGGTGGAGCAACCTCAAGCTTGAGCAAAATGACCTCTTTGAAGTCAATGGAACCAGCACTACATCTCTTGGAAGAGAAGTATGAATGTTAGAAGCAGGAGGGTCAAGCACATTGTTTTCTAAGGAGAATTGATATACTGCTTTAAAGGAATAAAGCCTACAACTCAGTGTTTTCAAGGATGTAAAAAATCACCTTTGTGCAACACCACCCCTTTGAAGAGAATGGAAGAAGTTCTGAGGCCCTTATCAGAAAATTCTTTAGGTTGGAAGTAAGTCGGTCCAGCAACTTGTGTAACAGTGTGAGTAGAGTGAAGTTTACAAGGAAGACCACCTACCTCTCACGGTTTGAAAGTGTGAGGAACTTGATTTTCGGGCAAAATGGCCTGTGTCCATGAAGGGAAGTATTACTGCATGTCTTGTAGCACAACCAAAAATGTTACAAGAAAGATGCTCTAGCACTTTGTTCAGCAGCTTCAAGTGATGTAGCATGCAAAAGGTACCACTGCCTATCTGTCAGGGTTTGACAGTGTGAGCAATTCCATCTTTGTGCCAATAGACCCTTTCCACTGAATGGAACAGGCACTGTGTCTCTTGCAAGCAGGTGTCAGGGTTCCCAGCAGGAGTTGCAAGCACATTGTTTCCCTGTGAGATTTGCATTAGCATGTGAAAGGAGTGCTTGCCAAATGAAAGCCTTTGACAAGGGAGAATCATTCACTCCTTGAAAAATGCCCACTTGTGAGGAAATAGTCCAACACTTGTAGCTCAGAGCAGGATGCAATGTGTGAGAGGCAGGAATAGTTTGCAACTTGTCTCCTTATGAGAAATGAGTTACCTGTTGAAAGGAATACTGGCTACGCCTGAGGTTTTTCATGTGTGAGGAACACCACAGTTCGACCCAATAGCTGCATTCAACTGAATGGAACCAGAACAGTTGAGGACACATGAAAACCATTCATTCCAGCAGCAAGAGGGTCTGTAATGTTGTTTAAAAGTGAGAATTGAGGGAGCTTTACAAAGGAATGCTACCTGTCTCTCAGGCTTTTACAGTGTGAAAAAGATTATCTTTGTGCAAAGTAGCCGCTTCAATGGAAGGAAGAAGCACTGTTTCCCCTGTAAGAGAAGCATAAGTGTTAAAAGCAAGAGGGTCAAGCACCTTGTTAAGCATGGCGAATTGAGTTACATGTTTAAGGCAATACTGCCTAACTCTCAGTGTTTTCAGGGGGAGGAACATCAATTTGCTGCTAAATAGCTCCTTTCAAGTGAATGGAGGCATACTGTAGGTCTTCTAAGACAATCATTAATGGTAGAAGCAAGTGGGTCTAGCACCCTGTTAAGCATTGTGAATTGAGTTACCTGTTGAAGGGCATAGTGCCTAACTCTCAGTGTTTTTATGGGTGGAGGAACCTCAAGCTTGAGCAAAATGACCTCTTTCAAGTCAATAGAACCAGCACTACATCTCTTGGAAGAGAAGTATGAATGTTAGAAGCAGGAGGGTCAAGCACCTTGTTTTCTAAGGCGAATTGATATACTGCTTTAAAGGAATAATGCCTACAACTCAGTGTTTTCATGGGTGATGAATACGACCTTTGTGCAAAATAACCCCCTTAGACACACTGTTGATGTCGTGAGAAAATCATTAACGTTAGAAAGAAAAGGGTCTACCACCTTGTTCAGCATTGTGAACTGAGTTAGCTGGGTAAAGGAATACTGCCTACCTCTCAGCGTTTTCATGGGTGAGGAACACAACTGTTGCAAAATATTCCATGCAAGCGAATGGAAGATTCCTGGTAGCTCTTGTAAAAGAGTCATGAATGTTTGAAGCACGGGGTCTACCAAGTTGTTTAGCATGGTGAATTTACTTAGCTATTTAAAGGAATACGGCCTACTTCTCAGAGTTTTCGGGCTCAGGAACCTCACCTTTGTGGAAAATTGCCTCTGTGAAGTGAATGGAGAAACACTGTAGCTCTTGTAAGAAAACCATTAATGTTACAAGGAAGAGGGACAAGCACCTTCTTCAGCTTTGGGAATTGAGTGAGTTGTTTAATGGAATACCACCTACCTCTCAGCTTTTTCAGGGATGAGGACTACCAGGTGTTTTCAAAATTGCCCCATTCGAGTGAATGGAAGCTGCACTGTAGGCCTTACAAGAGAGACATTACTGTTAACAGGAAGAGGACCTAGCACTCTGTTGAGGATTCTCAACTGAGTTAGCTGTTGAAGGACATACTGATACCTCTCGGTGTTTTTATGTGTGAGAACCTTCAACTTTGTGCAAACTCTCCTGTGTCAAGTGACTGCACCCAGCGCTGCAGGTGTTGTGAGAAAAGTATGAACGTTACAAGCGGGAGGGTGAAGCACCTTGTCTTTGGATGAGACTTGAGTAACTTGCTTCAAGGAATACTGCCTACCACTCAGTGTTTTCAAGGATGTGCAAAATCACCTTTGTGCAACATCACCCCTTTGAACAGAATGGAAGAAGTTCTGAGGCCCTTCTCAGAAAATTCTTTAGGTTGGAAGCAAGTCGGTCCAGCAACTTGCGTAACAGTGTGAGTAGAGTGAAGTTGACAAGGAAGACCACCTACCTCTCACGGTTTGAAAGTGTGAGGAACTTGATTTTCGGGCAAAATGGCCTGTGTCCATGAAGGGAAGTATTACTGCATGTCTTGTAGCACAACCAAAAATGTTACAAGAAAGATGCTCTAGCACTTTGTTCAGCAGCTTCAAGTGATGTAGCATGCAAAAGGTACACTGCCTATCTGTCAGGGTTTGACAGTGTGAGCAATTCCATCTTTGTGCCAATAGACCCTTTCCACTGAATGGAACAGGCACTGTGTCTCTTGCAAGCAGGTGTCAGGGTTCCCAGCAGGAGTTGCAAGCACATTGTTTCCCTGTGAGATTTGCATTAGCATGTGAAAGGAGTGCTTGCCAAATGAAAGCCTTTGACAAGGGAGAATCATTCACTCCTTGAAAAATGCCCACTTGTGAGGAAATAGTCCAACACTTGTAGCTCAGAGCAGGATGCAATGTGTGAGAGGCAGGAATAGTTTGCAACTTGTCTCCTTATGAGAAATGAGTTACCTGTTGAAAGGAATACTGACTACCCCTGAGTCTTTTCATGAGTGAAGAACACCACCGTTTGGCCAAATAGCTGCATTCATTTGAATGGAATCAGAACAGTTGAGGATGCATGAAAACCATTCATTCCAGCAGCAAGAGGGTCTGGAATGTTGTTTATAAGTGAGAATTGTGTGAGCTTTACAAAGGAATGCTACCTCTCTCTCAGGCTTTTACAATGTGAAGAAGATTATCTTTGTGCAAAATAGCCGTTTCAACGGGACGAAGAAGCACTGTTTCCCCTGTAAGAGAAGCATAAGTGTTACAAGCAAGAGGGTCAAGCACCTTGTTAAGCATGGCGAATTGAGTTACCTGTTTAAGGCAATACTGCCTAACTCTCAGTGTTTTCAGGGGGAGGAACATCAATGTGCTGCTAAATAGCTCCTTTCAAGTGAATGGAGGCATACTATAGGTGTTCTAAGACAATCATTAATGGTACAAGCAAGAGGGTCTAGCACCCTGTTAAGCATTGTGAATTGAGTTCCCTGTTGAAGGGCATAGTGCCTAACTCTCAGTGTTTTTATGGGTGGAGGAACCTCAAGCTTGAGCAAAATGACCTCTTTCAAGTCAATGGAACCAGCACTTCATCTCTTGGAAGAGAAGTATGAATGTTAGAAGGAGGAGGGTCAAGCACCTTGTTTTCTAAGGCGAATTGATATACTGCTTTAAAGGAATAATGCCTACAACTCAGTGTTTTCATGGGTGAGGAATACCACCTTTCTGAAAAATAACCCAATTAGTCACACTGTTGATGTCATGAGAAAATCATTAACGTTAGAAAGAAAAGGTTCTACCACCTTGTTCAGCATTGTGTACTGAGTTAGCTGGGTAAAGGAATACTGTCTACCTCTTAGCGTTTTCATGGGTGAGGAACACACCTGTTGCAAAATATCCCATGCAATCGAATTTAAGATTCCTGGTAGCTCTTGTAAAAGAGTCATGAATGTTTGAAGCAACGGGGTCTACCAAGTTGTTTAGCATGGTGAATTTACTTAGCTATTTAAAGGAATACGGCCTACTTCTCAGAGTTTTCGGGCTCAGGAACCTCACCTTTGTGGAAAATTGCCTCTGTGAAATGAATGGAGAAACACTGTAGCTCTTGTAAGAAAACCATTAATGTTACAAGGAAGAGGGACAAGCACCTTCTTCAGCTTTGGGAATTGAGTGAGTTGTTTAATGGAATACCACCTACCTCTCAGCTTTTTCAGGGATGAGGACTACCAGGTGTTTTCAAAATTGCCCCATTCGAGTGAATGGAAGCTGCACTGTAGGCCTTACAAGAGAGACATTACTGTTAACAGGAAGAGGACCTAGCACTCTGTTGAGGATTCTCAACTGAGTTAGCTGTTGAAGGACATACTGATACCTCTCGGTGTTTTTATGTGTGAGAACCTTCAACTTTGTGCAAACTCTCCTGTGTCAAGTGACTGCACCCAGCGCTGCAGGTGTTGTGAGAAAAGTATGAATGTTACAAGCGGGAGGGTGAAGCACCTTGTCTTTGGATGAGACTTGAGTAACTTGCTTCAAGGAATACTGCCTACCACTCAGTGTTTTCAAGGATGTGCAAAATCACCTTTGTGCAACATCACCCCTTTGAACAGAATGGAAGAAGTTCTGAGGCCCTTCTCAGAAAATTCTTTAGGTTGGAAGCAAGTCGGTCCAGGAACTTGCGTAACAGTGTGAGTAGAGTGAAGTTTACAAGGAAGACCACCTACCTCTCACGGTTTGAAAGTGTGAGGAACTTGATTTTGGGGCAAAATGGCCTGTGTCCATGAAGGGAAGGATTACTGGATGTCTGTAGGACAACCACAAATGTTACAAGAAAGATGCTCTAGCACTTTGTTCAGCAGCTTCAAGTGATGTAGCATGCAAAAGGAACACTGCCTATCTGTCAGGGTTTGACAGTGTGAGCAATTCCATCTTTGTGCCAATGGACCCTTTCCACTGAATGGAACAGGCACTATGTCTCTTGCAAGCAGATGTCAGGGTTCGCAGAAGGAGTTGCAGGCACATTGTTTCCCTGTGAAAGTTGAATTAGCATGTGAAAGGAGTGCTGGCCAAATGAAAGCCTTTGACAATGGAGAATCATTCACTCCTTGAAAAATACCGACTTCTGAGGAAATAGACCAACACTTGTAGCTCAGAGCAGGATGCAATGTGTGAGAGGCAGGAATAGTTTGCAACTTTGTCTCCCTATGAGAAATGAGTTACCTGTTGAAAGGAATACTGGCTACGCCTGAGGTTTTTCATGTGTGAGGAACACCACGGTTCGGCCAAATAGCTGCTTTCAACTGAATGGAATCAGAACAGTTGAGGATGCATGAAAACCATACATTCCAGCAGCAAGAGGGTCTGGAATGTTGTTTAAAAGTGAGAATTGAGTGAGCTTTACAAAGGAATGCGACCTGTCTCTCAGGCTTTTACAGTGTGAAGAAGATTATCTTTGTGCAAAATAGCCTTTTCAATGGAAGGAAGAAGCACTGTTTCCCCTGTAAGAGAAGCATAAGTGTTACAAGCAAGAGGGTCAAGCACCTTGTTAAGCATGGCGAATTGAGTTACCTGTTTAAGGCAATATTGCCTAACTCTCAGTGTTTTCAGGGGGAGGAACATCAATGTGCTGCTAAATAGCTCCTTTCAAGTGAATGGAGGCATACTGTAGGTCTTCTAAGACAATCATTAATGGTAGAAGCAAGAGGGTCTAGCACCCTGTTAAGCATTGTGAATTGAGTTACCTATTGAAGGGCATAGTGCCTAATTCTCAGTGTTTTTATGGGTGGAGGAACCTCAAGCTTGAGCAAAAAGACCTCTTTCAAGTCAATGGAACCAGCACTACATCTCTTGGAAGAGAAGTATGAATGTTAGAAGCAGGAGGGTCAAGCACCTTGTTTTCTAAGGCGAATTGATATACTGCTTTAAAGGAATAATGATTACAACTAAGTGTTTTCAAGGATGTGGAAAATCACCTTTGTGCAACATCACCACTCTGAAGAGAATGGAAGAAGTTCTGAGGCCCTTCTCAGAAAATTCTTTAGGTTGGAAGCAAGTGGTTCCAGCAACTTGCGTAACAGTGTGAGTAGAGTGAAGTTTACAAGGAAGACCACCTACCTCTCACGGTTTGAAAGTGTGAGGAACTTGATTTTGGGGCAAAATGGCCTGTGTCCATGAAGGGAAGTATTACTGTATGTCTGTAGGACAACCACAAATGTTACAAGAAAGATGCTCTAGCACTTTGTTCAGCAGCTTCAAGTGATGTAGCATGCAAAAGGTACACTGCCTATCTGTCAGGGTTTGACAGTGTGAGCAATTCCATCTTTGTGCCAATAGACCCTTTCCACTGAATGGAACAGGCACTGTGTCTCTTGCAAGCAGGTGTCAGGGTTCCCAGCAGGAGTTGCAAGCACATTGTTTCCCTGTGAGATTTGCATTAGCATGTGAAAGGAGTGCTTGCCAAATGAAAGCCTTTGACAAGGGAGAATCATTCACTCCTTGAAAAATACCCATTTCCGAGGAAATAGATCAACACTTGTAGCTCAGAGCAGGATGCAATGTGTGAGAGGCAGGAATAGTTTGCAACTTGTCTCCCTATGAGAAATGAGTTACCTGTTGAAAGGAATACTGGCTACCCCTGAGGTTTTTCATGTGTGAGGAACACCACGGTTCGGCCAAATAGCTGCTTTCAACTGAATGGAATCAGAACAGTTGAGGATGCATGAAAACCATACATTCCAGCAGCAAGAGGGTCTGGAATGTTGTTTAAAAGTGAGAATTGAGTGAGCTTTACAAAGGAATGCGACCTGTCTCTCAGGCTTTTACAGTGTGAAGAAGATTATCTTTGTGCAAAATAGCCTTTTCAATGGAAGGAAGAAGCACTGTTTCCCCTGTAAGAGAAGCATAAGTGTTACAAGCAAGAGGGTCAAGCACCTTGTTAAGCATGGCGAATTGAGTTACCTGTTTAAGGCAATATTGCCTAACTCTCAGTGTTTTCAGGGGGAGGAACATCAATGTGCTGCTAAATAGCTCCTTTCAAGTGAATGGAGGCATACTGTAGGTCTTCTAAGACAATCATTAATGGTAGAAGCAAGAGGGTCTAGCACCCTGTTAAGCATTGTGAATTGAGTTACCTGTTGAAGGGCATAGTGCCTAATTCTCAGTGTTTTTATGGGTGGAGGAACCTCAAGCTTGAGCAAAAAGACCTCTTTCAAGTCAATGGAACCAGCACTACATCTCTTGGAAGAGAAGTATGAATGTTAGAAGCAGGAGGGTCAAACACCTTGTTTTCTAAGGCGAATTGATATACTGCTTTAAAGGAATAATGATTACAACTAAGTGTTTTCAAGGATGTGGAAAATCACCTTTGTGCAACATCACCACTCTGAAGAGAATGGAAGAAGTTCTGAGGCCCTTCTCAGAAAATTCTTTAGGTTGGAAGCAAGTGGTTCCAGCAACTTGCGTAACAGTGTGAGTAGAGTGAAGTTTACAAGGAAGACCACCTACCTCTCACGGTTTGAAAGTGTGAGGAACTTGATTTTGGGGCAAAATGGCCTGTGTCCATGAAGGGAAGTATTACTGTATGTCTGTAGGACAACCACAAATGTTACAAGAAAGATGCTCTAGCACTTTGTTCAGCAGCTTCAAGTGATGTAGCATGCAAAAGGTACACTGCCTATCTGTCAGGGTTTGACAGTGTGAGCAATTCCATCTTTGTGCCAATAGACCCTTTCCACTGAATGGAACAGGCACTGTGTCTCTTGCAAGCAGGTGTCAGGGTTCCCAGCAGGAGTTGCAAGCACATTGTTTCCCTGTGAGATTTGCATTAGCATGTGAAAGGAGTGCTTGCCAAATGAAAGCCTTTGACAAGGGAGAATCATTCACTCCTTGAAAAATACCCATTTCCGAGGAAATAGATCAACACTTGTAGCTCAGAGCAGGATGCAATGTGTGAGAGGCAGGAATAGTTTGCAACTTGTCTCCCTATGAGAAATGAGTTACCTGTTGAAAGGAATACTGGCTACCCCTGAGGTTTTTCATGTGTGAGGAACACCACCGTTCGGCCAAAATGCTGCATTCAACTGAATGGAACCAGAACAGTTGAGGATGCATGAAAACCATTCATTCCAGCAGCAAGAGGGTCTGTAATGTTGTTTAAAAGTGAGAATTGAGTGAGCTTTACAAAGGAATGCGACCTGTCTCTCAGGCTTTTACAGTGTGAAAAAGATTATCTTTGTGCAAAATAGATATTTCAATGGAAGGAAGAAGCACTGTTTCCCCTGTAAGAGAAGCATAAGTGTTACAAGCAAGAGGGTCAAGCACCTTGTTAAGCATGGCGAATTGAGTTACCTGTTTAAGGCAATACTGCCTAACTCTCAGTGTTTTCAGGGGGAGGAACATCAATGTGCTGCTAAATAGCTCCTTTCAAGTGAATGGAGGCATACTGTAGGTCCTCTAAGACAATCATTAATGGTAGAAGCAAGAGGGTCTAGCACCCTGTTAAGCATTGTGAATTGAGTTCCCTGTTGAAGGGCATAGTGCCTAACTCTCAGTGTTTTTATGGGTGGAGGAACCTCAAGCTTGAGCAAAAAGACCTTTTTCAAGTCAATGGAACCAGCACTACATCTCTTGGAAGAGAAGTATGAATGTTAGAACCAGGAGGGTCAAGCACCTTGTTTTCTAAGGCGAATTGATATACTGCTTTAAAGGAATAATGATTACAACTAAGTGTTTTCAAGGATGTGGAAAATCACCTTTGTGCAACATCACCACTCTGAAGAGAATGGAAGAAGTTCTGAGGCCCTTCTCAGAAAATTCTTTAGGTTGGAAGCAAGTCGGTCCAGCAACTTGTGTAACAGTGTGAGTAGAGTGAAGTTTACAAGGAAGACCACCTACCTCTCACGGTTTGAAAGTGTGAGGAACTTGATTTTCGGGCAAAATGGCCTGTGTCCATGAAGGGAAGTATTACTGCATGTCTTGTAGCACAACCAAAAATGTTACAAGAAAGATGCTCTAGCACTTTGTTCAGCAGCTTCAAGTGATGTAGCATGCAAAAGGTACACTGCCTATCTGTCAGGGTTTGACAGTGTGAGCAATTCCATCTTTGTGCCAATAGACCCTTTCCACTGAATGGAACAGGCACTGTGTCTCTTGCAAGCAGGTGTCAGGGTTCCCAGCAGGAGTTGCAAGCACATTGTTTCCCTGTGAGATTTGCATTAGCATGTGAAAGGAGTGCTTGCCAAATGAAAGCCTTTGACAAGGGAGAATCATTCACTCCTTGAAAAATGCCCACTTGTGAGGAAATAGTCCAACACTTGTAGCTCAGAGCAGGATGCAATGTGTGAGAGGCAGGAATAGTTTGCAACTTGTCTCCTTATGAGAAATGAGTTACCTGTTGAAAGGAATACTGGCTACGCCTGAGGTTTTTCATGTGTGAGGAACACCACAGTTCGGCCCAATAGCTGCATTCAACTGAATGGAACCAGAACAGTTGAGGACGCATGAAAACCATTCATTCCAGCAGCAAGAGGGTCTGGAATGTTGTTTAAAAGTGAGAATTGAGGGAGCTTTACAAAGGAATGCTACCTGTCTCTCAGGCTTTTACAGTGTGAAAAAGATTATCTTTGTGCAAAGTAGCCGTTTCAATGGAAGGAAGAAGCACTGTTTCCCCTGTAAGAGAAGCATAAGTGTTACAAGCAAGAGGGTCAAGCACCTTGTTAAGCATGGCGAATTGAGTTATATGTTTAAGGCAATACTGCCTAACTCTCAGTGTTTTCAGGGGGAGGAACATCAATGTGCTGCTAAATAGCTCCTTTCAAGTGAATGGAGGCATACTGTAGGTCTTCTAAGACAATCATTAATGGTAGAAGCAAGTGGGTCTAGCACCCTGTTAAGCATTGTGAATTGAGTTACCTGTTGAAGGGCATAGTGCCTAACTCTCAGTGTTTTTATGGGTGGAGGAACCTCAAGCTTGAGCAAAATGACCTCTTTCAAGTCAATAGAACCAGCACTACATCTCTTGGAAGAGAAGTATGAATGTTAGAAGCAGGAGGGTCAAGCACCTTGTTTTCTAAGGCGAATTGATATACTGCTTTAAAGGAATAATGCCTACAACTCAGTGTTTTCATGGGTGAGGAATACGACCTTTGTGCAAAATAACCCCCTTAGACACACTGTTGATGTCGTGAGAAAATCATTAACGTTAGAAAGAAAAGGGTCTACCACCTTGTTCAGCATTGTGAACTGAGTTAGCTGGGTAAAGGAATACTGCCTACCTCTCAGCGTTTTCATGGGTGAGGAACACAACTGTTGCAAAATATTCCATGCAAGCGAATGGAAGATTCCTGGTAGCACTTGTAAGAGAGTCATGAATGTTTGAAGCAACAAGGTCTAGCAAGTTGTATAGCATTCGAATTGACTTAGCTGTTAAAAGGAATACTGCCTTCTTCTCAGAGTTTTCGGGGTCAGGAACCTCACCTTTGTGCAAAATTGCCTCTGTGAAGTGAATGGAGAAACACTGTAGCTCCTGTAAGAAAACCATTAATGTTAGAAGGAAGAGGGTCAAGCACCTTCTTCAGCTTTGGGAATTGAGTGAGTTGTTTAATGGAATACCACCTACCTCTCAGCTTTTTCAGGGATGAGGTCTACCAGGTGTTTTCAAAATTGCCCCATTCGAGTGAATGGAAGCTGCACTGTAGGTCTTATAAGAGAGACATTACTGTTAACAGGAAGAGGGCCTAGCACTCTGTTGAAGATTCTCAACTGTGTTAGCTGTTGAAGGACATACTGATATCTCTCAGTGTTTTTATGTGTGAGAACCTTCAACTTTGTGCAAACTCTCCTGGGTCAAGTGACTGCACCCAGCGCTGCAGGTGTTCTGAGAAAAGTATGATTGTTACAAGCAGGAGGGTGAAGCACCTTGTCTTTGGATGAGACTTGAGTAACTTGCTTCAAGGAATACTGCCTACCACTCAGTGTTTTCAAGGATGTGGAAAATCACCTTTGTGCAACACCACCCCTTTGAAGAGAATGGAAGAAGTTCTGAGGCCCTTCTCAGAAAATTCTTTAGGTTGGAAGCAAGTCGGTCCAGCAACTTGTCTAACAGTGTGAGTAGAGTGAAGTTTACAAGGAAGACCACATACTTCTCACTGTTTGAAAGTGTGAGGAAATTGATTTTGGGGCAAAATGGTCTGTGTCCATGAAGTTAAGTATTACTGTATGTCTGTAGGACAACCACAAATGTTACAAAAAAGATGCTCTAGCACCCTGTTAAGCATTGTGAATTGAGTTACCTGTTGAAGGGCATAGTGCCTAACTCTCAGTGTTTTTATGGGTGGAGCAACCTCAAGCTTGAGCAAAATGACCTCTTTGAAGTCAATGGAACCAGCACTACATCTCTTGGAAGAGAAGTATGAATGTTAGAAGCAGGAGGGTCAAGCACATTGTTTTCTATGGCGAATTGATATACTGCTTTAAAGGAATAAAGCCTACAACTCAGTGTTTTCAAGGATGTAAAAAATCACCTTTGTGCAACACCACCCCTTTGAAGAGAATGGAAGAAGTTCTGAGGCCCTTATCAGAAAATTCTTTAGGTTGGAAGTAAGTCGGTCCAGCAACTTGTGTAACAGTGTGAGTAGAGTGAAGTTTACAAGGAAGACCACCTACCTCTCAGGGTTTGAAAGTGTGAGGAACTTGATTTTCGGGCAAAATGGCCTGTGTCCATGAAGGGAAGTATTACTGCATGTCTTGTAGCACAACCAAAAATGTTACAAGAAAGATGCTCTAGCACTTTGTTCAGCAGCTTCAAGTGATGTAGCATGCAAAAGGTACACTGCCTATCTGTCAGGGTTTGACAGTGTGAGCAATTCCATCTTTGTGCCAATAGACCCTTTCCACTGAATGGAACAGGCACTGTGTCTCTTGCAAGCAGGTGTCAGGGTTCCCAGCAGGAGTTGCAAGCACATTGTTTCCCTGTGAGATTTGCATTAGCATGTGAAAGGAGTGCTTGCCAAATGAAAGCCTTTGACAAGGGAGAATCATTCACTCCTTGAAAAATGCCCACTTGTGAGGAAATAGTCCAACACTTGTAGCTCAGAGCAGGATGCAATGTGTGAGAGGCAGGAATAGTTTGCAACTTGTCTCCTTATGAGAAATGAGTTACCTGTTGAAAGGAATACTGGCTACGCCTGAGGTTTTTCATGTGTGAGGAACACCACAGTTCGACCCAATAGCTGCATTCAACTGAATGGAACCAGAACAGTTGAGGACACATGAAAACCATTCATTCCAGCAGCAAGAGGGTCTGGAATGTTGTTTAAAAGTGAGAATTGAGGGAGCTTTACAAAGGAATGCTACCTGTCTCTCAGGCTTTTACAGTGTGAAAAAGATTATCTTTGTGCAAAGTAGCCGCTTCAATGGAAGGAAGAAGCACTGTTTCCCCTGTAAGAGAAGCATAAGTGTTAAAAGCAAGAGGGTCAAGCACCTTGTTAAGCATGGCGAATTGAGTTACATGTTTAAGGCAATACTGCCTAACTCTCAGTGTTTTCAGGGGGAGGAACATCAATTTGCTGCTAAATAGCTCCTTTCAAGTGAATGGAGGCATACTGTAGGTCTTCTAAGACAATCATTAATGGTAGAAGCAAGTGGGTCTAGCACCCTGTTAAGCATTGTGAATTGAGTTACCTGTTGAAGGGCATAGTGCCTAACTCTCAGTGTTTTTATGGGTGGAGGAACCTCAAGCTTGAGCAAAATGACCTCTTTCAAGTCAATAGAACCAGCACTACATCTCTTGGAAGAGAAGTATGAATGTTAGAAGCAGGAGGGTCAAGCACCTTGTTTTCTAAGGCGAATTGATATACTGCTTTAAAGGAATAATGCCTACAACTCAGTGTTTTCATGGGTGATGAATACGACCTTTGTGCAAAATAACCCCCTTAGACACACTGTTGATGTCGTGAGAAAATCATTAACGTTAGAAAGAAAAGGGTCTACCACCTTGTTCAGCATTGTGAACTGAGTTAGCTGGGTAAAGGAATACTGCCTACCTCTCAGCGTTTTCATGGGTGAGGAACACAACTGTTGCAAAATATTCCATGCAAGCGAATGGAAGATTCCTGGTAGCTCTTGTAAAAGAGTCATGAATGTTTGAAGCACGGGGTCTACCAAGTTGTTTAGCATGGTGAATTTACTTAGCTATTTAAAGGAATACGGCCTACTTCTCAGAGTTTTCGGGCTCAGGAACCTCACCTTTGTGGAAAATTGCCTCTGTGAAG
Organism: Castor canadensis; assembly: GCF_047511655.1. NCBI lineage: Eukaryota > Metazoa > Chordata > Mammalia > Rodentia > Castoridae > Castor > Castor canadensis. The sequence goes on from NC_133389.1 coordinate 71,944,102, forward strand.
TGAATGGAGAAACACTGTAGCTCTTGTAAGAAAACCATTAATGTTACAAGGAAGAGGGACAAGCACCTTCTTCAGCTTTGGGAATTGAGTGAGTTGTTTAATGGAATACCACCTACCTCTCAGCTTTTTCAGGGATGAGGACTACCAGGTGTTTTCAAAATTGCCCCATTCGAGTGAATGGAAGCTGCACTGTAGGCCTTACAAGAGAGACATTACTGTTAACAGGAAGAGGACCTAGCACTCTGTTGAGGATTCTCAACTGAGTTAGCTGTTGAAGGACATACTGATACCTCTCGGTGTTTTTATGTGTGAGAACCTTCAACTTTGTGCAAACTCTCCTGTGTCAAGTGACTGCACCCAGCTCTGCAGGTGTTGTGAGAAAAGTATGAATGTTACAAGCGGGAGGGTGAAGCACCTTGTCTTTGGATGAGACTTGAGTAACTTGCTTCAAGGAATACTGCCTACCACTCAGTGTTTTCAAGGATGTGCAAAATCACCTTTGTGCAACATCACCCCTTTGAACAGAATGGAAGAAGTTCTGAGGCCCTTCTCAGAAAATTCTTTAGGTTGGAAGCAAGTCGGTCCAGCAACTTGCGTAACAGTGTGAGTAGAGTGAAGTTGACAAGGAAGACCACCTACCTCTCACGGTTTGAAAGTGTGAGGAACTTGATTTTCGGGCAAAATGGCCTGTGTCCATGAAGGGAAGTATTACTGCATGTCTTGTAGCACAACCAAAAATGTTACAAGAAAGATGCTCTAGCACTTTGTTCAGCAGCTTCAAGTGATGTAGCATGCAAAAGGTACACTGCCTATCTGTCAGGGTTTGACAGTGTGAGCAATTCCATCTTTGTGCCAATAGACCCTTTCCACTGAATGGAACAGGCACTTTGTCTCTTGCAAGCAGGTGTCAGGGTTCCCAGCAGGAGTTGCAAGCACATTGTTTCCCTGTGAGATTTGCATTAGCATGTGAAAGGAGTGCTTGCCAAATGAAAGCCTTTGACAAGGGAGAATCATTCACTCCTTGAAAAATGCCCACTTGTGAGGAAATAGTCCAACACTTGTAGCTCAGAGCAGGATGAAATGTGTGAGAGGCAGGAATAGTTTGCAACTTGTCTCCTTATGAGAAATGAGTTAACTTGTTGAAAGGAATACTGACTACCCCTGAGTCTTTTCATGAGTGAAGAACACCACCGTTTGGCCAAATAGCTGCATTCATTTGAATGGAATCAGAACAGTTGAGGATGCATGAAAACCATTCATTCCAGCAGCAAGAGGGTCTGGAATGTTGTTTATAAGTGAGAATTGTGTGAGCTTTACAAAGGAATGCTACCTCTCTCTCAGGCTTTTACAGTGTGAAGAAGATTATCTTTGTGCAAAATAGCCGTTTCAACGGGACGAAGAAGCACTGTTTCCCCTGTAAGAGAAGCATAAGTGTTACAAGCAAGAGGGTCAAGCACCTTGTTAAGCATGGCGAATTGAGTTACCTGTTTAAGGCAATACTGCCTAACTCTCAGTGTTTTCAGGGGGAGGAACATCAATGTGCTGCTAAATAGCTCCTTTCAAGTGAATGGAGGCATACTATAGGTCTTTTAAGACAATCATTAATGGTAGAAGCAAGAGGGTCTAGCACCCTGTTAAGCATTGTGAATTGAGTTCCCTGTTGAAGGGCATAGTGCCTAACTCTCAGTGTTTTTATGGGTGGAGGAACCTCAAGCTTGAGCAAAATGACCTCTTTCAAGTCAATGGAACCAGCACTTCATCTCTTGGAAGAGAAGTATGAATGTTAGAAGGAGGAGGGTCAAGCACCTTGTTTTCTAAGGCGAATTGATATACTGCTTTAAAGGAATAATGCCTACAACTCAGTGTTTTCATGGGTGAGGAATACCACCTTTCTGAAAAATAACCCAATTAGTCACACTGTTGATGTCATGAGAAAATCATTAACGTTAGAAAGAAAAGGGTCTACCACCTTGTTCAGCATTGTGTACTGAGTTAGCTGGGTAAAGGAATACTGTCTACCTCTTAGCGTTTTCATGGGTGAGGAACACACCTGTTGCAAAATATCCCATGCAATCGAATTTAAGATTCCTGGTAGCTCTTGTAAAAGAGTCATGAATGTTTGAAGCAACGGGGTCTACCAAGTTGTTTAGCATGGTGAATTTACTTAGCTATTTAAAGGAATACGGCCTACTTCTCAGAGTTTTCGGGCTCAGGAACCTCACCTTTGTGGAAAATTGCCTCTGTGAAATGAATGGAGAAACACTGTAGCTCTTGTAAGAAAACCATTAATGTTACAAGGAAGAGGGACAAGCACCTTCTTCAGCTTTGGGAATTGAGTGAGTTGTTTAATGGAATACCACCTACCTCTCAGCTTTTTCAGGGATGAGGACTACCAGGTGTTTTCAAAATTGCCCCATTCGAGTGAATGGAAGCTGCACTGTAGGCCTTACAAGAGAGACATTACTGTTAACAGGAAGAGGACCTAGCACTCTGTTGAGGATTCTCAACTGAGTTAGCTGTTGAAGGACATACTGATACCTCTCGGTGTTTTTATGTGTGAGAACCTTCAACTTTGTGCAAACTCTCCTGTGTCAAGTGACTGCACCCAGCGCTGCAGGTGTTGTGAGAAAAGTATGAATGTTACAAGCGGGAGGGTGAAGCACCTTGTCTTTGGATGAGACTTGAGTAACTTGCTTCAAGGAATACTGCCTACCACTCAGTGTTTTCAAGGATGTGCAAAATCACCTTTGTGCAACATCACCCCTTTGAACAGAATGGAAGAAGTTCTGAGGCCCTTCTCAGAAAATTCTTTAGGTTGGAAGCAAGTCGGTCCAGGAACTTGCGTAACAGTGTGAGTAGAGTGAAGTTTACAAGGAAGACCACCTACCTCTCACGGTTTGAAAGTGTGAGGAACTTGATTTTGGGGCAAAATGGCCTGTGTCCATGAAGGGAAGGATTACTGGATGTCTGTAGGACAACCACAAATGTTACAAGAAAGATGCTCTAGCACTTTGTTCAGCAGCTTCAAGTGATGTAGCATGCAAAAGGAACACTGCCTATCTGTCAGGGTTTGACAGTGTGAGCAATTCCATCTTTGTGCCAATGGACCCTTTCCACTGAATGGAACAGGCACTATGTCTCTTGCAAGCAGATGTCAGGGTTCGCAGCAGGAGTTGCAGGCACATTGTTTCCCTGTGAAAGTTGAATTAGCATGTGAAAGGAGGGCTGGCCAAATGAAAGCCTTTGACAATGGAGAATCATTCACTCCTTGAAAAATACCCACTTCTGAGGAAATAGACCAACACTTGTAGCTCAGAGCAGGATGCAATGTGTGAGAGGCAGGAATAGTTTGCAACTTTGTCTCCCTATGAGAAATGAGTTACCTGTTGAAAGGAATACTGGCTACGCCTGAGGTTTTTCATGTGTGAGGAACACCACGGTTCGGCCAAATAGCTGCTTTCAACTGAATGGAATCAGAACAGTTGAGGATGCATGAAAACCATACATTCCAGCAGCAAGAGGGTCTGGAATGTTGTTTAAAAGTGAGAATTGAGTGAGCTTTACAAAGGAATGCGACCTGTCTCTCAGGCTTTTACAGTGTGAAGAAGATTATCTTTGTGCAAAATAGCCTTTTCAATGGAAGGAAGAAGCACTGTTTCCCCTGTAAGAGAAGCATAAGTGTTACAAGCAAGAGGGTCAAGCACCTTGTTAAGCATGGCGAATTGAGTTACCTGTTTAAGGCAATATTGCCTAACTCTCAGTGTTTTCAGGGGGAGGAACATCAATGTGCTGCTAAATAGCTCCTTTCAAGTGAATGGAGGCATACTGTAGGTCTTCTAAGACAATCATTAATGGTAGAAGCAAGAGGGTCTAGCACCCTGTTAAGCATTGTGAATTGAGTTACCTGTTGAAGGGCATAGTGCCTAATTCTCAGTGTTTTTATGGGTGGAGGAACCTCAAGCTTGAGCAAAAAGACCTCTTTCAAGTCAATGGAACCAGCACTACATCTCTTGGAAGAGAAGTATGAATGTTAGAACCAGGAGGGTCAAGCACCTTGTTTTCTAAGGCGAATTGATATACTGCTTTAAAGGAATAATGATTACAACTAAGTGTTTTCAAGGATGTGGAAAATCACCTTTGTGCAACATCACCACTCTGAAGAGAATGGAAGAAGTTCTTAGGCCCTTCTCAGAAAATTCTTTAGGTTGGAAGCAAGTGGTTCCAGCAACTTGCGTAACAGTGTGAGTAGAGTGAAGTTTACAAGGAAGACCACCTACCTCTCACGGTTTGAAAGTGTGAGGAACTTGATTTTGGGGCAAAATGGCCTGTGTCCATGAAGGGAAGTATTACTGTATGTCTGTAGGACAACCACAAATGTTACAAGAAAGATGCTCTAGCACTTTGTTCAGCAGCTTCAAGTGATGTAGCATGCAAAAGGTACACTGCCTATCTGTCAGGGTTTGACAGTGTGAGCAATTCCATCTTTGTGCCAATAGACCCTTTCCACTGAATGGAACAGGCAATATGTCTCTTGCAAGCAGGTGTCAGGGTTCCCAGCAGGAGTTGCAAGCACATTGTTTCCCTGTGAGATTTGCATTAGCATGTGAAAGGAGTGCTTGCCAAATGAAAGCCTTTGACAAGGGAGAATCATTCACTCCTTGAAAAATACCCATTTCCGAGGAAATAGATCAACACTTGTAGCTCAGAGCAGGATGCAATGTGTGAGAGGCAGGAATAGTTTGCAACTTGTCTCCCTATGAGAAATGAGTTACCTGTTGAAAGGAATACTGGCTACCCCTGAGGTTTTTCATGTGTGAGGAACACCACCGTTCGGCCAAATAGCTGCATTCAACTGAATGGAACCAGAACAGTTGAGGATGCATGAAAACCATTCATTCCAGCAGCAAGAGGGTCTGTAATGTTGTTTAAAAGTGAGAATTGAGTGAGCTTTACAAAGGAATGCGACCTGTCTCTCAGGCTTTTACAGTGTGAAAAAGATTATCTTTGTGCAAAATAGATATTTCAATGGAAGGAAGAAGCACTGTTTCCCCTGTAAGAGAAGCATAAGTGTTACAAGCAAGAGGGTCAAGCACCTTGTTAAGCATGGCGAATTGAGTTATATGTTTAAGGCAATACTGCCTAACTCTCAGTGTTTTCAGGGGGAGGAACATCAATGTGCTGCTAAATAGCTCCTTTCAAGTGAATGGAGGCATACTGTAGGTCTTCTAAGACAATCATTAATGGTAGAAGCAAGTGGGTCTAGCACCCTGTTAAGCATTGTGAATTGAGTTACCTGTTGAAGGGCATAGTGCCTAACTCTCAGTGTTTTTATGGGTGGAGGAACCTCAAGCTTGAGCAAAATGACCTCTTTCAAGTCAATAGAACCAGCACTACATCTCTTGGAAGAGAAGTATGAATGTTAGAAGCAGGAGGGTCAAGCACCTTGTTTTCTAAGGCGAATTGATATACTGCTTTAAAGGAATAATGCCTACAACTCAGTGTTTTCATGGGTGAGGAATACGACCTTTGTGCAAAATAACCCCCTTAGACACACTGTTGATGTCGTGAGAAAATCATTAATGTTAGAAAGAAAAGGGTCTACCACCTTGTTCAGCATTGTGAACTGAGTTAGCTGGGTAAAGGAATACTGCCTACCTCTCAGCGTTTTCATGGGTGAGGAACACAACTGTTGCAAAATATTCCATGCAAGCGAATGGAAGATTCCTGGTAGCACTTGTAAGAGAGTCATGAATGTTTGAAGCAACAAGGTCTAGCAAGTTGTATAGCATTCGAATTGACTTAGCTGTTAAAAGGAATACTGCCTTCTTCTCAGAGTTTTCGGGGTCAGGAACCTCACCTTTGTGCAAAATTGCCTCTGTGAAGTGAATGGAGAAACACTGTAGCTCCTGTAAGAAAACCATTAATGTTAGAAGGAAGAGGGTCAAGCACCTTCTTCAGCTTTGGGAATTGAGTGAGTTGTTTAATGGAATACCACCTACCTCTCAGCTTTTTCAGGGATGAGGTCTACCAGGTGTTTTCAAAATTGCCCCATTCGAGTGAATGGAAGCTGCACTGTAGGTCTTATAAGAGAGACATTACTGTTAACAGGAAGAGGGCCTAGCACTCTGTTGAAGATTCTCAACTGTGTTAGCTGTTGAAGGACATACTGATATCTCTCAGTGTTTTTATGTGTGAGAACCTTCAACTTTGTGCAAACTCTCCTGTGTCAAGTGACTGCACCCAGCGCTGCAGGTGTTCTGAGAAAAGTATGATTGTTACAAGCAGGAGGGTGAAGCACCTTGTCTTTGGATGAGACTTGAGTAACTTGCTTCAAGGAATACTGCCTACCACTCAGTGTTTTCAAGGATGTGGAAAATCACCTTTGTGCAACACCACCCCTTTGAAGAGAATGGAAGAAGTTCTGAGGCCCTTCTCAGAAAATTCTTTAGGTTGGAAGCAAGTCGGTCCAGCAACTTGTCTAACAGTGTGAGTAGAGTGAAGTTTACAAGGAAGACCACATACTTCTCACTGTTTGAAAGTGTGAGGAAATTGATTTTGGGGCAAAATGGTCTGTGTCCATGAAGTTAAGTATTACTGTATGTCTGTAGGACAACCACAAATGTTACAAAAAAGATGCTCTAGCACCCTGTTAAGCATTGTGAATTGAGTTACCTGTTGAAGGGCATAGTGCCTAACTCTCAGTGTTTTTATGGGTGGAGCAACCTCAAGCTTGAGCAAAATGACCTCTTTGAAGTCAATGGAACCAGCACTACATCTCTTGGAAGAGAAGTATGAATGTTAGAAGCAGGAGGGTCAAGCACATTGTTTTCTAAGGCGAATTGATATACTGCTTTAAAGGAATAAAGCCTACAACTCAGTGTTTTCAAGGATGTAAAAAATCACCTTTGTGCAACACCACCCCTTTGAAGAGAATGGAAGAAGTTCTGAGGCCCTTATCAGAAAATTCTTTAGGTTGGAAGTAAGTCGGTCCAGCAACTTGTGTAACAGTGTGAGTAGAGTGAAGTTTACAAGGAAGACCACCTACCTCTCACGGTTTGAAAGTGTGAGGAACTTGATTTTCGGGCAAAATGGCCTGTGTCCATGAAGGGAAGTATTACTGTATGTCTGTAGGACAACCACAAATGTTACAAGAAAGATGCTCTAGCACTTTGTTCAGCAGCTTCAAGTGATGTAGCATGCAAAAGGTACACTGCCTATCTGTCAGGGTTTGACAGTGTGAGCAATTCCATCTTTGTGCCAATAGACCCTTTCCACTGAATGGAACAGGCAATATGTCTCTTGCAAGCAGGTGTCAGGGTTCCCAGCAGGAGTTGCAAGCACATTGTTTCCCTGTGAGATTTGCATTAGCATGTGAAAGGAGTGCTTGCCAAATGAAAGCCTTTGACAAGGGAGAATCATTCACTCCTTGAAAAATACCCATTTCCGAGGAAATAGATCAACACTTGTAGCTCAGAGCAGGATGCAATGTGTGAGAGGCAGGAATAGTTTGCAACTTGTCTCTTTATGAGAAATGAGTTACCTGTTGAAAGGAATACTGACTACCCCTGAGTCTTTTCATGAGTGAAGAACACCACCGTTTGGCCAAATAGCTGCATTCATTTGAATGGAATCAGTTGAGGATGCATGAAAACCATTCATTCCAGCAGCAAGAGGGTCTGGAATGTTGTTTATAAGTGAGAATTGTGTGAGCTTTACAAAGGAATGCTACCTCTCTCTCAGGCTTTTACAGTGTGAAGAAGATTATCTTTGTGCAAAATAGCCGTTTCAACGGGACGAAGAAGCACTGTTTCCCCTGTAAGAGAAGCATAAGTGTTACAAGCAAGAGGGTCAAGCACCTTGTTAAGCATGGCGAATTGAGTTACCTGTTTAAGGCAATACTGCCTAACTCTCAGTGTTTTCAGGGGGAGGAACATCAATGTGCTGCTAAATAGCTCCTTTCAAGTGAATGGAGGCATACTATAGGTCTTCTAAGACAATCATTAATGGTAGAAGCAAGAGGGTCTAGCACCCTGTTAAGCATTGTGAATTGAGTTCCCTGTTGAAGGGCATAGTGCCTAACTCTCAGTGTTTTTATGGGTGGAGGAACCTCAAGCTTGAGCAAAATGACCTCTTTCAAGTCAATGGAACCAGCACTTCATCTCTTGGAAGAGAAGTATGAATGTTAGAAGGAGGAGGGTCAAGCACCTTGTTTTCTAAGGCGAATTGATATACTGCTTTAAAGGAATAATGCCTACAACTCAGTGTTTTCATGGGTGAGGAATACCACCTTTCTGAAAAATAACCCAATTAGTCACACTGTTGATGTCATGAGAAAATCATTAACGTTAGAAAGAAAAGGGTCTACCACCTTGTTCAGCATTGTGTACTGAGTTAGCTGGGTAAAGGAATACTGTCTACCTCTTAGCGTTTTCATGGGTGAGGAACACACCTGTTGCAAAATATCCCATGCAATCGAATTTAAGATTCCTGGTAGCTCTTGTAAAAGAGTCATGAATGTTTGAAGCAACGGGGTCTACCAAGTTGTTTAGCATGGTGAATTTACTTAGCTATTTAAAGGAATACGGCCTACTTCTCAGAGTTTTCGGGCTCAGGAACCTCACCTTTGTGCAAAATTGCCTCTGTGAAGTGAATGGAGAAACACTGTAGCTCTTGTAAGAAAACCATTTATGTTACAAGGAAGAGGGACAAGCACCTTCTTCAGCTTTGGGAATTGAGTGAGTTGTTTAATGGAATACCACCTACCTCTCAGCTTTTCCAGGGATGAGGACTACCAGGTGTTTTCAAAATTGCCCCATTCGAGTGAATGGAAGCTGCACTGTAGGCCTTACAAGAGAGACATTACTGTTAACAGGAAGAGGACCTAGCACTCTGTTGAGGATTCTCAACTGAGTTAGCTGTTGAAGGACATACTGATACCTCTCGGTGTTTTTATGTGTGAGAACCTTCAACTTTGTGCAAACTCTCCTGTGTCAAGTGACTGCACCCAGCGCTGCAGGTGTTGTGAGAAAAGTATGAATGTTACAAGCGGGAGGGTGAAGCACCTTGTCTTTGGATGAGACTTGAGTAACTTGCTTCAAGGAATACTGCCTACCACTCAGTGTTTTCAAGGATGTGCAAAATCACCTTTGTGCAACATCACCCCTTTGAACAGAATGGAAGAAGTTCTGAGGCCCTTCTCAGAAAATTCTTTAGGTTGGAAGCAAGTCGGTCCAGCAACTTGCGTAACAGTGTGAGTAGAGTGAAGTTTACAAGGAAGACCACCTACCTCTCACGGTTTGAAAGTGTGAGGAACTTCATTTTGGGGCAAAATGGCCTGTGTCCATGAAGGGAAGTATTACTGTATGTCTGTAGGACAACCACAAATGTTACAAGAAAGATGCTCTAGCACTTTGTTCAGCAGCTTCAAGTGATGTAGCATGCAAAAGGAACACTGCCTATCTGTCAGGGTTTGACAGTGTGAGCAATTCCATCTTTGTGCCAATGGACACTTTCCACTGAATGGAACAGGCACTATGTCTCTTGCAAGCAGATGTCAGGGTTCGCAGCAGGAGTTGCAGGCACATTGTTTCCCTGTGAAAGTTGAATTAGCATGTGAAAGGAGTGCTGGCCAAATGAAAGCCTTTGACAATGGAGAATCATTCACTCCTTGAAAAATACCCACTTCTGAGGAAATAGACCAACACTTGTAGCTCAGAGCAGGATGCAATGTGTGAGAGGCAGGAATAGTTTGCATCTTTGTCTCCCTATGAGAAATGAGTTACCTGTTGAAAGGAATACTGGCTACGCCTGAGGTTTTTCATGTGTGAGGAACACCACGGTTCGGCCAAATAGCTGCTTTCAACTGAATGGAATCAGAACAGTTGAGGATGCATGAAAACCATACATTCCAGCAGCAAGAGGGTCTGGAATGTTGTTTAAAAGTGAGAATTGAGTGAGCTTTACAAAGGAATGCGACCTGTCTCTCAGGCTTTTACAGTGTGAAGAAGATTATCTTTGTGCAAAATAGCCTTTTCAATGGAAGGAAGAAGCACTGTTTCCCCTGTAAGAGAAGCATAAGTGTTACAAGCAAGAGGGTCAAGCACCTTGTTAAGCATGGCGAATTGAGTTACCTGTTTAAGGCAATATTGCCTAACTCTCAGTGTTTTCAGGGGGAGGAACATCAATGTGCTGCTAAATAGCTCCTTTCAAGTGAATGGAGGCATACTGTAGGTCTTCTAAGACAATCATTAATGGTAGAAGCAAGAGGGTCTAGCACCCTGTTAAGCATTGTGAATTGAGTTACCTGTTGAAGGGCATAGTGCCTAATTCTCAGTGTTTTTATGGGTGGAGGAACCTCAAGCTTGAGCAAAAAGACCTCTTTCAAGTCAATGGAACCAGCACTACATCTCTTGGAAGAGAAGTATGAATGTTAGAAGCAGGAGGGTCAAGCACCTTGTTTTCTAAGGCGAATTGATATACTGCTTTAAAGGAATAATGATTACAACTAAGTGTTTTCAAGGATGTGGAAAATCACCTTTGTGCAACATCACCACTCTGAAGAGAATGGAAGAAGTTCTGAGGCCCTTCTCAGAAAATTCTTTAGGTTGGAAGCAAGTGGTTCCAGCAACTTGCGTAACAGTGTGAGTAGAGTGAAGTTTACAAGGAAGACCACCTACCTCTCACGGTTTGAAAGTGTGAGGAACTTGATTTTGGGGCAAAATGGCCTGTGTCCATGAAGGGAAGTATTACTGTATGTCTGTAGGACAACCACAAATGTTACAAGAAAGATGCTCTAGCACTTTGTTCAGCAGCTTCAAGTGATGTAGCATGCAAAAGGTACACTGCCTATCTGTCAGGGTTTGACAGTGTGAGCAATTTCATCTTTGTGCCAATAGACCCTTTCCACTGAATGGAACAGGCACTGTGTCTCTTGCAAGCAGGTGTCAGGGTTCCCAGCAGGAGTTGCAAGCACATTGTTTCCCTGTGAGATTTGCATTAGCATGTGAAAGGAGTGCTTGCCAAATGAAAGCCTTTGACAAGGGAGAATCATTCACTCCTTGAAAAATACCCATTTCCGAGGAAATATATCAACACTTGTAGCTCAGAGCAGGATGCAATGTGTGAGAGGCAGGAATAGTTTGCAACTTGTCTCCCTATGAGAAATGAGTTACCTGTTGAAAGGAATACTGGCTACCCCTGAGGTTTTTCATGTGTGAGGAACACCACCGTTCGGCCAAAATGCTGCATTCAACTGAATGGAACCAGAACAGTTGAGGATGCATGAAAACCATTCATTCCAGCAGCAAGAGGGTCTGTAATGTTGTTTAAAAGTGAGAATTGAGTGAGCTTTACAAAGGAATGCGACCTGTCTCTCAGGCTTTTACAGTGTGAAAAAGATTATCTTTGTGCAAAATAGATATTTCAATGGAAGGAAGAAGCACTGTTTCCCCTGTAAGAGAAGCATAAGTGTTACAAGCAAGAGGGTCAAGCACCTTGTTAAGCATGGCGAATTGAGTTACCTGTTTAAGGCAATACTGCCTAACTCTCAGTGTTTTCAGGGGGAGGAACATCAATGTGCTGCTAAATAGCTCCTTTCAAGTGAATGGAGGCATACTGTAGGTCCTCTAAGACAATCATTAATGGTAGAAGCAAGAGGGTCTAGCACCCTGTTAAGCATTGTGAATTGAGTTCCCTGTTGAAGGGCATAGTGCCTAACTCTCAGTGTTTTTATGGGTGGAGGAACCTCAAGCTTGAGCAAAAAGACCTCTTTCAAGTCAATGGAACCAGCACTACATCTCTTGGAAGAGAAGTATGAATGTTAGAACCAGGAGGGTCAAGCACCTTGTTTTCTAAGGCGAATTGATATACTGCTTTAAAGGAATAATGATTACAACTAAGTGTTTTCAAGGATGTGGAAAATCACCTTTGTGCAACATCACCACTCTGAAGAGAATGGAAAGAAGTTCTGAGGCCCTTCTCAGAAAATTCTTTAGGTTGGAAGCAAGTCGGTCCAGCAACTTGTGTAACAGTGTGAGTAGAGTGAAGTTTACAAGGAAGACCACCTACCTCTCACGGTTTGAAAGTGTGAGGAACTTGATTTTCGGGCAAAATGGCCTGTGTCCATGAAGGGAAGTATTACTGCATGTCTTGTAGCACAACCAAAAATGTTACAAGAAAGATGCTCTAGCACTTTGTTCAGCAGCTTCAAGTGATGTAGCATGCAAAAGGTACACTGCCTATCTGTCAGGGTTTGACAGTGTGAGCAATTCCATCTTTGTGCCAATAGACCCTTTCCACTGAATGGAACAGGCACTGTGTCTCTTGCAAGCAGGTGTCAGGGTTCCCAGCAGGAGTTGCAAGCACATTGTTTCCCTGTGAGATTTGCATTAGCATGTGAAAGGAGTGCTTGCCAAATGAAAGCCTTTGACAAGGGAGAATCATTCACTCCTTGAAAAATGCCCACTTGTGAGGAAATAGTCCAACACTTGTAGCTCAGAGCAGGATGCAATGTGTGAGAGGCAGGAATAGTTTGCAACTTGTCTCCTTATGAGAAATGAGTTACCTGTTGAAAGGAATACTGGCTACCCCTGAGTCTTTTCATGAGTGAAGAACACCACCGTTTGGCCAAATAGCTGCATTCATTTGAATGGAATCAGAACAGTTGAGGATGCATGAAAACCATTCATTCCAGCAGCAAGAGGGTCTGGAATGTTGTTTATAAGTGAGAATTGTGTGAGCTTTACAAAGGAATGCTACCTCTCTCTCAGGCTTTTACAATGTGAAGAAGATTATCTTTGTGCAAAATAGCCGTTTCAACGGGACGAAGAAGCACTGTTTCCCCTGTAAGAGAAGCATAAGTGTTACAAGCAAGAGGGTCAAGCACCTTGTTAAGCATGGCGAATTGAGTTACCTGTTTAAGGCAATACTGCCTAACTCTCAGTGTTTTCAGGGGGAGGAACATCAATGTGCTGCTAAATAGCTCCTTTCAAGTGAATGGAGGCATACTATAGGTGTTCTAAGACAATCATTAATGGTACAAGCAAGAGGGTCTAGCACCCTGTTAAGCATTGTGAATTGAGTTCCCTGTTGAAGGGCATAGTGCCTAACTCTCAGTGTTTTTATGGGTGGAGGAACCTCAAGCTTGAGCAAAATGACCTCTTTCAAGTCAATGGAACCAGCACTTCATCTCTTGGAAGAGAAGTATGAATGTTAGAAGGAGGAGGGTCAAGCACCTTGTTTTCTAAGGCGAATTGATATACTGCTTTAAAGGAATAATGCCTACAACTCAGTGTTTTCATGGGTGAGGAATACCACCTTTCTGAAAAATAACCCAATTAGTCACACTGTTGATGTCATGAGAAAATCATTAACGTTAGAAAGAAAAGGTTCTACCACCTTGTTCAGCATTGTGTACTGAGTTAGCTGGGTAAAGGAATACTGTCTACCTCTTAGCGTTTTCATGGGTGAGGAACACACCTGTTGCAAAATATCCCATGCAATCGAATTTAAGATTCCTGGTAGCTCTTGTAAAAGAGTCATGAATGTTTGAAGCAACGGGGTCTACCAAGTTGTTTAGCATGGTGAATTTACTTAGCTATTTAAAGGAATACGGCCTACTTCTCAGAGTTTTCGGGCTCAGGAACCTCACCTTTGTGGAAAATTGCCTCTGTGAAATGAATGGAGAAACACTGTAGCTCTTGTAAGAAAACCATTAATGTTACAAGGAAGAGGGACAAGCACCTTCTTCAGCTTTGGGAATTGAGTGAGTTGTTTAATGGAATACCACCTACCTCTCAGCTTTTTCAGGGATGAGGACTACCAGGTGTTTTCAAAATTGCCCCATTCGAGTGAATGGAAGCTGCACTGTAGGCCTTACAAGAGAGACATTACTGTTAACAGGAAGAGGACCTAGCACTCTGTTGAGGATTCTCAACTGAGTTAGCTGTTGAAGGACATACTGATACCTCTCGGTGTTTTTATGTGTGAGAACCTTCAACTTTGTGCAAACTCTCCTGTGTCAAGTGACTGCACCCAGCGCTGCAGGTGTTGTGAGAAAAGTATGAATGTTACAAGCGGGAGGGTGAAGCACCTTGTCTTTGGATGAGACTTGAGTAACTTGCTTCAAGGAATACTGCCTACCACTCAGTGTTTTCAAGGATGTGCAAAATCACCTTTGTGCAACATCACCCCTTTGAACAGAATGGAAGAAGTTCTGAGGCCCTTCTCAGAAAATTCTTTAGGTTGGAAGCAAGTCGGTCCAGGAACTTGCGTAACAGTGTGAGTAGAGTGAAGTTTACAAGGAAGACCACCTACCTCTCACGGTTTGAAAGTGTGAGGAACTTGATTTTGGGGCAAAATGGCCTGTGTCCATGAAGGGAAGGATTACTGGATGTCTGTAGGACAACCACAAATGTTACAAGAAAGATGCTCTAGCACTTTGTTCAGCAGCTTCAAGTGATGTAGCATGCAAAAGGAACACTGCCTATCTGTCAGGGTTTGACAGTGTGAGCAATTCCATCTTTGTGCCAATGGACCCTTTCCACTGAATGGAACAGGCACTATGTCTCTTGCAAGCAGATGTCAGGGTTCGCAGAAGGAGTTGCAGGCACATTGTTTCCCTGTGAAAGTTGAATTAGCATGTGAAAGGAGTGCTGGCCAAATGAAAGCCTTTGACAATGGAGAATCATTCACTCCTTGAAAAATACCGACTTCTGAGGAAATAGACCAACACTTGTAGCTCAGAGCAGGATGCAATGTGTGAGAGGCAGGAATAGTTTGCAACTTTGTCTCCCTATGAGAAATGAGTTACCTGTTGAAAGGAATACTGGCTACGCCTGAGGTTTTTCATGTGTGAGGAACACCACGGTTCGGCCAAATAGCTGCTTTCAACTGAATGGAATCAGAACAGTTGAGGATGCATGAAAACCATACATTCCAGCAGCAAGAGGGTCTGGAATGTTGTTTAAAAGTGAGAATTGAGTGAGCTTTACAAAGGAATGCGACCTGTCTCTCAGGCTTTTACAGTGTGAAGAAGATTATCTTTGTGCAAAATAGCCTTTTCAATGGAAGGAAGAAGCACTGTTTCCCCTGTAAGAGAAGCATAAGTGTTACAAGCAAGAGGGTCAAGCACCTTGTTAAGCATGGCGAATTGAGTTACCTGTTTAAGGCAATATTGCCTAACTCTCAGTGTTTTCAGGGGGAGGAACATCAATGTGCTGCTAAATAGCTCCTTTCAAGTGAATGGAGGCATACTGTAGGTCTTCTAAGACAATCATTAATGGTAGAAGCAAGAGGGTCTAGCACCCTGTTAAGCATTGTGAATTGAGTTACCTGTTGAAGGGCATAGTGCCTAATTCTCAGTGTTTTTATGGGTGGAGGAACCTCAAGCTTGAGCAAAAAGACCTCTTTCAAGTCAATGGAACCAGCACTACATCTCTTGGAAGAGAAGTATGAATGTTAGAAGCAGGAGGGTCAAGCACCTTGTTTTCTAAGGCGAATTGATATACTGCTTTAAAGGAATAATGATTACAACTAAGTGTTTTCAAGGATGTGGAAAATCACCTTTGTGCAACATCACCACTCTGAAGAGAATGGAAGAAGTTCTGAGGCCCTTCTCAGAAAATTCTTTAGGTTGGAAGCAAGTGGTTCCAGCAACTTGCGTAACAGTGTGAGTAGAGTGAAGTTTACAAGGAAGACCACCTACCTCTCACGGTTTGAAAGTGTGAGGAACTTGATTTTGGGGCAAAATGGCCTGTGTCCATGAAGGGAAGTATTACTGTATGTCTGTAGGACAACCACAAATGTTACAAGAAAGATGCTCTAGCACTTTGTTCAGCAGCTTCAAGTGATGTAGCATGCAAAAGGTACACTGCCTATCTGTCAGGGTTTGACAGTGTGAGCAATTCCATCTTTGTGCCAATAGACCCTTTCCACTGAATGGAACAGGCACTGTGTCTCTTGCAAGCAGGTGTCAGGGTTCCCAGCAGGAGTTGCAAGCACATTGTTTCCCTGTGAGATTTGCATTAGCATGTGAAAGGAGTGCTTGCCAAATGAAAGCCTTTGACAAGGGAGAATCATTCACTCCTTGAAAAATACCCATTTCCGAGGAAATAGATCAACACTTGTAGCTCAGAGCAGGATGCAATGTGTGAGAGGCAGGAATAGTTTGCAACTTGTCTCCCTATGAGAAATGAGTTACCTGTTGAAAGGAATACTGGCTACCCCTGAGGTTTTTCATGTGTGAGGAACACCACGGTTCGGCCAAATAGCTGCTTTCAACTGAATGGAATCAGAACAGTTGAGGATGCATGAAAACCATACATTCCAGCAGCAAGAGGGTCTGGAATGTTGTTTAAAAGTGAGAATTGAGTGAGCTTTACAAAGGAATGCGACCTGTCTCTCAGGCTTTTACAGTGTGAAGAAGATTATCTTTGTGCAAAATAGCCTTTTCAATGGAAGGAAGAAGCACTGTTTCCCCTGTAAGAGAAGCATAAGTGTTACAAGCAAGAGGGTCAAGCACCTTGTTAAGCATGGCGAATTGAGTTACCTGTTTAAGGCAATATTGCCTAACTCTCAGTGTTTTCAGGGGGAGGAACATCAATGTGCTGCTAAATAGCTCCTTTCAAGTGAATGGAGGCATACTGTAGGTCTTCTAAGACAATCATTAATGGTAGAAGCAAGAGGGTCTAGCACCCTGTTAAGCATTGTGAATTGAGTTACCTGTTGAAGGGCATAGTGCCTAATTCTCAGTGTTTTTATGGGTGGAGGAACCTCAAGCTTGAGCAAAAAGACCTCTTTCAAGTCAATGGAACCAGCACTACATCTCTTGGAAGAGAAGTATGAATGTTAGAAGCAGGAGGGTCAAACACCTTGTTTTCTAAGGCGAATTGATATACTGCTTTAAAGGAATAATGATTACAACTAAGTGTTTTCAAGGATGTGGAAAATCACCTTTGTGCAACATCACCACTCTGAAGAGAATGGAAGAAGTTCTGAGGCCCTTCTCAGAAAATTCTTTAGGTTGGAAGCAAGTGGTTCCAGCAACTTGCGTAACAGTGTGAGTAGAGTGAAGTTTACAAGGAAGACCACCTACCTCTCACGGTTTGAAAGTGTGAGGAACTTGATTTTGGGGCAAAATGGCCTGTGTCCATGAAGGGAAGTATTACTGTATGTCTGTAGGACAACCACAAATGTTACAAGAAAGATGCTCTAGCACTTTGTTCAGCAGCTTCAAGTGATGTAGCATGCAAAAGGTACACTGCCTATCTGTCAGGGTTTGACAGTGTGAGCAATTCCATCTTTGTGCCAATAGACCCTTTCCACTGAATGGAACAGGCAATATGTCTCTTGCAAGCAGGTGTCAGGGTTCCCAGCAGGAGTTGCAAGCACATTGTTTCCCTGTGAGATTTGCATTAGCATGTGAAAGGAGTGCTTGCCAAATGAAAGCCTTTGACAAGGGAGAATCATTCACTCCTTGAAAAATACCCATTTCCGAGGAAATAGATCAACACTTGTAGCTCAGAGCAGGATGCAATGTGTGAGAGGCAGGAATAGTTTGCAACTTGTCTCCCTATGAGAAATGAGTTACCTGTTGAAAGGAATACTGGCTACCCCTGAGGTTTTTCATGTGTGAGGAACACCACCGTTCGGCCAAATAGCTGCATTCAACTGAATGGAACCAGAACAGTTGAGGATGCATGAAAACCATTCATTCCAGCAGCAAGAGGGTCTGTAATGTTGTTTAAAAGTGAGAATTGAGTGAGCTTTACAAAGGAATGCGACCTGTCTCTCAGGCTTTTACAGTGTGAAAAAGATTATCTTTGTGCAAAATAGATATTTCAATGGAAGGAAGAAGCACTGTTTCCCCTGTAAGAGAAGCATAAGTGTTACAAGCAAGAGGGTCAAGCACCTTGTTAAGCATGGCGAATTGAGTTATATGTTTAAGGCAATACTGCCTAACTCTCAGTGTTTTCAGGGGGAGGAACATCAATGTGCTGCTAAATAGCTCCTTTCAAGTGAATGGAGGCATACTGTAGGTCTTCTAAGACAATCATTAATGGTAGAAGCAAGTGGGTCTAGCACCCTGTTAAGCATTGTGAATTGAGTTACCTGTTGAAGGGCATAGTGCCTAACTCTCAGTGTTTTTATGGGTGGAGGAACCTCAAGCTTGAGCAAAATGACCTCTTTCAAGTCAATAGAACCAGCACTACATCTCTTGGAAGAGAAGTATGAATGTTAGAAGCAGGAGGGTCAAGCACCTTGTTTTCTAAGGCGAATTGATATACTGCTTTAAAGGAATAATGCCTACAACTCAGTGTTTTCATGGGTGAGGAATACGACCTTTGTGCAAAATAACCCCCTTAGACACACTGTTGATGTCGTGAGAAAATCATTAACGTTAGAAAGAAAAGGGTCTACCACCTTGTTCAGCATTGTGAACTGAGTTAGCTGGGTAAAGGAATACTGCCTACCTCTCAGCGTTTTCATGGGTGAGGAACACAACTGTTGCAAAATATTCCATGCAAGCGAATGGAAGATTCCTGGTAGCTCTTGTAAAAGAGTCATGAATGTTTGAAGCACGGGGTCTACCAAGTTGTTTAGCATGGTGAATTTACTTAGCTATTTAAAGGAATACGGCCTACTTCTCAGAGTTTTCGGGCTCAGGAACCTCACCTTTGTGGAAAATTGCCTCTGTGAAGTGAATGGAGAAACACTGTAGCTCTTGTAAGAAAACCATTAATGTTACAAGGAAGAGGGACAAGCACCTTCTTCAGCTTTGGGAATTGAGTGAGTTGTTTAATGGAATACCACCTACCTCTCAGCTTTTTCAGGGATGAGGACTACCAGGTGTTTTCAAAATTGCCCCATTCGAGTGAATGGAAGCTGCACTGTAGGCCTTACAAGAGAGACATTACTGTTAACAGGAAGAGGACCTAGCACTCTGTTGAGGATTCTCAACTGAGTTAGCTGTTGAAGGACATACTGATACCTCTCGGTGTTTTTATGTGTGAGAACCTTCAACTTTGTGCAAACTCTCCTGTGTCAAGTGACTGCACCCAGCTCTGCAGGTGTTGTGAGAAAAGTATGAATGTTACAAGCGGGAGGGTGAAGCACCTTGTCTTTGGATGAGACTTGAGTAACTTGCTTCAAGGAATACTGCCTACCACTCAGTGTTTTCAAGGATGTGCAAAATCACCTTTGTGCAACATCACCCCTTTGAACAGAATGGAAGAAGTTCTGAGGCCCTTCTCAGAAAATTCTTTAGGTTGGAAGCAAGTCGGTCCAGCAACTTGCGTAACAGTGTGAGTAGAGTGAAGTTGACAAGGAAGACCACCTACCTCTCACGGTTTGAAAGTGTGAGGAACTTGATTTTCGGGCAAAATGGCCTGTGTCCATGAAGGGAAGTATTACTGCATGTCTTGTAGCACAACCAAAAATGTTACAAGAAAGATGCTCTAGCACTTTGTTCAGCAGCTTCAAGTGATGTAGCATGCAAAAGGTACACTGCCTATCTGTCAGGGTTTGACAGTGTGAGCAATTCCATCTTTGTGCCAATAGACCCTTTCCACTGAATGGAACAGGCACTGTGTCTCTTGCAAGCAGGTGTCAGGGTTCCCAGCAGGAGTTGCAAGCACATTGTTTCCCTGTGAGATTTGCATTAGCATGTGAAAGGAGTGCTTGCCAAATGAAAGCCTTTGACAAGGGAGAATCATTCACTCCTTGAAAAATGCCCACTTGTGAGGAAATAGTCCAACACTTGTAGCTCAGAGCAGGATGAAATGTGTGAGAGGCAGGAATAGTTTGCAACTTGTCTCCTTATGAGAAATGAGTTAACTTGTTGAAAGGAATACTGACTACCCCTGAGTCTTTTCATGAGTGAAGAACACCACCGTTTGGCCAAATAGCTGCATTCATTTGAATGGAATCAGAACAGTTGAGGATGCATGAAAACCATTCATTCCAGCAGCAAGAGGGTCTGGAATGTTGTTTATAAGTGAGAATTGTGTGAGCTTTACAAAGGAATGCTACCTCTCTCTCAGGCTTTTACAGTGTGAAGAAGATTATCTTTGTGCAAAATAGCCGTTTCAACGGGACGAAGAAGCACTGTTTCCCCTGTAAGAGAAGCATAAGTGTTACAAGCAAGAGGGTCAAGCACCTTGTTAAGCATGGCGAATTGAGTTACCTGTTTAAGGCAATACTGCCTAACTCTCAGTGTTTTCAGGGGGAGGAACATCAATGTGCTGCTAAATAGCTCCTTTCAAGTGAATGGAGGCATACTATAGGTCTTTTAAGACAATCATTAATGGTAGAAGCAAGAGGGTCTAGCACCCTGTTAAGCATTGTGAATTGAGTTCCCTGTTGAAGGGCATAGTGCCTAACTCTCAGTGTTTTTATGGGTGGAGGAACCTCAAGCTTGAGCAAAATGACCTCTTTCAAGTCAATGGAACCAGCACTTCATCTCTTGGAAGAGAAGTATGAATGTTAGAAGGAGGAGGGTCAAGCACCTTGTTTTCTAAGGCGAATTGATATACTGCTTTAAAGGAATAATGCCTACAACTCAGTGTTTTCATGGGTGAGGAATACCACCTTTCTGAAAAATAACCCAATTAGTCACACTGTTGATGTCATGAGAAAATCATTAACGTTAGAAAGAAAAGGGTCTACCACCTTGTTCAGCATTGTGTACTGAGTTAGCTGGGTAAAGGAATACTGTCTACCTCTTAGCGTTTTCATGGGTGAGGAACACACCTGTTGCAAAATATCCCATGCAATCGAATTTAAGATTCCTGGTAGCTCTTGTAAAAGAGTCATGAATGTTTGAAGCAACGGGGTCTACCAAGTTGTTTAGCATGGTGAATTTACTTAGCTATTTAAAGGAATACGGCCTACTTCTCAGAGTTTTCGGGCTCAGGAACCTCACCTTTGTGGAAAATTGCCTCTGTGAAATGAATGGAGAAACACTGTAGCTCTTGTAAGAAAACCATTAATGTTACAAGGAAGAGGGACAAGCACCTTCTTCAGCTTTGGGAATTGAGTGAGTTGTTTAATGGAATACCACCTACCTCTCAGCTTTTTCAGGGATGAGGACTACCAGGTGTTTTCAAAATTGCCCCATTCGAGTGAATGGAAGCTGCACTGTAGGCCTTACAAGAGAGACATTACTGTTAACAGGAAGAGGACCTAGCACTCTGTTGAGGATTCTCAACTGAGTTAGCTGTTGAAGGACATACTGATACCTCTCGGTGTTTTTATGTGTGAGAACCTTCAACTTTGTGCAAACTCTCCTGTGTCAAGTGACTGCACCCAGCTCTGCAGGTGTTGTGAGAAAAGTATGAATGTTACAAGCGGGAGGGTGAAGCACCTTGTCTTTGGATGAGACTTGAGTAACTTGCTTCAAGGAATACTGCCTACCACTCAGTGTTTTCAAGGATGTGCAAAATCACCTTTGTGCAACATCACCCCTTTGAACAGAATGGAAGAAGTTCTGAGGCCCTTCTCAGAAAATTCTTTAGGTTGGAAGCAAGTCGGTCCAGCAACTTGCGTAACAGTGTGAGTAGAGTGAAGTTGACAAGGAAGACCACCTACCTCTCACGGTTTGAAAGTGTGAGGAACTTGATTTTCGGGCAAAATGGCCTGTGTCCATGAAGGGAAGTATTACTGCATGTCTTGTAGCACAACCAAAAATGTTACAAGAAAGATGCTCTAGCACTTTGTTCAGCAGCTTCAAGTGATGTAGCATGCAAAAGGTACACTGCCTATCTGTCAGGGTTTGACAGTGTGAGCAATTCCATCTTTGTGCCAATAGACCCTTTCCACTGAATGGAACAGGCACTGTGTCTCTTGCAAGCAGGTGTCAGGGTTCCCAGCAGGAGTTGCAAGCACATTGTTTCCCTGTGAGATTTGCATTAGCATGTGAAAGGAGTGCTTGCCAAATGAAAGCCTTTGACAAGGGAGAATCATTCACTCCTTGAAAAATGCCCACTTGTGAGGAAATAGTCCAACACTTGTAGCTCAGAGCAGGATGAAATGTGTGAGAGGCAGGAATAGTTTGCAACTTGTCTCCTTATGAGAAATGAGTTAACTTGTTGAAAGGAATACTGACTACCCCTGAGTCTTTTCATGAGTGAAGAACACCACCGTTTGGCCAAATAGCTGCATTCATTTGAATGGAATCAGAACAGTTGAGGATGCATGAAAACCATTCATTCCAGCAGCAAGAGGGTCTGGAATGTTGTTTATAAGTGAGAATTGTGTGAGCTTTACAAAGGAATGCTACCTCTCTCTCAGGCTTTTACAGTGTGAAGAAGATTATCTTTGTGCAAAATAGCCGTTTCAACGGGACGAAGAAGCACTGTTTCCCCTGTAAGAGAAGCATAAGTGTTACAAGCAAGAGGGTCAAGCACCTTGTTAAGCATGGCGAATTGAGTTACCTGTTTAAGGCAATACTGCCTAACTCTCAGTGTTTTCAGGGGGAGGAACATCAATGTGCTGCTAAATAGCTCCTTTCAAGTGAATGGAGGCATACTATAGGTCTTTTAAGACAATCATTAATGGTAGAAGCAAGAGGGTCTAGCACCCTGTTAAGCATTGTGAATTGAGTTCCCTGTTGAAGGGCATAGTGCCTAACTCTCAGTGTTTTTATGGGTGGAGGAACCTCAAGCTTGAGCAAAATGACCTCTTTCAAGTCAATGGAACCAGCACTTCATCTCTTGGAAGAGAAGTATGAATGTTAGAAGGAGGAGGGTCAAGCACCTTGTTTTCTAAGGCGAATTGATATACTGCTTTAAAGGAATAATGCCTACAACTCAGTGTTTTCATGGGTGAGGAATACCACCTTTCTGAAAAATAACCCAATTAGTCACACTGTTGATGTCATGAGAAAATCATTAACGTTAGAAAGAAAAGGGTCTACCACCTTGTTCAGCATTGTGTACTGAGTTAGCTGGGTAAAGGAATACTGTCTACCTCTTAGCGTTTTCATGGGTGAGGAACACACCTGTTGCAAAATATCCCATGCAATCGAATTTAAGATTCCTGGTAGCTCTTGTAAAAGAGTCATGAATGTTTGAAGCAACGGGGTCTACCAAGTTGTTTAGCATGGTGAATTTACTTAGCTATTTAAAGGAATACGGCCTACTTCTCAGAGTTTTCGGGCTCAGGAACCTCACCTTTGTGGAAAATTGCCTCTGTGAAATGAATGGAGAAACACTGTAGCTCTTGTAAGAAAACCATTAATGTTACAAGGAAGAGGGACAAGCACCTTCTTCAGCTTTGGGAATTGAGTGAGTTGTTTAATGGAATACCACCTACCTCTCAGCTTTTTCAGGGATGAGGACTACCAGGTGTTTTCAAAATTGCCCCATTCGAGTGAATGGAAGCTGCACTGTAGGCCTTACAAGAGAGACATTACTGTTAACAGGAAGAGGACCTAGCACTCTGTTGAGGATTCTCAACTGAGTTAGCTGTTGAAGGACATACTGATACCTCTCGGTGTTTTTATGTGTGAGAACCTTCAACTTTGTGCAAACTCTCCTGTGTCAAGTGACTGCACCCAGCGCTGCAGGTGTTGTGAGAAAAGTATGAATGTTACAAGCGGGAGGGTGAAGCACCTTGTCTTTGGATGAGACTTGAGTAACTTGCTTCAAGGAATACTGCCTACCACTCAGTGTTTTCAAGGATGTGCAAAATCACCTTTGTGCAACATCACCCCTTTGAACAGAATGGAAGAAGTTCTGAGGCCCTTCTCAGAAAATTCTTTAGGTTGGAAGCAAGTCGGTCCAGGAACTTGCGTAACAGTGTGAGTAGAGTGAAGTTTACAAGGAAGACCACCTACCTCTCACGGTTTGAAAGTGTGACGAACTTGATTTTGGGGCAAAATGGCCTGTGTCCATGAAGGGAAGGATTACTGGATGTCTGTAGGACAACCACAAATGTTACAAGAAAGATGCTCTAGCACTTTGTTCAGCAGCTTCAAGTGATGTAGCATGCAAAAGGAACACTGCCTATCTGTCAGGGTTTGACAGTGTGAGCAATTCCATCTTTGTGCCAATGGACCCTTTCCACTGAATGGAACAGGCACTATGTCTCTTGCAAGCAGATGTCAGGGTTCGCAGCAGGAGTTGCAGGCACATTGTTTCCCTGTGAAAGTTGAATTAGCATGTGAAAGGAGGGCTGGCCAAATGAAAGCCTTTGACAATGGAGAATCATTCACTCCTTGAAAAATACCCACTTCTGAGGAAATAGACCAACACTTGTAGCTCAGAGCAGGATGCAATGTGTGAGAGGCAGGAATAGTTTGCAACTTTGTCTCCCTATGAGAAATGAGTTACCTGTTGAAAGGAATACTGGCTACGCCTGAGGTTTTTCATGTGTGAGGAACACCACGGTTCGGCCAAATAGCTGCTTTCAACTGAATGGAATCAGAACAGTTGAGGATGCATGAAAACCATACATTCCAGCAGCAAGAGGGTCTGGAATGTTGTTTAAAAGTGAGAATTGAGTGAGCTTTACAAAGGAATGCGACCTGTCTCTCAGGCTTTTACAGTGTGAAGAAGATTATCTTTGTGCAAAATAGCCTTTTCAATGGAAGGAAGAAGCACTGTTTCCCCTGTAAGAGAAGCATAAGTGTTACAAGCAAGAGGGTCAAGCACCTTGTTAAGCATGGCGAATTGAGTTACCTGTTTAAGGCAATATTGCCTAACTCTCAGTGTTTTCAGGGGGAGGAACATCAATGTGCTGCTAAATAGCTCCTTTCAAGTGAATGGAGGCATACTGTAGGTCTTCTAAGACAATCATTAATGGTAGAAGCAAGAGGGTCTAGCACCCTGTTAAGCATTGTGAATTGAGTTACCTGTTGAAGGGCATAGTGCCTAATTCTCAGTGTTTTTATGGGTGGAGGAACCTCAAGCTTGAGCAAAAAGACCTCTTTCAAGTCAATGGAACCAGCACTACATCTCTTGGAAGAGAAGTATGAATGTTAGAACCAGGAGGGTCAAGCACCTTGTTTTCTAAGGCGAATTGATATACTGCTTTAAAGGAATAATGATTACAACTAAGTGTTTTCAAGGATGTGGAAAATCACCTTTGTGCAACATCACCACTCTGAAGAGAATGGAAGAAGTTCTTAGGCCCTTCTCAGAAAATTCTTTAGGTTGGAAGCAAGTGGTTCCAGCAACTTGCGTAACAGTGTGAGTAGAGTGAAGTTTACAAGGAAGACCACCTACCTCTCACGGTTTGAAAGTGTGAGGAACTTGATTTTGGGGCAAAATGGCCTGTGTCCATGAAGGGAAGTATTACTGTATGTCTGTAGGACAACCACAAATGTTACAAGAAAGATGCTCTAGCACTTTGTTCAGCAGCTTCAAGTGATGTAGCATGCAAAAGGTACACTGCCTATCTGTCAGGGTTTGACAGTGTGAGCAATTCCATCTTTGTGCCAATAGACCCTTTCCACTGAATGGAACAGGCAATATGTCTCTTGCAAGCAGGTGTCAGGGTTCCCAGCAGGAGTTGCAAGCACATTGTTTCCCTGTGAGATTTGCATTAGCATGTGAAAGGAGTGCTTGCCAAATGAAAGCCTTTGACAAGGGAGAATCATTCACTCCTTGAAAAATACCCATTTCCGAGGAAATAGATCAACACTTGTAGCTCAGAGCAGGATGCAATGTGTGAGAGGCAGGAATAGTTTGCAACTTGTCTCCCTATGAGAAATGAGTTACCTGTTGAAAGGAATACTGGCTACCCCTGAGGTTTTTCATGTGTGAGGAACACCACCGTTCGGCCAAATAGCTGCATTCAACTGAATGGAACCAGAACAGTTGAGGATGCATGAAAACCATTCATTCCAGCAGCAAGAGGGTCTGTAATGTTGTTTAAAAGTGAGAATTGAGTGAGCTTTACAAAGGAATGCGACCTGTCTCTCAGGCTTTTACAGTGTGAAAAAGATTATCTTTGTGCAAAATAGATATTTCAATGGAAGGAAGAAGCACTGTTTCCCCTGTAAGAGAAGCATAAGTGTTACAAGCAAGAGGGTCAAGCACCTTGTTAAGCATGGCGAATTGAGTTATATGTTTAAGGCAATACTGCCTAACTCTCAGTGTTTTCAGGGGGAGGAACATCAATGTGCTGCTAAATAGCTCCTTTCAAGTGAATGGAGGCATACTGTAGGTCTTCTAAGACAATCATTAATGGTAGAAGCAAGTGGGTCTAGCACCCTGTTAAGCATTGTGAATTGAGTTACCTGTTGAAGGGCATAGTGCCTAACTCTCAGTGTTTTTATGGGTGGAGGAACCTCAAGCTTGAGCAAAATGACCTCTTTCAAGTCAATAGAACCAGCACTACATCTCTTGGAAGAGAAGTATGAATGTTAGAAGCAGGAGGGTCAAGCACCTTGTTTTCTAAGGCGAATTGATATACTGCTTTAAAGGAATAATGCCTACAACTCAGTGTTTTCATGGGTGAGGAATACGACCTTTGTGCAAAATAACCCCCTTAGACACACTGTTGATGTCGTGAGAAAATCATTAATGTTAGAAAGAAAAGGGTCTACCACCTTGTTCAGCATTGTGAACTGAGTTAGCTGGGTAAAGGAATACTGCCTACCTCTCAGCGTTTTCATGGGTGAGGAACACAACTGTTGCAAAATATTCCATGCAAGCGAATGGAAGATTCCTGGTAGCACTTGTAAGAGAGTCATGAATGTTTGAAGCAACAAGGTCTAGCAAGTTGTATAGCATTCGAATTGACTTAGCTGTTAAAAGGAATACTGCCTTCTTCTCAGAGTTTTCGGGGTCAGGAACCTCACCTTTGTGCAAAATTGCCTCTGTGAAGTGAATGGAGAAACACTGTAGCTCCTGTAAGAAAACCATTAATGTTAGAAGGAAGAGGGTCAAGCACCTTCTTCAGCTTTGGGAATTGAGTGAGTTGTTTAATGGAATACCACCTACCTCTCAGCTTTTTCAGGGATGAGGTCTACCAGGTGTTTTCAAAATTGCCCCATTCGAGTGAATGGAAGCTGCACTGTAGGTCTTATAAGAGAGACATTACTGTTAACAGGAAGAGGGCCTAGCACTCTGTTGAAGATTCTCAACTGTGTTAGCTGTTGAAGGACATACTGATATCTCTCAGTGTTTTTATGTGTGAGAACCTTCAACTTTGTGCAAACTCTCCTGTGTCAAGTGACTGCACCCAGCGCTGCAGGTGTTCTGAGAAAAGTATGATTGTTACAAGCAGGAGGGTGAAGCACCTTGTCTTTGGATGAGACTTGAGTAACTTGCTTCAAGGAATACTGCCTACCACTCAGTGTTTTCAAGGATGTGGAAAATCACCTTTGTGCAACACCACCCCTTTGAAGAGAATGGAAGAAGTTCTGAGGCCCTTCTCAGAAAATTCTTTAGGTTGGAAGCAAGTCGGTCCAGCAACTTGTCTAACAGTGTGAGTAGAGTGAAGTTTACAAGGAAGACCACATACTTCTCACTGTTTGAAAGTGTGAGGAAATTGATTTTGGGGCAAAATGGTCTGTGTCCATGAAGTTAAGTATTACTGTATGTCTGTAGGACAACCACAAATGTTACAAAAAAGATGCTCTAGCACCCTGTTAAGCATTGTGAATTGAGTTACCTGTTGAAGGGCATAGTGCCTAACTCTCAGTGTTTTTATGGGTGGAGCAACCTCAAGCTTGAGCAAAATGACCTCTTTGAAGTCAATGGAACCAGCACTACATCTCTTGGAAGAGAAGTATGAATGTTAGAAGCAGGAGGGTCAAGCACATTGTTTTCTAAGGCGAATTGATATACTGCTTTAAAGGAATAAAGCCTACAACTCAGTGTTTTCAAGGATGTAAAAAATCACCTTTGTGCAACACCACCCCTTTGAAGAGAATGGAAGAAGTTCTGAGGCCCTTATCAGAAAATTCTTTAGGTTGGAAGTAAGTCGGTCCAGCAACTTGTGTAACAGTGTGAGTAGAGTGAAGTTTACAAGGAAGACCACCTACCTCTCACGGTTTGAAAGTGTGAGGAACTTGATTTTCGGGCAAAATGGCCTGTGTCCATGAAGGGAAGTATTACTGTATGTCTGTAGGACAACCACAAATGTTACAAGAAAGATGCTCTAGCACTTTGTTCAGCAGCTTCAAGTGATGTAGCATGCAAAAGGTACACTGCCTATCTGTCAGGGTTTGACAGTGTGAGCAATTCCATCTTTGTGCCAATAGACCCTTTCCACTGAATGGAACAGGCAATATGTCTCTTGCAAGCAGGTGTCAGGGTTCCCAGCAGGAGTTGCAAGCACATTGTTTCCCTGTGAGATTTGCATTAGCATGTGAAAGGAGTGCTTGCCAAATGAAAGCCTTTGACAAGGGAGAATCATTCACTCCTTGAAAAATACCCATTTCCGAGGAAATAGATCAACACTTGTAGCTCAGAGCAGGATGCAATGTGTGAGAGGCAGGAATAGTTTGCAACTTGTCTCTTTATGAGAAATGAGTTACCTGTTGAAAGGAATACTGACTACCCCTGAGTCTTTTCATGAGTGAAGAACACCACCGTTTGGCCAAATAGCTGCATTCATTTGAATGGAATCAGTTGAGGATGCATGAAAACCATTCATTCCAGCAGCAAGAGGGTCTGGAATGTTGTTTATAAGTGAGAATTGTGTGAGCTTTACAAAGGAATGCTACCTCTCTCTCAGGCTTTTACAGTGTGAAGAAGATTATCTTTGTGCAAAATAGCCGTTTCAACGGGACGAAGAAGCACTGTTTCCCCTGTAAGAGAAGCATAAGTGTTACAAGCAAGAGGGTCAAGCACCTTGTTAAGCATGGCGAATTGAGTTACCTGTTTAAGGCAATACTGCCTAACTCTCAGTGTTTTCAGGGGGAGGAACATCAATGTGCTGCTAAATAGCTCCTTTCAAGTGAATGGAGGCATACTATAGGTCTTCTAAGACAATCATTAATGGTAGAAGCAAGAGGGTCTAGCACCCTGTTAAGCATTGTGAATTGAGTTCCCTGTTGAAGGGCATAGTGCCTAACTCTCAGTGTTTTTATGGGTGGAGGAACCTCAAGCTTGAGCAAAATGACCTCTTTCAAGTCAATGGAACCAGCACTTCATCTCTTGGAAGAGAAGTATGAATGTTAGAAGGAGGAGGGTCAAGCACCTTGTTTTCTAAGGCGAATTGATATACTGCTTTAAAGGAATAATGCCTACAACTCAGTGTTTTCATGGGTGAGGAATACCACCTTTCTGAAAAATAACCCAATTAGTCACACTGTTGATGTCATGAGAAAATCATTAACGTTAGAAAGAAAAGGGTCTACCACCTTGTTCAGCATTGTGTACTGAGTTAGCTGGGTAAAGGAATACTGTCTACCTCTTAGCGTTTTCATGGGTGAGGAACACACCTGTTGCAAAATATCCCATGCAATCGAATTTAAGATTCCTGGTAGCTCTTGTAAAAGAGTCATGAATGTTTGAAGCAACGGGGTCTACCAAGTTGTTTAGCATGGTGAATTTACTTAGCTATTTAAAGGAATACGGCCTACTTCTCAGAGTTTTCGGGCTCAGGAACCTCACCTTTGTGCAAAATTGCCTCTGTGAAGTGAATGGAGAAACACTGTAGCTCTTGTAAGAAAACCATTAATGTTACAAGGAAGAGGGACAAGCACCTTCTTCAGCTTTGGGAATTGAGTGAGTTGTTTAATGGAATACCACCTACCTCTCAGCTTTTCCAGGGATGAGGACTACCAGGTGTTTTCAAAATTGCCCCATTCGAGTGAATGGAAGCTGCACTGTAGGCCTTACAAGAGAGACATTACTGTTAACAGGAAGAGGACCTAGCACTCTGTTGAGGATTCTCAACTGAGTTAGCTGTTGAAGGACATACTGATACCTCTCGGTGTTTTTATGTGTGAGAACCTTCAACTTTGTGCAAACTCTCCTGTGTCAAGTGACTGCACCCAGCGATGCAGGTGTTGTGAGAAAAGTATGAATGTTACAAGCGGGAGGGTGAAGCACCTTGTCTTTGGATGAGACTTGAGTAACTTGCTTCAAGGAATACTGCCTACCACTCAGTGTTTTCAAGGATGTGCAAAATCACCTTTGTGCAACATCACCCCTTTGAACAGAATGGAAGAAGTTCTGAGGCCCTTCTCAGAAAATTCTTTAGGTTGGAAGCAAGTCGGTCCAGGAACTTGCGTAACAGTGTGAGTAGAGTGAAGTTTACAAGGAAGACCACCTACCTCTCACGGTTTGAAAGTGTGAGGAACTTCATTTTGGGGCAAAATGGCCTGTGTCCATGAAGGGAAGTATTACTGTATGTCTGTAGGACAACCACAAATGTTACAAGAAAGATGATCTAGCACTTTGTTCAGCAGGTTCAAGTGATGTAGCATGCAAAAGGAACACTGCCTATCTGTCAGGGTTTGACAGTGTGAGCAATTCCATCTTTGTGCCAATGGACACTTTCCACTGAA
This sequence comes from Castor canadensis, assembly GCF_047511655.1. Classification (NCBI taxonomy): domain Eukaryota; kingdom Metazoa; phylum Chordata; class Mammalia; order Rodentia; family Castoridae; genus Castor; species Castor canadensis. The sequence continues at coordinate 71,974,568 of NC_133389.1, forward strand.
TGGAACAGGCACTATGTCTCTTGCAAGCAGATGTCAGGGTTCGCAGCAGGAGTTGCAGGCACATTGTTTCCCTGTGAAAGTTGAATTAGCATGTGAAAGGAGTGCTGGCCAAATGAAAGCCTTTGACAATGGAGAATCATTCACTCCTTGAAAAATACCCACTTCTGAGGAAATAGACCAACACTTGTAGCTCAGAGCAGGATGCAATGTGTGAGAGGCAGGAATAGTTTGCATCTTTGTCTCCCTATGAGAAATGAGTTACCTGTTGAAAGGAATACTGGCTACGCCTGAGGTTTTTCATGTGTGAGGAACACCACGGTTCGGCCAAATAGCTGCTTTCAACTGAATGGAATCAGAACAGTTGAGGATGCATGAAAACCATACATTCCAGCAGCAAGAGGGTCTGGAATGTTGTTTAAAAGTGAGAATTGAGTGAGCTTTACAAAGGAATGCGACCTGTCTCTCAGGCTTTTACAGTGTGAAGAAGATTATCTTTGTGCAAAATAGCCTTTTCAATGGAAGGAAGAAGCACTGTTTCCCCTGTAAGAGAAGCATAAGTGTTACAAGCAAGAGGGTCAAGCACCTTGTTAAGCATGGCGAATTGAGTTACCTGTTTAAGGCAATATTGCCTAACTCTCAGTGTTTTCAGGGGGAGGAACATCAATGTGCTGCTAAATAGCTCCTTTCAAGTGAATGGAGGCATACTGTAGGTCTTCTAAGACAATCATTAATGGTAGAAGCAAGAGGGTCTAGCACCCTGTTAAGCATTGTGAATTGAGTTACCTGTTGAAGGGCATAGTGCCTAATTCTCAGTGTTTTTATGGGTGGAGGAACCTCAAGCTTGAGCAAAAAGACCTCTTTCAAGTCAATGGAACCAGCACTACATCTCTTGGAAGAGAAGTATGAATGTTAGAAGCAGGAGGGTCAAGCACCTTGTTTTCTAAGGCGAATTGATATACTGCTTTAAAGGAATAATGATTACAACTAAGTGTTTTCAAGGATGTGGAAAATCACCTTTGTGCAACATCACCACTCTGAAGAGAATGGAAGAAGTTCTGAGGCCCTTCTCAGAAAATTCTTTAGGTTGGAAGCAAGTGGTTCCAGCAACTTGCGTAACAGTGTGAGTAGAGTGAAGTTTACAAGGAAGACCACCTACCTCTCACGGTTTGAAAGTGTGAGGAACTTGATTTTGGGGCAAAATGGCCTGTGTCCATGAAGGGAAGTATTACTGTATGTCTGTAGGACAACCACAAATGTTACAAGAAAGATGCTCTAGCACTTTGTTCAGCAGCTTCAAGTGATGTAGCATGCAAAAGGTACACTGCCTATCTGTCAGGGTTTGACAGTGTGAGCAATTTCATCTTTGTGCCAATAGACCCTTTCCACTGAATGGAACAGGCACTGTGTCTCTTGCAAGCAGGTGTCAGGGTTCCCAGCAGGAGTTGCAAGCACATTGTTTCCCTGTGAGATTTGCATTAGCATGTGAAAGGAGTGCTTGCCAAATGAAAGCCTTTGACAAGGGAGAATCATTCACTCCTTGAAAAATACCCATTTCCGAGGAAATATATCAACACTTGTAGCTCAGAGCAGGATGCAATGTGTGAGAGGCAGGAATAGTTTGCAACTTGTCTCCCTATGAGAAATGAGTTACCTGTTGAAAGGAATACTGGCTACCCCTGAGGTTTTTCATGTGTGAGGAACACCACCGTTCGGCCAAAATGCTGCATTCAACTGAATGGAACCAGAACAGTTGAGGATGCATGAAAACCATTCATTCCAGCAGCAAGAGGGTCTGTAATGTTGTTTAAAAGTGAGAATTGAGTGAGCTTTACAAAGGAATGCGACCTGTCTCTCAGGCTTTTACAGTGTGAAAAAGATTATCTTTGTGCAAAATAGATATTTCAATGGAAGGAAGAAGCACTGTTTCCCCTGTAAGAGAAGCATAAGTGTTACAAGCAAGAGGGTCAAGCACCTTGTTAAGCATGGCGAATTGAGTTACCTGTTTAAGGCAATACTGCCTAACTCTCAGTGTTTTCAGGGGGAGGAACATCAATGTGCTGCTAAATAGCTCCTTTCAAGTGAATGGAGGCATACTGTAGGTCCTCTAAGACAATCATTAATGGTAGAAGCAAGAGGGTCTAGCACCCTGTTAAGCATTGTGAATTGAGTTCCCTGTTGAAGGGCATAGTGCCTAACTCTCAGTGTTTTTATGGGTGGAGGAACCTCAAGCTTGAGCAAAAAGACCTCTTTCAAGTCAATGGAACCAGCACTACATCTCTTGGAAGAGAAGTATGAATGTTAGAACCAGGAGGGTCAAGCACCTTGTTTTCTAAGGCGAATTGATATACTGCTTTAAAGGAATAATGATTACAACTAAGTGTTTTCAAGGATGTGGAAAATCACCTTTGTGCAACATCACCACTCTGAAGAGAATGGAAAGAAGTTCTGAGGCCCTTCTCAGAAAATTCTTTAGGTTGGAAGCAAGTCGGTCCAGCAACTTGTGTAACAGTGTGAGTAGAGTGAAGTTTACAAGGAAGACCACCTACCTCTCACGGTTTGAAAGTGTGAGGAACTTGATTTTGGGGCAAAATGGCCTGTGTCCATGAAGGGAAGTATTACTGTATGTCTGTAGGACAACCACAAATGTTACAAGAAAGATGCTCTAGCACTTTGTTCAGCAGCTTCAAGTGATGTAGCATGCAAAAGGTACACTGCCTATCTGTCAGGGTTTGACAGTGTGAGCAATTTCATCTTTGTGCCAATAGACCCTTTCCACTGAATGGAACAGGCACTGTGTCTCTTGCAAGCAGGTGTCAGGGTTCCCAGCAGGAGTTGCAAGCACATTGTTTCCCTGTGAGATTTGCATTAGCATGTGAAAGGAGTGCTTGCCAAATGAAAGCCTTTGACAAGGGAGAATCATTCACTCCTTGAAAAATACCCATTTCCGAGGAAATATATCAACACTTGTAGCTCAGAGCAGGATGCAATGTGTGAGAGGCAGGAATAGTTTGCAACTTGTCTCCCTATGAGAAATGAGTTACCTGTTGAAAGGAATACTGGCTACCCCTGAGGTTTTTCATGTGTGAGGAACACCACCGTTCGGCCAAAATGCTGCATTCAACTGAATGGAACCAGAACAGTTGAGGATGCATGAAAACCATTCATTCCAGCAGCAAGAGGGTCTGTAATGTTGTTTAAAAGTGAGAATTGAGTGAGCTTTACAAAGGAATGCGACCTGTCTCTCAGGCTTTTACAGTGTGAAAAAGATTATCTTTGTGCAAAATAGATATTTCAATGGAAGGAAGAAGCACTGTTTCCCCTGTAAGAGAAGCATAAGTGTTACAAGCAAGAGGGTCAAGCACCTTGTTAAGCATGGCGAATTGAGTTACCTGTTTAAGGCAATACTGCCTAACTCTCAGTGTTTTCAGGGGGAGGAACATCAATGTGCTGCTAAATAGCTCCTTTCAAGTGAATGGAGGCATACTGTAGGTCCTCTAAGACAATCATTAATGGTAGAAGCAAGAGGGTCTAGCACCCTGTTAAGCATTGTGAATTGAGTTCCCTGTTGAAGGGCATAGTGCCTAACTCTCAGTGTTTTTATGGGTGGAGGAACCTCAAGCTTGAGCAAAAAGACCTCTTTCAAGTCAATGGAACCAGCACTACATCTCTTGGAAGAGAAGTATGAATGTTAGAACCAGGAGGGTCAAGCACCTTGTTTTCTAAGGCGAATTGATATACTGCTTTAAAGGAATAATGATTACAACTAAGTGTTTTCAAGGATGTGGAAAATCACCTTTGTGCAACATCACCACTCTGAAGAGAATGGAAAGAAGTTCTGAGGCCCTTCTCAGAAAATTCTTTAGGTTGGAAGCAAGTCGGTCCAGCAACTTGTGTAACAGTGTGAGTAGAGTGAAGTTTACAAGGAAGACCACCTACCTCTCACGGTTTGAAAGTGTGAGGAACTTGATTTTCGGGCAAAATGGCCTGTGTCCATGAAGGGAAGTATTACTGCATGTCTTGTAGCACAACCAAAAATGTTACAAGAAAGATGCTCTAGCACTTTGTTCAGCAGCTTCAAGTGATGTAGCATGCAAAAGGTACACTGCCTATCTGTCAGGGTTTGACAGTGTGAGCAATTCCATCTTTGTGCCAATAGACCCTTTCCACTGAATGGAACAGGCACTGTGTCTCTTGCAAGCAGGTGTCAGGGTTCCCAGCAGGAGTTGCAAGCACATTGTTTCCCTGTGAGATTTGCATTAGCATGTGAAAGGAGTGCTTGCCAAATGAAAGCCTTTGACAAGGGAGAATCATTCACTCCTTGAAAAATGCCCACTTGTGAGGAAATAGTCCAACACTTGTAGCTCAGAGCAGGATGCAATGTGTGAGAGGCAGGAATAGTTTGCAACTTGTCTCCTTATGAGAAATGAGTTACCTGTTGAAAGGAATACTGGCTACGCCTGAGGTTTTTCATGTGTGAGGAACACCACAGTTCGGCCCAATAGCTGCATTCAACTGAATGGAACCAGAACAGTTGAGGACGCATGAAAACCATTCATTCCAGCAGCAAGAGGGTCTGGAATGTTGTTTAAAAGTGAGAATTGAGGGAGCTTTACAAAGGAATGCTACCTGTCTCTCAGGCTTTTACAGTGTGAAAAAGATTATCTTTGTGCAAAGTAGCCGTTTCAATGGAAGGAAGAAGCACTGTTTCCCCTGTAAGAGAAGCATAAGTGTTACAAGCAAGAGGGTCAAGCACCTTGTTAAGCATGGCGAATTGAGTTATATGTTTAAGGCAATACTGCCTAACTCTCACTGTTTTCAGGGGGAGGAACATCAATGTGCTGCTAAATAGCTCCTTTCAAGTGAATGGAGGCATACTGTAGGTCTTCTAAGACAATCATTAATGGTAGAAGCAAGTGGGTCTAGCACCCTGTTAAGCATTGTGAATTGAGTTACCTGTTGAAGGGCATAGTGCCTAACTCTCAGTGTTTTTATGGGTGGAGGAACCTCAAGCTTGAGCAAAATGACCTCTTTCAAGTCAATAGAACCAGCACTACATCTCTTGGAAGAGAAGTATGAATGTTAGAAGCAGGAGGGTCAAGCACCTTGTTTTCTAAGGCGAATTGATATACTGCTTTAAAGGAATAATGCCTACAACTCAGTGTTTTCATGGGTGAGGAATACGACCTTTGTGCAAAATAACCCCCTTAGACACACTGTTGATGTCGTGAGAAAATCATTAATGTTAGAAAGAAAAGGGTCTACCACCTTGTTCAGCATTGTGAACTGAGTTAGCTGGTTAAAGGAATACTGCCTACCTCTCAGCGTTTTCATGGGTGAGGAACACAACTGTTGCAAAATATTCCATGCAAGCGAATGGAAGATTCCTGGTAGCACTTGTAAGAGAGTCATGAATGTTTGAAGCAACAAGGTCTAGCAAGTTGTATAGCATTCGAATTGACTTAGCTGTTAAAAGGAATACTGCCTTCTTCTCAGAGTTTTCGGGGTCAGGAACCTCACCTTTGTGCAAAATTGCCTCTGTGAAGTGAATGGAGAAACACTGTAGCTCCTGTAAGAAAACCATTAATGTTAGAAGGAAGAGGGTCAAGCACCTTCTTCAGCTTTGGGAATTGAGTGAGTTGTTTAATGGAATACCACCTACCTCTCAGCTTTTTCAGGGATGAGGTCTACCAGGTGTTTTCAAAATTGCCCCATTCGAGTGAATGGAAGCTGCACTGTAGGTCTTATAAGAGAGACATTACTGTTAACAGGAAGAGGGCCTAGCACTCTGTTGAAGATTCTCAACTGTGTTAGCTGTTGAAGGACATACTGATATCTCTCAGTGTTTTTATGTGTGAGAACCTTCAACTTTGTGCAAACTCTCCTGTGTCAAGTGACTGCACCCAGCGCTGCAGGTGTTCTGAGAAAAGTATGATTGTTACAAGCAGGAGGGTGAAGCACCTTGTCTTTGGATGAGACTTGAGTAACTTGCTTCAAGGAATACTGCCTACCACTCAGTGTTTTCAAGGATGTGGAAAATCACCTTTGTGCAACACCACCCCTTTGAAGAGAATGGAAGAAGTTCTGAGGCCCTTCTCAGAAAATTCTTTAGGTTGGAAGCAAGTCGGTCCAGCAACTTGTCTAACAGTGTGAGTAGAGTGAAGTTTACAAGGAAGACCACATACTTCTCACTGTTTGAAAGTGTGAGGAAATTGATTTTGGGGCAAAATGGTCTGTGTCCATGAAGTTAAGTATTACTGTATGTCTGTAGGACAACCACAAATGTTACAAAAAAGATGCTCTAGCACCCTGTTAAGCATTGTGAATTGAGTTACCTGTTGAAGGGCATAGTGCCTAACTCTCAGTGTTTTTATGGGTGGAGCAACCTCAAGCTTGAGCAAAATGACCTCTTTGAAGTCAATGGAACCAGCACTACATCTCTTGGAAGAGAAGTATGAATGTTAGAAGCAGGAGGGTCAAGCACATTGTTTTCTAAGGCGAATTGATATACTGCTTTAAAGGAATAAAGCCTACAACTCAGTGTTTTCAAGGATGTAAAAAATCACCTTTGTGCAACACCACCCCTTTGAAGAGAATGGAAGAAGTTCTGAGGCCCTTATCAGAAAATTCTTTAGGTTGGAAGTAAGTCGGTCCAGCAACTTGTGTAACAGTGTGAGTAGAGTGAAGTTTACAAGGAAGACCACCTACCTCTCACGGTTTGAAAGTGTGAGGAACTTGATTTTCGGGCAAAATGGCCTGTGTCCATGAAGGGAAGTATTACTGCATGTCTTGTAGCACAACCAAAAATGTTACAAGAAAGATGCTCTAGCACTTTGTTCAGCAGCTTCAAGTGATGTAGCATGCAAAAGGTACACTGCCTATCTGTCAGGGTTTGACAGTGTGAGCAATTCCATCTTTGTGCCAATAGACCCTTTCCACTGAATGGAACAGGCACTGTGTCTCTTGCAAGCAGGTGTCAGGGTTCCCAGCAGGAGTTGCAAGCACATTGTTTCCCTGTGAGATTTGCATTAGCATGTGAAAGGAGTGCTTGCCAAATGAAAGCCTTTGACAAGGGAGAATCATTCACTCCTTGAAAAATGCCCACTTGTGAGGAAATAGTCCAACACTTGTAGCTCAGAGCAGGATGCAATGTGTGAGAGGCAGGAATAGTTTGCAACTTGTCTCCTTATGAGAAATGAGTTACCTGTTGAAAGGAATACTGGCTACGCCTGAGGTTTTTCATGTGTGAGGAACACCACAGTTCGGCCCAATAGCTGCATTCAACTGAATGGAACCAGAACAGTTGAGGACGCATGAAAACCATTCATTCCAGCAGCAAGAGGGTCTGGAATGTTGTTTAAAAGTGAGAATTGAGGGAGCTTTACAAAGGAATGCTACCTGTCTCTCAGGCTTTTACAGTGTGAAAAAGATTATCTTTGTGCAAAGTAGCCGTTTCAATGGAAGGAAGAAGCACTGTTTCCCCTGTAAGAGAAGCATAAGTGTTAAAAGCAAGAGGGTCAAGCACCTTGTTAAGCATGGCGAATTGAGTTACATGTTTAAGGCAATACTGCCTAACTCTCAGTGTTTTCAGGGGGAGGAACATCAATGTGCTGCTAAATAGCTCCTTTCAAGTGAATGGAGGCATACTGTAGGTCTTCTAAGACAATCATTAATGGTAGAAGCAAGTGGGTCTAGCACCCTGTTAAGCATTGTGAATTGAGTTACCTGTTGAAGGGCATAGTGCCTAACTCTCAGTGTTTTTATGGGTGGAGGAACCTCAAGCTTGAGCAAAATGACCTCTTTCAAGTCAATAGAACCAGCACTACATCTCTTGGAAGAGAAGTATGAATGTTAGAAGCAGGAGGGTCAAGCACCTTGTTTTCTAAGGCGAATTGATATACTGCTTTAAAGGAATAATGCCTACAACTCAGTGTTTTCATGGGTGATGAATACGACCTTTGTGCAAAATAACCCCCTTAGACACACTGTTGATGTCGTGAGAAAATCATTAACGTTAGAAAGAAAAGGGTCTACCACCTTGTTCAGCATTGTGAACTGAGTTAGCTGGGTAAAGGAATACTGCCTACCTCTCAGCGTTTTCATGGGTGAGGAACACAACTGTTGCAAAATATTCCATGCAAGCGAATGGAAGATTCCTGGTAGCACTTGTAAGAGAGTCATGAATGTTTGAAGCAACAAGGTCTAGCAAGTTGTATAGCATTCGAATTGACTTAGCTGTTAAAAGGAATACTGCCTTCTTCTTAGAGTTTTCGGGGTCAGGAACCTCACCTTTGTGCAAAATTGCCTCTGTGAAGTGAATGGAGAAACACTGTAGCTCCTGTAAGAAAACCATTAATGTTAGAAGGAAGAGGGTCAAGCACCTTCTTCAGCTTTGGGAATTGAGTGAGTTGTTTAATGGAATACCACCTACCTCTCAGCTTTTTCAGGGATGAGGTCTACCAGGTGTTTTCAAAATTGCCCCATTCGAGTGAATGGAAGCTGCACTGTAGGTCTTATAAGAGAGACATTACTGTTAACAGGAAGAGGGCCTAGCACTCTGTTGAAGATTCTCAACTGTGTTAGCTGTTGAAGGACATACTGATATCTCTCAGTGTTTTTATGTGTGAGAACCTTCAACTTTGTGCAAACTCTCCTGTGTCAAGTGACTGCACCCAGCGCTGCAGGTGTTCTGAGAAAAGTATGATTGTTACAAGCAGGAGGGTGAAGCACCTTGTCTTTGGATGAGACTTGAGTAACTTGCTTCAAGGAATACTGCCTACCACTCAGTGTTTTCAAGGATGTGGAAAATCACCTTTGTGCAACACCACCCCTTTGAAGAGAATGGAAGAAGTTCTGAGGCCCTTCTCAGAAAATTCTTTAGGTTGGAAGCAAGTCGGTCCAGCAACTTGTCTAACAGTGTGAGTAGAGTGAAGTTTACAAGGAAGACCACATACTTCTCACTGTTTGAAAGTGTGAGGAAATTGATTTTGGGGCAAAATGGTCTGTGTCCATGAAGTTAAGTATTACTGTATGTCTGTAGGACAACCACAAATGTTACAAAAAAGATGCTCTAGCACCCTGTTAAGCATTGTGAATTGAGTTACCTGTTGAAGGGCATAGTGCCTAACTCTCAGTGTTTTTATGGGTGGAGCAACCTCAAGCTTGAGCAAAATGACCTCTTTGAAGTCAATGGAACCAGCACTACATCTCTTGGAAGAGAAGTATGAATGTTAGAAGCAGGAGGGTCAAGCACATTGTTTTCTAAGGAGAATTGATATACTGCTTTAAAGGAATAAAGCCTACAACTCAGTGTTTTCAAGGATGTAAAAAATCACCTTTGTGCAACACCACCCCTTTGAAGAGAATGGAAGAAGTTCTGAGGCCCTTATCAGAAAATTCTTTAGGTTGGAAGTAAGTCGGTCCAGCAACTTGTGTAACAGTGTGAGTAGAGTGAAGTTTACAAGGAAGACCACCTACCTCTCACGGTTTGAAAGTGTGAGGAACTTGATTTTCGGGCAAAATGGCCTGTGTCCATGAAGGGAAGTATTACTGCATGTCTTGTAGCACAACCAAAAATGTTACAAGAAAGATGCTCTAGCACTTTGTTCAGCAGCTTCAAGTGATGTAGCATGCAAAAGGTACACTGCCTATCTGTCAGGGTTTGACAGTGTGAGCAATTCCATCTTTGTGCCAATAGACCCTTTCCACTGAATGGAACAGGCACTGTGTCTCTTGCAAGCAGGTGTCAGGGTTCCCAGCAGGAGTTGCAAGCACATTGTTTCCCTGTGAGATTTGCATTAGCATGTGAAAGGAGTGCTTGCCAAATGAAAGCCTTTGACAAGGGAGAATCATTCACTCCTTGAAAAATGCCCACTTGTGAGGAAATAGTCCAACACTTGTAGCTCAGAGCAGGATGCAATGTGTGAGAGGCAGGAATAGTTTGCAACTTGTCTCCTTATGAGAAATGAGTTACCTGTTGAAAGGAATACTGGCTACGCCTGAGGTTTTTCATGTGTGAGGAACACCACAGTTCGACCCAATAGCTGCATTCAACTGAATGGAACCAGAACAGTTGAGGACACATGAAAACCATTCATTCCAGCAGCAAGAGGGTCTGGAATGTTGTTTAAAAGTGAGAATTGAGGGAGCTTTACAAAGGAATGCTACCTGTCTCTCAGGCTTTTACAGTGTGAAAAAGATTATCTTTGTGCAAAGTAGCCGCTTCAATGGAAGGAAGAAGCACTGTTTCCCCTGTAAGAGAAGCATAAGTGTTAAAAGCAAGAGGGTCAAGCACCTTGTTAAGCATGGCGAATTGAGTTACATGTTTAAGGCAATACTGCCTAACTCTCAGTGTTTTCAGGGGGAGGAACATCAATTTGCTGCTAAATAGCTCCTTTCAAGTGAATGGAGGCATACTGTAGGTCTTCTAAGACAATCATTAATGGTAGAAGCAAGTGGGTCTAGCACCCTGTTAAGCATTGTGAATTGAGTTACCTGTTGAAGGGCATAGTGCCTAACTCTCAGTGTTTTTATGGGTGGAGGAACCTCAAGCTTGAGCAAAATGACCTCTTTCAAGTCAATAGAACCAGCACTACATCTCTTGGAAGAGAAGTATGAATGTTAGAAGCAGGAGGGTCAAGCACCTTGTTTTCTAAGGCGAATTGATATACTGCTTTAAAGGAATAATGCCTACAACTCAGTGTTTTCATGGGTGATGAATACGACCTTTGTGCAAAATAACCCCCTTAGACACACTGTTGATGTCGTGAGAAAATCATTAACGTTAGAAAGAAAAGGGTCTACCACCTTGTTCAGCATTGTGAACTGAGTTAGCTGGGTAAAGGAATACTGCCTACCTCTCAGCGTTTTCATGGGTGAGGAACACAACTGTTGCAAAATATTCCATGCAAGCGAATGGAAGATTCCTGGTAGCTCTTGTAAAAGAGTCATGAATGTTTGAAGCACGGGGTCTACCAAGTTGTTTAGCATGGTGAATTTACTTAGCTATTTAAAGGAATACGGCCTACTTCTCAGAGTTTTCGGGCTCAGGAACCTCACCTTTGTGGAAAATTGCCTCTGTGAAGTGAATGGAGAAACACTGTAGCTCTTGTAAGAAAACCATTAATGTTACAAGGAAGAGGGACAAGCACCTTCTTCAGCTTTGGGAATTGAGTGAGTTGTTTAATGGAATACCACCTACCTCTCAGCTTTTTCAGGGATGAGGACTACCAGGTGTTTTCAAAATTGCCCCATTCGAGTGAATGGAAGCTGCACTGTAGGCCTTACAAGAGAGACATTACTGTTAACAGGAAGAGGACCTAGCACTCTGTTGAGGATTCTCAACTGAGTTAGCTGTTGAAGGACATACTGATACCTCTCGGTGTTTTTATGTGTGAGAACCTTCAACTTTGTGCAAACTCTCCTGTGTCAAGTGACTGCACCCAGCGCTGCAGGTGTTGTGAGAAAAGTATGAACGTTACAAGCGGGAGGGTGAAGCACCTTGTCTTTGGATGAGACTTGAGTAACTTGCTTCAAGGAATACTGCCTACCACTCAGTGTTTTCAAGGATGTGCAAAATCACCTTTGTGCAACATCACCCCTTTGAACAGAATGGAAGAAGTTCTGAGGCCCTTCTCAGAAAATTCTTTAGGTTGGAAGCAAGTCGGTCCAGCAACTTGCGTAACAGTGTGAGTAGAGTGAAGTTGACAAGGAAGACCACCTACCTCTCACGGTTTGAAAGTGTGAGGAACTTGATTTTCGGGCAAAATGGCCTGTGTCCATGAAGGGAAGTATTACTGCATGTCTTGTAGCACAACCAAAAATGTTACAAGAAAGATGCTCTAGCACTTTGTTCAGCAGCTTCAAGTGATGTAGCATGCAAAAGGTACACTGCCTATCTGTCAGGGTTTGACAGTGTGAGCAATTCCATCTTTGTGCCAATAGACCCTTTCCACTGAATGGAACAGGCACTGTGTCTCTTGCAAGCAGGTGTCAGGGTTCCCAGCAGGAGTTGCAAGCACATTGTTTCCCTGTGAGATTTGCATTAGCATGTGAAAGGAGTGCTTGCCAAATGAAAGCCTTTGACAAGGGAGAATCATTCACTCCTTGAAAAATGCCCACTTGTGAGGAAATAGTCCAACACTTGTAGCTCAGAGCAGGATGCAATGTGTGAGAGGCAGGAATAGTTTGCAACTTGTCTCCTTATGAGAAATGAGTTACCTGTTGAAAGGAATACTGACTACCCCTGAGTCTTTTCATGAGTGAAGAACACCACCGTTTGGCCAAATAGCTGCATTCATTTGAATGGAATCAGAACAGTTGAGGATGCATGAAAACCATTCATTCCAGCAGCAAGAGGGTCTGGAATGTTGTTTATAAGTGAGAATTGTGTGAGCTTTACAAAGGAATGCTACCTCTCTCTCAGGCTTTTACAATGTGAAGAAGATTATCTTTGTGCAAAATAGCCGTTTCAACGGGACGAAGAAGCACTGTTTCCCCTGTAAGAGAAGCATAAGTGTTACAAGCAAGAGGGTCAAGCACCTTGTTAAGCATGGCGAATTGAGTTACCTGTTTAAGGCAATACTGCCTAACTCTCAGTGTTTTCAGGGGGAGGAACATCAATGTGCTGCTAAATAGCTCCTTTCAAGTGAATGGAGGCATACTATAGGTGTTCTAAGACAATCATTAATGGTAGAAGCAAGAGGGTCTAGCACCCTGTTAAGCATTGTGAATTGAGTTCCCTGTTGAAGGGCATAGTGCCTAACTCTCAGTGTTTTTATGGGTGGAGGAACCTCAAGCTTGAGCAAAATGACCTCTTTCAAGTCAATGGAACCAGCACTTCATCTCTTGGAAGAGAAGTATAAATGTTAGAAGGAGGAGGGTCAAGCACCTTGTTTTCTAAGGCGAATTGATATACTGCTTTAAAGGAATAATGCCTACAACTCAGTGTTTTCATGGGTGAGGAATACCACCTTTCTGAAAAATAACCCAATTAGTCACACTGTTGATGTCATGAGAAAATCATTAACGTTAGAAAGAAAAGGTTCTACCACCTTGTTCAGCATTGTGTACTGAGTTAGCTGGGTAAAGGAATACTGTCTACCTCTTAGCGTTTTCATGGGTGAGGAACACACCTGTTGCAAAATATCCCATGCAATCGAATTTAAGATTCCTGGTAGCTCTTGTAAAAGAGTCATGAATGTTTGAAGCAACGGGGTCTACCAAGTTGTTTAGCATGGTGAATTTACTTAGCTATTTAAAGGAATACGGCCTACTTCTCAGAGTTTTCGGGCTCAGGAACCTCACCTTTGTGGAAAATTGCCTCTGTGAAATGAATGGAGAAACACTGTAGCTCTTGTAAGAAAACCATTAATGTTACAAGGAAGAGGGACAAGCACCTTCTTCAGCTTTGGGAATTGAGTGAGTTGTTTAATGGAATACCACCTACCTCTCAGCTTTTTCAGGGATGAGGACTACCAGGTGTTTTCAAAATTGCCCCATTCGAGTGAATGGAAGCTGCACTGTAGGCCTTACAAGAGAGACATTACTGTTAACAGGAAGAGGACCTAGCACTCTGTTGAGGATTCTCAACTGAGTTAGCTGTTGAAGGACATACTGATACCTCTCGGTGTTTTTATGTGTGAGAACCTTCAACTTTGTGCAAACTCTCCTGTGTCAAGTGACTGCACCCAGCGCTGCAGGTGTTGTGAGAAAAGTATGAATGTTACAAGCGGGAGGGTGAAGCACCTTGTCTTTGGATGAGACTTGAGTAACTTGCTTCAAGGAATACTGCCTACCACTCAGTGTTTTCAAGGATGTGCAAAATCACCTTTGTGCAACATCACCCCTTTGAACAGAATGGAAGAAGTTCTGAGGCCCTTCTCAGAAAATTCTTTAGGTTGGAAGCAAGTCGGTCCAGGAACTTGCGTAACAGTGTGAGTAGAGTGAAGTTTACAAGGAAGACCACCTACCTCTCACGGTTTGAAAGTGTGAGGAACTTGATTTTGGGGCAAAATGGCCTGTGTCCATGAAGGGAAGGATTACTGGATGTCTGTAGGACAACCACAAATGTTACAAGAAAGATGCTCTAGCACTTTGTTCAGCAGCTTCAAGTGATGTAGCATGCAAAAGGAACACTGCCTATCTGTCAGGGTTTGACAGTGTGAGCAATTCCATCTTTGTGCCAATGGACCCTTTCCACTGAATGGAACAGGCACTATGTCTCTTGCAAGCAGATGTCAGGGTTCGCAGCAGGAGTTGCAGGCACATTGTTTCCCTGTGAAAGTTGAATTAGCATGTGAAAGGAGTGCTGGCCAAATGAAAGCCTTTGACAATGGAGAATCATTCACTCCTTGAAAAATACCCACTTCTGAGGAAATAGACCAACACTTGTAGCTCAGAGCAGGATGCAATGTGTGAGAGGCAGGAATAGTTTGCAACTTTGTCTCCCTATGAGAAATGAGTTACCTGTTGAAAGGAATACTGGCTACGCCTGAGGTTTTTCATGTGTGAGGAACACCACGGTTCGGCCAAATACCTGCTTTCAACTGAATGGAATCAGAACAGTTGAGGATGCATGAAAACCATACATTCCAGCAGCAAGAGGGTCTGGAATGTTGTTTAAAAGTGAGAATTGAGTGAGCTTTACAAAGGAATGCGACCTGTCTCTCAGGCTTTTACAGTGTGAAGAAGATTATCTTTGTGCAAAATAGCCTTTTCAATGGAAGGAAGAAGCACTGTTTCCCCTGTAAGAGAAGCATAAGTGTTACAAGCAAGAGGGTCAAGCACCTTGTTAAGCATGGCGAATTGAGTTACCTGTTTAAGGCAATATTGCCTAACTCTCAGTGTTTTCAGGGGGAGGAACATCAATGTGCTGCTAAATAGCTCCTTTCAAGTGAATGGAGGCATACTGTAGGTCTTCTAAGACAATCATTAATGGTAGAAGCAAGAGGGTCTAGCACCCTGTTAAGCATTGTGAATTGAGTTACCTGTTGAAGGGCATAGTGCCTAATTCTCAGTGTTTTTATGGGTGGAGGAACCTCAAGCTTGAGCAAAAAGACCTCTTTCAAGTCAATGGAACCAGCACTACATCTCTTGGAAGAGAAGTATGAATGTTAGAAGCAGGAGGGTCAAACACCTTGTTTTCTAAGGCGAATTGATATACTGCTTTAAAGGAATAATGATTACAACTAAGTGTTTTCAAGGATGTGGAAAATCACCTTTGTACAACATCACCACTCTGAAGAGAATGGAAGAAGTTCTGAGGCCCTTCTCAGAAAATTCTTTAGGTTGGAAGCAAGTGGTTCCAGCAACTTGCGTAACAGTGTGAGTAGAGTGAAGTTTACAAGGAAGACCACCTACCTCTCACGGTTTGAAAGTGTGAGGAACTTGATTTTGGGGCAAAATGGCCTGTGTCCATGAAGGGAAGTATTACTGTATGTCTGTAGGACAACCACAAATGTTACAAGAAAGATGCTCTAGCACTTTGTTCAGCAGCTTCAAGTGATGTAGCATGCAAAAGGTACACTGCCTATCTGTCAGGGTTTGACAGTGTGAGCAATTCCATCTTTGTGCCAATAGACCCTTTCCACTGAATGGAACAGGCACTGTGTCTCTTGCAAGCAGGTGTCAGGGTTCCCAGCAGGAGTTGCAAGCACATTGTTTCCCTGTGAGATTTGCATTAGCATGTGAAAGGAGTGCTTGCCAAATGAAAGCCTTTGACAAGGGAGAATCATTCACTCCTTGAAAAATACCCATTTCCGAGGAAATAGATCAACACTTGTAGCTCAGAGCAGGATGCAATGTGTGAGAGGCAGGAATAGTTTGCAACTTGTCTCCCTATGAGAAATGAGTTACCTGTTGAAAGGAATACTGGCTACCCCTGAGGTTTTTCATGTGTGAGGAACACCACCGTTCGGCCAAAATGCTGCATTCAACTGAATGGAACCAGAACAGTTGAGGATGCATGAAAACCATTCATTCCAGCAGCAAGAGGGTCTGTAATGTTGTTTAAAAGTGAGAATTGAGTGAGCTTTACAAAGGAATGCGACCTGTCTCTCAGGCTTTTACAGTGTGAAAAAGATTATCTTTGTGCAAAATAGATATTTCAATGGAAGGAAGAAGCACTGTTTCCCCTGTAAGAGAAGCATAAGTGTTACAAGCAAGAGGGTCAAGCACCTTGTTAAGCATGGCGAATTGAGTTACCTGTTTAAGGCAATACTGCCTAACTCTCAGTGTTTTCAGGGGGAGGAACATCAATGTGCTGCTAAATAGCTCCTTTAAAGTGAATGGAGGCATACTGTAGGTCCTCTAAGACAATCATTAATGGTAGAAGCAAGAGGGTCTAGCACCCTGTTAAGCATTGTGAATTGAGTTCCCTGTTGAAGGGCATAGTGCCTAACTCTCAGTGTTTTTATGGGTGGAGGAACCTCAAGCTTGAGCAAAAAGACCTCTTTCAAGTCAATGGAACCAGCACTACATCTCTTGGAAGAGAAGTATGAATGTTAGAACCAGGAGGGTCAAGCACCTTGTTTTCTAAGGCGAATTGATATACTGCTTTAAAGGAATAATGATTACAACTAAGTGTTTTCAAGGATGTGGAAAATCACCTTTGTGCAACATCACCACTCTGAAGAGAATGGAAGAAGTTCTGAGGCCCTTCTCAGAAAATTCTTTAGGTTGGAAGCAAGTCGGTCCAGCAACTTGTGTAACAGTGTGAGTAGAGTGAAGTTTACAAGGAAGACCACCTACCTCTCACGGTTTGAAAGTGTGAGGAACTTGATTTTCGGGCAAAATGGCCTGTGTCCATGAAGGGAAGTATTACTGCATGTCTTGTAGCACAACCAAAAATGTTACAAGAAAGATGCTCTAGCACTTTGTTCAGCAGCTTCAAGTGATGTAGCATGCAAAAGGTACACTGCCTATCTGTCAGGGTTTGACAGTGTGAGCAATTCCATCTTTGTGCCAATAGACCCTTTCCACTGAATGGAACAGGCACTGTGTCTCTTGCAAGCAGGTGTCAGGGTTCCCAGCAGGAGTTGCAAGCACATTGTTTCCCTGTGAGATTTGCATTAGCATGTGAAAGGAGTGCTTGCCAAATGAAAGCCTTTGACAAGGGAGAATCATTCACTCCTTGAAAAATGCCCACTTGTGAGGAAATAGTCCAACACTTGTAGCTCAGAGCAGGATGCAATGTGTGAGAGGCAGGAATAGTTTGCAACTTGTCTCCTTATGAGAAATGAGTTACCTGTTGAAAGGAATACTGGCTACCCCTGAGGTTTTTCATGTGTGAGGAACACCACGGTTCGGCCCAATAGCTGCATTCAACTGAATGGAACCAGAACAGTTGAGGACGCATGAAAACCATTCATTCCAGCAGCAAGAGGGTCTGGAATGTTGTTTAAAAGTGAGAATTGAGGGAGCTTTACAAAGGAATGCTACCTGTCTCTCAGGCTTTTACAGTGTGAAAAAGATTATCTTTGTGCAAAGTAGCCGTTTCAATGGAAGGAAGAAGCACTGTTTCCCCTGTAAGAGAAGCATAAGTGTTACAAGCAAGAGGGTCAAGCACCTTGTTAAGCATGGCGAATTGAGTTATATGTTTAAGGCAATACTGCCTAACTCTCAGTGTTTTCAGGGGGAGGAACATCAATGTGCTGCTAAATAGCTCCTTTCAAGTGAATGGAGGCATACTGTAGGTCTTCTAAGACAATCATTAATGGTAGAAGCAAGTGGGTCTAGCACCCTGTTAAGCATTGTGAATTGAGTTACCTGTTGAAGGGCATAGTGCCTAACTCTCAGTGTTTTTATGGGTGGAGGAACCTCAAGCTTGAGCAAAATGACCTCTTTCAAGTCAATAGAACCAGCACTACATCTCTTGGAAGAGAAGTATGAATGTTAGAAGCAGGAGGGTCAAGCACCTTGTTTTCTAAGGCGAATTGATATACTGCTTTAAAGGAATAATGCCTACAACTCAGTGTTTTCATGGGTGAGGAATACGACCTTTGTGCAAAATAACCCCCTTAGACACACTGTTGATGTCGTGAGAAAATCATTAACGTTAGAAAGAAAAGGGTCTACCACCTTGTTCAGCATTGTGAACTGAGTTAGCTGGGTAAAGGAATACTGCCTACCTCTCAGCGTTTTCATGGGTGAGGAACACAACTGTTGCAAAATATTCCATGCAAGCGAATGGAAGATTCCTGGTAGCACTTGTAAGAGAGTCATGAATGTTTGAAGCAACAAGGTCTAGCAAGTTGTATAGCATTCGAATTGACTTAGCTGTTAAAAGGAATACTGCCTTCTTCTCAGAGTTTTCGGGGTCAGGAACCTCACCTTTGTGCAAAATTGCCTCTGTGAAGTGAATGGAGAAACACTGTAGCTCCTGTAAGAAAACCATTAATGTTAGAAGGAAGAGGGTCAAGCACCTTCTTCAGCTTTGGGAATTGAGTGAGTTGTTTAATGGAATACCACCTACCTCTCAGCTTTTTCAGGGATGAGGTCTACCAGGTGTTTTCAAAATTGCCCCATTCGAGTGAATGGAAGCTGCACTGTAGGTCTTATAAGAGAGACATTACTGTTAACAGGAAGAGGGCCTAGCACTCTGTTGAAGATTCTCAACTGTGTTAGCTGTTGAAGGACATACTGATATCTCTCAGTGTTTTTATGTGTGAGAACCTTCAACTTTGTGCAAACTCTCCTGGGTCAAGTGACTGCACCCAGCGCTGCAGGTGTTCTGAGAAAAGTATGATTGTTACAAGCAGGAGGGTGAAGCACCTTGTCTTTGGATGAGACTTGAGTAACTTGCTTCAAGGAATACTGCCTACCACTCAGTGTTTTCAAGGATGTGGAAAATCACCTTTGTGCAACACCAACCCTTTGAAGAGAATGGAAGAAGTTCTGAGGCCCTTCTCAGAAAATTCTTTAGGTTGGAAGCAAGTCGGTCCAGCAACTTGTCTAACAGTGTGAGTAGAGTGAAGTTTACAAGGAAGACCACATACTTCTCACTGTTTGAAAGTGTGAGGAAATTGATTTTGGGGCAAAATGGTCTGTGTCCATGAAGTTAAGTATTACTGTATGTCTGTAGGACAACCACAAATGTTACAAAAAAGATGCTCTAGCACCCTGTTAAGCATTGTGAATTGAGTTACCTGTTGAAGGGCATAGTGCCTAACTCTCAGTGTTTTTATGGGTGGAGCAACCTCAAGCTTGAGCAAAATGACCTCTTTGAAGTCAATGGAACCAGCACTACATCTCTTGGAAGAGAAGTATGAATGTTAGAAGCAGGAGGGTCAAGCACATTGTTTTCTAAGGCGAATTGATATACTGCTTTAAAGGAATAAAGCCTACAACTCAGTGTTTTCAAGGATGTAAAAAATCACCTTTGTGCAACACCACCCCTTTGAAGAGAATGGAAGAAGTTCTGAGGCCCTTATCAGAAAATTCTTTAGGTTGGAAGTAAGTCGGTCCAGCAACTTGTGTAACAGTGTGAGTAGAGTGAAGTTTACAAGGAAGACCACCTACCTCTCACGGTTTGAAAGTGTGAGGAACTTGATTTTCGGGCAAAATGGCCTGTGTCCATGAAGGGAAGTATTACTGCATGTCTTGTAGCACAACCAAAAATGTTACAAGAAAGATGCTCTAGCACTTTGTTCAGCAGCTTCAAGTGATGTAGCATGCAAAAGGTACACTGCCTATCTGTCAGGGTTTGACAGTGTGAGCAATTCCATCTTTGTGCCAATAGACCCTTTCCACTGAATGGAACAGGCACTGTGTCTCTTGCAAGCAGGTGTCAGGGTTCCCAGCAGGAGTTGCAAGCACATTGTTTCCCTGTGAGATTTGCATTAGCATGTGAAAGGAGTGCTTGCCAAATGAAAGCCTTTGACAAGGGAGAATCATTCACTCCTTGAAAAATGCCCACTTGTGAGGAAATAGTCCAACACTTGTAGCTCAGAGCAGGATGCAATGTGTGAGAGGCAGGAATAGTTTGCAACTTGTCTCCTTATGAGAAATGAGTTACCTGTTGAAAGGAATACTGGCTACGCCTGAGGTTTTTCATGTGTGAGAAACACCACAGTTCGACCCAATAGCTGCATTCAACTGAATGGAACCAGAACAGTTGAGGACACATGAAAACCATTCATTCCAGCAGCAAGAGGGTCTGGAATGTTGTTTAAAAGTGAGAATTGAGGGAGCTTTACAAAGGAATGCTACCTGTCTCTCAGGCTTTTACAGTGTGAAAAAGATTATCTTTGTGCAAAGTAGCCGCTTCAATGGAAGGAAGAAGCACTGTTTCCCCTGTAAGAGAAGCATAAGTGTTAAAAGCAAGAGGGTCAAGCACCTTGTTAAGCATGGCGAATTGAGTTACATGTTTAAGGCAATACTGCCTAACTCTCAGTGTTTTCAGGGGGAGGAACATCAATTTGCTGCTAAATAGCTCCTTTCAAGTGAATGGAGGCATACTGTAGGTCTTCTAAGACAATCATTAATGGTAGAAGCAAGTGGGTCTAGCACCCTGTTAAGCATTGTGAATTGAGTTACCTGTTGAAGGGCATAGTGCCTAACTCTCAGTGTTTTTATGGGTGGAGGAACCTCAAGCTTGAGCAAAATGACCTCTTTCAAGTCAATAGAACCAGCACTACATCTCTTGGAAGAGAAGTATGAATGTTAGAAGCAGGAGGGTCAAGCACCTTGTTTTCTAAGGCGAATTGATATACTGCTTTAAAGGAATAATGCCTACAACTCAGTGTTTTCATGGGTGATGAATACGACCTTTGTGCAAAATAACCCCCTTAGACACACTGTTGATGTCGTGAGAAAATCATTAACGTTAGAAAGAAAAGGGTCTACCACCTTGTTCAGCATTGTGAACTGAGTTAGCTGGGTAAAGGAATACTGCCTACCTCTCAGCGTTTTCATGGGTGAGGAACACAACTGTTGCAAAATATTCCATGCAAGCGAATGGAAGATTCCTGGTAGCTCTTGTAAAAGAGTCATGAATGTTTGAAGCACGGGGTCTACCAAGTTGTTTAGCATGGTGAATTTACTTAGCTATTTAAAGGAATACGGCCTACTTCTCAGAGTTTTCGGGCTCAGGAACCTCACCTTTGTGGAAAATTGCCTCTGTGAAGTGAATGGAGAAACACTGTAGCTCTTGTAAGAAAACCATTAATGTTACAAGGAATAGGGACAAGCACCTTCTTCAGCTTTGGGAATTGAGTGAGTTGTTTAATGGAATACCACCTACCTCTCAGCTTTTTCAGGGATGAGGACTACCAGGTGTTTTCAAAATTGCCCCATTCGAGTGAATGGAAGCTGCACTGTAGGCCTTACAAGAGAGACATTACTGTTAACAGGAAGAGGACCTAGCACTCTGTTGAGGATTCTCAACTGAGTTAGCTGTTGAAGGACATACTGATACCTCTCGGTGTTTTTATGTGTGAGAACCTTCAACTTTGTGCAAACTCTCCTGTGTCAAGTGACTGCACCCAGCTCTGCAGGTGTTGTGAGAAAAGTATGAATGTTACAAGCGGGAGGGTGAAGCACCTTGTCTTTGGATGAGACTTGAGTAACTTGCTTCAAGGAATACTGCCTACCACTCAGTGTTTTCAAGGATGTGCAAAATCACCTTTGTGCAACATCACCCCTTTGAACAGAATGGAAGAAGTTCTGAGGCCCTTCTCAGAAAATTCTTTAGGTTGGAAGCAAGTCGGTCCAGCAACTTGCGTAACAGTGTGAGTAGAGTGAAGTTGACAAGGAAGACCACCTACCTCTCACGGTTTGAAAGTGTGAGGAACTTGATTTTCGGGCAAAATGGCCTGTGTCCATGAAGGGAAGTATTACTGCATGTCTTGTAGCACAACCAAAAATGTTACAAGAAAGATGCTCTAGCACTTTGTTCAGCAGCTTCAAGTGATGTAGCATGCAAAAGGTACACTGCCTATCTGTCAGGGTTTGACAGTGTGAGCAATTCCATCTTTGTGCCAATAGACCCTTTCCACTGAATGGAACAGGCACTGTGTCTCTTGCAAGCAGGTGTCAGGGTTCCCAGCAGGAGTTGCAAGCACATTGTTTCCCTGTGAGATTTGCATTAGCATGTGAAAGGAGTGCTTGCCAAATGAAAGCCTTTGACAAGGGAGAATCATTCACTCCTTGAAAAATGCCCACTTGTGAGGAAATAGTCCAACACTTGTAGCTCAGAGCAGGATGCAATGTGTGAGAGGCAGGAATAGTTTGCAACTTGTCTCCTTATGAGAAATGAGTTACCTTGTTGAAAGGAATACTGACTACCCCTGAGTCTTTTCATGAGTGAAGAACACCACCGTTTGGCCAAATAGCTGCATTCATTTGAATGGAATCAGAACAGTTGAGGATGCATGAAAACCATTCATTCCAGCAGCAAGAGGGTCTGGAATGTTGTTTATAAGTGAGAATTGTGTGAGCTTTACAAAGGAATGCTACCTCTCTCTCAGGCTTTTACAGTGTGAAGAAGATTATCTTTGTGCAAAATAGCCGTTTCAACGGGACGAAGAAGCACTGTTTCCAGTGTAAGAGAAGCATAAGTGTTACAAGCAAGAGGGTCAAGCACCTTGTTAAGCATGGCGAATTGAGTTACCTGTTTAAGGCAATACTGCCTAACTCTCAGTGTTTTCAGGGGGAGGAACATCAATGTGCTGCTAAATAGCTCCTTTCAAGTGAATGGAGGCATACTGTAGGTCTTCTAAGACAATCATTAATGGTAGAAGCAAGAGGGTCTAGCACCCTGTTAAGCATTGTGAATTGAGTTCCCTGTTGAAGGGCATAGTGCCTAACTCTCAGTGTTTTTATGGGTGGAGGAACCTCAAGCTTGAGCAAAATGACCTCTTTCAAGTCAATGGAACCAGCACTACATCTCTTGGAAGAGAAGTATGAATGTTAGAAGCAGGAGGGTCAAGCACCTTGTTTTCTAAGGCGAATTGATATACTGCTTTAAAGGAATAATGCCTACAACTCAGTGTTTTCATGGGTGAGGAATACCACCTTTCTGAAAAATAACCCAATTAGTCACACTGTTGATGTCATGAGAAAATCATTAACGTTAGAAAGAAAAGGGTCTACCACCTTGTTCAGCATTGTGTACTGAGTTA
Organism: Castor canadensis; assembly: GCF_047511655.1. Classification (NCBI taxonomy): domain Eukaryota; kingdom Metazoa; phylum Chordata; class Mammalia; order Rodentia; family Castoridae; genus Castor; species Castor canadensis. The sequence goes on from NC_133389.1 coordinate 71,997,685, forward strand.
GCTGGGTAAAGGAATACTGTCTACCTCTTAGCGTTTTCATGGGTGAGGAACACACCTGTTGCAAAATATCCCATGCAATCGAATTTAAGATTCCTGGTAGCTCTTGTAAAAGAGTCATGTATGTTTGAAGCAACGGGGTCTACCAAGTTGTTTAGCATTGTGAATTTACTTAGCTATTTAAAGGAATACGGCCTACTTCTCAGAGTTTTCGGGCTCAGGAACCTCACCTTTGTGCAAAATTGCCTCTGTGAAGTGAATGGAGAAACACTGTAGCTCTTGTAAGAAAACCATTAATGTTACAAGGAAGAGGGACAAGCACCTTCTTCAGCTTTGGGAATTGAGTGAGTTGTTTAATGGAATACCACCTACCTCTCAGCTTTTTCAGGGATGAGGACTACCAAGTGTTTTCAAAATTGCCCCATTCGAGTGAATGGAAGCTGCACTGTAGGCCTTACAAGAGAGACATTACTGTTAACAGGAAGAGGACCTAGCACTCTGTTGAGGATTCTCAACTGAGTTAGCTGTTGAAGGACATACTGATACCTCTCGGTGTTTTTATGTGTGAGAACCTTCAACTTTGTGCAAACTCTCCTGTGTCAAGTGACTGCACCCAGCGCTGCAGGTGTTGTGAGAAAAGTATGAATGTTACAAGCGGGAGGGTGAAGCACCTTGTCTTTGGATGAGACTTGAGTAACTTGCTTCAAGGAATACTGCCTACCACTCAGTGTTTTCAAGGATGTGCAAAATCACCTTTGTGCAACATCACCCCTTTGAACAGAAAGGAAGAAGTTCTGAGGCTCTTCTCAGAAAATTCTTTAGGTTGGAAGCAAGTCGGTCCAGGAACTTGCGTAACAGAGTGAGTAGAGTGAAGTTTACAAGGAAGACCACCTACCTCTCACGGTTTGAAAGTGTGAGGAACTTGATTTTGGGGCAAAATGGCCTGTGTCCATGAAGGGAAGTATTACTGTATGTCTGTAGGACAACCACAAATGTTACAAGAAAGATGCTCTAGCACTTTGTTCAGCAGCTTCAAGTGATGTAGCATGCAAAAGGAACACTGCCTATCTGTCAGGGTTTGACAGTGTGAGCAATTCCATCTTTGTGCCAATGGACCCTTTCCACTGAATGGAACAGGCACTATGTCTCTTGCAAGCAGATGTCAGGGTTCGCAGCAGGAGTTGCAGGCACATTGTTTCCCTGTGAAAGTTGAATTAGCATGTGAAAGGAGTGCTGGCCAAATGAAAGCCTTTGACAATGGAGAATCATTCACTCCTTGAAAAATACCCACTTCTGAGGAAATAGACCAACACTTGTAGCTCAGAGCAGGATGCAATGTGTGAGAGGCAGGAATAGTTTGCAACTTTGTCTCCCTATGAGAAATGAGTTACCTGTTGAAAGGAATACTGGCTACGCCTGAGGTTTTTCATGTGTGAGGAACACCACGGTTCGGCCAAATAGCTGCTTTCAACTGAATGGAATCAGAACAGTTGAGGATGCATGAAAACCATACATTCCAGCAGCAAGTGGGTCTGGAATGTTGTTTAAAAGTGAGAATTGAGTGAGCTTTACAAAGGAATGCGACCTGTCTCTCAGGCTTTTACAGTGTGAAGAAGATTATCTTTGTGCAAAATAGCCTTTTCAATGGAAGGAAGAAGCACTGTTTCCCCTGTAAGAGAAGCATAAGTGTTACAAGCAAGAGGGTCAAGCACCTTGTTAAGCATGGCGAATTGAGTTACCTGTTTAAGGCAATATTGCCTAACTCTCAGTGTTTTCAGGGGGAGGAACATCAATGTGCTGCTAAATAGCTCCTTTCAAGTGAATGGAGGCATACTGTAGGTCTTCTAAGACAATCATTAATGGTAGAAGCAAGAGGGTCTAGCACCCTGTTAAGCATTGTGAATTGAGTTACCTGTTGAAGGGCATAGTGCCTAATTCTCAGTGTTTTTATGGGTGGAGGAACCTCAAGCTTGAGCAAAAAGACCTCTTTCAAGTCAATGGAACCAGCACTACATCTCTTGGAAGAGAAGTATGAATGTTAGAACCAGGAGGGTCAAGCACCTTGTTTTCTAAGGCGAATTGATATACTGCTTTAAAGGAATAATGATTACAACTAAGTGTTTTCAAGGATGTGGAAAATCACCTTTGTGCAACATCACCACTCTGAAGAGAATGGAAGAAGTTCTGAGGCCCTTCTCAGAAAATTCTTTAGGTTGGAAGCAAGTGGTTCCAGCAACTTGCGTAACAGTGTGAGTAGAGTGAAGTTTACAAGGAAGACCACCTACCTCTCACGGTTTGAAAGTGTGAGGAACTTGATTTTGGGGCAAAATGGCCTGTGTCCATGAAGGGAAGTATTACTGTATGTCTGTAGGACAACCACAAATGTTACAAGAAAGATGCTCTAGCACTTTGTTCAGCAGCTTCAAGTGATGTAGCATGCAAAAGGTACACTGCCTATCTGTCAGGGTTTGACAGTGTGAGCAATTCCATCTTTGTGCCAATAGACCCTTTCCACTGAATGGAACAGGCAATATGTCTCTTGCAAGCAGGTGTCAGGGTTCCCAGCAGGAGTTGCAAGCACATTGTTTCCCTGTGAGATTTGCATTAGCATGTGAAAGGAGTGCTTGCCAAATGAAAGCCTTTGACAAGGGAGAATCATTCACTCCTTGAAAAATACCCATTTCCGAGGAAATAGATCAACACTTGTAGCTCAGAGCAGGATGCAATGTGTGAGAGGCAGGAATAGTTTGCAACTTGTCTCCCTATGAGAAATGAGTTACCTGTTGAAAGGAATACTGGCTAAGCCTGAGGTTTTTCATGTGTGAGGAACACCACCGTTCGGCCAAATAGCTGCATTCAACTGAATGGAACCAGAACAGTTGAGGATGCATGAAAACCATTCATTCCAGCAGCAAGAGGGTCTGTAATGTTGTTTAAAAGTGAGAATTGAGTGAGCTTTACAAAGGAATGCGACCTGTCTCTCAGGCTTTTACAGTGTGAAAAAGATTATCTTTGTGCAAAATAGATATTTCAATGGAAGGAAGAAGCACTGTTTCCCCTGTAAGAGAAGCATAAGTGTTACAAGCAAGAGGGTCAAGCACCTTGTTAAGCATGGCGAATTGAGTTACCTGTTTAAGGCAATACTGCCTAACTCTCAGTGTTTTCAGGGGGAGGAACATCAATGTGCTGCTAAATAGCTCCTTTCAAGTGAATGGAGGCATACTGTAGGTCCTCTAAGACAATCATTAATGGTAGAAGCAAGAGGGTCTAGCACCCTGTTAAGCATTGTGAATTGAGTTCCCTGTTGAAGGGCATAGTGCCTAACTCTCAGTGTTTTTATGGGTGGAGGAACCTCAAGCTTGAGCAAAAAGACCTCTTTCAAGTCAATGGAACCAGCACTACATCTCTTGGAAGAGAAGTATGAATGTTAGAAGCAGGAGGGTCAAGCACCTTGTTTTCTAAGGCGAATTGATATACTGCTTTAAAGGAATAATGCCTACAACTCAGTGTTTTCATGGGTGAGGAATACGACCTTTGTGCAAAATAACCCCCTTAGACACACTGTTGATGTCGTGAGAAAATCATTAATGTTAGAAAGAAAAGGGTCTACCACCTTGTTCAGCATTGTGAACTGAGTTAGCTGGGTAAAGGAATACTGCCTACCTCTCAGCGTTTTCATGGGTGAGGAACACAACTGTTGCAAAATATTCCATGCAAGCGAATGGAAGATTCCTGGTAGCACTTGTAAGAGAGTCATGAATGTTTGAAGCAACAAGGTCTAGCAAGTTGTATAGCATTCGAATTGACTTAGCTGTTAAAAGGAATACTGCCTTCTTCTCAGAGTTTTCGGGGTCAGGAACCTCACCTTTGTGCAAAATTGCCTCTGTGAAGTGAATGGAGAAACACTGTAGCTCCTGTAAGAAAACCATTAATGTTAGAAGGAAGAGGGTCAAGCACCTTCTTCAGCTTTGGGAATTGAGTGAGTTGTTTAATGGAATACCACCTACCTCTCAGCTTTTTCAGGGATGAGGTCTACCAGGTGTTTTCAAAATTGCCCCATTCGAGTGAATGGAAGCTGCACTGTAGGTCTTATAAGAGAGACATTACTGTTAACAGGAAGAGGGCCTAGCACTCTGTTGAAGATTCTCAACTGTGTTAGCTGTTGAAGGACATACTGATATCTCTCAGTGTTTTTATGTGTGAGAACCTTCAACTTTGTGCAAACTCTCCTGTGTCAAGTGACTGCACCCAGCGCTGCAGGTGTTCTGAGAAAAGTATGATTGTTACAAGCAGGAGGGTGAAGCACCTTGTCTTTGGATGAGACTTGAGTAACTTGCTTCAAGGAATACTGCCTACCACTCAGTGTTTTCAAGGATGTGGAAAATCACCTTTGTGCAACACCACCCCTTTGAAGAGAATGGAAGAAGTTCTGAGGCCCTTCTCAGAAAATTCTTTAGGTTGGAAGCAAGTCGGTCCAGCAACTTGTCTAACAGTGTGAGTAGAGTGAAGTTTACAAGGAAGACCACATACTTCTCACTGTTTGAAAGTGTGAGGAAATTGATTTTGGGGCAAAATGGTCTGTGTCCATGAAGTTAAGTATTACTGTATGTCTGTAGGACAACCACAAATGTTACAAAAAAGATGCGCTAGCACCCTGTTAAGCATTGTGAATTGAGTTACCTGTTGAAGGGCATAGTGCCTAACTCTCAGTGTTTTTATGGGTGGAGCAACCTCAAGCTTGAGCAAAATGACCTCTTTGAAGTCAATGGAACCAGCACTACATCTCTTGGAAGAGAAGTATGAATGTTAGAAGCAGGAGGGTCAAGCACATTGTTTTCTAAGGCGAATTGATATACTGCTTTAAAGGAATAAAGCCTACAACTCAGTGTTTTCAAGGATGTAAAAAATCACCTTTGTGCAACACCACCCCTTTGAAGAGAATGGAAGAAGTTCTGAGGCCCTTATCAGAAAATTCTTTAGGTTGGAAGTAAGTCGGTCCAGCAACTTGTGTAACAGTGTGAGTAGAGTGAAGTTTACAAGGAAGACCACCTACCTCTCACGGTTTGAAAGTGTGAGGAACTTGATTTTCGGGCAAAATGGCCTGTGTCCATGAAGGGAAGTATTACTGTATGTCTGTAGGACAACCACAAATGTTACAAGAAAGATGCTCTAGCACTTTGTTCAGCAGCTTCAAGTGATGTAGCATGCAAAAGGTACACTGCCTATCTGTCAGGGTTTGACAGTGTGAGCAATTCCATCTTTGTGCCAATAGACCCTTTCCACTGAATGGAACAGGCAATATGTCTCTTGCAAGCAGGTGTCAGGGTTCCCAGCAGGAGTTGCAAGCACATTGTTTCCCTGTGAGATTTGCATTAGCATGTGAAAGGAGTGCTTGCCAAATGAAAGCCTTTGACAAGGGAGAATCATTCACTCCTTGAAAAATACCCATTTCCGAGGAAATAGATCAACACTTGTAGCTCAGAGCAGGATGCAATGTGTGAGAGGCAGGAATAGTTTGCAACTTGTCTCTTTATGAGAAATGAGTTACCTGTTGAAAGGAATACTGACTACCCCTGAGTCTTTTCATGAGTGAAGAACACCACCGTTTGGCCAAATAGCTGCATTCATTTGAATGGAATCAGCACAGTTGAGGATGCATGAAAACCATTCATTCCAGCAGCAAGAGGGTCTGGAATGTTGTTTATAAGTGAGAATTGTGTGAGCTTTACAAAGGAATGCTACCTCTCTCTCAGGCTTTTACAGTGTGAAGAAGATTATCTTTGTGCAAAATAGCCGTTTCAACGGGACGAAGAAGCACTGTTTCCCCTGTAAGAGAAGCATAAGTGTTACAAGCAAGAGGGTCAAGCACCTTGTTAAGCATGGCGAATTGAGTTACCTGTTTAAGGCAATACTGCCTAACTCTCAGTGTTTTCAGGGGGAGGAACATCAATGTGCTGCTAAATAGCTCCTTTCAAGTGAATGGAGGCATACTATAGGTCTTCTAAGACAATCATTAATGGTAGAAGCAAGAGGCTCTAGCACCCTGTTAAGCATTGTGAATTGAGTTCCCTGTTGAAGGGCATAGTGCCTAACTCTCAGTGTTTTTATGGGTGGAGGAACCTCAAGCTTGAGCAAAATGACCTCTTTCAAGTCAATGGAACCAGCACTTCATCTCTTGGAAGAGAAGTATGAATGTTAGAAGGAGGAGGGTCAAGCACCTTGTTTTCTAAGGCGAATTGATATACTGCTTTAAAGGAATAATGCCTACAACTCAGTGTTTGCAAGGATGTAAAAAATCACCTTTGTGCAACACCACCCCTTTGAAGAGAATGGAAGAAGTTCTGAGGCCCTTATCAGAAAATTCTTTAGGTTGGAAGCAAGTCGGTCCAGCAACTTGCGTAACAGTGTGAGTAGAGTGAAGTTTACAAGGAAGACCACCTACCTCTCACGGTTTGAAAGTGTGAGGAACTTGATTTTCGGGCAAAATGGCCTGTGTCCATGAAGGGAAGTATTACTGTATGTCTGTAGGACAACCACAAATGTTACAAGAAAGATGCTCTAGCACTTTGTTCAGCAGCTTCAAGTGATGTAGCATGCAAAAGGAACACTGCCTATCTGTCAGGGTTTGACAGTGTGAGCAATTCCATCTTTGTGCCAATGGACCCTTTCCACTGAATGGAACAGGCACTATGTCTCTTGCAAGCAGATGTCAGGGTTCGCAGCAGGAGTTGCAGGCACATTGTTTCCCTGTGAAAGTTGAATTAGCATGTGAAAGGAGTGCTGGCCAAATGAAAGCCTTTGACAATGGAGAATCATTCACTCCTTGAAAAATGCCCACTTGTGAGGAAATAGACCAACACTTGTAGCTCAGACCAGGATGCAATGTGTGAGAGGGAGGAATAGTTTGCAACTTGTCTCCTTATGAAAAATGAGTTACCTGTTGAAAGGAATACTGACTACCCCTGAGTCTTTTCATGAGTGAAGAACACCACCGTTTGGCCAAATAGCTGCATTCAACTGAATGGAATCAGAACAGTTGAGGATGCATGAAAACCATTCATTCCAGCAGCAAGAGGGTCTGGAATGTTGTTTATAAGTGAGAATTGAGGGTGCTTTACAAAGGAATGCTACCTGTCTCTCAGGCTTTTACAGTGTGAAAAAGATTATCTTTGTGCAAAGTAGCCGTTTCAATGGAAGGAAGAAGCACTGTTTCCCCTGTAAGAGAAGCATAAGTGTTACAAGCAAGAGGGTCAAGCACCTTGTTAAGCATGGCGAATTGAGTTATATGTTTAAGGCAATACTGCCTAACTCTCACTGTTTTCAGGGGGAGGAACATCAATGTGCTGCTAAATAGCTCCTTTCAAATGAATGGAGGCATACTGTAGGTCTTCTAAGACAATCATTAATGGTAGAAGCAAGAGGGTCTAGCACCCTGTTAAGCATTGTGAATTGAGTTACCTGTTGAAGGGCATAGTGCCTAACTCTCAGTGTTTTTATGGGTGGAGGAACCTCAAGCTTGAGCAAAATGACCTCTTTCAAGTCAATGGAACCAGCACTACATCTCTTGGAAGAGAAGTATGAATGTTAGAAGCAGGAGGGTCAAGCACCTTGTTTTCTAAGGCGAATTGATATACTGCTTTAAAGGAATAATGCCTACAACTCAGTGTTTTCATGGGTGAGGAATACCACCTTTCTGCAAAATAACCCAATTAGACACACTGTTGATGTCATGAGAAAATCATTAACGTTAGAAAGAAAAGGGTCTACCACCTTGTTCAGCATTGTGTACTGAGTTAAGTGGGTAAAGGAATACTGTCTACCTCTTAGCGTTTTCATGGGTGAGGAACACACCTGTTGCAAAATATCCCATGCAATCGAATTTAAGATTCCTGGTAGCTCTTGTAAAAGAGTCATGAATGTTTGAAGCAACGGGGTCTACCAAGTTGTTTAGCATTGTGAATTTACTTAGCTATTTAAAGGAATACGGCCTACTTCTCAGAGTTTTCGGGCTCAGGAACCTCACCTTTGTGCAAAATTGCCTCTGTGAAGTGAATGGAGAAACACTGTAGCTCTTGTAAGAAAACCATTAATGTTACAAGGAAGAGGGACAAGCACCTTCTTCAGCTTTGGGAATTGAGTGAGTTGTTTAATGGAATACCACCTACCTCTCAGCTTTTTCAGGGATGAGGACTACCAGGTGTTTTCAAAATTGCCCCATTCGAGTGAATGGAAGCTGCACTGTAGGCCTTACAAGAGAGACATTACTGTTAACAGGAAGAGGACCTAGCACTCTGTTGAGGATTCTCAACTGAGTTAGCTGTTGAAGGACATACTGATACCTCTCGGTGTTTTTATGTGTGAGAACCTTCAACTTTGTGCAAACTCTCCTGTGTCAAGTGACTGCACCCAGCGCTGCAGGTGTTGTGAGAAAAGTATGAATGTTACAAGCGGGAGGGTGAAGCACCTTGTCTTTGGATGAGACTTGAGTAACTTGCTTCAAGGAATACTGCCTACCACTCAGTGTTTTCAAGGATGTGCAAAATCACCTTTGTGCAACATCACCCCTTTGAACAGAATGGAAGAAGTTCTGAGGCCCTTCTCAGAAAATTCTTTAGGTTGGAAGCAAGTCGGTCCAGCAACTTGCGTAACAGTGTGAGTAGAGTGAAGTTTACAAGGAAGACCACCTACCTCTCACGGTTTGAAAGTGTGAGGAACTTGATTTTGGGGCAAAATGGCCTGTGTCCATGAAGGGAAGTATTACTGTATGTCTGTAGGACAACCACAAATGTTACAAGAAAGATGCTCTAGCACTTTGTTCAGCAGCTTCAAGTGATGTAGCATGCAAAAGGAACACTGCCTATCTGTCAGGGTTTGACAGTGTGAGCAATTCCATCTTTGTGCCAATGGACCCTTTCCACTGAATGGAACAGGCACTATGTCTCTTGCAAGCAGATGTCAGGGTTCGCAGCAGGAGTTGCAGGCACATTGTTTCCCTGTGAAAGTTGAATTAGCATGTGAAAGGAGTGCTGGCCAAATGAAAGCCTTTGACAATGGAGAATCATTCACTCCTTGAAAAATGCCCACTTGTGAGCAAATAGACCAACACTTGTAGCTCAGAGCAGGATGCAATGTGTGAGAGGGAGGAATAGTTTGCAACTTGTCTCCTTATGAAAAATGAGTTACCTGTTGAAAGGAATACTGACTACCCCTGAGTCTTTTCATGAGTGAAGAACACCACCGTTTGGCCAAATAGCTGCATTCAACTGAATGGAATCAGAACAGTTGAGGATGCATGAAAACCATTCATTCCAGCAGCAAGAGGGTCTGGAATGTTGTTTATAAGTGAGAATTGAGGGTGCTTTACAAAGGAATGCTACCTGTCTCTCAGGCTTTTACAGTGTGAAAAAGATTATCTTTGTGCAAAGTAGCCGTTTCAATGGAAGGAAGAAGCACTGTTTCCCCTGTAAGAGAAGCATAAGTGTTACAAGCAAGAGGGTCAAGCACCTTGTTAAGCATGGCGAATTGAGTTATATGTTTAAGGCAATACTGCCTAACTCTCACTGTTTTCAGGGGGAGGAACATCAATGTGCTGCTAAATAGCTCCTTTCAAATGAATGGAGGCATACTGTAGGTCTTCTAAGACAATCATTAATGGTAGAAGCAAGAGGGTCTAGCACCCTGTTAAGCATTGTGAATTGAGTTACCTGTTGAAGGGCATAGTGCCTAACTCTCAGTGTTTTTATGGGTGGAGGAACCTCAAGCTTGAGCAAAATGACCTCTTTCAAGTCAATGGAACCAGCACTACATCTCTTGGAAGAGAAGTATGAATGTTAGAAGCAGGAGGGTCAAGCACCTTGTTTTCTAAGGCGAATTGATATACTGCTTTAAAGGAATAATGCCTACAACTCAGTGTTTTCATGGGTGAGGAATACCACCTTTCTGCAAAATAACCCAATTAGACACACTGTTGATGTCATGAGAAAATCATTAACGTTAGAAAGAAAAGGGTCTACCACCTTGTTCAGCATTGTGTACTGAGTTAGGTGGGTAAAGGAATACTGTCTACCTCTTAGCGTTTTCATGGGTGAGGAACACACCTGTTGCAAAATATCCCATGCAATCGAATTTAAGATTCCTGGTAGCTCTTGTAAAAGAGTCATGAATGTTTGAAGCAACGGGGTCTACCAAGTTGTTTAGCATTGTGAATTTACTTAGCTATTTAAAGGAATACGGCCTACTTCTCAGAGTTTTCGGGCTCAGGAACCTCACCTTTGTGCAAAATTGCCTCTGTGAAGTGAATGGAGAAACACTGTAGCTCTTGTAAGAAAACCATTAATGTTACAAGGAAGAGGGACAAGCACCTTCTTCAGCTTTGGGAATTGAGTGAGTTGTTTAATGGAATACCACCTACCTCTCAGCTTTTTCAGGGATGAGGACTACCAGGTGTTTTCAAAATTGCCCCATTCGAGTGAATGGAAGCTGCACTGTAGGCCTTACAAGAGAGACATTACTGTTAACAGGAAGAGGACCTAGCACTCTGTTGAGGATTCTCAACTGAGTTAGCTGTTGAAGGACATACTGATACCTCTCGGTGTTTTTATGTGTGAGAACCTTCAACTTTGTGCAAACTCTCCTGTGTCAAGTGACTGCACCCAGCGCTGCAGGTGTTGTGAGAAAAGTATGAATGTTACAAGCGGGAGGGTGAAGCACCTTGTCTTTGGATGAGACTTGAGTAACTTGCTTCAAGGAATACTGCCTACCACTCAGCGTTTTCAAGGATGTGCAAAATCACCTTTGTGCAACATCACCCCTTTGAACAGAATGGAAGAAGTTCTGAGGCCCTTCTCAGAAAATTCTTTAGGTTGGAAGCAAGTCGGTCCAGCAACTTGCGTAACAGTGTGAGTAGAGTGAAGTTTACAAGGAAGACCACCTACCTCTCACGGTTTGAAAGTGTGAGGAACTTCATTTTGGGGCAAAATGGCCTGTGTCCATGAAGGGAAGTATTACTGTATGTCTGTAGGACAACCACAAATGTTACAAGAAAGATGCTCTAGCACTTTGTTCAGCAGCTTCAAGTGATGTAGCATGCAAAAGGAACACTGCCTATCTGTCAGGGTTTGACAGTGTGAGCAATTCCATCTTTGTGCCAATGGACCCTTTCCACTGAATGGAACAGGCACTATGTCTCTTGCAAGCAGATGTCAGGGTTCGCAGCAGGCGTTGCAGGCACATTGTTTCCCTGTGAAAGTTGAATTAGCATGTGAAAGGAGTGCTGGCCAAATGAAAGCCTTTGACAATGGAGAATCATTCACTCCTTGAAAAATGCCCACTTGTGAGCAAATAGACCAACACTTGTAGCTCAGAGCAGGATGCAATGTGTGAGAGGGAGGAATAGTTTGCAACTTGTCTCCTTATGAAAAATGAGTTACCTGTTGAAAGGAATACTGACTACCCCTGAGTCTTTTCATGAGTGAAGAACACCACCGTTTGGCCAAATAGCTGCATTCAACTGAATGGAATCAGAACAGTTGAGGATGCATGAAAACCATTCATTCCAGCAGCAAGAGGGTCTGGAATGTTGTTTATAAGTGAGAATTGAGGGTGCTTTACAAAGGAATGCTACCTGTCTCTCAGGCTTTTACAGTGTGAAAAAGATTATCTTTGTGCAAAGTAGCCGTTTCAATGGAAGGAAGAAGCACTGTTTCGCCTGTAAGAGAAGCATAAGTGTTACAAGCAAGAGGGTCAAGCACCTTGTTAAGCATGGCGAATTGAGTTATATGTTTAAGGCAATACTGCCTAACTCTCACTGTTTTCAGGGGGAGGAACATCAATGTGCTGCTAAATAGCTCCCTTCAAATGAATGGAGGCATACTGTAGGTCTTCTAAGACAATCATTAATGGTAGAAGCAAGAGGGTCTAGCACCCTGTTAAGCATTGTGAATTGAGTTACCTGTTGAAGGGCATAGTGCCTAACTCTCAGTGTTTTTATGGGTGGAGGAACCTCAAGCTTGAGCAAAATGACCTCTTTCAAGTCAATGGAACCAGCACTACATCTCTTGGAAGAGAAGTATGAATGTTAGAAGCAGGAGGGTCAAGCACCTTGTTTTCTAAGGCGAATTGATATACTGCTTTAAAGGAATAATGCCTACAACTCAGTGTTTTCATGGGTGAGGAATACCACCTTTCTGTAAAATAACCCAATTAGACACACTGTTGATGTCATGAGAAAATCATTAACGTTAGAAAGAAAAGGGTCTACCACCTTGTTCAGCATTGTGTACTGAGTTAGCTGGGTAAAGGAATACTGTCTACCTCTTAGCGTTTTCATGGGTGAGGAACACACCTGTTGCAAAATATCCCATGCAATCGAATTTAAGATTCCTGGTAGCTCTTGTAAAAGAGTCATGAATGTTTGAAGCAACGGGGTCTACCAAGTTGTTTAGCATTGTGAATTTACTTAGCTATTTAAAGGAATACGGCCTACTTCTCAGAGTTTTCGGGCTCAGGAACCTCACCTTTGTGCAAAATTGCCTCTGTGAAGTGAATGGAGAAACACTGTAGCTCTTGTAAGAAAACCATTAATGTTACAAGGAAGAGGGACAAGCACCTTCTTCAGCTTTGGGAATTGAGTGAGTTGTTTAATGGAATACCACCTACCTCTCAGCTTTTTCAGGGATGAGGACTACCAGGTGTTTTCAAAATTGCCCCATTCGAGTGAATGGAAGCTGCACTGTAGGCCTTACAAGAGAGACATTACTGTTAACAGGAAGAGGACCTAGCACTCTGTTGAGGATTCTCAACTGAGTTAGCTGTTGAAGGACATACTGATACCTCTCGGTGTTTTTATGTGTGAGAACCTTCAACTTTGTGCAAACTCTCCTGTGTCAAGTGACTGCACCCAGCGCTGCAGGTGTTGTGAGAAAAGTATGAATGTTACAAGCGGGAGGGTGAAGCACCTTGTCTTTGGATGAGACTTGAGTAACTTGCTTCAAGGAATACTGCCTACCACTCAGTGTTTTCAAGGATGTGCAAAATCACCTTTGTGCAACATCACCCCTTTGAACAGAATGGAAGAAGTTCTGAGGCCCTTCTCAGAAAATTCTTTAGGTTGGAAGCAAGTCGGTCCAGCAACTTGCGTAACAGTGTGAGTAGAGTGAAGTTTACAAGGAAGACCACCTACCTCTCACGGTTTGAAAGTGTGAGGAACTTGATTTTGGGGCAAAATGGCCTGTGTCCATGAAGGGAAGTATTACTGTATGTCTGTAGGACAACCACAAATGTTACAAGAAAGATGCTCTAGCACTTTGTTCAGCAGCTTCAAGTGATGTAGCATGCAAAAGGTACACTGCCTATCTGTCAGGGTTTGACAGTGTGAGCAATTCCATCTTTGTGCCAATAGACCCTTTCCACTGAATGGAACAGGCAATATGTCTCTTGCAAGCAGGTGTCAGGGTTCCCAGCAGGAGTTGCAAGCACATTGTTTCCCTGTGAGATTTGCATTAGCATGTGAAAGGAGTGCTTGCCAAATGAAAGCCTTTGACAAGGGAGAATCATTCACTCCTTGAAAAATACCCATTTCCGAGGAAATAGATCAACACTTGTAGCTCAGAGCAGGATGCAATGTGTGAGAGGCAGGAATAGTTTGCAACTTGTCTCCCTATGAGAAATGAGTTACCTGTTGAAAGGAATACTGGCTACCCCTGAGGTTTTTCATGTGTGAGGAACACCACCGTTCGGCCAAATAGCTGCATTCAACTGAATGGAACCAGAACAGTTGAGGATGCATGAAAACCATTCATTCCAGCAGCAAGAGGGTCTGTAATGTTGTTTAAAAGTGAGAATTGAGTGAGCTTTACAAAGGAATGCGACCTGTCTCTCAGGCTTTTACAGTGTGAAAAAGATTATCTTTGTGCAAAATAGATATTTCAATGGAAGGAAGAAGCACTGTTTCCCCTGTAAGAGAAGCATAAGTGTTACAAGCAAGAGGGTCAAGCACCTTGTTAAGCATGGCGAATTGAGTTACCTGTTTAAGGCAATACTGCCTAACTCTCAGTGTTTTCAGGGGGAGGAACATCAATGTGCTGCTAAATAGCTCCTTTCAAGTGAATGGAGGCATACTGTAGGTCCTCTAAGACAATCATTAATGGTAGAAGCAAGAGGGTCTAGCACCCTGTTAAGCATTGTGAATTGAGTTCCCTGTTGAAGGGCATAGTGCCTAACTCTCAGTGTTTTTATGGGTGGAGGAACCTCAAGCTTGAGCAAAATGACCTCTTTCAAGTCAATGGAACCAGCACTACATCTCTTGGAAGAGAAGTATGAATGTTAGAAGCAGGAGGGTCAAGCACCTTGTTTTCTAAGGCGAATTGATATACTGCTTTAAAGGAATAATGCCTACAACTCAGTGTTTTCATGGGTGAGGAATACCACCTTTCTTAAAAATAACCCAATTAGTCACACTGTTGATGTCATGAGAAAATCATTAACGTTAGAAAGAAAAGGGTCTACCACCTTGTTCAGCATTGTGTACTGAGTTAGCTGGGTAAAGGAACACTGCCTACCTCTTAGCGTTTTCATGGGTGAGGAACACAACTGTTGCAAAATATCCCATGCAATCGAATTTAAGATTCCTGGTAGCTCTTGTAAAAGAGTCATGAATGTTTGAAACAACGGGGTCTAGCAAGTTGTTTAGCATTGTGAATTTACTTAGCTGTTTAAAGGAATACTGCCTACTTCTCAGAGTTTTCGGGCTCAGGCACCTCACCTTTGTGCAAAATTGCCTCTGTGAAGTGAATGGAGAAACACTGTAGCTCTTGTAAGAAAACCATTAATGTTACAAGGAAGAGGGACAAGCACCTTCTTCAGCTTTGGGAATTGAGTGAGTTGTTTAATGGAATACCACCTACCTCTCAGCTTTTTCAGGGATGAGGACTACCAGGTGTTTTCAAAATTGCCCCATTCGAGTGAATGGAAGCTGCACTGAAGGCCTTACAAGAGAGACATTACTGTTAAAAGAAAGAGGACCTAGCACTCTGTTGAGAATTCTCAACTGAGTTAGCTGTTGAAGGACATACTGATACCTCTCGGTGTTTTTATGTGTGAGAACCTTCAACTTTGTGCAAACTCTCCTGTGTCAAGTGACTGCACCCAGCGCTGCAGGTGTTGTGAGAAAAGTATGAATGTTACAAGCGGGAGGGTGAAGCACCTTGTCTTTGGATGAGACTTGAGTAACTTGCTTCAAGGAATACTGCCTACCACTCAGTGTTTTCAAGGATGTGGAAAATCACCTTTGTGCAACACCACCCCTTTGAAGAGAATGGAAGAAGTTCTGAGGCCCTTCTCAGAAAATTCTTTAGGTTGGAAGCAAGTCGGTCCAGCAACTTGTCTAACAGTGTGAGTAGAGTGAAGTTTACAAGGAAGACCACATACTTCTCACTGTTTGAAAGTGTGAGGAAATTGATTTTGGGGCAAAATGGTCTGTGTCCATGAAGTTAAGTATTACTGTATGTCTGTAGGACAACCACAAATGTTACAAAAAAGATGCTCTAGCACCCTGTTAAGCATTGTGAATTGAGTTACCTGTTGAAGGGCATAGTGCCTAACTCTCAGTGTTTTTATGGGTGGAGCAACCTCAAGCTTGAGCAAAATGACCTCTTTGAAGTCAATGGAACCAGCACTACATCTCTTGGAAGAGAAGTATGAATGTTAGAAGCAGGAGGGTCAAGCACATTGTTTTCTAAGGCGAATTGATATACTGCTTTAAAGGAATAAAGCCTACAACTCAGTGTTTTCAAGGATGTAAAAAATCACCTTTGTGCAACACCACCCCTTTGAAGAGAATGGAAGAAGTTCTGAGGCCCTTATCAGAAAATTCTTTAGGTTGGAAGTAAGTCGGTCCAGCAACTTGTGTAACAGTGTGAGTAGAGTGAAGTTTACAAGGAAGACCACCTACCTCTCACGGTTTGAAAGTGTGAGGAACTTGATTTTCGGGCAAAATGGCCTGTGTCCATGAAGGGAAGTATTACTGCATGTCTTGTAGCACAACCAAAAATGTTACAAGAAAGATGCTCTAGCACTTTGTTCAGCAGCTTCAAGTGATGTAGCATGCAAAAGGTACACTGCCTATCTGTCAGGGTTTGACAGTGTGAGCAATTCCATCTTTGTGCCAATAGACCCTTTCCACTGAATGGAACAGGCACTGTGTCTCTTGCAAGCAGGTGTCAGGGTTCCCAGCAGGAGTTGCAAGCACATTGTTTCCCTGTGAGATTTGCATTAGCATGTGAAAGGAGTGCTTGCCAAATGAAAGCCTTTGACAAGGGAGAATCATTCACTCCTTGAAAAATGCCCACTTGTGAGGAAATAGTCCAACACTTGTAGCTCAGAGCAGGATGCAATGTGTGAGAGGCAGGAATAGTTTGCAACTTGTCTCCTTATGAGAAATGAGTTACCTGTTGAAAGGAATACTGGCTACGCCTGAGGTTTTTCATGTGTGAGGAACACCACAGTTCGGCCCAATAGCTGCATTCAACTGAATGGAACCAGAACAGTTGAGGATGCATGAAAACCATTCATTCCAGCAGCAAGAGGGTCTGGAATGTTGTTTATAAGTGAGAATTGTGTGAGCTTTACAAAGGAATGCTACCTCTCTCTCAGGCTTTTACAGTGTGAAGAAGATTATCTTTGTGCAAAATAGCCGTTTCAACGGGACGAAGAAGCACTGTTTCCCCTGTAAGAGAAGCATAAGTGTTACAAGCAAGAGGGTCAAGCACCTTGTTAAGCATGGCGAATTGAGTTACCTGTTTAAGGCAATACTGCCTAACTCTCAGTGTTTTCAGTGGGAGGAACATCAATGTGCTGCTAAATAGCTCCTTTCAAGTGAATGGAGGCATACTGTAGGTCTTCTAAGACAATCATTAATGGTAGAAGCAAGAGGGTCTAGCACCCTGTTAAGCATTGTGAATTGAGTTCCCTGTTGAAGGGCATAGTGCCTAACTCTCAGTGTTTTTATGGGTGGAGGAACCTCAAGCTTGAGCAAAATGACCTCTTTCAAGTCAATGGAACCAGCACTACATCTCTTGGAAGAGAAGTATGAATGTTAGAAGCAGGAGGGTCAAGCACCTTGTTTTCTAAGGCGAATTGATATACTGCTTTAAAGGAATAATGCCTACAACTCAGTGTTTTCATGGGTGAGGAATACCACCTTTCTGAAAAATAACCCAATTAGTCACACTGTTGATGTCATGAGAAAATCATTAACGTTAGAAAGAAAAGGGTCTACCACCTTGTTCAGCATTGTGTACTGAGTTAGCTGGGTAAAGGAATACTGTCTACCTCTTAGCGTTTTCATGGGTGAGGAACACACCTGTTGCAAAATATCCCATGCAATCGAATTTAAGATTCCTGGTAGCTCTTGTAAAAGAGTCATGAATGTTTGAAGCAACGGGGTCTACCAAGTTGTTTAGCATTGTGAATTTACTTAGCTATTTAAAGGAATACGGCCTACTTCTCAGAGTTTTCGGGCTCAGGAACCTCACCTTTGTGCAAAATTGCCTCTGTGAAGTGAATGGAGAAACACTGTAGCTCTTGTAAGAAAACCATTAATGTTACAAGGAAGAGGGACAAGCACCTTCTTCAGCTTTGGGAATTGAGTGAGTTGTTTAATGGAATACCACCTACCTCTCAGCTTTTTCAGGGATGAGGACTACCAGGTGTTTTCAAAATTGCCCCATTCGAGTGAATGGAAGCTGCACTGTAGGCCTTACAAGAGAGACATTACTGTTAACAGGAAGAGGACCTAGCACTCTGTTGAGGATTCTCAACTGAGTTAGCTGTTGAAGGACATACTGATACCTCTCGGTGTTTTTATGTGTGAGAACCTTCAACTTTGTGCAAACTCTCCTGTGTCAAGTGACTGCACCCAGCGCTGCAGGTGTTGTGAGAAAAGTATGAATGTTACAAGCGGGAGGGTGAAGCACCTTGTCTTTGGATGAGACTTGAGTAACTTGCTTCAAGGAATACTGCCTACCACTCAGTGTTTTCAAGGATGTGCAAAATCACCTTTGTGCAACATCACCCCTTTGAACAGAATGGAAGAAGTTCTGAGGCCCTTCTCAGAAAATTCTTTAGGTTGGAAGCAAGTCGGTCCAGCAACTTGCGTAACAGTGTGAGTAGAGTGAAGTTTACAAGGAAGACCACCTACCTCTCACGGTTTGAAAGTGTGAGGAACTTGATTTTGGGGCAAAATGGCCTGTGTCCATGAAGGGAAGTATTACTGTATGTCTGTAGGACAACCACAAATGTTACAAGAAAGATGCTCTAGCACTTTGTTCAGCAGCTTCAAGTGATGTAGCATGCAAAAGGTACACTGCCTATCTGTCAGGGTTTGACAGTGTGAGCAATTCCATCTTTGTGCCAATAGACCCTTTCCACTGAATGGAACAGGCAATATGTCTCTTGCAAGCAGGTGTCAGGGTTCCCAGCAGGAGTTGCAAGCACATTGTTTCCCTGTGAGATTTGCATTAGCATGTGAAAGGAGTGCTTGCCAAATGAAAGCCTTTGACAAGGGAGAATCATTCACTCCTTGAAAAATACCCATTTCCGAGGAAATAGATCAACACTTGTAGCTCAGAGCAGGATGCAATGTGTGAGAGGCAGGAATAGTTTGCAACTTGTCTCCCTATGAGAAATGAGTTACCTGTTGAAAGGAATACTGGCTACCCCTGAGGTTTTTCATGTGTGAGGAACACCACCGTTCGGCCAAATAGCTGCATTCAACTGAATGGAACCAGAACAGTTGAGGATGCATGAAAACCATTCATTCCAGCAGCAAGAGGGTCTGTAATGTTGTTTAAAAGTGAGAATTGAGTGAGCTTTACAAAGGAATGCGACCTGTCTCTCAGGCTTTTACAGTGTGAAAAAGATTATCTTTGTGCAAAATAGATATTTCAATGGAAGGAAGAAGCACTGTTTCCCCTGTAAGAGAAGCATAAGTGTTACAAGCAAGAGGGTCAAGCACCTTGTTAAGCATGGCGAATTGAGTTACCTGTTTAAGGCAATACTGCCTAACTCTCAGTGTTTTCAGGGGGAGGAACATCAATGTGCTGCTAAATAGCTCCTTTCAAGTGAATGGAGGCATACTGTAGGTCCTCTAAGACAATCATTAATGGTAGAAGCAAGAGGGTCTAGCACCCTGTTAAGCATTGTGAATTGAGTTCCCTGTTGAAGGGCATAGTGCCTAACTCTCAGTGTTTTTATGGGTGGAGGAACCTCAAGCTTGAGCAAAATGACCTCTTTCAAGTCAATGGAACCAGCACTACATCTCTTGGAAGAGAAGTATGAATGTTAGAAGCAGGAGGGTCAAGCACCTTGTTTTCTAAGGCGAATTGATATACTGCTTTAAAGGAATAATGCCTACAACTCAGTGTTTTCATGGGTGAGGAATACCACCTTTGTGTAAAATAACCCAATTAGTCACACTGTTGATGTCATGAGAAAATCATTAACGTTAGAAAGAAAAGGGTCTACCACCTTGTTCAGCATTGTGTACTGAGTTAGCTGGGTAAAGGAATACTGCCTACCTCTTAGCGTTTTCATGGGTGAGGAACACAACTGTTGCAAAATATCCCATGCAATCGAATTTAAGATTCCTGGTAGCTCTTGTAAAAGAGTCATGAATGTTTGAAACAACGGGGTCTAGCAAGTTGTTTAGCATTGTGAATTTACTTAGCTGTTTAAAGGAATACTGCCTACTTCTCAGAGTTTTCGGGCTCAGGCACCTCACCTTTGTGCAAAATTGCCTCTGTGAAGTGAATGGAGAAACACTGTAGCTCTTGTAAGAAAACCATTAATGTTACAAGGAAGAGGGACAAGCACCTTCTTCAGCTTTGGGAATTGAGTGAGTTGTTTAATGGAATACCACCTACCTCTCAGCTTTTTCAGGGATGAGGACTACCAGGTGTTTTCAAAATTGCCCCATTCGAGTGAATGGAAGCTGCACTGAAGGCCTTACAAGAGAGACATTACTGTTAAAAGAAAGAGGACCTAGCACTCTGTTGAGAATTCTCAACTGAGTTAGCTGTTGAAGGACATACTGATACCTCTCGGTGTTTTTATGTGTGAGAACCTTCAACTTTGTGCAAACTCTCCTGTGTCAAGTGACTGCACCCAGCGCTGCAGGTGTTGTGAGAAAAGTATGAATGTTACAAGCGGGAGCGTGAAGCACCTTGTCTTTGGATGAGACTTGAGTAACTTGCTTCAAGGAATACTGCCTACCACTCAGTGTTTTCAAGGATGTGGAAAATCACCTTTGTGCAACACCACCCCTTTGAAGAGAATGGAAGAAGTTCTGAGGCCCTTCTCAGAAAATTCTTTAGGTTGGAAGCAAGTCGGTCCAGCAACTTGTCTAACAGTGTGAGTAGAGTGAAGTTTACAAGGAAGACCACATACTTCTCACTGTTTGAAAGTGTGAGGAAATTGATTTTGGGGCAAAATGGTCTGTGTCCATGAAGTTAAGTATTACTGTATGTCTGTAGGACAACCACAAATGTTACAAAAAAGATGCTCTAGCACCCTGTTAAGCATTGTGAATTGAGTTACCTGTTGAAGGGCATAGTGCCTAACTCTCAGTGTTTTTATGGGTGGAGCAACCTCAAGCTTGAGCAAAATGACCTCTTTGAAGTCAATGGAACCAGCACTACATCTCTTGGAAGAGAAGTATGAATGTTAGAAGCAGGAAGGTCAAGCACATTGTTTTCTAACGCGAATTGATATACTGCTTTAAAGGAATAAAGCCTACAACTCAGTGTTTTCAAGGATGTAAAAAATCACCTTTGTGCAACACCACCCCTTTGAAGAGAATGGAAGAAGTTCTGAGGCCCTTATCAGAAAATTCTTTAGGTTGGAAGTAAGTCGGTCCAGCAACTTGTGTAACAGTGTGAGTAGAGTGAAGTTTACAAGGAAGACCACCTACCTCTCACGGTTTGAAAGTGTGAGGAACTTGATTTTCGGGCAAAATGGCCTGTGTCCATGAAGGGAAGTATTACTGCATGTCTTGTAGCACAACCAAAAATGTTACAAGAAAGATGCTCTAGCACTTTGTTCAGCAGCTTCAAGTGATGTAGCATGCAAAAGGTACACTGCCTATCTGTCAGGGTTTGACAGTGTGAGCAATTCCATCTTTGTGCCAATAGACCCTTTCCACTGAATGGAACAGGGACTGTGTCTCTTGCAAGCAGGTGTCAGGGTTCCCAGCAGGAGTTGCAAGCACATTGTTTCCCTGTGAGATTTGCATTAGCATGTGAAAGGAGTGCTTGCCAAATGAAAGCCTTTGACAAGGGAGAATCATTCACTCCTTGAAAAATGCCCACTTGTGAGGAAATAGTCCAACACTTGTAGCTCAGAGCAGGATGCAATGTGTGAGAGGCAGGAATAGTTTGCAACTTGTCTCCTTATGAGAAATGAGTTACCTGTTGAAAGGAATACTGGCTACGCCTGAGGTTTTTCATGTGTGAGGAACACCACAGTTCGGCCCAATAGCTGCATTCAACTGAATGGAACCAGAACAGTTGAGGACGCATGAAAACCATTCATTCCAGCAGAAAGAGGGTCTGGAATGTTGTTTAAAAGTGAGAATTGAGGGAGCTTTACAAAGGAATGCTACCTGTCTCTCAGGCTTTTACAGTGTGAAAAAGATTACCTTTGTGCAAAGTAGCCGTTTCAATGGAAGGAAGAAGCACTGTTTCCCCAGTAAGAGAAGCATAAGTGTTACAAGCAAGAGGGTCAAGCACCTTGTTAAGCATGGCGAATTGAGTTATATGTTTAAGGCAATACTGCCTAACTCTCAGTGTTTTCAGGGGGAGGAACATCAATGTGCTGCTAAATAGCTCCTTTCAAGTGAATGGAGGCATACTGTAGGTCTTCTAAGACAATCATTAATGGTAGAAGCAAGTGGGTCTAGCACCCTGTTAAGCATTGTGAATTGAGTTACCTGTTGAAGGGCATAGTGCCTAACTCTCAATGTTTTTATGGGTGGAGGAACCTCAAGCTTGAGCAAAATGACCTCTTTCAAGTCAATAGAACCAGCACTACATCTCTTGGAAGAGAAGTATGAATGTTAGAAGCAGGAGGGTCAAGCACCTTGTTTTCTAAGGCGAATTGATATACTGCTTTAAAGGAATAATGCCTACAACTCAGTGTTTTCATGGGTGAGGAATACGACCTTTGTGCAAAATAACCCCCTTAGACACACTGTTGATGTCGTGAGAAAATCATTAATGTTAGAAAGAAAAGGGTCTACCACCTTGTTCAGCATTGTGAACTGAGTTAGCTGGGTAAAGGAATACTGCCTACCTCTCAGCGTTTTCATGGGTGAGGAACACAACTGTTGCAAAATATTCCATGCAAGCGAATGGAAGATTCCTGGTAGCACTTGTAAGAGAGTCATGAATGTTTGAAGCAACAAGGTCTAGCAAGTTGTATAGCATTCGAATTGACTTAGCTGTTAAAAGGAATACTGCCTTCTTCTCAGAGTTTTCGGGGTCAGGAACCTCACCTTTGTGCAAAATTGCCTCTGTGAAGTGAATGGAGAAACACTGTAGCTCCTGTAAGAAAACCATTAATGTTAGAAGGAAGAGGGTCAAGCACCTTCTTCAGCTTTGGGAATTGAGTGAGTTGTTTAATGGAATACCACCTACCTCTCAGCTTTTTCAGGGATGAGGTCTACCAGGTGTTTTAAAAATTGCCCCATTCGAGTGAATGGAAGCTGCACTGTAGGTCTTATAAGAGAGACATTACTGGTAACAGGAAGAGGGCCTAGCACTCTGTTGAAGATTCTCAACTGTGTTAGCTGTTGAAGGACATACTGATATCTCTCAGTGTTTTTATGTGTGAGAACCTTCAACTTTGTGCAAACTCTCCTGTGTCAAGTGACTGCACCCAGCGCTGCAGGTGTTCTGAGAAAAGTATGATTGTTACAAGCAGGAGGGTGAAGCACCTTGTCTTTGGATGAGACTTGAGTAACTTGCTTCAAGGAATACTGCCTACCACTCAGTGTTTTCAAGGATGTGGAAAATCACCTTTGTGCAACACCACCCCTTTGAACAGAATGGAAGAAGTTCTGAGGCCCTTCTCAGAAAATTCTTTAGGTTGGAAGCAAGTCGGTCCAGCAACTTGTCTAACAGTGTGAGTAGAGTGAAGTTTACAAGGAAGACCACATACTTCTCACTGTTTGAAAGTGTGAGGAAATTGATTTTGGGGCAAAATGGTCTGTGTCCATGAAGTTAAGTATTACTGTATGTCTGTAGGACAACCACAAATGTTACAAAAAAGATGCTCTAGCACCCTGTTAAGCCTTGTGAATTGAGTTACCTGTTGAAGGGCATAGTGCCTAACTCTCAGTGTTTTTATGGGTGGAGCAACCTCAAGCTTGAGCAAAATGACCTCTTTGAAGTCAATGGAACCAGCACTACATCTCTTGGAAGAGAAGTATGAATGTTAGAAGCAGGAGGGTCAAGCACATTGTTTTCTAAGGCGAATTAATATACTGCTTTAAAGGAATAAAGCCTACAACTCAGTGTTTTCAAGGATGTAAAAAATCACCTTTGTGCAACACCACCCCTTTGAAGAGAATGGAAGA
Organism: Castor canadensis; assembly: GCF_047511655.1. Lineage (NCBI taxonomy): Eukaryota > Metazoa > Chordata > Mammalia > Rodentia > Castoridae > Castor > Castor canadensis. Next base: position 72,021,311 of record NC_133389.1, read on the forward strand.
AGTTCTGAGGCCCTTATCAGAAAATTCTTTAGGTTGGAAGTAAGTCGGTCCAGCAACTTGTGTAACAGTGTGAGTAGAGTGAAGTTTACAAGGAAGACCACCTACCTCTCACGGTTTGAAAGTGTGAGGAACTTGATTTTCGGGCAAAATGGCCTGTGTCCATGAAGGGAAGTATTACTGCATGTCTTGTAGCACAACCAAAAATGTTACAAGAAAGATGCTCTAGCACTTTGTTCAGCAGCTTCAAGTGATGTAGCATGCAAAAGGTACACTGCCTATCTGTCAGGGTTTGACAGTGTGAGCAATTCCATCTTTATGCCAATAGACCCTTTCCACTGAATGGAACAGGCACTGTGTCTCTTGCAAGCAGGTGTCAGGGTTCCCAGCAGGAGTTGCAAGCACATTGTTTCCCTGTGAGATTTGCATTAGCATGTGAAAGGAGTGCTTGCCAAATGAAAGCCTTTGACAAGGGAGAATCATTCACTCCTTGAAAAATGCCCACTTGTGAGGAAATAGTCCAACACTTGTAGCTCAGAGCAGGATGCAATGTGTGAGAGGCAGGAATAGTTTGCAACTTGTCTCCTTATGAGAAATGAGTTACCTGTTGAAAGGAATACTGACTACCCCTGAGTCTTTTCATGAGTGAAGAACACCACCGTTTGGCCAAATAGCTGCATTCATTTGAATGGAATCAGAACAGTTGAGGATGCATGAAAACCATTCATTCCAGCAGCAAGAGGGTCTGGAATGTTGTTTATAAGTGAGAATTGTGTGAGCTTTACAAAGGAATGCTACCTCTCTCTCAGGCTTTTACAGTGTGAAGAAGATTATCTTTGTGCAAAATAGCCGTTTCAACGGGACGAAGAAGCACTGTTTCCCCTGTAAGAGAAGCATAAGTGTTACAAGCAAGAGGGTCAAGCACCTTGTTAAGCATGGCGAATTGAGTTACCTGTTTAAGGCAATACTGCCTAACTCTCAGTGTTTTCAGGGGGAGGAACATCAATGTGCTGCTAAATAGCTCCTTTCAAGTGAATGGAGGCATACTGTAGGTCTTCTAAGACAATCATTAATGGTAGAAGCAAGAGGGTCTAGCACCCTGTTAAGCATTGTGAATTGAGTTCCCTGTTGAAGGGCATAGTGCCTAACTCTCAGTGTTTTTATGGGTGGAGGAACCTCAAGCTTGAGCAAAATGACCTCTTTCAAGTCAATGGAACCAGCACTACATCTCTTGGAAGAGAAGTATGAATGTTAGAAGCAGGAGGGTCAAGCACCTTGTTTTCTAAGGCGAATTGATATACTGCTTTAAAGGAATAATGCCTACAACTCAGTGTTTTCATGGGTGAGGAATACCACCTTTCTGTAAAATAACCCAATTAGACACACTGTTGATGTCATGAGAAAATCATTAACGTTAGAAAGAAAAGGGTCTACCACCTTGTTCAGCATTGTGTACTGAGTTAGCTGGGTAAAGGAATACTGTCTACCTCTTAGCGTTTTCATGGGTGAGGAACACACCTGTTGCAAAATATCCCATGCAATCGAATTTAAGATTCCTGGTAGCTCTTGTAAAAGAGTCATGAATGTTTGAAGCAACGGGGTCTACCAAGTTGTTTAGCATTGTGAATTTACTTAGCTATTTAAAGGAATACGGCCTACTTCTCAGAGTTTTCGGGCTCAGGAACCTCACCTTTGTGCAAAATTGCCTCTGTGAAGTGAATGGAGAAACACTGTAGCTCTTGTAAGAAAACCATTAATGTTACAAGGAAGAGGGACAAGCACCTTCTTCAGCTTTGGGAATTGAGTGAGTTGTTTAATGGAATACCACCTACCTCTCAGCTTTTTCAGGGATGAGGACTACCAGGTGTTTTCAAAATTGCCCCATTCGAGTGAATGGAAGCTGCACTGTAGGCCTTACAAGAGAGACATTACTGTTAACAGGAAGAGGACCTAGCACTCTGTTGAGGATTCTCAACTGAGTTAGCTGTTGAAGGACATACTGATACCTCTCGGTGTTTTTATGTGTGAGAACCTTCAACTTTGTGCAAACTCTCCTGTGTCAAGTGACTGCACCCAGCGCTGCAGGTGTTGTGAGAAAAGTATGAATGTTACAAGCGGGAGGGTGAAGCACCTTGTCTTTGGATGAGACTTGAGTAACTTGCTTCAAGGAATACTGCCTACCACTCAGTGTTTTCAAGGATGTGCAAAATCACGTTTGTGCAACATCACCCCTTTGAACAGAATGGAAGAAGTTCTGAGGCCCTTCTCAGAAAATTCTTTAGGTTGGAAGCAAGTCGGTCCAGCAACTTGCGTAACAGTGTGAGTAGAGTGAAGTTTACAAGGAAGACCACCTACCTCTCACGGTTTGAAAGTGTGAGGAACTTGATTTTGGGGCAAAATGGCCTGTGTCCATGAAGGGAAGTATTACTGTATGTCTGTAGGACAACCACAAATGTTACAAGAAAGATGCTCTAGCACTTTGTTCAGCAGCTTCAAGTGATGTAGCATGCAAAAGGAACACTGCCTATCTGTCAGGGTTTGACAGTGTGAGCAATTCCATCTTTGTGCCAATGGACCCTTTCCACTGAATGGAACAGGCACTATGTCTCTTGCAAGCAGATGTCAGGGTTCGCAGCAGGCGTTGCAGGCACATTGTTTCCCTGTGAAAGTTGAATTAGCATGTGAAAGGAGTGCTGGCCAAATGAAAGCCTTTGACAATGGAGAATCATTCACTCCTTGAAAAATGCCCACTTGTGAGCAAATAGACCAACACTTGTAGCTCAGAGCAGGATGCAATGTGTGAGAGGGAGGAATAGTTTGCAACTTGTCTCCTTATGAAAAATGAGTTACCTGTTGAAAGGAATACTGACTACCCCTGAGTCTTTTCATGAGTGAAGAACACCACCGTTTGGCCAAATAGCTGCATTCAACTGAATGGAATCAGAACAGTTGAGGATGCATGAAAACCATTCATTCCAGCAGCAAGAGGGTCTGGAATGTTGTTTATAAGTGAGAATTGAGGGTGCTTTACAAAGGAATGCTACCTGTCTCTCAGGCTTTTACAGTGTGAAAAAGATTATCTTTGTGCAAAGTAGCCGTTTCAATGGAAGGAAGAAGCACTGTTTCCCCTGTAAGAGAAGCATAAGTGTTACAAGCAAGAGGGTCAAGCACCTTGTTAAGCATGGCGAATTGAGTTATATGTTTAAGGCAATACTGCCTAACTCTCACTGTTTTCAGGGGGAGGAACATCAATGTGCTGCTAAATAGCTCCTTTCAAATGAATGGAGGCATACTGTAGGTCTTCTAAGACAATCATTAATGGTAGAAGCAAGAGGGTCTAGCACCCTGTTAAGCATTGTGAATTGAGTTACCTGTTGAAGGGCATAGTGCCTAACTCTCAGTGTTTTTATGGGTGGAGGAACCTCAAGCTTGAGCAAAATGACCTCTTTCAAGTCAATGGAACCAGCACTACATCTCTTGGAAGAGAAGTATGAATGTTAGAAGCAGGAGGGTCAAGCACCTTGTTTTCTAAGGCGAATTGATATACTGCTTTAAAGGAATAATGCCTACAACTCAGTGTTTTCATGGGTGAGGAATACCACCTTTCTGTAAAATAACCCAATTAGACACACTGTTGATGTCATGAGAAAATCATTAACGTTAGAAAGAAAAGGGTCTACCACCTTGTTCAGCATTGTGTACTGAGTTAGCTGGGTAAAGGAATACTGTCTACCTCTTAGCGTTTTCATGGGTGAGGAACACACCTGTTGCAAAATATCCCATGCAATCGAATTTAAGATTCCTGGTAGCTCTTGTAAAAGAGTCATGAATGTTTGAAGCAACGGGGTCTACCAAGTTGTTTAGCATTGTGAATTTACTTAGCTATTTAAAGGAATACGGCCTACTTCTCAGAGTTTTCGGGCTCAGGAACCTCACCTTTGTGCAAAATTGCCTCTGTGAAGTGAATGGAGAAACACTGTAGCTCTTGTAAGAAAACCATTAATGTTACAAGGAAGAGGGACAAGCACCTTCTTCAGCTTTGGGAATTGAGTGAGTTGTTTAATGGAATACCACCTACCTCTCAGCTTTTTCAGGGATGAGGACTACCAGGTGTTTTCAAAATTGCCCCATTCGAGTGAATGGAAGCTGCACTGTAGGCCTTACAAGAGAGACATTACTGTTAACAGGAAGAGGACCTAGCACTCTGTTGAGGATTCTCAACTGAGTTAGCTGTTGAAGGACATACTGATACCTCTCGGTGTTTTTATGTGTGAGAACCTTCAACTTTGTGCAAACTCTCCTGTGTCAAGTGACTGCACCCAGCGCTGCAGGTGTTGTGAGAAAAGTATGAATGTTACAAGCGGGAGGGTGAAGCACCTTGTCTTTGGATGAGACTTGAGTAACTTGCTTCAAGGAATACTGCCTACCACTCAGTGTTTTCAAGGATGTGCAAAATCACCTTTGTGCAACATCACCCCTTTGAACAGAATGGAAGAAGTTCTGAGGCCCTTCTCAGAAAATTCTTTAGGTTGGAAGCAAGTCGGTCCAGCAACTTGCGTAACAGTGTGAGTAGAGTGAAGTTTACAAGGAAGACCACCTACCTCTCACGGTTTGAAAGTGTGAGGAACTTGATTTTGGGGCAAAATGGCCTGTGTCCATGAAGGGAAGTATTACTGTATGTCGGTAGGACAACCACAAATGTTACAAGAAAGATGCTCTAGCACTTTGTTCAGCAGCTTCAAGTGATGTAGCATGCAAAAGGTACACTGCCTTTCTGTCAGGGTTTGACAGTGTGAGCAATTCCATCTTTGTGCCAATAGACCCTTTCCACTGAATGGAACAGGCACTATGTCTCTTGCAAGCAGGTGTCAGGGTTCCAAGCAGGAGTTGCAAGCACATTGTTTCCCTGTGAGATTTGCATTAGCATGTGAAAGGAGTGCTTGCCAAATGAAAGCCTTTGACAAGGGAGAATCATTCACTCCTTGAAAAATACCCATTTCCGAGGAAATAGATCAACACTTGTAGCTCAGAGCAGGATGCAATGTGTGAGAGGCAGGAATAGTTTGCAACTTGTCTCCCTATGAGAAATGAGTTACCTGTTGAAAGGAATACTGGCTACCCCTGAGGTTTTTCATGTGTGAGGAACACCACCGTTCGGCCAAATAGCTGCATTCAACTGAATGGAACCAGAACAGTTGAGGATGCATGAAAACCATTCATTTGAGCAGCAAGAGGGTCTGTAATGTTGTTTAAAAGTGAGAATTGAGTGAGCTTTACAAAGGAATGCGACCTGTCTCTCAGGCTTTTACAGTGTGAAAAAGATTATCTTTGTGCAAAATAGATATTTCAATGGAAGGAAGAAGCACTGTTTCCCCAGTAAGAGAAGCATAAGTGTTACAAGCAAGAGGGTCAAGCACCTTGTTAAGCATGGCGAATTGAGTTACCTGTTTAAGGCAATACTGCCTAACTCTCAGTGTTTTCAGGGGGAGGAACATCAATGTGCTGCTAAATAGCTCCTTTCAAGTGAATGGAGGCATACTGTAGGTCTTCTCAGACAATCATTAATGGTAGAAGCAAGAGGGTCTAGCACCCTGTTAAGCATTGTGAATTGAGTTCCCTGTTGAAGGGCATAGTGCCTAACTCTCAGTGTTTTTATGGGTGGAGGAACCTCAAGCTTGAGCAAAATGACCTCTTTCAAGTCAATGGAACCAGCACTACATCTCTTGGAAGAGAAGTATGAATGTTAGAACCAGGAGGGTCAAGCACCTTGTTTTCTAAGGCGAATTGATATACTGCTTTAAAGGAATAATGATTACAACTAAGTGTTTTCAAGGATGTGGAAAATCACCTTTGTGCAACATCACCACTCTGAAGAGAATGGAAGAAGTTCTGAGGCCCTTCTCAGAAAATTCTTTAGGTTGGAAGCAAGTCGGTCCAGCAACTTGTGTAACAGTGTGAGTAGAGTGAAGTTTACAAGGAAGACCACCTACCTCTCACGGTTTGAAAGTGTGAGGAACTTGATTTTCGGGCAAAATGGCCTGTGTCCATGAAGGGAAGTATTACTGCATGTCTTGTAGCACAACCAAAAATGTTACAAGAAAGATGCTCTAGCACTTTGTTCAGCAGCTTCAAGTGATGTAGCATGCAAAAGGTACACTGCCTATCTGTCAGGGTTTGACAGTGTGAGCAATTCCATCTTTGTGCCAATAGACCCTTTCCACTGAATGGAACAGGCACTGTGTCTCTTGCAAGCAGGTGTCAGGGTTCCCAGCAGGAGTTGCAAGCACATTGTTTCCCTGTGAGATTTGCATTAGCATGTGAAAGGAGTGCTTGCCAAATGAAAGCCTTTGACAAGGGAGAATCATTCACTCCTTGAAAAATGCCCACTTGTGAGGAAATAGTCCAACACTTGTAGCTCAGAGCAGGATGCAATGTGTGAGAGGCAGGAATAGTTTGCAACTTGTCTCCTTATGAGAAATGAGTTACCTGTTGAAAGGAATACTGGCTACGCCTGAGGTTTTTCATGTGTGAGGAACACCACAGTTCGGCCCAATAGCTGCATTCAACTGAATGGAACCAGAACAGTTGAGGACGCATGAAAACCATTCATTCCAGCAGCAAGAGGGTCTGGAATGTTGTTTAAAAGTGAGAATTGAGGGAGCTTTACAAAGGAATGCTACCTGTCTCTCAGGCTTTTACAGTGTGAAAAAGATTATCTTTGTGCAAAGTAGCCGTTTCAATGGAAGGAAGAAGCACTGTTTCCCCTGTAAGAGAAGCATAAGTGTTACAAGCAAGAGGGTCAAGCACCTTGTTAAGCATGGCGAATTGAGTTATATGTTTAAGGCAATACTGCCTAACTCTCAGTGTTTTCAGGGGGAGGAACATCAATGTGCTGCTAAATAGCTCCTTTCAAGTGAATGGAGGCATACTGTAGGTCTTCTAAGACAATCATTAATGGTAGAAGCAAGTGGGTCTAGCACCCTGTTAAGCATTGTGAATTGAGTTACCTGTTGAAGGGCATAGTGCCTAACTCTCAGTGTTTTTATGGGTGGAGGAACCTCAAGCTTGAGCAAAATGACCTCTTTCAAGTCAATAGAACCAGCACTACATCTCTTGGAAGAGAAGTATGAATGTTAGAAGCAGGAGGGTCAAGCACCTTGTTTTCTAAGGCGAATTGATATACTGCTTTAAAGGAATAATGCCTACAACTCAGTGTTTTCATGGGTGAGGAATACGACCTTTGTGCAAAATAACCCCCTTAGACACACTGTTGATGTCGTGAGAAAATCATTAACGTTAGAAAGAAAAGGGTCTACCACCTTGTTCAGCATTGTGAACTGAGTTAGCTGGGTAAAGGAATACTGCCTACCTCTCAGCGTTTTCATGGGTGAGGAACACAACTGTTGCAAAATATTCCATGCAAGCGAATGGAAGATTCCTGGTAGCACTTGTAAGAGAGTCATGAATGTTTGAAGCAACAAGGTCTAGCAAGTTGTATAGCATTCGAATTGACTTAGCTGTTAAAAGGAATACTGCCTTCTTCTCAGAGTTTTCGGGGTCAGGAACCTCACCTTTGTGCAAAATTGCCTCTGTGAAGTGAATGGAGAAACACTGTAGCTCCTGTAAGAAAACCATTAATGTTAGAAGGAAGAGGGTCAAGCACCTTCTTCAGCTTTGGGAATTGAGTGAGTTGTTTAATGGAATACCACCTACCTCTCAGCTTTTTCAGGGATGAGGTCTACCAGGTGTTTTCAAAATTGCCCCATTCGAGTGAATGGAAGCTGCACTGTAGGTCTTATAAGAGAGACATTACTGTTAACAGGAAGAGGGCCTAGCACTCTGTTGAAGATTCTCAACTGTGTTAGCTGTTGAAGGACATACTGATATCTCTCAGTGTTTTTATGTGTGAGAACCTTCAACTTTGTGCAAACTCTCCTGTGTCAAGTGACTGCACCCAGCGCTGCAGGTGTTCTGAGAAAAGTATGATTGTTACAAGCAGGAGGGTGAAGCACCTTGTCTTTGGATGAGACTTGAGTAACTTGCTTCAAGGAATACTGCCTACCACTCAGTGTTTTCAAGGATGTGGAAAATCACCTTTGTGCAACACCACCCCTTTGAAGAGAATGGAAGAAGTTCTGAGGCCCTTCTCAGAAAATTCTTTAGGTTGGAAGCAAGTCGGTCCAGCAACTTGTCTAACAGTGTGAGTAGAGTGAAGTTTACAAGGAAGACCACATACTTCTCACTGTTTGAAAGTGTGAGGAAATTGATTTTGGGGCAAAATGGTCTGTGTCCATGAAGTTAAGTATTACTGTATGTCTGTAGGACAACCACAAATGTTACAAAAAAGATGCTCTAGCACCCTGTTAAGCATTGTGAATTGAGTTACCTGTTGAAGGGCATAGTGCCTAACTCTCAGTGTTTTTATGGGTGGAGCAACCTCAAGCTTGAGCAAAATGACCTCTTTGAAGTCAATGGAACCAGCACTACATCTCTTGGAAGAGAAGTATGAATGTTAGAAGCAGGAGGGTCAAGCACATTGTTTTCTAAGGCGAATTGATATACTGCTTTAAAGGAATAAAGCCTACAACTCAGTGTTTTCAAGGATGTAAAAAATCACCTTTGTGCAACACCACCCCTTTGAAGAGAATGGAAGAAGTTCTGAGGCCCTTATCAGAAAATTCTTTAGGTTGGAAGTAAGTCGGTCCAGCAACTTGTGTAACACTGTGAGTAGAGTGAAGTTTACAAGGAAGACCACCTACCTCTCACGGTTTGAAAGTGTGAGGAACTTGATTTTCGGGCAAAATGGCCTGTGTCCATGAAGGGAAGTATTACTGCATGTCTTGTAGCACAACCAAAAATGTTACAAGAAAGATGCTCTAGCACTTTGTTCAGCAGCTTCAAGTGATGTAGCATGCAAAAGGTACACTGCCTATCTGTCAGGGTTTGACAGTGTGAGCAATTCCATCTTTGTGCCAATAGACCCTTTCCACTGAATGGAACAGGCACTGTGTCTCTTGCAAGCAGGTGTCAGGGTTCCCAGCAGGAGTTGCAAGCACATTGTTTCCCTGTGAGATTTGCATTAGCATGTGAAAGGAGTGCTTGCCAAATGAAAGCCTTTGACAAGGGAGAATCATTCACTCCTTGAAAAATGCCCACTTGTGAGGAAATAGTCCAACACTTGTAGCTCAGAGCAGGATGCAATGTGTGAGAGGCAGGAATAGTTTGCAACTTGTCTCCTTATGAGAAATGAGTTACCTGTTGAAAGGAATACTGGCTACGCCTGAGGTTTTTCATGTGTGAGGAACACCACAGTTCGGCCCAATAGCTGCATTCAACTGAATGGAACCAGAACAGTTGAGGACGCATGAAAACCATTCATTCCAGCAGCAAGAGGGTCTGGAATGTTGTTTAAAAGTGAGAATTGAGGGAGCTTTACAAAGGAATGCTACCTGTCTCTCAGGCTTTTACAGTGTGAAAAAGATTATCTTTGTGCAAAGTAGCCGTTTCAATGGAAGGAAGAAGCACTGTTTCCCCTGTAAGAGAAGCATAAGTGTTAAAAGCAAGAGGGTCAAGCACCTTGTTAAGCATGGCGAATTGAGTTACATGTTTAAGGCAATACTGCCTAACTCTCAGTGTTTTCAGGGGGAGGAACATCAATGTGCTGCTAAATAGCTCCTTTCAAGTGAATGGAGGCATACTGTAGGTCTTCTAAGACAATCATTAATGGTAGAAGCAAGTGGGTCTAGCACCCTGTTAAGCATTGTGAATTGAGTTACCTGTTGAAGGGCATAGTGCCTAACTCTCAGTGTTTTTATGGGTGGAGGAACCTCAAGCTTGAGCAAAATGACCTCTTTCAAGTCAATAGAACCAGCACTACATCTCTTGGAAGAGAAGTATGAATGTTAGAAGCAGGAGGGTCAAGCACCTTGTTTTCTAAGGCGAATTGATATACTGCTTTAAAGGAATAATGCCTACAACTCAGTGTTTTCATGGGTGATGAATACGACCTTTGTGCAAAATAACCCCCTTAGACACACTGTTGATGTCGTGAGAAAATCATTAACGTTAGAAAGAAAAGGGTCTACCACCTTGTTCAGCATTGTGAACTGAGTTAGCTGGGTAAAGGAATACTGCCTACCTCTCAGCGTTTTCATGGGTGAGGAACACAACTGTTGCAAAATATTCCATGCAAGCGAATGGAAGATTCCTGGTAGCACTTGTAAGAGAGTCATGAATGTTTGAAGCAACAAGGTCTAGCAAGTTGTATAGCATTCGAATTGACTTAGCTGTTAAAAGGAATACTGCCTTCTTCTTAGAGTTTTCGGGGTCAGGAACCTCACCTTTGTGCAAAATTGCCTCTGTGAAGTGAATGGAGAAACACTGTAGCTCCTGTAAGAAAACCATTAATGTTAGAAGGAAGAGGGTCAAGCACCTTCTTCAGCTTTGGGAATTGAGTGAGTTGTTTAATGGAATACCACCTACCTCTCAGCTTTTTCAGGGATGAGGTCTACCAGGTGTTTTCAAAATTGCCCCATTCGAGTGAATGGAAGCTGCACTGTAGGTCTTATAAGAGAGACATTACTGTTAACAGGAAGAGGGCCTAGCACTCTGTTGAAGATTCTCAACTGTGTTAGCTGTTGAAGGACATACTGATATCTCTCAGTGTTTTTATGTGTGAGAACCTTCAACTTTGTGCAAACTCTCCTGTGTCAAGTGACTGCACCCAGCGCTGCAGGTGTTCTGAGAAAAGTATGATTGTTACAAGCAGGAGGGTGAAGCACCTTGTCTTTGGATGAGACTTGAGTAACTTGCTTCAAGGAATACTGCCTACCACTCAGTGTTTTCAAGGATGTGGAAAATCACCTTTGTGCAACACCACCCCTTTGAAGAGAATGGAAGAAGTTCTGAGGCCCTTCTCAGAAAATTCTTTAGGTTGGAAGCAAGTCGGTCCAGCAACTTGTCTAACAGTGTGAGTAGAGTGAAGTTTACAAGGAAGACCACATACTTCTCACTGTTTGAAAGTGTGAGGAAATTGATTTTGGGGCAAAATGGTCTGTGTCCATGAAGTTAAGTATTACTGTATGTCTGTAGGACAACCACAAATGTTACAAAAAAGATGCTCTAGCACCCTGTTAAGCATTGTGAATTGAGTTACCTGTTGAAGGGCATAGTGCCTAACTCTCAGTGTTTTTATGGGTGGAGCAACCTCAAGCTTGAGCAAAATGACCTCTTTGAAGTCAATGGAACCAGCACTACATCTCTTGGAAGAGAAGTATGAATGTTAGAAGCAGGAGGGTCAAGCACATTGTTTTCTAAGGAGAATTGATATACTGCTTTAAAGGAATAAAGCCTACAACTCAGTGTTTTCAAGGATGTAAAAAATCACCTTTGTGCAACACCACCCCTTTGAAGAGAATGGAAGAAGTTCTGAGGCCCTTATCAGAAAATTCTTTAGGTTGGAAGTAAGTCGGTCCAGCAACTTGTGTAACAGTGTGAGTAGAGTGAAGTTTACAAGGAAGACCACCTACCTCTCACGGTTTGAAAGTGTGAGGAACTTGATTTTCGGGCAAAATGGCCTGTGTCCATGAAGGGAAGTATTACTGCATGTCTTGTAGCACAACCAAAAATGTTACAAGAAAGATGCTCTAGCACTTTGTTCAGCAGCTTCAAGTGATGTAGCATGCAAAAGGTACACTGCCTATCTGTCAGGGTTTGACAGTGTGAGCAATTCCATCTTTGTGCCAATAGACCCTTTCCACTGAATGGAACAGGCACTGTGTCTCTTGCAAGCAGGTGTCAGGGTTCCCAGCAGGAGTTGCAAGCACATTGTTTCCCTGTGAGATTTGCATTAGCATGTGAAAGGAGTGCTTGCCAAATGAAAGCCTTTGACAAGGGAGAATCATTCACTCCTTGAAAAATGCCCACTTGTGAGGAAATAGTCCAACACTTGTAGCTCAGAGCAGGATGCAATGTGTGAGAGGCAGGAATAGTTTGCAACTTGTCTCCTTATGAGAAATGAGTTACCTGTTGAAAGGAATACTGGCTACGCCTGAGGTTTTTCATGTGTGAGGAACACCACAGTTCGACCCAATAGCTGCATTCAACTGAATGGAACCAGAACAGTTGAGGACACATGAAAACCATTCATTCCAGCAGCAAGAGGGTCTGGAATGTTGTTTAAAAGTGAGAATTGAGGGAGCTTTACAAAGGAATGCTACCTGTCTCTCAGGCTTTTACAGTGTGAAAAAGATTATCTTTGTGCAAAGTAGCCGCTTCAATGGAAGGAAGAAGCACTGTTTCCCCTGTAAGAGAAGCATAAGTGTTAAAAGCAAGAGGGTCAAGCACCTTGTTAAGCATGGCGAATTGAGTTACATGTTTAAGGCAATACTGCCTAACTCTCAGTGTTTTCAGGGGGAGGAACATCAATTTGCTGCTAAATAGCTCCTTTCAAGTGAATGGAGGCATACTGTAGGTCTTCTAAGACAATCATTAATGGTAGAAGCAAGTGGGTCTAGCACCCTGTTAAGCATTGTGAATTGAGTTACCTGTTGAAGGGCATAGTGCCTAACTCTCAGTGTTTTTATGGGTGGAGGAACCTCAAGCTTGAGCAAAATGACCTCTTTCAAGTCAATAGAACCAGCACTACATCTCTTGGAAGAGAAGTATGAATGTTAGAAGCAGGAGGGTCAAGCACCTTGTTTTCTAAGGCGAATTGATATACTGCTTTAAAGGAATAATGCCTACAACTCAGTGTTTTCATGGGTGATGAATACGACCTTTGTGCAAAATAACCCCCTTAGACACACTGTTGATGTCGTGAGAAAATCATTAACGTTAGAAAGAAAAGGGTCTACCACCTTGTTCAGCATTGTGAACTGAGTTAGCTGGGTAAAGGAATACTGCCTACCTCTCAGCGTTTTCATGGGTGAGGAACACAACTGTTGCAAAATATTCCATGCAAGCGAATGGAAGATTCCTGGTAGCTCTTGTAAAAGAGTCATGAATGTTTGAAGCACGGGGTCTACCAAGTTGTTTAGCATGGTGAATTTACTTAGCTATTTAAAGGAATACGGCCTACTTCTCAGAGTTTTCGGGCTCAGGAACCTCACCTTTGTGGAAAATTGCCTCTGTGAAGTGAATGGAGAAACACTGTAGCTCTTGTAAGAAAACCATTAATGTTACAAGGAAGAGGGACAAGCACCTTCTTCAGCTTTGGGAATTGAGTGAGTTGTTTAATGGAATACCACCTACCTCTCAGCTTTTTCAGGGATGAGGACTACCAGGTGTTTTCAAAATTGCCCCATTCGAGTGAATGGAAGCTGCACTGTAGGCCTTACAAGAGAGACATTACTGTTAACAGGAAGAGGACCTAGCACTCTGTTGAGGATTCTCAACTGAGTTAGCTGTTGAAGGACATACTGATACCTCTCGGTGTTTTTATGTGTGAGAACCTTCAACTTTGTGCAAACTCTCCTGTGTCAAGTGACTGCACCCAGCGCTGCAGGTGTTCTGAGAAAAGTATGATTGTTACAAGCAGGAGGGTGAAGCACCTTGTCTTTGGATGAGACTTGAGTAACTTGCTTCAAGGAATACTGCCTACCACTCAGTGTTTTCAAGGATGTGGAAAATCACCTTTGTGCAACACCACCCCTTTGAACAGAATGGAAGAAGTTCTGAGGCCCTTCTCAGAAAATTCTTTAGGTTGGAAGCAAGTCGGTCCAGCAACTTGTCTAACAGTGTGAGTAGAGTGAAGTTTACAAGGAAGACCACATACTTCTCACTGTTTGAAAGTGTGAGGAAATTGATTTTGGGGCAAAATGGTCTGTGTCCATGAAGTTAAGTATTACTGTATGTCTGTAGGACAACCACAAATGTTACAAAAAAGATGCTCTAGCACCCTGTTAAGCATTGTGAATTGAGTTACCTGTTGAAGGGCATAGTGCCTAACTCTCAGTGTTTTTATGGGTGGAGCAACCTCAAGCTTGAGCAAAATGACCTCTTTGAAGTCAATGGAACCAGCACTACATCTCTTGGAAGAGAAGTATGAATGTTAGAAGCAGGAGGGTCAAGCACATTGTTTTCTAAGGCGAATTGATATACTGCTTTAAAGGAATAAAGCCTACAACTCAGTGTTTTCAAGGATGTAAAAAATCACCTTTGTGCAACACCACCCCTTTGAAGAGAATGGAAGAAGTTCTGAGGCCCTTATCAGAAAATTCTTTAGGTTGGAAGTAAGTCGGTCCAGCAACTTGTGTAACACTGTGAGTAGAGTGAAGTTTACAAGGAAGACCACCTACCTCTCACGGTTTGAAAGTGTGAGGAACTTGATTTTCGGGCAAAATGGCCTGTGTCCATGAAGGGAAGTATTACTGCATGTCTTGTAGCACAACCAAAAATGTTACAAGAAAGATGCTCTAGCACTTTGTTCAGCAGCTTCAAGTGATGTAGCATGCAAAAGGTACACTGCCTATCTGTCAGGGTTTGACAGTGTGAGCAATTCCATCTTTGTGCCAATAGACCCTTTCCACTGAATGGAACAGGCACTGTGTCTCTTGCAAGCAGGTGTCAGGGTTCCCAGCAGGAGTTGCAAGCACATTGTTTCCCTGTGAGATTTGCATTAGCATGTGAAAGGAGTGCTTGCCAAATGAAAGCCTTTGACAAGGGAGAATCATTCACTCCTTGAAAAATGCCCACTTGTGAGGAAATAGTCCAACACTTGTAGCTCAGAGCAGGATGCAATGTGTGAGAGGCAGGAATAGTTTGCAACTTGTCTCCTTATGAGAAATGAGTTACCTGTTGAAAGGAATACTGGCTACGCCTGAGGTTTTTCATGTGTGAGGAACACCACAGTTCGGCCCAATAGCTGCATTCAACTGAATGGAACCAGAACAGTTGAGGACGCATGAAAACCATTCATTCCAGCAGCAAGAGGGTCTGGAATGTTGTTTAAAAGTGAGAATTGAGGGAGCTTTACAAAGGAATGCTACCTGTCTCTCAGGCTTTTACAGTGTGAAAAAGATTATCTTTGTGCAAAGTAGCCGTTTCAATGGAAGGAAGAAGCACTGTTTCCCCTGTAAGAGAAGCATAAGTGTTAAAAGCAAGAGGGTCAAGCACCTTGTTAAGCATGGCGAATTGAGTTACATGTTTAAGGCAATACTGCCTAACTCTCAGTGTTTTCAGGGGGAGGAACATCAATGTGCTGCTAAATAGCTCCTTTCAAGTGAATGGAGGCATACTGTAGGTCTTCTAAGACAATCATTAATGGTAGAAGCAAGTGGGTCTAGCACCCTGTTAAGCATTGTGAATTGAGTTACCTGTTGAAGGGCATAGTGCCTAACTCTCAGTGTTTTTATGGGTGGAGGAACCTCAAGCTTGAGCAAAATGACCTCTTTCAAGTCAATAGAACCAGCACTACATCTCTTGGAAGAGAAGTATGAATGTTAGAAGCAGGAGGGTCAAGCACCTTGTTTTCTAAGGCGAATTGATATACTGCTTTAAAGGAATAATGCCTACAACTCAGTGTTTTCATGGGTGATGAATACGACCTTTGTGCAAAATAACCCCCTTAGACACACTGTTGATGTCGTGAGAAAATCATTAACGTTAGAAAGAAAAGGGTCTACCACCTTGTTCAGCATTGTGAACTGAGTTAGCTGGGTAAAGGAATACTGCCTACCTCTCAGCGTTTTCATGGGTGAGGAACACAACTGTTGCAAAATATTCCATGCAAGCGAATGGAAGATTCCTGGTAGCACTTGTAAGAGAGTCATGAATGTTTGAAGCAACAAGGTCTAGCAAGTTGTATAGCATTCGAATTGACTTAGCTGTTAAAAGGAATACTGCCTTCTTCTTAGAGTTTTCGGGGTCAGGAACCTCACCTTTGTGCAAAATTGCCTCTGTGAAGTGAATGGAGAAACACTGTAGCTCCTGTAAGAAAACCATTAATGTTAGAAGGAAGAGGGTCAAGCACCTTCTTCAGCTTTGGGAATTGAGTGAGTTGTTTAATGGAATACCACCTACCTCTCAGCTTTTTCAGGGATGAGGTCTACCAGGTGTTTTCAAAATTGCCCCATTCGAGTGAATGGAAGCTGCACTGTAGGTCTTATAAGAGAGACATTACTGTTAACAGGAAGAGGGCCTAGCACTCTGTTGAAGATTCTCAACTGTGTTAGCTGTTGAAGGACATACTGATATCTCTCAGTGTTTTTATGTGTGAGAACCTTCAACTTTGTGCAAACTCTCCTGTGTCAAGTGACTGCACCCAGCGCTGCAGGTGTTCTGAGAAAAGTATGATTGTTACAAGCAGGAGGGTGAAGCACCTTGTCTTTGGATGAGACTTGAGTAACTTGCTTCAAGGAATACTGCCTACCACTCAGTGTTTTCAAGGATGTGGAAAATCACCTTTGTGCAACACCACCCCTTTGAAGAGAATGGAAGAAGTTCTGAGGCCCTTCTCAGAAAATTCTTTAGGTTGGAAGCAAGTCGGTCCAGCAACTTGTCTAACAGTGTGAGTAGAGTGAAGTTTACAAGGAAGACCACATACTTCTCACTGTTTGAAAGTGTGAGGAAATTGATTTTGGGGCAAAATGGTCTGTGTCCATGAAGTTAAGTATTACTGTATGTCTGTAGGACAACCACAAATGTTACAAAAAAGATGCTCTAGCACCCTGTTAAGCATTGTGAATTGAGTTACCTGTTGAAGGGCATAGTGCCTAACTCTCAGTGTTTTTATGGGTGGAGCAACCTCAAGCTTGAGCAAAATGACCTCTTTGAAGTCAATGGAACCAGCACTACATCTCTTGGAAGAGAAGTATGAATGTTAGAAGCAGGAGGGTCAAGCACATTGTTTTCTAAGGAGAATTGATATACTGCTTTAAAGGAATAAAGCCTACAACTCAGTGTTTTCAAGGATGTAAAAAATCACCTTTGTGCAACACCACCCCTTTGAAGAGAATGGAAGAAGTTCTGAGGCCCTTATCAGAAAATTCTTTAGGTTGGAAGTAAGTCGGTCCAGCAACTTGTGTAACAGTGTGAGTAGAGTGAAGTTTACAAGGAAGACCACCTACCTCTCACGGTTTGAAAGTGTGAGGAACTTGATTTTCGGGCAAAATGGCCTGTGTCCATGAAGGGAAGTATTACTGCATGTCTTGTAGCACAACCAAAAATGTTACAAGAAAGATGCTCTAGCACTTTGTTCAGCAGCTTCAAGTGATGTAGCATGCAAAAGGTACACTGCCTATCTGTCAGGGTTTGACAGTGTGAGCAATTCCATCTTTGTGCCAATAGACCCTTTCCACTGAATGGAACAGGCACTGTGTCTCTTGCAAGCAGGTGTCAGGGTTCCCAGCAGGAGTTGCAAGCACATTGTTTCCCTGTGAGATTTGCATTAGCATGTGAAAGGAGTGCTTGCCAAATGAAAGCCTTTGACAAGGGAGAATCATTCACTCCTTGAAAAATGCCCACTTGTGAGGAAATAGTCCAACACTTGTAGCTCAGAGCAGGATGCAATGTGTGAGAGGCAGGAATAGTTTGCAACTTGTCTCCTTATGAGAAATGAGTTACCTGTTGAAAGGAATACTGGCTACGCCTGAGGTTTTTCATGTGTGAGGAACACCACAGTTCGACCCAATAGCTGCATTCAACTGAATGGAACCAGAACAGTTGAGGACACATGAAAACCATTCATTCCAGCAGCAAGAGGGTCTGGAATGTTGTTTAAAAGTGAGAATTGAGGGAGCTTTACAAAGGAATGCTACCTGTCTCTCAGGCTTTTACAGTGTGAAAAAGATTATCTTTGTGCAAAGTAGCCGCTTCAATGGAAGGAAGAAGCACTGTTTCCCCTGTAAGAGAAGCATAAGTGTTAAAAGCAAGAGGGTCAAGCACCTTGTTAAGCATGGCGAATTGAGTTACATGTTTAAGGCAATACTGCCTAACTCTCAGTGTTTTCAGGGGGAGGAACATCAATTTGCTGCTAAATAGCTCCTTTCAAGTGAATGGAGGCATACTGTAGGTCTTCTAAGACAATCATTAATGGTAGAAGCAAGTGGGTCTAGCACCCTGTTAAGCATTGTGAATTGAGTTACCTGTTGAAGGGCATAGTGCCTAACTCTCAGTGTTTTTATGGGTGGAGGAACCTCAAGCTTGAGCAAAATGACCTCTTTCAAGTCAATAGAACCAGCACTACATCTCTTGGAAGAGAAGTATGAATGTTAGAAGCAGGAGGGTCAAGCACCTTGTTTTCTAAGGCGAATTGATATACTGCTTTAAAGGAATAATGCCTACAACTCAGTGTTTTCATGGGTGATGAATACGACCTTTGTGCAAAATAACCCCCTTAGACACACTGTTGATGTCGTGAGAAAATCATTAACGTTAGAAAGAAAAGGGTCTACCACCTTGTTCAGCATTGTGAACTGAGTTAGCTGGGTAAAGGAATACTGCCTACCTCTCAGCGTTTTCATGGGTGAGGAACACAACTGTTGCAAAATATTCCATGCAAGCGAATGGAAGATTCCTGGTAGCTCTTGTAAAAGAGTCATGAATGTTTGAAGCACGGGGTCTACCAAGTTGTTTAGCATGGTGAATTTACTTAGCTATTTAAAGGAATACGGCCTACTTCTCAGAGTTTTCGGGCTCAGGAACCTCACCTTTGTGGAAAATTGCCTCTGTGAAGTGAATGGAGAAACACTGTAGCTCTTGTAAGAAAACCATTAATGTTACAAGGAAGAGGGACAAGCACCTTCTTCAGCTTTGGGAATTGAGTGAGTTGTTTAATGGAATACCACCTACCTCTCAGCTTTTTCAGGGATGAGGACTACCAGGTGTTTTCAAAATTGCCCCATTCGAGTGAATGGAAGCTGCACTGTAGGCCTTACAAGAGAGACATTACTGTTAACAGGAAGAGGACCTAGCACTCTGTTGAGGATTCTCAACTGAGTTAGCTGTTGAAGGACATACTGATACCTCTCGGTGTTTTTATGTGTGAGAACCTTCAACTTTGTGCAAACTCTCCTGTGTCAAGTGACTGCACCCAGCGCTGCAGGTGTTGTGAGAAAAGTATGAACGTTACAAGCGGGAGGGTGAAGCACCTTGTCTTTGGATGAGACTTGAGTAACTTGCTTCAAGGAATACTGCCTACCACTCAGTGTTTTCAAGGATGTGCAAAATCACCTTTGTGCAACATCACCCCTTTGAACAGAATGGAAGAAGTTCTGAGGCCCTTCTCAGAAAATTCTTTAGGTTGGAAGCAAGTCGGTCCAGCAACTTGCGTAACAGTGTGAGTAGAGTGAAGTTGACAAGGAAGACCACCTACCTCTCACGGTTTGAAAGTGTGAGGAACTTGATTTTCGGGCAAAATGGCCTGTGTCCATGAAGGGAAGTATTACTGCATGTCTTGTAGCACAACCAAAAATGTTACAAGAAAGATGCTCTAGCACTTTGTTCAGCAGCTTCAAGTGATGTAGCATGCAAAAGGTACACTGCCTATCTGTCAGGGTTTGACAGTGTGAGCAATTCCATCTTTGTGCCAATAGACCCTTTCCACTGAATGGAACAGGCACTGTGTCTCTTGCAAGCAGGTGTCAGAGTTCCCAGCAGGAGTTGCAAGCACATTGTTTCCCTGTGAGATTTGCATTAGCATGTGAAAGGAGTGCTTGCCAAATGAAAGCCTTTGACAAGGGAGAATCATTCACTCCTTGAAAAATGCCCACTTGTGAGGAAATAGTCCAACACTTGTAGCTCAGAGCAGGATGCAATGTGTGAGAGGCAGGAATAGTTTGCAACTTGTCTCCTTATGAGAAATGAGTTACCTGTTGAAAGGAATACTGACTACCCCTGAGTCTTTTCATGAGTGAAGAACACCACCGTTTGGCCAAATAGCTGCATTCATTTGAATGGAATCAGAACAGTTGAGGATGCATGAAAACCATTCATTCCAGCAGCAAGAGGGTCTGGAATGTTGTTTATAAGTGAGAATTGTGTGAGCTTTACAAAGGAATGCTACCTCTCTCTCAGGCTTTTACAATGTGAAGAAGATTATCTTTGTGCAAAATAGCCGTTTCAACGGGACGAAGAAGCACTGTTTCCCCTGTAAGAGAAGCATAAGTGTTACAAGCAAGAGGGTCAAGCACCTTGTTAAGCATGGCGAATTGAGTTACCTGTTTAAGGCAATACTGCCTAACTCTCAGTGTTTTCAGGGGGAGGAACATCAATGTGCTGCTAAATAGCTCCTTTCAAGTGAATGGAGGCATACTATAGGTGTTCTAAGACAATCATTAATGGTACAAGCAAGAGGGTCTAGCACCCTGTTAAGCATTGTGAATTGAGTTCCCTGTTGAAGG
Source organism: Castor canadensis (assembly GCF_047511655.1). NCBI lineage: Eukaryota > Metazoa > Chordata > Mammalia > Rodentia > Castoridae > Castor > Castor canadensis. Next base: position 72,041,647 of record NC_133389.1, read on the forward strand.
GCATAGTGCCTAACTCTCAGTGTTTTTATGGGTGGAGGAACCTCAAGCTTGAGCAAAATGACCTCTTTCAAGTCAATGGAACCAGCACTTCATCTCTTGGAAGAGAAGTATGAATGTTAGAAGGAGGAGGGTCAAGCACCTTGTTTTCTAAGGCGAATTGATATACTGCTTTAAAGGAATAATGCCTACAACTCAGTGTTTTCATGGGTGAGGAATACCACCTTTCTGAAAAATAACCCAATTAGTCACACTGTTGATGTCATGAGAAAATCATTAACGTTAGAAAGAAAAGGTTCTACCACCTTGTTCAGCATTGTGTACTGAGTTAGCTGGGTAAAGGAATACTGTCTACCTCTTAGCGTTTTCATGGGTGAGGAACACACCTGTTGCAAAATATCCCATGCAATCGAATTTAAGATTCCTGGTAGCTCTTGTAAAAGAGTCATGAATGTTTGAAGCAACGGGGTCTACCAAGTTGTTTAGCATGGTGAATTTACTTAGCTATTTAAAGGAATACGGCCTACTTCTCAGAGTTTTCGGGCTCAGGAACCTCACCTTTGTGGAAAATTGCCTCTGTGAAATGAATGGAGAAACACTGTAGCTCTTGTAAGAAAACCATTAATGTTACAAGGAAGAGGGACAAGCACCTTCTTCAGCTTTGGGAATTGAGTGAGTTGTTTAATGGAATACCACCTACCTCTCAGCTTTTTCAGGGATGAGGACTACCAGGTGTTTTCAAAATTGCCCCATTCGAGTGAATGGAAGCTGCACTGTAGGCCTTACAAGAGAGACATTACTGTTAACAGGAAGAGGACCTAGCACTCTGTTGAGGATTCTCAACTGAGTTAGCTGTTGAAGGACATACTGATACCTCTCGGTGTTTTTATGTGTGAGAACCTTCAACTTTGTGCAAACTCTCCTGTGTCAAGTGACTGCACCCAGCGCTGCAGGTGTTGTGAGAAAAGTATGAATGTTACAAGCGGGAGGGTGAAGCACCTTGTCTTTGGATGAGACTTGAGTAACTTGCTTCAAGGAATACTGCCTACCACTCAGTGTTTTCAAGGATGTGCAAAATCACCTTTGTGCAACATCACCCCTTTGAACAGAATGGAAGAAGTTCTGAGGCCCTTCTCAGAAAATTCTTTAGGTTGGAAGCAAGTCGGTCCAGGAACTTGCGTAACAGTGTGAGTAGAGTGAAGTTTACAAGGAAGACCACCTACCTCTCACGGTTTGAAAGTGTGAGGAACTTGATTTTGGGGCAAAATGGCCTGTGTCCATGAAGGGAAGGATTACTGGATGTCTGTAGGACAACCACAAATGTTACAAGAAAGATGCTCTAGCACTTTGTTCAGCAGCTTCAAGTGATGTAGCATGCAAAAGGAACACTGCCTATCTGTCAGGGTTTGACAGTGTGAGCAATTCCATCTTTGTGCCAATGGACCCTTTCCACTGAATGGAACAGGCACTATGTCTCTTGCAAGCAGATGTCAGGGTTCGCAGAAGGAGTTGCAGGCACATTGTTTCCCTGTGAAAGTTGAATTAGCATGTGAAAGGAGTGCTGGCCAAATGAAAGCCTTTGACAATGGAGAATCATTCACTCCTTGAAAAATACCCACTTCTGAGGAAATAGACCAACACTTGTAGCTCAGAGCAGGATGCAATGTGTGAGAGGCAGGAATAGTTTGCAACTTTGTCTCCCTATGAGAAATGAGTTACCTGTTGAAAGGAATACTGGCTACGCCTGAGGTTTTTCATGTGTGAGGAACACCACGGTTCGGCCAAATAGCTGCTTTCAACTGAATGGAATCAGAACAGTTGAGGATGCATGAAAACCATACATTCCAGCAGCAAGAGGGTCTGGAATGTTGTTTAAAAGTGAGAATTGAGTGAGCTTTACAAAGGAATGCGACCTGTCTCTCAGGCTTTTACAGTGTGAAGAAGATTATCTTTGTGCAAAATAGCCTTTTCAATGGAAGGAAGAAGCACTGTTTCCCCTGTAAGAGAAGCATAAGTGTTACAAGCAAGAGGGTCAAGCACCTTGTTAAGCATGGCGAATTGAGTTACCTGTTTAAGGCAATATTGCCTAACTCTCAGTGTTTTCAGGGGGAGGAACATCAATGTGCTGCTAAATAGCTCCTTTCAAGTGAATGGAGGCATACTGTAGGTCTTCTAAGACAATCATTAATGGTAGAAGCAAGAGGGTCTAGCACCCTGTTAAGCATTGTGAATTGAGTTACCTGTTGAAGGGCATAGTGCCTAATTCTCAGTGTTTTTATGGGTGGAGGAACCTCAAGCTTGAGCAAAAAGACCTCTTTCAAGTCAATGGAACCAGCACTACATCTCTTGGAAGAGAAGTATGAATGTTAGAAGCAGGAGGGTCAAGCACCTTGTTTTCTAAGGCGAATTGATATACTGCTTTAAAGGAATAATGATTACAACTAAGTGTTTTCAAGGATGTGGAAAATCACCTTTGTGCAACATCACCACTCTGAAGAGAATGGAAGAAGTTCTGAGGCCCTTCTCAGAAAATTCTTTAGGTTGGAAGCAAGTGGTTCCAGCAACTTGCGTAACAGTGTGAGTAGAGTGAAGTTTACAAGGAAGACCACCTACCTCTCACGGTTTGAAAGTGTGAGGAACTTGATTTTGGGGCAAAATGGCCTGTGTCCATGAAGGGAAGTATTACTGTATGTCTGTAGGACAACCACAAATGTTACAAGAAAGATGCTCTAGCACTTTGTTCAGCAGCTTCAAGTGATGTAGCATGCAAAAGGTACACTGCCTATCTGTCAGGGTTTGACAGTGTGAGCAATTCCATCTTTGTGCCAATAGACCCTTTCCACTGAATGGAACAGGCACTGTGTCTCTTGCAAGCAGGTGTCAGGGTTCCCAGCAGGAGTTGCAAGCACATTGTTTCCCTGTGAGATTTGCATTAGCATGTGAAAGGAGTGCTTGCCAAATGAAAGCCTTTGACAAGGGAGAATCATTCACTCCTTGAAAAATACCCATTTCCGAGGAAATAGATCAACACTTGTAGCTCAGAGCAGGATGCAATGTGTGAGAGGCAGGAATAGTTTGCAACTTGTCTCCCTATGAGAAATGAGTTACCTGTTGAAAGGAATACTGGCTACCCCTGAGGTTTTTCATGTGTGAGGAACACCACGGTTCGGCCAAATAGCTGCTTTCAACTGAATGGAATCAGAACAGTTGAGGATGCATGAAAACCATACATTCCAGCAGCAAGAGGGTCTGGAATGTTGTTTAAAAGTGAGAATTGAGTGAGCTTTACAAAGGAATGCGACCTGTCTCTCAGGCTTTTACAGTGTGAAGAAGATTATCTTTGTGCAAAATAGCCTTTTCAATGGAAGGAAGAAGCACTGTTTCCCCTGTAAGAGAAGCATAAGTGTTAAAAGCAAGAGGGTCAAGCACCTTGTTAAGCATGGCGAATTGAGTTACATGTTTAAGGCAATATTGCCTAACTCTCAGTGTTTTCAGGGGGAGGAACATCAATGTGCTGCTAAATAGCTCCTTTCAAGTGAATGGAGGCATACTGTAGGTCTTCTAAGACAATCATTAATGGTAGAAGCAAGAGGGTCTAGCACCCTGTTAAGCATTGTGAATTGAGTTACCTGTTGAAGGGCATAGTGCCTAATTCTCAGTGTTTTTATGGGTGGAGGAACCTCAAGCTTGAGCAAAAAGACCTCTTTCAAGTCAATGGAACCAGCACTACATCTCTTGGAAGAGAAGTATGAATGTTAGAAGCAGGAGGGTCAAACACCTTGTTTTCTAAGGCGAATTGATATACTGCTTTAAAGGAATAATGATTACAACTCAGTGTTTTCAAGGATGTAAAAAATCACCTTTGTGCAACACCACCCCTTTGAAGAGAATGGAAGAAGTTCTGAGGCCCTTATCAGAAAATTCTTTAGGTTGGAAGTAAGTCGGTCCAGCAACTTGTGTAACAGTGTGAGTAGAGTGAAGTTTACAAGGAAGACCACCTACCTCTCACGGTTTGAAAGTGTGAGGAACTTGATTTTCGGGCAAAATGGCCTGTGTCCATGAAGGGAAGTATTACTGCATGTCTTGTAGCACAACCAAAAATGTTACAAGAAAGATGCTCTAGCACTTTGTTCAGCAGCTTCAAGTGATGTAGCATGCAAAAGGTACACTGCCTATCTGTCAGGGTTTGACAGTGTGAGCAATTCCATCTTTATGCCAATAGACCCTTTCCACTGAATGGAACAGGCACTGTGTCTCTTGCAAGCAGGTGTCAGGGTTCCCAGCAGGAGTTGCAAGCACATTGTTTCCCTGTGAGATTTGCATTAGCATGTGAAAGGAGTGCTTGCCAAATGAAAGCCTTTGACAAGGGAGAATCATTCACTCCTTGAAAAATGCCCACTTGTGAGGAAATAGTCCAACACTTGTAGCTCAGAGCAGGATGCAATGTGTGAGAGGCAGGAATAGTTTGCAACTTGTCTCCTTATGAGAAATGAGTTACCTGTTGAAAGGAATACTGACTACCCCTGAGTCTTTTCATGAGTGAAGAACACCACCGTTTGGCCAAATAGCTGCATTCATTTGAATGGAATCAAAACAGTTGAGGATGCATGAAAACCATTCATTCCAGCAGCAAGAGGGTCTGGAATGTTGTTTATAAGTGAGAATTGTGTGAGCTTTACAAAGGAATGCTACCTCTCTCTCAGGCTTTTACAGTGTGAAGAAGATTATCTTTGTGCAAAATAGCCGTTTCAACGGGACGAAGAAGCACTGTTTCCCCTGTAAGAGAAGCATAAGTGTTACAAGCAAGAGGGTCAAGCACCTTGTTAAGCATGGCGAATTGAGTTACCTGTTTAAGGCAATACTGCCTAACTCTCAGTGTTTTCAGGGGGAGGAACATCAATGTGCTGCTAAATAGCTCCTTTCAAGTGAATGGAGGCATACTGTAGGTCTTCTAAGACAATCATTAATGGTAGAAGCAAGAGGGTCTAGCACCCTGTTAAGCATTGTGAATTGAGTTCCCTGTTGAAGGGCATAGTGCCTAACTCTCAGTGTTTTTATGGGTGGAGGAACCTCAAGCTTGAGCAAAATGACCTCTTTCAAGTCAATGGAACCAGCACTACATCTCTTGGAAGAGAAGTATGAATGTTAGAAGCAGGAGGGTCAAGCACCTTGTTTTCTAAGGCGAATTGATATACTGCTTTAAAGGAATAATGCCTACAACTCAGTGTTTTCATGGGTGAGGAATACCACCTTTCTGTAAAATAACCCAATTAGACACACTGTTGATGTCATGAGAAAATCATTAACGTTAGAAAGAAAAGGGTCTACCACCTTGTTCAGCATTGTGTACTGAGTTAGCTGGGTAAAGGAATACTGTCTACCTCTTAGCGTTTTCATGGGTGAGGAACACACCTGTTGCAAAATATCCCATGCAATCGAATTTAAGATTCCTGGTAGCTCTTGTAAAAGAGTCATGAATGTTTGAAGCAACGGGGTCTACCAAGTTGTTTAGCATTGTGAATTTACTTAGCTATTTAAAGGAATACGGCCTACTTCTCAGAGTTTTCGGGCTCAGGAACCTCACCTTTGTGCAAAATTGCCTCTGTGAAGTGAATGGAGAAACACTGTAGCTCTTGTAAGAAAACCATTAATGTTACAAGGAAGAGGGACAAGCACCTTCTTCAGCTTTGGGAATTGAGTGAGTTGTTTAATGGAATACCACCTACCTCTCAGCTTTTTCAGGGATGAGGACTACCAGGTGTTTTCAAAATTGCCCCATTCGAGTGAATGGAAGCTGCACTGTAGGCCTTACAAGAGAGACATTACTGTTAACAGGAAGAGGACCTAGCACTCTGTTGAGGATTCTCAACTGAGTTAGCTGTTGAAGGACATACTGATACCTCTCGGTGTTTTTATGTGTGAGAACCTTCAACTTTGTGCAAACTCTCCTGTGTCAAGTGACTGCACCCAGCGCTGCAGGTGTTGTGAGAAAAGTATGAATGTTACAAGCGGGAGGGTGAAGCACCTTGTCTTTGGATGAGACTTGAGTAACTTGCTTCAAGGAATACTGCCTACCACTCAGTGTTTTCAAGGATGTGCAAAATCACGTTTGTGCAACATCACCCCTTTGAACAGAATGGAAGAAGTTCTGAGGCCCTTCTCAGAAAATTCTTTAGGTTGGAAGCAAGTCGGTCCAGCAACTTGCGTAACAGTGTGAGTAGAGTGAAGTTTACAAGGAAGACCACCTACCTCTCACGGTTTGAAAGTGTGAGGAACTTGATTTTGGGGCAAAATGGCCTGTGTCCATGAAGGGAAGTATTACTGTATGTCTGTAGGACAACCACAAATGTTACAAGAAAGATGCTCTAGCACTTTGTTCAGCAGCTTCAAGTGATGTAGCATGCAAAAGGAACACTGCCTATCTGTCAGGGTTTGACAGTGTGAGCAATTCCATCTTTGTGCCAATGGACCCTTTCCACTGAATGGAACAGGCACTATGTCTCTTGCAAGCAGATGTCAGGGTTCGCAGCAGGCGTTGCAGGCACATTGTTTCCCTGTGAAAGTTGAATTAGCATGTGAAAGGAGTGCTGGCCAAATGAAAGCCTTTGACAATGGAGAATCATTCACTCCTTGAAAAATGCCCACTTGTGAGCAAATAGACCAACACTTGTAGCTCAGAGCAGGATGCAATGTGTGAGAGGGAGGAATAGTTTGCAACTTGTCTCCTTATGAAAAATGAGTTACCTGTTGAAAGGAATACTGACTACCCCTGAGTCTTTTCATGAGTGAAGAACACCACCGTTTGGCCAAATAGCTGCATTCAACTGAATGGAATCAGAACAGTTGAGGATGCATGAAAACCATACATTCCAGCAGCAAGAGGGTCTGGAATGTTGTTTAAAAGTGAGAATTGAGTGAGCTTTACAAAGGAATGCGACCTGTCTCTCAGGCTTTTACAGTGTGAAGAAGATTATCTTTGTGCAAAATAGCCTTTTCAATGGAAGGAAGAAGCACTGTTTCCCCTGTAAGAGAAGCATAAGTGTTAAAAGCAAGAGGGTCAAGCACCTTGTTAAGCATGGCGAATTGAGTTACATGTTTAAGGCAATATTGCCTAACTCTCAGTGTTTTCAGGGGGAGGAACATCAATGTGCTGCTAAATAGCTCCTTTCAAGTGAATGGAGGCATACTGTAGGTCTTCTAAGACAATCATTAATGGTAGAAGCAAGAGGGTCTAGCACCCTGTTAAGCATTGTGAATTGAGTTACCTGTTGAAGGGCATAGTGCCTAATTCTCAGTGTTTTTATGGGTGGAGGAACCTCAAGCTTGAGCAAAAAGACCTCTTTCAAGTCAATGGAACCAGCACTACATCTCTTGGAAGAGAAGTATGAATGTTAGAAGCAGGAGGGTCAAACACCTTGTTTTCTAAGGCGAATTGATATACTGCTTTAAAGGAATAATGATTACAACTCAGTGTTTTCAAGGATGTAAAAAATCACCTTTGTGCAACACCACCCCTTTGAAGAGAATGGAAGAAGTTCTGAGGCCCTTATCAGAAAATTCTTTAGGTTGGAAGTAAGTCGGTCCAGCAACTTGTGTAACAGTGTGAGTAGAGTGAAGTTTACAAGGAAGACCACCTACCTCTCACGGTTTGAAAGTGTGAGGAACTTGATTTTCGGGCAAAATGGCCTGTGTCCATGAAGGGAAGTATTACTGCATGTCTTGTAGCACAACCAAAAATGTTACAAGAAAGATGCTCTAGCACTTTGTTCAGCAGCTTCAAGTGATGTAGCATGCAAAAGGTACACTGCCTATCTGTCAGGGTTTGACAGTGTGAGCAATTCCATCTTTATGCCAATAGACCCTTTCCACTGAATGGAACAGGCACTGTGTCTCTTGCAAGCAGGTGTCAGGGTTCCCAGCAGGAGTTGCAAGCACATTGTTTCCCTGTGAGATTTGCATTAGCATGTGAAAGGAGTGCTTGCCAAATGAAAGCCTTTGACAAGGGAGAATCATTCACTCCTTGAAAAATGCCCACTTGTGAGGAAATAGTCCAACACTTGTAGCTCAGAGCAGGATGCAATGTGTGAGAGGCAGGAATAGTTTGCAACTTGTCTCCTTATGAGAAATGAGTTACCTGTTGAAAGGAATACTGACTACCCCTGAGTCTTTTCATGAGTGAAGAACACCACCGTTTGGCCAAATAGCTGCATTCATTTGAATGGAATCAAAACAGTTGAGGATGCATGAAAACCATTCATTCCAGCAGCAAGAGGGTCTGGAATGTTGTTTATAAGTGAGAATTGTGTGAGCTTTACAAAGGAATGCTACCTCTCTCTCAGGCTTTTACAGTGTGAAGAAGATTATCTTTGTGCAAAATAGCCGTTTCAACGGGACGAAGAAGCACTGTTTCCCCTGTAAGAGAAGCATAAGTGTTACAAGCAAGAGGGTCAAGCACCTTGTTAAGCATGGCGAATTGAGTTACCTGTTTAAGGCAATACTGCCTAACTCTCAGTGTTTTCAGGGGGAGGAACATCAATGTGCTGCTAAATAGCTCCTTTCAAGTGAATGGAGGCATACTGTAGGTCTTCTAAGACAATCATTAATGGTAGAAGCAAGAGGGTCTAGCACCCTGTTAAGCATTGTGAATTGAGTTCCCTGTTGAAGGGCATAGTGCCTAACTCTCAGTGTTTTTATGGGTGGAGGAACCTCAAGCTTGAGCAAAATGACCTCTTTCAAGTCAATGGAACCAGCACTACATCTCTTGGAAGAGAAGTATGAATGTTAGAAGCAGGAGGGTCAAGCACCTTGTTTTCTAAGGCGAATTGATATACTGCTTTAAAGGAATAATGCCTACAACTCAGTGTTTTCATGGGTGAGGAATACCACCTTTCTGTAAAATAACCCAATTAGACACACTGTTGATGTCATGAGAAAATCATTAACGTTAGAAAGAAAAGGGTCTACCACCTTGTTCAGCATTGTGTACTGAGTTAGCTGGGTAAAGGAATACTGTCTACCTCTTAGCGTTTTCATGGGTGAGGAACACACCTGTTGCAAAATATCCCATGCAGTCGAATTTAAGATTCCTGGTAGCTCTTGTAAAAGAGTCATGAATGTTTGAAGCAACGGGGTCTACCAAGTTGTTTAGCATTGTGAATTTACTTAGCTATTTAAAGGAATACGGCCTACTTCTCAGAGTTTTCGGGCTCAGGAACCTCACCTTTGTGCAAAATTGCCTCTGTGAAGTGAATGGAGAAACACTGTAGCTCTTGTAAGAAAACCATTAATGTTACAAGGAAGAGGGACAAGCACCTTCTTCAGCTTTGGGAATTGAGTGAGTTGTTTAATGGAATACCACCTACCTCTCAGCTTTTTCAGGGATGAGGACTACCAGGTGTTTTCAAAATTGCCCCATTCGAGTGAATGGAAGCTGCACTGTAGGCCTTACAAGAGAGACATTACTGTTAACAGGAAGAGGACCTAGCACTCTGTTGAGGATTCTCAACTGAGTTAGCTGTTGAAGGACATACTGATACCTCTCGGTGTTTTTATGTGTGAGAACCTTCAACTTTGTGCAAACTCTCCTGTGTCAAGTGACTGCACCCAGCGCTGCAGGTGTTGTGAGAAAAGTATGAATGTTACAAGCGGGAGGGTGAAGCACCTTGTCTTTGGATGAGACTTGAGTAACTTGCTTCAAGGAATACTGCCTACCACTCAGTGTTTTCAAGGATGTGCAAAATCACGTTTGTGCAACATCACCCCTTTGAACAGAATGGAAGAAGTTCTGAGGCCCTTCTCAGAAAATTCTTTAGGTTGGAAGCAAGTCGGTCCAGCAACTTGCGTAACAGTGTGAGTAGAGTGAAGTTTACAAGGAAGACCACCTACCTCTCACGGTTTGAAAGTGTGAGGAACTTGATTTTGGGGCAAAATGGCCTGTGTCCATGAAGGGAAGTATTACTGTATGTCTGTAGGACAACCACAAATGTTACAAGAAAGATGCTCTAGCACTTTGTTCAGCAGCTTCAAGTGATGTAGCATGCAAAAGGAACACTGCCTATCTGTCAGGGTTTGACAGTGTGAGCAATTCCATCTTTGTGCCAATGGACCCTTTCCACTGAATGGAACAGGCACTATGTCTCTTGCAAGCAGATGTCAGGGTTCGCAGCAGGCGTTGCAGGCACATTGTTTCCCTGTGAAAGTTGAATTAGCATGTGAAAGGAGTGCTGGCCAAATGAAAGCCTTTGACAATGGAGAATCATTCACTCCTTGAAAAATGCCCACTTGTGAGCAAATAGACCAACACTTGTAGCTCAGAGCAGGATGCAATGTGTGAGAGGGAGGAATAGTTTGCAACTTGTCTCCTTATGAAAAATGAGTTACCTGTTGAAAGGAATACTGACTACCCCTGAGTCTTTTCATGAGTGAAGAACACCACCGTTTGGCCAAATAGCTGCATTCAACTGAATGGAATCAGAACAGTTGAGGATGCATGAAAACCATTCATTCCAGCAGCAAGAGGGTCTGGAATGTTGTTTATAAGTGAGAATTGAGGGTGCTTTACAAAGGAATGCTACCTGTCTCTCAGGCTTTTACAGTGTGAAAAAGATTATCTTTGTGCAAAGTAGCCGTTTCAATGGAAGGAAGAAGCACTGTTTCCCCTGTAAGAGAAGCATAAGTGTTACAAGCAAGAGGGTCAAGCACCTTGTTAAGCATGGCGAATTGAGTTATATGTTTAAGGCAATACTGCCTAACTCTCACTGTTTTCAGGGGGAGGAACATCAATGTGCTGCTAAATAGCTCCTTTCAAATGAATGGAGGCATACTGTAGGTCTTCTAAGACAATCATTAATGGTAGAAGCAAGAGGGTCTAGCACCCTGTTAAGCATTGTGAATTGAGTTACCTGTTGAAGGGCATAGTGCCTAACTCTCAGTGTTTTTATGGGTGGAGGAACCTCAAGCTTGAGCAAAATGACCTCTTTCAAGTCAATGGAACCAGCACTACATCTCTTGGAAGAGAAGTATGAATGTTAGAAGCAGGAGGGTCAAGCACCTTGTTTTCTAAGGCGAATTGATATACTGCTTTAAAGGAATAATGCCTACAACTCAGTGTTTTCATGGGTGAGGAATACCACCTTTCTGTAAAATAACCCAATTAGACACACTGTTGATGTCATGAGAAAATCATTAACGTTAGAAAGAAAAGGGTCTACCACCTTGTTCAGCATTGTGTACTGAGTTAGCTGGGTAAAGGAATACTGTCTACCTCTTAGCGTTTTCATGGGTGAGGAACACACCTGTTGCAAAATATCCCATGCAATCGAATTTAAGATTCCTGGTAGCTCTTGTAAAAGAGTCATGAATGTTTGAAGCAACGGGGTCTACCAAGTTGTTTAGCATTGTGAATTTACTTAGCTATTTAAAGGAATACGGCCTACTTCTCAGAGTTTTCGGGCTCAGGAACCTCACCTTTGTGCAAAATTGCCTCTGTGAAGTGAATGGAGAAACACTGTAGCTCTTGTAAGAAAACCATTAATGTTACAAGGAAGAGGGACAAGCACCTTCTTCAGCTTTGGGAATTGAGTGAGTTGTTTAATGGAATACCACCTACCTCTCAGCTTTTTCAGGGATGAGGACTACCAGGTGTTTTCAAAATTGCCCCATTCGAGTGAATGGAAGCTGCACTGTAGGCCTTACAAGAGAGACATTACTGTTAACAGGAAGAGGACCTAGCACTCTGTTGAGGATTCTCAACTGAGTTAGCTGTTGAAGGACATACTGATACCTCTCGGTGTTTTTATGTGTGAGAACCTTCAACTTTGTGCAAACTCTCCTGTGTCAAGTGACTGCACCCAGCGCTGCAGGTGTTGTGAGAAAAGTATGAATGTTACAAGCGGGAGGGTGAAGCACCTTGTCTTTGGATGAGACTTGAGTAACTTGCTTCAAGGAATACTGCCTACCACTCAGTGTTTTCAAGGATGTGCAAAATCACCTTTGTGCAACATCACCCCTTTGAACAGAATGGAAGAAGTTCTGAGGCCCTTCTCAGAAAATTCTTTAGGTTGGAAGCAAGTCGGTCCAGCAACTTGCGTAACAGTGTGAGTAGAGTGAAGTTTACAAGGAAGACCACCTACCTCTCACGGTTTGAAAGTGTGAGGAACTTGATTTTGGGGCAAAATGGCCTGTGTCCATGAAGGGAAGTATTACTGTATGTCGGTAGGACAACCACAAATGTTACAAGAAAGATGCTCTAGCACTTTGTTCAGCAGCTTCAAGTGATGTAGCATGCAAAAGGTACACTGCCTTTCTGTCAGGGTTTGACAGTGTGAGCAATTCCATCTTTGTGCCAATAGACCCTTTCCACTGAATGGAACAGGCACTATGTCTCTTGCAAGCAGGTGTCAGGGTTCCAAGCAGGAGTTGCAAGCACATTGTTTCCCTGTGAGATTTGCATTAGCATGTGAAAGGAGTGCTTGCCAAATGAAAGCCTTTGACAAGGGAGAATCATTCACTCCTTGAAAAATACCCATTTCCGAGGAAATAGATCAACACTTGTAGCTCAGAGCAGGATGCAATGTGTGCGAGGCAGGAATAGTTTGCAACTTGTCTCCCTATGAGAAATGAGTTACCTGTTGAAAGGAATACTGGCTACCCCTGAGGTTTTTCATGTGTGAGGAACACCACCGTTCGGCCAAATAGCTGCATTCAACTGAATGGAACCAGAACAGTTGAGGATGCATGAAAACCATTCATTTGAGCAGCAAGAGGGTCTGTAATGTTGTTTAAAAGTGAGAATTGAGTGAGCTTTACAAAGGAATGCGACCTGTCTCTCAGGCTTTTACAGTGTGAAAAAGATTATCTTTGTGCAAAATAGATATTTCAATGGAAGGAAGAAGCACTGTTTCCCCAGTAAGAGAAGCATAAGTGTTACAAGCAAGAGGGTCAAGCACCTTGTTAAGCATGGCGAATTGAGTTACCTGTTTAAGGCAATACTGCCTAACTCTCAGTGTTTTCAGGGGGAGGAACATCAATGTGCTGCTAAATAGCTCCTTTCAAGTGAATGGAGGCATACTGTAGGTCTTCTCAGACAATCATTAATGGTAGAAGCAAGAGGGTCTAGCACCCTGTTAAGCATTGTGAATTGAGTTCCCTGTTGAAGGGCATAGTGCCTAACTCTCAGTGTTTTTATGGGTGGAGGAACCTCAAGCTTGAGCAAAATGACCTCTTTCAAGTCAATGGAACCAGCACTACATCTCTTGGAAGAGAAGTATGAATGTTAGAACCAGGAGGGTCAAGCACCTTGTTTTCTAAGGCGAATTGATATACTGCTTTAAAGGAATAATGATTACAACTAAGTGTTTTCAAGGATGTGGAAAATCACCTTTGTGCAACATCACCACTCTGAAGAGAATGGAAGAAGTTCTGAGGCCCTTCTCAGAAAATTCTTTAGGTTGGAAGCAAGTCGGTCCAGCAACTTGTGTAACAGTGTGAGTAGAGTGAAGTTTACAAGGAAGACCACCTACCTCTCACGGTTTGAAAGTGTGAGGAACTTGATTTTCGGGCAAAATGGCCTGTGTCCATGAAGGGAAGTATTACTGCATGTCTTGTAGCACAACCAAAAATGTTACAAGAAAGATGCTCTAGCACTTTGTTCAGCAGCTTCAAGTGATGTAGCATGCAAAAGGTACACTGCCTATCTGTCAGGGTTTGACAGTGTGAGCAATTCCATCTTTGTGCCAATAGACCCTTTCCACTGAATGGAACAGGCACTGTGTCTCTTGCAAGCAGGTGTCAGGGTTCCCAGCAGGAGTTGCAAGCACATTGTTTCCCTGTGAGATTTGCATTAGCATGTGAAAGGAGTGCTTGCCAAATGAAAGCCTTTGACAAGGGAGAATCATTCACTCCTTGAAAAATGCCCACTTGTGAGGAAATAGTCCAACACTTGTAGCTCAGAGCAGGATGCAATGTGTGAGAGGCAGGAATAGTTTGCAACTTGTCTCCTTATGAGAAATGAGTTACCTGTTGAAAGGAATACTGGCTACGCCTGAGGTTTTTCATGTGTGAGGAACACCACAGTTCGGCCCAATAGCTGCATTCAACTGAATGGAACCAGAACAGTTGAGGACGCATGAAAACCATTCATTCCAGCAGCAAGAGGGTCTGGAATGTTGTTTAAAAGTGAGAATTGAGGGAGCTTTACAAAGGAATGCTACCTGTCTCTCAGGCTTTTACAGTGTGAAAAAGATTATCTTTGTGCAAAGTAGCCGTTTCAATGGAAGGAAGAAGCACTGTTTCCCCTGTAAGAGAAGCATAAGTGTTACAAGCAAGAGGGTCAAGCACCTTGTTAAGCATGGCGAATTGAGTTATATGTTTAAGGCAATACTGCCTAACTCTCAGTGTTTTCAGGGGGAGGAACATCAATGTGCTGCTAAATAGCTCCTTTCAAGTGAATGGAGGCATACTGTAGGTCTTCTAAGACAATCATTAATGGTAGAAGCAAGTGGGTCTAGCACCCTGTTAAGCATTGTGAATTGAGTTACCTGTTGAAGGGCATAGTGCCTAACTCTCAGTGTTTTTATGGGTGGAGGAACCTCAAGCTTGAGCAAAATGACCTCTTTCAAGTCAATAGAACCAGCACTACATCTCTTGGAAGAGAAGTATGAATGTTAGAAGCAGGAGGGTCAAGCACCTTGTTTTCTAAGGCGAATTGATATACTGCTTTAAAGGAATAATGCCTACAACTCAGTGTTTTCATGGGTGAGGAATACGACCTTTGTGCAAAATAACCCCCTTAGACACACTGTTGATGTCGTGAGAAAATCATTAACGTTAGAAAGAAAAGGGTCTACCACCTTGTTCAGCATTGTGAACTGAGTTAGCTGGGTAAAGGAATACTGCCTACCTCTCAGCGTTTTCATGGGTGAGGAACACAACTGTTGCAAAATATTCCATGCAAGCGAATGGAAGATTCCTGGTAGCACTTGTAAGAGAGTCATGAATGTTTGAAGCAACAAGGTCTAGCAAGTTGTATAGCATTCGAATTGACTTAGCTGTTAAAAGGAATACTGCCTTCTTCTCAGAGTTTTCGGGGTCAGGAACCTCACCTTTGTGCAAAATTGCCTCTGTGAAGTGAATGGAGAAACACTGTAGCTCCTGTAAGAAAACCATTAATGTTAGAAGGAAGAGGGTCAAGCACCTTCTTCAGCTTTGGGAATTGAGTGAGTTGTTTAATGGAATACCACCTACCTCTCAGCTTTTTCAGGGATGAGGTCTACCAGGTGTTTTCAAAATTGCCCCATTCGAGTGAATGGAAGCTGCACTGTAGGTCTTATAAGAGAGACATTACTGTTAACAGGAAGAGGGCCTAGCACTCTGTTGAAGATTCTCAACTGTGTTAGCTGTTGAAGGACATACTGATATCTCTCAGTGTTTTTATGTGTGAGAACCTTCAACTTTGTGCAAACTCTCCTGTGTCAAGTGACTGCACCCAGCGCTGCAGGTGTTCTGAGAAAAGTATGATTGTTACAAGCAGGAGGGTGAAGCACCTTGTCTTTGGATGAGACTTGAGTAACTTGCTTCAAGGAATACTGCCTACCACTCAGTGTTTTCAAGGATGTGGAAAATCACCTTTGTGCAACACCACCCCTTTGAAGAGAATGGAAGAAGTTCTGAGGCCCTTCTCAGAAAATTCTTTAGGTTGGAAGCAAGTCGGTCCAGCAACTTGTCTAACAGTGTGAGTAGAGTGAAGTTTACAAGGAAGACCACATACTTCTCACTGTTTGAAAGTGTGAGGAAATTGATTTTGGGGCAAAATGGTCTGTGTCCATGAAGTTAAGTATTACTGTATGTCTGTAGGACAACCACAAATGTTACAAAAAAGATGCTCTAGCACCCTGTTAAGCATTGTGAATTGAGTTACCTGTTGAAGGGCATAGTGCCTAACTCTCAGTGTTTTTATGGGTGGAGCAACCTCAAGCTTGAGCAAAATGACCTCTTTGAAGTCAATGGAACCAGCACTACATCTCTTGGAAGAGAAGTATGAATGTTAGAAGCAGGAGGGTCAAGCACATTGTTTTCTAAGGCGAATTGATATACTGCTTTAAAGGAATAAAGCCTACAACTCAGTGTTTTCAAGGATGTAAAAAATCACCTTTGTGCAACACCACCCCTTTGAAGAGAATGGAAGAAGTTCTGAGGCCCTTATCAGAAAATTCTTTAGGTTGGAAGTAAGTCGGTCCAGCAACTTGTGTAACACTGTGAGTAGAGTGAAGTTTACAAGGAAGACCACCTACCTCTCACGGTTTGAAAGTGTGAGGAACTTGATTTTCGGGCAAAATGGCCTGTGTCCATGAAGGGAAGTATTACTGCATGTCTTGTAGCACAACCAAAAATGTTACAAGAAAGATGCTCTAGCACTTTGTTCAGCAGCTTCAAGTGATGTAGCATGCAAAAGGTACACTGCCTATCTGTCAGGGTTTGACAGTGTGAGCAATTCCATCTTTGTGCCAATAGACCCTTTCCACTGAATGGAACAGGCACTGTGTCTCTTGCAAGCAGGTGTCAGGGTTCCCAGCAGGAGTTGCAAGCACATTGTTTCCCTGTGAGATTTGCATTAGCATGTGAAAGGAGTGCTTGCCAAATGAAAGCCTTTGACAAGGGAGAATCATTCACTCCTTGAAAAATGCCCACTTGTGAGGAAATAGTCCAACACTTGTAGCTCAGAGCAGGATGCAATGTGTGAGAGGCAGGAATAGTTTGCAACTTGTCTCCTTATGAGAAATGAGTTACCTGTTGAAAGGAATACTGGCTACGCCTGAGGTTTTTCATGTGTGAGGAACACCACAGTTCGGCCCAATAGCTGCATTCAACTGAATGGAACCAGAACAGTTGAGGACGCATGAAAACCATTCATTCCAGCAGCAAGAGGGTCTGGAATGTTGTTTAAAAGTGAGAATTGAGGGAGCTTTACAAAGGAATGCTACCTGTCTCTCAGGCTTTTACAGTGTGAAAAAGATTATCTTTGTGCAAAGTAGCCGTTTCAATGGAAGGAAGAAGCACTGTTTCCCCTGTAAGAGAAGCATAAGTGTTAAAAGCAAGAGGGTCAAGCACCTTGTTAAGCATGGCGAATTGAGTTACATGTTTAAGGCAATACTGCCTAACTCTCAGTGTTTTCAGGGGGAGGAACATCAATGTGCTGCTAAATAGCTCCTTTCAAGTGAATGGAGGCATACTGTAGGTCTTCTAAGACAATCATTAATGGTAGAAGCAAGTGGGTCTAGCACCCTGTTAAGCATTGTGAATTGAGTTACCTGTTGAAGGGCATAGTGCCTAACTCTCAGTGTTTTTATGGGTGGAGGAACCTCAAGCTTGAGCAAAATGACCTCTTTCAAGTCAATAGAACCAGCACTACATCTCTTGGAAGAGAAGTATGAATGTTAGAAGCAGGAGGGTCAAGCACCTTGTTTTCTAAGGCGAATTGATATACTGCTTTAAAGGAATAATGCCTACAACTCAGTGTTTTCATGGGTGATGAATACGACCTTTGTGCAAAATAACCCCCTTAGACACACTGTTGATGTCGTGAGAAAATCATTAACGTTAGAAAGAAAAGGGTCTACCACCTTGTTCAGCATTGTGAACTGAGTTAGCTGGGTAAAGGAATACTGCCTACCTCTCAGCGTTTTCATGGGTGAGGAACACAACTGTTGCAAAATATTCCATGCAAGCGAATGGAAGATTCCTGGTAGCACTTGTAAGAGAGTCATGAATGTTTGAAGCAACAAGGTCTAGCAAGTTGTATAGCATTCGAATTGACTTAGCTGTTAAAAGGAATACTGCCTTCTTCTTAGAGTTTTCGGGGTCAGGAACCTCACCTTTGTGCAAAATTGCCTCTGTGAAGTGAATGGAGAAACACTGTAGCTCCTGTAAGAAAACCATTAATGTTAGAAGGAAGAGGGTCAAGCACCTTCTTCAGCTTTGGGAATTGAGTGAGTTGTTTAATGGAATACCACCTACCTCTCAGCTTTTTCAGGGATGAGGTCTACCAGGTGTTTTCAAAATTGCCCCATTCGAGTGAATGGAAGCTGCACTGTAGGTCTTATAAGAGAGACATTACTGTTAACAGGAAGAGGGCCTAGCACTCTGTTGAAGATTCTCAACTGTGTTAGCTGTTGAAGGACATACTGATATCTCTCAGTGTTTTTATGTGTGAGAACCTTCAACTTTGTGCAAACTCTCCTGTGTCAAGTGACTGCACCCAGCGCTGCAGGTGTTCTGAGAAAAGTATGATTGTTACAAGCAGGAGGGTGAAGCACCTTGTCTTTGGATGAGACTTGAGTAACTTGCTTCAAGGAATACTGCCTACCACTCAGTGTTCTCAAGGATGTGGAAAATCACCTTTGTGCAACACCACCCCTTTGAAGAGAATGGAAGAAGTTCTGAGGCCCTTCTCAGAAAATTCTTTAGGTTGGAAGCAAGTCGGTCCAGCAACTTGTCTAACAGTGTGAGTAGAGTGAAGTTTACAAGGAAGACCACATACTTCTCACTGTTTGAAAGTGTGAGGAAATTGATTTTGGGGCAAAATGGTCTGTGTCCATGAAGTTAAGTATTACTGTATGTCTGTAGGACAACCACAAATGTTACAAAAAAGATGCTCTAGCACCCTGTTAAGCATTGTGAATTGAGTTACCTGTTGAAGGGCATAGTGCCTAACTCTCAGTGTTTTTATGGGTGGAGCAACCTCAAGCTTGAGCAAAATGACCTCTTTGAAGTCAATGGAACCAGCACTACATCTCTTGGAAGAGAAGTATGAATGTTAGAAGCAGGAGGGTCAAGCACATTGTTTTCTAAGGAGAATTGATATACTGCTTTAAAGGAATAAAGCCTACAACTCAGTGTTTTCAAGGATGTAAAAAATCACCTTTGTGCAACACCACCCCTTTGAAGAGAATGGAAGAAGTTCTGAGGCCCTTATCAGAAAATTCTTTAGGTTGGAAGTAAGTCGGTCCAGCAACTTGTGTAACAGTGTGAGTAGAGTGAAGTTTACAAGGAAGACCACCTACCTCTCACGGTTTGAAAGTGTGAGGAACTTGATTTTCGGGCAAAATGGCCTGTGTCCATGAAGGGAAGTATTACTGCATGTCTTGTAGCACAACCAAAAATGTTACAAGAAAGATGCTCTAGCACTTTGTTCAGCAGCTTCAAGTGATGTAGCATGCAAAAGGTACACTGCCTATCTGTCAGGGTTTGACAGTGTGAGCAATTCCATCTTTGTGCCAATAGACCCTTTCCACTGAATGGAACAGGCACTGTGTCTCTTGCAAGCAGGTGTCAGGGTTCCCAGCAGGAGTTGCAAGCACATTGTTTCCCTGTGAGATTTGCATTAGCATGTGAAAGGAGTGCTTGCCAAATGAAAGCCTTTGACAAGGGAGAATCATTCACTCCTTGAAAAATGCCCACTTGTGAGGAAATAGTCCAACACTTGTAGCTCAGAGCAGGATGCAATGTGTGAGAGGCAGGAATAGTTTGCAACTTGTCTCCTTATGAGAAATGAGTTACCTGTTGAAAGGAATACTGGCTACGCCTGAGGTTTTTCATGTGTGAGGAACACCACAGTTCGACCCAATAGCTGCATTCAACTGAATGGAACCAGAACAGTTGAGGACACATGAAAACCATTCATTCCAGCAGCAAGAGGGTCTGTAATGTTGTTTAAAAGTGAGAATTGAGGGAGCTTTACAAAGGAATGCTACCTGTCTCTCAGGCTTTTACAGTGTGAAAAAGATTATCTTTGTGCAAAGTAGCCGCTTCAATGGAAGGAAGAAGCACTGTTTCCCCTGTAAGAGAAGCATAAGTGTTAAAAGCAAGAGGGTCAAGCACCTTGTTAAGCATGGCGAATTGAGTTACATGTTTAAGGCAATACTGCCTAACTCTCAGTGTTTTCAGGGGGAGGAACATCAATTTGCTGCTAAATAGCTCCTTTCAAGTGAATGGAGGCATACTGTAGGTCTTCTAAGACAATCATTAATGGTAGAAGCAAGTGGGTCTAGCACCCTGTTAAGCATTGTGAATTGAGTTACCTGTTGAAGGGCATAGTGCCTAACTCTCAGTGTTTTTATGGGTGGAGGAACCTCAAGCTTGAGCAAAATGACCTCTTTCAAGTCAATAGAACCAGCACTACATCTCTTGGAAGAGAAGTATGAATGTTAGAAGCAGGAGGGTCAAGCACCTTGTTTTCTAAGGCGAATTGATATACTGCTTTAAAGGAATAATGCCTACAACTCAGTGTTTTCATGGGTGATGAATACGACCTTTGTGCAAAATAACCCCCTTAGACACACTGTTGATGTCGTGAGAAAATCATTAACGTTAGAAAGAAAAGGGTCTACCACCTTGTTCAGCATTGTGAACTGAGTTAGCTGGGTAAAGGAATACTGCCTACCTCTCAGCGTTTTCATGGGTGAGGAACACAACTGTTGCAAAATATTCCATGCAAGCGAATGGAAGATTCCTGGTAGCTCTTGTAAAAGAGTCATGAATGTTTGAAGCACGGGGTCTACCAAGTTGTTTAGCATGGTGAATTTACTTAGCTATTTAAAGGAATACGGCCTACTTCTCAGAGTTTTCGGGCTCAGGAACCTCACCTTTGTGGAAAATTGCCTCTGTGAAGTGAATGGAGAAACACTGTAGCTCTTGTAAGAAAACCATTAATGTTACAAGGAAGAGGGACAAGCACCTTCTTCAGCTTTGGGAATTGAGTGAGTTGTTTAATGGAATACCACCTACCTCTCAGCTTTTTCAGGGATGAGGACTACCAGGTGTTTTCAAAATTGCCCCATTCGAGTGAATGGAAGCTGCACTGTAGGCCTTACAAGAGAGACATTACTGTTAACAGGAAGAGGACCTAGCACTCTGTTGAGGATTCTCAACTGAGTTAGCTGTTGAAGGACATACTGATACCTCTCGGTGTTTTTATGTGTGAGAACCTTCAACTTTGTGCAAACTCTCCTGTGTCAAGTGACTGCACCCAGCGCTGCAGGTGTTGTGAGAAAAGTATGAACGTTACAAGCGGGAGGGTGAAGCACCTTGTCTTTGGATGAGACTTGAGTAACTTGCTTCAAGGAATACTGCCTACCACTCAGTGTTTTCAAGGATGTGCAAAATCACCTTTGTGCAACATCACCCCTTTGAACAGAATGGAAGAAGTTCTGAGGCCCTTCTCAGAAAATTCTTTAGGTTGGAAGCAAGTCGGTCCAGCAACTTGCGTAACAGTGTGAGTAGAGTGAAGTTGACAAGGAAGACCACCTACCTCTCACGGTTTGAAAGTGTGAGGAACTTGATTTTCGGGCAAAATGGCCTGTGTCCATGAAGGGAAGTATTACTGCATGTCTTGTAGCACAACCAAAAATGTTACAAGAAAGATGCTCTAGCACTTTGTTCAGCAGCTTCAAGTGATGTAGCATGCAAAAGGTACACTGCCTATCTGTCAGGGTTTGACAGTGTGAGCAATTCCATCTTTGTGCCAATAGACCCTTTCCACTGAATGGAACAGGCACTGTGTCTCTTGCAAGCAGGTGTCAGAGTTCCCAGCAGGAGTTGCAAGCACATTGTTTCCCTGTGAGATTTGCATTAGCATGTGAAAGGAGTGCTTGCCAAATGAAAGCCTTTGACAAGGGAGAATCATTCACTCCTTGAAAAATGCCCACTTGTGAGGAAATAGTCCAACACTTGTAGCTCAGAGCAGGATGCAATGTGTGAGAGGCAGGAATAGTTTGCAACTTGTCTCCTTATGAGAAATGAGTTACCTGTTGAAAGGAATACTGACTACCCCTGAGTCTTTTCATGAGTGAAGAACACCACCGTTTGGCCAAATAGCTGCATTCATTTGAATGGAATCAGAACAGTTGAGGATGCATGAAAACCATTCATTCCAGCAGCAAGAGGGTCTGGAATGTTGTTTATAAGTGAGAATTGTGTGAGCTTTACAAAGGAATGCTACCTCTCTCTCAGGCTTTTACAATGTGAAGAAGATTATCTTTGTGCAAAATAGCCGTTTCAACGGGACGAAGAAGCACTGTTTCCCCTGTAAGAGAAGCATAAGTGTTACAAGCAAGAGGGTCAAGCACCTTGTTAAGCATGGCGAATTGAGTTACCTGTTTAAGGCAATACTGCCTAACTCTCAGTGTTTTCAGGGGGAGGAACATCAATGTGCTGCTAAATAGCTCCTTTCAAGTGAATGGAGGCATACTATAGGTGTTCTAAGACAATCATTAATGGTACAAGCAAGAGGGTCTAGCACCCTGTTAAGCATTGTGAATTGAGTTCCCTGTTGAAGGGCATAGTGCCTAACTCTCAGTGTTTTTATGGGTGGAGGAACCTCAAGCTTGAGCAAAATGACCTCTTTCAAGTCAATGGAACCAGCACTTCATCTCTTGGAAGAGAAGTATGAATGTTAGAAGGAGGAGGGTCAAGCACCTTGTTTTCTAAGGCGAATTGATATACTGCTTTAAAGGAATAATGCCTACAACTCAGTGTTTTCATGGGTGAGGAATACCACCTTTCTGAAAAATAACCCAATTAGTCACACTGTTGATGTCATGAGAAAATCATTAACGTTAGAAAGAAAAGGTTCTACCACCTTGTTCAGCATTGTGTACTGAGTTAGCTGGGTAAAGGAATACTGTCTACCTCTTAGCGTTTTCATGGGTGAGGAACACACCTGTTGCAAAATATCCCATGCAATCGAATTTAAGATTCCTGGTAGCTCTTGTAAAAGAGTCATGAATGTTTGAAGCAACGGGGTCTACCAAGTTGTTTAGCATGGTGAATTTACTTAGCTATTTAAAGGAATACGGCCTACTTCTCAGAGTTTTCGGGCTCAGGAACCTCACCTTTGTGGAAAATTGCCTCTGTGAAATGAATGGAGAAACACTGTAGCTCTTGTAAGAAAACCATTAATGTTACAAGGAAGAGGGACAAGCACCTTCTTCAGCTTTGGGAATTGAGTGAGTTGTTTAATGGAATACCACCTACCTCTCAGCTTTTTCAGGGATGAGGACTACCAGGTGTTTTCAAAATTGCCCCATTCGAGTGAATGGAAGCTGCACTGTAGGCCTTACAAGAGAGACATTACTGTTAACAGGAAGAGGACCTAGCACTCTGTTGAGGATTCTCAACTGAGTTAGCTGTTGAAGGACATACTGATACCTCTCGGTGTTTTTATGTGTGAGAACCTTCAACTTTGTGCAAACTCTCCTGTGTCAAGTGACTGCACCCAGCGCTGCAGGTGTTGTGAGAAAAGTATGAATGTTACAAGCGGGAGGGTGAAGCACCTTGTCTTTGGATGAGACTTGAGTAACTTGCTTCAAGGAATACTGCCTACCACTCAGTGTTTTCAAGGATGTGCAAAATCACCTTTGTGCAACATCACCCCTTTGAACAGAATGGAAGAAGTTCTGAGGCCCTTCTCAGAAAATTCTTTAGGTTGGAAGCAAGTCGGTCCAGGAACTTGCGTAACAGTGTGAGTAGAGTGAAGTTTACAAGGAAGACCACCTACCTCTCACGGTTTGAAAGTGTGAGGAACTTGATTTTGGGGCAAAATGGCCTGTGTCCATGAAGGGAAGGATTACTGGATGTCTGTAGGACAACCACAAATGTTACAAGAAAGATGCTCTAGCACTTTGTTCAGCAGCTTCAAGTGATGTAGCATGCAAAAGGAACACTGCCTATCTGTCAGGGTTTGACAGTGTGAGCAATTCCATCTTTGTGCCAATGGACCCTTTCCACTGAATGGAACAGGCACTATGTCTCTTGCAAGCAGATGTCAGGGTTCGCAGAAGGAGTTGCAGGCACATTGTTTCCCTGTGAAAGTTGAATTAGCATGTGAAAGGAGTGCTGGCCAAATGAAAGCCTTTGACAATGGAGAATCATTCACTCCTTGAAAAATACCGACTTCTGAGGAAATAGACCAACACTTGTAGCTCAGAGCAGGATGCAATGTGTGAGAGGCAGGAATAGTTTGCAACTTTGTCTCCCTATGAGAAATGAGTTACCTGTTGAAAGGAATACTGGCTACGCCTGAGGTTTTTCATGTGTGAGGAACACCACGGTTCGGCCAAATAGCTGCTTTCAACTGAATGGAATCAGAACAGTTGAGGATGCATGAAAACCATACATTCCAGCAGCAAGAGGGTCTGGAATGTTGTTTAAAAGTGAGAATTGAGTGAGCTTTACAAAGGAATGCGACCTGTCTCTCAGGCTTTTACAGTGTGAAGAAGATTATCTTTGTGCAAAATAGCCTTTTCAATGGAAGGAAGAAGCACTGTTTCCCCTGTAAGAGAAGCATAAGTGTTACAAGCAAGAGGGTCAAGCACCTTGTTAAGCATGGCGAATTGAGTTACCTGTTTAAGGCAATATTGCCTAACTCTCAGTGTTTTCAGGGGGAGGAACATCAATGTGCTGCTAAATAGCTCCTTTCAAGTGAATGGAGGCATACTGTAGGTCTTCTAAGACAATCATTAATGGTAGAAGCAAGAGGGTCTAGCACCCTGTTAAGCATTGTGAATTGAGTTACCTGTTGAAGGGCATAGTGCCTAATTCTCAGTGTTTTTATGGGTGGAGGAACCTCAAGCTTGAGCAAAAAGACCTCTTTCAAGTCAATGGAACCAGCACTACATCTCTTGGAAGAGAAGTATGAATGTTAGAAGCAGGAGGGTCAAGCACCTTGTTTTCTAAGGCGAATTGATATACTGCTTTAAAGGAATAATGATTACAACTAAGTGTTTTCAAGGATGTGGAAAATCACCTTTGTGCAACATCACCACTCTGAAGAGAATGGAAGAAGTTCTGAGGCCCTTCTCAGAAAATTCTTTAGGTTGGAAGCAAGTGGTTCCAGCAACTTGCGTAACAGTGTGAGTAGAGTGAAGTTTACAAGGAAGACCACCTACCTCTCACGGTTTGAAAGTGTGAGGAACTTGATTTTGGGGCAAAATGGCCTGTGTCCATGAAGGGAAGTATTACTGTATGTCTGTAGGACAACCACAAATGTTACAAGAAAGATGCTCTAGCACTTTGTTCAGCAGCTTCAAGTGATGTAGCATGCAAAAGGTACACTGCCTATCTGTCAGGGTTTGACAGTGTGAGCAATTCCATCTTTGTGCCAATAGACCCTTTCCACTGAATGGAACAGGCACTGTGTCTCTTGCAAGCAGGTGTCAGGGTTCCCAGCAGGAGTTGCAAGCACATTGTTTCCCTGTGAGATTTGCATTAGCATGTGAAAGGAGTGCTTGCCAAATGAAAGCCTTTGACAAGGGAGAATCATTCACTCCTTGAAAAATACTCATTTCCGAGGAAATAGATCAACACTTGTAGCTCAGAGCAGGATGCAATGTGTGAGAGGCAGGAATAGTTTGCAACTTGTCTCCCTATGAGAAATGAGTTACCTGTTGAAAGGAATACTGGCTACCCCTGAGGTTTTTCATGTGTGAGGAACACCACGGTTCGGCCAAATAGCTGCTTTCAACTGAATGGAATCAGAACAGTTGAGGATGCATGAAAACCATACATTCCAGCAGCAAGAGGGTCTGGAATGTTGTTTAAAAGTGAGAATTGAGTGAGCTTTACAAAGGAATGCGACCTGTCTCTCAGGCTTTTACAGTGTGAAGAAGATTATCTTTGTGCAAAATAGCCTTTTCAATGGAAGGAAGAAGCACTGTTTCCCCTGTAAGAGAAGCATAAGTGTTACAAGCAAGAGGGTCAAGCACCTTGTTAAGCATGGCGAATTGAGTTACCTGTTTAAGGCAATATTGCCTAACTCTCAGTGTTTTCACGGGGAGGAACATCAATGTGCTGCTAAATAGCTCCTTTCAAGTGAATGGAGGCATACTGTAGGTCTTCTAAGACAATCATTAATGGTAGAAGCAAGAGGGTCTAGCACCCTGTTAAGCATTGTGAATTGAGTTACCTGTTGAAGGGCATAGTGCCTAATTCTCAGTGTTTTTATGGGTGGAGGAACCTCAAGCTTGAGCAAAAAGACCTCTTTCAAGTCAATGGAACC
The DNA here is from genome assembly GCF_047511655.1 of Castor canadensis. NCBI lineage: Eukaryota > Metazoa > Chordata > Mammalia > Rodentia > Castoridae > Castor > Castor canadensis. The sequence continues at coordinate 72,067,694 of NC_133389.1, forward strand.
AGCACTACATCTCTTGGAAGAGAAGTATGAATGTTAGAAGCAGGAGGGTCAAACACCTTGTTTTCTAAGGCGAATTGATATACTGCTTTAAAGGAATAATGATTACAACTAAGTGTTTTCAAGGATGTGGAAAATCACCTTTGTGCAACATCACCACTCTGAAGAGAATGGAAGAAGTTCTGAGGCCCTTCTCAGAAAATTCTTTAGGTTGGAAGCAAGTGGTTCCAGCAACTTGCGTAACAGTGTGAGTAGAGTGAAGTTTACAAGGAAGACCACCTACCTCTCACGGTTTGAAAGTGTGAGGAACTTGATTTTGGGGCAAAATGGCCTGTGTCCATGAAGGGAAGGATTACTGGATGTCTGTAGGACAACCACAAATGTTACAAGAAAGATGCTCTAGCACTTTGTTCAGCAGCTTCAAGTGATGTAGCATGCAAAAGGAACACTGCCTATCTGTCAGGGTTTGACAGTGTGAGCAATTCCATCTTTGTGCCAATGGACCCTTTCCACTGAATGGAACAGGCACTATGTCTCTTGCAAGCAGATGTCAGGGTTCGCAGAAGGAGTTGCAGGCACATTGTTTCCCTGTGAAAGTTGAATTAGCATGTGAAAGGAGTGCTGGCCAAATGAAAGCCTTTGACAATGGAGAATCATTCACTCCTTGAAAAATACCGACTTCTGAGGAAATAGACCAACACTTGTAGCTCAGAGCAGGATGCAATGTGTGAGAGGCAGGAATAGTTTGCAACTTTGTCTCCCTATGAGAAATGAGTTACCTGTTGAAAGGAATACTGGCTACGCCTGAGGTTTTTCATGTGTGAGGAACACCACGGTTCGGCCAAATAGCTGCTTTCAACTGAATGGAATCAGAACAGTTGAGGATGCATGAAAACCATACATTCCAGCAGCAAGAGGGTCTGGAATGTTGTTTAAAAGTGAGAATTGAGTGAGCTTTACAAAGGAATGCGACCTGTCTCTCAGGCTTTTACAGTGTGAAGAAGATTATCTTTGTGCAAAATAGCCTTTTCAATGGAAGGAAGAAGCACTGTTTCCCCTGTAAGAGAAGCATAAGTGTTACAAGCAAGAGGGTCAAGCACCTTGTTAAGCATGGCGAATTGAGTTACCTGTTTAAGGCAATATTGCCTAACTCTCAGTGTTTTCAGGGGGAGGAACATCAATGTGCTGCTAAATAGCTCCTTTCAAGTGAATGGAGGCATACTGTAGGTCTTCTAAGACAATCATTAATGGTAGAAGCAAGAGGGTCTAGCACCCTGTTAAGCATTGTGAATTGAGTTACCTGTTGAAGGGCATAGTGCCTAATTCTCAGTGTTTTTATGGGTGGAGGAACCTCAAGCTTGAGCAAAAAGACCTCTTTCAAGTCAATGGAACCAGCACTACATCTCTTGGAAGAGAAGTATGAATGTTAGAAGCAGGAGGGTCAAGCACCTTGTTTTCTAAGGCGAATTGATATACTGCTTTAAAGGAATAATGATTACAACTAAGTGTTTTCAAGGATGTGGAAAATCACCTTTGTGCAACATCACCACTCTGAAGAGAATGGAAGAAGTTCTGAGGCCCTTCTCAGAAAATTCTTTAGGTTGGAAGCAAGTGGTTCCAGCAACTTGCGTAACAGTGTGAGTAGAGTGAAGTTTACAAGGAAGACCACCTACCTCTCACGGTTTGAAAGTGTGAGGAACTTGATTTTGGGGCAAAATGGCCTGTGTCCATGAAGGGAAGTATTACTGTATGTCTGTAGGACAACCACAAATGTTACAAGAAAGATGCTCTAGCACTTTGTTCAGCAGCTTCAAGTGATGTAGCATGCAAAAGGTACACTGCCTATCTGTCAGGGTTTGACAGTGTGAGCAATTCCATCTTTGTGCCAATAGACCCTTTCCACTGAATGGAACAGGCACTGTGTCTCTTGCAAGCAGGTGTCAGGGTTCCCAGCAGGAGTTGCAAGCACATTGTTTCCCTGTGAGATTTGCATTAGCATGTGAAAGGAGTGCTTGCCAAATGAAAGCCTTTGACAAGGGAGAATCATTCACTCCTTGAAAAATACTCATTTCCGAGGAAATAGATCAACACTTGTAGCTCAGAGCAGGATGCAATGTGTGAGAGGCAGGAATAGTTTGCAACTTGTCTCCCTATGAGAAATGAGTTACCTGTTGAAAGGAATACTGGCTACCCCTGAGGTTTTTCATGTGTGAGGAACACCACGGTTCGGCCAAATAGCTGCTTTCAACTGAATGGAATCAGAACAGTTGAGGATGCATGAAAACCATACATTCCAGCAGCAAGAGGGTCTGGAATGTTGTTTAAAAGTGAGAATTGAGTGAGCTTTACAAAGGAATGCGACCTGTCTCTCAGGCTTTTACAGTGTGAAGAAGATTATCTTTGTGCAAAATAGCCTTTTCAATGGAAGGAAGAAGCACTGTTTCCCCTGTAAGAGAAGCATAAGTGTTACAAGCAAGAGGGTCAAGCACCTTGTTAAGCATGGCGAATTGAGTTACCTGTTTAAGGCAATATTGCCTAACTCTCAGTGTTTTCACGGGGAGGAACATCAATGTGCTGCTAAATAGCTCCTTTCAAGTGAATGGAGGCATACTGTAGGTCTTCTAAGACAATCATTAATGGTAGAAGCAAGAGGGTCTAGCACCCTGTTAAGCATTGTGAATTGAGTTACCTGTTGAAGGGCATAGTGCCTAATTCTCAGTGTTTTTATGGGTGGAGGAACCTCAAGCTTGAGCAAAAAGACCTCTTTCAAGTCAATGGAACCAGCACTACATCTCTTGGAAGAGAAGTATGAATGTTAGAAGCAGGAGGGTCAAACACCTTGTTTTCTAAGGCGAATTGATATACTGCTTTAAAGGAATAATGATTACAACTAAGTGTTTTCAAGGATGTGGAAAATCACCTTTGTGCAACATCACCACTCTGAAGAGAATGGAAGAAGTTCTGAGGCCCTTCTCAGAAAATTCTTTAGGTTGGAAGCAAGTGGTTCCAGCAACTTGCGTAACAGTGTGAGTAGAGTGAAGTTTACAAGGAAGACCACCTACCTCTCACGGTTTGAAAGTGTGAGGAACTTGATTTTGGGGCAAAATGGCCTGTGTCCATGAAGGGAAGTATTACTGTATGTCTGTAGGACAACCACAAATGTTACGAGAAAGATGCTCTAGCACTTTGTTCAGCAGCTTCAAGTGATGTAGCATGCAAAAGGTACACTGCCTATCTGTCAGGGTTTGACAGTGTGAGCAATTCCATCTTTGTGCCAATAGACCCTTTCCACTGAATGGAACAGGCACTGTGTCTCTTGCAAGCAGGTGTCAGGGTTCCCAGCAGGAGTTGCAAGCACATTGTTTCCCTGTGAGATTTGCATTAGCATGTGAAAGGAGTGCTTGCCAAATGAAAGCCTTTGACAAGGGAGAATCATTCACTCCTTGAAAAATACCCATTTCCGAGGAAATAGATCAACACTTGTAGCTCAGAGCAGGATGCAATGTGTGAGAGGCAGGAATAGTTTGCAACTTGTCTCCCTATGAGAAATGAGTTACCTGTTGAAAGGAATACTGGCTACCCCTGAGGTTTTTCATGTGTGAGGAACACCACCGTTCGGCCAAAATGCTGCATTCAACTGAATGGAACCAGAACAGTTGAGGATGCATGAAAACCATTCATTCCAGCAGCAAGAGGGTCTGTAATGTTGTTTAAAAGTGAGAATTGAGTGAGCTTTACAAAGGAATGCGACCTGTCTCTCAGGCTTTTACAGTGTGAAAAAGATTATCTTTGTGCAAAATAGATATTTCAATGGAAGGAAGAAGCACTGTTTCCCCTGTAAGAGAAGCATAAGTGTTACAAGCAAGAGGGTCAAGCACCTTGTTAAGCATGGCGAATTGAGTTACCTGTTTAAGGCAATACTGCCTAACTCTCAGTGTTTTCAGGGGGAGGAACATCAATGTGCTGCTAAATAGCTCCTTTCAAGTGAATGGAGGCATACTGTAGGTCCTCTAAGACAATCATTAATGGTAGAAGCAAGAGGGTCTAGCACCCTGTTAAGCATTGTGAATTGAGTTCCCTGTTGAAGGGCATAGTGCCTAACTCTCAGTGTTTTTATGGGTGGAGGAACCTCAAGCTTGAGCAAAAAGACCTTTTTCAAGTCAATGGAACCAGCACTACATCTCTTGGAAGAGAAGTATGAATGTTAGAACCAGGAGGGTCAAGCACCTTGTTTTCTAAGGCGAATTGATATACTGCTTTAAAGGAATAATGATTACAACTAAGTGTTTTCAAGGATGTGGAAAATCACCTTTGTGCAACATCACCACTCTGAAGAGAATGGAAGAAGTTCTGAGGCCCTTCTCAGAAAATTCTTTAGGTTGGAAGCAAGTCGGTCCAGCAACTTGTGTAACAGTGTGAGTAGAGTGAAGTTTACAAGGAAGACCACCTACCTCTCACGGTTTGAAAGTGTGAGGAACTTGATTTTCGGGCAAAATGGCCTGTGTCCATGAAGGGAAGTATTACTGCATGTCTTGTAGCACAACCAAAAATGTTACAAGAAAGATGCTCTAGCACTTTGTTCAGCAGCTTCAAGTGATGTAGCATGCAAAAGGTACACTGCCTATCTGTCAGGGTTTGACAGTGTGAGCAATTCCATCTTTGTGCCAATAGACCCTTTCCACTGAATGGAACAGGCACTGTGTCTCTTGCAAGCAGGTGTCAGGGTTCCCAGCAGGAGTTGCAAGCACATTGTTTCTCTGTGAGATTTGCATTAGCATGTGAAAGGAGTGCTTGCCAAATGAAAGCCTTTGACAAGGGAGAATCATTCACTCCTTGAAAAATGCCCACTTGTGAGGAAATAGTCCAACACTTGTAGCTCAGAGCAGGATGCAATGTGTGAGAGGCAGGAATAGTTTGCAACTTGTCTCCTTATGAGAAATGAGTTACCTGTTGAAAGGAATACTGGCTACGCCTGAGGTTTTTCATGTGTGAGGAACACCACAGTTCGGCCCAATAGCTGCATTCAACTGAATGGAACCAGAACAGTTGAGGACGCATGAAAACCATTCATTCCAGCAGCAAGAGGGTCTGGAATGTTGTTTAAAAGTGAGAATTGAGGGAGCTTTACAAAGGAATGCTACCTTTCTCTCAGGCTTTTACAGTGTGAAAAAGATTATCTTTGTGCAAAGTAGCCGTTTCAATGGAAGGAAGAAGCACTGTTTCCCCTGTAAGAGAAGCATAAGTGTTACAAGCAAGAGGGTCAAGCACCTTGTTAAGCATGGCGAATTGAGTTATATGTTTAAGGCAATACTGCCTAACTCTCAGTGTTTTCAGGGGGAGGAACATCAATGTGCTGCTAAATAGCTCCTTTCAAGTGAATGGAGGCATACTGTAGGTCTTCTAAGACAATCATTAATGGTAGAAGCAAGTGGGTCTAGCACCCTGTTAAGCATTGTGAATTGAGTTACCTGTTGAAGGGCATAGTGCCTAACTCTCAGTGTTTTTATGGGAGGAGGAACCTCAAGCTTGAGCAAAATGACCTCTTTCAAGTCAATAGAACCAGCACTACATCTCTTGGAAGAGAAGTATGAATGTTAGAAGCAGGAGGGTCAAGCACCTTGTTTTCTAAGGCGAATTGATATACTGCTTTAAAGGAATAATGCCTACAACTCAGTGTTTTCATGGGTGAGGAATACGACCTTTGTGCAAAATAACCCCCTTAGACACACTGTTGATGTCGTGAGAAAATCATTAACGTTAGAAAGAAAAGGGTCTACCACCTTGTTCAGCATTGTGAACTGAGTTAGCTGGGTAAAGGAATACTGCCTACCTCTCAGCGTTTTCATGGGTGAGGAACACAACTGTTGCAAAATATTCCATGCAAGCGAATGGAAGATTCCTGGTAGCACTTGTAAGAGAGTCATGAATGTTTGAAGCAACAAGGTCTAGCAAGTTGTATAGCATTCGAATTGACTTAGCTGTTAAAAGGAATACTGCCTTCTTCTCAGAGTTTTCGGGGTCAGGAACCTCACCTTTGTGCAAAATTGCCTCTGTGAAGTGAATGGAGAAACACTGTAGCTCCTGTAAGAAAACCATTAATGTTAGAAGGAAGAGGGTCAAGCACCTTCTTCAGCTTTGGGAATTGAGTGAGTTGTTTAATGGAATACCACCTACCTCTCAGCTTTTTCAGGGATGAGGTCTACCAGGTGTTTTCAAAATTGCCCCATTCGAGTGAATGGAAGCTGCACTGTAGGTCTTATAAGAGAGACATTACTGTTAACAGGAAGAGGGCCTAGCACTCTGTTGAAGATTCTCAACTGTGTTAGCTGTTGAAGGACATACTGATATCTCTCAGTGTTTTTATGTGTGAGAACCTTCAACTTTGTGCAAACTCTCCTGGGTCAAGTGACTGCACCCAGCGCTGCAGGTGTTCTGAGAAAAGTATGATTGTTACAAGCAGGAGGGTGAAGCACCTTGTCTTTGGATGAGACTTGAGTAACTTGCTTCAAGGAATACTGCCTACCACTCAGTGTTTTCAAGGATGTGGAAAATCACCTTTGTGCAACACCACCCCTTTGAAGAGAATGGAAGAAGTTCTGAGGCCCTTCTCAGAAAATTCTTTAGGTTGGAAGCAAGTCGGTCCAGCAACTTGTCTAACAGTGTGAGTAGAGTGAAGTTTACAAGGAAGACCACATACTTCTCACTGTTTGAAAGTGTGAGGAAATTGATTTTGGGGCAAAATGGTCTGTGTCCATGAAGTTAAGTATTACTGTATGTCTGTAGGACAACCACAAATGTTACAAAAAAGATGCTCTAGCACCCTGTTAAGCATTGTGAATTGAGTTACCTGTTGAAGGGCATAGTGCCTAACTCTCAGTGTTTTTATGGGTGGAGCAACCTCAAGCTTGAGCAAAATGACCTCTTTGAAGTCAATGGAACCAGCACTACATCTCTTGGAAGAGAAGTATGAATGTTAGAAGCAGGAGGGTCAAGCACATTGTTTTCTAAGGCGAATTGATATACTGCTTTAAAGGAATAAAGCCTACAACTCAGTGTTTTCAAGGATGTAAAAAATCACCTTTGTGCAACACCACCCCTTTGAAGAGAATGGAAGAAGTTCTGAGGCCCTTATCAGAAAATTCTTTAGGTTGGAAGTAAGTCGGTCCAGCAACTTGTGTAACAGTGTGAGTAGAGTGAAGTTTACAAGGAAGACCACCTACCTCTCACGGTTTGAAAGTGTGAGGAACTTGATTTTCGGGCAAAATGGCCTGTGTCCATGAAGGGAAGTATTACTGCATGTCTTGTAGCACAACCAAAAATGTTACAAGAAAGATGCTCTAGCACTTTGTTCAGCAGCTTCAAGTGATGTAGCATGCAAAAGGTACACTGCCTATCTGTCAGGGTTTGACAGTGTGAGCAATTCCATCTTTGTGCCAATAGACCCTTTCCACTGAATGGAACAGGCACTGTGTCTCTTGCAAGCAGGTGTCAGGGTTCCCAGCAGGAGTTGCAAGCACATTGTTTCCCTGTGAGATTTGCATTAGCATGTGAAAGGAGTGCTTGCCAAATGAAAGCCTTTGACAAGGGAGAATCATTCACTCCTTGAAAAATGCCCACTTGTGAGGAAATAGTCCAACACTTGTAGCTCAGAGCAGGATGCAATGTGTGAGAGGCAGGAATAGTTTGCAACTTGTCTCCTTATGAGAAATGAGTTACCTGTTGAAAGGAATACTGGCTACGCCTGAGGTTTTTCATGTGTGAGGAACACCACAGTTCGACCCAATAGCTGCATTCAACTGAATGGAACCAGAACAGTTGAGGACACATGAAAACCATTCATTCCAGCAGCAAGAGGGTCTGGAATGTTGTTTAAAAGTGAGAATTGAGGGAGCTTTACAAAGGGACGCTACCTGTCTCTCAGGCTTTTACAGTGTGAAAAAGATTATCTTTGTGCAAAGTAGCCGCTTCAATGGAAGGAAGAAGCACTGTTTCCCCTGTAAGAGAAGCATAAGTGTTAAAAGCAAGAGGGTCAAGCACCTTGTTAAGCATGGCGAATTGAGTTACATGTTTAAGGCAATACTGCCTAACTCTCAGTGTTTTCAGGGGGAGGAACATCAATGTGCTGCTAAATAGCTCCTTTCAAGTGAATGGAGGCATACTGTAGGTCCTCTAAGACAATCATTAATGGTAGAAGCAAGAGGGTCTAGCACCCTGTTAAGCATTGTGAATTGAGTTCCCTGTTGAAGGGCATAGTGCCTAACTCTCAGTGTTTTTATGGGTGGAGGAACCTCAAGCTTGAGCAAAAAGACCTTTTTCAAGTCAATGGAACCAGCACTACATCTCTTGGAAGAGAAGTATGAATGTTAGAACCAGGAGGGTCAAGCACCTTGTTTTCTAAGGCGAATTGATATACTGCTTTAAAGGAATAATGATTACAACTAAGTGTTTTCAAGGATGTGGAAAATCACCTTTGTGCAACATCACCACTCTGAAGAGAATGGAAGAAGTTCTGAGGCCCTTCTCAGAAAATTCTTTAGGTTGGAAGCAAGTCGGTCCAGCAACTTGTGTAACAGTGTGAGTAGAGTGAAGTTTACAAGGAAGACCACCTACCTCTCACGGTTTGAAAGTGTGAGGAACTTGATTTTCGGGCAAAATGGCCTGTGTCCATGAAGGGAAGTATTACTGCATGTCTTGTAGCACAACCAAAAATGTTACAAGAAAGATGCTCTAGCACTTTGTTCAGCAGCTTCAAGTGATGTAGCATGCAAAAGGTACACTGCCTATCTGTCAGGGTTTGACAGTGTGAGCAATTCCATCTTTGTGCCAATAGACCCTTTCCACTGAATGGAACAGGCACTGTGTCTCTTGCAAGCAGGTGTCAGGGTTCCCAGCAGGAGTTGCAAGCACATTGTTTCTCTGTGAGATTTGCATTAGCATGTGAAAGGAGTGCTTGCCAAATGAAAGCCTTTGACAAGGGAGAATCATTCACTCCTTGAAAAATGCCCACTTGTGAGGAAATAGTCCAACACTTGTAGCTCAGAGCAGGATGCAATGTGTGAGAGGCAGGAATAGTTTGCAACTTGTCTCCTTATGAGAAATGAGTTACCTGTTGAAAGGAATACTGGCTACGCCTGAGGTTTTTCATGTGTGAGGAACACCACAGTTCGGCCCAATAGCTGCATTCAACTGAATGGAACCAGAACAGTTGAGGACGCATGAAAACCATTCATTCCAGCAGCAAGAGGGTCTGGAATGTTGTTTAAAAGTGAGAATTGAGGGAGCTTTACAAAGGAATGCTACCTTTCTCTCAGGCTTTTACAGTGTGAAAAAGATTATCTTTGTGCAAAGTAGCCGTTTCAATGGAAGGAAGAAGCACTGTTTCCCCTGTAAGAGAAGCATAAGTGTTACAAGCAAGAGGGTCAAGCACCTTGTTAAGCATGGCGAATTGAGTTATATGTTTAAGGCAATACTGCCTAACTCTCAGTGTTTTCAGGGGGAGGAACATCAATGTGCTGCTAAATAGCTCCTTTCAAGTGAATGGAGGCATACTGTAGGTCTTCTAAGACAATCATTAATGGTAGAAGCAAGTGGGTCTAGCACCCTGTTAAGCATTGTGAATTGAGTTACCTGTTGAAGGGCATAGTGCCTAACTCTCAGTGTTTTTATGGGAGGAGGAACCTCAAGCTTGAGCAAAATGACCTCTTTCAAGTCAATAGAACCAGCACTACATCTCTTGGAAGAGAAGTATGAATGTTAGAAGCAGGAGGGTCAAGCACCTTGTTTTCTAAGGCGAATTGATATACTGCTTTAAAGGAATAATGCCTACAACTCAGTGTTTTCATGGGTGAGGAATACGACCTTTGTGCAAAATAACCCCCTTAGACACACTGTTGATGTCGTGAGAAAATCATTAACGTTAGAAAGAAAAGGGTCTACCACCTTGTTCAGCATTGTGAACTGAGTTAGCTGGGTAAAGGAATACTGCCTACCTCTCAGCGTTTTCATGGGTGAGGAACACAACTGTTGCAAAATATTCCATGCAAGCGAATGGAAGATTCCTGGTAGCACTTGTAAGAGAGTCATGAATGTTTGAAGCAACAAGGTCTAGCAAGTTGTATAGCATTCGAATTGACTTAGCTGTTAAAAGGAATACTGCCTTCTTCTCAGAGTTTTCGGGGTCAGGAACCTCACCTTTGTGCAAAATTGCCTCTGTGAAGTGAATGGAGAAACACTGTAGCTCCTGTAAGAAAACCATTAATGTTAGAAGGAAGAGGGTCAAGCACCTTCTTCAGCTTTGGGAATTGAGTGAGTTGTTTAATGGAATACCACCTACCTCTCAGCTTTTTCAGGGATGAGGTCTACCAGGTGTTTTCAAAATTGCCCCATTCGAGTGAATGGAAGCTGCACTGTAGGTCTTATAAGAGAGACATTACTGTTAACAGGAAGAGGGCCTAGCACTCTGTTGAAGATTCTCAACTGTGTTAGCTGTTGAAGGACATACTGATATCTCTCAGTGTTTTTATGTGTGAGAACCTTCAACTTTGTGCAAACTCTCCTGGGTCAAGTGACTGCACCCAGCGCTGCAGGTGTTCTGAGAAAAGTATGATTGTTACAAGCAGGAGGGTGAAGCACCTTGTCTTTGGATGAGACTTGAGTAACTTGCTTCAAGGAATACTGCCTACCACTCAGTGTTTTCAAGGATGTGGAAAATCACCTTTGTGCAACACCACCCCTTTGAAGAGAATGGAAGAAGTTCTGAGGCCCTTCTCAGAAAATTCTTTAGGTTGGAAGCAAGTCGGTCCAGCAACTTGTCTAACAGTGTGAGTAGAGTGAAGTTTACAAGGAAGACCACATACTTCTCACTGTTTGAAAGTGTGAGGAAATTGATTTTGGGGCAAAATGGTCTGTGTCCATGAAGTTAAGTATTACTGTATGTCTGTAGGACAACCACAAATGTTACAAAAAAGATGCTCTAGCACCCTGTTAAGCATTGTGAATTGAGTTACCTGTTGAAGGGCATAGTGCCTAACTCTCAGTGTTTTTATGGGTGGAGCAACCTCAAGCTTGAGCAAAATGACCTCTTTGAAGTCAATGGAACCAGCACTACATCTCTTGGAAGAGAAGTATGAATGTTAGAAGCAGGAGGGTCAAGCACATTGTTTTCTAAGGCGAATTGATATACTGCTTTAAAGGAATAAAGCCTACAACTCAGTGTTTTCAAGGATGTAAAAAATCACCTTTGTGCAACACCACCCCTTTGAAGAGAATGGAAGAAGTTCTGAGGCCCTTATCAGAAAATTCTTTAGGTTGGAAGTAAGTCGGTCCAGCAACTTGTGTAACAGTGTGAGTAGAGTGAAGTTTACAAGGAAGACCACCTACCTCTCAGGGTTTGAAAGTGTGAGGAACTTGATTTTCGGGCAAAATGGCCTGTGTCCATGAAGGGAAGTATTACTGCATGTCTTGTAGCACAACCAAAAATGTTACAAGAAAGATGCTCTAGCACTTTGTTCAGCAGCTTCAAGTGATGTAGCATGCAAAAGGTACACTGCCTATCTGTCAGGGTTTGACAGTGTGAGCAATTCCATCTTTGTGCCAATAGACCCTTTCCACTGAATGGAACAGGCACTGTGTCTCTTGCAAGCAGGTGTCAGGGTTCCCAGCAGGAGTTGCAAGCACATTGTTTCCCTGTGAGATTTGCATTAGCATGTGAAAGGAGTGCTTGCCAAATGAAAGCCTTTGACAAGGGAGAATCATTCACTCCTTGAAAAATGCCCACTTGTGAGGAAATAGTCCAACACTTGTAGCTCAGAGCAGGATGCAATGTGTGAGAGGCAGGAATAGTTTGCAACTTGTCTCCTTATGAGAAATGAGTTACCTGTTGAAAGGAATACTGGCTACGCCTGAGGTTTTTCATGTGTGAGGAACACCACAGTTCGACCCAATAGCTGCATTCAACTGAATGGAACCAGAACAGTTGAGGACACATGAAAACCATTCATTCCAGCAGCAAGAGGGTCTGGAATGTTGTTTAAAAGTGAGAATTGAGGGAGCTTTACAAAGGAATGCTACCTGTCTCTCAGGCTTTTACAGTGTGAAAAAGATTATCTTTGTGCAAAGTAGCCGCTTCAATGGAAGGAAGAAGCACTGTTTCCCCTGTAAGAGAAGCATAAGTGTTAAAAGCAAGAGGGTCAAGCACCTTGTTAAGCATGGCGAATTGAGTTACATGTTTAAGGCAATACTGCCTAACTCTCAGTGTTTTCAGGGGGAGGAACATCAATTTGCTGCTAAATAGCTCCTTTCAAGTGAATGGAGGCATACTGTAGGTCTTCTAAGACAATCATTAATGGTAGAAGCAAGTGGGTCTAGCACCCTGTTAAGCATTGTGAATTGAGTTACCTGTTGAAGGGCATAGTGCCTAACTCTCAGTGTTTTTATGGGTGGAGGAACCTCAAGCTTGAGCAAAATGACCTCTTTCAAGTCAATAGAACCAGCACTACATCTCTTGGAAGAGAAGTATGAATGTTAGAAGCAGGAGGGTCAAGCACCTTGTTTTCTAAGGCGAATTGATATACTGCTTTAAAGGAATAATGCCTACAACTCAGTGTTTTCATGGGTGATGAATACGACCTTTGTGCAAAATAACCCCCTTAGACACACTGTTGATGTCGTGAGAAAATCATTAACGTTAGAAAGAAAAGGGTCTACCACCTTGTTCAGCATTGTGAACTGAGTTAGCTGGGTAAAGGAATACTGCCTACCTCTCAGCGTTTTCATGGGTGAGGAACACAACTGTTGCAAAATATTCCATGCAAGCGAATGGAAGATTCCTGGTAGCTCTTGTAAAAGAGTCATGAATGTTTGAAGCACGGGGTCTACCAAGTTGTTTAGCATGGTGAATTTACTTAGCTATTTAAAGGAATACGGCCTACTTCTCAGAGTTTTCGGGCTCAGGAACCTCACCTTTGTGGAAAATTGCCTCTGTGAAGTGAATGGAGAAACACTGTAGCTCTTGTAAGAAAACCATTAATGTTACAAGGAAGAGGGACAAGCACCTTCTTCAGCTTTGGGAATTGAGTGAGTTGTTTAATGGAATACCACCTACCTCTCAGCTTTTTCAGGGATGAGGACTACCAGGTGTTTTCAAAATTGCCCCATTCGAGTGAATGGAAGCTGCACTGTAGGCCTTACAAGAGAGACATTACTGTTAACAGGAAGAGGACCTAGCACTCTGTTGAGGATTCTCAACTGAGTTAGCTGTTGAAGGACATACTGATACCTCTCGGTGTTTTTATGTGTGAGAACCTTCAACTTTGTGCAAACTCTCCTGTGTCAAGTGACTGCACCCAGCTCTGCAGGTGTTGTGAGAAAAGTATGAATGTTACAAGCGGGAGGGTGAAGCACCTTGTCTTTGGATGAGACTTGAGTAACTTGCTTCAAGGAATACTGCCTACCACTCAGTGTTTTCAAGGATGTGCAAAATCACCTTTGTGCAACATCACCCCTTTGAACAGAATGGAAGAAGTTCTGAGGCCCTTCTCAGAAAATTCTTTAGGTTGGAAGCAAGTCGGTCCAGCAACTTGCGTAACAGTGTGAGTAGAGTGAAGTTGACAAGGAAGACCACCTACCTCTCACGGTTTGAAAGTGTGAGGAACTTGATTTTCGGGCAAAATGGCCTGTGTCCATGAAGGGAAGTATTACTGCATGTCTTGTAGCACAACCAAAAATGTTACAAGAAAGATGCTCTAGCACTTTGTTCAGCAGCTTCAAGTGATGTAGCATGCAAAAGGTACACTGCCTATCTGTCAGGGTTTGACAGTGTGAGCAATTCCATCTTTGTGCCAATAGACCCTTTCCACTGAATGGAACAGGCACTGTGTCTCTTGCAAGCAGGTGTCAGGGTTCCCAGCAGGAGTTGCAAGCACATTGTTTCCCTGTGAGATTTGCATTAGCATGTGAAAGGAGTGCTTGCCAAATGAAAGCCTTTGACAAGGGAGAATCATTCACTCCTTGAAAAATGCCCACTTGTGAGGAAATAGTCCAACACTTGTAGCTCAGAGCAGGATGAAATGTGTGAGAGGCAGGAATAGTTTGCAACTTGTCTCCTTATGAGAAATGAGTTAACTTGTTGAAAGGAATACTGACTACCCCTGAGTCTTTTCATGAGTGAAGAACACCACCGTTTGGCCAAATAGCTGCATTCATTTGAATGGAATCAGAACAGTTGAGGATGCATGAAAACCATTCATTCCAGCAGCAAGAGGGTCTGGAATGTTGTTTATAAGTGAGAATTGTGTGAGCTTTACAAAGGAATGCTACCTCTCTCTCAGGCTTTTACAGTGTGAAGAAGATTATCTTTGTGCAAAATAGCCGTTTCAACGGGACGAAGAAGCACTGTTTCCCCTGTAAGAGAAGCATAAGTGTTACAAGCAAGAGGGTCAAGCACCTTGTTAAGCATGGCGAATTGAGTTACCTGTTTAAGGCAATACTGCCTAACTCTCAGTGTTTTCAGGGGGAGGAACATCAATGTGCTGCTAAATAGCTCCTTTCAAGTGAATGGAGGCATACTATAGGTCTTTTAAGACAATCATTAATGGTAGAAGCAAGAGGGTCTAGCACCCTGTTAAGCATTGTGAATTGAGTTCCCTGTTGAAGGGCATAGTGCCTAACTCTCAGTGTTTTTATGGGTGGAGGAACCTCAAGCTTGAGCAAAATGACCTCTTTCAAGTCAATGGAACCAGCACTTCATCTCTTGGAAGAGAAGTATGAATGTTAGAAGGAGGAGGGTCAAGCACCTTGTTTTCTAAGGCGAATTGATATACTGCTTTAAAGGAATAATGCCTACAACTCAGTGTTTTCATGGGTGAGGAATACCACCTTTCTGAAAAATAACCCAATTAGTCACACTGTTGATGTCATGAGAAAATCATTAACGTTAGAAAGAAAAGGGTCTACCACCTTGTTCAGCATTGTGTACTGAGTTAGCTGGGTAAAGGAATACTGTCTACCTCTTAGCGTTTTCATGGGTGAGGAACACACCTGTTGCAAAATATCCCATGCAATCGAATTTAAGATTCCTGGTAGCTCTTGTAAAAGAGTCATGAATGTTTGAAGCAACGGGGTCTACCAAGTTGTTTAGCATGGTGAATTTACTTAGCTATTTAAAGGAATACGGCCTACTTCTCAGAGTTTTCGGGCTCAGGAACCTCACCTTTGTGGAAAATTGCCTCTGTGAAATGAATGGAGAAACACTGTAGCTCTTGTAAGAAAACCATTAATGTTACAAGGAAGAGGGACAAGCACCTTCTTCAGCTTTGGGAATTGAGTGAGTTGTTTAATGGAATACCACCTACCTCTCAGCTTTTTCAGGGATGAGGACTACCAGGTGTTTTCAAAATTGCCCCATTCGAGTGAATGGAAGCTGCACTGTAGGCCTTACAAGAGAGACATTACTGTTAACAGGAAGAGGACCTAGCACTCTGTTGAGGATTCTCAACTGAGTTAGCTGTTGAAGGACATACTGATACCTCTCGGTGTTTTTATGTGTGAGAACCTTCAACTTTGTGCAAACTCTCCTGTGTCAAGTGACTGCACCCAGCGCTGCAGGTGTTGTGAGAAAAGTATGAATGTTACAAGCGGGAGGGTGAAGCACCTTGTCTTTGGATGAGACTTGAGTAACTTGCTTCAAGGAATACTGCCTACCACTCAGTGTTTTCAAGGATGTGCAAAATCACCTTTGTGCAACATCACCCCTTTGAACA
The DNA here is from genome assembly GCF_047511655.1 of Castor canadensis. NCBI lineage: Eukaryota > Metazoa > Chordata > Mammalia > Rodentia > Castoridae > Castor > Castor canadensis. Next base: position 72,083,449 of record NC_133389.1, read on the forward strand.
GAATGGAAGAAGTTCTGAGGCCCTTCTCAGAAAATTCTTTAGGTTGGAAGCAAGTCGGTCCAGGAACTTGCGTAACAGTGTGAGTAGAGTGAAGTTTACAAGGAAGACCACCTACCTCTCACGGTTTGAAAGTGTGAGGAACTTGATTTTGGGGCAAAATGGCCTGTGTCCATGAAGGGAAGGATTACTGGATGTCTGTAGGACAACCACAAATGTTACAAGAAAGATGCTCTAGCACTTTGTTCAGCAGCTTCAAGTGATGTAGCATGCAAAAGGAACACTGCCTATCTGTCAGGGTTTGACAGTGTGAGCAATTCCATCTTTGTGCCAATGGACCCTTTCCACTGAATGGAACAGGCACTATGTCTCTTGCAAGCAGATGTCAGGGTTCGCAGCAGGAGTTGCAGGCACATTGTTTCCCTGTGAAAGTTGAATTAGCATGTGAAAGGAGGGCTGGCCAAATGAAAGCCTTTGACAATGGAGAATCATTCACTCCTTGAAAAATACCCACTTCTGAGGAAATAGACCAACACTTGTAGCTCAGAGCAGGATGCAATGTGTGAGAGGCAGGAATAGTTTGCAACTTTGTCTCCCTATGAGAAATGAGTTACCTGTTGAAAGGAATACTGGCTACGCCTGAGGTTTTTCATGTGTGAGGAACACCACGGTTCGGCCAAATAGCTGCTTTCAACTGAATGGAATCAGAACAGTTGAGGATGCATGAAAACCATACATTCCAGCAGCAAGAGGGTCTGGAATGTTGTTTAAAAGTGAGAATTGAGTGAGCTTTACAAAGGAATGCGACCTGTCTCTCAGGCTTTTACAGTGTGAAGAAGATTATCTTTGTGCAAAATAGCCTTTTCAATGGAAGGAAGAAGCACTGTTTCCCCTGTAAGAGAAGCATAAGTGTTACAAGCAAGAGGGTCAAGCACCTTGTTAAGCATGGCGAATTGAGTTACCTGTTTAAGGCAATATTGCCTAACTCTCAGTGTTTTCAGGGGGAGGAACATCAATGTGCTGCTAAATAGCTCCTTTCAAGTGAATGGAGGCATACTGTAGGTCTTCTAAGACAATCATTAATGGTAGAAGCAAGAGGGTCTAGCACCCTGTTAAGCATTGTGAATTGAGTTACCTGTTGAAGGGCATAGTGCCTAATTCTCAGTGTTTTTATGGGTGGAGGAACCTCAAGCTTGAGCAAAAAGACCTCTTTCAAGTCAATGGAACCAGCACTACATCTCTTGGAAGAGAAGTATGAATGTTAGAACCAGGAGGGTCAAGCACCTTGTTTTCTAAGGCGAATTGATATACTGCTTTAAAGGAATAATGATTACAACTAAGTGTTTTCAAGGATGTGGAAAATCACCTTTGTGCAACATCACCACTCTGAAGAGAATGGAAGAAGTTCTTAGGCCCTTCTCAGAAAATTCTTTAGGTTGGAAGCAAGTGGTTCCAGCAACTTGCGTAACAGTGTGAGTAGAGTGAAGTTTACAAGGAAGACCACCTACCTCTCACGGTTTGAAAGTGTGAGGAACTTGATTTTGGGGCAAAATGGCCTGTGTCCATGAAGGGAAGTATTACTGTATGTCTGTAGGACAACCACAAATGTTACAAGAAAGATGCTCTAGCACTTTGTTCAGCAGCTTCAAGTGATGTAGCATGCAAAAGGTACACTGCCTATCTGTCAGGGTTTGACAGTGTGAGCAATTCCATCTTTGTGCCAATAGACCCTTTCCACTGAATGGAACAGGCAATATGTCTCTTGCAAGCAGGTGTCAGGGTTCCCAGCAGGAGTTGCAAGCACATTGTTTCCCTGTGAGATTTGCATTAGCATGTGAAAGGAGTGCTTGCCAAATGAAAGCCTTTGACAAGGGAGAATCATTCACTCCTTGAAAAATACCCATTTCCGAGGAAATATATCAACACTTGTAGCTCAGAGCAGGATGCAATGTGTGAGAGGCAGGAATAGTTTGCAACTTGTCTCCCTATGAGAAATGAGTTACCTGTTGAAAGGAATACTGGCTACCCCTGAGGTTTTTCATGTGTGAGGAACACCACCGTTCGGCCAAAATGCTGCATTCAACTGAATGGAACCAGAACAGTTGAGGATGCATGAAAACCATTCATTCCAGCAGCAAGAGGGTCTGTAATGTTGTTTAAAAGTGAGAATTGAGTGAGCTTTACAAAGGAATGCGACCTGTCTCTCAGGCTTTTACAGTGTGAAAAAGATTATCTTTGTGCAAAATAGATATTTCAATGGAAGGAAGAAGCACTGTTTCCCCTGTAAGAGAAGCATAAGTGTTACAAGCAAGAGGGTCAAGCACCTTGTTAAGCATGGCGAATTGAGTTACCTGTTTAAGGCAATACTGCCTAACTCTCAGTGTTTTCAGGGGGAGGAACATCAATGTGCTGCTAAATAGCTCCTTTCAAGTGAATGGAGGCATACTGTAGGTCCTCTAAGACAATCATTAATGGTAGAAGCAAGAGGGTCTAGCACCCTGTTAAGCATTGTGAATTGAGTTCCCTGTTGAAGGGCATAGTGCCTAACTCTCAGTGTTTTTATGGGTGGAGGAACCTCAAGCTTGAGCAAAAAGACCTCTTTCAAGTCAATGGAACCAGCACTACATCTCTTGGAAGAGAAGTATGAATGTTAGAAGCAGGAGGGTCAAGCACCTTGTTTTCTAAGGCGAATTGATATACTGCTTTAAAGGAATAATGCCTACAACTCAGTGTTTTCATGGGTGATGAATACGACCTTTGTGCAAAATAACCCCCTTAGACACACTGTTGATGTCGTGAGAAAATCATTAACGTTAGAAAGAAAAGGGTCTACCACCTTGTTCAGCATTGTGAACTGAGTTAGCTGGGTAAAGGAATACTGCCTACCTCTCAGCGTTTTCATGGGTGAGGAACACAACTGTTGCAAAATATTCCATGCAAGCGAATGGAAGATTCCTGGTAGCACTTGTAAGAGAGTCATGAATGTTTGAAGCAACAAGGTCTAGCAAGTTGTATAGCATTCGAATTGACTTAGCTGTTAAAAGGAATACTGCCTTCTTCTTAGAGTTTTCGGGGTCAGGAACCTCACCTTTGTGCAAAATTGCCTCTGTGAAGTGAATGGAGAAACACTGTAGCTCCTGTAAGAAAACCATTAATGTTAGAAGGAAGAGGGTCAAGCACCTTCTTCAGCTTTGGGAATTGAGTGAGTTGTTTAATGGAATACCACCTACCTCTCAGCTTTTTCAGGGATGAGGTCTACCAGGTGTTTTCAAAATTGCCCCATTCGAGTGAATGGAAGCTGCACTGTAGGTCTTATAAGAGAGACATTACTGTTAACAGGAAGAGGGCCTAGCACTCTGTTGAAGATTCTCAACTGTGTTAGCTGTTGAAGGACATACTGATATCTCTCAGTGTTTTTATGTGTGAGAACCTTCAACTTTGTGCAAACTCTCCTGTGTCAAGTGACTGCACCCAGCGCTGCAGGTGTTCTGAGAAAAGTATGATTGTTACAAGCAGGAGGGTGAAGCACCTTGTCTTTGGATGAGACTTGAGTAACTTGCTTCAAGGAATACTGCCTACCACTCAGTGTTTTCAAGGATGTGGAAAATCACCTTTGTGCAACACCACCCCTTTGAAGAGAATGGAAGAAGTTCTGAGGCCCTTCTCAGAAAATTCTTTAGGTTGGAAGCAAGTCGGTCCAGCAACTTGTCTAACAGTGTGAGTAGAGTGAAGTTTACAAGGAAGACCACATACTTCTCACTGTTTGAAAGTGTGAGGAAATTGATTTTGGGGCAAAATGGTCTGTGTCCATGAAGTTAAGTATTACTGTATGTCTGTAGGACAACCACAAATGTTACAAAAAAGATGCTCTAGCACCCTGTTAAGCATTGTGAATTGAGTTACCTGTTGAAGGGCATAGTGCCTAACTCTCAGTGTTTTTATGGGTGGAGCAACCTCAAGCTTGAGCAAAATGACCTCTTTGAAGTCAATGGAACCAGCACTACATCTCTTGGAAGAGAAGTATGAATGTTAGAAGCAGGAGGGTCAAGCACATTGTTTTCTAAGGCGAATTGATATACTGCTTTAAAGGAATAAAGCCTACAACTCAGTGTTTTCAAGGATGTAAAAAATCACCTTTGTGCAACACCACCCCTTTGAAGAGAATGGAAGAAGTTCTGAGGCCCTTATCAGAAAATTCTTTAGGTTGGAAGTAAGTCGGTCCAGCAACTTGTGTAACAGTGTGAGTAGAGTGAAGTTTACAAGGAAGACCACCTACCTCTCACGGTTTGAAAGTGTGAGGAACTTGATTTTCGGGCAAAATGGCCTGTGTCCATGAAGGGAAGTATTACTGTATGTCTGTAGGACAACCACAAATGTTACAAGAAAGATGCTCTAGCACTTTGTTCAGCAGCTTCAAGTGATGTAGCATGCAAAAGGTACACTGCCTATCTGTCAGGGTTTGACAGTGTGAGCAATTCCATCTTTGTGCCAATAGACCCTTTCCACTGAATGGAACAGGCAATATGTCTCTTGCAAGCAGGTGTCAGGGTTCCCAGCAGGAGTTGCAAGCACATTGTTTCCCTGTGAGATTTGCATTAGCATGTGAAAGGAGTGCTTGCCAAATGAAAGCCTTTGACAAGGGAGAATCATTCACTCCTTGAAAAATACCCATTTCCGAGGAAATAGATCAACACTTGTAGCTCAGAGCAGGATGCAATGTGTGAGAGGCAGGAATAGTTTGCAACTTGTCTCTTTATGAGAAATGAGTTACCTGTTGAAAGGAATACTGACTACCCCTGAGTCTTTTCTTGAGTGAAGAACACCACCGTTTGGCCAAATAGCTGCATTCATTTGAATGGAATCAGTTGAGGATGCATGAAAACCATTCATTCCAGCAGCAAGAGGGTCTGGAATGTTGTTTATAAGTGAGAATTGTGTGAGCTTTACAAAGGAATGCTACCTCTCTCTCAGGCTTTTACAGTGTGAAGAAGATTATCTTTGTGCAAAATAGCCGTTTCAACGGGACGAAGAAGCACTGTTTCCCCTGTAAGAGAAGCATAAGTGTTACAAGCAAGAGGGTCAAGCACCTTGTTAAGCATGGCGAATTGAGTTACCTGTTTAAGGCAATACTGCCTAACTCTCAGTGTTTTCAGGGGGAGGAACATCAATGTGCTGCTAAATAGCTCCTTTCAAGTGAATGGAGGCATACTATAGGTCTTCTAAGACAATCATTAATGGTAGAAGCAAGAGGGTCTAGCACCCTGTTAAGCATTGTGAATTGAGTTCCCTGTTGAAGGGCATAGTGCCTAACTCTCAGTGTTTTTATGGGTGGAGGAACCTCAAGCTTGAGCAAAATGACCTCTTTCAAGTCAATGGAACCAGCACTTCATCTCTTGGAAGAGAAGTATGAATGTTAGAAGGAGGAGGGTCAAGCACCTTGTTTTCTAAGGCGAATTGATATACTGCTTTAAAGGAATAATGCCTACAACTCAGTGTTTTCATGGGTGAGGAATACCACCTTTCTGAAAAATAACCCAATTAGTCACACTGTTGATGTCATGAGAAAATCATTAACGTTAGAAAGAAAAGGGTCTACCACCTTGTTCAGCATTGTGTACTGAGTTAGCTGGGTAAAGGAATACTGTCTACCTCTTAGCGTTTTCATGGGTGAGGAACACACCTGTTGCAAAATATCCCATGCAATCGAATTTAAGATTCCTGGTAGCTCTTGTAAAAGAGTCATGAATGTTTGAAGCAACGGGGTCTACCAAGTTGTTTAGCATGGTGAATTTACTTAGCTATTTAAAGGAATACGGCCTACTTCTCAGAGTTTTCGGGCTCAGGAACCTCACCTTTGTGCAAAATTGCCTCTGTGAAGTGAATGGAGAAACACTGTAGCTCTTGTAAGAAAACCATTAATGTTACAAGGAAGAGGGACAAGCACCTTCTTCAGCTTTGGGAATTGAGTGAGTTGTTTAATGGAATACCACCTACCTCTCAGCTTTTCCAGGGATGAGGACTACCAGGTGTTTTCAAAATTGCCCCATTCGAGTGAATGGAAGCTGCACTGTAGGCCTTACAAGAGAGACATTACTGTTAACAGGAAGAGGACCTAGCACTCTGTTGAGGATTCTCAACTGAGTTAGCTGTTGAAGGACATACTGATACCTCTCGGTGTTTTTATGTGTGAGAACCTTCAACTTTGTGCAAACTCTCCTGTGTCAAGTGACTGCACCCAGCGCTGCAGGTGTTGTGAGAAAAGTATGAATGTTACAAGCGGGAGGGTGAAGCACCTTGTCTTTGGATGAGACTTGAGTAACTTGCTTCAAGGAATACTGCCTACCACTCAGTGTTTTCAAGGATGTGCAAAATCACCTTTGTGCAACATCACCCCTTTGAACAGAATGGAAGAAGTTCTGAGGCCCTTCTCAGAAAATTCTTTAGGTTGGAAGCAAGTCGGTCCAGCAACTTGCGTAACAGTGTGAGTAGAGTGAAGTTTACAAGGAAGACCACCTACCTCTCACGGTTTGAAAGTGTGAGGAACTTCATTTTGGGGCAAAATGGCCTGTGTCCATGAAGGGAAGTATTACTGTATGTCTGTAGGACAACCACAAATGTTACAAGAAAGATGCTCTAGCACTTTGTTCAGCAGCTTCAAGTGATGTAGCATGCAAAAGGAACACTGCCTATCTGTCAGGGTTTGACAGTGTGAGCAATTCCATCTTTGTGCCAATGGACACTTTCCACTGAATGGAACAGGCACTATGTCTCTTGCAAGCAGATGTCAGGGTTCGCAGCAGGAGTTGCAGGCACATTGTTTCCCTGTGAAAGTTGAATTAGCATGTGAAAGGAGTGCTGGCCAAATGAAAGCCTTTGACAATGGAGAATCATTCACTCCTTGAAAAATACCCACTTCTGAGGAAATAGACCAACACTTGTAGCTCAGAGCAGGATGCAATGTGTGAGAGGCAGGAATAGTTTGCATCTTTGTCTCCCTATGAGAAATGAGTTACCTGTTGAAAGGAATACTGGCTACGCCTGAGGTTTTTCATGTGTGAGGAACACCACGGTTCGGCCAAATAGCTGCTTTCAACTGAATGGAATCAGAACAGTTGAGGATGCATGAAAACCATACATTCCAGCAGCAAGAGGGTCTGGAATGTTGTTTAAAAGTGAGAATTGAGTGAGCTTTACAAAGGAATGCGACCTGTCTCTCAGGCTTTTACAGTGTGAAGAAGATTATCTTTGTGCAAAATAGCCTTTTCAATGGAAGGAAGAAGCACTGTTTCCCCTGTAAGAGAAGCATAAGTGTTACAAGCAAGAGGGTCAAGCACCTTGTTAAGCATGGCGAATTGAGTTACCTGTTTAAGGCAATATTGCCTAACTCTCAGTGTTTTCAGGGGGAGGAACATCAATGTGCTGCTAAATAGCTCCTTTCAAGTGAATGGAGGCATACTGTAGGTCTTCTAAGACAATCATTAATGGTAGAAGCAAGAGGGTCTAGCACCCTGTTAAGCATTGTGAATTGAGTTACCTGTTGAAGGGCATAGTGCCTAATTCTCAGTGTTTTTATGGGTGGAGGAACCTCAAGCTTGAGCAAAAAGACCTCTTTCAAGTCAATGGAACCAGCACTACATCTCTTGGAAGAGAAGTATGAATGTTAGAAGCAGGAGGGTCAAGCACCTTGTTTTCTAAGGCGAATTGATATACTGCTTTAAAGGAATAATGATTACAACTAAGTGTTTTCAAGGATGTGGAAAATCACCTTTGTGCAACATCACCACTCTGAAGAGAATGGAAGAAGTTCTGAGGCCCTTCTCAGAAAATTCTTTAGGTTGGAAGCAAGTGGTTCCAGCAACTTGCGTAACAGTGTGAGTAGAGTGAAGTTTACAAGGAAGACCACCTACCTCTCACGGTTTGAAAGTGTGAGGAACTTGATTTTGGGGCAAAATGGCCTGTGTCCATGAAGGGAAGTATTACTGTATGTCTGTAGGACAACCACAAATGTTACAAGAAAGATGCTCTAGCACTTTGTTCAGCAGCTTCAAGTGATGTAGCATGCAAAAGGTACACTGCCTATCTGTCAGGGTTTGACAGTGTGAGCAATTTCATCTTTGTGCCAATAGACCCTTTCCACTGAATGGAACAGGCACTGTGTCTCTTGCAAGCAGGTGTCAGGGTTCCCAGCAGGAGTTGCAAGCACATTGTTTCCCTGTGAGATTTGCATTAGCATGTGAAAGGAGTGCTTGCCAAATGAAAGCCTTTGACAAGGGAGAATCATTCACTCCTTGAAAAATACCCATTTCCGAGGAAATATATCAACACTTGTAGCTCAGAGCAGGATGCAATGTGTGAGAGGCAGGAATAGTTTGCAACTTGTCTCCCTATGAGAAATGAGTTACCTGTTGAAAGGAATACTGGCTACCCCTGAGGTTTTTCATGTGTGAGGAACACCACCGTTCGGCCAAAATGCTGCATTCAACTGAATGGAACCAGAACAGTTGAGGATGCATGAAAACCATTCATTCCAGCAGCAAGAGGGTCTGTAATGTTGTTTAAAAGTGAGAATTGAGTGAGCTTTACAAAGGAATGCGACCTGTCTCTCAGGCTTTTACAGTGTGAAAAAGATTATCTTTGTGCAAAATAGATATTTCAATGGAAGGAAGAAGCACTGTTTCCCCTGTAAGAGAAGCATAAGTGTTACAAGCAAGAGGGTCAAGCACCTTGTTAAGCATGGCGAATTGAGTTACCTGTTTAAGGCAATACTGCCTAACTCTCAGTGTTTTCAGGGGGAGGAACATCAATGTGCTGCTAAATAGCTCCTTTCAAGTGAATGGAGGCATACTGTAGGTCCTCTAAGACAATCATTAATGGTAGAAGCAAGAGGGTCTAGCACCCTGTTAAGCATTGTGAATTGAGTTCCCTGTTGAAGGGCATAGTGCCTAACTCTCAGTGTTTTTATGGGTGGAGGAACCTCAAGCTTGAGCAAAAAGACCTCATTCAAGTCAATGGAACCAGCACTACATCTCTTGGAAGAGAAGTATGAATGTTAGAAGCAGGAGGGTCAAGCACCTTGTTTTCTAAGGCGAATTGATATACTGCTTTAAAGGAATAATGCCTACAACTCAGTGTTTTCATGGGTGATGAATACGACCTTTGTGCAAAATAACCCCCTTAGACACACTGTTGATGTCGTGAGAAAATCATTAACGTTAGAAAGAAAAGGGTCTACCACCTTGTTCAGCATTGTGAACTGAGTTAGCTGGGTAAAGGAATACTGCCTACCTCTCAGCGTTTTCATGGGTGAGGAACACAACTGTTGCAAAATATTCCATGCAAGCGAATGGAAGATTCCTGGTAGCACTTGTAAGAGAGTCATGAATGTTTGAAGCAACAAGGTCTAGCAAGTTGTATAGCATTCGAATTGACTTAGCTGTTAAAAGGAATACTGCCTTCTTCTCAGAGTTTTCGGGGTCAGGAACCTCACCTTTGTGCAAAATTGCCTCTGTGAAGTGAATGGAGAAACACTGTAGCTCCTGTAAGAAAACCATTAATGTTAGAAGGAAGAGGGTCAAGCACCTTCTTCAGCTTTGGGAATTGAGTGAGTTGTTTAATGGAATACCACCTACCTCTCAGCTTTTTCAGGGATGAGGTCTACCAGGTGTTTTCAAAATTGCCCCATTCGAGTGAATGGAAGCTGCACTGTAGGTCTTATAAGAGAGACATTACTGTTAACAGGAAGAGGGCCTAGCACTCTGTTGAAGATTCTCAACTGTGTTAGCTGTTGAAGGACATACTGATATCTCTCAGTGTTTTTATGTGTGAGAACCTTCAACTTTGTGCAAACTCTCCTGTGTCAAGTGACTGCACCCAGCGCTGCAGGTGTTCTGAGAAAAGTATGATTGTTACAAGCAGGAGGGTGAAGCACCTTGTCTTTGGATGAGACTTGAGTAACTTGCTTCAAGGAATACTGCCTACCACTCAGTGTTTTCAAGGATGTGGAAAATCACCTTTGTGCAACACCACCCCTTTGAAGAGAATGGAAGAAGTTCTGAGGCCCTTCTCAGAAAATTCTTTAGGTTGGAAGCAAGTCGGTCCAGCAACTTGTCTAACAGTGTGAGTAGAGTGAAGTTTACAAGGAAGACCACATACTTCTCACTGTTTGAAAGTGTGAGGAAATTGATTTTGGGGCAAAATGGTCTGTGTCCATGAAGTTAAGTATTACTGTATGTCTGTAGGACAACCACAAATGTTACAAAAAAGATGCTCTAGCACCCTGTTAAGCATTGTGAATTGAGTTACCTGTTGAAGGGCATAGTGCCTAACTCTCAGTGTTTTTATGGGTGGAGCAACCTCAAGCTTGAGCAAAATGACCTCTTTGAAGTCAATGGAACCAGCACTACATCTCTTGGAAGAGAAGTATGAATGTTAGAAGCAGGAGGGTCAAGCACATTGTTTTCTAAGGAGAATTGATATACTGCTTTAAAGGAATAAAGCCTACAACTCAGTGTTTTCAAGGATGTAAAAAATCACCTTTGTGCAACACCACCCCTTTGAAGAGAATGGAAGAAGTTCTGAGGCCCTTATCAGAAAATTCTTTAGGTTGGAAGTAAGTCGGTCCAGCAACTTGTGTAACAGTGTGAGTAGAGTGAAGTTTACAAGGAAGACCACCTACCTCTCACGGTTTGAAAGTGTGAGGAACTTGATTTTCGGGCAAAATGGCCTGTGTCCATGAAGGGAAGTATTACTGCATGTCTTGTAGCACAACCAAAAATGTTACAAGAAAGATGCTCTAGCACTTTGTTCAGCAGCTTCAAGTGATGTAGCATGCAAAAGGTACACTGCCTATCTGTCAGGGTTTGACAGTGTGAGCAATTCCATCTTTGTGCCAATAGACCCTTTCCACTGAATGGAACAGGCACTGTGTCTCTTGCAAGCAGGTGTCAGGGTTCCCAGCAGGAGTTGCAAGCACATTGTTTCCCTGTGAGATTTGCATTAGCATGTGAAAGGAGTGCTTGCCAAATGAAAGCCTTTGACAAGGGAGAATCATTCACTCCTTGAAAAATGCCCACTTGTGAGGAAATAGTCCAACACTTGTAGCTCAGAGCAGGATGCAATGTGTGAGAGGCAGGAATAGTTTGCAACTTGTCTCCTTATGAGAAATGAGTTACCTGTTGAAAGGAATACTGGCTACGCCTGAGGTTTTTCATGTGTGAGGAACACCACAGTTCGACCCAATAGCTGCATTCAACTGAATGGAACCAGAACAGTTGAGGACACATGAAAACCATTCATTCCAGCAGCAAGAGGGTCTGGAATGTTGTTTAAAAGTGAGAATTGAGGGAGCTTTACAAAGGAATGCTACCTGTCTCTCAGGCTTTTACAGTGTGAAAAAGATTATCTTTGTGCAAAGTAGCCGCTTCAATGGAAGGAAGAAGCACTGTTTCCCCTGTAAGAGAAGCATAAGTGTTAAAAGCAAGAGGGTCAAGCACCTTGTTAAGCATGGCGAATTGAGTTACATGTTTAAGGCAATACTGCCTAACTCTCAGTGTTTTCAGGGGGAGGAACATCAATTTGCTGCTAAATAGCTCCTTTCAAGTGAATGGAGGCATACTGTAGGTCTTCTAAGACAATCATTAATGGTAGAAGCAAGTGGGTCTAGCACCCTGTTAAGCATTGTGAATTGAGTTACCTGTTGAAGGGCATAGTGCCTAACTCTCAGTGTTTTTATGGGTGGAGGAACCTCAAGCTTGAGCAAAATGACCTCTTTCAAGTCAATAGAACCAGCACTACATCTCTTGGAAGAGAAGTATGAATGTTAGAAGCAGGAGGGTCAAGCACCTTGTTTTCTAAGGCGAATTGATATACTGCTTTAAAGGAATAATGCCTACAACTCAGTGTTTTCATGGGTGATGAATACGACCTTTGTGCAAAATAACCCCCTTAGACACACTGTTGATGTCGTGAGAAAATCATTAACGTTAGAAAGAAAAGGGTCTACCACCTTGTTCAGCATTGTGAACTGAGTTAGCTGGGTAAAGGAATACTGCCTACCTCTCAGCGTTTTCATGGGTGAGGAACACAACTGTTGCAAAATATTCCATGCAAGCGAATGGAAGATTCCTGGTAGCTCTTGTAAAAGAGTCATGAATGTTTGAAGCACGGGGTCTACCAAGTTGTTTAGCATGGTGAATTTACTTAGCTATTTAAAGGAATACGGCCTACTTCTCAGAGTTTTCGGGCTCAGGAACCTCACCTTTGTGGAAAATTGCCTCTGTGAAGTGAATGGAGAAACACTGTAGCTCTTGTAAGAAAACCATTAATGTTACAAGGAAGAGGGACAAGCACCTTCTTCAGCTTTGGGAATTGAGTGAGTTGTTTAATGGAATACCACCTACCTCTCAGCTTTTTCAGGGATGAGGACTACCAGGTGTTTTCAAAATTGCCCCATTCGAGTGAATGGAAGCTGCACTGTAGGCCTTACAAGAGAGACATTACTGTTAACAGGAAGAGGACCTAGCACTCTGTTGAGGATTCTCAACTGAGTTAGCTGTTGAAGGACATACTGATACCTCTCGGTGTTTTTATGTGTGAGAACCTTCAACTTTGTGCAAACTCTCCTGTGTCAAGTGACTGCACCCAGCGCTGCAGGTGTTGTGAGAAAAGTATGAACGTTACAAGCGGGAGGGTGAAGCACCTTGTCTTTGGATGAGACTTGAGTAACTTGCTTCAAGGAATACTGCCTACCACTCAGTGTTTTCAAGGATGTGCAAAATCACCTTTGTGCAACATCACCCCTTTGAACAGAATGGAAGAAGTTCTGAGGCCCTTCTCAGAAAATTCTTTAGGTTGGAAGCAAGTCGGTCCAGCAACTTGCGTAACAGTGTGAGTAGAGTGAAGTTGACAAGGAAGACCACCTACCTCTCACGGTTTGAAAGTGTGAGGAACTTGATTTTCGGGCAAAATGGCCTGTGTCCATGAAGGGAAGTATTACTGCATGTCTTGTACCACAACCAAAAATGTTACAAGAAAGATGCTCTAGCACTTTGTTCAGCAGCTTCAAGTGATGTAGCATGCAAAAGGTACACTGCCTATCTGTCAGGGTTTGACAGTGTGAGCAATTCCATCTTTGTGCCAATAGACCCTTTCCACTGAATGGAACAGGCACTGTGTCTCTTGCAAGCAGGTGTCAGGGTTCCCAGCAGGAGTTGCAAGCACATTGTTTCCCTGTGAGATTTGCATTAGCATGTGAAAGGAGTGCTTGCCAAATGAAAGCCTTTGACAAGGGAGAATCATTCACTCCTTGAAAAATGCCCACTTGTGAGGAAATAGTCCAACACTTGTAGCTCAGAGCAGGATGCAATGTGTGAGAGGCAGGAATAGTTTGCAACTTGTCTCCTTATGAGAAATGAGTTACCTGTTGAAAGGAATACTGACTACCCCTGAGTCTTTTCATGAGTGAAGAACACCACCGTTTGGCCAAATAGCTGCATTCATTTGAATGGAATCAGAACAGTTGAGGATGCATGAAAACCATTCATTCCAGCAGCAAGAGGGTCTGGAATGTTGTTTATAAGTGAGAATTGTGTGAGCTTTACAAAGGAATGCTACCTCTCTCTCAGGCTTTTACAATGTGAAGAAGATTATCTTTGTGCAAAATAGCCGTTTCAACGGGACGAAGAAGCACTGTTTCCCCTGTAAGAGAAGCATAAGTGTTACAAGCAAGAGGGTCAAGCACCTTGTTAAGCATGGCGAATTGAGTTACCTGTTTAAGGCAATACTGCCTAACTCTCAGTGTTTTCAGGGGGAGGAACATCAATGTGCTGCTAAATAGCTCCTTTCAAGTGAATGGAGGCATACTATAGGTGTTCTAAGACAATCATTAATGGTAGAAGCAAGAGGGTCTAGCACCCTGTTAAGCATTGTGAATTGAGTTCCCTGTTGAAGGGCATAGTGCCTAACTCTCAGTGTTTTTATGGGTGGAGGAACCTCAAGCTTGAGCAAAATGACCTCTTTCAAGTCAATGGAACCAGCACTTCATCTCTTGGAAGAGAAGTATGAATGTTAGAAGGAGGAGGGTCAAGCACCTTGTTTTCTAAGGCGAATTGATATACTGCTTTAAAGGAATAATGCCTACAACTCAGTGTTTTCATGGGTGAGGAATACCACCTTTCTGAAAAATAACCCAATTAGTCACACTGTTGATGTCATGAGAAAATCATTAACGTTAGAAAGAAAAGGTTCTACCACCTTGTTCAGCATTGTGTACTGAGTTAGCTGGGTAAAGGAATACTGTCTACCTCTTAGCGTTTTCATGGGTGAGGAACACACCTGTTGCAAAATATCCCATGCAATCGAATTTAAGATTCCTGGTAGCTCTTGTAAAAGAGTCATGAATGTTTGAAGCAACGGGGTCTACCAAGTTGTTTAGCATGGTGAATTTACTTAGCTATTTAAAGGAATACGGCCTACTTCTCAGAGTTTTCGGGCTCAGGAACCTCACCTTTGTGGAAAATTGCCTCTGTGAAATGAATGGAGAAACACTGTAGCTCTTGTAAGAAAACCATTAATGTTACAAGGAAGAGGGACAAGCACCTTCTTCAGCTTTGGGAATTGAGTGAGTTGTTTAATGGAATACCACCTACCTCTCAGCTTTTTCAGGGATGAGGACTACCAGGTGTTTTCAAAATTGCCCCATTCGAGTGAATGGAAGCTGCACTGTAGGCCTTACAAGAGAGACATTACTGTTAACAGGAAGAGGACCTAGCACTCTGTTGAGGATTCTCAACTGAGTTAGCTGTTGAAGGACATACTGATACCTCTCGGTGTTTTTATGTGTGAGAACCTTCAACTTTGTGCAAACTCTCCTGTGTCAAGTGACTGCACCCAGCGCTGCAGGTGTTGTGAGAAAAGTATGAATGTTACAAGCGGGAGGGTGAAGCACCTTGTCTTTGGATGAGACTTGAGTAACTTGCTTCAAGGAATACTGCCTACCACTCAGTGTTTTCAAGGATGTGCAAAATCACCTTTGTGCAACATCACCCCTTTGAACAGAATGGAAGAAGTTCTGAGGCCCTTCTCAGAAAATTCTTTAGGTTGGAAGCAAGTCGGTCCAGGAACTTGCGTAACAGTGTGAGTAGAGTGAAGTTTACAAGGAAGACCACCTACCTCTCACGGTTTGAAAGTGTGAGGAACTTGATTTTGGGGCAAAATGGCCTGTGTCCATGAAGGGAAGGATTACTGGATGTCTGTAGGACAACCACAAATGTTACAAGAAAGATGCTCTAGCACTTTGTTCAGCAGCTTCAAGTGATGTAGCATGCAAAAGGAACACTGCCTATCTGTCAGGGTTTGACAGTGTGAGCAATTCCATCTTTGTGCCAATGGACCCTTTCCACTGAATGGAACAGGCACTATGTCTCTTGCAAGCAGATGTCAGGGTTCGCAGCAGGAGTTGCAGGCACATTGTTTCCCTGTGAAAGTTGAATTAGCATGTGAAAGGAGTGCTGGCCAAATGAAAGCCTTTGACAATGGAGAATCATTCACTCCTTGAAAAATACCCACTTCTGAGGAAATAGACCAACACTTGTAGCTCAGAGCAGGATGCAATGTGTGAGAGGCAGGAATAGTTTGCAACTTTGTCTCCCTATGAGAAATGAGTTACCTGTTGAAAGGAATACTGGCTACGCCTGAGGTTTTTCATGTGTGAGGAACACCACGGTTCGGCCAAATAGCTGCTTTCAACTGAATGGAATCAGAACAGTTGAGGATGCATGAAAACCATACATTCCAGCAGCAAGAGGGTCTGGAATGTTGTTTAAAAGTGAGAATTGAGTGAGCTTTACAAAGGAATGCGACCTGTCTCTCAGGCTTTTACAGTGTGAAGAAGATTATCTTTGTGCAAAATAGCCTTTTCAATGGAAGGAAGAAGCACTGTTTCCCCTGTAAGAGAAGCATAAGTGTTACAAGCAAGAGGGTCAAGCACCTTGTTAAGCATGGCGAATTGAGTTACCTGTTTAAGGCAATATTGCCTAACTCTCAGTGTTTTCAGGGGGAGCAACATCAATGTGCTGCTAAATAGCTCCTTTCAAGTGAATGGAGGCATACTGTAGGTCTTCTAAGACAATCATTAATGGTAGAAGCAAGAGGGTCTAGCACCCTGTTAAGCATTGTGAATTGAGTTACCTGTTGAAGGGCATAGTGCCTAATTCTCAGTGTTTTTATGGGTGGAGGAACCTCAAGCTTGAGCAAAAAGACCTCTTTCAAGTCAATGGAACCAGCACTACATCTCTTGGAAGAGAAGTATGAATGTTAGAACCAGGAGGGTCAAGCACCTTGTTTTCTAAGGCGAATTGATATACTGCTTTAAAGGAATAATGATTACAACTAAGTGTTTTCAAGGATGTGGAAAATCACCTTTGTGCAACATCACCACTCTGAAGAGAATGGAAGAAGTTCTGAGGCCCTTCTCAGAAAATTCTTTAGGTTGGAAGCAAGTGGTTCCAGCAACTTGCGTAACAGTGTGAGTAGAGTGAAGTTTACAAGGAAGACCACCTACCTCTCACGGTTTGAAAGTGTGAGGAACTTGATTTTGGGGCAAAATGGCCTGTGTCCATGAAGGGAAGTATTACTGTATGTCTGTAGGACAACCACAAATGTTACAAGAAAGATGCTCTAGCACTTTGTTCAGCAGCTTCAAGTGATGTAGCATGCAAAAGGTACACTGCCTATCTGTCAGGGTTTGACAGTGTGAGCAATTCCGTCTTTGTGCCAATAGACCCTTTCCACTGAATGGAACAGGCACTGTGTCTCTTGCAAGCAGGTGTCAGGGTTCCCAGCAGGAGTTGCAAGCACATTGTTTCCCTGTGAGATTTGCATTAGCATGTGAAAGGAGTGCTTGCCAAATGAAAGCCTTTGACAAGGGAGAATCATTCACTCCTTGAAAAATACCCATTTCCGAGGAAATAGATCAACACTTGTAGCTCAGAGCAGGATGCAATGTGTGAGAGGCAGGAATAGTTTGCAACTTGTCTCCCTATGAGAAATGAGTTACCTGTTGAAAGGAATACTGGCTACCCCTGAGGTTTTTCATGTGTGAGGAACACCACCGTTCGGCCAAAATGCTGCATTCAACTGAATGGAACCAGAACAGTTGAGGATGCATGAAAACCATTCATTCCAGCAGCAAGAGGGTCTGTAATGTTGTTTAAAAGTGAGAATTGAGTGAGCTTTACAAAGGAATGCGACCTGTCTCTCAGGCTTTTACAGTGTGAAAAAGATTATCTTTGTGCAAAATAGATATTTCAATGGAAGGAAGAAGCACTGTTTCCCCTGTAAGAGAAGCATAAGTGTTACAAGCAAGAGGGTCAAGCACCTTGTTAAGCATGGCGAATTGAGTTACCTGTTTAAGGCAATACTGCCTAACTCTCAGTGTTTTCAGGGGGAGGAACATCAATGTGCTGCTAAATAGCTCCTTTAAAGTGAATGGAGGCATACTGTAGGTCCTCTAAGACAATCATTAATGGTAGAAGCAAGAGGGTCTAGCACCCTGTTAAGCATTGTGAATTGAGTTCCCTGTTGAAGGGCATAGTGCCTAACTCTCAGTGTTTTTATGGGTGGAGGAACCTCAAGCTTGAGCAAAAAGACCTCTTTCAAGTCAATGGAACCAGCACTACATCTCTTGGAAGAGAAGTATGAATGTTAGAACCAGGAGGGTCAAGCACCTTGTTTTCTAAGGCGAATTGATATACTGCTTTAAAGGAATAATGATTACAACTAAGTGTTTTCAAGGATGTGGAAAATCACCTTTGTGCAACATCACCACTCTGAAGAGAATGGAAGAAGTTCTGAGGCCCTTCTCAGAAAATTCTTTAGGTTGGAAGCAAGTCGGTCCAGCAACTTGTGTAACAGTGTGAGTAGAGTGAAGTTTACAAGGAAGACCACCTACCTCTCACGGTTTGAAAGTGTGAGGAACTTGATTTTCGGGCAAAATGGCCTGTGTCCATGAAGGGAAGTATTACTGCATGTCTTGTAGCACAACCAAAAATGTTACAAGAAAGATGCTCTAGCACTTTGTTCAGCAGCTTCAAGTGATGTAGCATGCAAAAGGTACACTGCCTATCTGTCAGGGTTTGACAGTGTGAGCAATTCCATCTTTGTGCCAATAGACCCTTTCCACTGAATGGAACAGGCACTGTGTCTCTTGCAAGCAGGTGTCAGGGTTCCCAGCAGGAGTTGCAAGCACATTGTTTCCCTGTGAGATTTGCATTAGCATGTGAAAGGAGTGCTTGCCAAATGAAAGCCTTTGACAAGGGAGAATCATTCACTCCTTGAAAAATGCCCACTTGTGAGGAAATAGTCCAACACTTGTAGCTCAGAGCAGGATGCAATGTGTGAGAGGCAGGAATAGTTTGCAACTTGTCTCCTTATGAGAAATGAGTTACCTGTTGAAAGGAATACTGGCTACCCCTGAGGTTTTTCATGTGTGAGGAACACCACGGTTCGGCCCAATAGCTGCATTCAACTGAATGGAACCAGAACAGTTGAGGACGCATGAAAACCATTCATTCCAGCAGCAAGAGGGTCTGGAATGTTGTTTAAAAGTGAGAATTGAGGGAGCTTTACAAAGGAATGCTACCTGTCTCTCAGGCTTTTACAGTGTGAAAAAGATTATCTTTGTGCAAAGTAGCCGTTTCAATGGAAGGAAGAAGCACTGTTTCCCCTGTAAGAGAAGCATAAGTGTTACAAGCAAGAGGGTCAAGCACCTTGTTAAGCATGGCGAATTGAGTTATATGTTTAAGGCAATACTGCCTAACTCTCAGTGTTTTCAGGGGGAGGAACATCAATGTGCTGCTAAATAGCTCCTTTCAAGTGAATGGAGGCATACTGTAGGTCTTCTAAGACAATCATTAATGGTAGAAGCAAGTGGGTCTAGCACCCTGTTAAGCATTGTGAATTGAGTTACCTGTTGAAGGGCATAGTGCCTAACTCTCAGTGTTTTTATGGGTGGAGGAACCTCAAGCTTGAGCAAAATGACCTCTTTCAAGTCAATAGAACCAGCACTACATCTCTTGGAAGAGAAGTATGAATGTTAGAAGCAGGAGGGTCAAGCACCTTGTTTTCTAAGGCGAATTGATATACTGCTTTAAAGGAATAATGCCTACAACTCAGTGTTTTCATGGGTGATGAATACGACCTTTGTGCAAAATAACCCCCTTAGACACACTGTTGATGTCGTGAGAAAATCATTAACGTTAGAAAGAAAAGGGTCTACCACCTTGTTCAGCATTGTGAACTGAGTTAGCTGGGTAAAGGAATACTGCCTACCTCTCAGCGTTTTCATGGGTGAGGAACACAACTGTTGCAAAATATTCCATGCAAGCGAATGGAAGATTCCTGGTAGCACTTGTAAGAGAGTCATGAATGTTTGAAGCAACAAGGTCTAGCAAGTTGTATAGCATTCGAATTGACTTAGCTGTTAAAAGGAATACTGCCTTCTTCTCAGAGTTTTCGGGGTCAGGAACCTCACCTTTGTGCAAAATTGCCTCTGTGAAGTGAATGGAGAAACACTGTAGCTCCTGTAAGAAAACCATTAATGTTAGAAGGAAGAGGGTCAAGCACCTTCTTCAGCTTTGGGAATTGAGTGAGTTGTTTAATGGAATACCACCTACCTCTCAGCTTTTTCAGGGATGAGGTCTACCAGGTGTTTTCAAAATTGCCCCATTCGAGTGAATGGAAGCTGCACTGTAGGTCTTATAAGAGAGACATTACTGTTAACAGGAAGAGGTCCTAGCACTCTGTTGAAGATTCTCAACTGTGTTAGCTGTTGAAGGACATACTGATATCTCTCAGTGTTTTTATGTGTGAGAACCTTCAACTTTGTGCAAACTCTCCTGTGTCAAGTGACTGCACCCAGCGCTGCAGGTGTTCTGAGAAAAGTATGATTGTTACAAGCAGGAGGGTGAAGCACCTTGTCTTTGGATGAGACTTGAGTAACTTGCTTCAAGGAATACTGCCTACCACTCAGTGTTTTCAAGGATGTGGAAAATCACCTTTGTGCAACACCACCCCTTTGAAGAGAATGGAAGAAGTTCTGAGGCCCTTCTCAGAAAATTCTTTAGGTTGGAAGCAAGTCGGTCCAGCAACTTGTCTAACAGTGTGAGTAGAGTGAAGTTTACAAGGAAGACCACATACTTCTCACTGTTTGAAAGTGTGAGGAAATTGATTTTGGGGCAAAATGGTCTGTGTCCATGAAGTTAAGTATTACTGTATGTCTGTAGGACAACCACAAATGTTACAAAAAAGATGCTCTAGCACCCTGTTAAGCATTGTGAATTGAGTTACCTGTTGAAGGGCATAGTGCCTAACTCTCAGTGTTTTTATGGGTGGAGCAACCTCAAGCTTGAGCAAAATGACCTCTTTGAAGTCAATGGAACCAGCACTACATCTCTTGGAAGAGAAGTATGAATGTTAGAAGCAGGAGGGTCAAGCACATTGTTTTCTAAGGCGAATTGATATACTGCTTTAAAGGAATAAAGCCTACAACTCAGTGTTTTCAAGGATGTAAAAAATCACCTTTGTGCAACACCACCCCTTTGAAGAGAATGGAAGAAGTTCTGAGGCCCTTATCAGAAAATTCTTTAGGTTGGAAGTAAGTCGGTCCAGCAACTTGTGTAACAGTGTGAGTAGAGTGAAGTTTACAAGGAAGACCACCTACCTCTCACGGTTTGAAAGTGTGAGGAACTTGATTTTCGGGCAAAATGGCCTGTGTCCATGAAGGGAAGTATTACTGCATGTCTTGTAGCACAACCAAAAATGTTACAAGAAAGATGCTCTAGCACTTTGTTCAGCAGCTTCAAGTGATGTAGCATGCAAAAGGTACACTGCCTATCTGTCAGGGTTTGACAGTGTGAGCAATTCCATCTTTGTGCCAATAGACCCTTTCCACTGAATGGAACAGGCACTGTGTCTCTTGCAAGCAGGTGTCAGGGTTCCCAGCAGGAGTTGCAAGCACATTGTTTCCCTGTGAGATTTGCATTAGCATGTGAAAGGAGTGCTTGCCAAATGAAAGCCTTTGACAAGGGAGAATCATTCACTCCTTGAAAAATGCCCACTTGTGAGGAAATAGTCCAACACTTGTAGCTCAGAGCAGGATGCAATGTGTGAGAGGCAGGAATAGTTTGCAACTTGTCTCCTTATGAGAAATGAGTTACCTGTTGAAAGGAATACTGGCTACGCCTGAGGTTTTTCATGTGTGAGGAACACCACAGTTCGACCCAATAGCTGCATTCAACTGAATGGAACCAGAACAGTTGAGGACGCATGAAAACCATTCATTCCAGCAGCAAGAGGGTCTGGAATGTTGTTTAAAAGTGAGAATTGAGGGAGCTTTACAAAGGAATGCTACCTCTCTCTCAGGCTTTTACAGTGTGAAGAAGATTATCTTTGTGTAAAATAGCCGTTTCAACGGGACGAAGAAGCACTGTTTCCCCTGTAAGAGAAGCATAAGTGTTACAAGCAAGAGGATCAAGCACCTTGTTAAGCATGGCGAATTGAGTTACCTGTTTAAGGCAATACTGCCTAACTCTCAGTGTTTTCAGGGGGAGGAACATCAATGTGCTGCTAAATAGCTCCTTTCAAGTGAATGGAGGCATACTGTAGGTCTTCTAAGACAATCATTAATGGTAGAAGCAAGAGGGTCTAGCACCCTGTTAAGCATTGTGAATTGAGTTCCCTGTTGAAGGGCATAGTGCCTAACTCTCAGTGTTTTTATGGGTGGAGGAACCTCAAGCTTGAGCAAAGTGACCTCTTTCAAGTCAATGGAACCAGCACTACATCTCTTGGAAGAGAAGTATGAATGTTAGAAGCAGGAGGGTCAAGCACCTTGTTTTCTAAGGCGAATTGATATACTGCTTTAAAGGAATAATGCCTACAACTCAGTGTTTTCATGGGTGAGGAATACCACCTTTCTGAAAAATAACCCAATTAGTCACACTGTTGATGTCATGAGAAAATCATTAACGTTAGAAAGAAAAGGGTCTACCACCTTGTTCAGCATTGTGTACTGAGTTAGCTGGGTAAAGGAATACTGTCTACCTCTTAGCGTTTTCATGGGTGAGGAACACACCTGTTGCAAAATATCCCATGCAATCGAATTTAAGATTCCTGGTAGCTCTTGTAAAAGAGTCATGAATGTTTGAAGCAACGGGGTCTACCAAGTTGTTTAGCATTGTGAATTTACTTAGCTATTTAAAGGAATACGGCCTACTTCTCAGAGTTTTCGGGCTCAGGAACCTCACCTTTGTGCAAAATTGCCTCTGTGAAGTGAATGGAGAAACACTGTAGCTCTTGTAAGAAAACCATTAATGTTACAAGGAAGAGGGACAAGCACCTTCTTCAGCTTTGGGAATTGAGTGAGTTGTTTAATGGAATACCACCTACCTCTCAGCTTTTTCAGGGATGAGGACTACCAGGTGTTTTCAAAATTGCCCCATTCGAGTGAATGGAAGCTGCACTGTAGGCCTTACAAGAGAGACATTACTGTTAACAGGAAGAGGACCTAGCACTCTGTTGAGGATTCTCAACTGAGTTAGCTGTTGAAGGACATACTGATACCTCTCGGTGTTTTTATGTGTGAGAACCTTCAACTTTGTGCAAACTCTCCTGTGTCAAGTTACTGCACCCAGCGCTGCAGGTGTTGTGAGAAAAGTATGAATGTTACAAGCGGGAGGGTGAAGCACCTTGTCTTTGGATGAGACTTGAGTAACTTGCTTCAAGGAATACTGCCTACCACTCAGTGTTTTCAAGGATGTGCAAAATCACCTTTGTGCAACATCACCCCTTTGAACAGAATGGAAGAAGTTCTGAGGCCCTTCTCAGAAAATTCTTTAGGTTGGAAGCAAGTCGGTCCAGCAATTTGCGTAACAGTGTGAGTAGAGTGAAGTTTACAAGGAAGACCACCTACCTCTCACGGTTTGAAAGTGTGAGGAACTTGATTTTGGGGCAAAATGGCCTGTGTCCATGAAGGGAAGTATTACTGTATGTCTGTAGGACAACCACAAATGTTACAAGAAAGATGCTCTAGCACTTTGTTCAGCAGCTTCAAGTGATGTAGCATGCAAAAGGAACACTGCCTATCTGTCAGGGTTTGACAGTGTGAGCAATTCCATCTTTGTGCCAATGGACCCTTTCCACTGAATGGAACAGGCACTATGTCTCTTGCAAGCAGATGTCAGGGTTCGCAGCAGGAGTTGCAGGCACATTGTTTCCCTGTGAAAGTTGAATTAGCATGTGAAAAGAGTGCTGGCCAAATGAAAGCCTTTGACAATGGAGAATCATTCACTCCTTGAAAAATACCCACTTCTGAGGAAATAGACCAACACTTGTAGCTCAGAGCAGGATGCAATGTGTGAGAGGCAGGAATAGTTTGCAACTTTGTCTCCCTATGAGAAATGAGTTACCTGTTGAAAGGAATAGTGGCTACGCCTGAGGTTTTTCATGTGTGAGGAACACCACGGTTCGGCCAAATAGCTGCTTTCAACTGAATGGAATCAGAACAGTTGAGGATGCATGAAAACCATACATTCCAGAAGCAAGTGGGTCTGGAATGTTGTTTAAAAGTGAGAATTGAGTGAGCTTTACAAAGGAATGCGACCTGTCTCTCAGGCTTTTACAGTGTGAAGAAGATTATCTTTGTGCAAAATAGCCTTTTCAATGGAAGGAAGAAGCACTGTTTCCCCTGTAAGAGAAGCATAAGTGTTACAAGCAAGAGGGTCAAGCACCTTGTTAAGCATGGCGAATTGAGTTACCTGTTTAAGGCAATATTGCCTAACTCTCAGTGTTTTCAGGGGGAGGAACATCAATGTGCTGCTAAATAGCTCCTTTCAAGTGAATGGAGGCATACTGTAGGTCTTCTAAGACAATCATTAATGGTAGAAGCAAGAGGGTCTAGCACCCTGTTAAGCATTGTGAATTGAGTTACCTGTTGAAGGGCATAGTGCCTAATTCTCAGTGTTTTTATGGGTGGAGGAACCTCAAGCTTGAGCAAAAAGACCTCATTCAAGTCAATGGAACCAGCACTACATCTCTTGGAAGAGAAGTATGAATGTTAGAACCAGGAGGGTCAAGCACCTTGTTTTCTAAGGCGAATTGATATACTGCTTTAAAGGAATAATGATTACAACTAAGTATTTTCAAGGATGTGGAAAATCACCTTTGTGCAACATCACCACTCTGAAGAGAATGGAAGAAGTTCTGAGGCCCTTCTCAGAAAATTCTTTAGGTTGGAAGCAAGTGGTTCCAGCAACTTGCGTAACAGTGTGAGTAGAGTGAAGTTTACAAGGAAGACCACCTACCTCTCACGGTTTGAAAGTGTGAGGAACTTGATTTTGGGGCAAAATGGCCTGTGTCCATGAAGGGAAGTATTACTGTATGTCTGTAGGACAACCACAAATGTTACAAGAAAGATGCTCTAGCACTTTGTTCAGCAGCTTCAAGTGATGTAGCATGCAAAAGGTACACTGCCTATCTGTCAGGGTTTGACAGTGTGAGCAATTCCATCTTTGTGCCAATAGACCCTTTCCACTGAATGGAACAGGCAATATGTCTCTTGCAAGCAGGTGTCAGGGTTCCCAGCAGGAGTTGCAAGCACATTGTTTCCCTGTGAGATTTGCATTAGCATGTGAAAGGAGTGCTTGCCAAATGAAAGCCTTTGACAAGGGAGAATCATTCACTCCTTGAAAAATACCCATTTCCGAGGAAATAGATCAACACTTGTAGCTCAGAGCAGGATGCAATGTGTGAGAGGCAGGAATAGTTTGCAACTTGTCTCTTTATGAGAAATGAGTTACCTGTTGAAAGGAATACTGGCTACCCCTGAGGTTTTTCATGTGTGAGGAACACCACCGTTCGGCCAAATAGCTGCATTCAACTGAATGGAACAAGAACAGTTGAGGATGCATGAAAACCATTCATTCCAGCAGCAAGAGGGTCTGTAATGTTGTTTAAAAGTGAGAATTGAGTGAGCTTTACAAAGGAATGCGACCGGTCTCTCAGGCTTTTACAGTGTGAAAAAGATTATCTTTGTGCAAAATAGATATTTCAATGGAAGGAAGAAGCACTGTTTCCCCTGTAAGAGAAGCATAAGTGTTACAAGCAAGAGGGTCAAGCACCTTGTTAAGCATGGCGAATTGAGTTACCTGTTTAAGGCAATACTGCCTAACTCTCAGTGTTTTCAGGGGGAGGAACATCAATGTGCTGCTAAATAGCTCCTTTCAAGTGAATGGAGGCATACTGTAGGTCCTCTAAGACAATCATTAATGGTAGAAGCAAGAGGGTCTAGCACCCTGTTAAGCATTGTGAATTGAGTTCCCTGTTGAAGGGCATAGTGCCTAACTCTCAGTGTTTTTATGGGTGGAGGAACCTCAAGCTTGAGCAAAATGACCTCTTTCAAGTCAATGGAACCAGCACTACATCTCTTGGAAGAGAAGTATGAATGTTAGAAGCAGGAGGGTCAAGCACCTTGTTTTCTAAGGCGAATTGATATACTGCTTTAAAGGAATAATGCCTACAACTCAGTGTTTTCATGGGTGAGGAATACGACCTTTGTGCAAAATAACCCCCTTAGACACACTGTTGATGTCGTGAGAAAATCATTAATGTTAGAAAGAAAAGGGTCTACCACCTTGTTCAGCATTGTGTACTGAGTTAGCTGGGTAAAGGAATACTGTCTACCTCTTAGCGTTTTCATGGGTGAGGAACACACTTGTTGCAAAATATCCCATGCAATCGAATTTAAGATTCCTGGTAGCTCTTGTAAAAGAGTCATGAATGTTTGAAGCAACGGGGTCTACCAAGTTGTTTAGCATGGTGACTTTACTTAGCTATTTAAAGGAATACGGCCTACTTCTCAGAGTTTTCGGGCTCAGGAACCTCACCTTTGTGCAAAATTGCCTCTGTGAAGTGAATGGAGAAACACTGTAGCTCTTGTAAGAAAACCATTAATGTTACAAGGAAGAGGGACAAGCACCTTCTTCAGCTTTGGGAATTGAGTGAGTTGTTTAATGGAATACCACCTACCTCTCAGCTTTTTCAGGGATGAGGACTACCAGGTGTTTTCAAAATTGCCCCATTCGAGTGAATGGAAGCTGCACTGTAGGCCTTACAAGAGAGACATTACTGTTAACAGGAAGAGGACCTAGCACTCTGTTGAGGATTCTCAACTGAGTTAGCTGTTGAAGGACATACTGATACCTCTCGGTGTTTTTATGTGTGAGAACCTTCAACTTTGTGCAAACTCTCCTGTGTCAAGTGACTGCACCCAGCGCTGCAGGTGTTGTGAGAAAAGTATGAATGTTACAAGCGGGAGGGTGAAGCACCTTGTCTTTGGATGAGACTTGAGTAACTTGCTTCAAGGAATACTGCCTACCACTCAGTGTTTTCAAGGATGTGCAAAATCACCTTTGTGCAACATCACCCCTTTGAACAGAATGGAAGAAGTTCTGAGGCCCTTCTCAGAAAATTCTTTAGGTTGGAAGCAAGTCGGTCCAGCAACTTGCGTAACAGTGTGAGTAGAGTGAAGTTTACAAGGAAGACCACCTACCTCTCACGGTTTGAAAGTGTGAGGAACTTGATTTTGGGGCAAAATGGCCTGTGTCCATGAAGGGAAGTATTACTGTATGTCTGTAGGACAACCACAAATGTTACAAGAAAGATGCTCTAGCACTTTGTTCAGCAGCTTCAAGTGATGTAGCATGCAAAAGGAACACTGCCTATCTGTCAGGGTTTGACAGTGTGAGCAATTCCATCTTTGTGCCAATGGACCCTTTCCACTGAATGGAACAGGCACTATGTCTCTTGCAAGCAGATGTCAGGGTTCGCAGCAGGAGTTGCAGGCACATTGTTTCCCTGTGAAAGTTGAATTAGCATGTGAAAGGAGTGCTGGCCAAATGAAAGCCTTTGACAATGGAGAATCATTCACTCCTTGAAAAATGCCCACTTGTGAGCAAATAGACCAACACTTGTAGCTCAGAGCAGGATGCAATGTGTGAGAGGGAGGAATAGTTTGCAACTTGTCTCCTTATGAAAAATGAGTTACCTGTTGAAAGGAATACTGACTACCCCTGAGTCTTTTCATGAGTGAAGAACACCACCGTTTGGCCAAATAGCTGCATTCAACTGAATGGAATCAGAACAGTTGAGGATGCATGAAAACCATTCATTCCAGCAGCAAGAGGGTCTGGAATGTTGTTTATAAGTGAGAATTGAGGGTGCTTTACAAAGGAATGCTACCTGTCTCTCAGGCTTTTACAGTGTGAAAAAGATTATCTTTGTGCAAAGTAGCCGTTTCAATGGAAGGAAGAAGCACTGTTTCCCCTGTAAGAGAAGCATAAGTGTTACAAGCAAGAGGGTCAAGCACCTTGTTAAGCATGGCGAATTGAGTTATATGTTTAAGGCAATACTGCCTAACTCTCACTGTTTTCAGGGGGAGGAACATCAATGTGCTGCTAAATAGCTCCTTTCAAATGAATGGAGGCATACTGTAGGTCTTCTAAGACAATCATTAATGGTAGAAGCAAGAGGGTCTAGCACCCTGTTAAGCATTGTGAATTGAGTTACCTGTTGAAGGGCATAGTGCCTAACTCTCAGTGTTTTTATGGGTGGAGGAACCTCAAGCTTGAGCAAAATGACCTCTTTCAAGTCAATGGAACCAGCACTACATCTCTTGGAAGAGAAGTATGAATGTTAGAAGCAGGAGGGTCAAGCACCTTGTTTTCTAAGGCGAATTGATATACTGCTTTAAAGGAATAATGCCTACAACTCAGTGTTTTCATGGGTGAGGAATACCACCTTTCTGCAAAATAACCCAATTAGACACACTGTTGATGTCATGAGAAAATCATTAACGTTAGAAAGAAAAGGGTCTACCACCTTGTTCAGCATTGTGTACTGAGTTAGGTGGGTAAAGGAATACTGTCTACCTCTTAGCGTTTTCATGGGTGAGGAACACACCTGTTGCAAAATATCCCATGCAATCGAATTTAAGATTCCTGGTAGCTCTTGTAAAAGAGTCATGAATGTTTGAAGCAACGGGGTCTACCAAGTTGTTTAGCATTGTGAATTTACTTAGCTATTTAAAGGAATACGGCCTACTTGTCAGAGTTTTCGGGCTCAGGAACCTCACCTTTGTGCAAAATTGCCTCTGTGAAGTGAATGGAGAAACACTGTAGCTCTTGTAAGAAAACCATTAATGTTACAAGGAAGAGGGACAAGCACCTTCTTCAGCTTTGGGAATTGAGTGAGTTGTTTAATGGAATACCACCTACCTCTCAGCTTTTTCAGGGATGAGGACTACCAGGTGTTTTCAAAATTGCCCCATTCGAGTGAATGGAAGCTGCACTGTAGGCCTTACAAGAGAGACATTACTGTTAACAGGAAGAGGACCTAGCACTCTGTTGAGGATTCTCAACTGAGTTAGCTGTTGAAGGACATACTGATACCTCTCGGTGTTTTTATGTGTGAGAACCTTCAACTTTGTGCAAACTCTCCTGTGTCAAGTGACTGCACCCAGCGCTGCAGGTGTTGTGAGAAAAGTATGAATGTTACAAGCGGGAGGGTGAAGCACCTTGTCTTTGGATGAGACTTGAGTAACTTGCTTCAAGGAATACTGCCTACCACTCAGCGTTTTCAAGGATGTGCAAAATCACCTTTGTGCAACATCACCCCTTTGAACAGAATGGAAGAAGTTCTGAGGCCCTTCTCAGAAAATTCTTTAGGTTGGAAGCAAGTCGGTCCAGCAACTTGCGTAACAGTGTGAGTAGAGTGAAGTTTACAAGGAAGACCACCTACCTCTCACGGTTTGAAAGTGTGAGGAACTTCATTTTGGGGCAAAATGGCCTGTGTCCATGAAGGGAAGTATTACTGTATGTCTGTAGGACAACCACAAATGTTACAAGAAAGATGCTCTAGCACTTTGTTCAGCAGCTTCAAGTGATGTAGCATGCAAAAGGAACACTGCCTATCTGTCAGGGTTTGACAGTGTGAGCAATTCCATCTTTGTGCCAATGGACCCTTTCCACTGAATGGAACAGGCACTATGTCTCTTGCAAGCAGATGTCAGGGTTCGCAGCAGGAGTTGCAGGCACATTGTTTCCCTGTGAAAGTTGAATTAGCATGTGAAAGGAGTGCTGGCCAAATGAAAGCCTTTGACAATGGAGAATCATTCACTCCTTGAAAAATGCCCACTTGTGAGCAAATAGACCAACACTTGTAGCTCAGAGCAGGATGCAATGTGTGAGAGGGAGGAATAGTTTGCAACTTGTCTCCTTATGAAAAATGAGTTACCTGTTGAAAGGAATACTGACTACCCCTGAGTCTTTTCATGAGTGAAGAACACCACCGTTTGGCCAAATAGCTGCATTCAACTGAATGGAATCAGAACAGTTGAGGATGCATGAAAACCATTCATTCCAGCAGCAAGAGGGTCTGGAATGTTGTTTATAAGTGAGAATTGAGGGTGCTTTACAAAGGAATGCTACCTGTCTCTCAGGCTTTTACAGTGTGAAAAAGATTATCTTTGTGCAAAGTAGCCGTTTCAATGGAAGGAAGAAGCACTGTTTCCCCTGTAAGAGAAGCATAAGTGTTACAAGCAAGAGGGTCAAGCACCTTGTTAAGCATGGCGAATTGAGTTATATGTTTAAGGCAATACTGCCTAACTCTCACTGTTTTCAGGGGGAGGAACATCAATGTGCTGCTAAATAGCTCCCTTCAAATGAATGGAGGCATACTGTAGGTCTTCTAAGACAATCATTAATGGTAGAAGCAAGAGGGTCTAGCACCCTGTTAAGCATTGTGAATTGAGTTACCTGTTGAAGGGCATAGTGCCTAACTCTCAGTGTTTTTATGGGTGGAGGAACCTCAAGCTTGAGCAAAATGACCTCTTTCAAGTCAATGGAACCAGCACTACATCTCTTGGAAGAGAAGTATGAATGTTAGAAGCAGGAGGGTCAAGCACCTTGTTTTCTAAGGCGAATTGATATACTGCTTTAAAGGAATAATGCCTACAACTCAGTGTTTTCATGGGTGAGGAATACCACCTTTCTGTAAAATAACCCAATTAGACACACTGTTGATGTCATGAGAAAATCATTAACGTTAGAAAGAAAAGGGTCTACCACCTTGTTCAGCATTGTGTACTGAGTTAGCTGGGTAAAGGAATACTGTCTACCTCTTAGCGTTTTCATGGGTGAGGAACACACCTGTTGCAAAATATCCCATGCAATCGAATTTAAGATTCCTGGTAGCTCTTGTAAAAGAGTCATGAATGTTTGAAGCAACGGGGTCTACCAAGTTGTTTAGCATTGTGAATTTACTTAGCTATTTAAAGGAATACGGCCTACTTCTCAGAGTTTTCGGGCTCAGGAACCTCACCTTTGTGCAAAATTGCCTCTGTGAAGTGAATGGAGAAACACTGTAGCTCTTGTAAGAAAACCATTAATGTTACAAGGAAGAGGGACAAGCACCTTCTTCAGCTTTGGGAATTGAGTGAGTTGTTTAATGGAATACCACCTACCTCTCAGCTTTTTCAGGGATGAGGACTACCAGGTGTTTTCAAAATTGCCCCATTCGAGTGAATGGAAGCTGCACTGTAGGCCTTACAAGAGAGACATTACTGTTAACAGGAAGAGGACCTAGCACTCTGTTGAGGATTCTCAACTGAGTTAGCTGTTGAAGGACATACTGATACCTCTCGGTGTTTTTATGTGTGAGAACCTTCAACTTTGTGCAAACTCTCCTGTGTCAAGTGACTGCACCCAGCGCTGCAGGTGTTGTGAGAAAAGTATGAATGTTACAAGCGGGAGGGTGAAGCACCTTGTCTTTGGATGAGACTTGAGTAACTTGCTTCAAGGAATACTGCCTACCACTCAGTGTTTTCAAGGATGTGCAAAATCACCTTTGTGCAACATCACCCCTTTGAACAGAATGGAAGAAGTTCTGAGGCCCTTCTCAGAAAATTCTTTAGGTTGGAAGCAAGTCGGTCCAGCAACTTGCGTAACAGTGTGAGTAGAGTAAAGTTTACAAGGAAGACCACCTACCTCTCACGGTTTGAAAGTGTGAGGAACTTGATTTTGGGGCAAAATGGCCTGTGTCCATGAAGGGAAGTATTACTGTATGTCTGTAGGACAACCACAAATGTTACAAGAAAGATGCTCTAGCACTTTGTTCAGCAGCTTCAAGTGATGTAGCATGCAAAAGGTACACTGCCTATCTGTCAGGGTTTGACAGTGTGAGCAATTCCATCTTTGTGCCAATAGACCCTTTCCACTGAATGGAACAGGCAATATGTCTCTTGCAAGCAGGTGTCAGGGTTCCCAGCAGGAGTTGCAAGCACATTGTTTCCCTGTGAGATTTGCATTAGCATGTGAAAGGAGTGCTTGCCAAATGAAAGCCTTTGACAAGGGAGAATCATTCACTCCTTGAAAAATACCCATTTCCGAGGAAATAGATCAACACTTGTAGCTCAGAGCAGGATGCAATGTGTGAGAGGCAGGAATAGTTTGCAACTTGTCTCCCTATGAGAAATGAGTTACCTGTTGAAAGGAATACTGGCTACCCCTGAGGTTTTTCATGTGTGAGGAACACCACCGTTCGGCCAAATAGCTGCATTCAACTGAATGGAACCAGAACAGTTGAGGATGCATGAAAACCATTCATTCCAGCAGCAAGAGGGTCTGTAATGTTGTTTAAAAGTGAGAATTGAGTGAGCTTTACAAAGGAATGCGACCTGTCTCTCAGGCTTTTACAGTGTGAAAAAGATTATCTTTGTGCAAAATAGATATTTCAATGGAAGGAAGAAGCACTGTTTCCCCTGTAAGAGAAGCATAAGTGTTACAAGCAAGAGGGTCAAGCACCTTGTTAAGCATGGCGAATTGAGTTACCTGTTTAAGGCAATACTGCCTAACTCTCAGTGTTTTCAGGGGGAGGAACATCAATGTGCTGCTAAATAGCTCCTTTCAAGTGAATGGAGGCATACTGTAGGTCCTCTAAGACAATCATTAATGGTAGAAGCAAGAGGGTCTAGCACCCTGTTAAGCATTGTGAATTGAGTTCCCTGTTGAAGGGCATAGTGCCTAACTCTCAGTGTTTTTATGGGTGGAGGAACCTCAAGCTTGAGCAAAATGACCTCTTTCAAGTCAATGGAACCAGCACTACATCTCTTGGAAGAGAAGTATGAATGTTAGAAGCAGGAGGGTCAAGCACCTTGTTTTCTAAGGCGAATTGATATACTGCTTTAAAGGAATAATGCCTACAACTCAGTGTTTTCATGGGTGAGGAATACCACCTTTGTGTAAAATAACCCAATTAGTCACACTGTTGATGTCATGAGAAAATCATTAACGTTAGAAAGAAAAGGGTCTACCACCTTGTTCAGCATTGTGTACTGAGTTAGCTGGGTAAAGGAATACTGCCTACCTCTTAGCGTTTTCATGGGTGAGGAACACAACTGTTGCAAAATATCCCATGCAATCGAATTTAAGATTCCTGGTAGCTCTTGTAAAAGAGTCATGAATGTTTGAAACAACGGGGTCTAGCAAGTTGTTTAGCATTGTGAATTTACTTAGCTGTTTAAAGGAATACTGCCTACTTCTCAGAGTTTTCGGGCTCAGGCACCTCACCTTTGTGCAAAATTGCCTCTGTGAAGTGAATGGAGAAACACTGTAGCTCTTGTAAGAAAACCATTAATGTTACAAGGAAGAGGGACAAGCACCTTCTTCAGCTTTGGGAATTGAGTGAGTTGTTTAATGGAATACCACCTACCTCTCAGCTTTTTCAGGGATGAGGACTACCAGGTGTTTTCAAAATTGCCCCATTCGAGTGAATGGAAGCTGCACTGAAGGCCTTACAAGAGAGACATTACTGTTAAAAGAAAGAGGACCTAGCACTCTGTTGAGAATTCTCAACTGAGTTAGCTGTTGAAGGACATACTGATACCTCTCGGTGTTTTTATGTGTGAGAACCTTCAACTTTGTGCAAACTCTCCTGTGTCAAGTGACTGCACCCAGCGCTGCAGGTGTTGTGAGAAAAGTATGAATGTTACAAGCGGGAGCGTGAAGCACCTTGTCTTTGGATGAGACTTGAGTAACTTGCTTCAAGGAATACTGCCTACCACTCAGTGTTTTCAAGGATGTGGAAAATCACCTTTGTGCAACACCACCCCTTTGAAGAGAATGGAAGAAGTTCTGAGGCCCTTCTCAGAAAATTCTTTAGGTTGGAAGCAAGTCGGTCCAGCAACTTGTCTAACAGTGTGAGTAGAGTGAAGTTTACAAGGAAGACCACATACTTCTCACTGTTTGAAAGTGTGAGGAAATTGATTTTGGGGCAAAATGGTCTGTGTCCATGAAGTTAAGTATTACTGTATGTCTGTAGGACAACCACAAATGTTACAAAAAAGATGCTCTAGCACCCTGTTAAGCATTGTGAATTGAGTTACCTGTTGAAGGGCATAGTGCCTAACTCTCAGTGTTTTTATGGGTGGAGCAACCTCAAGCTTGAGCAAAATGACCTCTTTGAAGTCAATGGAACCAGCACTACATCTCTTGGAAGAGAAGTATGAATGTTAGAAGCAGGAGGGTCAAGCACATTGTTTTCTAAGGCGAATTGATATACTGCTTTAAAGGAATAAAGCCTACAACTCAGTGTTTTCAAGGATGTAAAAAATCACCTTTGTGCAACACCACCCCTTTGAAGAGAATGGAAGAAGTTCTGAGGCCCTTATCAGAAAATTCTTTAGGTTGGAAGTAAGTCGGTCCAGCAACTTGTGTAACAGTGTGAGTAGAGTGAAGTTTACAAGGAAGACCACCTACCTCTCACGGTTTGAAAGTGTGAGGAACTTGATTTTCGGGCAAAATGGCCTGTGTCCATGAAGGGAAGTATTACTGCATGTCTTGTAGCACAACCAAAAATGTTACAAGAAAGATGCTCTAGCACTTTGTTCAGCAGCTTCAAGTGATGTAGCATGCAAAAGGTACACTGCCTATCTGTCAGGGTTTGACAGTGTGAGCAATTCCATCTTTGTGCCAATAGACCCTTTCCACTGAATGGAACAGGCACTGTGTCTCTTGCAAGCAGGTGTCAGGGTTCCCAGCAGGAGTTGCAAGCACATTGTTTCCCTGTGAGATTTGCATTAGCATGTGAAAGGAGTGCTTGCCAAATGAAAGCCTTTGACAAGGGAGAATCATTCACTCCTTGAAAAATGCCCACTTGTGAGGAAATAGTCCAACACTTGTAGCTCAGAGCAGGATGCAATGTGTGAGAGGCAGGAATAGTTTGCAACTTGTCTCCTTATGAGAAATGAGTTACCTGTTGAAAGGAATACTGGCTACGCCTGAGGTTTTTCATGTGTGAGGAACACCACAGTTCGGCCCAATAGCTGCATTCAACTGAATGGAACCAGAACAGTTGAGGACGCATGAAAACCATTCATTCCAGCAGCAAGAGGGTCTGGAATGTTGTTTAAAAGTGAGAATTGAGGGAGCTTTACAAAGGAATGCTACCTGTCTCTCAGGCTTTTACAGTGTGAAAAAGATTATCTTTGTGCAAAGTAGCCGTTTCAATGGAAGGAAGAAGCACTGTTTCCCCTGTAAGAGAAGCATAAGTGTTACAAGCAAGAGGGTCAAGCACCTTGTTAAGCATGGCGAATTGAGTTATATGTTTAAGGCAATACTGCCTAACTCTCAGTGTTTTCAGGGGGAGGAACATCAATGTGCTGCTAAATAGCTCCTTTCAAGTGAATGGAGGCATACTGTAGGTCTTCTAAGACAATCATTAATGGTAGAAGCAAGTGGGTCTAGCACCCTGTTAAGCATTGTGAATTGAGTTACCTGTTGAAGGGCATAGTGCCTAACTCTCAATGTTTTTATGGGTGGAGGAACCTCAAGCTTGAGCAAAATGACCTCTTTCAAGTCAATAGAACCAGCACTACATCTCTTGGAAGAGAAGTATGAATGTTAGAAGCAGGAGGGTCAAGCACCTTGTTTTCTAAGGCGAATTGATATACTGCTTTAAAGGAATAATGCCTACAACTCAGTGTTTTCATGGGTGAGGAATACGACCTTTGTGCAAAATAACCCCCTTAGACACACTGTTGATGTCGTGAGAAAATCATTAATGTTAGAAAGAAAAGGGTCTACCACCTTGTTCAGCATTGTGAACTGAGTTAGCTGGGTAAAGGAATACTGCCTACCTCTCAGCGTTTTCATGGGTGAGGAACACAACTGTTGCAAAATATTCCATGCAAGCGAATGGAAGATTCCTGGTAGCACTTGTAAGAGAGTCATGAATGTTTGAAGCAACAAGGTCTAGCAAGTTGTATAGCATTCGAATTGACTTAGCTGTTAAAAGGAATACTGCCTTCTTCTCAGAGTTTTCGGGGTCAGGAACCTCACCTTTGTGCAAAATTGCCTCTGTGAAGTGAATGGAGAAACACTGTAGCTCCTGTAAGAAAACCATTAATGTTAGAAGGAAGAGGGTCAAGCACCTTCTTCAGCTTTGGGAATTGAGTGAGTTGTTTAATGGAATACCACCTACCTCTCAGCTTTTTCAGGGATGAGGTCTACCAGGTGTTTTAAAAATTGCCCCATTCGAGTGAATGGAAGCTGCACTGTAGGTCTTATAAGAGAGACATTACTGGTAACAGGAAGAGGGCCTAGCACTCTGTTGAAGATTCTCAACTGTGTTAGCTGTTGAAGGACATACTGATATCTCTCAGTGTTTTTATGTGTGAGAACCTTCAACTTTGTGCAAACTCTCCTGTGTCAAGTGACTGCACCCAGCGCTGCAGGTGTTCTGAGAAAAGTATGATTGTTACAAGCAGGAGGGTGAAGCACCTTGTCTTTGGATGAGACTTGAGTAACTTGCTTCAAGGAATACTGCCTACCACTCAGTGTTTTCAAGGATGTGGAAAATCACCTTTGTGCAACATCACCCCTTTGAACAGAATGGAAGAAGTTCTGAGGCCCTTCTCAGAAAATTCTTTAGGTTGGAAGCAAGTCGGTCCAGCAACTTGTCTAACAGTGTGAGTAGAGTGAAGTTTACAAGGAAGACCACATACTTCTCACTGTTTGAAAGTGTGAGGAAATTGATTTTGGGGCAAAATGGTCTGTGTCCATGAAGTTAAGTATTACTGTATGTCTGTAGGACAACCACAAATGTTACAAAAAAGATGGTCTAGCACCCTGTTAAGCCTTGTGAATT
This sequence comes from Castor canadensis, assembly GCF_047511655.1. NCBI lineage: Eukaryota > Metazoa > Chordata > Mammalia > Rodentia > Castoridae > Castor > Castor canadensis. The sequence goes on from NC_133389.1 coordinate 72,119,695, forward strand.
GAGTTACCTGTTGAAGGGCATAGTGCCTAACTCTCAGTGTTTTTATGGGTGGAGCAACCTCAAGCTTGAGCAAAATGACCTCTTTGAAGTCAATGGAACCAGCACTACATCTCTTGGAAGAGAAGTATGAATGTTAGAAGCAGGAGGGTCAAGCACATTGTTTTCTAAGGCGAATTAATATACTGCTTTAAAGGAATAAAGCCTACAACTCAGTGTTTTCAAGGATGTAAAAAATCACCTTTGTGCAACACCACCCCTTTGAAGAGAATGGAAGAAGTTCTGAGGCCCTTATCAGAAAATTCTTTAGGTTGGAAGTAAGTCGGTCCAGCAACTTGTGTAACAGTGTGAGTAGAGTGAAGTTTACAAGGAAGACCACCTACCTCTCACGGTTTGAAAGTGTGAGGAACTTGATTTTCGGGCAAAATGGCCTGTGTCCATGAAGGGAAGTATTACTGCATGTCTTGTAGCACAACCAAAAATGTTACAAGAAAGATGCTCTAGCACTTTGTTCAGCAGCTTCAAGTGATGTAGCATGCAAAAGGTACACTGCCTATCTGTCAGGGTTTGACAGTGTGAGCAATTCCATCTTTATGCCAATAGACCCTTTCCACTGAATGGAACAGGCACTGTGTCTCTTGCAAGCAGGTGTCAGGGTTCCCAGCAGGAGTTGCAAGCACATTGTTTCCCTGTGAGATTTGCATTAGCATGTGAAAGGAGTGCTTGCCAAATGAAAGCCTTTGACAAGGGAGAATCATTCACTCCTTGAAAAATGCCCACTTGTGAGGAAATAGTCCAACACTTGTAGCTCAGAGCAGGATGCAATGTGTGAGAGGCAGGAATAGTTTGCAACTTGTCTCCTTATGAGAAATGAGTTACCTGTTGAAAGGAATACTGACTACCCCTGAGTCTTTTCATGAGTGAAGAACACCACCGTTTGGCCAAATAGCTGCATTCATTTGAATGGAATCAGAACAGTTGAGGATGCATGAAAACCATTCATTCCAGCAGCAAGAGGGTCTGGAATGTTGTTTATAAGTGAGAATTGTGTGAGCTTTACAAAGGAATGCTACCTCTCTCTCAGGCTTTTACAGTGTGAAGAAGATTATCTTTGTGCAAAATAGCCGTTTCAACGGGACGAAGAAGCACTGTTTCCCCTGTAAGAGAAGCATAAGTGTTACAAGCAAGAGGGTCAAGCACCTTGTTAAGCATGGCGAATTGAGTTACCTGTTTAAGGCAATACTGCCTAACTCTCAGTGTTTTCAGGGGGAGGAACATCAATGTGCTGCTAAATAGCTCCTTTCAAGTGAATGGAGGCATACTGTAGGTCTTCTAAGACAATCATTAATGGTAGAAGCAAGAGGGTCTAGCACCCTGTTAAGCATTGTGAATTGAGTTCCCTGTTGAAGGGCATAGTGCCTAACTCTCAGTGTTTTTATGGGTGGAGGAACCTCAAGCTTGAGCAAAATGACCTCTTTCAAGTCAATGGAACCAGCACTACATCTCTTGGAAGAGAAGTATGAATGTTAGAAGCAGGAGGGTCAAGCACCTTGTTTTCTAAGGCGAATTGATATACTGCTTTAAAGGAATAATGCCTACAACTCAGTGTTTTCATGGGTGAGGAATACCACCTTTCTGTAAAATAACCCAATTAGACACACTGTTGATGTCATGAGAAAATCATTAACGTTAGAAAGAAAAGGGTCTACCACCTTGTTCAGCATTGTGTACTGAGTTAGGTGGGTAAAGGAATACTGTCTACCTCTTAGCGTTTTCATGGGTGAGGAACACACCTGTTGCAAAATATCCCATGCAATCGAATTTAAGATTCCTGGTAGCTCTTGTAAAAGAGTCATGAATGTTTGAAGCAACGGGGTCTACCAAGTTGTTTAGCATTGTGAATTTACTTAGCTATTTAAAGGAATACGGCCTACTTCTCAGAGTTTTCGGGCTCAGGAACCTCACCTTTGTGCAAAATTGCCTCTGTGAAGTGAATGGAGAAACACTGTAGCTCTTGTAAGAAAACCATTAATGTTACAAGGAAGAGGGACAAGCACCTTCTTCAGCTTTGGGAATTGAGTGAGTTGTTTAATGGAATACCACCTACCTCTCAGCTTTTTCAGGGATGAGGACTACCAGGTGTTTTCAAAATTGCCCCATTCGAGTGAATGGAAGCTGCACTGTAGGCCTTACAAGAGAGACATTACTGTTAACAGGAAGAGGACCTAGCACTCTGTTGAGGATTCTCAACTGAGTTAGCTGTTGAAGGACATACTGATACCTCTCGGTGTTTTTATGTGTGAGAACCTTCAACTTTGTGCAAACTCTCCTGTGTCAAGTGACTGCACCCAGCGCTGCAGGTGTTGTGAGAAAAGTATGAATGTTACAAGCGGGAGGGTGAAGCACCTTGTCTTTGGATGAGACTTGAGTAACTTGCTTCAAGGAATACTGCCTACCACTCAGTGTTTTCAAGGATGTGCAAAATCACCTTTGTGCAACATCACCCCTTTGAACAGAATGGAAGAAGTTCTGAGGCCCTTCTCAGAAAATTCTTTAGGTTGGAAGCAAGTCGGTCCAGCAACTTGCGTAACAGTGTGAGTAGAGTGAAGTTTACAAGGAAGACCACCTACCTCTCACGGTTTGAAAGTGTGAGGAACTTGATTTTGGGGCAAAATGGCCTGTGTCCATGAAGGGAAGTATTACTGTATGTCTGTAGGACAACCACAAATGTTACAAGAAAGATGCTCTAGCACTTTGTTCAGCAGCTTCAAGTGATGTAGCATGCAAAAGGAACACTGCCTATCTGTCAGGGTTTGACAGTGTGAGCAATTCCATCTTTGTGCCAATGGACCCTTTCCACTGAATGGAACAGGCACTATGTCTCTTGCAAGCAGATGTCAGGGTTCGCAGCAGGAGTTGCAGGCACATTGTTTCCCTGTGAAAGTTGAATTAGCATGTGAAAGGAGTGCTGGCCAAATGAAAGCCTTTGACAATGGAGAATCATTCACTCCTTGAAAAATGCCCACTTGTGAGCAAATAGACCAACACTTGTAGCTCAGAGCAGGATGCAATGTGTGAGAGGGAGGAATAGTTTGCAACTTGTCTCCTTATGAAAAATGAGTTACCTGTTGAAAGGAATACTGACTACCCCTGAGTCTTTTCATGAGTGAAGAACACCACCGTTTGGCCAAATAGCTGCATTCAACTGAATGGAATCAGAACAGTTGAGGATGCATGAAAACCATTCATTCCAGCAGCAAGAGGGTCTGGAATGTTGTTTATAAGTGAGAATTGAGGGTGCTTTACAAAGGAATGCTACCTGTCTCTCAGGCTTTTACAGTGTGAAAAAGATTATCTTTGTGCAAAGTAGCCGTTTCAATGGAAGGAAGAAGCACTGTTTCGCCTGTAAGAGAAGCATAAGTGTTACAAGCAAGAGGGTCAAGCACCTTGTTAAGCATGGCGAATTGAGTTATATGTTTAAGGCAATACTGCCTAACTCTCACTGTTTTCAGGGGGAGGAACATCAATGTGCTGCTAAATAGCTCCTTTCAAATGAATGGAGGCATACTGTAGGTCTTCTAAGACAATCATTAATGGTAGAAGCAAGAGGGTCTAGCACCCTGTTAAGCATTGTGAATTGAGTTACCTGTTGAAGGGCATAGTGCCTAACTCTCAGTGTTTTTATGGGTGGAGGAACCTCAAGCTTGAGCAAAATGACCTCTTTCAAGTCAATGGAACCAGCACTACATCTCTTGGAAGAGAAGTATGAATGTTAGAAGCAGGAGGGTCAAGCACCTTGTTTTCTAAGGCGAATTGATATACTGCTTTAAAGGAATAATGCCTACAACTCAGTGTTTTCATGGGTGAGGAATACCACCTTTCTGTAAAATAACCCAATTAGACACACTGTTGATGTCATGAGAAAATCATTAACGTTAGAAAGAAAAGGGTCTACCACCTTGTTCAGCATTGTGTACTGAGTTAGCTGGGTAAAGGAATACTGTCTACCTCTTAGCGTTTTCATGGGTGAGGAACACACCTGTTGCAAAATATCCCATGCAATCGAATTTAAGATTCCTGGTAGCTCTTGTAAAAGAGTCATGAATGTTTGAAGCAACGGGGTCTACCAAGTTGTTTAGCATTGTGAATTTACTTAGCTATTTAAAGGAATACGGCCTACTTCTCAGAGTTTTCGGGCTCAGGAACCTCACCTTTGTGCAAAATTGCCTCTGTGAAGTGAATGGAGAAACACTGTAGCTCTTGTAAGAAAACCATTAATGTTACAAGGAAGAGGGACAAGCACCTTCTTCAGCTTTGGGAATTGAGTGAGTTGTTTAATGGAATACCACCTACCTCTCAGCTTTTTCAGGGATGAGGACTACCAGGTGTTTTCAAAATTGCCCCATTCGAGTGAATGGAAGCTGCACTGTAGGCCTTACAAGAGAGACATTACTGTTAACAGGAAGAGGACCTAGCACTCTGTTGAGGATTCTCAACTGAGTTAGCTGTTGAAGGACATACTGATACCTCTCGGTGTTTTTATGTGTGAGAACCTTCAACTTTGTGCAAACTCTCCTGTGTCAAGTGACTGCACCCAGCGCTGCAGGTGTTGTGAGAAAAGTATGAATGTTACAAGCGGGAGGGTGAAGCACCTTGTCTTTGGATGAGACTTGAGTAACTTGCTTCAAGGAATACTGCCTACCACTCAGTGTTTTCAAGGATGTGCAAAATCACCTTTGTGCAACATCACCCCTTTGAACAGAATGGAAGAAGTTCTGAGGCCCTTCTCAGAAAATTCTTTAGGTTGGAAGCAAGTCGGTCCAGCAACTTGCGTAACAGTGTGAGTAGAGTGAAGTTTACAAGGAAGACCACCTACCTCTCACGGTTTGAAAGTGTGAGGAACTTGATTTTGGGGCAAAATGGCCTGTGTCCATGAAGGTAAGTATTACTGTATGTCGGTAGGACAACCACAAATGTTAGAAGAAAGATGCTCTAGCACTTTGTTCAGCAGCTTCAAGTGATGTAGCATGCAAAAGGTACACTGCCTTTCTGTCAGGGTTTGACAGTGTGAGCAATTCCATCTTTGTGCCAATAGACCCTTTCCACTGAATGGAACAGGCACTATGTCTCTTGCAAGCAGGTGTCAGGGTTCCAAGCAGGAGTTGCAAGCACATTGTTTCCCTGTGAGATTTGCATTAGCATGTGAAAGGAGTGCTTGCCAAATGAAAGCCTTTGACAAGGGAGAATCATTCACTCCTTGAAAAATACCCATTTCCGAGGAAATAGATCAACACTTGTAGCTCAGAGCAGGATGCAATGTGTGAGAGGCAGGAATAGTTTGCAACTTGTCTCCCTATGAGAAATGAGTTACCTGTTGAAAGGAATACTGGCTACCCCTGAGGTTTTTCATGTGTGAGGAACACCACCGTTCGGCCAAATAGCTGCATTCAACTGAATGGAACCAGAACAGTTGAGGATGCATGAAAACCATTCATTTGAGCAGCAAGAGGGTCTGTAATGTTGTTTAAAAGTGAGAATTGAGTGAGCTTTACAAAGGAATGCGACCTGTCTCTCAGGCTTTTACAGTGTGAAAAAGATTATCTTTGTGCAAAATAGATATTTCAATGGAAGGAAGAAGCACTGTTTCCCCAGTAAGAGAAGCATAAGTGTTACAAGCAAGAGGGTCAAGCACCTTGTTAAGCATGGCGAATTGAGTTACCTGTTTAAGGCAATACTGCCTAACTCTCAGTGTTTTCAGGGGGAGGAACATCAATGTGCTGCTAAATAGCTCCTTTCAAGTGAATGGAGGCATACTGTAGGTCTTCTCAGACAATCATTAATGGTAGAAGCAAGAGGGTCTAGCACCCTGTTAAGCATTGTGAATTGAGTTACCTGTTGAAGGGCATAGTGCCTAACTCTCAGTGTTTTTATGGGTGGAGGAACCTCAAGCTTGAGCAAAATGACCTCTTTCAAGTCAATGGAACCAGCACTACATCTCTTGGAAGAGAAGTATGAATGTTAGAAGCAGGAGGGTCAAGCACCTTGTTTTCTAAGGCGAATTGATATACTGCTTTAAAGGAATAATGCCTACAACTCAGTGTTTTCATGGGTGAGGAATACCACCTTTCTTAAAAATAACCCAATTAGTCACACTGTTGATGTCATGAGAAAATCATTAACGTTAGAAAGAAAAGGGTCTACCACCTTGTTCAGCATTGTGTACTGAGTTAGCTGGGTAAAGGAATACTGCCTACCTCTTAGCGTTTTCATGGGTGAGGAACACAACTGTTGCAAAATATCCCATGCAATCGAATTTAAGATTCCTGGTAGCTCTTGTAAAAGAGTCATGAATGTTTGAAACAACGGGGTCTAGCAAGTTGTTTAGCATTGTGAATTTACTTAGCTGTTTAAAGGAATACTGCCTACTTCTCAGAGTTTTCGGGCTCAGGCACCTCACCTTTGTGCAAAATTGCCTCTGTGAAGTGAATGGAGAAACACTGTAGCTCTTGTAAGAAAACCATTAATGTTACAAGGAAGAGGGACAAGCACCTTCTTCAGCTTTGGGAATTGAGTGAGTTGTTTAATGGAATACCACCTACCTCTCAGCTTTTTCAGGGATGAGGACTACCAGGTGTTTTCAAAATTGCCCCATTCGAGTGAATGGAAGCTGCACTGAAGGCCTTACAAGAGAGACATTACTGTTAAAAGAAAGAGGACCTAGCACTCTGTTGAGAATTCTCAACTGAGTTAGCTGTTGAAGGACATACTGATACCTCTCGGTGTTTTTATGTGTGAGAACCTTCAACTTTGTGCAAACTCTCCTGTGTCAAGTGACTGCACCCAGCGCTGCAGGTGTTGTGAGAAAAGTATGAATGTTACAAGCGGGAGGGTGAAGCACCTTGTCTTTGGATGAGACTTGAGTAACTTGCTTCCAGGAATACTGCCTACCACTCAGTGTTTTCAAGGATGTGGAAAATCACCTTTGTGCAACACCACCCCTTTGAAGAGAATGGAAGAAGTTCTGAGGCCCTTCTCAGAAAATTCTTTAGGTTGGAAGCAAGTCGGTCCAGCAACTTGTCTAACAGTGTGAGTAGAGTGAAGTTTACAAGGAAGACCACATACTTCTCACTGTTTGAAAGTGTGAGGAAATTGATTTTGGGGCAAAATGGTCTGTGTCCATGAAGTTAAGTATTACTGTATGTCTGTAGGACAACCACAAATGTTACAAAAAAGATGCTCTAGCACCCTGTTAAGCATTGTGAATTGAGTTACCTGTTGAAGGGCATAGTGCCTAACTCTCAGTGTTTTTATGGGTGAAGCAACCTCAAGCTTGAGCAAAATGACCTCTTTGAAGTCAATGGAACCAGCACTACATCTCTTGGAAGAGAAGTATGAACGTTAGAAGCAGGAGGGTCAAGCACATTGTTTTCTAAGGCGAATTGATATACTGCTTTAAAGGAATAAAGCCTACAACTCAGTGTTTTCAAGGATGTAAAAAATCACCTTTGTGCAACACCACCCCTTTGAAGAGAATGGAAGAAGTTCTGAGGCCCTTATCAGAAAATTCTTTAGGTTGGAAGTAAGTCGGTCCAGCAACTTGTGTAACAGTGTGAGTAGAGTGAAGTTTACAAGGAAGACCACCTACCTCTCACGGTTTGAAAGTGTGAGGAACTTGATTTTCGGGCAAAATGGCCTGTGTCCATGAAGGGAAGTATTACTGCATGTCTTGTAGCACAACCAAAAATGTTACAAGAAAGATGCTCTAGCACTTTGTTCAGCAGCTTCAAGTGATGTAGCATGCAAAAGGTACACTGCCTATCTGTCAGGGTTTGACAGTGTGAGCAATTCCATCTTTGTGCCAATAGACCCTTTCCACTGAATGGAACAGGCACTGTGTCTCTTGCAAGCAGGTGTCAGGGTTCCCAGCAGGAGTTGCAAGCACATTGTTTCCCTGTGAGATTTGCATTAGCATGTGAAAGGAGTGCTTGCCAAATGAAAGCCTTTGACAAGGGAGAATCATTCACTCCTTGAAAAATGCCCACTTGTGAGGAAATAGTCCAACACTTGTAGCTCAGAGCAGGATGCAATGTGTGAGAGGCAGGAATAGTTTGCAACTTGTCTCCTTATGAGAAATGAGTTACCTGTTGAAAGGAATACTGGCTACGCCTGAGGTTTTTCATGTGTGAGGAACACCACAGTTCGGCCCAATAGCTGCATTCAACTGAATGGAACCAGAACAGTTGAGGATGCATGAAAACCATTCATTCCAGCAGCAAGAGGGTCTGGAATGTTGTTTATAAGTGAGAATTGTGTGAGCTTTACAAAGGAATGCTACCTCTCTCTCAGGCTTTTACAGTGTGAAGAAGATTATCTTTGTGCAAAATAGCCGTTTCAACGGGACGAAGAAGCACTGTTTCCCCTGTAAGAGAAGCATAAGTGTTACAAGCAAGAGGGTCAAGCACCTTGTTAAGCATGGCGAATTGAGTTACCTGTTTAAGGCAATACTGCCTAACTCTCAGTGTTTTCAGGGGGAGGAACATCAATGTGCTGCTAAATAGCTCCTTTCAAGTGAATGGAGGCATACTGTAGGTCCTCTAAGACAATCATTAATGGTAGAAGCAAGAGGGTCTAGCACCCTGTTAAGCATTGTGAATTGAGTTCCCTGTTGAAGGGCATAGTGCCTAACTCTCAGTGTTTTTATGGGTGGAGGAACCTCAAGCTTGAGCAAAATGACCTCTTTCAAGTCAATGGAACCAGCACTACATCTCTTGGAAGAGAAGTATGAATGTTAGAAGCAGGAGGGTCAAGCACCTTGTTTTCTAAGGCGAATTGATATACTGCTTTAAAGGAATAATGCCTACAACTCAGTGTTTTCATGGGTGAGGAATACCACCTTTGTGTAAAATAACCCAATTAGTCACACTGTTGATGTCCTGAGAAAATCATTAACGTTAGAAAGAAAAGGGTCTACCACCTTGTTCAGCATTGTGTACTGAGTTAGCTGGGTAAAGGAATACTGCCTACCTCTTAGCGTTTTCATGGGTGAGGAACACAACTGTTGCAAAATATCCCATGCAATCGAATTTAAGATTCCTGGTAGCTCTTGTAAAAGAGTCATGAATGTTTGAAACAACGGGGTCTAGCAAGTTGTTTAGCATTGTGAATTTACTTAGCTGTTTAAAGGAATACTGCCTACTTCTCAGAGTTTTCGGGCTCAGGCACCTCACCTTTGTGCAAAATTGCCTCTGTGAAGTGAATGGAGAAACACTGTAGCTCTTGTAAGAAAACCATTAATGTTACAAGGAAGAGGGACAAGCACCTTCTTCAGCTTTGGGAATTGAGTGAGTTGTTTAATGGAATACCACCTACCTCTCAGCTTTTTCAGGGATGAGGACTACCAGGTGTTTTCAAAATTGCCCCATTCGAGTGAATGGAAGCTGCACTGAAGGCCTTACAAGAGAGACATTACTGTTAAAAGAAAGAGGACCTAGCACTCTGTTGAGAATTCTCAACTGAGTTAGCTGTTGAAGGACATACTGATACCTCTCGGTGTTTTTATGTGTGAGAACCTTCAACTTTGTGCAAACTCTCCTGTGTCAAGTGACTGCACCCAGCGCTGCAGGTGTTGTGAGAAAAGTATGAATGTTACAAGCGGGAGCGTGAAGCACCTTGTCTTTGGATGAGACTTGAGTAACTTGCTTCAAGGAATACTGCCTACCACTCAGTGTTTTCAAGGATGTGGAAAATCACCTTTGTGCAACACCACCCCTTTGAAGAGAATGGAAGAAGTTCTGAGGCCCTTCTCAGAAAATTCTTTAGGTTGGAAGCAAGTCGGTCCAGCAACTTGTCTAACAGTGTGAGTAGAGTGAAGTTTACAAGGAAGACCACATACTTCTCACTGTTTGAAAGTGTGAGGAAATTGATTTTGGGGCAAAATGGTCTGTGTCCATGAAGTTAAGTATTACTGTATGTCTGTAGGACAACCACAAATGTTACAAAAAAGATGCTCTAGCACCCTGTTAAGCATTGTGAATTGAGTTACCTGTTGAAGGGCATAGTGCCTAACTCTCAGTGTTTTTATGGGTGGAGCAACCTCAAGCTTGAGCAAAATGACCTCTTTGAAGTCAATGGAACCAGCACTACATCTCTTGGAAGAGAAGTATGAATGTTAGAAGCAGGAGGGTCAAGCACATTGTTTTCTAAGGCGAATTGATATACTGCTTTAAAGGAATAAAGCCTACAACTCAGTGTTTTCAAGGATGTAAAAAATCACCTTTGTGCAACACCACCCCTTTGAAGAGAATGGAAGAAGTTCTGAGGCCCTTATCAGAAAATTCTTTAGGTTGGAAGTAAGTCGGTCCAGCAACTTGTGTAACAGTGTGAGTAGAGTGAAGTTTACAAGGAAGACCACCTACCTCTCACGGTTTGAAAGTGTGAGGAACTTGATTTTCGGGCAAAATGGCCTGTGTCCATGAAGGGAAGTATTACTGCATGTCTTGTAGCACAACCAAAAATGTTACAAGAAAGATGCTCTAGCACTTTGTTCAGCAGCTTCAAGTGATGTAGCATGCAAAAGGTACACTGCCTATCTGTCAGGGTTTGACAGTGTGAGCAATTCCATCTTTGTGCCAATAGACCCTTTCCACTGAATGGAACAGGGACTGTGTCTCTTGCAAGCAGGTGTCAGGGTTCCCAGCAGGAGTTGCAAGCACATTGTTTCCCTGTGAGATTTGCATTAGCATGTGAAAGGAGTGCTTGCCAAATGAAAGCCTTTGACAAGGGAGAATCATTCACTCCTTGAAAAATGCCCACTTGTGAGGAAATAGTCCAACACTTGTAGCTCAGAGCAGGATGCAATGTGTGAGAGGCAGGAATAGTTTGCAACTTGTCTCCTTATGAGAAATGAGTTACCTGTTGAAAGGAATACTGGCTACGCCTGAGGTTTTTCATGTGTGAGGAACACCACAGTTCGGCCCAATAGCTGCATTCAACTGAATGGAACCAGAACAGTTGAGGACGCATGAAAACCATTCATTCCAGCAGAAAGAGGGTCTGGAATGTTGTTTAAAAGTGAGAATTGAGGGAGCTTTACAAAGGAATGCTACCTGTCTCTCAGGCTTTTACAGTGTGAAAAAGATTATCTTTGTGCAAAGTAGCCGTTTCAATGGAAGGAAGAAGCACTGTTTCCCCAGTAAGAGAAGCATAAGTGTTACAAGCAAGAGGGTCAAGCACCTTGTTAAGCATGGCGAATTGAGTTATATGTTTAAGGCAATACTGCCTAACTCTCAGTGTTTTCAGGGGGAGGAACATCAATGTGCTGCTAAATAGCTCCTTTCAAGTGAATGGAGGCATACTGTAGGTCTTCTAAGACAATCATTAATGGTAGAAGCAAGTGGGTCTAGCACCCTGTTAAGCATTGTGAATTGAGTTACCTGTTGAAGGGCATAGTGCCTAACTCTCAATGTTTTTATGGGTGGAGGAACCTCAAGCTTGAGCAAAATGACCTCTTTCAAGTCAATAGAACCAGCACTACATCTCTTGGAAGAGAAGTATGAATGTTAGAAGCAGGAGGGTCAAGCACCTTGTTTTCTAAGGCGAATTGATATACTGCTTTAAAGGAATAATGCCTACAACTCAGTGTTTTCATGGGTGAGGAATACGACCTTTGTGCAAAATAACCCCCTTAGACACACTGTTGATGTCGTGAGAAAATCATTAATGTTAGAAAGAAAAGGGTCTACCACCTTGTTCAGCATTGTGAACTGAGTTAGCTGGGTAAAGGAATACTGCCTACCTCTCAGCGTTTTCATGGGTGAGGAACACAACTGTTGCAAAATATTCCATGCAAGCGAATGGAAGATTCCTGGTAGCACTTGTAAGAGAGTCATGAATGTTTGAAGCAACAAGGTCTAGCAAGTTGTATAGCATTCGAATTGACTTAGCTGTTAAAAGGAATACTGCCTTCTTCTCAGAGTTTTCGGGGTCAGGAACCTCACCTTTGTGCAAAATTGCCTCTGTGAAGTGAATGGAGAAACACTGTAGCTCCTGTAAGAAAACCATTAATGTTAGAAGGAAGAGGGTCAAGCACCTTCTTCAGCTTTGGGAATTGAGTGAGTTGTTTAATGGAATACCACCTACCTCTCAGCTTTTTCAGGGATGAGGTCTACCAGGTGTTTTAAAAATTGCCCCATTCGAGTGAATGGAAGCTGCACTGTAGGTCTTATAAGAGAGACATTACTGGTAACAGGAAGAGGGCCTAGCACTCTGTTGAAGATTCTCAACTGTGTTAGCTGTTGAAGGACATACTGATATCTCTCAGTGTTTTTATGTGTGAGAACCTTCAACTTTGTGCAAACTCTCCTGTGTCAAGTGACTGCACCCAGCGCTGCAGGTGTTCTGAGAAAAGTATGATTGTTACAAGCAGGAGGGTGAAGCACCTTGTCTTTGGATGAGACTTGAGTAACTTGCTTCAAGGAATACTGCCTACCACTCAGTGTTTTCAAGGATGTGGAAAATCACCTTTGTGCAACATCACCCCTTTGAACAGAATGGAAGAAGTTCTGAGGCCCTTCTCAGAAAATTCTTTAGGTTGGAAGCAAGTCGGTCCAGCAACTTGTCTAACAGTGTGAGTAGAGTGAAGTTTACAAGGAAGACCACATACTTCTCACTGTTTGAAAGTGTGAGGAAATTGATTTTGGGGCAAAATGGTCTGTGTCCATGAAGTTAAGTATTACTGTATGTCTGTAGGACAACCACAAATGTTACAAGAAAGATGCTCTAGCACTTTGTTCAGCAGCTTCAAGTGATGTAGCATGCAAAAGGAACACTGCCTATCTGTCAGGGTTTGACAGTGTGAGCAATTCCATCTTTGTGCCAATGGACCCTTTCCACTGAATGGAACAGGCACTATGTCTCTTGCAAGCAGATGTCAGGGTTCGCAGCAGGAGTTGCAGGCACATTGTTTCCCTGTGAAAGTTGAATTAGCATGTGAAAAGAGTGCTGGCCAAATGAAAGCCTTTGACAATGGAGAATCATTCACTCCTTGAAAAATACCCACTTCTGAGGAAATAGACCAACACTTGTAGCTCAGAGCAGGATGCAATGTGTGAGAGGCAGGAATAGTTTGCAACTTTGTCTCCCTATGAGAAATGAGTTACCTGTTGAAAGGAATAGTGGCTACGCCTGAGGTTTTTCATGTGTGAGGAACACCACGGTTCGGCCAAATAGCTGCTTTCAACTGAATGGAATCAGAACAGTTGAGGATGCATGAAAACCATACATTCCAGAAGCAAGTGGGTCTGGAATGTTGTTTAAAAGTGAGAATTGAGTGAGCTTTACAAAGGAATGCGACCTGTCTCTCAGGCTTTTACAGTGTGAAGAAGATTATCTTTGTGCAAAATAGCCTTTTCAATGGAAGGAAGAAGCACTGTTTCCCCTGTAAGAGAAGCATAAGTGTTACAAGCAAGAGGGTCAAGCACCTTGTTAAGCATGGCGAATTGAGTTACCTGTTTAAGGCAATATTGCCTAACTCTCAGTGTTTTCAGGGGGAGGAACATCAATGTGCTGCTAAATAGCTCCTTTCAAGTGAATGGAGGCATACTGTAGGTCTTCTAAGACAATCATTAATGGTAGAAGCAAGAGGGTCTAGCACCCTGTTAAGCATTGTGAATTGAGTTACCTGTTGAAGGGCATAGTGCCTAATTCTCAGTGTTTTTATGGGTGGAGGAACCTCAAGCTTGAGCAAAAAGACCTCATTCAAGTCAATGGAACCAGCACTACATCTCTTGGAAGAGAAGTATGAATGTTAGAACCAGGAGGGTCAAGCACCTTGTTTTCTAAGGCGAATTGATATACTGCTTTAAAGGAATAATGATTACAACTAAGTATTTTCAAGGATGTGGAAAATCACCTTTGTGCAACATCACCACTCTGAAGAGAATGGAAGAAGTTCTGAGGCCCTTCTCAGAAAATTCTTTAGGTTGGAAGCAAGTGGTTCCAGCAACTTGCGTAACAGTGTGAGTAGAGTGAAGTTTACAAGGAAGACCACCTACCTCTCACGGTTTGAAAGTGTGAGGAACTTGATTTTGGGGCAAAATGGCCTGTGTCCATGAAGGGAAGTATTACTGTATGTCTGTAGGACAACCACAAATGTTACAAGAAAGATGCTCTAGCACTTTGTTCAGCAGCTTCAAGTGATGTAGCATGCAAAAGGTACACTGCCTATCTGTCAGGGTTTGACAGTGTGAGCAATTCCATCTTTGTGCCAATAGACCCTTTCCACTGAATGGAACAGGCAATATGTCTCTTGCAAGCAGGTGTCAGGGTTCCCAGCAGGAGTTGCAAGCACATTGTTTCCCTGTGAGATTTGCATTAGCATGTGAAAGGAGTGCTTGCCAAATGAAAGCCTTTGACAAGGGAGAATCATTCACTCCTTGAAAAATACCCATTTCCGAGGAAATAGATCAACACTTGTAGCTCAGAGCAGGATGCAATGTGTGAGAGGCAGGAATAGTTTGCAACTTGTCTCTTTATGAGAAATGAGTTACCTGTTGAAAGGAATACTGGCTACGCCTGAGGTTTTTCATGTGTGAGGAACACCACCGTTCGGCCAAATAGCTGCATTCAACTGAATGGAACAAGAACAGTTGAGGATGCATGAAAACCATTCATTCCAGCAGCAAGAGGGTCTGTAATGTTGTTTAAAAGTGAGAATTGAGTGAGCTTTACAAAGGAATGCGACCGGTCTCTCAGGCTTTTACAGTGTGAAAAAGATTATCTTTGTGCAAAATAGATATTTCAATGGAAGGAAGAAGCACTGTTTCCCCTGTAAGAGAAGCATAAGTGTTACAAGCAAGAGGGTCAAGCACCTTGTTAAGCATGGCGAATTGAGTTACCTGTTTAAGGCAATACTGCCTAACTCTCAGTGTTTTCAGGGGGAGGAACATCAATGTGCTGCTAAATAGCTCCTTTCAAGTGAATGGAGGCATACTGTAGGTCCTCTAAGACAATCATTAATGGTAGAAGCAAGAGGGTCTAGCACCCTGTTAAGCATTGTGAATTGAGTTCCCTGTTGAAGGGCATAGTGCCTAACTCTCAGTGTTTTTATGGGTGGAGGAACCTCAAGCTTGAGCAAAATGACCTCTTTCAAGTCAATGGAACCAGCACTACATCTCTTGGAAGAGAAGTATGAATGTTAGAAGCAGGAGGGTCAAGCACCTTGTTTTCTAAGGCGAATTGATATACTGCTTTAAAGGAATAATGCCTACAACTCAGTGTTTTCATGGGTGAGGAATACGACCTTTGTGCAAAATAACCCCCTTAGACACACTGTTGATGTCGTGAGAAAATCATTAATGTTAGAAAGAAAAGGGTCTACCACCTTGTTCAGCATTGTGTACTGAGTTAGCTGGGTAAAGCAATACTGTCTACCTCTTAGCGTTTTCATGGGTGAGGAACACACTTGTTGCAAAATATCCCATGCAATCGAATTTAAGATTCCTGGTAGCTCTTGTAAAAGAGTCATGAATGTTTGAAGCAACGGGGTCTACCAAGTTGTTTAGCATGGTGACTTTACTTAGCTATTTAAAGGAATACGGCCTACTTCTCAGAGTTTTCGGGCTCAGGAACCTCACCTTTGTGCAAAATTGCCTCTGTGAAGTGAATGGAGAAACACTGTAGCTCTTGTAAGAAAACCATTAATGTTACAAGGAAGAGGGACAAGCACCTTCTTCAGCTTTGGGAATTGAGTGAGTTGTTTAATGGAATACCACCTACCTCTCAGCTTTTTCAGGGATGAGGACTACCAGGTGTTTTCAAAATTGCCCCATTCGAGTGAATGGAAGCTGCACTGTAGGCCTTACAAGAGAGACATTACTGTTAACAGGAAGAGGACCTAGCACTCTGTTGAGGATTCTCAACTGAGTTAGCTGTTGAAGGACATACTGATACCTCTCGGTGTTTTTATGTGTGAGAACCTTCAACTTTGTGCAAACTCTCCTGTGTCAAGTGACTGCACCCAGCGCTGCAGGTGTTGTGAGAAAAGTATGAATGTTACAAGCGGGAGGGTGAAGCACCTTGTCTTTGGATGAGACTTGAGTAACTTGCTTCAAGGAATACTGCCTACCACTCAGTGTTTTCAAGGATGTGCAAAATCACCTTTGTGCAACATCACCCCTTTGAACAGAATGGAAGAAGTTCTGAGGCCCTTCTCAGAAAATTCTTTAGGTTGGAAGCAAGTCGGTCCAGCAACTTGCGTAACAGTGTGAGTAGAGTGAAGTTTACAAGGAAGACCACCTACCTCTCACGGTTTGAAAGTGTGAGGAACTTGATTTTGGGGCAAAATGGCCTGTGTCCATGAAGGGAAGTATTACTGTATGTCTGTAGGACAACCACAAATGTTACAAGAAAGATGCTCTAGCACTTTGTTCAGCAGCTTCAAGTGATGTAGCATGCAAAAGGAACACTGCCTATCTGTCAGGGTTTGACAGTGTGAGCAATTCCATCTTTGTGCCAATGGACCCTTTCCACTGAATGGAACAGGCACTATGTCTCTTGCAAGCAGATGTCAGGGTTCGCAGCAGGAGTTGCAGGCACATTGTTTCCCTGTGAAAGTTGAATTAGCATGTGAAAGGAGTGCTGGCCAAATGAAAGCCTTTGACAATGGAGAATCATTCACTCCTTGAAAAATGCCCACTTGTGAGCAAATAGACCAACACTTGTAGCTCAGAGCAGGATGCAATGTGTGAGAGGGAGGAATAGTTTGCAACTTGTCTCCTTATGAAAAATGAGTTACCTGTTGAAAGGAATACTGACTACCCCTGAGTCTTTTCATGAGTGAAGAACACCACCGTTTGGCCAAATAGCTGCATTCAACTGAATGGAATCAGAACAGTTGAGGATGCATGAAAACCATTCATTCCAGCAGCAAGAGGGTCTGGAATGTTGTTTATAAGTGAGAATTGAGGGTGCTTTACAAAGGAATGCTACCTGTCTCTCAGGCTTTTACAGTGTGAAAAAGATTATCTTTGTGCAAAGTAGCCGTTTCAATGGAAGGAAGAAGCACTGTTTCCCCTGTAAGAGAAGCATAAGTGTTACAAGCAAGAGGGTCAAGCACCTTGTTAAGCATGGCGAATTGAGTTATATGTTTAAGGCAATACTGCCTAACTCTCACTGTTTTCAGGGGGAGGAACATCAATGTGCTGCTAAATAGCTCCTTTCAAATGAATGGAGGCATACTGTAGGTCTTCTAAGACAATCATTAATGGTAGAAGCAAGAGGGTCTAGCACCCTGTTAAGCATTGTGAATTGAGTTACCTGTTGAAGGGCATAGTGCCTAACTCTCAGTGTTTTTATGGGTGGAGGAACCTCAAGCTTGAGCAAAATGACCTCTTTCAAGTCAATGGAACCAGCACTACATCTCTTGGAAGAGAAGTATGAATGTTAGAAGCAGGAGGGTCAAGCACCTTGTTTTCTAAGGCGAATTGATATACTGCTTTAAAGGAATAATGCCTACAACTCAGTGTTTTCATGGGTGAGGAATACCACCTTTCTGCAAAATAACCCAATTAGACACACTGTTGATGTCATGAGAAAATCATTAACGTTAGAAAGAAAAGGGTCTACCACCTTGTTCAGCATTGTGTACTGAGTTAGGTGGGTAAAGGAATACTGTCTACCTCTTAGCGTTTTCATGGGTGAGGAACACACCTGTTGCAAAATATCCCATGCAATCGAATTTAAGATTCCTGGTAGCTCTTGTAAAAGAGTCATGAATGTTTGAAGCAACGGGGTCTACCAAGTTGTTTAGCATTGTGAATTTACTTAGCTATTTAAAGGAATACGGCCTACTTGTCAGAGTTTTCGGGCTCAGGAACCTCACCTTTGTGCAAAATTGCCTCTGTGAAGTGAATGGAGAAACACTGTAGCTCTTGTAAGAAAACCATTAATGTTACAAGGAAGAGGGACAAGCACCTTCTTCAGCTTTGGGAATTGAGTGAGTTGTTTAATGGAATACCACCTACCTCTCAGCTTTTTCAGGGATGAGGACTACCAGGTGTTTTCAAAATTGCCCCATTCGAGTGAATGGAAGCTGCACTGTAGGCCTTACAAGAGAGACATTACTGTTAACAGGAAGAGGACCTAGCACTCTGTTGAGGATTCTCAACTGAGTTAGCTGTTGAAGGACATACTGATACCTCTCGGTGTTTTTATGTGTGAGAACCTTCAACTTTGTGCAAACTCTCCTGTGTCAAGTGACTGCACCCAGCGCTGCAGGTGTTGTGAGAAAAGTATGAATGTTACAAGCGGGAGGGTGAAGCACCTTGTCTTTGGATGAGACTTGAGTAACTTGCTTCAAGGAATACTGCCTACCACTCAGCGTTTTCAAGGATGTGCAAAATCACCTTTGTGCAACATCACCCCTTTGAACAGAATGGAAGAAGTTCTGAGGCCCTTCTCAGAAAATTCTTTAGGTTGGAAGCAAGTCGGTCCAGCAACTTGCGTAACAGTGTGAGTAGAGTGAAGTTTACAAGGAAGACCACCTACCTCTCACGGTTTGAAAGTGTGAGGAACTTCATTTTGGGGCAAAATGGCCTGTGTCCATGAAGGGAAGTATTACTGTATGTCTGTAGGACAACCACAAATGTTACAAGAAAGATGCTCTAGCACTTTGTTCAGCAGCTTCAAGTGATGTAGCATGCAAAAGGAACACTGCCTATCTGTCAGGGTTTGACAGTGTGAGCAATTCCATCTTTGTGCCAATGGACCCTTTCCACTGAATGGAACAGGCACTATGTCTCTTGCAAGCAGATGTCAGGGTTCGCAGCAGGAGTTGCAGGCACATTGTTTCCCTGTGAAAGTTGAATTAGCATGTGAAAGGAGTGCTGGCCAAATGAAAGCCTTTGACAATGGAGAATCATTCACTCCTTGAAAAATGCCCACTTGTGAGCAAATAGACCAACACTTGTAGCTCAGAGCAGGATGCAATGTGTGAGAGGGAGGAATAGTTTGCAACTTGTCTCCTTATGAAAAATGAGTTACCTGTTGAAAGGAATACTGACTACCCCTGAGTCTTTTCATGAGTGAAGAACACCACCGTTTGGCCAAATAGCTGCATTCAACTGAATGGAATCAGAACAGTTGAGGATGCATGAAAACCATTCATTCCAGCAGCAAGAGGGTCTGGAATGTTGTTTATAAGTGAGAATTGAGGGTGCTTTACAAAGGAATGCTACCTGTCTCTCAGGCTTTTACAGTGTGAAAAAGATTATCTTTGTGCAAAGTAGCCGTTTCAATGGAAGGAAGAAGCACTGTTTCCCCTGTAAGAGAAGCATAAGTGTTACAAGCAAGAGGGTCAAGCACCTTGTTAAGCATGGCGAATTGAGTTATATGTTTAAGGCAATACTGCCTAACTCTCACTGTTTTCAGGGGGAGGAACATCAATGTGCTGCTAAATAGCTCCCTTCAAATGAATGGAGGCATACTGTAGGTCTTCTAAGACAATCATTAATGGTAGAAGCAAGAGGGTCTAGCACCCTGTTAAGCATTGTGAATTGAGTTACCTGTTGAAGGGCATAGTGCCTAACTCTCAGTGTTTTTATGGGTGGAGGAACCTCAAGCTTGAGCAAAATGACCTCTTTCAAGTCAATGGAACCAGCACTACATCTCTTGGAAGAGAAGTATGAATGTTAGAAGCAGGAGGGTCAAGCACCTTGTTTTCTAAGGCGAATTGATATACTGCTTTAAAGGAATAATGCCTACAACTCAGTGTTTTCATGGGTGAGGAATACCACCTTTCTGTAAAATAACCCAATTAGACACACTGTTGATGTCATGAGAAAATCATTAACGTTAGAAAGAAAAGGGTCTACCACCTTGTTCAGCATTGTGTACTGAGTTAGCTGGGTAAAGGAATACTGTCTACCTCTTAGCGTTTTCATGGGTGAGGAACACACCTGTTGCAAAATATCCCATGCAATCGAATTTAAGATTCCTGGTAGCTCTTGTAAAAGAGTCATGAATGTTTGAAGCAACGGGGTCTACCAAGTTGTTTAGCATTGTGAATTTACTTAGCTATTTAAAGGAATACGGCCTACTTCTCAGAGTTTTCGGGCTCAGGAACCTCACCTTTGTGCAAAATTGCCTCTGTGAAGTGAATGGAGAAACACTGTAGCTCTTGTAAGAAAACCATTAATGTTACAAGGAAGAGGGACAAGCACCTTCTTCAGCTTTGGGAATTGAGTGAGTTGTTTAATGGAATACCACCTACCTCTCAGCTTTTTCAGGGATGAGGACTACCAGGTGTTTTCAAAATTGCCCCATTCGAGTGAATGGAAGCTGCACTGTAGGCCTTACAAGAGAGACATTACTGTTAACAGGAAGAGGACCTAGCACTCTGTTGAGGATTCTCAACTGAGTTAGCTGTTGAAGGACATACTGATACCTCTCGGTGTTTTTATGTGTGAGAACCTTCAACTTTGTGCAAACTCTCCTGTGTCAAGTGACTGCACCCAGCGCTGCAGGTGTTGTGAGAAAAGTATGAATGTTACAAGCGGGAGGGTGAAGCACCTTGTCTTTGGATGAGACTTGAGTAACTTGCTTCAAGGAATACTGCCTACCACTCAGTGTTTTCAAGGATGTGCAAAATCACCTTTGTGCAACATCACCCCTTTGAACAGAATGGAAGAAGTTCTGAGGCCCTTCTCAGAAAATTCTTTAGGTTGGAAGCAAGTCGGTCCAGCAACTTGCGTAACAGTGTGAGTAGAGTAAAGTTTACAAGGAAGACCACCTACCTCTCACGGTTTGAAAGTGTGAGGAACTTGATTTTGGGGCAAAATGGCCTGTGTCCATGAAGGGAAGTATTACTGTATGTCTGTAGGACAACCACAAATGTTACAAGAAAGATGCTCTAGCACTTTGTTCAGCAGCTTCAAGTGATGTAGCATGCAAAAGGTACACTGCCTATCTGTCAGGGTTTGACAGTGTGAGCAATTCCATCTTTGTGCCAATAGACCCTTTCCACTGAATGGAACAGGCAATATGTCTCTTGCAAGCAGGTGTCAGGGTTCCCAGCAGGAGTTGCAAGCACATTGTTTCCCTGTGAGATTTGCATTAGCATGTGAAAGGAGTGCTTGCCAAATGAAAGCCTTTGACAAGGGAGAATCATTCACTCCTTGAAAAATACCCATTTCCGAGGAAATAGATCAACACTTGTAGCTCAGAGCAGGATGCAATGTGTGAGAGGCAGGAATAGTTTGCAACTTGTCTCCCTATGAGAAATGAGTTACCTGTTGAAAGGAATACTGGCTACCCCTGAGGTTTTTCATGTGTGAGGAACACCACCGTTCGGCCAAATAGCTGCATTCAACTGAATGGAACCAGAACAGTTGAGGATGCATGAAAACCATTCATTCCAGCAGCAAGAGGGTCTGTAATGTTGTTTAAAAGTGAGAATTGAGTGAGCTTTACAAAGGAATGCGACCTGTCTCTCAGGCTTTTACAGTGTGAAAAAGATTATCTTTGTGCAAAATAGATATTTCAATGGAAGGAAGAAGCACTGTTTCCCCTGTAAGAGAAGCATAAGTGTTACAAGCAAGAGGGTCAAGCACCTTGTTAAGCATGGCGAATTGAGTTACCTGTTTAAGGCAATACTGCCTAACTCTCAGTGTTTTCAGGGGGAGGAACATCAATGTGCTGCTAAATAGCTCCTTTCAAGTGAATGGAGGCATACTGTAGGTCCTCTAAGACAATCATTAATGGTAGAAGCAAGAGGGTCTAGCACCCTGTTAAGCATTGTGAATTGAGTTCCCTGTTGAAGGGCATAGTGCCTAACTCTCAGTGTTTTTATGGGTGGAGGAACCTCAAGCTTGAGCAAAATGACCTCTTTCAAGTCAATGGAACCAGCACTACATCTCTTGGAAGAGAAGTATGAATGTTAGAAGCAGGAGGGTCAAGCACCTTGTTTTCTAAGGCGAATTGATATACTGCTTTAAAGGAATAATGCCTACAACTCAGTGTTTTCATGGGTGAGGAATACCACCTTTGTGTAAAATAACCCAATTAGTCACACTGTTGATGTCATGAGAAAATCATTAACGTTAGAAAGAAAAGGGTCTACCACCTTGTTCAGCATTGTGTACTGAGTTAGCTGGGTAAAGGAATACTGCCTACCTCTTAGCGTTTTCATGGGTGAGGAACACAACTGTTGCAAAATATCCCATGCAATCGAATTTAAGATTCCTGGTAGCTCTTGTAAAAGAGTCATGAATGTTTGAAACAACGGGGTCTAGCAAGTTGTTTAGCATTGTGAATTTACTTAGCTGTTTAAAGGAATACTGCCTACTTCTCAGAGTTTTCGGGCTCAGGCACCTCACCTTTGTGCAAAATTGCCTCTGTGAAGTGAATGGAGAAACACTGTAGCTCTTGTAAGAAAACCATTAATGTTACAAGGAAGAGGGACAAGCACCTTCTTCAGCTTTGGGAATTGAGTGAGTTGTTTAATGGAATACCACCTACCTCTCAGCTTTTTCAGGGATGAGGACTACCAGGTGTTTTCAAAATTGCCCCATTCGAGTGAATGGAAGCTGCACTGAAGGCCTTACAAGAGAGACATTACTGTTAAAAGAAAGAGGACCTAGCACTCTGTTGAGAATTCTCAACTGAGTTAGCTGTTGAAGGACATACTGATACCTCTCGGTGTTTTTATGTGTGAGAACCTTCAACTTTGTGCAAACTCTCCTGTGTCAAGTGACTGCACCCAGCGCTGCAGGTGTTGTGAGAAAAGTATGAATGTTACAAGCGGGAGCGTGAAGCACCTTGTCTTTGGATGAGACTTGAGTAACTTGCTTCAAGGAATACTGCCTACCACTCAGTGTTTTCAAGGATGTGGAAAATCACCTTTGTGCAACACCACCCCTTTGAAGAGAATGGAAGAAGTTCTGAGGCCCTTCTCAGAAAATTCTTTAGGTTGGAAGCAAGTCGGTCCAGCAACTTGTCTAACAGTGTGAGTAGAGTGAAGTTTACAAGGAAGACCACATACTTCTCACTGTTTGAAAGTGTGAGGAAATTGATTTTGGGGCAAAATGGTCTGTGTCCATGAAGTTAAGTATTACTGTATGTCTGTAGGACAACCACAAATGTTACAAAAAAGATGCTCTAGCACCCTGTTAAGCATTGTGAATTGAGTTACCTGTTGAAGGGCATAGTGCCTAACTCTCAGTGTTTTTATGGGTGGAGCAACCTCAAGCTTGAGCAAAATGACCTCTTTGAAGTCAATGGAACCAGCACTACATCTCTTGGAAGAGAAGTATGAATGTTAGAAGCAGGAGGGTCAAGCACATTGTTTTCTAAGGCGAATTGATATACTGCTTTAAAGGAATAAAGCCTACAACTCAGTGTTTTCAAGGATGTAAAAAATCACCTTTGTGCAACACCACCCCTTTGAAGAGAATGGAAGAAGTTCTGAGGCCCTTATCAGAAAATTCTTTAGGTTGGAAGTAAGTCGGTCCAGCAACTTGTGTAACAGTGTGAGTAGAGTGAAGTTTACAAGGAAGACCACCTACCTCTCACGGTTTGAAAGTGTGAGGAACTTGATTTTCGGGCAAAATGGCCTGTGTCCATGAAGGGAAGTATTACTGCATGTCTTGTAGCACAACCAAAAATGTTACAAGAAAGATGCTCTAGCACTTTGTTCAGCAGCTTCAAGTGATGTAGCATGCAAAAGGTACACTGCCTATCTGTCAGGGTTTGACAGTGTGAGCAATTCCATCTTTGTGCCAATAGACCCTTTCCACTGAATGGAACAGGCACTGTGTCTCTTGCAAGCAGGTGTCAGGGTTCCCAGCAGGAGTTGCAAGCACATTGTTTCCCTGTGAGATTTGCATTAGCATGTGAAAGGAGTGCTTGCCAAATGAAAGCCTTTGACAAGGGAGAATCATTCACTCCTTGAAAAATGCCCACTTGTGAGGAAATAGTCCAACACTTGTAGCTCAGAGCAGGATGCAATGTGTGAGAGGCAGGAATAGTTTGCAACTTGTCTCCTTATGAGAAATGAGTTACCTGTTGAAAGGAATACTGGCTACGCCTGAGGTTTTTCATGTGTGAGGAACACCACAGTTCGGCCCAATAGCTGCATTCAACTGAATGGAACCAGAACAGTTGAGGACGCATGAAAACCATTCATTCCAGCAGCAAGAGGGTCTGGAATGTTGTTTAAAAGTGAGAATTGAGGGAGCTTTACAAAGGAATGCTACCTGTCTCTCAGGCTTTTACAGTGTGAAAAAGATTATCTTTGTGCAAAGTAGCCGTTTCAATGGAAGGAAGAAGCACTGTTTCCCCTGTAAGAGAAGCATAAGTGTTACAAGCAAGAGGGTCAAGCACCTTGTTAAGCATGGCGAATTGAGTTATATGTTTAAGGCAATACTGCCTAACTCTCAGTGTTTTCAGGGGGAGGAACATCAATGTGCTGCTAAATAGCTCCTTTCAAGTGAATGGAGGCATACTGTAGGTCTTCTAAGACAATCATTAATGGTAGAAGCAAGTGGGTCTAGCACCCTGTTAAGCATTGTGAATTGAGTTACCTGTTGAAGGGCATAGTGCCTAACTCTCAATGTTTTTATGGGTGGAGGAACCTCAAGCTTGAGCAAAATGACCTCTTTCAAGTCAATAGAACCAGCACTACATCTCTTGGAAGAGAAGTATGAATGTTAGAAGCAGGAGGGTCAAGCACCTTGTTTTCTAAGGCGAATTGATATACTGCTTTAAAGGAATAATGCCTACAACTCAGTGTTTTCATGGGTGAGGAATACGACCTTTGTGCAAAATAACCCCCTTAGACACACTGTTGATGTCGTGAGAAAATCATTAATGTTAGAAAGAAAAGGGTCTACCACCTTGTTCAGCATTGTGAACTGAGTTAGCTGGGTAAAGGAATACTGCCTACCTCTCAGCGTTTTCATGGGTGAGGAACACAACTGTTGCAAAATATTCCATGCAAGCGAATGGAAGATTCCTGGTAGCACTTGTAAGAGAGTCATGAATGTTTGAAGCAACAAGGTCTAGCAAGTTGTATAGCATTCGAATTGACTTAGCTGTTAAAAGGAATACTGCCTTCTTCTCAGAGTTTTCGGGGTCAGGAACCTCACCTTTGTGCAAAATTGCCTCTGTGAAGTGAATGGAGAAACACTGTAGCTCCTGTAAGAAAACCATTAATGTTAGAAGGAAGAGGGTCAAGCACCTTCTTCAGCTTTGGGAATTGAGTGAGTTGTTTAATGGAATACCACCTACCTCTCAGCTTTTTCAGGGATGAGGTCTACCAGGTGTTTTAAAAATTGCCCCATTCGAGTGAATGGAAGCTGCACTGTAGGTCTTATAAGAGAGACATTACTGGTAACAGGAAGAGGGCCTAGCACTCTGTTGAAGATTCTCAACTGTGTTAGCTGTTGAAGGACATACTGATATCTCTCAGTGTTTTTATGTGTGAGAACCTTCAACTTTGTGCAAACTCTCCTGTGTCAAGTGACTGCACCCAGCGCTGCAGGTGTTCTGAGAAAAGTATGATTGTTACAAGCAGGAGGGTGAAGCACCTTGTCTTTGGATGAGACTTGAGTAACTTGCTTCAAGGAATACTGCCTACCACTCAGTGTTTTCAAGGATGTGGAAAATCACCTTTGTGCAACATCACCCCTTTGAACAGAATGGAAGAAGTTCTGAGGCCCTTCTCAGAAAATTCTTTAGGTTGGAAGCAAGTCGGTCCAGCAACTTGTCTAACAGTGTGAGTAGAGTGAAGTTTACAAGGAAGACCACATACTTCTCACTGTTTGAAAGTGTGAGGAAATTGATTTTGGGGCAAAATGGTCTGTGTCCATGAAGTTAAGTATTACTGTATGTCTGTAGGACAACCACAAATGTTACAAAAAAGATGGTCTAGCACCCTGTTAAGCCTTGTGAATTGAGTTACCTGTTGAAGGGCATAGTGCCTAACTCTCAGTGTTTTTATGGGTGGAGCAACCTCAAGCTTGAGCAAAATGACCTCTTTGAAGTCAATGGAACCAGCACTACATCTCTTGGAAGAGAAGTATGAATGTTAGAAGCAGGAGGGTCAAGCACATTGTTTTCTAAGGCGAATTAATATACTGCTTTAAAGGAATAAAGCCTACAACTCAGTGTTTTCAAGGATGTAAAAAATCACCTTTGTGCAACACCACCCCTTTGAAGAGAATGGAAGAAGTTCTGAGGCCCTTATCAGAAAATTCTTTAGGTTGGAAGTAAGTCGGTCCAGCAACTTGTGTAACAGTGTGAGTAGAGTGAAGTTTACAAGGAAGACCACCTACCTCTCACGGTTTGAAAGTGTGAGGAACTTGATTTTCGGGCAAAATGGCCTGTGTCCATGAAGGGAAGTATTACTGCATGTCTTGTAGCACAACCAAAAATGTTACAAGAAAGATGCTCTAGCACTTTGTTCAGCAGCTTCAAGTGATGTAGCATGCAAAAGGTACACTGCCTATCTGTCAGGGTTTGACAGTGTGAGCAATTCCATCTTTATGCCAATAGACCCTTTCCACTGAATGGAACAGGCACTGTGTCTCTTGCAAGCAGGTGTCAGGGTTCCCAGCAGGAGTTGCAAGCACATTGTTTCCCTGTGAGATTTGCATTAGCATGTGAAAGGAGTGCTTGCCAAATGAAAGCCTTTGACAAGGGAGAATCATTCACTCCTTGAAAAATGCCCACTTGTGAGGAAATAGTCCAACACTTGTAGCTCAGAGCAGGATGCAATGTGTGAGAGGCAGGAATAGTTTGCAACTTGTCTCCTTATGAGAAATGAGTTACCTGTTGAAAGGAATACTGACTACCCCTGAGTCTTTTCATGAGTGAAGAACACCACCGTTTGGCCAAATAGCTGCATTCATTTGAATGGAATCAGAACAGTTGAGGATGCATGAAAACCATTCATTCCAGCAGCAAGAGGGTCTGGAATGTTGTTTATAAGTGAGAATTGTGTGAGCTTTACAAAGGAATGCTACCTCTCTCTCAGGCTTTTACAGTGTGAAGAAGATTATCTTTGTGCAAAATAGCCGTTTCAACGGGACGAAGAAGCACTGTTTCCCCTGTAAGAGAAGCATAAGTGTTACAAGCAAGAGGGTCAAGCACCTTGTTAAGCATGGCGAATTGAGTTACCTGTTTAAGGCAATACTGCCTAACTCTCAGTGTTTTCAGGGGGAGGAACATCAATGTGCTGCTAAATAGCTCCTTTCAAGTGAATGGAGGCATACTGTAGGTCTTCTAAGACAATCATTAATGGTAGAAGCAAGAGGGTCTAGCACCCTGTTAAGCATTGTGAATTGAGTTCCCTGTTGAAGGGCATAGTGCCTAACTCTCAGTGTTTTTATGGGTGGAGGAACCTCAAGCTTGAGCAAAATGACCTCTTTCAAGTCAATGGAACCAGCACTACATCTCTTGGAAGAGAAGTATGAATGTTAGAAGCAGGAGGGTCAAGCACCTTGTTTTCTAAGGCGAATTGATATACTGCTTTAAAGGAATAATGCCTACAACTCAGTGTTTTCATGGGTGAGGAATACCACCTTTCTGTAAAATAACCCAATTAGACACACTGTTGATGTCATGAGAAAATCATTAACGTTAGAAAGAAAAGGGTCTACCACCTTGTTCAGCATTGTGTACTGAGTTAGGTGGGTAAAGGAATACTGTCTACCTCTTAGCGTTTTCATGGGTGAGGAACACACCTGTTGCAAAATATCCCATGCAATCGAATTTAAGATTCCTGGTAGCTCTTGTAAAAGAGTCATGAATGTTTGAAGCAACGGGGTCTACCAAGTTGTTTAGCATTGTGAATTTACTTAGCTATTTAAAGGAATACGGCCTACTTCTCAGAGTTTTCGGGCTCAGGAACCTCACCTTTGTGCAAAATTGCCTCTGTGAAGTGAATGGAGAAACACTGTAGCTCTTGTAAGAAAACCATTAATGTTACAAGGAAGAGGGACAAGCACCTTCTTCAGCTTTGGGAATTGAGTGAGTTGTTTAATGGAATACCACCTACCTCTCAGCTTTTTCAGGGATGAGGACTACCAGGTGTTTTCAAAATTGCCCCATTCGAGTGAATGGAAGCTGCACTGTAGGCCTTACAAGAGAGACATTACTGTTAACAGGAAGAGGACCTAGCACTCTGTTGAGGATTCTCAACTGAGTTAGCTGTTGAAGGACATACTGATACCTCTCGGTGTTTTTATGTGTGAGAACCTTCAACTTTGTGCAAACTCTCCTGTGTCAAGTGACTGCACCCAGCGCTGCAGGTGTTGTGAGAAAAGTATGAATGTTACAAGCGGGAGGGTGAAGCACCTTGTCTTTGGATGAGACTTGAGTAACTTGCTTCAAGGAATACTGCCTACCACTCAGTGTTTTCAAGGATGTGCAAAATCACCTTTGTGCAACATCACCCCTTTGAACAGAATGGAAGAAGTTCTGAGGCCCTTCTCAGAAAATTCTTTAGGTTGGAAGCAAGTCGGTCCAGCAACTTGCGTAACAGTGTGAGTAGAGTGAAGTTTACAAGGAAGACCACCTACCTCTCACGGTTTGAAAGTGTGAGGAACTTGATTTTGGGGCAAAATGGCCTGTGTCCATGAAGGGAAGTATTACTGTATGTCTGTAGGACAACCACAAATGTTACAAGAAAGATGCTCTAGCACTTTGTTCAGCAGCTTCAAGTGATGTAGCATGCAAAAGGAACACTGCCTATCTGTCAGGGTTTGACAGTGTGAGCAATTCCATCTTTGTGCCAATGGACCCTTTCCACTGAATGGAACAGGCACTATGTCTCTTGCAAGCAGATGTCAGGGTTCGCAGCAGGAGTTGCAGGCACATTGTTTCCCTGTGAAAGTTGAATTAGCATGTGAAAGGAGTGCTGGCCAAATGAAAGCCTTTGACAATGGAGAATCATTCACTCCTTGAAAAATGCCCACTTGTGAGCAAATAGACCAACACTTGTAGCTCAGAGCAGGATGCAATGTGTGAGAGGGAGGAATAGTTTGCAACTTGTCTCCTTATGAAAAATGAGTTACCTGTTGAAAGGAATACTGACTACCCCTGAGTCTTTTCATGAGTGAAGAACACCACCGTTTGGCCAAATAGCTGCATTCAACTGAATGGAATCAGAACAGTTGAGGATGCATGAAAACCATTCATTCCAGCAGCAAGAGGGTCTGGAATGTTGTTTATAAGTGAGAATTGAGGGTGCTTTACAAAGGAATGCTACCTGTCTCTCAGGCTTTTACAGTGTGAAAAAGATTATCTTTGTGCAAAGTAGCCGTTTCAATGGAAGGAAGAAGCACTGTTTCGCCTGTAAGAGAAGCATAAGTGTTACAAGCAAGAGGGTCAAGCACCTTGTTAAGCATGGCGAATTGAGTTATATGTTTAAGGCAATACTGCCTAACTCTCACTGTTTTCAGGGGGAGGAACATCAATGTGCTGCTAAATAGCTCCTTTCAAATGAATGGAGGCATACTGTAGGTCTTCTAAGACAATCATTAATGGTAGAAGCAAGAGGGTCTAGCACCCTGTTAAGCATTGTGAATTGAGTTACCTGTTGAAGGGCATAGTGCCTAACTCTCAGTGTTTTTATGGGTGGAGGAACCTCAAGCTTGAGCAAAATGACCTCTTTCAAGTCAATGGAACCAGCACTACATCTCTTGGAAGAGAAGTATGAATGTTAGAAGCAGGAGGGTCAAGCACCTTGTTTTCTAAGGCGAATTGATATACTGCTTTAAAGGAATAATGCCTACAACTCAGTGTTTTCATGGGTGAGGAATACCACCTTTCTGTAAAATAACCCAATTAGACACACTGTTGATGTCATGAGAAAATCATTAACGTTAGAAAGAAAAGGGTCTACCACCTTGTTCAGCATTGTGTACTGAGTTAGCTGGGTAAAGGAATACTGTCTACCTCTTAGCGTTTTCATGGGTGAGGAACACACCTGTTGCAAAATATCCCATGCAATCGAATTTAAGATTCCTGGTAGCTCTTGTAAAAGAGTCATGAATGTTTGAAGCAACGGGGTCTACCAAGTTGTTTAGCATTGTGAATTTACTTAGCTATTTAAAGGAATACGGCCTACTTCTCAGAGTTTTCGGGCTCAGGAACCTCACCTTTGTGCAAAATTGCCTCTGTGAAGTGAATGGAGAAACACTGTAGCTCTTGTAAGAAAACCATTAATGTTACAAGGAAGAGGGACAAGCACCTTCTTCAGCTTTGGGAATTGAGTGAGTTGTTTAATGGAATACCACCTACCTCTCAGCTTTTTCAGGGATGAGGACTACCAGGTGTTTTCAAAATTGCCCCATTCGAGTGAATGGAAGCTGCACTGTAGGCCTTACAAGAGAGACATTACTGTTAACAGGAAGAGGACCTAGCACTCTGTTGAGGATTCTCAACTGAGTTAGCTGTTGAAGGACATACTGATACCTCTCGGTGTTTTTATGTGTGAGAACCTTCAACTTTGTGCAAACTCTCCTGTGTCAAGTGACTGCACCCAGCGCTGCAGGTGTTGTGAGAAAAGTATGAATGTTACAAGCGGGAGGGTGAAGCACCTTGTCTTTGGATGAGACTTGAGTAACTTGCTTCAAGGAATACTGCCTACCACTCAGTGTTTTCAAGGATGTGCAAAATCACCTTTGTGCAACATCACCCCTTTGAACAGAATGGAAGAAGTTCTGAGGCCCTTCTCAGAAAATTCTTTAGGTTGGAAGCAAGTCGGTCCAGCAACTTGCGTAACAGTGTGAGTAGAGTGAAGTTTACAAGGAAGACCACCTACCTCTCACGGTTTGAAAGTGTGAGGAACTTGATTTTGGGGCAAAATGGCCTGTGTCCATGAAGGTAAGTATTACTGTATGTCGGTAGGACAACCACAAATGTTAGAAGAAAGATGCTCTAGCACTTTGTTCAGCAGCTTCAAGTGATGTAGCATGCAAAAGGTACACTGCCTTTCTGTCAGGGTTTGACAGTGTGAGCAATTCCATCTTTGTGCCAATAGACCCTTTCCACTGAATGGAACATTCACTATGTCTCTTGCAAGCAGGTGTCAGGGTTCCAAGCAGGAGTTGCAAGCACATTGTTTCCCTGTGAGATTTGCATTAGCATGTGAAAGGAGTGCTTGCCAAATGAAAGCCTTTGACAAGGGAGAATCATTCACTCCTTGAAAAATACCCATTTCCGAGGAAATAGATCAACACTTGTAGCTCAGAGCAGGATGCAATGTGTGAGAGGCAGGAATAGTTTGCAACTTGTCTCCCTATGAGAAATGAGTTACCTGTTGAAAGGAATACTGGCTACCCCTGAGGTTTTTCATGTGTGAGGAACACCACCGTTCGGCCAAATAGCTGCATTCAACTGAATGGAACCAGAACAGTTGAGGATGCATGAAAACCATTCATTTGAGCAGCAAGAGGGTCTGTAATGTTGTTTAAAAGTGAGAATTGAGTGAGCTTTACAAAGGAATGCGACCTGTCTCTCAGGCTTTTACAGTGTGAAAAAGATTATCTTTGTGCAAAATAGATATTTCAATGGAAGGAAGAAGCACTGTTTCCCCAGTAAGAGAAGCATAAGTGTTACAAGCAAGAGGGTCAAGCACCTTGTTAAGCATGGCGAATTGAGTTACCTGTTTAAGGCAATACTGCCTAACTCTCAGTGTTTTCAGGGGGAGGAACATCAATGTGCTGCTAAATAGCTCCTTTCAAGTGAATGGAGGCATACTGTAGGTCTTCTCAGACAATCATTAATGGTAGAAGCAAGAGGGTCTAGCACCCTGTTAAGCATTGTGAATTGAGTTACCTGTTGAAGGGCATAGTGCCTAACTCTCAGTGTTTTTATGGGTGGAGGAACCTCAAGCTTGAGCAAAATGACCTCTTTCAAGTCAATGGAACCAGCACTACATCTCTTGGAAGAGAAGTATGAATGTTAGAAGCAGGAGGGTCAAGCACCTTGTTTTCTAAGGCGAATTGATATACTGCTTTAAAGGAATAATGCCTACAACTCAGTGTTTTCATGGGTGAGGAATACCACCTTTCTTAAAAATAACCCAATTAGTCACACTGTTGATGTCATGAGAAAATCATTAACGTTAGAAAGAAAAGGGTCTACCACCTTGTTCAGCATTGTGTACTGAGTTAGCTGGGTAAAGGAATACTGCCTACCTCTTAGCGTTTTCATGGGTGAGGAACACAACTGTTGCAAAATATCCCATGCAATCGAATTTAAGATTCCTGGTAGCTCTTGTAAAAGAGTCATGAATGTTTGAAACAACGGGGTCTAGCAAGTTGTTTAGCATTGTGAATTTACTTAGCTGTTTAAAGGAATACTGCCTACTTCTCAGAGTTTTCGGGCTCAGGCACCTCACCTTTGTGCAAAATTGCCTCTGTGAAGTGAATGGAGAAACACTGTAGCTCTTGTAAGAAAACCATTAATGTTACAAGGAAGAGGGACAAGCACCTTCTTCAGCTTTGGGAATTGAGTGAGTTGTTTAATGGAATACCACCTACCTCTCAGCTTTTTCAGGGATGAGGACTACCAGGTGTTTTCAAAATTGCCCCATTCGAGTGAATGGAAGCTGCACTGAAGGCCTTACAAGAGAGACATTACTGTTAAAAGAAAGAGGACCTAGCACTCTGTTGAGAATTCTCAACTGAGTTAGCTGTTGAAGGACATACTGATACCTCTCGGTGTTTTTATGTGTGAGAACCTTCAACTTTGTGCAAACTCTCCTGTGTCAAGTGACTGCACCCAGCGCTGCAGGTGTTGTGAGAAAAGTATGAATGTTACAAGCGGGAGGGTGAGGCACCTTGTCTTTGGATGAGACTTGAGTAACTTGCTTCCAGGAATACTGCCTACCACTCAGTGTTTTCAAGGATGTGGAAAATCACCTTTGTGCAACACCACCCCTTTGAAGAGAATGGAAGAAGTTCTGAGGCCCTTCTCAGAAAATTCTTTAGGTTGGAAGCAAGTCGGTCCAGCAACTTGTCTAACAGTGTGAGTAGAGTGAAGTTTACAAGGAAGACCACATACTTCTCACTGTTTGAAAGTGTGAGGAAATTGATTTTGGGGCAAAATGGTCTGTGTCCATGAAGTTAAGTATTACTGTATGTCTGTAGGACAACCACAAATGTTACAAAAAAGATGCTCTAGCACCCTGTTAAGCATTGTGAATTGAGTTACCTGTTGAAGGGCATAGTGCCTAACTCTCAGTGTTTTTATGGGTGAAGCAACCTCAAGCTTGAGCAAAATGACCTCTTTGAAGTCAATGGAACCAGCACTACATCTCTTGGAAGAGAAGTATGAACGTTAGAAGCAGGAGGGTCAAGCACATTGTTTTCTAAGGCGAATTGATATACTGCTTTAAAGGAATAAAGCCTACAACTCAGTGTTTTCAAGGATGTAAAAAATCACCTTTGTGCAACACCACCCCTTTGAAGAGAATGGAAGAAGTTCTGAGGCCCTTATCAGAAAATTCTTTAGGTTGGAAGTAAGTCGGTCCAGCAACTTGTGTAACAGTGTGAGTAGAGTGAAGTTTACAAGGAAGACCACCTACCTCTCACGGTTTGAAAGTGTGAGGAACTTGATTTTCGGGCAAAATGGCCTGTGTCCATGAAGGGAAGTATTACTGCATGTCTTGTAGCACAACCAAAAATGTTACAAGAAAGATGCTCTAGCACTTTGTTCAGCAGCTTCAAGTGATGTAGCATGCAAAAGGTACACTGCCTATCTGTCAGGGTTTGACAGTGTGAGCAATTCCATCTTTGTGCCAATAGACCCTTTCCACTGAATGGAACAGGCACTGTGTCTCTTGCAAGCAGGTGTCAGGGTTCCCAGCAGGAGTTGCAAGCACATTGTTTCCCTGTGAGATTTGCATTAGCATGTGAAAGGAGTGCTTGCCAAATGAAAGCCTTTGACAAGGGAGAATCATTCACTCCTTGAAAAATGCCCACTTGTGAGGAAATAGTCCAACACTTGTAGCTCAGAGCAGGATGCAATGTGTGAGAGGCAGGAATAGTTTGCAACTTGTCTCCTTATGAGAAATGAGTTACCTGTTGAAAGGAATACTGGCTACGCCTGAGGTTTTTCATGTGTGAGGAACACCACAGTTCGGCCCAATAGCTGCATTCAACTGAATGGAACCAGAACAGTTGAGGATGCATGAAAACCATTCATTCCAGCAGCAAGAGGGTCTGGAATGTTGTTTATAAGTGAGAATTGTGTGAGCTTTACAAAGGAATGCTACCTCTCTCTCAGGCTTTTACAGTGTGAAGAAGATTATCTTTGTGCAAAATAGCCGTTTCAACGGGACGAAGAAGCACTGTTTCCCCTGTAAGAGAAGCATAAGTGTTACAAGCAAGAGGGTCAAGCACCTTGTTAAGCATGGCGAATTGAGTTACCTGTTTAAGGCAATACTGCCTAACTCTCAGTGTTTTCAGGGGGAGGAACATCAATGTGCTGCTAAATAGCTCCTTTCAAGTGAATGGAGGCATACTGTAGGTCCTCTAAGACAATCATTAATGGTAGAAGCAAGAGGGTCTAGCACCCTGTTAAGCATTGTGAATTGAGTTCCCTGTTGAAGGGCATAGTGCCTAACTCTCAGTGTTTTTATGGGTGGAGGAACCTCAAGCTTGAGCAAAATGACCTCTTTCAAGTCAATGGAACCAGCACTACATCTCTTGGAAGAGAAGTATGAATGTTAGAAGCAGGAGGGTCAAGCACCTTGTTTTCTAAGGCGAATTGATATACTGCTTTAAAGGAATAATGCCTACAACTCAGTGTTTTCATGGGTGAGGAATACCACCTTTGTGTAAAATAACCCAATTAGTCACACTGTTGATGTCCTGAGAAAATCATTAACGTTAGAAAGAAAAGGGTCTACCACCTTGTTCAGCATTGTGTACTGAGTTAGCTGGGTAAAGGAATACTGCCTACCTCTTAGCGTTTTCATGGGTGAGGAACACAACTGTTGCAAAATATCCCATGCAATCGAATTTAAGATTCCTGGTAGCTCTTGTAAAAGAGTCATGAATGTTTGAAACAACGGGGTCTAGCAAGTTGTTTAGCATTGTGAATTTACTTAGCTGTTTAAAGGAATACTGCCTACTTCTCAGAGTTTTCGGGCTCAGGCACCTCACCTTTGTGCAAAATTGCCTCTGTGAAGTGAATGGAGAAACACTGTAGCTCTTGTAAGAAAACCATTAATGTTACAAGGAAGAGGGACAAGCACCTTCTTCAGCTTTGGGAATTGAGTGAGTTGTTTAATGGAATACCACCTACCTCTCAGCTTTTTCAGGGATGAGGACTACCAGGTGTTTTCAAAATTGCCCCATTCGAGTGAATGGAAGCTGCACTGAAGGCCTTACAAGAGAGACATTACTGTTAAAAGAAAGAGGACCTAGCACTCTGTTGAGAATTCTCAACTGAGTTAGCTGTTGAAGGACATACTGATACCTCTCGGTGTTTTTATGTGTGAGAACCTTCAACTTTGTGCAAACTCTCCTGTGTCAAGTGACTGCACCCAGCGCTGCAGGTGTTGTGAGAAAAGTATGAATGTTACAAGCGGGAGCGTGAAGCACCTTGTCTTTGGATGAGACTTGAGTAACTTGCTTCAAGGAATACTGCCTACCACTCAGTGTTTTCAAGGATGTGGAAAATCACCTTTGTGCAACACCACCCCTTTGAAGAGAATGGAAGAAGTTCTGAGGCCCTTCTCAGAAAATTCTTTAGGTTGGAAGCAAGTCGGTCCAGCAACTTGTCTAACAGTGTGAGTAGAGTGAAGTTTACAAGGAAGACCACATACTTCACACTGTTTGAAAGTGTGAGGAAATTGATTTTGGGGCAAAATGGTCTGTGTCCATGAAGTTAAGTATTACTGTATGTCTGTAGGACAACCACAAATGTTACAAAAAAGATGCTCTAGCACCCTGTTAAGCATTGTGAATTGAGTTACCTGTTGAAGGGCATAGTGCCTAACTCTCAGTGTTTTTATGGGTGGAGCAACCTCAAGCTTGAGCAAAATGACCTCTTTGAAGTCAATGGAACCAGCACTACATCTCTTGGAAGAGAAGTATGAATGTTAGAAGCAGGAGGGTCAAGCACATTGTTTTCTAAGGCGAATTGATATACTGCTTTAAAGGAATAAAGCCTACAACTCAGTGTTTTCAAGGATGTAAAAAATCACCTTTGTGCAACACCACCCCTTTGAAGAGAATGGAAGAAGTTCTGAGGCCCTTATCAGAAAATTCTTTAGGTTGGAAGTAAGTCGGTCCAGCAACTTGTGTAACAGTGTGAGTAGAGTGAAGTTTACAAGGAAGACCACCTACCTCTCACGGTTTGAAAGTGTGAGGAACTTGATTTTCGGGCAAAATGGCCTGTGTCCATGAAGGGAAGTATTACTGCATGTCTTGTAGCACAACCAAAAATGTTACAAGAAAGATGCTCTAGCACTTTGTTCAGCAGCTTCAAGTGATGTAGCATGCAAAAGGTACACTGCCTATCTGTCAGGGTTTGACAGTGTGAGCAATTCCATCTTTGTGCCAATAGACCCTTTCCACTGAATGGAACAGGGACTGTGTCTCTTGCAAGCAGGTGTCAGGGTTCCCAGCAGGAGTTGCAAGCACATTGTTTCCCTGTGAGATTTGCATTAGCATGTGAAAGGAGTGCTTGCCAAATGAAAGCCTTTGACAAGGGAGAATCATTCACTCCTTGAAAAATGCCCACTTGTGAGGAAATAGTCCAACACTTGTAGCTCAGAGCAGGATGCAATGTGTGAGAGGCAGGAATAGTTTGCAACTTGTCTCCTTATGAGAAATGAGTTACCTGTTGAAAGGAATACTGGCTACGCCTGAGGTTTTTCATGTGTGAGGAACACCACAGTTCGGCCCAATAGCTGCATTCAACTGAATGGAACCAGAACAGTTGAGGACGCATGAAAACCATTCATTCCAGCAGAAAGAGGGTCTGGAATGTTGTTTAAAAGTGAGAATTGAGGGAGCTTTACAAAGGAATGCTACCTGTCTCTCAGGCTTTTACAGTGTGAAAAAGATTATCTTTGTGCAAAGTAGCCGTTTCAATGGAAGGAAGAAGCAGTGTTTCCCCAGTAAGAGAAGCATAAGTGTTACAAGCAAGAGGGTCAAGCACCTTGTTAAGCATGGCGAATTGAGTTATATGTTTAAGGCAATACTGCCTAACTCTCAGTGTTTTCAGGGGGAGGAACATCAATGTGCTGCTAAATAGCTCCTTTCAAGTGAATGGAGGCATACTGTAGGTCTTCTAAGACAATCATTAATGGTAGAAGCAAGTGGGTCTAGCACCCTGTTAAGCATTGTGAATTGAGTTACCTGTTGAAGGGCATAGTGCCTAACTCTCAATGTTTTTATGGGTGGAGGAACCTCAAGCTTGAGCAAAATGACCTCTTTCAAGTCAATAGAACCAGCACTACATCTCTTGGAAGAGAAGTATGAATGTTAGAAGCAGGAGGGTCAAGCACCTTGTTTTCTAAGGCGAATTGATATACTGCTTTAAAGGAATAATGCCTACAACTCAGTGTTTTCATGGGTGAGGAATACGACCTTTGTGCAAAATAACCCCCTTAGACACACTGTTGATGTCGTGAGAAAATCATTAATGTTAGAAAGAAAAGGGTCTACCACCTTGTTCAGCATTGTGAACTGAGTTAGCTGGGTAAAGGAATACTGCCTACCTCTCAGCGTTTTCATGGGTGAGGAACACAACTGTTGCAAAATATTCCATGCAAGCGAATGGAAGATTCCTGGTAGCACTTGTAAGAGAGTCATGAATGTTTGAAGCAACAAGGTCTAGCAAGTTGTATAGCATTCGAATTGACTTAGCTGTTAAAAGGAATACTGCCTTCTTCTCAGAGTTTTCGGGGTCAGGAACCTCACCTTTGTGCAAAATTGCCTCTGTGAAGTGAATGGAGAAACACTGTAGCTCCTGTAAGAAAACCATTAATGTTAGAAGGAAGAGGGTCAAGCACCTTCTTCAGCTTTGGGAATTGAGTGAGTTGTTTAATGGAATACCACCTACCTCTCAGCTTTTTCAGGGATGAGGTCTACCAGGTGTTTTAAAAATTGCCCCATTCGAGTGAATGGAAGCTGCACTGTAGGTCTTATAAGAGAGACATTACTGGTAACAGGAAGAGGGCCTAGCACTCTGTTGAAGATTCTCAACTGTGTTAGCTGTTGAAGGACATACTGATATCTCTCAGTGTTTTTATGTGTGAGAACCTTCAACTTTGTGCAAACTCTCCTGTGTCAAGTGACTGCACCCAGCGCTGCAGGTGTTCTGAGAAAAGTATGATTGTTACAAGCAGGAGGGTGAAGCACCTTGTCTTTGGATGAGACTTGAGTAACTTGCTTCAAGGAATACTGCCTACCACTCAGTGTTTTCAAGGATGTGGAAAATCACCTTTGTGCAACATCACCCCTTTGAACAGAATGGAAGAAGTTCTGAGGCCCTTCTCAGAAAATTCTTTAGGTTGGAAGCAAGTCGGTCCAGCAACTTGTCTAACAGTGTGAGTAGAGTGAAGTTTACAAGGAAGACCACATACTTCTCACTGTTTGAAAGTGTGAGGAAATTGATTTTGGGGCAAAATGGTCTGTGTCCATGAAGTTAAGTATTACTGTATGTCTGTAGGACAACCACAAATGTTACAAGAAAGATGCTCTAGCACTTTGTTCAGCAGCTTCAAGTGATGTAGCATGCAAAAGGAACACTGCCTATCTGTCAGGGTTTGACAGTGTGAGCAATTCCATCTTTGTGCCAATGGACCCTTTCCACTGAATGGAACAGGCACTATGTCTCTTGCAAGCAGATGTCAGGGTTCGCAGCAGGAGTTGCAGGCACATTGTTTCCCTGTGAAAGTTGAATTAGCATGTGAAAAGAGTGCTGGCCAAATGAAAGCCTTTGACAATGGAGAATCATTCACTCCTTGAAAAATACCCACTTCTGAGGAAATAGACCAACACTTGTAGCTCAGAGCAGGATGCAATGTGTGAGAGGCAGGAATAGTTTGCAACTTTGTCTCCCTATGAGAAATGAGTTACCTGTTGAAAGGAATAGTGGCTACGCCTGAGGTTTTTCATGTGTGAGGAACACCACGGTTCGGCCAAATAGCTGCTTTCAACTGAATGGAATCAGAACAGTTGAGGATGCATGAAAACCATACATTCCAGAAGCAAGTGGGTCTGGAATGTTGTTTAAAAGTGAGAATTGAGTGAGCTTTACAAAGGAATGCGACCTGTCTCTCAGGCTTTTACAGTGTGAAGAAGATTATCTTTGTGCAAAATAGCCTTTTCAATGGAAGGAAGAAGCACTGTTTCCCCTGTAAGAGAAGCATAAGTGTTACAAGCAAGAGGGTCAAGCACCTTGTTAAGCATGGCGAATTGAGTTACCTGTTTAAGGCAATATTGCCTAACTCTCAGTGTTTTCAGGGGGAGGAACATCAATGTGCTGCTAAATAGCTCCTTTCAAGTGAATGGAGGCATACTGTAGGTCTTCTAAGACAATCATTAATGGTAGAAGCAAGAGGGTCTAGCACCCTGTTAAGCATTGTGAATTGAGTTACCTGTTGAAGGGCATAGTGCCTAATTCTCAGTGTTTTTATGGGTGGAGGAACCTCAAGCTTGAGCAAAAAGACCTCATTCAAGTCAATGGAACCAGCACTACATCTCTTGGAAGAGAAGTATGAATGTTAGAACCAGGAGGGTCAAGCACCTTGTTTTCTAAGGCGAATTGATATACTGCTTTAAAGGAATAATGATTACAACTAAGTATTTTCAAGGATGTGGAAAATCACCTTTGTGCAACATCACCACTCTGAAGAGAATGGAAGAAGTTCTGAGGCCCTTCTCAGAAAATTCTTTAGGTTGGAAGCAAGTGGTTCCAGCAACTTGCGTAACAGTGTGAGTAGAGTGAAGTTTACAAGGAAGACCACCTACCTCTCACGGTTTGAAAGTGTGAGGAACTTGATTTTCGGGCAAAATGGCCTGTGTCCATGAAGGGAAGTATTACTGTATGTCTGTAGGACAACCACAAATGTTACAAGAAAGATGCTCTAGCACTTTGTTCAGCAGCTTCAAGTGATGTAGCATGCAAAAGGTACACTGCCTATCTGTCAGGGTTTGACAGTGTGAGCAATTCCATCTTTGTGCCAATAGACCCTTTCCACTGAATGGAACAGGCAATATGTCTCTTGCAAGCAGGTGTCAGGGTTCCCAGCAGGAGTTGCAAGCACATTGTTTCCCTGTGAGATTTGCATTAGCATGTGAAAGGAGTGCTTGCCAAATGAAAGCCTTTGACAAGGGAGAATCATTCACTCCTTGAAAAATACCCATTTCCGAGGAAATAGATCAACACTTGTAGCTCAGAGCAGGATGCAATGTGTGAGAGGCAGGAATAGTTTGCAACTTGTCTCTTTATGAGAAATGAGTTACCTGTTGAAAGGAATACTGGCTACGCCTGAGGTTTTTCATGTGTGAGGAACACCACCGTTCGGCCAAATAGCTGCATTCAACTGAATGGAACAAGAACAGTTGAGGATGCATGAAAACCATTCATTCCAGCAGCAAGAGGGTCTGTAATGTTGTTTAAAAGTGAGAATTGAGTGAGCTTTACAAAGGAATGCGACCGGTCTCTCAGGCTTTTACAGTGTGAAAAAGATTATCTTTGTGCAAAATAGATATTTCAATGGAAGGAAGAAGCACTGTTTCCCCTGTAAGAGAAGCATAAGTGTTACAAGCAAGAGGGTCAAGCACCTTGTTAAGCATGGCGAATTGAGTTACCTGTTTAAGGCAATACTGCCTAACTCTCAGTGTTTTCAGGGGGAGGAACATCAATGTGCTGCTAAATAGCTCCTTTCAAGTGAATGGAGGCATACTGTAGGTCCTCTAAGACAATCATTAATGGTAGAAGCAAGAGGGTCTAGCACCCTGTTAAGCATTGTGAATTGAGTTCCCTGTTGAAGGGCATAGTGCCTAACTCTCAGTGTTTTTATGGGTGGAGGAACCTCAAGCTTGAGCAAAATGACCTCTTTCAAGTCAATGGAACCAGCACTACATCTCTTGGAAGAGAAGTATGAATGTTAGAAGCAGGAGGGTCAAGCACCTTGTTTTCTAAGGCGAATTGATATACTGCTTTAAAGGAATAATGCCTACAACTCAGTGTTTTCATGGGTGAGGAATACGACCTTTGTGCAAAATAACCCCCTTAGACACACTGTTGATGTCGTGAGAAAATCATTAACGTTAGAAAGAAAAGGGTCTACCACCTTGTTCAGCATTGTGAACTGAGTTAGCTGGGTAAAGGAATACTGCCTACCTCTCAGCGTTTTCATGGGTGAGGAACACAACTGTTGCAAAATATTCCATGCAAGCGAATGGAAGATTCCTGGTAGCACTTGTAAGAGAGTCATGAATGTTTGAAGCAACAAGGTCTAGCAAGTTGTATAGCATTCGAATTGACTTAGCTGTTAAAAGGAATACTGCCTTCTTCTCAGAGTTTTCGGGGTCAGGAACCTCACCTTTGTGCAAAATTGCCTCTGTGAAGTGAATGGAGAAACACTGTAGCTCCTGTAAGAAAACCATTAATGTTAGAAGGAAGAGGGTCAAGCACCTTCTTCAGCTTTGGGAATTGAGTGAGTTGTTTAATGGAATACCACCTACCTCTCAGCTTTTTCAGGGATGAGGTCTACCAGGTGTTTTCAAAATTGCCCCATTCGAGTGAATGGAAGCTGCACTGTAGGTCTTATAAGAGAGACATTACTGTTAACAGGAAGAGGTCCTAGCACTCTGTTGAAGATTCTCAACTGTGTTAGCTGTTGAAGGACATACTGATATCTCTCAGTGTTTTTATGTGTGAGAACCTTCAACTTTGTGCAAACTCTCCTGTGTCAAGTGACTGCACCCAGCGCTGCAGGTGTTCTGAGAAAAGTATGATTGTTACAAGCAGGAGGGTGAAGCACCTTGTCTTTGGATGAGACTTGAGTAACTTGCTTCAAGGAATACTGCCTACCACTCAGTGTTTTCAAGGATGTGGAAAATCACCTTTGTGCAACACCACCCCTTTGAAGAGAATGGAAGAAGTTCTGAGGCCCTTCTCAGAAAATTCTTTAGGTTGGAAGCAAGTCGGTCCAGCAACTTGTCTAACAGTGTGAGTAGAGTGAAGTTTACAAGGAAGACCACATACTTCTCACTGTTTGAAAGTGTGAGGAAATTGATTTTGGGGCAAAATGGTCTGTGTCCATGAAGTTAAGTATTACTGTATGTCTGTAGGACAACCACAAATGTTACAAAAAAGATGCTCTAGCACCCTGTTAAGCATTGTGAATTGAGTTACCTGTTGAAGGGCATAGTGCCTAACTCTCAGTGTTTTTATGGGTGGAGCAACCTCAAGCTTGAGCAAAATGACCTCTTTGAAGTCAATGGAACCAGCACTACATCTCTTGGAAGAGAAGTATGAATGTTAGAAGCAGGAGGGTCAAGCACATTGTTTTCTAAGGCGAATTGATATACTGCTTTAAAGGAATAAAGCCTACAACTCAGTG
Organism: Castor canadensis; assembly: GCF_047511655.1. Classification (NCBI taxonomy): domain Eukaryota; kingdom Metazoa; phylum Chordata; class Mammalia; order Rodentia; family Castoridae; genus Castor; species Castor canadensis. The sequence continues at coordinate 72,162,290 of NC_133389.1, forward strand.
TTTTCAAGGATGTAAAAAATCACCTTTGTGCAACACCACCCCTTTGAAGAGAATGGAAGAAGTTCTGAGGCCCTTATCAGAAAATTCTTTAGGTTGGAAGTAAGTCGGTCCAGCAACTTGTGTAACAGTGTGAGTAGAGTGAAGTTTACAAGGAAGACCACCTACCTCTCACGGTTTGAAAGTGTGAGGAACTTGATTTTCGGGCAAAATGGCCTGTGTCCATGAAGGGAAGTATTACTGCATGTCTTGTAGCACAACCAAAAATGTTACAAGAAAGATGCTCTAGCACTTTGTTCAGCAGCTTCAAGTGATGTAGCATGCAAAAGGTACACTGCCTATCTGTCAGGGTTTGACAGTGTGAGCAATTCCATCTTTGTGCCAATAGACCCTTTCCACTGAATGGAACAGGCACTGTGTCTCTTGCAAGCAGGTGTCAGGGTTCCCAGCAGGAGTTGCAAGCACATTGTTTCCCTGTGAGATTTGCATTAGCATGTGAAAGGAGTGCTTGCCAAATGAAAGCCTTTGACAAGGGAGAATCATTCACTCCTTGAAAAATGCCCACTTGTGAGGAAATAGTCCAACACTTGTAGCTCAGAGCAGGATGCAATGTGTGAGAGGCAGGAATAGTTTGCAACTTGTCTCCTTATGAGAAATGAGTTACCTGTTGAAAGGAATACTGGCTACGCCTGAGGTTTTTCATGTGTGAGGAACACCACAGTTCGACCCAATAGCTGCATTCAACTGAATGGAACCAGAACAGTTGAGGACGCATGAAAACCATTCATTCCAGCAGCAAGAGGGTCTGGAATGTTGTTTAAAAGTGAGAATTGAGGGAGCTTTACAAAGGAATGCTACCTCTCTCTCAGGCTTTTACAGTGTGAAGAAGATTATCTTTGTGTAAAATAGCCGTTTCAACGGGACGAAGAAGCACTGTTTCCCCTGTAAGAGAAGCATAAGTGTTACAAGCAAGAGGATCAAGCACCTTGTTAAGCATGGCGAATTGAGTTACCTGTTTAAGGCAATACTGCCTAACTCTCAGTGTTTTCAGGGGGAGGAACATCAATGTGCTGCTAAATAGCTCCTTTCAAGTGAATGGAGGCATACTGTAGGTCTTCTAAGACAATCATTAATGGTAGAAGCAAGAGGGTCTAGCACCCTGTTAAGCATTGTGAATTGAGTTCCCTGTTGAAGGGCATAGTGCCTAACTCTCAGTGTTTTTATGGGTGGAGGAACCTCAAGCTTGAGCAAAGTGACCTCTTTCAAGTCAATGGAACCAGCACTACATCTCTTGGAAGAGAAGTATGAATGTTAGAAGCAGGAGGGTCAAGCACCTTGTTTTCTAAGGCGAATTGATATACTGCTTTAAAGGAATAATGCCTACAACTCAGTGTTTTCATGGGTGAGGAATACCACCTTTCTGAAAAATAACCCAATTAGTCACACTGTTGATGTCATGAGAAAATCATTAACGTTAGAAAGAAAAGGGTCTACCACCTTGTTCAGCATTGTGTACTGAGTTAGCTGGGTAAAGGAATACTGTCTACCTCTTAGCGTTTTCATGGGTGAGGAACACACCTGTTGCAAAATATCCCATGCAATCGAATTTAAGATTCCTGGTAGCTCTTGTAAAAGAGTCATGAATGTTTGAAGCAACGGGGTCTACCAAGTTGTTTAGCATTGTGAATTTACTTAGCTATTTAAAGGAATACGGCCTACTTCTCAGAGTTTTCGGGCTCAGGAACCTCACCTTTGTGCAAAATTGCCTCTGTGAAGTGAATGGAGAAACACTGTAGCTCTTGTAAGAAAACCATTAATGTTACAAGGAAGAGGGACAAGCACCTTCTTCAGCTTTGGGAATTGAGTGAGTTGTTTAATGGAATACCACCTACCTCTCAGCTTTTTCAGGGATGAGGACTACCAGGTGTTTTCAAAATTGCCCCATTCGAGTGAATGGAAGCTGCACTGTAGGCCTTACAAGAGAGACATTACTGTTAACAGGAAGAGGACCTAGCACTCTGTTGAGGATTCTCAACTGAGTTAGCTGTTGAAGGACATACTGATACCTCTCGGTGTTTTTATGTGTGAGAACCTTCAACTTTGTGCAAACTCTCCTGTGTCAAGTTACTGCACCCAGCGCTGCAGGTGTTGTGAGAAAAGTATGAATGTTACAAGCGGGAGGGTGAAGCACCTTGTCTTTGGATGAGACTTGAGTAACTTGCTTCAAGGAATACTGCCTACCACTCAGTGTTTTCAAGGATGTGCAAAATCACCTTTGTGCAACATCACCCCTTTGAACAGAATGGAAGAAGTTCTGAGGCCCTTCTCAGAAAATTCTTTAGGTTGGAAGCAAGTCGGTCCAGCAATTTGCGTAACAGTGTGAGTAGAGTGAAGTTTACAAGGAAGACCACCTACCTCTCACGGTTTGAAAGTGTGAGGAACTTGATTTTGGGGCAAAATGGCCTGTGTCCATGAAGGGAAGTATTACTGTATGTCTGTAGGACAACCACAAATGTTACAAGAAAGATGCTCTAGCACTTTGTTCAGCAGCTTCAAGTGATGTAGCATGCAAAAGGAACACTGCCTATCTGTCAGGGTTTGACAGTGTGAGCAATTCCATCTTTGTGCCAATGGACCCTTTCCACTGAATGGAACAGGCACTATGTCTCTTGCAAGCAGATGTCAGGGTTCGCAGCAGGAGTTGCAGGCACATTGTTTCCCTGTGAAAGTTGAATTAGCATGTGAAAAGAGTGCTGGCCAAATGAAAGCCTTTGACAATGGAGAATCATTCACTCCTTGAAAAATACCCACTTCTGAGGAAATAGACCAACACTTGTAGCTCAGAGCAGGATGCAATGTGTGAGAGGCAGGAATAGTTTGCAACTTTGTCTCCCTATGAGAAATGAGTTACCTGTTGAAAGGAATAGTGGCTACGCCTGAGGTTTTTCATGTGTGAGGAACACCACGGTTCGGCCAAATAGCTGCTTTCAACTGAATGGAATCAGAACAGTTGAGGATGCATGAAAACCATACATTCCAGAAGCAAGTGGGTCTGGAATGTTGTTTAAAAGTGAGAATTGAGTGAGCTTTACAAAGGAATGCGACCTGTCTCTCAGGCTTTTACAGTGTGAAGAAGATTATCTTTGTGCAAAATAGCCTTTTCAATGGAAGGAAGAAGCACTGTTTCCCCTGTAAGAGAAGCATAAGTGTTACAAGCAAGAGGGTCAAGCACCTTGTTAAGCATGGCGAATTGAGTTACCTGTTTAAGGCAATATTGCCTAACTCTCAGTGTTTTCAGGGGGAGGAACATCAATGTGCTGCTAAATAGCTCCTTTCAAGTGAATGGAGGCATACTGTAGGTCTTCTAAGACAATCATTAATGGTAGAAGCAAGAGGGTCTAGCACCCTGTTAAGCATTGTGAATTGAGTTACCTGTTGAAGGGCATAGTGCCTAATTCTCAGTGTTTTTATGGGTGGAGGAACCTCAAGCTTGAGCAAAAAGACCTCATTCAAGTCAATGGAACCAGCACTACATCTCTTGGAAGAGAAGTATGAATGTTAGAACCAGGAGGGTCAAGCACCTTGTTTTCTAAGGCGAATTGATATACTGCTTTAAAGGAATAATGATTACAACTAAGTATTTTCAAGGATGTGGAAAATCACCTTTGTGCAACATCACCACTCTGAAGAGAATGGAAGAAGTTCTGAGGCCCTTCTCAGAAAATTCTTTAGGTTGGAAGCAAGTGGTTCCAGCAACTTGCGTAACAGTGTGAGTAGAGTGAAGTTTACAAGGAAGACCACCTACCTCTCACGGTTTGAAAGTGTGAGGAACTTGATTTTGGGGCAAAATGGCCTGTGTCCATGAAGGGAAGTATTACTGTATGTCTGTAGGACAACCACAAATGTTACAAGAAAGATGCTCTAGCACTTTGTTCAGCAGCTTCAAGTGATGTAGCATGCAAAAGGTACACTGCCTATCTGTCAGGGTTTGACAGTGTGAGCAATTCCATCTTTGTGCCAATAGACCCTTTCCACTGAATGGAACAGGCAATATGTCTCTTGCAAGCAGGTGTCAGGGTTCCCAGCAGGAGTTGCAAGCACATTGTTTCCCTGTGAGATTTGCATTAGCATGTGAAAGGAGTGCTTGCCAAATGAAAGCCTTTGACAAGGGAGAATCATTCACTCCTTGAAAAATACCCATTTCCGAGGAAATAGATCAACACTTGTAGCTCAGAGCAGGATGCAATGTGTGAGAGGCAGGAATAGTTTGCAACTTGTCTCTTTATGAGAAATGAGTTACCTGTTGAAAGGAATACTGGCTACCCCTGAGGTTTTTCATGTGTGAGGAACACCACCGTTCGGCCAAATAGCTGCATTCAACTGAATGGAACAAGAACAGTTGAGGATGCATGAAAACCATTCATTCCAGCAGCAAGAGGGTCTGTAATGTTGTTTAAAAGTGAGAATTGAGTGAGCTTTACAAAGGAATGCGACCGGTCTCTCAGGCTTTTACAGTGTGAAAAAGATTATCTTTGTGCAAAATAGATATTTCAATGGAAGGAAGAAGCACTGTTTCCCCTGTAAGAGAAGCATAAGTGTTACAAGCAAGAGGGTCAAGCACCTTGTTAAGCATGGCGAATTGAGTTACCTGTTTAAGGCAATACTGCCTAACTCTCAGTGTTTTCAGGGGGAGGAACATCAATGTGCTGCTAAATAGCTCCTTTCAAGTGAATGGAGGCATACTGTAGGTCCTCTAAGACAATCATTAATGGTAGAAGCAAGAGGGTCTAGCACCCTGTTAAGCATTGTGAATTGAGTTCCCTGTTGAAGGGCATAGTGCCTAACTCTCAGTGTTTTTATGGGTGGAGGAACCTCAAGCTTGAGCAAAATGACCTCTTTCAAGTCAATGGAACCAGCACTACATCTCTTGGAAGAGAAGTATGAATGTTAGAAGCAGGAGGGTCAAGCACCTTGTTTTCTAAGGCGAATTGATATACTGCTTTAAAGGAATAATGCCTACAACTCAGTGTTTTCATGGGTGAGGAATACGACCTTTGTGCAAAATAACCCCCTTAGACACACTGTTGATGTCGTGAGAAAATCATTAATGTTAGAAAGAAAAGGGTCTACCACCTTGTTCAGCATTGTGTACTGAGTTAGCTGGGTAAAGGAATACTGTCTACCTCTTAGCGTTTTCATGGGTGAGGAACACACTTGTTGCAAAATATCCCATGCAATCGAATTTAAGATTCCTGGTAGCTCTTGTAAAAGAGTCATGAATGTTTGAAGCAACGGGGTCTACCAAGTTGTTTAGCATGGTGACTTTACTTAGCTATTTAAAGGAATACGGCCTACTTCTCAGAGTTTTCGGGCTCAGGAACCTCACCTTTGTGCAAAATTGCCTCTGTGAAGTGAATGGAGAAACACTGTAGCTCTTGTAAGAAAACCATTAATGTTACAAGGAAGAGGGACAAGCACCTTCTTCAGCTTTGGGAATTGAGTGAGTTGTTTAATGGAATACCACCTACCTCTCAGCTTTTTCAGGGATGAGGACTACCAGGTGTTTTCAAAATTGCCCCATTCGAGTGAATGGAAGCTGCACTGTAGGCCTTACAAGAGAGACATTACTGTTAACAGGAAGAGGACCTAGCACTCTGTTGAGGATTCTCAACTGAGTTAGCTGTTGAAGGACATACTGATACCTCTCGGTGTTTTTATGTGTGAGAACCTTCAACTTTGTGCAAACTCTCCTGTGTCAAGTGACTGCACCCAGCGCTGCAGGTGTTGTGAGAAAAGTATGAATGTTACAAGCGGGAGGGTGAAGCACCTTGTCTTTGGATGAGACTTGAGTAACTTGCTTCAAGGAATACTGCCTACCACTCAGTGTTTTCAAGGATGTGCAAAATCACCTTTGTGCAACATCACCCCTTTGAACAGAATGGAAGAAGTTCTGAGGCCCTTCTCAGAAAATTCTTTAGGTTGGAAGCAAGTCGGTCCAGCAACTTGCGTAACAGTGTGAGTAGAGTGAAGTTTACAAGGAAGACCACCTACCTCTCACGGTTTGAAAGTGTGAGGAACTTGATTTTGGGGCAAAATGGCCTGTGTCCATGAAGGGAAGTATTACTGTATGTCTGTAGGACAACCACAAATGTTACAAGAAAGATGCTCTAGCACTTTGTTCAGCAGCTTCAAGTGATGTAGCATGCAAAAGGAACACTGCCTATCTGTCAGGGTTTGACAGTGTGAGCAATTCCATCTTTGTGCCAATGGACCCTTTCCACTGAATGGAACAGGCACTATGTCTCTTGCAAGCAGATGTCAGGGTTCGCAGCAGGAGTTGCAGGCACATTGTTTCCCTGTGAAAGTTGAATTAGCATGTGAAAGGAGTGCTGGCCAAATGAAAGCCTTTGACAATGGAGAATCATTCACTCCTTGAAAAATGCCCACTTGTGAGCAAATAGACCAACACTTGTAGCTCAGAGCAGGATGCAATGTGTGAGAGGGAGGAATAGTTTGCAACTTGTCTCCTTATGAAAAATGAGTTACCTGTTGAAAGGAATACTGACTACCCCTGAGTCTTTTCATGAGTGAAGAACACCACCGTTTGGCCAAATAGCTGCATTCAACTGAATGGAATCAGAACAGTTGAGGATGCATGAAAACCATTCATTCCAGCAGCAAGAGGGTCTGGAATGTTGTTTATAAGTGAGAATTGAGGGTGCTTTACAAAGGAATGCTACCTGTCTCTCAGGCTTTTACAGTGTGAAAAAGATTATCTTTGTGCAAAGTAGCCGTTTCAATGGAAGGAAGAAGCACTGTTTCCCCTGTAAGAGAAGCATAAGTGTTACAAGCAAGAGGGTCAAGCACCTTGTTAAGCATGGCGAATTGAGTTATATGTTTAAGGCAATACTGCCTAACTCTCACTGTTTTCAGGGGGAGGAACATCAATGTGCTGCTAAATAGCTCCCTTCAAATGAATGGAGGCATACTGTAGGTCTTCTAAGACAATCATTAATGGTAGAAGCAAGAGGGTCTAGCACCCTGTTAAGCATTGTGAATTGAGTTACCTGTTGAAGGGCATAGTGCCTAACTCTCAGTGTTTTTATGGGTGGAGGAACCTCAAGCTTGAGCAAAATGACCTCTTTCAAGTCAATGGAACCAGCACTACATCTCTTGGAAGAGAAGTATGAATGTTAGAAGCAGGAGGGTCAAGCACCTTGTTTTCTAAGGCGAATTGATATACTGCTTTAAAGGAATAATGCCTACAACTCAGTGTTTTCATGGGTGAGGAATACCACCTTTCTGTAAAATAACCCAATTAGACACACTGTTGATGTCATGAGAAAATCATTAACGTTAGAAAGAAAAGGGTCTACCACCTTGTTCAGCATTGTGTACTGAGTTAGCTGGGTAAAGGAATACTGTCTACCTCTTAGCGTTTTCATGGGTGAGGAACACACCTGTTGCAAAATATCCCATGCAATCGAATTTAAGATTCCTGGTAGCTCTTGTAAAAGAGTCATGAATGTTTGAAGCAACGGGGTCTACCAAGTTGTTTAGCATTGTGAATTTACTTAGCTATTTAAAGGAATACGGCCTACTTCTCAGAGTTTTCGGGCTCAGGAACCTCACCTTTGTGCAAAATTGCCTCTGTGAAGTGAATGGAGAAACACTGTAGCTCTTGTAAGAAAACCATTAATGTTACAAGGAAGAGGGACAAGCACCTTCTTCAGCTTTGGGAATTGAGTGAGTTGTTTAATGGAATACCACCTACCTCTCAGCTTTTTCAGGGATGAGGACTACCAGGTGTTTTCAAAATTGCCCCATTCGAGTGAATGGAAGCTGCACTGTAGGCCTTACAAGAGAGACATTACTGTTAACAGGAAGAGGACCTAGCACTCTGTTGAGGATTCTCAACTGAGTTAGCTGTTGAAGGACATACTGATACCTCTCGGTGTTTTTATGTGTGAGAACCTTCAACTTTGTGCAAACTCTCCTGTGTCAAGTGACTGCACCCAGCGCTGCAGGTGTTGTGAGAAAAGTATGAATGTTACAAGCGGGAGGGTGAAGCACCTTGTCTTTGGATGAGACTTGAGTAACTTGCTTCAAGGAATACTGCCTACCACTCAGTGTTTTCAAGGATGTGCAAAATCACCTTTGTGCAACATCACCCCTTTGAACAGAATGGAAGAAGTTCTGAGGCCCTTCTCAGAAAATTCTTTAGGTTGGAAGCAAGTCGGTCCAGCAACTTGCGTAACAGTGTGAGTAGAGTAAAGTTTACAAGGAAGACCACCTACCTCTCACGGTTTGAAAGTGTGAGGAACTTGATTTTGGGGCAAAATGGCCTGTGTCCATGAAGGGAAGTATTACTGTATGTCTGTAGGACAACCACAAATGTTACAAGAAAGATGCTCTAGCACTTTGTTCAGCAGCTTCAAGTGATGTAGCATGCAAAAGGTACACTGCCTATCTGTCAGGGTTTGACAGTGTGAGCAATTCCATCTTTGTGCCAATAGACCCTTTCCACTGAATGGAACAGGCAATATGTCTCTTGCAAGCAGGTGTCAGGGTTCCCAGCAGGAGTTGCAAGCACATTGTTTCCCTGTGAGATTTGCATTAGCATGTGAAAGGAGTGCTTGCCAAATGAAAGCCTTTGACAAGGGAGAATCATTCACTCCTTGAAAAATACCCATTTCCGAGGAAATAGATCAACACTTGTAGCTCAGAGCAGGATGCAATGTGTGAGAGGCAGGAATAGTTTGCAACTTGTCTCCCTATGAGAAATGAGTTACCTGTTGAAAGGAATACTGGCTACCCCTGAGGTTTTTCATGTGTGAGGAACACCACCGTTCGGCCAAATAGCTGCATTCAACTGAATGGAACCAGAACAGTTGAGGATGCATGAAAACCATTCATTCCAGCAGCAAGAGGGTCTGTAATGTTGTTTAAAAGTGAGAATTGAGTGAGCTTTACAAAGGAATGCGACCTGTCTCTCAGGCTTTTACAGTGTGAAAAAGATTATCTTTGTGCAAAATAGATATTTCAATGGAAGGAAGAAGCACTGTTTCCCCTGTAAGAGAAGCATAAGTGTTACAAGCAAGAGGGTCAAGCACCTTGTTAAGCATGGCGAATTGAGTTACCTGTTTAAGGCAATACTGCCTAACTCTCAGTGTTTTCAGGGGGAGGAACATCAATGTGCTGCTAAATAGCTCCTTTCAAGTGAATGGAGGCATACTGTAGGTCCTCTAAGACAATCATTAATGGTAGAAGCAAGAGGGTCTAGCACCCTGTTAAGCATTGTGAATTGAGTTCCCTGTTGAAGGGCATAGTGCCTAACTCTCAGTGTTTTTATGGGTGGAGGAACCTCAAGCTTGAGCAAAATGACCTCTTTCAAGTCAATGGAACCAGCACTACATCTCTTGGAAGAGAAGTATGAATGTTAGAAGCAGGAGGGTCAAGCACCTTGTTTTCTAAGGCGAATTGATATACTGCTTTAAAGGAATAATGCCTACAACTCAGTGTTTTCATGGGTGAGGAATACCACCTTTGTGTAAAATAACCCAATTAGTCACACTGTTGATGTCATGAGAAAATCATTAACGTTAGAAAGAAAAGGGTCTACCACCTTGTTCAGCATTGTGTACTGAGTTAGCTGGGTAAAGGAATACTGCCTACCTCTTAGCGTTTTCATGGGTGAGGAACACAACTGTTGCAAAATATCCCATGCAATCGAATTTAAGATTCCTGGTAGCTCTTGTAAAAGAGTCATGAATGTTTGAAACAACGGGGTCTAGCAAGTTGTTTAGCATTGTGAATTTACTTAGCTGTTTAAAGGAATACTGCCTACTTCTCAGAGTTTTCGGGCTCAGGCACCTCACCTTTGTGCAAAATTGCCTCTGTGAAGTGAATGGAGAAACACTGTAGCTCTTGTAAGAAAACCATTAATGTTACAAGGAAGAGGGACAAGCACCTTCTTCAGCTTTGGGAATTGAGTGAGTTGTTTAATGGAATACCACCTACCTCTCAGCTTTTTCAGGGATGAGGACTACCAGGTGTTTTCAAAATTGCCCCATTCGAGTGAATGGAAGCTGCACTGAAGGCCTTACAAGAGAGACATTACTGTTAAAAGAAAGAGGACCTAGCACTCTGTTGAGAATTCTCAACTGAGTTAGCTGTTGAAGGACATACTGATACCTCTCGGTGTTTTTATGTGTGAGAACCTTCAACTTTGTGCAAACTCTCCTGTGTCAAGTGACTGCACCCAGCGCTGCAGGTGTTGTGAGAAAAGTATGAATGTTACAAGCGGGAGCGTGAAGCACCTTGTCTTTGGATGAGACTTGAGTAACTTGCTTCAAGGAATACTGCCTACCACTCAGTGTTTTCAAGGATGTGGAAAATCACCTTTGTGCAACACCACCCCTTTGAAGAGAATGGAAGAAGTTCTGAGGCCCTTCTCAGAAAATTCTTTAGGTTGGAAGCAAGTCGGTCCAGCAACTTGTCTAACAGTGTGAGTAGAGTGAAGTTTACAAGGAAGACCACATACTTCTCACTGTTTGAAAGTGTGAGGAAATTGATTTTGGGGCAAAATGGTCTGTGTCCATGAAGTTAAGTATTACTGTATGTCTGTAGGACAACCACAAATGTTACAAAAAAGATGCTCTAGCACCCTGTTAAGCATTGTGAATTGAGTTACCTGTTGAAGGGCATAGTGCCTAACTCTCAGTGTTTTTATGGGTGGAGCAACCTCAAGCTTGAGCAAAATGACCTCTTTGAAGTCAATGGAACCAGCACTACATCTCTTGGAAGAGAAGTATGAATGTTAGAAGCAGGAGGGTCAAGCACATTGTTTTCTAAGGCGAATTGATATACTGCTTTAAAGGAATAAAGCCTACAACTCAGTGTTTTCAAGGATGTAAAAAATCACCTTTGTGCAACACCACCCCTTTGAAGAGAATGGAAGAAGTTCTGAGGCCCTTATCAGAAAATTCTTTAGGTTGGAAGTAAGTCGGTCCAGCAACTTGTGTAACAGTGTGAGTAGAGTGAAGTTTACAAGGAAGACCACCTACCTCTCACGGTTTGAAAGTGTGAGGAACTTGATTTTCGGGCAAAATGGCCTGTGTCCATGAAGGGAAGTATTACTGCATGTCTTGTAGCACAACCAAAAATGTTACAAGAAAGATGCTCTAGCACTTTGTTCAGCAGCTTCAAGTGATGTAGCATGCAAAAGGTACACTGCCTATCTGTCAGGGTTTGACAGTGTGAGCAATTCCATCTTTGTGCCAATAGACCCTTTCCACTGAATGGAACAGGCACTGTGTCTCTTGCAAGCAGGTGTCAGGGTTCCCAGCAGGAGTTGCAAGCACATTGTTTCCCTGTGAGATTTGCATTAGCATGTGAAAGGAGTGCTTGCCAAATGAAAGCCTTTGACAAGGGAGAATCATTCACTCCTTGAAAAATGCCCACTTGTGAGGAAATAGTCCAACACTTGTAGCTCAGAGCAGGATGCAATGTGTGAGAGGCAGGAATAGTTTGCAACTTGTCTCCTTATGAGAAATGAGTTACCTGTTGAAAGGAATACTGGCTACGCCTGAGGTTTTTCATGTGTGAGGAACACCACAGTTCGGCCCAATAGCTGCATTCAACTGAATGGAACCAGAACAGTTGAGGACGCATGAAAACCATTCATTCCAGCAGCAAGAGGGTCTGGAATGTTGTTTAAAAGTGAGAATTGAGGGAGCTTTACAAAGGAATGCTACCTGTCTCTCAGGCTTTTACAGTGTGAAAAAGATTATCTTTGTGCAAAGTAGCCGTTTCAATGGAAGGAAGAAGCACTGTTTCCCCTGTAAGAGAAGCATAAGTGTTACAAGCAAGAGGGTCAAGCACCTTGTTAAGCATGGCGAATTGAGTTATATGTTTAAGGCAATACTGCCTAACTCTCAGTGTTTTCAGGGGGAGGAACATCAATGTGCTGCTAAATAGCTCCTTTCAAGTGAATGGAGGCATACTGTAGGTCTTCTAAGACAATCATTAATGGTAGAAGCAAGTGGGTCTAGCACCCTGTTAAGCATTGTGAATTGAGTTACCTGTTGAAGGGCATAGTGCCTAACTCTCAATGTTTTTATGGGTGGAGGAACCTCAAGCTTGAGCAAAATGACCTCTTTCAAGTCAATAGAACCAGCACTACATCTCTTGGAAGAGAAGTATGAATGTTAGAAGCAGGAGGGTCAAGCACCTTGTTTTCTAAGGCGAATTGATATACTGCTTTAAAGGAATAATGCCTACAACTCAGTGTTTTCATGGGTGAGGAATACGACCTTTGTGCAAAATAACCCCCTTAGACACACTGTTGATGTCGTGAGAAAATCATTAATGTTAGAAAGAAAAGGGTCTACCACCTTGTTCAGCATTGTGAACTGAGTTAGCTGGGTAAAGGAATACTGCCTACCTCTCAGCGTTTTCATGGGTGAGGAACACAACTGTTGCAAAATATTCCATGCAAGCGAATGGAAGATTCCTGGTAGCACTTGTAAGAGAGTCATGAATGTTTGAAGCAACAAGGTCTAGCAAGTTGTATAGCATTCGAATTGACTTAGCTGTTAAAAGGAATACTGCCTTCTTCTCAGAGTTTTCGGGGTCAGGAACCTCACCTTTGTGCAAAATTGCCTCTGTGAAGTGAATGGAGAAACACTGTAGCTCCTGTAAGAAAACCATTAATGTTAGAAGGAAGAGGGTCAAGCACCTTCTTCAGCTTTGGGAATTGAGTGAGTTGTTTAATGGAATACCACCTACCTCTCAGCTTTTTCAGGGATGAGGTCTACCAGGTGTTTTAAAAATTGCCCCATTCGAGTGAATGGAAGCTGCACTGTAGGTCTTATAAGAGAGACATTACTGGTAACAGGAAGAGGGCCTAGCACTCTGTTGAAGATTCTCAACTGTGTTAGCTGTTGAAGGACATACTGATATCTCTCAGTGTTTTTATGTGTGAGAACCTTCAACTTTGTGCAAACTCTCCTGTGTCAAGTGACTGCACCCAGCGCTGCAGGTGTTCTGAGAAAAGTATGATTGTTACAAGCAGGAGGGTGAAGCACCTTGTCTTTGGATGAGACTTGAGTAACTTGCTTCAAGGAATACTGCCTACCACTCAGTGTTTTCAAGGATGTGGAAAATCACCTTTGTGCAACATCACCCCTTTGAACAGAATGGAAGAAGTTCTGAGGCCCTTCTCAGAAAATTCTTTAGGTTGGAAGCAAGTCGGTCCAGCAACTTGTCTAACAGTGTGAGTAGAGTGAAGTTTACAAGGAAGACCACATACTTCTCACTGTTTGAAAGTGTGAGGAAATTGATTTTGGGGCAAAATGGTCTGTGTCCATGAAGTTAAGTATTACTGTATGTCTGTAGGACAACCACAAATGTTACAAAAAAGATGCTCTAGCACCCTGTTAAGCCTTGTGAATTGAGTTACCTGTTGAAGGGCATAGTGCCTAACTCTCAGTGTTTTTATGGGTGGAGCAACCTCAAGCTTGAGCAAAATGACCTCTTTGAAGTCAATGGAACCAGCACTACATCTCTTGGAAGAGAAGTATGAATGTTAGAAGCAGGAGGGTCAAGCACATTGTTTTCTAAGGCGAATTAATATACTGCTTTAAAGGAATAAAGCCTACAACTCAGTGTTTTCAAGGATGTAAAAAATCACCTTTGTGCAACACCACCCCTTTGAAGAGAATGGAAGAAGTTCTGAGGCCCTTATCAGAAAATTCTTTAGGTTGGAAGTAAGTCGGTCCAGCAACTTGTGTAACAGTGTGAGTAGAGTGAAGTTTACAAGGAAGACCACCTACCTCTCACGGTTTGAAAGTGTGAGGAACTTGATTTTCGGGCAAAATGGCCTGTGTCCATGAAGGGAAGTATTACTGCATGTCTTGTAGCACAACCAAAAATGTTACAAGAAAGATGCTCTAGCACTTTGTTCAGCAGCTTCAAGTGATGTAGCATGCAAAAGGTACACTGCCTATCTGTCAGGGTTTGACAGTGTGAGCAATTCCATCTTTATGCCAATAGACCCTTTCCACTGAATGGAACAGGCACTGTGTCTCTTGCAAGCAGGTGTCAGGGTTCCCAGCAGGAGTTGCAAGCACATTGTTTCCCTGTGAGATTTGCATTAGCATGTGAAAGGAGTGCTTGCCAAATGAAAGCCTTTGACAAGGGAGAATCATTCACTCCTTGAAAAATGCCCACTTGTGAGGAAATAGTCCAACACTTGTAGCTCAGAGCAGGATGCAATGTGTGAGAGGCAGGAATAGTTTGCAACTTGTCTCCTTATGAGAAATGAGTTACCTGTTGAAAGGAATACTGACTACCCCTGAGTCTTTTCATGAGTGAAGAACACCACCGTTTGGCCAAATAGCTGCATTCATTTGAATGGAATCAGAACAGTTGAGGATGCATGAAAACCATTCATTCCAGCAGCAAGAGGGTCTGGAATGTTGTTTATAAGTGAGAATTGTGTGAGCTTTACAAAGGAATGCTACCTCTCTCTCAGGCTTTTACAGTGTGAAGAAGATTATCTTTGTGCAAAATAGCCGTTTCAACGGGACGAAGAAGCACTGTTTCCCCTGTAAGAGAAGCATAAGTGTTACAAGCAAGAGGGTCAAGCACCTTGTTAAGCATGGCGAATTGAGTTACCTGTTTAAGGCAATACTGCCTAACTCTCAGTGTTTTCAGGGGGAGGAACATCAATGTGCTGCTAAATAGCTCCTTTCAAGTGAATGGAGGCATACTGTAGGTCTTCTAAGACAATCATTAATGGTAGAAGCAAGAGGGTCTAGCACCCTGTTAAGCATTGTGAATTGAGTTCCCTGTTGAAGGGCATAGTGCCTAACTCTCAGTGTTTTTATGGGTGGAGGAACCTCAAGCTTGAGCAAAATGACCTCTTTCAAGTCAATGGAACCAGCACTACATCTCTTGGAAGAGAAGTATGAATGTTAGAAGCAGGAGGGTCAAGCACCTTGTTTTCTAAGGCGAATTGATATACTGCTTTAAAGGAATAATGCCTACAACTCAGTGTTTTCATGGGTGAGGAATACCACCTTTCTGTAAAATAACCCAATTAGACACACTGTTGATGTCATGAGAAAATCATTAACGTTAGAAAGAAAAGGGTCTACCACCTTGTTCAGCATTGTGTACTGAGTTAGGTGGGTAAAGGAATACTGTCTACCTCTTAGCGTTTTCATGGGTGAGGAACACACCTGTTGCAAAATATCCCATGCAATCGAATTTAAGATTCCTGGTAGCTCTTGTAAAAGAGTCATGAATGTTTGAAGCAACGGGGTCTACCAAGTTGTTTAGCATTGTGAATTTACTTAGCTATTTAAAGGAATACGGCCTACTTCTCAGAGTTTTCGGGCTCAGGAACCTCACCTTTGTGCAAAATTGCCTCTGTGAAGTGAATGGAGAAACACTGTAGCTCTTGTAAGAAAACCATTAATGTTACAAGGAAGAGGGACAAGCACCTTCTTCAGCTTTGGGAATTGAGTGAGTTGTTTAATGGAATACCACCTACCTCTCAGCTTTTTCAGGGATGAGGACTACCAGGTGTTTTCAAAATTGCCCCATTCGAGTGAATGGAAGCTGCACTGTAGGCCTTACAAGAGAGACATTACTGTTAACAGGAAGAGGACCTAGCACTCTGTTGAGGATTCTCAACTGAGTTAGCTGTTGAAGGACATACTGATACCTCTCGGTGTTTTTATGTGTGAGAACCTTCAACTTTGTGCAAACTCTCCTGTGTCAAGTGACTGCACCCAGCGCTGCAGGTGTTGTGAGAAAAGTATGAATGTTACAAGCGGGAGGGTGAAGCACCTTGTCTTTGGATGAGACTTGAGTAACTTGCTTCAAGGAATACTGCCTACCACTCAGTGTTTTCAAGGATGTGCAAAATCACCTTTGTGCAACATCACCCCTTTGAACAGAATGGAAGAAGTTCTGAGGCCCTTCTCAGAAAATTCTTTAGGTTGGAAGCAAGTCGGTCCAGCAACTTGCGTAACAGTGTGAGTAGAGTGAAGTTTACAAGGAAGACCACCTACCTCTCACGGTTTGAAAGTGTGAGGAACTTGATTTTGGGGCAAAATGGCCTGTGTCCATGAAGGGAAGTATTACTGTATGTCTGTAGGACAACCACAAATGTTACAAGAAAGATGCTCTAGCACTTTGTTCAGCAGCTTCAAGTGATGTAGCATGCAAAAGGAACACTGCCTATCTGTCAGGGTTTGACAGTGTGAGCAATTCCATCTTTGTGCCAATGGACCCTTTCCACTGAATGGAACAGGCACTATGTCTCTTGCAAGCAGATGTCAGGGTTCGCAGCAGGAGTTGCAGGCACATTGTTTCCCTGTGAAAGTTGAATTAGCATGTGAAAGGAGTGCTGGCCAAATGAAAGCCTTTGACAATGGAGAATCATTCACTCCTTGAAAAATGCCCACTTGTGAGCAAATAGACCAACACTTGTAGCTCAGAGCAGGATGCAATGTGTGAGAGGGAGGAATAGTTTGCAACTTGTCTCCTTATGAAAAATGAGTTACCTGTTGAAAGGAATACTGACTACCCCTGAGTCTTTTCATGAGTGAAGAACACCACCGTTTGGCCAAATAGCTGCATTCAACTGAATGGAATCAGAACAGTTGAGGATGCATGAAAACCATTCATTCCAGCAGCAAGAGGGTCTGGAATGTTGTTTATAAGTGAGAATTGAGGGTGCTTTACAAAGGAATGCTACCTGTCTCTCAGGCTTTTACAGTGTGAAAAAGATTATCTTTGTGCAAAGTAGCCGTTTCAATGGAAGGAAGAAGCACTGTTTCGCCTGTAAGAGAAGCATAAGTGTTACAAGCAAGAGGGTCAAGCACCTTGTTAAGCATGGCGAATTGAGTTATATGTTTAAGGCAATACTGCCTAACTCTCACTGTTTTCAGGGGGAGGAACATCAATGTGCTGCTAAATAGCTCCTTTCAAATGAATGGAGGCATACTGTAGGTCTTCTAAGACAATCATTAATGGTAGAAGCAAGAGGGTCTAGCACCCTGTTAAGCATTGTGAATTGAGTTACCTGTTGAAGGGCATAGTGCCTAACTCTCAGTGTTTTTATGGGTGGAGGAACCTCAAGCTTGAGCAAAATGACCTCTTTCAAGTCAATGGAACCAGCACTACATCTCTTGGAAGAGAAGTATGAATGTTAGAAGCAGGAGGGTCAAGCACCTTGTTTTCTAAGGCGAATTGATATACTGCTTTAAAGGAATAATGCCTACAACTCAGTGTTTTCATGGGTGAGGAATACCACCTTTCTGTAAAATAACCCAATTAGACACACTGTTGATGTCATGAGAAAATCATTAACGTTAGAAAGAAAAGGGTCTACCACCTTGTTCAGCATTGTGTACTGAGTTAGCTGGGTAAAGGAATACTGTCTACCTCTTAGCGTTTTCATGGGTGAGGAACACACCTGTTGCAAAATATCCCATGCAATCGAATTTAAGATTCCTGGTAGCTCTTGTAAAAGAGTCATGAATGTTTGAAGCAACGGGGTCTACCAAGTTGTTTAGCATTGTGAATTTACTTAGCTATTTAAAGGAATACGGCCTACTTCTCAGAGTTTTCGGGCTCAGGAACCTCACCTTTGTGCAAAATTGCCTCTGTGAAGTGAATGGAGAAACACTGTAGCTCTTGTAAGAAAACCATTAATGTTACAAGGAAGAGGGACAAGCACCTTCTTCAGCTTTGGGAATTGAGTGAGTTGTTTAATGGAATACCACCTACCTCTCAGCTTTTTCAGGGATGAGGACTACCAGGTGTTTTCAAAATTGCCCCATTCGAGTGAATGGAAGCTGCACTGTAGGCCTTACAAGAGAGACATTACTGTTAACAGGAAGAGGACCTAGCACTCTGTTGAGGATTCTCAACTGAGTTAGCTGTTGAAGGACATACTGATACCTCTCGGTGTTTTTATGTGTGAGAACCTTCAACTTTGTGCAAACTCTCCTGTGTCAAGTGACTGCACCCAGCGCTGCAGGTGTTGTGAGAAAAGTATGAATGTTACAAGCGGGAGGGTGAAGCACCTTGTCTTTGGATGAGACTTGAGTAACTTGCTTCAAGGAATACTGCCTACCACTCAGTGTTTTCAAGGATGTGCAAAATCACCTTTGTGCAACATCACCCCTTTGAACAGAATGGAAGAAGTTCTGAGGCCCTTCTCAGAAAATTCTTTAGGTTGGAAGCAAGTCGGTCCAGCAACTTGCGTAACAGTGTGAGTAGAGTGAAGTTTACAAGGAAGACCACCTACCTCTCACGGTTTGAAAGTGTGAGGAACTTGATTTTGGGGCAAAATGGCCTGTGTCCATGAAGGTAAGTATTACTGTATGTCGGTAGGACAACCACAAATGTTAGAAGAAAGATGCTCTAGCACTTTGTTCAGCAGCTTCAAGTGATGTAGCATGCAAAAGGTACACTGCCTTTCTGTCAGGGTTTGACAGTGTGAGCAATTCCATCTTTGTGCCAATAGACCCTTTCCACTGAATGGAACAGGCACTATGTCTCTTGCAAGCAGGTGTCAGGGTTCCAAGCAGGAGTTGCAAGCACATTGTTTCCCTGTGAGATTTGCATTAGCATGTGAAAGGAGTGCTTGCCAAATGAAAGCCTTTGACAAGGGAGAATCATTCACTCCTTGAAAAATACCCATTTCCGAGGAAATAGATCAACACTTGTAGCTCAGAGCAGGATGCAATGTGTGAGAGGCAGGAATAGTTTGCAACTTGTCTCCCTATGAGAAATGAGTTACCTGTTGAAAGGAATACTGGCTACCCCTGAGGTTTTTCATGTGTGAGGAACACCACCGTTCGGCCAAATAGCTGCATTCAACTGAATGGAACCAGAACAGTTGAGGATGCATGAAAACCATTCATTTGAGCAGCAAGAGGGTCTGTAATGTTGTTTAAAAGTGAGAATTGAGTGAGCTTTACAAAGGAATGCGACCTGTCTCTCAGGCTTTTACAGTGTGAAAAAGATTATCTTTGTGCAAAATAGATATTTCAATGGAAGGAAGAAGCACTGTTTCCCCAGTAAGAGAAGCATAAGTGTTACAAGCAAGAGGGTCAAGCACCTTGTTAAGCATGGCGAATTGAGTTACCTGTTTAAGGCAATACTGCCTAACTCTCAGTGTTTTCAGGGGGAGGAACATCAATGTGCTGCTAAATAGCTCCTTTCAAGTGAATGGAGGCATACTGTAGGTCTTCTCAGACAATCATTAATGGTAGAAGCAAGAGGGTCTAGCACCCTGTTAAGCATTGTGAATTGAGTTACCTGTTGAAGGGCATAGTGCCTAACTCTCAGTGTTTTTATGGGTGGAGGAACCTCAAGCTTGAGCAAAATGACCTCTTTCAAGTCAATGGAACCAGCACTACATCTCTTGGAAGAGAAGTATGAATGTTAGAAGCAGGAGGGTCAAGCACCTTGTTTTCTAAGGCGAATTGATATACTGCTTTAAAGGAATAATGCCTACAACTCAGTGTTTTCATGGGTGAGGAATACCACCTTTCTTAAAAATAACCCAATTAGTCACACTGTTGATGTCATGAGAAAATCATTAACGTTAGAAAGAAAAGGGTCTACCACCTTGTTCAGCATTGTGTACTGAGTTAGCTGGGTAAAGGAATACTGCCTACCTCTTAGCGTTTTCATGGGTGAGGAACACAACTGTTGCAAAATATCCCATGCAATCGAATTTAAGATTCCTGGTAGCTCTTGTAAAAGAGTCATGAATGTTTGAAACAACGGGGTCTAGCAAGTTGTTTAGCATTGTGAATTTACTTAGCTGTTTAAAGGAATACTGCCTACTTCTCAGAGTTTTCGGGCTCAGGCACCTCACCTTTGTGCAAAATTGCCTCTGTGAAGTGAATGGAGAAACACTGTAGCTCTTGTAAGAAAACCATTAATGTTACAAGGAAGAGGGACAAGCACCTTCTTCAGCTTTGGGAATTGAGTGAGTTGTTTAATGGAATACCACCTACCTCTCAGCTTTTTCAGGGATGAGGACTACCAGGTGTTTTCAAAATTGCCCCATTCGAGTGAATGGAAGCTGCACTGAAGGCCTTACAAGAGAGACATTACTGTTAAAAGAAAGAGGACCTAGCACTCTGTTGAGAATTCTCAACTGAGTTAGCTGTTGAAGGACATACTGATACCTCTCGGTGTTTTTATGTGTGAGAACCTTCAACTTTGTGCAAACTCTCCTGTGTCAAGTGACTGCACCCAGCGCTGCAGGTGTTGTGAGAAAAGTATGAATGTTACAAGCGGGAGGGTGAAGCACCTTGTCTTTGGATGAGACTTGAGTAACTTGCTTCCAGGAATACTGCCTACCACTCAGTGTTTTCAAGGATGTGGAAAATCACCTTTGTGCAACACCACCCCTTTGAAGAGAATGGAAGAAGTTCTGAGGCCCTTCTCAGAAAATTCTTTAGGTTGGAAGCAAGTCGGTCCAGCAACTTGTCTAACAGTGTGAGTAGAGTGAAGTTTACAAGGAAGACCACATACTTCTCACTGTTTGAAAGTGTGAGGAAATTGATTTTGGGGCAAAATGGTCTGTGTCCATGAAGTTAAGTATTACTGTATGTCTGTAGGACAACCACAAATGTTACAAAAAAGATGCTCTAGCACCCTGTTAAGCATTGTGAATTGAGTTACCTGTTGAAGGGCATAGTGCCTAACTCTCAGTGTTTTTATGGGTGAAGCAACCTCAAGCTTGAGCAAAATGACCTCTTTGAAGTCAATGGAACCAGCACTACATCTCTTGGAAGAGAAGTATGAACGTTAGAAGCAGGAGGGTCAAGCACATTGTTTTCTAAGGCGAATTGATATACTGCTTTAAAGGAATAAAGCCTACAACTCAGTGTTTTCAAGGATGTAAAAAATCACCTTTGTGCAACACCACCCCTTTGAAGAGAATGGAAGAAGTTCTGAGGCCCTTATCAGAAAATTCTTTAGGTTGGAAGTAAGTCGGTCCAGCAACTTGTGTAACAGTGTGAGTAGAGTGAAGTTTACAAGGAAGACCACCTACCTCTCACGGTTTGAAAGTGTGAGGAACTTGATTTTCGGGCAAAATGGCCTGTGTCCATGAAGGGAAGTATTACTGCATGTCTTGTAGCACAACCAAAAATGTTACAAGAAAGATGCTCTAGCACTTTGTTCAGCAGCTTCAAGTGATGTAGCATGCAAAAGGTACACTGCCTATCTGTCAGGGTTTGACAGTGTGAGCAATTCCATCTTTGTGCCAATAGACCCTTTCCACTGAATGGAACAGGCACTGTGTCTCTTGCAAGCAGGTGTCAGGGTTCCCAGCAGGAGTTGCAAGCACATTGTTTCCCTGTGAGATTTGCATTAGCATGTGAAAGGAGTGCTTGCCAAATGAAAGCCTTTGACAAGGGAGAATCATTCACTCCTTGAAAAATGCCCACTTGTGAGGAAATAGTCCAACACTTGTAGCTCAGAGCAGGATGCAATGTGTGAGAGGCAGGAATAGTTTGCAACTTGTCTCCTTATGAGAAATGAGTTACCTGTTGAAAGGAATACTGGCTACGCCTGAGGTTTTTCATGTGTGAGGAACACCACAGTTCGGCCCAATAGCTGCATTCAACTGAATGGAACCAGAACAGTTGAGGATGCATGAAAACCATTCATTCCAGCAGCAAGAGGGTCTGGAATGTTGTTTATAAGTGAGAATTGTGTGAGCTTTACAAAGGAATGCTACCTCTCTCTCAGGCTTTTACAGTGTGAAGAAGATTATCTTTGTGCAAAATAGCCGTTTCAACGGGACGAAGAAGCACTGTTTCCCCTGTAAGAGAAGCATAAGTGTTACAAGCAAGAGGGTCAAGCACCTTGTTAAGCATGGCGAATTGAGTTACCTGTTTAAGGCAATACTGCCTAACTCTCAGTGTTTTCAGGGGGAGGAACATCAATGTGCTGCTAAATAGCTCCTTTCAAGTGAATGGAGGCATACTGTAGGTCCTCTAAGACAATCATTAATGGTAGAAGCAAGAGGGTCTAGCACCCTGTTAAGCATTGTGAATTGAGTTCCCTGTTGAAGGGCATAGTGCCTAACTCTCAGTGTTTTTATGGGTGGAGGAACCTCAAGCTTGAGCAAAATGACCTCTTTCAAGTCAATGGAACCAGCACTACATCTCTTGGAAGAGAAGTATGAATGTTAGAAGCAGGAGGGTCAAGCACCTTGTTTTCTAAGGCGAATTGATATACTGCTTTAAAGGAATAATGCCTACAACTCAGTGTTTTCATGGGTGAGGAATACCACCTTTGTGTAAAATAACCCAATTAGTCACACTGTTGATGTCCTGAGAAAATCATTAACGTTAGAAAGAAAAGGGTCTACCACCTTGTTCAGCATTGTGTACTGAGTTAGCTGGGTAAAGGAATACTGCCTACCTCTTAGCGTTTTCATGGGTGAGGAACACAACTGTTGCAAAATATCCCATGCAATCGAATTTAAGATTCCTGGTAGCTCTTGTAAAAGAGTCATGAATGTTTGAAACAACGGGGTCTAGCAAGTTGTTTAGCATTGTGAATTTACTTAGCTGTTTAAAGGAATACTGCCTACTTCTCAGAGTTTTCGGGCTCAGGCACCTCACCTTTGTGCAAAATTGCCTCTGTGAAGTGAATGGAGAAACACTGTAGCTCTTGTAAGAAAACCATTAATGTTACAAGGAAGAGGGACAAGCACCTTCTTCAGCTTTGGGAATTGAGTGAGTTGTTTAATGGAATACCACCTACCTCTCAGCTTTTTCAGGGATGAGGACTACCAGGTGTTTTCAAAATTGCCCCATTCGAGTGAATGGAAGCTGCACTGAAGGCCTTACAAGAGAGACATTACTGTTAAAAGAAAGAGGACCTAGCACTCTGTTGAGAATTCTCAACTGAGTTAGCTGTTGAAGGACATACTGATACCTCTCGGTGTTTTTATGTGTGAGAACCTTCAACTTTGTGCAAACTCTCCTGTGTCAAGTGACTGCACCCAGCGCTGCAGGTGTTGTGAGAAAAGTATGAATGTTACAAGCGGGAGCGTGAAGCACCTTGTCTTTGGATGAGACTTGAGTAACTTGCTTCAAGGAATACTGCCTACCACTCAGTGTTTTCAAGGATGTGGAAAATCACCTTTGTGCAACACCACCCCTTTGAAGAGAATGGAAGAAGTTCTGAGGCCCTTCTCAGAAAATTCTTTAGGTTGGAAGCAAGTCGGTCCAGCAACTTGTCTAACAGTGTGAGTAGAGTGAAGTTTACAAGGAAGACCACATACTTCTCACTGTTTGAAAGTGTGAGGAAATTGATTTTGGGGCAAAATGGTCTGTGTCCATGAAGTTAAGTATTACTGTATGTCTGTAGGACAACCACAAATGTTACAAAAAAGATGCTCTAGCACCCTGTTAAGCATTGTGAATTGAGTTACCTGTTGAAGGGCATAGTGCCTAACTCTCAGTGTTTTTATGGGTGGAGCAACCTCAAGCTTGAGCAAAATGACCTCTTTGAAGTCAATGGAACCAGCACTACATCTCTTGGAAGAGAAGTATGAATGTTAGAAGCAGGAGGGTCAAGCACATTGTTTTCTAAGGCGAATTGATATACTGCTTTAAAGGAATAAAGCCTACAACTCAGTGTTTTCAAGGATGTAAAAAATCACCTTTGTGCAACACCACCCCTTTGAAGAGAATGGAAGAAGTTCTGAGGCCCTTATCAGAAAATTCTTTAGGTTGGAAGTAAGTCGGTCCAGCAACTTGTGTAACAGTGTGAGTAGAGTGAAGTTTACAAGGAAGACCACCTACCTCTCACGGTTTGAAAGTGTGAGGAACTTGATTTTCGGGCAAAATGGCCTGTGTCCATGAAGGGAAGTATTACTGCATGTCTTGTAGCACAACCAAAAATGTTACAAGAAAGATGCTCTAGCACTTTGTTCAGCAGCTTCAAGTGATGTAGCATGCAAAAGGTACACTGCCTATCTGTCAGGGTTTGACAGTGTGAGCAATTCCATCTTTGTGCCAATAGACCCTTTCCACTGAATGGAACAGGGACTGTGTCTCTTGCAAGCAGGTGTCAGGGTTCCCAGCAGGAGTTGCAAGCACATTGTTTCCCTGTGAGATTTGCATTAGCATGTGAAAGGAGTGCTTGCCAAATGAAAGCCTTTGACAAGGGAGAATCATTCACTCCTTGAAAAATGCCCACTTGTGAGGAAATAGTCCAACACTTGTAGCTCAGAGCAGGATGCAATGTGTGAGAGGCAGGAATAGTTTGCAACTTGTCTCCTTATGAGAAATGAGTTACCTGTTGAAAGGAATACTGGCTACGCCTGAGGTTTTTCATGTGTGAGGAACACCACAGTTCGGCCCAATAGCTGCATTCAACTGAATGGAACCAGAACAGTTGAGGACGCATGAAAACCATTCATTCCAGCAGAAAGAGGGTCTGGAATGTTGTTTAAAAGTGAGAATTGAGGGAGCTTTACAAAGGAATGCTACCTGTCTCTCAGGCTTTTACAGTGTGAAAAAGATTATCTTTGTGCAAAGTAGCCGTTTCAATGGAAGGAAGAAGCACTGTTTCCCCAGTAAGAGAAGCATAAGTGTTACAAGCAAGAGGGTCAAGCACCTTGTTAAGCATGGCGAATTGAGTTATATGTTTAAGGCAATACTGCCTAACTCTCAGTGTTTTCAGGGGGAGGAACATCAATGTGCTGCTAAATAGCTCCTTTCAAGTGAATGGAGGCATACTGTAGGTCTTCTAAGACAATCATTAATGGTAGAAGCAAGTGGGTCTAGCACCCTGTTAAGCATTGTGAATTGAGTTACCTGTTGAAGGGCATAGTGCCTAACTCTCAATGTTTTTATGGGTGGAGGAACCTCAAGCTTGAGCAAAATGACCTCTTTCAAGTCAATAGAACCAGCACTACATCTCTTGGAAGAGAAGTATGAATGTTAGAAGCAGGAGGGTCAAGCACCTTGTTTTCT
This sequence comes from Castor canadensis, assembly GCF_047511655.1. Classification (NCBI taxonomy): domain Eukaryota; kingdom Metazoa; phylum Chordata; class Mammalia; order Rodentia; family Castoridae; genus Castor; species Castor canadensis. The sequence goes on from NC_133389.1 coordinate 72,187,330, forward strand.
AAGGCGAATTGATATACTGCTTTAAAGGAATAATGCCTACAACTCAGTGTTTTCATGGGTGAGGAATACGACCTTTGTGCAAAATAACCCCCTTAGACACACTGTTGATGTCGTGAGAAAATCATTAATGTTAGAAAGAAAAGGGTCTACCACCTTGTTCAGCATTGTGAACTGAGTTAGCTGGGTAAAGGAATACTGCCTACCTCTCAGCGTTTTCATGGGTGAGGAACACAACTGTTGCAAAATATTCCATGCAAGCGAATGGAAGATTCCTGGTAGCACTTGTAAGAGAGTCATGAATGTTTGAAGCAACAAGGTCTAGCAAGTTGTATAGCATTCGAATTGACTTAGCTGTTAAAAGGAATACTGCCTTCTTCTCAGAGTTTTCGGGGTCAGGAACCTCACCTTTGTGCAAAATTGCCTCTGTGAAGTGAATGGAGAAACACTGTAGCTCCTGTAAGAAAACCATTAATGTTAGAAGGAAGAGGGTCAAGCACCTTCTTCAGCTTTGGGAATTGAGTGAGTTGTTTAATGGAATACCACCTACCTCTCAGCTTTTTCAGGGATGAGGTCTACCAGGTGTTTTAAAAATTGCCCCATTCGAGTGAATGGAAGCTGCACTGTAGGTCTTATAAGAGAGACATTACTGGTAACAGGAAGAGGGCCTAGCACTCTGTTGAAGATTCTCAACTGTGTTAGCTGTTGAAGGACATACTGATATCTCTCAGTGTTTTTATGTGTGAGAACCTTCAACTTTGTGCAAACTCTCCTGTGTCAAGTGACTGCACCCAGCGCTGCAGGTGTTCTGAGAAAAGTATGATTGTTACAAGCAGGAGGGTGAAGCACCTTGTCTTTGGATGAGACTTGAGTAACTTGCTTCAAGGAATACTGCCTACCACTCAGTGTTTTCAAGGATGTGGAAAATCACCTTTGTGCAACATCACCCCTTTGAACAGAATGGAAGAAGTTCTGAGGCCCTTCTCAGAAAATTCTTTAGGTTGGAAGCAAGTCGGTCCAGCAACTTGTCTAACAGTGTGAGTAGAGTGAAGTTTACAAGGAAGACCACATACTTCTCACTGTTTGAAAGTGTGAGGAAATTGATTTTGGGGCAAAATGGTCTGTGTCCATGAAGTTAAGTATTACTGTATGTCTGTAGGACAACCACAAATGTTACAAGAAAGATGCTCTAGCACTTTGTTCAGCAGCTTCAAGTGATGTAGCATGCAAAAGGAACACTGCCTATCTGTCAGGGTTTGACAGTGTGAGCAATTCCATCTTTGTGCCAATGGACCCTTTCCACTGAATGGAACAGGCACTATGTCTCTTGCAAGCAGATGTCAGGGTTCGCAGCAGGAGTTGCAGGCACATTGTTTCCCTGTGAAAGTTGAATTAGCATGTGAAAAGAGTGCTGGCCAAGTGAAAGCCTTTGACAATGGAGAATCATTCACTCCTTGAAAAATACCCACTTCTGAGGAAATAGACCAACACTTGTAGCTCAGAGCAGGATGCAATGTGTGAGAGGCAGGAATAGTTTGCAACTTTGTCTCCCTATGAGAAATGAGTTACCTGTTGAAAGGAATAGTGGCTACGCCTGAGGTTTTTCATGTGTGAGGAACACCACGGTTCGGCCAAATAGCTGCTTTCAACTGAATGGAATCAGAACAGTTGAGGATGCATGAAAACCATACATTCCAGAAGCAAGTGGGTCTGGAATGTTGTTTAAAAGTGAGAATTGAGTGAGCTTTACAAAGGAATGCGACCTGTCTCTCAGGCTTTTACAGTGTGAAGAAGATTATCTTTGTGCAAAATAGCCTTTTCAATGGAAGGAAGAAGCACTGTTTCCCCTGTAAGAGAAGCATAAGTGTTACAAGCAAGAGGGTCAAGCACCTTGTTAAGCATGGCGAATTGAGTTACCTGTTTAAGGCAATATTGCCTAACTCTCAGTGTTTTCAGGGGGAGGAACATCAATGTGCTGCTAAATAGCTCCTTTCAAGTGAATGGAGGCATACTGTAGGTCTTCTAAGACAATCATTAATGGTAGAAGCAAGAGGGTCTAGCACCCTGTTAAGCATTGTGAATTGAGTTACCTGTTGAAGGGCATAGTGCCTAATTCTCAGTGTTTTTATGGGTGGAGGAACCTCAAGCTTGAGCAAAAAGACCTCATTCAAGTCAATGGAACCAGCACTACATCTCTTGGAAGAGAAGTATGAATGTTAGAACCAGGAGGGTCAAGCACCTTGTTTTCTAAGGCGAATTGATATACTGCTTTAAAGGAATAATGATTACAACTAAGTATTTTCAAGGATGTGGAAAATCACCTTTGTGCAACATCACCACTCTGAAGAGAATGGAAGAAGTTCTGAGGCCCTTCTCAGAAAATTCTTTAGGTTGGAAGCAAGTGGTTCCAGCAACTTGCGTAACAGTGTGAGTAGAGTGAAGTTTACAAGGAAGACCACCTACCTCTCACGGTTTGAAAGTGTGAGGAACTTGATTTTGGGGCAAAATGGCCTGTGTCCATGAAGGGAAGTATTACTGTATGTCTGTAGGACAACCACAAATGTTACAAGAAAGATGCTCTAGCACTTTGTTCAGCAGCTTCAAGTGATGTAGCATGCAAAAGGTACACTGCCTATCTGTCAGGGTTTGACAGTGTGAGCAATTCCATCTTTGTGCCAATAGACCCTTTCCACTGAATGGAACAGGCAATATGTCTCTTGCAAGCAGGTGTCAGGGTTCCCAGCAGGAGTTGCAAGCACATTGTTTCCCTGTGAGATTTGCATTAGCATGTGAAAGGAGTGCTTGCCAAATGAAAGCCTTTGACAAGGGAGAATCATTCACTCCTTGAAAAATACCCATTTCCGAGGAAATAGATCAACACTTGTAGCTCAGAGCAGGATGCAATGTGTGAGAGGCAGGAATAGTTTGCAACTTGTCTCTTTATGAGAAATGAGTTACCTGTTGAAAGGAATACTGGCTACGCCTGAGGTTTTTCATGTGTGAGGAACACCACCGTTCGGCCAAATAGCTGCATTCAACTGAATGGAACAAGAACAGTTGAGGATGCATGAAAACCATTCATTCCAGCAGCAAGAGGGTCTGTAATGTTGTTTAAAAGTGAGAATTGAGTGAGCTTTACAAAGGAATGCGACCGGTCTCTCAGGCTTTTACAGTGTGAAAAAGATTATCTTTGTGCAAAATAGATATTTCAATGGAAGGAAGAAGCACTGTTTCCCCTGTAAGAGAAGCATAAGTGTTACAAGCAAGAGGGTCAAGCACCTTGTTAAGCATGGCGAATTGAGTTACCTGTTTAAGGCAATACTGCCTAACTCTCAGTGTTTTCAGGGGGAGGAACATCAATGTGCTGCTAAATAGCTCCTTTCAAGTGAATGGAGGCATACTGTAGGTCCTCTAAGACAATCATTAATGGTAGAAGCAAGAGGGTCTAGCACCCTGTTAAGCATTGTGAATTGAGTTCCCTGTTGAAGGGCATAGTGCCTAACTCTCAGTGTTTTTATGGGTGGAGGAACCTCAAGCTTGAGCAAAATGACCTCTTTCAAGTCAATGGAACCAGCACTACATCTCTTGGAAGAGAAGTATGAATGTTAGAAGCAGGAGGGTCAAGCACCTTGTTTTCTAAGGCGAATTGATATACTGCTTTAAAGGAATAATGCCTACAACTCAGTGTTTTCATGGGTGAGGAATACGACCTTTGTGCAAAATAACCCCCTTAGACACACTGTTGATGTCGTGAGAAAATCATTAATGTTAGAAAGAAAAGGGTCTACCACCTTGTTCAGCATTGTGTACTGAGTTAGCTGGGTAAAGCAATACTGTCTACCTCTTAGCGTTTTCATGGGTGAGGAACACACTTGTTGCAAAATATCCCATGCAATCGAATTTAAGATTCCTGGTAGCTCTTGTAAAAGAGTCATGAATGTTTGAAGCAACGGGGTCTACCAAGTTGTTTAGCATGGTGACTTTACTTAGCTATTTAAAGGAATACGGCCTACTTCTCAGAGTTTTCGGGCTCAGGAACCTCACCTTTGTGCAAAATTGCCTCTGTGAAGTGAATGGAGAAACACTGTAGCTCTTGTAAGAAAACCATTAATGTTACAAGGAAGAGGGACAAGCACCTTCTTCAGCTTTGGGAATTGAGTGAGTTGTTTAATGGAATACCACCTACCTCTCAGCTTTTTCAGGGATGAGGACTACCAGGTGTTTTCAAAATTGCCCCATTCGAGTGAATGGAAGCTGCACTGTAGGCCTTACAAGAGAGACATTACTGTTAACAGGAAGAGGACCTAGCACTCTGTTGAGGATTCTCAACTGAGTTAGCTGTTGAAGGACATACTGATACCTCTCGGTGTTTTTATGTGTGAGAACCTTCAACTTTGTGCAAACTCTCCTGTGTCAAGTGACTGCACCCAGCGCTGCAGGTGTTGTGAGAAAAGTATGAATGTTACAAGCGGGAGGGTGAAGCACCTTGTCTTTGGATGAGACTTGAGTAACTTGCTTCAAGGAATACTGCCTACCACTCAGTGTTTTCAAGGATGTGCAAAATCACCTTTGTGCAACATCACCCCTTTGAACAGAATGGAAGAAGTTCTGAGGCCCTTCTCAGAAAATTCTTTAGGTTGGAAGCAAGTCGGTCCAGCAACTTGCGTAACAGTGTGAGTAGAGTGAAGTTTACAAGGAAGACCACCTACCTCTCACGGTTTGAAAGTGTGAGGAACTTGATTTTGGGGCAAAATGGCCTGTGTCCATGAAGGGAAGTATTACTGTATGTCTGTAGGACAACCACAAATGTTACAAGAAAGATGCTCTAGCACTTTGTTCAGCAGCTTCAAGTGATGTAGCATGCAAAAGGAACACTGCCTATCTGTCAGGGTTTGACAGTGTGAGCAATTCCATCTTTGTGCCAATGGACCCTTTCCACTGAATGGAACAGGCACTATGTCTCTTGCAAGCAGATGTCAGGGTTCGCAGCAGGAGTTGCAGGCACATTGTTTCCCTGTGAAAGTTGAATTAGCATGTGAAAGGAGTGCTGGCCAAATGAAAGCCTTTGACAATGGAGAATCATTCACTCCTTGAAAAATGCCCACTTGTGAGCAAATAGACCAACACTTGTAGCTCAGAGCAGGATGCAATGTGTGAGAGGGAGGAATAGTTTGCAACTTGTCTCCTTATGAAAAATGAGTTACCTGTTGAAAGGAATACTGACTACCCCTGAGTCTTTTCATGAGTGAAGAACACCACCGTTTGGCCAAATAGCTGCATTCAACTGAATGGAATCAGAACAGTTGAGGATGCATGAAAACCATTCATTCCAGCAGCAAGAGGGTCTGGAATGTTGTTTATAAGTGAGAATTGAGGGTGCTTTACAAAGGAATGCTACCTGTCTCTCAGGCTTTTACAGTGTGAAAAAGATTATCTTTGTGCAAAGTAGCCGTTTCAATGGAAGGAAGAAGCACTGTTTCCCCTGTAAGAGAAGCATAAGTGTTACAAGCAAGAGGGTCAAGCACCTTGTTAAGCATGGCGAATTGAGTTATATGTTTAAGGCAATACTGCCTAACTCTCACTGTTTTCAGGGGGAGGAACATCAATGTGCTGCTAAATAGCTCCTTTCAAATGAATGGAGGCATACTGTAGGTCTTCTAAGACAATCATTAATGGTAGAAGCAAGAGGGTCTAGCACCCTGTTAAGCATTGTGAATTGAGTTACCTGTTGAAGGGCATAGTGCCTAACTCTCAGTGTTTTTATGGGTGGAGGAACCTCAAGCTTGAGCAAAATGACCTCTTTCAAGTCAATGGAACCAGCACTACATCTCTTGGAAGAGAAGTATGAATGTTAGAAGCAGGAGGGTCAAGCACCTTGTTTTCTAAGGCGAATTGATATACTGCTTTAAAGGAATAATGCCTACAACTCAGTGTTTTCATGGGTGAGGAATACCACCTTTCTGCAAAATAACCCAATTAGACACACTGTTGATGTCATGAGAAAATCATTAACGTTAGAAAGAAAAGGGTCTACCACCTTGTTCAGCATTGTGTACTGAGTTAGGTGGGTAAAGGAATACTGTCTACCTCTTAGCGTTTTCATGGGTGAGGAACACACCTGTTGCAAAATATCCCATGCAATCGAATTTAAGATTCCTGGTAGCTCTTGTAAAAGAGTCATGAATGTTTGAAGCAACGGGGTCTACCAAGTTGTTTAGCATTGTGAATTTACTTAGCTATTTAAAGGAATACGGCCTACTTGTCAGAGTTTTCGGGCTCAGGAACCTCACCTTTGTGCAAAATTGCCTCTGTGAAGTGAATGGAGAAACACTGTAGCTCTTGTAAGAAAACCATTAATGTTACAAGGAAGAGGGACAAGCACCTTCTTCAGCTTTGGGAATTGAGTGAGTTGTTTAATGGAATACCACCTACCTCTCAGCTTTTTCAGGGATGAGGACTACCAGGTGTTTTCAAAATTGCCCCATTCGAGTGAATGGAAGCTGCACTGTAGGCCTTACAAGAGAGACATTACTGTTAACAGGAAGAGGACCTAGCACTCTGTTGAGGATTCTCAACTGAGTTAGCTGTTGAAGGACATACTGATACCTCTCGGTGTTTTTATGTGTGAGAACCTTCAACTTTGTGCAAACTCTCCTGTGTCAAGTGACTGCACCCAGCGCTGCAGGTGTTGTGAGAAAAGTATGAATGTTACAAGCGGGAGGGTGAAGCACCTTGTCTTTGGATGAGACTTGAGTAACTTGCTTCAAGGAATACTGCCTACCACTCAGCGTTTTCAAGGATGTGCAAAATCACCTTTGTGCAACATCACCCCTTTGAACAGAATGGAAGAAGTTCTGAGGCCCTTCTCAGAAAATTCTTTAGGTTGGAAGCAAGTCGGTCCAGCAACTTGCGTAACAGTGTGAGTAGAGTGAAGTTTACAAGGAAGACCACCTACCTCTCACGGTTTGAAAGTGTGAGGAACTTCATTTTGGGGCAAAATGGCCTGTGTCCATGAAGGGAAGTATTACTGTATGTCTGTAGGACAACCACAAATGTTACAAGAAAGATGCTCTAGCACTTTGTTCAGCAGCTTCAAGTGATGTAGCATGCAAAAGGAACACTGCCTATCTGTCAGGGTTTGACAGTGTGAGCAATTCCATCTTTGTGCCAATGGACCCTTTCCACTGAATGGAACAGGCACTATGTCTCTTGCAAGCAGATGTCAGGGTTCGCAGCAGGAGTTGCAGGCACATTGTTTCCCTGTGAAAGTTGAATTAGCATGTGAAAGGAGTGCTGGCCAAATGAAAGCCTTTGACAATGGAGAATCATTCACTCCTTGAAAAATGCCCACTTGTGAGCAAATAGACCAACACTTGTAGCTCAGAGCAGGATGCAATGTGTGAGAGGGAGGAATAGTTTGCAACTTGTCTCCTTATGAAAAATGAGTTACCTGTTGAAAGGAATACTGACTACCCCTGAGTCTTTTCATGAGTGAAGAACACCACCGTTTGGCCAAATAGCTGCATTCAACTGAATGGAATCAGAACAGTTGAGGATGCATGAAAACCATTCATTCCAGCAGCAAGAGGGTCTGGAATGTTGTTTATAAGTGAGAATTGAGGGTGCTTTACAAAGGAATGCTACCTGTCTCTCAGGCTTTTACAGTGTGAAAAAGATTATCTTTGTGCAAAGTAGCCGTTTCAATGGAAGGAAGAAGCACTGTTTCCCCTGTAAGAGAAGCATAAGTGTTACAAGCAAGAGGGTCAAGCACCTTGTTAAGCATGGCGAATTGAGTTATATGTTTAAGGCAATACTGCCTAACTCTCACTGTTTTCAGGGGGAGGAACATCAATGTGCTGCTAAATAGCTCCCTTCAAATGAATGGAGGCATACTGTAGGTCTTCTAAGACAATCATTAATGGTAGAAGCAAGAGGGTCTAGCACCCTGTTAAGCATTGTGAATTGAGTTACCTGTTGAAGGGCATAGTGCCTAACTCTCAGTGTTTTTATGGGTGGAGGAACCTCAAGCTTGAGCAAAATGACCTCTTTCAAGTCAATGGAACCAGCACTACATCTCTTGGAAGAGAAGTATGAATGTTAGAAGCAGGAGGGTCAAGCACCTTGTTTTCTAAGGCGAATTGATATACTGCTTTAAAGGAATAATGCCTACAACTCAGTGTTTTCATGGGTGAGGAATACCACCTTTCTGTAAAATAACCCAATTAGACACACTGTTGATGTCATGAGAAAATCATTAACGTTAGAAAGAAAAGGGTCTACCACCTTGTTCAGCATTGTGTACTGAGTTAGCTGGGTAAAGGAATACTGTCTACCTCTTAGCGTTTTCATGGGTGAGGAACACACCTGTTGCAAAATATCCCATGCAATCGAATTTAAGATTCCTGGTAGCTCTTGTAAAAGAGTCATGAATGTTTGAAGCAACGGGGTCTACCAAGTTGTTTAGCATTGTGAATTTACTTAGCTATTTAAAGGAATACGGCCTACTTCTCAGAGTTTTCGGGCTCAGGAACCTCACCTTTGTGCAAAATTGCCTCTGTGAAGTGAATGGAGAAACACTGTAGCTCTTGTAAGAAAACCATTAATGTTACAAGGAAGAGGGACAAGCACCTTCTTCAGCTTTGGGAATTGAGTGAGTTGTTTAATGGAATACCACCTACCTCTCAGCTTTTTCAGGGATGAGGACTACCAGGTGTTTTCAAAATTGCCCCATTCGAGTGAATGGAAGCTGCACTGTAGGCCTTACAAGAGAGACATTACTGTTAACAGGAAGAGGACCTAGCACTCTGTTGAGGATTCTCAACTGAGTTAGCTGTTGAAGGACATACTGATACCTCTCGGTGTTTTTATGTGTGAGAACCTTCAACTTTGTGCAAACTCTCCTGTGTCAAGTGACTGCACCCAGCGCTGCAGGTGTTGTGAGAAAAGTATGAATGTTACAAGCGGGAGGGTGAAGCACCTTGTCTTTGGATGAGACTTGAGTAACTTGCTTCAAGGAATACTGCCTACCACTCAGTGTTTTCAAGGATGTGCAAAATCACCTTTGTGCAACATCACCCCTTTGAACAGAATGGAAGAAGTTCTGAGGCCCTTCTCAGAAAATTCTTTAGGTTGGAAGCAAGTCGGTCCAGCAACTTGCGTAACAGTGTGAGTAGAGTAAAGTTTACAAGGAAGACCACCTACCTCTCACGGTTTGAAAGTGTGAGGAACTTGATTTTGGGGCAAAATGGCCTGTGTCCATGAAGGGAAGTATTACTGTATGTCTGTAGGACAACCACAAATGTTACAAGAAAGATGCTCTAGCACTTTGTTCAGCAGCTTCAAGTGATGTAGCATGCAAAAGGTACACTGCCTATCTGTCAGGGTTTGACAGTGTGAGCAATTCCATCTTTGTGCCAATAGACCCTTTCCACTGAATGGAACAGGCAATATGTCTCTTGCAAGCAGGTGTCAGGGTTCCCAGCAGGAGTTGCAAGCACATTGTTTCCCTGTGAGATTTGCATTAGCATGTGAAAGGAGTGCTTGCCAAATGAAAGCCTTTGACAAGGGAGAATCATTCACTCCTTGAAAAATACCCATTTCCGAGGAAATAGATCAACACTTGTAGCTCAGAGCAGGATGCAATGTGTGAGAGGCAGGAATAGTTTGCAACTTGTCTCCCTATGAGAAATGAGTTACCTGTTGAAAGGAATACTGGCTACCCCTGAGGTTTTTCATGTGTGAGGAACACCACCGTTCGGCCAAATAGCTGCATTCAACTGAATGGAACCAGAACAGTTGAGGATGCATGAAAACCATTCATTCCAGCAGCAAGAGGGTCTGTAATGTTGTTTAAAAGTGAGAATTGAGTGAGCTTTACAAAGGAATGCGACCTGTCTCTCAGGCTTTTACAGTGTGAAAAAGATTATCTTTGTGCAAAATAGATATTTCAATGGAAGGAAGAAGCACTGTTTCCCCTGTAAGAGAAGCATAAGTGTTACAAGCAAGAGGGTCAAGCACCTTGTTAAGCATGGCGAATTGAGTTACCTGTTTAAGGCAATACTGCCTAACTCTCAGTGTTTTCAGGGGGAGGAACATCAATGTGCTGCTAAATAGCTCCTTTCAAGTGAATGGAGGCATACTGTAGGTCCTCTAAGACAATCATTAATGGTAGAAGCAAGAGGGTCTAGCACCCTGTTAAGCATTGTGAATTGAGTTCCCTGTTGAAGGGCATAGTGCCTAACTCTCAGTGTTTTTATGGGTGGAGGAACCTCAAGCTTGAGCAAAATGACCTCTTTCAAGTCAATGGAACCAGCACTACATCTCTTGGAAGAGAAGTATGAATGTTAGAAGCAGGAGGGTCAAGCACCTTGTTTTCTAAGGCGAATTGATATACTGCTTTAAAGGAATAATGCCTACAACTCAGTGTTTTCATGGGTGAGGAATACCACCTTTGTGTAAAATAACCCAATTAGTCACACTGTTGATGTCATGAGAAAATCATTAACGTTAGAAAGAAAAGGGTCTACCACCTTGTTCAGCATTGTGTACTGAGTTAGCTGGGTAAAGGAATACTGCCTACCTCTTAGCGTTTTCATGGGTGAGGAACACAACTGTTGCAAAATATCCCATGCAATCGAATTTAAGATTCCTGGTAGCTCTTGTAAAAGAGTCATGAATGTTTGAAACAACGGGGTCTAGCAAGTTGTTTAGCATTGTGAATTTACTTAGCTGTTTAAAGGAATACTGCCTACTTCTCAGAGTTTTCGGGCTCAGGCACCTCACCTTTGTGCAAAATTGCCTCTGTGAAGTGAATGGAGAAACACTGTAGCTCTTGTAAGAAAACCATTAATGTTACAAGGAAGAGGGACAAGCACCTTCTTCAGCTTTGGGAATTGAGTGAGTTGTTTAATGGAATACCACCTACCTCTCAGCTTTTTCAGGGATGAGGACTACCAGGTGTTTTCAAAATTGCCCCATTCGAGTGAATGGAAGCTGCACTGAAGGCCTTACAAGAGAGACATTACTGTTAAAAGAAAGAGGACCTAGCACTCTGTTGAGAATTCTCAACTGAGTTAGCTGTTGAAGGACATACTGATACCTCTCGGTGTTTTTATGTGTGAGAACCTTCAACTTTGTGCAAACTCTCCTGTGTCAAGTGACTGCACCCAGCGCTGCAGGTGTTGTGAGAAAAGTATGAATGTTACAAGCGGGAGCGTGAAGCACCTTGTCTTTGGATGAGACTTGAGTAACTTGCTTCAAGGAATACTGCCTACCACTCAGTGTTTTCAAGGATGTGGAAAATCACCTTTGTGCAACACCACCCCTTTGAAGAGAATGGAAGAAGTTCTGAGGCCCTTCTCAGAAAATTCTTTAGGTTGGAAGCAAGTCGGTCCAGCAACTTGTCTAACAGTGTGAGTAGAGTGAAGTTTACAAGGAAGACCACATACTTCTCACTGTTTGAAAGTGTGAGGAAATTGATTTTGGGGCAAAATGGTCTGTGTCCATGAAGTTAAGTATTACTGTATGTCTGTAGGACAACCACAAATGTTACAAAAAAGATGCTCTAGCACCCTGTTAAGCATTGTGAATTGAGTTACCTGTTGAAGGGCATAGTGCCTAACTCTCAGTGTTTTTATGGGTGGAGCAACCTCAAGCTTGAGCAAAATGACCTCTTTGAAGTCAATGGAACCAGCACTACATCTCTTGGAAGAGAAGTATGAATGTTAGAAGCAGGAGGGTCAAGCACATTGTTTTCTAAGGCGAATTGATATACTGCTTTAAAGGAATAAAGCCTACAACTCAGTGTTTTCAAGGATGTAAAAAATCACCTTTGTGCAACACCACCCCTTTGAAGAGAATGGAAGAAGTTCTGAGGCCCTTATCAGAAAATTCTTTAGGTTGGAAGTAAGTCGGTCCAGCAACTTGTGTAACAGTGTGAGTAGAGTGAAGTTTACAAGGAAGACCACCTACCTCTCACGGTTTGAAAGTGTGAGGAACTTGATTTTCGGGCAAAATGGCCTGTGTCCATGAAGGGAAGTATTACTGCATGTCTTGTAGCACAACCAAAAATGTTACAAGAAAGATGCTCTAGCACTTTGTTCAGCAGCTTCAAGTGATGTAGCATGCAAAAGGTACACTGCCTATCTGTCAGGGTTTGACAGTGTGAGCAATTCCATCTTTGTGCCAATAGACCCTTTCCACTGAATGGAACAGGCACTGTGTCTCTTGCAAGCAGGTGTCAGGGTTCCCAGCAGGAGTTGCAAGCACATTGTTTCCCTGTGAGATTTGCATTAGCATGTGAAAGGAGTGCTTGCCAAATGAAAGCCTTTGACAAGGGAGAATCATTCACTCCTTGAAAAATGCCCACTTGTGAGGAAATAGTCCAACACTTGTAGCTCAGAGCAGGATGCAATGTGTGAGAGGCAGGAATAGTTTGCAACTTGTCTCCTTATGAGAAATGAGTTACCTGTTGAAAGGAATACTGGCTACGCCTGAGGTTTTTCATGTGTGAGGAACACCACAGTTCGGCCCAATAGCTGCATTCAACTGAATGGAACCAGAACAGTTGAGGACGCATGAAAACCATTCATTCCAGCAGCAAGAGGGTCTGGAATGTTGTTTAAAAGTGAGAATTGAGGGAGCTTTACAAAGGAATGCTACCTGTCTCTCAGGCTTTTACAGTGTGAAAAAGATTATCTTTGTGCAAAGTAGCCGTTTCAATGGAAGGAAGAAGCACTGTTTCCCCTGTAAGAGAAGCATAAGTGTTACAAGCAAGAGGGTCAAGCACCTTGTTAAGCATGGCGAATTGAGTTATATGTTTAAGGCAATACTGCCTAACTCTCAGTGTTTTCAGGGGGAGGAACATCAATGTGCTGCTAAATAGCTCCTTTCAAGTGAATGGAGGCATACTGTAGGTCTTCTAAGACAATCATTAATGGTAGAAGCAAGTGGGTCTAGCACCCTGTTAAGCATTGTGAATTGAGTTACCTGTTGAAGGGCATAGTGCCTAACTCTCAATGTTTTTATGGGTGGAGGAACCTCAAGCTTGAGCAAAATGACCTCTTTCAAGTCAATAGAACCAGCACTACATCTCTTGGAAGAGAAGTATGAATGTTAGAAGCAGGAGGGTCAAGCACCTTGTTTTCTAAGGCGAATTGATATACTGCTTTAAAGGAATAATGCCTACAACTCAGTGTTTTCATGGGTGAGGAATACGACCTTTGTGCAAAATAACCCCCTTAGACACACTGTTGATGTCGTGAGAAAATCATTAATGTTAGAAAGAAAAGGGTCTACCACCTTGTTCAGCATTGTGAACTGAGTTAGCTGGGTAAAGGAATACTGCCTACCTCTCAGCGTTTTCATGGGTGAGGAACACAACTGTTGCAAAATATTCCATGCAAGCGAATGGAAGATTCCTGGTAGCACTTGTAAGAGAGTCATGAATGTTTGAAGCAACAAGGTCTAGCAAGTTGTATAGCATTCGAATTGACTTAGCTGTTAAAAGGAATACTGCCTTCTTCTCAGAGTTTTCGGGGTCAGGAACCTCACCTTTGTGCAAAATTGCCTCTGTGAAGTGAATGGAGAAACACTGTAGCTCCTGTAAGAAAACCATTAATGTTAGAAGGAAGAGGGTCAAGCACCTTCTTCAGCTTTGGGAATTGAGTGAGTTGTTTAATGGAATACCACCTACCTCTCAGCTTTTTCAGGGATGAGGTCTACCAGGTGTTTTAAAAATTGCCCCATTCGAGTGAATGGAAGCTGCACTGTAGGTCTTATAAGAGAGACATTACTGGTAACAGGAAGAGGGCCTAGCACTCTGTTGAAGATTCTCAACTGTGTTAGCTGTTGAAGGACATACTGATATCTCTCAGTGTTTTTATGTGTGAGAACCTTCAACTTTGTGCAAACTCTCCTGTGTCAAGTGACTGCACCCAGCGCTGCAGGTGTTCTGAGAAAAGTATGATTGTTACAAGCAGGAGGGTGAAGCACCTTGTCTTTGGATGAGACTTGAGTAACTTGCTTCAAGGAATACTGCCTACCACTCAGTGTTTTCAAGGATGTGGAAAATCACCTTTGTGCAACATCACCCCTTTGAACAGAATGGAAGAAGTTCTGAGGCCCTTCTCAGAAAATTCTTTAGGTTGGAAGCAAGTCGGTCCAGCAACTTGTCTAACAGTGTGAGTAGAGTGAAGTTTACAAGGAAGACCACATACTTCTCACTGTTTGAAAGTGTGAGGAAATTGATTTTGGGGCAAAATGGTCTGTGTCCATGAAGTTAAGTATTACTGTATGTCTGTAGGACAACCACAAATGTTACAAAAAAGATGGTCTAGCACCCTGTTAAGCCTTGTGAATTGAGTTACCTGTTGAAGGGCATAGTGCCTAACTCTCAGTGTTTTTATGGGTGGAGCAACCTCAAGCTTGAGCAAAATGACCTCTTTGAAGTCAATGGAACCAGCACTACATCTCTTGGAAGAGAAGTATGAATGTTAGAAGCAGGAGGGTCAAGCACATTGTTTTCTAAGGCGAATTAATATACTGCTTTAAAGGAATAAAGCCTACAACTCAGTGTTTTCAAGGATGTAAAAAATCACCTTTGTGCAACACCACCCCTTTGAAGAGAATGGAAGAAGTTCTGAGGCCCTTATCAGAAAATTCTTTAGGTTGGAAGTAAGTCGGTCCAGCAACTTGTGTAACAGTGTGAGTAGAGTGAAGTTTACAAGGAAGACCACCTACCTCTCACGGTTTGAAAGTGTGAGGAACTTGATTTTCGGGCAAAATGGCCTGTGTCCATGAAGGGAAGTATTACTGCATGTCTTGTAGCACAACCAAAAATGTTACAAGAAAGATGCTCTAGCACTTTGTTCAGCAGCTTCAAGTGATGTAGCATGCAAAAGGTACACTGCCTATCTGTCAGGGTTTGACAGTGTGAGCAATTCCATCTTTATGCCAATAGACCCTTTCCACTGAATGGAACAGGCACTGTGTCTCTTGCAAGCAGGTGTCAGGGTTCCCAGCAGGAGTTGCAAGCACATTGTTTCCCTGTGAGATTTGCATTAGCATGTGAAAGGAGTGCTTGCCAAATGAAAGCCTTTGACAAGGGAGAATCATTCACTCCTTGAAAAATGCCCACTTGTGAGGAAATAGTCCAACACTTGTAGCTCAGAGCAGGATGCAATGTGTGAGAGGCAGGAATAGTTTGCAACTTGTCTCCTTATGAGAAATGAGTTACCTGTTGAAAGGAATACTGACTACCCCTGAGTCTTTTCATGAGTGAAGAACACCACCGTTTGGCCAAATAGCTGCATTCATTTGAATGGAATCAGAACAGTTGAGGATGCATGAAAACCATTCATTCCAGCAGCAAGAGGGTCTGGAATGTTGTTTATAAGTGAGAATTGTGTGAGCTTTACAAAGGAATGCTACCTCTCTCTCAGGCTTTTACAGTGTGAAGAAGATTATCTTTGTGCAAAATAGCCGTTTCAACGGGACGAAGAAGCACTGTTTCCCCTGTAAGAGAAGCATAAGTGTTACAAGCAAGAGGGTCAAGCACCTTGTTAAGCATGGCGAATTGAGTTACCTGTTTAAGGCAATACTGCCTAACTCTCAGTGTTTTCAGGGGGAGGAACATCAATGTGCTGCTAAATAGCTCCTTTCAAGTGAATGGAGGCATACTGTAGGTCTTCTAAGACAATCATTAATGGTAGAAGCAAGAGGGTCTAGCACCCTGTTAAGCATTGTGAATTGAGTTCCCTGTTGAAGGGCATAGTGCCTAACTCTCAGTGTTTTTATGGGTGGAGGAACCTCAAGCTTGAGCAAAATGACCTCTTTCAAGTCAATGGAACCAGCACTACATCTCTTGGAAGAGAAGTATGAATGTTAGAAGCAGGAGGGTCAAGCACCTTGTTTTCTAAGGCGAATTGATATACTGCTTTAAAGGAATAATGCCTACAACTCAGTGTTTTCATGGGTGAGGAATACCACCTTTCTGTAAAATAACCCAATTAGACACACTGTTGATGTCATGAGAAAATCATTAACGTTAGAAAGAAAAGGGTCTACCACCTTGTTCAGCATTGTGTACTGAGTTAGCTGGGTAAAGGAATACTGTCTACCTCTTAGCGTTTTCATGGGTGAGGAACACACCTGTTGCAAAATATCCCATGCAATCGAATTTAAGATTCCTGGTAGCTCTTGTAAAAGAGTCATGAATGTTTGAAGCAACGGGGTCTACCAAGTTGTTTAGCATTGTGAATTTACTTAGCTATTTAAAGGAATACGGCCTACTTCTCAGAGTTTTCGGGCTCAGGAACCTCACCTTTGTGCAAAATTGCCTCTGTGAAGTGAATGGAGAAACACTGTAGCTCTTGTAAGAAAACCATTAATGTTACAAGGAAGAGGGACAAGCACCTTCTTCAGCTTTGGGAATTGAGTGAGTTGTTTAATGGAATACCACCTACCTCTCAGCTTTTTCAGGGATGAGGACTACCAGGTGTTTTCAAAATTGCCCCATTCGAGTGAATGGAAGCTGCACTGTAGGCCTTACAAGAGAGACATTACTGTTAACAGGAAGAGGACCTAGCACTCTGTTGAGGATTCTCAACTGAGTTAGCTGTTGAAGGACATACTGATACCTCTCGGTGTTTTTATGTGTGAGAACCTTCAACTTTGTGCAAACTCTCCTGTGTCAAGTGACTGCACCCAGCGCTGCAGGTGTTGTGAGAAAAGTATGAATGTTACAAGCGGGAGGGTGAAGCACCTTGTCTTTGGATGAGACTTGAGTAACTTGCTTCAAGGAATACTGCCTACCACTCAGTGTTTTCAAGGATGTGCAAAATCACCTTTGTGCAACATCACCCCTTTGAACAGAATGGAAGAAGTTCTGAGGCCCTTCTCAGAAAATTCTTTAGGTTGGAAGCAAGTCGGTCCAGCAACTTGCGTAACAGTGTGAGTAGAGTGAAGTTTACAAGGAAGACCACCTACCTCTCACGGTTTGAAAGTGTGAGGAACTTGATTTTGGGGCAAAATGGCCTGTGTCCATGAAGGGAAGTATTACTGTATGTCTGTAGGACAACCACAAATGTTACAAGAAAGATGCTCTAGCACTTTGTTCAGCAGCTTCAAGTGATGTAGCATGCAAAAGGAACACTGCCTATCTGTCAGGGTTTGACAGTGTGAGCAATTCCATCTTTGTGCCAATGGACCCTTTCCACTGAATGGAACAGGCACTATGTCTCTTGCAAGCAGATGTCAGGGTTCGCAGCAGGAGTTGCAGGCACATTGTTTCCCTGTGAAAGTTGAATTAGCATGTGAAAGGAGTGCTGGCCAAATGAAAGCCTTTGACAATGGAGAATCATTCACTCCTTGAAAAATGCCCACTTGTGAGCAAATAGACCAACACTTGTAGCTCAGAGCAGGATGCAATGTGTGAGAGGGAGGAATAGTTTGCAACTTGTCTCCTTATGAAAAATGAGTTACCTGTTGAAAGGAATACTGACTACCCCTGAGTCTTTTCATGAGTGAAGAACACCACCGTTTGGCCAAATAGCTGCATTCAACTGAATGGAATCAGAACAGTTGAGGATGCATGAAAACCATTCATTCCAGCAGCAAGAGGGTCTGGAATGTTGTTTATAAGTGAGAATTGAGGGTGCTTTACAAAGGAATGCTACCTGTCTCTCAGGCTTTTACAGTGTGAAAAAGATTATCTTTGTGCAAAGTAGCCGTTTCAATGGAAGGAAGAAGCACTGTTTCGCCTGTAAGAGAAGCATAAGTGTTACAAGCAAGAGGGTCAAGCACCTTGTTAAGCATGGCGAATTGAGTTATATGTTTAAGGCAATACTGCCTAACTCTCACTGTTTTCAGGGGGAGGAACATCAATGTGCTGCTAAATAGCTCCTTTCAAATGAATGGAGGCATACTGTAGGTCTTCTAAGACAATCATTAATGGTAGAAGCAAGAGGGTCTAGCACCCTGTTAAGCATTGTGAATTGAGTTACCTGTTGAAGGGCATAGTGCCTAACTCTCAGTGTTTTTATGGGTGGAGGAACCTCAAGCTTGAGCAAAATGACCTCTTTCAAGTCAATGGAACCAGCACTACATCTCTTGGAAGAGAAGTATGAATGTTAGAAGCAGGAGGGTCAAGCACCTTGTTTTCTAAGGCGAATTGATATACTGCTTTAAAGGAATAATGCCTACAACTCAGTGTTTTCATGGGTGAGGAATACCACCTTTCTGTAAAATAACCCAATTAGACACACTGTTGATGTCATGAGAAAATCATTAACGTTAGAAAGAAAAGGGTCTACCACCTTGTTCAGCATTGTGTACTGAGTTAGCTGGGTAAAGGAATACTGTCTACCTCTTAGCGTTTTCATGGGTGAGGAACACACCTGTTGCAAAATATCCCATGCAATCGAATTTAAGATTCCTGGTAGCTCTTGTAAAAGAGTCATGAATGTTTGAAGCAACGGGGTCTACCAAGTTGTTTAGCATTGTGAATTTACTTAGCTATTTAAAGGAATACGGCCTACTTCTCAGAGTTTTCGGGCTCAGGAACCTCACCTTTGTGCAAAATTGCCTCTGTGAAGTGAATGGAGAAACACTGTAGCTCTTGTAAGAAAACCATTAATGTTACAAGGAAGAGGGACAAGCACCTTCTTCAGCTTTGGGAATTGAGTGAGTTGTTTAATGGAATACCACCTACCTCTCAGCTTTTTCAGGGATGAGGACTACCAGGTGTTTTCAAAATTGCCCCATTCGAGTGAATGGAAGCTGCACTGTAGGCCTTACAAGAGAGACATTACTGTTAACAGGAAGAGGACCTAGCACTCTGTTGAGGATTCTCAACTGAGTTAGCTGTTGAAGGACATACTGATACCTCTCGGTGTTTTTATGTGTGAGAACCTTCAACTTTGTGCAAACTCTCCTGTGTCAAGTGACTGCACCCAGCGCTGCAGGTGTTGTGAGAAAAGTATGAATGTTACAAGCGGGAGGGTGAAGCACCTTGTCTTTGGATGAGACTTGAGTAACTTGCTTCAAGGAATACTGCCTACCACTCAGTGTTTTCAAGGATGTGCAAAATCACCTTTGTGCAACATCACCCCTTTGAACAGAATGGAAGAAGTTCTGAGGCCCTTCTCAGAAAATTCTTTAGGTTGGAAGCAAGTCGGTCCAGCAACTTGCGTAACAGTGTGAGTAGAGTGAAGTTTACAAGGAAGACCACCTACCTCTCACGGTTTGAAAGTGTGAGGAACTTGATTTTGGGGCAAAATGGCCTGTGTCCATGAAGGTAAGTATTACTGTATGTCGGTAGGACAACCACAAATGTTAGAAGAAAGATGCTCTAGCACTTTGTTCAGCAGCTTCAAGTGATGTAGCATGCAAAAGGTACACTGCCTTTCTGTCAGGGTTTGACAGTGTGAGCAATTCCATCTTTGTGCCAATAGACCCTTTCCACTGAATGGAACATTCACTATGTCTCTTGCAAGCAGGTGTCAGGGTTCCAAGCAGGAGTTGCAAGCACATTGTTTCCCTGTGAGATTTGCATTAGCATGTGAAAGGAGTGCTTGCCAAATGAAAGCCTTTGACAAGGGAGAATCATTCACTCCTTGAAAAATACCCATTTCCGAGGAAATAGATCAACACTTGTAGCTCAGAGCAGGATGCAATGTGTGAGAGGCAGGAATAGTTTGCAACTTGTCTCCCTATGAGAAATGAGTTACCTGTTGAAAGGAATACTGGCTACCCCTGAGGTTTTTCATGTGTGAGGAACACCACCGTTCGGCCAAATAGCTGCATTCAACTGAATGGAACCAGAACAGTTGAGGATGCATGAAAACCATTCATTTGAGCAGCAAGAGGGTCTGTAATGTTGTTTAAAAGTGAGAATTGAGTGAGCTTTACAAAGGAATGCGACCTGTCTCTCAGGCTTTTACAGTGTGAAAAAGATTATCTTTGTGCAAAATAGATATTTCAATGGAAGGAAGAAGCACTGTTTCCCCAGTAAGAGAAGCATAAGTGTTACAAGCAAGAGGGTCAAGCACCTTGTTAAGCATGGCGAATTGAGTTACCTGTTTAAGGCAATACTGCCTAACTCTCAGTGTTTTCAGGGGGAGGAACATCAATGTGCTGCTAAATAGCTCCTTTCAAGTGAATGGAGGCATACTGTAGGTCTTCTCAGACAATCATTAATGGTAGAAGCAAGAGGGTCTAGCACCCTGTTAAGCATTGTGAATTGAGTTACCTGTTGAAGGGCATAGTGCCTAACTCTCAGTGTTTTTATGGGTGGAGGAACCTCAAGCTTGAGCAAAATGACCTCTTTCAAGTCAATGGAACCAGCACTACATCTCTTGGAAGAGAAGTATGAATGTTAGAAGCAGGAGGGTCAAGCACCTTGTTTTCTAAGGCGAATTGATATACTGCTTTAAAGGAATAATGCCTACAACTCAGTGTTTTCATGGGTGAGGAATACCACCTTTCTTAAAAATAACCCAATTAGTCACACTGTTGATGTCATGAGAAAATCATTAACGTTAGAAAGAAAAGGGTCTACCACCTTGTTCAGCATTGTGTACTGAGTTAGCTGGGTAAAGGAATACTGCCTACCTCTTAGCGTTTTCATGGGTGAGGAACACAACTGTTGCAAAATATCCCATGCAATCGAATTTAAGATTCCTGGTAGCTCTTGTAAAAGAGTCATGAATGTTTGAAACAACGGGGTCTAGCAAGTTGTTTAGCATTGTGAATTTACTTAGCTGTTTAAAGGAATACTGCCTACTTCTCAGAGTTTTCGGGCTCAGGCACCTCACCTTTGTGCAAAATTGCCTCTGTGAAGTGAATGGAGAAACACTGTAGCTCTTGTAAGAAAACCATTAATGTTACAAGGAAGAGGGACAAGCACCTTCTTCAGCTTTGGGAATTGAGTGAGTTGTTTAATGGAATACCACCTACCTCTCAGCTTTTTCAGGGATGAGGACTACCAGGTGTTTTCAAAATTGCCCCATTCGAGTGAATGGAAGCTGCACTGAAGGCCTTACAAGAGAGACATTACTGTTAAAAGAAAGAGGACCTAGCACTCTGTTGAGAATTCTCAACTGAGTTAGCTGTTGAAGGACATACTGATACCTCTCGGTGTTTTTATGTGTGAGAACCTTCAACTTTGTGCAAACTCTCCTGTGTCAAGTGACTGCACCCAGCGCTGCAGGTGTTGTGAGAAAAGTATGAATGTTACAAGCGGGAGGGTGAGGCACCTTGTCTTTGGATGAGACTTGAGTAACTTGCTTCCAGGAATACTGCCTACCACTCAGTGTTTTCAAGGATGTGGAAAATCACCTTTGTGCAACACCACCCCTTTGAAGAGAATGGAAGAAGTTCTGAGGCCCTTCTCAGAAAATTCTTTAGGTTGGAAGCAAGTCGGTCCAGCAACTTGTCTAACAGTGTGAGTAGAGTGAAGTTTACAAGGAAGACCACATACTTCTCACTGTTTGAAAGTGTGAGGAAATTGATTTTGGGGCAAAATGGTCTGTGTCCATGAAGTTAAGTATTACTGTATGTCTGTAGGACAACCACAAATGTTACAAAAAAGATGCTCTAGCACCCTGTTAAGCATTGTGAATTGAGTTACCTGTTGAAGGGCATAGTGCCTAACTCTCAGTGTTTTTATGGGTGAAGCAACCTCAAGCTTGAGCAAAATGACCTCTTTGAAGTCAATGGAACCAGCACTACATCTCTTGGAAGAGAAGTATGAACGTTAGAAGCAGGAGGGTCAAGCACATTGTTTTCTAAGGCGAATTGATATACTGCTTTAAAGGAATAAAGCCTACAACTCAGTGTTTTCAAGGATGTAAAAAATCACCTTTGTGCAACACCACCCCTTTGAAGAGAATGGAAGAAGTTCTGAGGCCCTTATCAGAAAATTCTTTAGGTTGGAAGTAAGTCGGTCCAGCAACTTGTGTAACAGTGTGAGTAGAGTGAAGTTTACAAGGAAGACCACCTACCTCTCACGGTTTGAAAGTGTGAGGAACTTGATTTTCGGGCAAAATGGCCTGTGTCCATGAAGGGAAGTATTACTGCATGTCTTGTAGCACAACCAAAAATGTTACAAGAAAGATGCTCTAGCACTTTGTTCAGCAGCTTCAAGTGATGTAGCATGCAAAAGGTACACTGCCTATCTGTCAGGGTTTGACAGTGTGAGCAATTCCATCTTTGTGCCAATAGACCCTTTCCACTGAATGGAACAGGCACTGTGTCTCTTGCAAGCAGGTGTCAGGGTTCCCAGCAGGAGTTGCAAGCACATTGTTTCCCTGTGAGATTTGCATTAGCATGTGAAAGGAGTGCTTGCCAAATGAAAGCCTTTGACAAGGGAGAATCATTCACTCCTTGAAAAATGCCCACTTGTGAGGAAATAGTCCAACACTTGTAGCTCAGAGCAGGATGCAATGTGTGAGAGGCAGGAATAGTTTGCAACTTGTCTCCTTATGAGAAATGAGTTACCTGTTGAAAGGAATACTGGCTACGCCTGAGGTTTTTCATGTGTGAGGAACACCACAGTTCGGCCCAATAGCTGCATTCAACTGAATGGAACCAGAACAGTTGAGGATGCATGAAAACCATTCATTCCAGCAGCAAGAGGGTCTGGAATGTTGTTTATAAGTGAGAATTGTGTGAGCTTTACAAAGGAATGCTACCTCTCTCTCAGGCTTTTACAGTGTGAAGAAGATTATCTTTGTGCAAAATAGCCGTTTCAACGGGACGAAGAAGCACTGTTTCCCCTGTAAGAGAAGCATAAGTGTTACAAGCAAGAGGGTCAAGCACCTTGTTAAGCATGGCGAATTGAGTTACCTGTTTAAGGCAATACTGCCTAACTCTCAGTGTTTTCAGGGGGAGGAACATCAATGTGCTGCTAAATAGCTCCTTTCAAGTGAATGGAGGCATACTGTAGGTCCTCTAAGACAATCATTAATGGTAGAAGCAAGAGGGTCTAGCACCCTGTTAAGCATTGTGAATTGAGTTCCCTGTTGAAGGGCATAGTGCCTAACTCTCAGTGTTTTTATGGGTGGAGGAACCTCAAGCTTGAGCAAAATGACCTCTTTCAAGTCAATGGAACCAGCACTACATCTCTTGGAAGAGAAGTATGAATGTTAGAAGCAGGAGGGTCAAGCACCTTGTTTTCTAAGGCGAATTGATATACTGCTTTAAAGGAATAATGCCTACAACTCAGTGTTTTCATGGGTGAGGAATACCACCTTTGTGTAAAATAACCCAATTAGTCACACTGTTGATGTCCTGAGAAAATCATTAACGTTAGAAAGAAAAGGGTCTACCACCTTGTTCAGCATTGTGTACTGAGTTAGCTGGGTAAAGGAATACTGCCTACCTCTTAGCGTTTTCATGGGTGAGGAACACAACTGTTGCAAAATATCCCATGCAATCGAATTTAAGATTCCTGGTAGCTCTTGTAAAAGAGTCATGAATGTTTGAAACAACGGGGTCTAGCAAGTTGTTTAGCATTGTGAATTTACTTAGCTGTTTAAAGGAATACTGCCTACTTCTCAGAGTTTTCGGGCTCAGGCACCTCACCTTTGTGCAAAATTGCCTCTGTGAAGTGAATGGAGAAACACTGTAGCTCTTGTAAGAAAACCATTAATGTTACAAGGAAGAGGGACAAGCACCTTCTTCAGCTTTGGGAATTGAGTGAGTTGTTTAATGGAATACCACCTACCTCTCAGCTTTTTCAGGGATGAGGACTACCAGGTGTTTTCAAAATTGCCCCATTCGAGTGAATGGAAGCTGCACTGAAGGCCTTACAAGAGAGACATTACTGTTAAAAGAAAGAGGACCTAGCACTCTGTTGAGAATTCTCAACTGAGTTAGCTGTTGAAGGACATACTGATACCTCTCGGTGTTTTTATGTGTGAGAACCTTCAACTTTGTGCAAACTCTCCTGTGTCAAGTGACTGCACCCAGCGCTGCAGGTGTTGTGAGAAAAGTATGAATGTTACAAGCGGGAGCGTGAAGCACCTTGTCTTTGGATGAGACTTGAGTAACTTGCTTCAAGGAATACTGCCTACCACTCAGTGTTTTCAAGGATGTGGAAAATCACCTTTGTGCAACACCACCCCTTTGAAGAGAATGGAAGAAGTTCTGAGGCCCTTCTCAGAAAATTCTTTAGGTTGGAAGCAAGTCGGTCCAGCAACTTGTCTAACAGTGTGAGTAGAGTGAAGTTTACAAGGAAGACCACATACTTCACACTGTTTGAAAGTGTGAGGAAATTGATTTTGGGGCAAAATGGTCTGTGTCCATGAAGTTAAGTATTACTGTATGTCTGTAGGACAACCACAAATGTTACAAAAAAGATGCTCTAGCACCCTGTTAAGCATTGTGAATTGAGTTACCTGTTGAAGGGCATAGTGCCTAACTCTCAGTGTTTTTATGGGTGGAGCAACCTCAAGCTTGAGCAAAATGACCTCTTTGAAGTCAATGGAACCAGCACTACATCTCTTGGAAGAGAAGTATGAATGTTAGAAGCAGGAGGGTCAAGCACATTGTTTTCTAAGGCGAATTGATATACTGCTTTAAAGGAATAAAGCCTACAACTCAGTGTTTTCAAGGATGTAAAAAATCACCTTTGTGCAACACCACCCCTTTGAAGAGAATGGAAGAAGTTCTGAGGCCCTTATCAGAAAATTCTTTAGGTTGGAAGTAAGTCGGTCCAGCAACTTGTGTAACAGTGTGAGTAGAGTGAAGTTTACAAGGAAGACCACCTACCTCTCACGGTTTGAAAGTGTGAGGAACTTGATTTTCGGGCAAAATGGCCTGTGTCCATGAAGGGAAGTATTACTGCATGTCTTGTAGCACAACCAAAAATGTTACAAGAAAGATGCTCTAGCACTTTGTTCAGCAGCTTCAAGTGATGTAGCATGCAAAAGGTACACTGCCTATCTGTCAGGGTTTGACAGTGTGAGCAATTCCATCTTTGTGCCAATAGACCCTTTCCACTGAATGGAACAGGGACTGTGTCTCTTGCAAGCAGGTGTCAGGGTTCCCAGCAGGAGTTGCAAGCACATTGTTTCCCTGTGAGATTTGCATTAGCATGTGAAAGGAGTGCTTGCCAAATGAAAGCCTTTGACAAGGGAGAATCATTCACTCCTTGAAAAATGCCCACTTGTGAGGAAATAGTCCAACACTTGTAGCTCAGAGCAGGATGCAATGTGTGAGAGGCAGGAATAGTTTGCAACTTGTCTCCTTATGAGAAATGAGTTACCTGTTGAAAGGAATACTGGCTACGCCTGAGGTTTTTCATGTGTGAGGAACACCACAGTTCGGCCCAATAGCTGCATTCAACTGAATGGAACCAGAACAGTTGAGGACGCATGAAAACCATTCATTCCAGCAGAAAGAGGGTCTGGAATGTTGTTTAAAAGTGAGAATTGAGGGAGCTTTACAAAGGAATGCTACCTGTCTCTCAGGCTTTTACAGTGTGAAAAAGATTATCTTTGTGCAAAGTAGCCGTTTCAATGGAAGGAAGAAGCAGTGTTTCCCCAGTAAGAGAAGCATAAGTGTTACAAGCAAGAGGGTCAAGCACCTTGTTAAGCATGGCGAATTGAGTTATATGTTTAAGGCAATACTGCCTAACTCTCAGTGTTTTCAGGGGGAGGAACATCAATGTGCTGCTAAATAGCTCCTTTCAAGTGAATGGAGGCATACTGTAGGTCTTCTAAGACAATCATTAATGGTAGAAGCAAGTGGGTCTAGCACCCTGTTAAGCATTGTGAATTGAGTTACCTGTTGAAGGGCATAGTGCCTAACTCTCAATGTTTTTATGGGTGGAGGAACCTCAAGCTTGAGCAAAATGACCTCTTTCAAGTCAATAGAACCAGCACTACATCTCTTGGAAGAGAAGTATGAATGTTAGAAGCAGGAGGGTCAAGCACCTTGTTTTCTAAGGCGAATTGATATACTGCTTTAAAGGAATAATGCCTACAACTCAGTGTTTTCATGGGTGAGGAATACGACCTTTGTGCAAAATAACCCCCTTAGACACACTGTTGATGTCGTGAGAAAATCATTAATGTTAGAAAGAAAAGGGTCTACCACCTTGTTCAGCATTGTGAACTGAGTTAGCTGGGTAAAGGAATACTGCCTACCTCTCAGCGTTTTCATGGGTGAGGAACACAACTGTTGCAAAATATTCCATGCAAGCGAATGGAAGATTCCTGGTAGCACTTGTAAGAGAGTCATGAATGTTTGAAGCAACAAGGTCTAGCAAGTTGTATAGCATTCGAATTGACTTAGCTGTTAAAAGGAATACTGCCTTCTTCTCAGAGTTTTCGGGGTCAGGAACCTCACCTTTGTGCAAAATTGCCTCTGTGAAGTGAATGGAGAAACACTGTAGCTCCTGTAAGAAAACCATTAATGTTAGAAGGAAGAGGGTCAAGCACCTTCTTCAGCTTTGGGAATTGAGTGAGTTGTTTAATGGAATACCACCTACCTCTCAGCTTTTTCAGGGATGAGGTCTACCAGGTGTTTTAAAAATTGCCCCATTCGAGTGAATGGAAGCTGCACTGTAGGTCTTATAAGAGAGACATTACTGGTAACAGGAAGAGGGCCTAGCACTCTGTTGAAGATTCTCAACTGTGTTAGCTGTTGAAGGACATACTGATATCTCTCAGTGTTTTTATGTGTGAGAACCTTCAACTTTGTGCAAACTCTCCTGTGTCAAGTGACTGCACCCAGCGCTGCAGGTGTTCTGAGAAAAGTATGATTGTTACAAGCAGGAGGGTGAAGCACCTTGTCTTTGGATGAGACTTGAGTAACTTGCTTCAAGGAATACTGCCTACCACTCAGTGTTTTCAAGGATGTGGAAAATCACCTTTGTGCAACATCACCCCTTTGAACAGAATGGAAGAAGTTCTGAGGCCCTTCTCAGAAAATTCTTTAGGTTGGAAGCAAGTCGGTCCAGCAACTTGTCTAACAGTGTGAGTAGAGTGAAGTTTACAAGGAAGACCACATACTTCTCACTGTTTGAAAGTGTGAGGAAATTGATTTTGGGGCAAAATGGTCTGTGTCCATGAAGTTAAGTATTACTGTATGTCTGTAGGACAACCACAAATGTTACAAGAAAGATGCTCTAGCACTTTGTTCAGCAGCTTCAAGTGATGTAGCATGCAAAAGGAACACTGCCTATCTGTCAGGGTTTGACAGTGTGAGCAATTCCATCTTTGTGCCAATGGACCCTTTCCACTGAATGGAACAGGCACTATGTCTCTTGCAAGCAGATGTCAGGGTTCGCAGCAGGAGTTGCAGGCACATTGTTTCCCTGTGAAAGTTGAATTAGCATGTGAAAAGAGTGCTGGCCAAATGAAAGCCTTTGACAATGGAGAATCATTCACTCCTTGAAAAATACCCACTTCTGAGGAAATAGACCAACACTTGTAGCTCAGAGCAGGATGCAATGTGTGAGAGGCAGGAATAGTTTGCAACTTTGTCTCCCTATGAGAAATGAGTTACCTGTTGAAAGGAATAGTGGCTACGCCTGAGGTTTTTCATGTGTGAGGAACACCACGGTTCGGCCAAATAGCTGCTTTCAACTGAATGGAATCAGAACAGTTGAGGATGCATGAAAACCATACATTCCAGAAGCAAGTGGGTCTGGAATGTTGTTTAAAAGTGAGAATTGAGTGAGCTTTACAAAGGAATGCGACCTGTCTCTCAGGCTTTTACAGTGTGAAGAAGATTATCTTTGTGCAAAATAGCCTTTTCAATGGAAGGAAGAAGCACTGTTTCCCCTGTAAGAGAAGCATAAGTGTTACAAGCAAGAGGGTCAAGCACCTTGTTAAGCATGGCGAATTGAGTTACCTGTTTAAGGCAATATTGCCTAACTCTCAGTGTTTTCAGGGGGAGGAACATCAATGTGCTGCTAAATAGCTCCTTTCAAGTGAATGGAGGCATACTGTAGGTCTTCTAAGACAATCATTAATGGTAGAAGCAAGAGGGTCTAGCACCCTGTTAAGCATTGTGAATTGAGTTACCTGTTGAAGGGCATAGTGCCTAATTCTCAGTGTTTTTATGGGTGGAGGAACCTCAAGCTTGAGCAAAAAGACCTCATTCAAGTCAATGGAACCAGCACTACATCTCTTGGAAGAGAAGTATGAATGTTAGAACCAGGAGGGTCAAGCACCTTGTTTTCTAAGGCGAATTGATATACTGCTTTAAAGGAATAATGATTACAACTAAGTATTTTCAAGGATGTGGAAAATCACCTTTGTGCAACATCACCACTCTGAAGAGAATGGAAGAAGTTCTGAGGCCCTTCTCAGAAAATTCTTTAGGTTGGAAGCAAGTGGTTCCAGCAACTTGCGTAACAGTGTGAGTAGAGTGAAGTTTACAAGGAAGACCACCTACCTCTCACGGTTTGAAAGTGTGAGGAACTTGATTTTCGGGCAAAATGGCCTGTGTCCATGAAGGGAAGTATTACTGTATGTCTGTAGGACAACCACAAATGTTACAAGAAAGATGCTCTAGCACTTTGTTCAGCAGCTTCAAGTGATGTAGCATGCAAAAGGTACACTGCCTATCTGTCAGGGTTTGACAGTGTGAGCAATTCCATCTTTGTGCCAATAGACCCTTTCCACTGAATGGAACAGGCAATATGTCTCTTGCAAGCAGGTGTCAGGGTTCCCAGCAGGAGTTGCAAGCACATTGTTTCCCTGTGAGATTTGCATTAGCATGTGAAAGGAGTGCTTGCCAAATGAAAGCCTTTGACAAGGGAGAATCATTCACTCCTTGAAAAATACCCATTTCCGAGGAAATAGATCAACACTTGTAGCTCAGAGCAGGATGCAATGTGTGAGAGGCAGGAATAGTTTGCAACTTGTCTCTTTATGAGAAATGAGTTACCTGTTGAAAGGAATACTGGCTACGCCTGAGGTTTTTCATGTGTGAGGAACACCACCGTTCGGCCAAATAGCTGCATTCAACTGAATGGAACAAGAACAGTTGAGGATGCATGAAAACCATTCATTCCAGCAGCAAGAGGGTCTGTAATGTTGTTTAAAAGTGAGAATTGAGTGAGCTTTACAAAGGAATGCGACCGGTCTCTCAGGCTTTTACAGTGTGAAAAAGATTATCTTTGTGCAAAATAGATATTTCAATGGAAGGAAGAAGCACTGTTTCCCCTGTAAGAGAAGCATAAGTGTTACAAGCAAGAGGGTCAAGCACCTTGTTAAGCATGGCGAATTGAGTTACCTGTTTAAGGCAATACTGCCTAACTCTCAGTGTTTTCAGGGGGAGGAACATCAATGTGCTGCTAAATAGCTCCTTTCAAGTGAATGGAGGCATACTGTAGGTCCTCTAAGACAATCATTAATGGTAGAAGCAAGAGGGTCTAGCACCCTGTTAAGCATTGTGAATTGAGTTCCCTGTTGAAGGGCATAGTGCCTAACTCTCAGTGTTTTTATGGGTGGAGGAACCTCAAGCTTGAGCAAAATGACCTCTTTCAAGTCAATGGAACCAGCACTACATCTCTTGGAAGAGAAGTATGAATGTTAGAAGCAGGAGGGTCAAGCACCTTGTTTTCTAAGGCGAATTGATATACTGCTTTAAAGGAATAATGCCTACAACTCAGTGTTTTCATGGGTGAGGAATACGACCTTTGTGCAAAATAACCCCCTTAGACACACTGTTGATGTCGTGAGAAAATCATTAATGTTAGAAAGAAAAGGGTCTACCACCTTGTTCAGCATTGTGTACTGAGTTAGCTGGGTAAAGGAATACTGTCTACCTCTTAGCGTTTTCATGGGTGAGGAACACACTTGTTGCAAAATATCCCATGCAATCGAATTTAAGATTCCTGGTAGCTCTTGTAAAAGAGTCATGAATGTTTGAAGCAACGGGGTCTACCAAGTTGTTTAGCATGGTGACTTTACTTAGCTATTTAAAGGAATACGGCCTACTTCTCAGAGTTTTCGGGCTCAGGAACCTCACCTTTGTGCAAAATTGCCTCTGTGAAGTGAATGGAGAAACACTGTAGCTCTTGTAAGAAAACCATTAATGTTACAAGGAAGAGGGACAAGCACCTTCTTCAGCTTTGGGAATTGAGTGAGTTGTTTAATGGAATACCACCTACCTCTCAGCTTTTTCAGGGATGAGGACTACCAGGTGTTTTCAAAATTGCCCCATTCGAGTGAATGGAAGCTGCACTGTAGGCCTTACAAGAGAGACATTACTGTTAACAGGAAGAGGACCTAGCACTCTGTTGAGGATTCTCAACTGAGTTAGCTGTTGAAGGACATACTGATACCTCTCGGTGTTTTTATGTGTGAGAACCTTCAACTTTGTGCAAACTCTCCTGTGTCAAGTGACTGCACCCAGCGCTGCAGGTGTTGTGAGAAAAGTATGAATGTTACAAGCGGGAGGGTGAAGCACCTTGTCTTTGGATGAGACTTGAGTAACTTGCTTCAAGGAATACTGCCTACCACTCAGTGTTTTCAAGGATGTGCAAAATCACCTTTGTGCAACATCACCCCTTTGAACAGAATGGAAGAAGTTCTGAGGCCCTTCTCAGAAAATTCTTTAGGTTGGAAGCAAGTCGGTCCAGCAACTTGCGTAACAGTGTGAGTAGAGTGAAGTTTACAAGGAAGACCACCTACCTCTCACGGTTTGAAAGTGTGAGGAACTTGATTTTGGGGCAAAATGGCCTGTGTCCATGAAGGGAAGTATTACTGTATGTCTGTAGGACAACCACAAATGTTACAAGAAAGATGCTCTAGCACTTTGTTCAGCAGCTTCAAGTGATGTAGCATGCAAAAGGAACACTGCCTATCTGTCAGGGTTTGACAGTGTGAGCAATTCCATCTTTGTGCCAATGGACCCTTTCCACTGAATGGAACAGGCACTATGTCTCTTGCAAGCAGATGTCAGGGTTCGCAGCAGGAGTTGCAGGCACATTGTTTCCCTGTGAAAGTTGAATTAGCATGTGAAAGGAGTGCTGGCCAAATGAAAGCCTTTGACAATGGAGAATCATTCACTCCTTGAAAAATGCCCACTTGTGAGCAAATAGACCAACACTTGTAGCTCAGAGCAGGATGCAATGTGTGAGAGGGAGGAATAGTTTGCAACTTGTCTCCTTATGAAAAATGAGTTACCTGTTGAAAGGAATACTGACTACCCCTGAGTCTTTTCATGAGTGAAGAACACCACCGTTTGGCCAAATAGCTGCATTCAACTGAATGGAATCAGAACAGTTGAGGATGCATGAAAACCATTCATTCCAGCAGCAAGAGGGTCTGGAATGTTGTTTATAAGTGAGAATTGAGGGTGCTTTACAAAGGAATGCTACCTGTCTCTCAGGCTTTTACAGTGTGAAAAAGATTATCTTTGTGCAAAGTAGCCGTTTCAATGGAAGGAAGAAGCACTGTTTCCCCTGTAAGAGAAGCATAAGTGTTACAAGCAAGAGGGTCAAGCACCTTGTTAAGCATGGCGAATTGAGTTATATGTTTAAGGCAATACTGCCTAACTCTCACTGTTTTCAGGGGGAGGAACATCAATGTGCTGCTAAATAGCTCCTTTCAAATGAATGGAGGCATACTGTAGGTCTTCTAAGACAATCATTAATGGTAGAAGCAAGAGGGTCTAGCACCCTGTTAAGCATTGTGAATTGAGTTACCTGTTGAAGGGCATAGTGCCTAACTCTCAGTGTTTTTATGGGTGGAGGAACCTCAAGCTTGAGCAAAATGACCTCTTTCAAGTCAATGGAACCAGCACTACATCTCTTGGAAGAGAAGTATGAATGTTAGAAGCAGGAGGGTCAAGCACCTTGTTTTCTAAGGCGAATTGATATACTGCTTTAAAGGAATAATGCCTACAACTCAGTGTTTTCATGGGTGAGGAATACCACCTTTCTGCAAAATAACCCAATTAGACACACTGTTGATGTCATGAGAAAATCATTAACGTTAGAAAGAAAAGGGTCTACCACCTTGTTCAGCATTGTGTACTGAGTTAGGTGGGTAAAGGAATACTGTCTACCTCTTAGCGTTTTCATGGGTGAGGAACACACCTGTTGCAAAATATCCCATGCAATCGAATTTAAGATTCCTGGTAGCTCTTGTAAAAGAGTCATGAATGTTTGAAGCAACGGGGTCTACCAAGTTGTTTAGCATTGTGAATTTACTTAGCTATTTAAAGGAATACGGCCTACTTCTCAGAGTTTTCGGGCTCAGGAACCTCACCTTTGTGCAAAATTGCCTCTGTGAAGTGAATGGAGAAACACTGTAGCTCTTGTAAGAAAACCATTAATGTTACAAGGAAGAGGGACAAGCACCTTCTTCAGCTTTGGGAATTGAGTGAGTTGTTTAATGGAATACCACCTACCTCTCAGCTTTTTCAGGGATGAGGACTACCAGGTGTTTTCAAAATTGCCCCATTCGAGTGAATGGAAGCTGCACTGTAGGCCTTACAAGAGAGACATTACTGTTAACAGGAAGAGGACCTAGCACTCTGTTGAGGATTCTCAACTGAGTTAGCTGTTGAAGGACATACTGATACCTCTCGGTGTTTTTATGTGTGAGAACCTTCAACTTTGTGCAAACTCTCCTGTGTCAAGTGACTGCACCCAGCGCTGCAGGTGTTGTGAGAAAAGTATGAATGTTACAAGCGGGAGGGTGAAGCACCTTGTCTTTGGATGAGACTTGAGTAACTTGCTTCAAGGAATACTGCCTACCACTCAGCGTTTTCAAGGATGTGCAAAATCACCTTTGTGCAACATCACCCCTTTGAACAGAATGGAAGAAGTTCTGAGGCCCTTCTCAGAAAATTCTTTAGGTTGGAAGCAAGTCGGTCCAGCAACTTGCGTAACAGTGTGAGTAGAGTGAAGTTTACAAGGAAGACCACCTACCTCTCACGGTTTGAAAGTGTGAGGAACTTCATTTTGGGGCAAAATGGCCTGTGTCCATGAAGGGAAGTATTACTGTATGTCTGTAGGACAACCACAAATGTTACAAGAAAGATGCTCTAGCACTTTGTTCAGCAGCTTCAAGTGATGTAGCATGCAAAAGGAACACTGCCTATCTGTCAGGGTTTGACAGTGTGAGCAATTCCATCTTTGTGCCAATGGACCCTTTCCACTGAATGGAACAGGCACTATGTCTCTTGCAAGCAGATGTCAGTGTTCGCAGCAGGAGTTGCAGGCACATTGTTTCCCTGTGAAAGTTGAATTAGCATGTGAAAGGAGTGCTGGCCAAATGAAAGCCTTTGACAATGGAGAATCATTCACTCCTTGAAAAATGCCCACTTGTGAGCAAATAGACCAACACTTGTAGCTCAGAGCAGGATGCAATGTGTGAGAGGGAGGAATAGTTTGCAACTTGTCTCCTTATGAAAAATGAGTTACCTGTTGAAAGGAATACTGACTACCCCTGAGTCTTTTCATGAGTGAAGAACACCACCGTTTGGCCAAATAGCTGCATTCAACTGAATGGAATCAGAACAGTTGAGGATGCATGAAAACCATTCATTCCAGCAGCAAGAGGGTCTGGAATGTTGTTTATAAGTGAGAATTGAGGGTGCTTTACAAAGGAATGCTACCTGTCTCTCAGGCTTTTACAGTGTGAAAAAGATTATCTTTGTGCAAAGTAGCCGTTTCAATGGAAGGAAGAAGCACTGTTTCCCCTGTAAGAGAAGCATAAGTGTTACAAGCAAGAGGGTCAAGCACCTTGTTAAGCATGGCGAATTGAGTTATATGTTTAAGGCAATACTGCCTAACTCTCACTGTTTTCAGGGGGAGGAACATCAATGTGCTGCTAAATAGCTCCCTTCAAATGAATGGAGGCATACTGTAGGTCTTCTAAGACAATCATTAATGGTAGAAGCAAGAGGGTCTAGCACCCTGTTAAGCATTGTGAATTGAGTTACCTGTTGAAGGGCATAGTGCCTAACTCTCAGTGTTTTTATGGGTGGAGGAACCTCAAGCTTGAGCAAAATGACCTCTTTCAAGTCAATGGAACCAGCACTACATCTCTTGGAAGAGAAGTATGAATGTTAGAAGCAGGAGGGTCAAGCACCTTGTTTTCTAAGGCGAATTGATATACTGCTTTAAAGGAATAATGCCTACAACTCAGTGTTTTCATGGGTGAGGAATACCACCTTTCTGTAAAATAACCCAATTAGACACACTGTTGATGTCATGAGAAAATCATTAACGTTAGAAAGAAAAGGGTCTACCACCTTGTTCAGCATTGTGTACTGAGTTAGCTGGGTAAAGGAATACTGTCTACCTCTTAGCGTTTTCATGGGTGAGGAACACACCTGTTGCAAAATATCCCATGCAATCGAATTTAAGATTCCTGGTAGCTCTTGTAAAAGAGTCATGAATGTTTGAAGCAACGGGGTCTACCAAGTTGTTTAGCATTGTGAATTTACTTAGCTATTTAAAGGAATACGGCCTACTTCTCAGAGTTTTCGGGCTCAGGAACCTCACCTTTGTGCAAAATTGCCTCTGTGAAGTGAATGGAGAAACACTGTAGCTCTTGTAAGAAAACCATTAATGTTACAAGGAAGAGGGACAAGCACCTTCTTCAGCTTTGGGAATTGAGTGAGTTGTTTAATGGAATACCACCTACCTCTCAGCTTTTTCAGGGATGAGGACTACCAGGTGTTTTCAAAATTGCCCCATTCGAGTGAATGGAAGCTGCACTGTAGGCCTTACAAGAGAGACATTACTGTTAACAGGAAGAGGACCTAGCACTCTGTTGAGGATTCTCAACTGAGTTAGCTGTTGAAGGACATACTGATACCTCTCGGTGTTTTTATGTGTGAGAACCTTCAACTTTGTGCAAACTCTCCTGTGTCAAGTGACTGCACCCAGCGCTGCAGGTGTTGTGAGAAAAGTATGAATGTTACAAGCGGGAGGGTGAAGCACCTTGTCTTTGGATGAGACTTGAGTAACTTGCTTCAAGGAATACTGCCTACCACTCAGTGTTTTCAAGGATGTGCAAAATCACCTTTGTGCAACATCACCCCTTTGAACAGAATGGAAGAAGTTCTGAGGCCCTTCTCAGAAAATTCTTTAGGTTGGAAGCAAGTCGGTCCAGCAACTTGCGTAACAGTGTGAGTAGAGTAAAGTTTACAAGGAAGACCACCTACCTCTCACGGTTTGAAAGTGTGAGGAACTTGATTTTGGGGCAAAATGGCCTGTGTCCATGAAGGGAAGTATTACTGTATGTCTGTAGGACAACCACAAATGTTACAAGAAAGATGCTCTAGCACTTTGTTCAGCAGCTTCAAGTGATGTAGCATGCAAAAGGTACACTGCCTATCTGTCAGGGTTTGACAGTGTGAGCAATTCCATCTTTGTGCCAATAGACCCTTTCCACTGAATGGAACAGGCAATATGTCTCTTGCAAGCAGGTGTCAGGGTTCCCAGCAGGAGTTGCAAGCACATTGTTTCCCTGTGAGATTTGCATTAGCATGTGAAAGGAGTGCTTGCCAAATGAAAGCCTTTGACAAGGGAGAATCATTCACTCCTTGAAAAATACCCATTTCCGAGGAAATAGATCAACACTTGTAGCTCAGAGCAGGATGCAATGTGTGAGAGGCAGGAATAGTTTGCAACTTGTCTCCCTATGAGAAATGAGTTACCTGTTGAAAGGAATACTGGCTACCCCTGAGGTTTTTCATGTGTGAGGAACACCACCGTTCGGCCAAATAGCTGCATTCAACTGAATGGAACCAGAACAGTTGAGGATGCATGAAAACCATTCATTCCAGCAGCAAGAGGGTCTGTAATGTTGTTTAAAAGTGAGAATTGAGTGAGCTTTACAAAGGAATGCGACCTGTCTCTCAGGCTTTTACAGTGTGAAAAAGATTATCTTTGTGCAAAATAGATATTTCAATGGAAGGAAGAAGCACTGTTTCCCCTGTAAGAGAAGCATAAGTGTTACAAGCAAGAGGGTCAAGCACCTTGTTAAGCATGGCGAATTGAGTTACCTGTTTAAGGCAATACTGCCTAACTCTCAGTGTTTTCAGGGGGAGGAACATCAATGTGCTGCTAAATAGCTCCTTTCAAGTGAATGGAGGCATACTGTAGGTCCTCTAAGACAATCATTAATGGTAGAAGCAAGAGGGTCTAGCACCCTGTTAAGCATTGTGAATTGAGTTCCCTGTTGAAGGGCATAGTGCCTAACTCTCAGTGTTTTTATGGGTGGAGGAACCTCAAGCTTGAGCAAAATGACCTCTTTCAAGTCAATGGAACCAGCACTACATCTCTTGGAAGAGAAGTATGAATGTTAGAAGCAGGAGGGTCAAGCACCTTGTTTTCTAAGGCGAATTGATATACTGCTTTAAAGGAATAATGCCTACAACTCAGTGTTTTCATGGGTGAGGAATACCACCTTTGTGTAAAATAACCCAATTAGTCACACTGTTGATGTCATGAGAAAATCATTAACGTTAGAAAGAAAAGGGTCTACCACCTTGTTCAGCATTGTGTACTGAGTTAGCTGGGTAAAGGAATACTGCCTACCTCTTAGCGTTTTCATGGGTGAGGAACACAACTGTTGCAAAATATCCCATGCAATCGAATTTAAGATTCCTGGTAGCTCTTGTAAAAGAGTCATGAATGTTTGAAACAACGGGGTCTAGCAAGTTGTTTAGCATTGTGAATTTACTTAGCTGTTTAAAGGAATACTGCCTACTTCTCAGAGTTTTCGGGCTCAGGAACCTCACCTTTGTGCAAAATTGCCTCTGTGAAGTGAATGGAGAAACACTGTAGCTCTTGTAAGAAAACCATTAATGTTACAAGGAAGAGGGACAAGCACCTTCTTCAGCTTTGGGAATTGAGTGAGTTGTTTAATGGAATACCACCTACCTCTCAGCTTTTTCAGGGATGAGGACTACCAGGTGTTTTCAAAATTGCCCCATTCGAGTGAATGGAAGCTGCACTGAAGGCCTTACAAGAGAGACATTACTGTTAAAAGAAAGAGGACCTAGCACTCTGTTGAGAATTCTCAACTGAGTTAGCTGTTGAAGGACATACTGATACCTCTCGGTGTTTTTATGTGTGAGAACCTTCAACTTTGTGCAAACTCTCCTGTGTCAAGTGACTGCACCCAGCGCTGCAGGTGTTGTGAGAAAAGTATGAATGTTACAAGCGGGAGCGTGAAGCACCTTGTCTTTGGATGAGACTTGAGTAACTTGCTTCAAGGAATACTGCCTACCACTCAGTGTTTTCAAGGATGTGGAAAATCACCTTTGTGCAACACCACCCCTTTGAAGAGAATGGAAGAAGTTCTGAGGCCCTTCTCAGAAAATTCTTTAGGTTGGAAGCAAGTCGGTCCAGCAACTTGTCTAACAGTGTGAGTAGAGTGAAGTTTACAAGGAAGACCACATACTTCTCACTGTTTGAAAGTGTGAGGAAATTGATTTTGGGGCAAAATGGTCTGTGTCCATGAAGTTAAGTATTACTGTATGTCTGTAGGACAACCACAAATGTTACAAAAAAGATGCTCTAGCACCCTGTTAAGCATTGTGAATTGAGTTACCTGTTGAAGGGCATAGTGCCTAACTCTCAGTGTTTTTATGGGTGGAGCAACCTCAAGCTTGAGCAAAATGACCTCTTTGAAGTCAATGGAACCAGCACTACATCTCTTGGAAGAGAAGTATGAATGTTAGAAGCAGGAGGGTCAAGCACATTGTTTTCTAAGGCGAATTGATATACTGCTTTAAAGGAATAAAGCCTACAACTCAGTGTTTTCAAGGATGTAAAAAATCACCTTTGTGCAACACCACCCCTTTGAAGAGAATGGAAGAAGTTCTGAGGCCCTTATCAGAAAATTCTTTAGGTTGGAAGTAAGTCGGTCCAGCAACTTGTGTAACAGTGTGAGTAGAGTGAAGTTTACAAGGAAGACCACCTACCTCTCACGGTTTGAAAGTGTGAGGAACTTGATTTTCGGGCAAAATGGCCTGTGTCCATGAAGGGAAGTATTACTGCATGTCTTGTAGCACAACCAAAAATGTTACAAGAAAGATGCTCTAGCACTTTGTTCAGCAGCTTCAAGTGATGTAGCATGCAAAAGGTACACTGCCTATCTGTCAGGGTTTGACAGTGTGAGCAATTCCATCTTTGTGCCAATAGACCCTTTCCACTGAATGGAACAGGCACTGTGTCTCTTGCAAGCAGGTGTCAGGGTTCCCAGCAGGAGTTGCAAGCACATTGTTTCCCTGTGAGATTTGCATTAGCATGTGAAAGGAGTGCTTGCCAAATGAAAGCCTTTGACAAGGGAGAATCATTCACTCCTTGAAAAATGCCCACTTGTGAGGAAATAGTCCAACACTTGTAGCTCAGAGCAGGATGCAATGTGTGAGAGGCAGGAATAGTTTGCAACTTGTCTCCTTATGAGAAATGAGTTACCTGTTGAAAGGAATACTGGCTACGCCTGAGGTTTTTCATGTGTGAGGAACACCACAGTTCGGCCCAATAGCTGCATTCAACTGAATGGAACCAGAACAGTTGAGGACGCATGAAAACCATTCATTCCAGCAGAAAGAGGGTCTGGAATGTTGTTTAAAAGTGAGAATTGAGGGAGCTTTACAAAGGAATGCTACCTGTCTCTCAGGCTTTTACAGTGTGAAAAAGATTATCTTTGTGCAAAGTAGCCGTTTCAATGGAAGGAAGAAGCACTGTTTCCCCTGTAAGAGAAGCATAAGTGTTACAAGCAAGAGGGTCAAGCACCTTGTTAAGCATGGCGAATTGAGTTATATGTTTAAGGCAATACTGCCTAACTCTCAGTGTTTTCAGGGGGAGGAACATCAATGTGCTGCTAAATAGCTCCTTTCAAGTGAATGGAGGCATACTGTAGGTCTTCTAAGACAATCATTAATGGTAGAAGCAAGTGGGTCTAGCACCCTGTTAAGCATTGTGAATTGAGTTACCTGTTGAAGGGCATAGTGCCTAACTCTCAATGTTTTTATGGGTGGAGGAACCTCAAGCTTGAGCAAAATGACCTCTTTCAAGTCAATAGAACCAGCACTACATCTCTTGGAAGAGAAGTATGAATGTTAGAAGCAGGAGGGTCAAGCACCTTGTTTTCTAAGGCGAATTGATATACTGCTTTAAAGGAATAATGCCTACAACTCAGTGTTTTCATGGGTGAGGAATACGACCTTTGTGCAAAATAACCCCCTTAGACACACTGTTGATGTCGTGAGAAAATCATTAATGTTAGAAAGAAAAGGGTCTACCACCTTGTTCAGCATTGTGAACTGAGTTAGCTGGGTAAAGGAATACTGCCTACCTCTCAGCGTTTTCATGGGTGAGGAACACAACTGTTGCAAAATATTCCATGCAAGCGAATGGAAGATTCCTGGTAGCACTTGTAAGAGAGTCATGAATGTTTGAAGCAACAAGGTCTAGCAAGTTGTATAGCATTCGAATTGACTTAGCTGTTAAAAGGAATACTGCCTTCTTCTCAGAGTTTTCGGGGTCAGGAACCTCACCTTTGTGCAAAATTGCCTCTGTGAAGTGAATGGAGAAACACTGTAGCTCCTGTAAGAAAACCATTAATGTTAGAAGGAAGAGGGTCAAGCACCTTCTTCAGCTTTGGGAATTGAGTGAGTTGTTTAATGGAATACCACCTACCTCTCAGCTTTTTCAGGGATGAGGTCTACCAGGTGTTTTAAAAATTGCCCCATTCGAGTGAATGGAAGCTGCACTGTAGGTCTTATAAGA
Source organism: Castor canadensis (assembly GCF_047511655.1). Classification (NCBI taxonomy): domain Eukaryota; kingdom Metazoa; phylum Chordata; class Mammalia; order Rodentia; family Castoridae; genus Castor; species Castor canadensis. The sequence goes on from NC_133389.1 coordinate 72,227,054, forward strand.
GAGACATTACTGGTAACAGGAAGAGGGCCTAGCACTCTGTTGAAGATTCTCAACTGTGTTAGCTGTTGAAGGACATACTGATATCTCTCAGTGTTTTTATGTGTGAGAACCTTCAACTTTGTGCAAACTCTCCTGTGTCAAGTGACTGCACCCAGCGCTGCAGGTGTTCTGAGAAAAGTATGATTGTTACAAGCAGGAGGGTGAAGCACCTTGTCTTTGGATGAGACTTGAGTAACTTGCTTCAAGGAATACTGCCTACCACTCAGTGTTTTCAAGGATGTGGAAAATCACCTTTGTGCAACATCACCCCTTTGAACAGAATGGAAGAAGTTCTGAGGCCCTTCTCAGAAAATTCTTTAGGTTGGAAGCAAGTCGGTCCAGCAACTTGTCTAACAGTGTGAGTAGAGTGAAGTTTACAAGGAAGACCACATACTTCTCACTGTTTGAAAGTGTGAGGAAATTGATTTTGGGGCAAAATGGTCTGTGTCCATGAAGTTAAGTATTACTGTATGTCTGTAGGACAACCACAAATGTTACAAAAAAGATGCTCTAGCACCCTGTTAAGCCTTGTGAATTGAGTTACCTGTTGAAGGGCATAGTGCCTAACTCTCAGTGTTTTTATGGGTGGAGCAACCTCAAGCTTGAGCAAAATGACCTCTTTGAAGTCAATGGAACCAGCACTACATCTCTTGGAAGAGAAGTATGAATGTTAGAAGCAGGAGGGTCAAGCACATTGTTTTCTAAGGCGAATTAATATACTGCTTTAAAGGAATAAAGCCTACAACTCAGTGTTTTCAAGGATGTAAAAAATCACCTTTGTGCAACACCACCCCTTTGAAGAGAATGGAAGAAGTTCTGAGGCCCTTATCAGAAAATTCTTTAGGTTGGAAGTAAGTCGGTCCAGCAACTTGTGTAACAGTGTGAGTAGAGTGAAGTTTACAAGGAAGACCACCTACCTCTCACGGTTTGAAAGTGTGAGGAACTTGATTTTCGGGCAAAATGGCCTGTGTCCATGAAGGGAAGTATTACTGCATGTCTTGTAGCACAACCAAAAATGTTACAAGAAAGATGCTCTAGCACTTTGTTCAGCAGCTTCAAGTGATGTAGCATGCAAAAGGTACACTGCCTATCTGTCAGGGTTTGACAGTGTGAGCAATTCCATCTTTATGCCAATAGACCCTTTCCACTGAATGGAACAGGCACTGTGTCTCTTGCAAGCAGGTGTCAGGGTTCCCAGCAGGAGTTGCAAGCACATTGTTTCCCTGTGAGATTTGCATTAGCATGTGAAAGGAGTGCTTGCCAAATGAAAGCCTTTGACAAGGGAGAATCATTCACTCCTTGAAAAATGCCCACTTGTGAGGAAATAGTCCAACACTTGTAGCTCAGAGCAGGATGCAATGTGTGAGAGGCAGGAATAGTTTGCAACTTGTCTCCTTATGAGAAATGAGTTACCTGTTGAAAGGAATACTGACTACCCCTGAGTCTTTTCATGAGTGAAGAACACCACCGTTTGGCCAAATAGCTGCATTCATTTGAATGGAATCAGAACAGTTGAGGATGCATGAAAACCATTCATTCCAGCAGCAAGAGGGTCTGGAATGTTGTTTATAAGTGAGAATTGTGTGAGCTTTACAAAGGAATGCTACCTCTCTCTCAGGCTTTTACAGTGTGAAGAAGATTATCTTTGTGCAAAATAGCCGTTTCAACGGGACGAAGAAGCACTGTTTCCCCTGTAAGAGAAGCATAAGTGTTACAAGCAAGAGGGTCAAGCACCTTGTTAAGCATGGCGAATTGAGTTACCTGTTTAAGGCAATACTGCCTAACTCTCAGTGTTTTCAGGGGGAGGAACATCAATGTGCTGCTAAATAGCTCCTTTCAAGTGAATGGAGGCATACTGTAGGTCTTCTAAGACAATCATTAATGGTAGAAGCAAGAGGGTCTAGCACCCTGTTAAGCATTGTGAATTGAGTTCCCTGTTGAAGGGCATAGTGCCTAACTCTCAGTGTTTTTATGGGTGGAGGAACCTCAAGCTTGAGCAAAATGACCTCTTTCAAGTCAATGGAACCAGCACTACATCTCTTGGAAGAGAAGTATGAATGTTAGAAGCAGGAGGGTCAAGCACCTTGTTTTCTAAGGCGAATTGATATACTGCTTTAAAGGAATAATGCCTACAACTCAGTGTTTTCATGGGTGAGGAATACCACCTTTCTGTAAAATAACCCAATTAGACACACTGTTGATGTCATGAGAAAATCATTAACGTTAGAAAGAAAAGGGTCTACCACCTTGTTCAGCATTGTGTACTGAGTTAGGTGGGTAAAGGAATACTGTCTACCTCTTAGCGTTTTCATGGGTGAGGAACACACCTGTTGCAAAATATCCCATGCAATCGAATTTAAGATTCCTGGTAGCTCTTGTAAAAGAGTCATGAATGTTTGAAGCAACGGGGTCTACCAAGTTGTTTAGCATTGTGAATTTACTTAGCTATTTAAAGGAATACGGCCTACTTCTCAGAGTTTTCGGGCTCAGGAACCTCACCTTTGTGCAAAATTGCCTCTGTGAAGTGAATGGAGAAACACTGTAGCTCTTGTAAGAAAACCATTAATGTTACAAGGAAGAGGGACAAGCACCTTCTTCAGCTTTGGGAATTGAGTGAGTTGTTTAATGGAATACCACCTACCTCTCAGCTTTTTCAGGGATGAGGACTACCAGGTGTTTTCAAAATTGCCCCATTCGAGTGAATGGAAGCTGCACTGTAGGCCTTACAAGAGAGACATTACTGTTAACAGGAAGAGGACCTAGCACTCTGTTGAGGATTCTCAACTGAGTTAGCTGTTGAAGGACATACTGATACCTCTCGGTGTTTTTATGTGTGAGAACCTTCAACTTTGTGCAAACTCTCCTGTGTCAAGTGACTGCACCCAGCGCTGCAGGTGTTGTGAGAAAAGTATGAATGTTACAAGCGGGAGGGTGAAGCACCTTGTCTTTGGATGAGACTTGAGTAACTTGCTTCAAGGAATACTGCCTACCACTCAGTGTTTTCAAGGATGTGCAAAATCACCTTTGTGCAACATCACCCCTTTGAACAGAATGGAAGAAGTTCTGAGGCCCTTCTCAGAAAATTCTTTAGGTTGGAAGCAAGTCGGTCCAGCAACTTGCGTAACAGTGTGAGTAGAGTGAAGTTTACAAGGAAGACCACCTACCTCTCACGGTTTGAAAGTGTGAGGAACTTGATTTTGGGGCAAAATGGCCTGTGTCCATGAAGGGAAGTATTACTGTATGTCTGTAGGACAACCACAAATGTTACAAGAAAGATGCTCTAGCACTTTGTTCAGCAGCTTCAAGTGATGTAGCATGCAAAAGGAACACTGCCTATCTGTCAGGGTTTGACAGTGTGAGCAATTCCATCTTTGTGCCAATGGACCCTTTCCACTGAATGGAACAGGCACTATGTCTCTTGCAAGCAGATGTCAGGGTTCGCAGCAGGAGTTGCAGGCACATTGTTTCCCTGTGAAAGTTGAATTAGCATGTGAAAGGAGTGCTGGCCAAATGAAAGCCTTTGACAATGGAGAATCATTCACTCCTTGAAAAATGCCCACTTGTGAGCAAATAGACCAACACTTGTAGCTCAGAGCAGGATGCAATGTGTGAGAGGGAGGAATAGTTTGCAACTTGTCTCCTTATGAAAAATGAGTTACCTGTTGAAAGGAATACTGACTACCCCTGAGTCTTTTCATGAGTGAAGAACACCACCGTTTGGCCAAATAGCTGCATTCAACTGAATGGAATCAGAACAGTTGAGGATGCATGAAAACCATTCATTCCAGCAGCAAGAGGGTCTGGAATGTTGTTTATAAGTGAGAATTGAGGGTGCTTTACAAAGGAATGCTACCTGTCTCTCAGGCTTTTACAGTGTGAAAAAGATTATCTTTGTGCAAAGTAGCCGTTTCAATGGAAGGAAGAAGCACTGTTTCGCCTGTAAGAGAAGCATAAGTGTTACAAGCAAGAGGGTCAAGCACCTTGTTAAGCATGGCGAATTGAGTTATATGTTTAAGGCAATACTGCCTAACTCTCACTGTTTTCAGGGGGAGGAACATCAATGTGCTGCTAAATAGCTCCTTTCAAATGAATGGAGGCATACTGTAGGTCTTCTAAGGCAATCATTAATGGTAGAAGCAAGAGGGTCTAGCACCCTGTTAAGCATTGTGAATTGAGTTACCTGTTGAAGGGCATAGTGCCTAACTCTCAGTGTTTTTATGGGTGGAGGAACCTCAAGCTTGAGCAAAATGACCTCTTTCAAGTCAATGGAACCAGCACTACATCTCTTGGAAGAGAAGTATGAATGTTAGAAGCAGGAGGGTCAAGCACCTTGTTTTCTAAGGCGAATTGATATACTGCTTTAAAGGAATAATGCCTACAACTCAGTGTTTTCATGGGTGAGGAATACCACCTTTCTGTAAAATAACCCAATTAGACACACTGTTGATGTCATGAGAAAATCATTAACGTTAGAAAGAAAAGGGTCTACCACCTTGTTCAGCATTGTGTACTGAGTTAGCTGGGTAAAGGAATACTGTCTACCTCTTAGCGTTTTCATGGGTGAGGAACACACCTGTTGCAAAATATCCCATGCAATCGAATTTAAGATTCCTGGTAGCTCTTGTAAAAGAGTCATGAATGTTTGAAGCAACGGGGTCTACCAAGTTGTTTAGCATTGTGAATTTACTTAGCTATTTAAAGGAATACGGCCTACTTCTCAGAGTTTTCGGGCTCAGGAACCTCACCTTTGTGCAAAATTGCCTCTGTGAAGTGAATGGAGAAACACTGTAGCTCTTGTAAGAAAACCATTAATGTTACAAGGAAGAGGGACAAGCACCTTCTTCAGCTTTGGGAATTGAGTGAGTTGTTTAATGGAATACCACCTACCTCTCAGCTTTTTCAGGGATGAGGACTACCAGGTGTTTTCAAAATTGCCCCATTCGAGTGAATGGAAGCTGCACTGTAGGCCTTACAAGAGAGACATTACTGTTAACAGGAAGAGGACCTAGCACTCTGTTGAGGATTCTCAACTGAGTTAGCTGTTGAAGGACATACTGATACCTCTCGGTGTTTTTATGTGTGAGAACCTTCAACTTTGTGCAAACTCTCCTGTGTCAAGTGACTGCACCCAGCGCTGCAGGTGTTGTGAGAAAAGTATGAATGTTACAAGCGGGAGGGTGAAGCACCTTGTCTTTGGATGAGACTTGAGTAACTTGCTTCAAGGAATACTGCCTACCACTCAGTGTTTTCAAGGATGTGCAAAATCACCTTTGTGCAACATCACCCCTTTGAACAGAATGGAAGAAGTTCTGAGGCCCTTCTCAGAAAATTCTTTAGGTTGGAAGCAAGTCGGTCCAGCAACTTGCGTAACAGTGTGAGTAGAGTGAAGTTTACAAGGAAGACCACCTACCTCTCACGGTTTGAAAGTGTGAGGAACTTGATTTTGGGGCAAAATGGCCTGTGTCCATGAAGGTAAGTATTACTGTATGTCGGTAGGACAACCACAAATGTTAGAAGAAAGATGCTCTAGCACTTTGTTCAGCAGCTTCAAGTGATGTAGCATGCAAAAGGTACACTGCCTTTCTGTCAGGGTTTGACAGTGTGAGCAATTCCATCTTTGTGCCAATAGACCCTTTCCACTGAATGGAACAGGCACTATGTCTCTTGCAAGCAGGTGTCAGGGTTCCAAGCAGGAGTTGCAAGCACATTGTTTCCCTGTGAGATTTGCATTAGCATGTGAAAGGAGTGCTTGCCAAATGAAAGCCTTTGACAAGGGAGAATCATTCACTCCTTGAAAAATACCCATTTCCGAGGAAATAGATCAACACTTGTAGCTCAGAGCAGGATGCAATGTGTGAGAGGCAGGAATAGTTTGCAACTTGTCTCCCTATGAGAAATGAGTTACCTGTTGAAAGGAATACTGGCTACCCCTGAGGTTTTTCATGTGTGAGGAACACCACCGTTCGGCCAAATAGCTGCATTCAACTGAATGGAACCAGAACAGTTGAGGATGCATGAAAACCATTCATTTGAGCAGCAAGAGGGTCTGTAATGTTGTTTAAAAGTGAGAATTGAGTGAGCTTTACAAAGGAATGCGACCTGTCTCTCAGGCTTTTACAGTGTGAAAAAGATTATCTTTGTGCAAAATAGATATTTCAATGGAAGGAAGAAGCACTGTTTCCCCAGTAAGAGAAGCATAAGTGTTACAAGCAAGAGGGTCAAGCACCTTGTTAAGCATGGCGAATTGAGTTACCTGTTTAAGGCAATACTGCCTAACTCTCAGTGTTTTCAGGGGGAGGAACATCAATGTGCTGCTAAATAGCTCCTTTCAAGTGAATGGAGGCATACTGTAGGTCTTCTCAGACAATCATTAATGGTAGAAGCAAGAGGGTCTAGCACCCTGTTAAGCATTGTGAATTGAGTTACCTGTTGAAGGGCATAGTGCCTAACTCTCAGTGTTTTTATGGGTGGAGGAACCTCAAGCTTGAGCAAAATGACCTCTTTCAAGTCAATGGAACCAGCACTACATCTCTTGGAAGAGAAGTATGAATGTTAGAAGCAGGAGGGTCAAGCACCTTGTTTTCTAAGGCGAATTGATATACTGCTTTAAAGGAATAATGCCTACAACTCAGTGTTTTCATGGGTGAGGAATACCACCTTTCTTAAAAATAACCCAATTAGTCACACTGTTGATGTCATGAGAAAATCATTAACGTTAGAAAGAAAAGGGTCTACCACCTTGTTCAGCATTGTGTACTGAGTTAGCTGGGTAAAGGAATACTGCCTACCTCTTAGCGTTTTCATGGGTGAGGAACACAACTGTTGCAAAATATCCCATGCAATCGAATTTAAGATTCCTGGTAGCTCTTGTAAAAGAGTCATGAATGTTTGAAACAACGGGGTCTAGCAAGTTGTTTAGCATTGTGAATTTACTTAGCTGTTTAAAGGAATACTGCCTACTTCTCAGAGTTTTCGGGCTCAGGCACCTCACCTTTGTGCAAAATTGCCTCTGTGAAGTGAATGGAGAAACACTGTAGCTCTTGTAAGAAAACCATTAATGTTACAAGGAAGAGGGACAAGCACCTTCTTCAGCTTTGGGAATTGAGTGAGTTGTTTAATGGAATACCACCTACCTCTCAGCTTTTTCAGGGATGAGGACTACCAGGTGTTTTCAAAATTGCCCCATTCGAGTGAATGGAAGCTGCACTGTAGGCCTTACAAGAGAGACATTACTGTTAACAGGAAGAGGACCTAGCACTCTGTTGAGGATTCTCAACTGAGTTAGCTGTTGAAGGACATACTGATACCTCTCGGTGTTTTTATGTGTGAGAACCTTCAACTTTGTGCAAACTCTCCTGTGTCAAGTGACTGCACCCAGCGCTGCAGGTGTTGTGAGAAAAGTATGAATGTTACAAGCGGGAGGGTGAAGCACCTTGTCTTTGGATGAGACTTGAGTAACTTGCTTCAAGGAATACTGCCTACCACTCAGCGTTTTCAAGGATGTGCAAAATCACCTTTGTGCAACATCACCCCTTTGAACAGAATGGAAGAAGTTCTGAGGCCCTTCTCAGAAAATTCTTTAGGTTGGAAGCAAGTCGGTCCAGCAACTTGCGTAACAGTGTGAGTAGAGTGAAGTTTACAAGGAAGACCACCTACCTCTCACGGTTTGAAAGTGTGAGGAACTTCATTTTGGGGCAAAATGGCCTGTGTCCATGAAGGGAAGTATTACTGTATGTCTGTAGGACAACCACAAATGTTACAAGAAAGATGCTCTAGCACTTTGTTCAGCAGCTTCAAGTGATGTAGCATGCAAAAGGAACACTGCCTATCTGTCAGGGTTTGACAGTGTGAGCAATTCCATCTTTGTGCCAATGGACCCTTTCCACTGAATGGAACAGGCACTATGTCTCTTGCAAGCAGATGTCAGTGTTCGCAGCAGGAGTTGCAGGCACATTGTTTCCCTGTGAAAGTTGAATTAGCATGTGAAAGGAGTGCTGGCCAAATGAAAGCCTTTGACAATGGAGAATCATTCACTCCTTGAAAAATGCCCACTTGTGAGCAAATAGACCAACACTTGTAGCTCAGAGCAGGATGCAATGTGTGAGAGGGAGGAATAGTTTGCAACTTGTCTCCTTATGAAAAATGAGTTACCTGTTGAAAGGAATACTGACTACCCCTGAGTCTTTTCATGAGTGAAGAACACCACCGTTTGGCCAAATAGCTGCATTCAACTGAATGGAATCAGAACAGTTGAGGATGCATGAAAACCATTCATTCCAGCAGCAAGAGGGTCTGGAATGTTGTTTATAAGTGAGAATTGAGGGTGCTTTACAAAGGAATGCTACCTGTCTCTCAGGCTTTTACAGTGTGAAAAAGATTATCTTTGTGCAAAGTAGCCGTTTCAATGGAAGGAAGAAGCACTGTTTCCCCTGTAAGAGAAGCATAAGTGTTACAAGCAAGAGGGTCAAGCACCTTGTTAAGCATGGCGAATTGAGTTATATGTTTAAGGCAATACTGCCTAACTCTCACTGTTTTCAGGGGGAGGAACATCAATGTGCTGCTAAATAGCTCCCTTCAAATGAATGGAGGCATACTGTAGGTCTTCTAAGACAATCATTAATGGTAGAAGCAAGAGGGTCTAGCACCCTGTTAAGCATTGTGAATTGAGTTACCTGTTGAAGGGCATAGTGCCTAACTCTCAGTGTTTTTATGGGTGGAGGAACCTCAAGCTTGAGCAAAATGACCTCTTTCAAGTCAATGGAACCAGCACTACATCTCTTGGAAGAGAAGTATGAATGTTAGAAGCAGGAGGGTCAAGCACCTTGTTTTCTAAGGCGAATTGATATACTGCTTTAAAGGAATAATGCCTACAACTCAGTGTTTTCATGGGTGAGGAATACCACCTTTCTGTAAAATAACCCAATTAGACACACTGTTGATGTCATGAGAAAATCATTAACGTTAGAAAGAAAAGGGTCTACCACCTTGTTCAGCATTGTGTACTGAGTTAGCTGGGTAAAGGAATACTGTCTACCTCTTAGCGTTTTCATGGGTGAGGAACACACCTGTTGCAAAATATCCCATGCAATCGAATTTAAGATTCCTGGTAGCTCTTGTAAAAGAGTCATGAATGTTTGAAGCAACGGGGTCTACCAAGTTGTTTAGCATTGTGAATTTACTTAGCTATTTAAAGGAATACGGCCTACTTCTCAGAGTTTTCGGGCTCAGGAACCTCACCTTTGTGCAAAATTGCCTCTGTGAAGTGAATGGAGAAACACTGTAGCTCTTGTAAGAAAACCATTAATGTTACAAGGAAGAGGGACAAGCACCTTCTTCAGCTTTGGGAATTGAGTGAGTTGTTTAATGGAATACCACCTACCTCTCAGCTTTTTCAGGGATGAGGACTACCAGGTGTTTTCAAAATTGCCCCATTCGAGTGAATGGAAGCTGCACTGTAGGCCTTACAAGAGAGACATTACTGTTAACAGGAAGAGGACCTAGCACTCTGTTGAGGATTCTCAACTGAGTTAGCTGTTGAAGGACATACTGATACCTCTCGGTGTTTTTATGTGTGAGAACCTTCAACTTTGTGCAAACTCTCCTGTGTCAAGTGACTGCACCCAGCGCTGCAGGTGTTGTGAGAAAAGTATGAATGTTACAAGCGGGAGGGTGAAGCACCTTGTCTTTGGATGAGACTTGAGTAACTTGCTTCAAGGAATACTGCCTACCACTCAGTGTTTTCAAGGATGTGCAAAATCACCTTTGTGCAACATCACCCCTTTGAACAGAATGGAAGAAGTTCTGAGGCCCTTCTCAGAAAATTCTTTAGGTTGGAAGCAAGTCGGTCCAGCAACTTGCGTAACAGTGTGAGTAGAGTGAAGTTTACAAGGAAGACCACCTACCTCTCACGGTTTGAAAGTGTGAGGAACTTGATTTTGGGGCAAAATGGCCTGTGTCCATGAAGGGAAGTATTACTGTATGTCTGTAGGACAACCACAAATGTTACAAGAAAGATGCTCTAGCACTTTGTTCAGCAGCTTCAAGTGATGTAGCATGCAAAAGGTACACTGCCTATCTGTCAGGGTTTGACAGTGTGAGCAATTCCATCTTTGTGCCAATAGACCCTTTCCACTGAATGGAACAGGCAATATGTCTCTTGCAAGCAGGTGTCAGGGTTCCCAGCAGGAGTTGCAAGCACATTGTTTCCCTGTGAGATTTGCATTAGCATGTGAAAGGAGTGCTTGCCAAATGAAAGCCTTTGACAAGGGAGAATCATTCACTCCTTGAAAAATACCCATTTCCGAGGAAATAGATCAACACTTGTAGCTCAGAGCAGGATGCAATGTGTGAGAGGCAGGAATAGTTTGCAACTTGTCTCCCTATGAGAAATGAGTTACCTGTTGAAAGGAATACTGGCTACCCCTGAGGTTTTTCATGTGTGAGGAACACCACCGTTCGGCCAAATAGCTGCATTCAACTGAATGGAACCAGAACAGTTGAGGATGCATGAAAACCATTCATTCCAGCAGCAAGAGGGTCTGTAATGTTGTTTAAAAGTGAGAATTGAGTGAGCTTTACAAAGGAATGCGACCTGTCTCTCAGGCTTTTACAGTGTGAAAAAGATTATCTTTGTGCAAAATAGATATTTCAATGGAAGGAAGAAGCACTGTTTCCCCTGTAAGAGAAGCATAAGTGTTACAAGCAAGAGGGTCAAGCACCTTGTTAAGCATGGCGAATTGAGTTACCTGTTTAAGGCAATACTGCCTAACTCTCAGTGTTTTCAGGGGGAGGAACATCAATGTGCTGCTAAATAGCTCCTTTCAAGTGAATGGAGGCATACTGTAGGTCCTCTAAGACAATCATTAATGGTAGAAGCAAGAGGGTCTAGCACCCTGTTAAGCATTGTGAATTGAGTTCCCTGTTGAAGGGCATAGTGCCTAACTCTCAGTGTTTTTATGGGTGGAGGAACCTCAAGCTTGAGCAAAATGACCTCTTTCAAGTCAATGGAACCAGCACTACATCTCTTGGAAGAGAAGTATGAATGTTAGAAGCAGGAGGGTCAAGCACCTTGTTTTCTAAGGCGAATTGATATACTGCTTTAAAGGAATAATGCCTACAACTCAGTGTTTTCATGGGTGAGGAATACCACCTTTGTGTAAAATAACCCAATTAGTCACACTGTTGATGTCATGAGAAAATCATTAACGTTAGAAAGAAAAGGGTCTACCACCTTGTTCAGCATTGTGTACTGAGTTAGCTGGGTAAAGGAATACTGCCTACCTCTTAGCGTTTTCATGGGTGAGGAACACAACTGTTGCAAAATATCCCATGCAATCGAATTTAAGATTCCTGGTAGCTCTTGTAAAAGAGTCATGAATGTTTGAAACAACGGGGTCTAGCAAGTTGTTTAGCATTGTGAATTTACTTAGCTGTTTAAAGGAATACTGCCTACTTCTCAGAGTTTTCGGGCTCAGGAACCTCACCTTTGTGCAAAATTGCCTCTGTGAAGTGAATGGAGAAACACTGTAGCTCTTGTAAGAAAACCATTAATGTTACAAGGAAGAGGGACAAGCACCTTCTTCAGCTTTGGGAATTGAGTGAGTTGTTTAATGGAATACCACCTACCTCTCAGCTTTTTCAGGGATGAGGACTACCAGGTGTTTTCAAAATTGCCCCATTCGAGTGAATGGAAGCTGCACTGAAGGCCTTACAAGAGAGACATTACTGTTAAAAGAAAGAGGACCTAGCACTCTGTTGAGAATTCTCAACTGAGTTAGCTGTTGAAGGACATACTGATACCTCTCGGTGTTTTTATGTGTGAGAACCTTCAACTTTGTGCAAACTCTCCTGTGTCAAGTGACTGCACCCAGCGCTGCAGGTGTTGTGAGAAAAGTATGAATGTTACAAGCGGGAGCGTGAAGCACCTTGTCTTTGGATGAGACTTGAGTAACTTGCTTCAAGGAATACTGCCTACCACTCAGTGTTTTCAAGGATGTGGAAAATCACCTTTGTGCAACACCACCCCTTTGAAGAGAATGGAAGAAGTTCTGAGGCCCTTCTCAGAAAATTCTTTAGGTTGGAAGCAAGTCGGTCCAGCAACTTGTCTAACAGTGTGAGTAGAGTGAAGTTTACAAGGAAGACCACATACTTCTCACTGTTTGAAAGTGTGAGGAAATTGATTTTGGGGCAAAATGGTCTGTGTCCATGAAGTTAAGTATTACTGTATGTCTGTAGGACAACCACAAATGTTACAAAAAAGATGCTCTAGCACCCTGTTAAGCATTGTGAATTGAGTTACCTGTTGAAGGGCATAGTGCCTAACTCTCAGTGTTTTTATGGGTGGAGCAACCTCAAGCTTGAGCAAAATGACCTCTTTGAAGTCAATGGAACCAGCACTACATCTCTTGGAAGAGAAGTATGAATGTTAGAAGCAGGAGGGTCAAGCACATTGTTTTCTAAGGCGAATTGATATACTGCTTTAAAGGAATAAAGCCTACAACTCAGTGTTTTCAAGGATGTAAAAAATCACCTTTGTGCAACACCACCCCTTTGAAGAGAATGGAAGAAGTTCTGAGGCCCTTATCAGAAAATTCTTTAGGTTGGAAGTAAGTCGGTCCAGCAACTTGTGTAACAGTGTGAGTAGAGTGAAGTTTACAAGGAAGACCACCTACCTCTCACGGTTTGAAAGTGTGAGGAACTTGATTTTCGGGCAAAATGGCCTGTGTCCATGAAGGGAAGTATTACTGCATGTCTTGTAGCACAACCAAAAATGTTACAAGAAAGATGCTCTAGCACTTTGTTCAGCAGCTTCAAGTGATGTAGCATGCAAAAGGTACACTGCCTATCTGTCAGGGTTTGACAGTGTGAGCAATTCCATCTTTGTGCCAATAGACCCTTTCCACTGAATGGAACAGGCACTGTGTCTCTTGCAAGCAGGTGTCAGGGTTCCCAGCAGGAGTTGCAAGCACATTGTTTCCCTGTGAGATTTGCATTAGCATGTGAAAGGAGTGCTTGCCAAATGAAAGCCTTTGACAAGGGAGAATCATTCACTCCTTGAAAAATGCCCACTTGTGAGGAAATAGTCCAACACTTGTAGCTCAGAGCAGGATGCAATGTGTGAGAGGCAGGAATAGTTTGCAACTTGTCTCCTTATGAGAAATGAGTTACCTGTTGAAAGGAATACTGGCTACGCCTGAGGTTTTTCATGTGTGAGGAACACCACAGTTCGGCCCAATAGCTGCATTCAACTGAATGGAACCAGAACAGTTGAGGACGCATGAAAACCATTCATTCCAGCAGAAAGAGGGTCTGGAATGTTGTTTAAAAGTGAGAATTGAGGGAGCTTTACAAAGGAATGCTACCTGTCTCTCAGGCTTTTACAGTGTGAAAAAGATTATCTTTGTGCAAAGTAGCCGTTTCAATGGAAGGAAGAAGCACTGTTTCCCCTGTAAGAGAAGCATAAGTGTTACAAGCAAGAGGGTCAAGCACCTTGTTAAGCATGGCGAATTGAGTTATATGTTTAAGGCAATACTGCCTAACTCTCAGTGTTTTCAGGGGGAGGAACATCAATGTGCTGCTAAATAGCTCCTTTCAAGTGAATGGAGGCATACTGTAGGTCTTCTAAGACAATCATTAATGGTAGAAGCAAGTGGGTCTAGCACCCTGTTAAGCATTGTGAATTGAGTTACCTGTTGAAGGGCATAGTGCCTAACTCTCAATGTTTTTATGGGTGGAGGAACCTCAAGCTTGAGCAAAATGACCTCTTTCAAGTCAATAGAACCAGCACTACATCTCTTGGAAGAGAAGTATGAATGTTAGAAGCAGGAGGGTCAAGCACCTTGTTTTCTAAGGCGAATTGATATACTGCTTTAAAGGAATAATGCCTACAACTCAGTGTTTTCATGGGTGAGGAATACGACCTTTGTGCAAAATAACCCCCTTAGACACACTGTTGATGTCGTGAGAAAATCATTAATGTTAGAAAGAAAAGGGTCTACCACCTTGTTCAGCATTGTGAACTGAGTTAGCTGGGTAAAGGAATACTGCCTACCTCTCAGCGTTTTCATGGGTGAGGAACACAACTGTTGCAAAATATTCCATGCAAGCGAATGGAAGATTCCTGGTAGCACTTGTAAGAGAGTCATGAATGTTTGAAGCAACAAGGTCTAGCAAGTTGTATAGCATTCGAATTGACTTAGCTGTTAAAAGGAATACTGCCTTCTTCTCAGAGTTTTCGGGGTCAGGAACCTCACCTTTGTGCAAAATTGCCTCTGTGAAGTGAATGGAGAAACACTGTAGCTCCTGTAAGAAAACCATTAATGTTAGAAGGAAGAGGGTCAAGCACCTTCTTCAGCTTTGGGAATTGAGTGAGTTGTTTAATGGAATACCACCTACCTCTCAGCTTTTTCAGGGATGAGGTCTACCAGGTGTTTTAAAAATTGCCCCATTCGAGTGAATGGAAGCTGCACTGTAGGTCTTATAAGAGAGACATTACTGGTAACAGGAAGAGGGCCTAGCACTCTGTTGAAGATTCTCAACTGTGTTAGCTGTTGAAGGACATACTGATATCTCTCAGTGTTTTTATGTGTGAGAACCTTCAACTTTGTGCAAACTCTCCTGTGTCAAGTGACTGCACCCAGCGCTGCAGGTGTTCTGAGAAAAGTATGATTGTTACAAGCAGGAGGGTGAAGCACCTTGTCTTTGGATGAGACTTGAGTAACTTGCTTCAAGGAATACTGCCTACCACTCAGTGTTTTCAAGGATGTGGAAAATCACCTTTGTGCAACATCACCCCTTTGAACAGAATGGAAGAAGTTCTGAGGCCCTTCTCAGAAAATTCTTTAGGTTGGAAGCAAGTCGGTCCAGCAACTTGTCTAACAGTGTGAGTAGAGTGAAGTTTACAAGGAAGACCACATACTTCTCACTGTTTGAAAGTGTGAGGAAATTGATTTTGGGGCAAAATGGTCTGTGTCCATGAAGTTAAGTATTACTGTATGTCTGTAGGACAACCACAAATGTTACAAAAAAGATGCTCTAGCACCCTGTTAAGCCTTGTGAATTGAGTTACCTGTTGAAGGGCATAGTGCCTAACTCTCAGTGTTTTTATGGGTGGAGCAACCTCAAGCTTGAGCAAAATGACCTCTTTGAAGTCAATGGAACCAGCACTACATCTCTTGGAAGAGAAGTATGAATGTTAGAAGCAGGAGGGTCAAGCACATTGTTTTCTAAGGCGAATTAATATACTGCTTTAAAGGAATAAAGCCTACAACTCAGTGTTTTCAAGGATGTAAAAAATCACCTTTGTGCAACACCACCCCTTTGAAGAGAATGGAAGAAGTTCTGAGGCCCTTATCAGAAAATTCTTTAGGTTGGAAGTAAGTCGGTCCAGCAACTTGTGTAACAGTGTGAGTAGAGTGAAGTTTACAAGGAAGACCACCTACCTCTCACGGTTTGAAAGTGTGAGGAACTTGATTTTCGGGCAAAATGGCCTGTGTCCATGAAGGGAAGTATTACTGCATGTCTTGTAGCACAACCAAAAATGTTACAAGAAAGATGCTCTAGCACTTTGTTCAGCAGCTTCAAGTGATGTAGCATGCAAAAGGTACACTGCCTATCTGTCAGGGTTTGACAGTGTGAGCAATTCCATCTTTATGCCAATAGACCCTTTCCACTGAATGGAACAGGCACTGTGTCTCTTGCAAGCAGGTGTCAGGGTTCCCAGCAGGAGTTGCAAGCACATTGTTTCCCTGTGAGATTTGCATTAGCATGTGAAAGGAGTGCTTGCCAAATGAAAGCCTTTGACAAGGGAGAATCATTCACTCCTTGAAAAATGCCCACTTGTGAGGAAATAGTCCAACACTTGTAGCTCAGAGCAGGATGCAATGTGTGAGAGGCAGGAATAGTTTGCAACTTGTCTCCTTATGAGAAATGAGTTACCTGTTGAAAGGAATACTGACTACCCCTGAGTCTTTTCATGAGTGAAGAACACCACCGTTTGGCCAAATAGCTGCATTCATTTGAATGGAATCAGAACAGTTGAGGATGCATGAAAACCATTCATTCCAGCAGCAAGAGGGTCTGGAATGTTGTTTATAAGTGAGAATTGTGTGAGCTTTACAAAGGAATGCTACCTCTCTCTCAGGCTTTTACAGTGTGAAGAAGATTATCTTTGTGCAAAATAGCCGTTTCAACGGGACGAAGAAGCACTGTTTCCCCTGTAAGAGAAGCATAAGTGTTACAAGCAAGAGGGTCAAGCACCTTGTTAAGCATGGCGAATTGAGTTACCTGTTTAAGGCAATACTGCCTAACTCTCAGTGTTTTCAGGGGGAGGAACATCAATGTGCTGCTAAATAGCTCCTTTCAAGTGAATGGAGGCATACTGTAGGTCTTCTAAGACAATCATTAATGGTAGAAGCAAGAGGGTCTAGCACCCTGTTAAGCATTGTGAATTGAGTTCCCTGTTGAAGGGCATAGTGCCTAACTCTCAGTGTTTTTATGGGTGGAGGAACCTCAAGCTTGAGCAAAATGACCTCTTTCAAGTCAATGGAACCAGCACTACATCTCTTGGAAGAGAAGTATGAATGTTAGAAGCAGGAGGGTCAAGCACCTTGTTTTCTAAGGCGAATTGATATACTGCTTTAAAGGAATAATGCCTACAACTCAGTGTTTTCATGGGTGAGGAATACCACCTTTCTGTAAAATAACCCAATTAGACACACTGTTGATGTCATGAGAAAATCATTAACGTTAGAAAGAAAAGGGTCTACCACCTTGTTCAGCATTGTGTACTGAGTTAGGTGGGTAAAGGAATACTGTCTACCTCTTAGCGTTTTCATGGGTGAGGAACACACCTGTTGCAAAATATCCCATGCAATCGAATTTAAGATTCCTGGTAGCTCTTGTAAAAGAGTCATGAATGTTTGAAGCAACGGGGTCTACCAAGTTGTTTAGCATTGTGAATTTACTTAGCTATTTAAAGGAATACGGCCTACTTCTCAGAGTTTTCGGGCTCAGGAACCTCACCTTTGTGCAAAATTGCCTCTGTGAAGTGAATGGAGAAACACTGTAGCTCTTGTAAGAAAACCATTAATGTTACAAGGAAGAGGGACAAGCACCTTCTTCAGCTTTGGGAATTGAGTGAGTTGTTTAATGGAATACCACCTACCTCTCAGCTTTTTCAGGGATGAGGACTACCAGGTGTTTTCAAAATTGCCCCATTCGAGTGAATGGAAGCTGCACTGTAGGCCTTACAAGAGAGACATTACTGTTAACAGGAAGAGGACCTAGCACTCTGTTGAGGATTCTCAACTGAGTTAGCTGTTGAAGGACATACTGATACCTCTCGGTGTTTTTATGTGTGAGAACCTTCAACTTTGTGCAAACTCTCCTGTGTCAAGTGACTGCACCCAGCGCTGCAGGTGTTGTGAGAAAAGTATGAATGTTACAAGCGGGAGGGTGAAGCACCTTGTCTTTGGATGAGACTTGAGTAACTTGCTTCAAGGAATACTGCCTACCACTCAGTGTTTTCAAGGATGTGCAAAATCACCTTTGTGCAACATCACCCCTTTGAACAGAATGGAAGAAGTTCTGAGGCCCTTCTCAGAAAATTCTTTAGGTTGGAAGCAAGTCGGTCCAGCAACTTGCGTAACAGTGTGAGTAGAGTGAAGTTTACAAGGAAGACCACCTACCTCTCACGGTTTGAAAGTGTGAGGAACTTGATTTTGGGGCAAAATGGCCTGTGTCCATGAAGGGAAGTATTACTGTATGTCTGTAGGACAACCACAAATGTTACAAGAAAGATGCTCTAGCACTTTGTTCAGCAGCTTCAAGTGATGTAGCATGCAAAAGGAACACTGCCTATCTGTCAGGGTTTGACAGTGTGAGCAATTCCATCTTTGTGCCAATGGACCCTTTCCACTGAATGGAACAGGCACTATGTCTCTTGCAAGCAGATGTCAGGGTTCGCAGCAGGAGTTGCAGGCACATTGTTTCCCTGTGAAAGTTGAATTAGCATGTGAAAGGAGTGCTGGCCAAATGAAAGCCTTTGACAATGGAGAATCATTCACTCCTTGAAAAAATGCCCACTTGTGAGCAAATAGACCAACACTTGTAGCTCAGAGCAGGATGCAATGTGTGAGAGGGAGGAATAGTTTGCAACTTGTCTCCTTATGAAAAATGAGTTACCTGTTGAAAGGAATACTGACTACCCCTGAGTCTTTTCATGAGTGAAGAACACCACCGTTTGGCCAAATAGCTGCATTCAACTGAATGGAATCAGAACAGTTGAGGATGCATGAAAACCATTCATTCCAGCAGCAAGAGGGTCTGGAATGTTGTTTATAAGTGAGAATTGAGGGTGCTTTACAAAGGAATGCTACCTGTCTCTCAGGCTTTTACAGTGTGAAAAAGATTATCTTTGTGCAAAGTAGCCGTTTCAATGGAAGGAAGAAGCACTGTTTCGCCTGTAAGAGAAGCATAAGTGTTACAAGCAAGAGGGTCAAGCACCTTGTTAAGCATGGCGAATTGAGTTATATGTTTAAGGCAATACTGCCTAACTCTCACTGTTTTCAGGGGGAGGAACATCAATGTGCTGCTAAATAGCTCCTTTCAAATGAATGGAGGCATACTGTAGGTCTTCTAAGACAATCATTAATGGTAGAAGCAAGAGGGTCTAGCACCCTGTTAAGCATTGTGAATTGAGTTACCTGTTGAAGGGCATAGTGCCTAACTCTCAGTGTTTTTATGGGTGGAGGAACCTCAAGCTTGAGCAAAATGACCTCTTTCAAGTCAATGGAACCAGCACTACATCTCTTGGAAGAGAAGTATGAATGTTAGAAGCAGGAGGGTCAAGCACCTTGTTTTCTAAGGCGAATTGATATACTGCTTTAAAGGAATAATGCCTACAACTCAGTGTTTTCATGGGTGAGGAATACCACCTTTCTGTAAAATAACCCAATTAGACACACTGTTGATGTCATGAGAAAATCATTAACGTTAGAAAGAAAAGGGTCTACCACCTTGTTCAGCATTGTGTACTGAGTTAGCTGGGTAAAGGAATACTGTCTACCTCTTAGCGTTTTCATGGGTGAGGAACACACCTGTTGCAAAATATCCCATGCAATCGAATTTAAGATTCCTGGTAGCTCTTGTAAAAGAGTCATGAATGTTTGAAGCAACGGGGTCTACCAAGTTGTTTAGCATTGTGAATTTACTTAGCTATTTAAAGGAATACGGCCTACTTCTCAGAGTTTTCGGGCTCAGGAACCTCACCTTTGTGCAAAATTGCCTCTGTGAAGTGAATGGAGAAACACTGTAGCTCTTGTAAGAAAACCATTAATGTTACAAGGAAGAGGGACAAGCACCTTCTTCAGCTTTGGGAATTGAGTGAGTTGTTTAATGGAATACCACCTACCTCTCAGCTTTTTCAGGGATGAGGACTACCAGGTGTTTTCAAAATTGCCCCATTCGAGTGAATGGAAGCTGCACTGTAGGCCTTACAAGAGAGACATTACTGTTAACAGGAAGAGGACCTAGCACTCTGTTGAGGATTCTCAACTGAGTTAGCTGTTGAAGGACATACTGATACCTCTCGGTGTTTTTATGTGTGAGAACCTTCAACTTTGTGCAAACTCTCCTGTGTCAAGTGACTGCACCCAGCGCTGCAGGTGTTGTGAGAAAAGTATGAATGTTACAAGCGGGAGGGTGAAGCACCTTGTCTTTGGATGAGACTTGAGTAACTTGCTTCAAGGAATACTGCCTACCACTCAGTGTTTTCAAGGATGTGCAAAATCACCTTTGTGCAACATCACCCCTTTGAACAGAATGGAAGAAGTTCTGAGGCCCTTCTCAGAAAATTCTTTAGGTTGGAAGCAAGTCGGTCCAGCAACTTGCGTAACAGTGTGAGTAGAGTGAAGTTTACAAGGAAGACCACCTACCTCTCACGGTTTCAAAGTGTGAGGAACTTGATTTTGGGGCAAAATGGCCTGTGTCCATGAAGGTAAGTATTACTGTATGTCGGTAGGACAACCACAAATGTTAGAAGAAAGATGCTCTAGCACTTTGTTCAGCAGCTTCAAGTGATGTAGCATGCAAAAGGTACACTGCCTTTCTGTCAGGGTTTGACAGTGTGAGCAATTCCATCTTTGTGCCAATAGACCCTTTCCACTGAATGGAACAGGCACTATGTCTCTTGCAAGCAGGTGTCAGGGTTCCAAGCAGGAGTTGCAAGCACATTGTTTCCCTGTGAGATTTGCATTAGCATGTGAAAGGAGTGCTTGCCAAATGAAAGCCTTTGACAAGGGAGAATCATTCACTCCTTGAAAAATACCCATTTCCGAGGAAATAGATCAACACTTGTAGCTCAGAGCAGGATGCAATGTGTGAGAGGCAGGAATAGTTTGCAACTTGTCTCCCTATGAGAAATGAGTTACCTGTTGAAAGGAATACTGGCTACCCCTGAGGTTTTTCATGTGTGAGGAACACCACCGTTCGGCCAAATAGCTGCATTCAACTGAATGGAACCAGAACAGTTGAGGATGCATGAAAACCATTCATTTGAGCAGCAAGATGGTCTGTAATGTTGTTTAAAAGTGAGAATTGAGTGAGCTTTACAAAGGAATGCGACCTGTCTCTCAGGCTTTTACAGTGTGAAAAAGATTATCTTTGTGCAAAATAGATATTTCAATGGAAGGAAGAAGCACTGTTTCCCCAGTAAGAGAAGCATAAGTGTTACAAGCAAGAGGGTCAAGCACCTTGTTAAGCATGGCGAATTGAGTTACCTGTTTAAGGCAATACTGCCTAACTCTCAGTGTTTTCAGGGGGAGGAACATCAATGTGCTGCTAAATAGCTCCTTTCAAGTGAATGGAGGCATACTGTAGGTCTTCTCAGACAATCATTAATGGTAGAAGCAAGAGGGTCTAGCACCCTGTTAAGCATTGTGAATTGAGTTACCTGTTGAAGGGCATAGTGCCTAACTCTCAGTGTTTTTATGGGTGGAGGAACCTCAAGCTTGAGCAAAATGACCTCTTTCAAGTCAATGGAACCAGCACTACATCTCTTGGAAGAGAAGTATGAATGTTAGAAGCAGGAGGGTCAAGCACCTTGTTTTCTAAGGCGAATTGATATACTGCTTTAAAGGAATAATGCCTACAACTCAGTGTTTTCATGGGTGAGGAATACCACCTTTCTTAAAAATAACCCAATTAGTCACACTGTTGATGTCATGAGAAAATCATTAACGTTAGAAAGAAAAGGGTCTACCACCTTGTTCAGCATTGTGTACTGAGTTAGCTGGGTAAAGGAATACTGCCTACCTCTTAGCGTTTTCATGGGTGAGGAACACAACTGTTGCAAAATATCCCATGCAATCGAATTTAAGATTCCTGGTAGCTCTTGTAAAAGAGTCATGAATGTTTGAAACAACGGGGTCTAGCAAGTTGTTTAGCATTGTGAATTTACTTAGCTGTTTAAAGGAATACTGCCTACTTCTCAGAGTTTTCGGGCTCAGGCACCTCACCTTTGTGCAAAATTGCCTCTGTGAAGTGAATGGAGAAACACTGTAGCTCTTGTAAGAAAACCATTAATGTTACAAGGAAGAGGGACAAGCACCTTCTTCAGCTTTGGGAATTGAGTGAGTTGTTTAATGGAATACCACCTACCTCTCAGCTTTTTCAGGGATGAGGACTACCAGGTGTTTTCAAAATTGCCCCATTCGAGTGAATGGAAGCTGCACTGAAGGCCTTACAAGAGAGACATTACTGTTAAAAGAAAGAGGACCTAGCACTCTGTTGAGAATTCTCAACTGAGTTAGCTGTTGAAGGACATACTGATACCTCTCGGTGTTTTTATGTGTGAGAACCTTCAACTTTGTGCAAACTCTCCTGTGTCAAGTGACTGCACCCAGCGCTGCAGGTGTTGTGAGAAAAGTATGAATGTTACAAGCGGGAGGGTGAAGCACCTTGTCTTTGGATGAGACTTGAGTAACTTGCTTCCAGGAATACTGCCTACCACTCAGTGTTTTCAAGGATGTGGAAAATCACCTTTGTGCAACACCACCCCTTTGAAGAGAATGGAAGAAGTTCTGAGGCCCTTCTCAGAAAATTCTTTAGGTTGGAAGCAAGTCGGTCCAGCAACTTGTCTAACAGTGTGAGTAGAGTGAAGTTTACAAGGAAGACCACATACTTCTCACTGTTTGAAAGTGTGAGGAAATTGATTTTGGGGCAAAATGGTCTGTGTCCATGAAGTTAAGTATTACTGTATGTCTGTAGGACAACCACAAATGTTACAAAAAAGATGCTCTAGCACCCTGTTAAGCATTGTGAATTGAGTTACCTGTTGAAGGGCATAGTGCCTAACTCTCAGTGTTTTTATGGGTGGAGCAACCTCAAGCTTGAGCAAAATGACCTCTTTGAAGTCAATGGAACCAGCACTACATCTCTTGGAAGAGAAGTATGAACGTTAGAAGCAGGAGGGTCAAGCACATTGTTTTCTAAGGCGAATTGATATACTGCTTTAAAGGAATAAAGCCTACAACTCAGTGTTTTCAAGGATGTAAAAAATCACCTTTGTGCAACACCACCCCTTTGAAGAGAATGGAAGAAGTTCTGAGGCCCTTATCAGAAAATTCTTTAGGTTGGAAGTAAGTCGGTCCAGCAACTTGTGTAACAGTGTGAGTAGAGTGAAGTTTACAAGGAAGACCACCTACCTCTCACGGTTTGAAAGTGTGAGGAACTTGATTTTCGGGCAAAATGGCCTGTGTCCATGAAGGGAAGTATTACTGCATGTCTTGTAGCACAACCAAAAATGTTACAAGAAAGATGCTCTAGCACTTTGTTCAGCAGCTTCAAGTGATGTAGCATGCAAAAGGTACACTGCCTATCTGTCAGGGTTTGACAGTGTGAGCAATTCCATCTTTGTGCCAATAGACCCTTTCCACTGAATGGAACAGGCACTGTGTCTCTTGCAAGCAGGTGTCAGGGTTCCCAGCAGGAGTTGCAAGCACATTGTTTCCCTGTGAGATTTGCATTAGCATGTGAAAGGAGTGCTTGCCAAATGAAAGCCTTTGACAAGGGAGAATCATTCACTCCTTGAAAAATGCCCACTTGTGAGGAAATAGTCCAACACTTGTAGCTCAGAGCAGGATGCAATGTGTGAGAGGCAGGAATAGTTTGCAACTTGTCTCCTTATGAGAAATGAGTTACCTGTTGAAAGGAATACTGGCTACGCCTGAGGTTTTTCATGTGTGAGGAACACCACAGTTCGGCCCAATAGCTGCATTCAACTGAATGGAACCAGAACAGTTGAGGATGCATGAAAACCATTCATTCCAGCAGCAAGAGGGTCTGGAATGTTGTTTATAAGTGAGAATTGTGTGAGCTTTACAAAGGAATGCTACCTCTCTCTCAGGCTTTTACAGTGTGAAGAAGATTATCTTTGTGCAAAATAGCCGTTTCAACGGGACGAAGAAGCACTGTTTCCCCTGTAAGAGAAGCATAAGTGTTACAAGCAAGAGGGTCAAGCACCTTGTTAAGCATGGCGAATTGAGTTACCTGTTTAAGGCAATACTGCCTAACTCTCAGTGTTTTCAGGGGGAGGAACATCAATGTGCTGCTAAATAGCTCCTTTCAAGTGAATGGAGGCATACTGTAGGTCCTCTAAGACAATCATTAATGGTAGAAGCAAGAGGGTCTAGCACCCTGTTAAGCATTGTGAATTGAGTTCCCTGTTGAAGGGCATAGTGCCTAACTCTCAGTGTTTTTATGGGTGGAGGAACCTCAAGCTTGAGCAAAATGACCTCTTTCAAGTCAATGGAACCAGCACTACATCTCTTGGAAGAGAAGTATGAATGTTAGAAGCAGGAGGGTCAAGCACCTTGTTTTCTAAGGCGAATTGATATACTGCTTTAAAGGAATAATGCCTACAACTCAGTGTTTTCATGGGTGAGGAATACCACCTTTGTGTAAAATAACCCAATTAGTCACACTGTTGATGTCATGAGAAAATCATTAACGTTAGAAAGAAAAGGGTCTACCACCTTGTTCAGCATTGTGTACTGAGTTAGCTGGGTAAAGGAATACTGCCTACCTCTTAGCGTTTTCATGGGTGAGGAACACAACTGTTGCAAAATATCCCATGCAATCGAATTTAAGATTCCTGGTAGCTCTTGTAAAAGAGTCATGAATGTTTGAAACAACGGGGTCTAGCAAGTTGTTTAGCATTGTGAATTTACTTAGCTGTTTAAAGGAATACTGCCTACTTCTCAGAGTTTTCGGGCTCAGGCACCTCACCTTTGTGCAAAATTGCCTCTGTGAAGTGAATGGAGAAACACTGTAGCTCTTGTAAGAAAACCATTAATGTTACAAGGAAGAGGGACAAGCACCTTCTTCAGCTTTGGGAATTGAGTGAGTTGTTTAATGGAATACCACCTACCTCTCAGCTTTTTCAGGGATGAGGACTACCAGGTGTTTTCAAAATTGCCCCATTCGAGTGAATGGAAGCTGCACTGAAGGCCTTACAAGAGAGACATTACTGTTAACAGGAAGAGGACCTAGCACTCTGTTGAGAATTCTCAACTGAGTTAGCTGTTGAAGGACATACTGATACCTCTCGGTGTTTTTATGTGTGAGAACCTTCAACTTTGTGCAAACTCTCCTGTGTCAAGTGACTGCACCCAGCGCTGCAGGTGTTGTGAGAAAAGTATGAATGTTACAAGCGGGAGCGTGAAGCACCTTGTCTTTGGATGAGACTTGAGTAACTTGCTTCAAGGAATACTGCCTACCACTCAGTGTTTTCAAGGATGTGGAAAATCACCTTTGTGCAACACCACCCCTTTGAAGAGAATGGAAGAAGTTCTGAGGCCCTTCTCAGAAAATTCTTTAGGTTGGAAGCAAGTCGGTCCAGCAACTTGTCTAACAGTGTGAGTAGAGTGAAGTTTACAAGGAAGACCACATACTTCTCACTGTTTGAAAGTGTGAGGAAATTGATTTTGGGGCAAAATGGTCTGTGTCCATGAAGTTAAGTATTACTGTATGTCTGTAGGACAACCACAAATGTTACAAAAAAGATGCTCTAGCACCCTGTTAAGCATTGTGAATTGAGTTACCTGTTGAAGGGCATAGTGCCTAACTCTCAGTGTTTTTATGGGTGGAGCAACCTCAAGCTTGAGCAAAATGACCTCTTTGAAGTCAATGGAACCAGCACTACATCTCTTGGAAGAGAAGTATGAATGTTAGAAGCAGGAGGGTCAAGCACATTGTTTTCTAAGGCGAATTGATATACTGCTTTAAAGGAATAAAGCCTACAACTCAGTGTTTTCAAGGATGTAAAAAATCACCTTTGTGCAACACCACCCCTTTGAAGAGAATGGAAGAAGTTCTGAGGCCCTTATCAGAAAATTCTTTAGGTTGGAAGTAAGTCGGTCCAGCAACTTGTGTAACAGTGTGAGTAGAGTGAAGTTTACAAGGAAGACCACCTACCTCTCACGGTTTGAAAGTGTGAGGAACTTGATTTTCGGGCAAAATGGCCTGTGTCCATGAAGGGAAGTATTACTGCATGTCTTGTAGCACAACCAAAAATGTTACAAGAAAGATGCTCTAGCACTTTGTTCAGCAGCTTCAAGTGATGTAGCATGCAAAAGGTACACTGCCTATCTGTCAGGGTTTGACAGTGTGAGCAATTCCATCTTTGTGCCAATAGACCCTTTCCACTGAATGGAACAGGGACTGTGTCTCTTGCAAGCAGGTGTCAGGGTTCCCAGCAGGAGTTGCAAGCACATTGTTTCCCTGTGAGATTTGCATTAGCATGTGAAAGGAGTGCTTGCCAAATGAAAGCCTTTGACAAGGGAGAATCATTCACTCCTTGAAAAATGCCCACTTGTGAGGAAATAGTCCAACACTTGTAGCTCAGAGCAGGATGCAATGTGTGAGAGGCAGGAATAGTTTGCAACTTGTCTCCTTATGAGAAATGAGTTACCTGTTGAAAGGAATACTGGCTACGCCTGAGGTTTTTCATGTGTGAGGAACACCACAGTTCGGCCCAATAGCTGCATTCAACTGAATGGAACCAGAACAGTTGAGGACGCATGAAAACCATTCATTCCAGCAGAAAGAGGGTCTGGAATGTTGTTTAAAAGTGAGAATTGAGGGAGCTTTACAAAGGAATGCTACCTGTCTCTCAGGCTTTTACAGTGTGAAAAAGATTATCTTTGTGCAAAGTAGCCGTTTCAATGGAAGGAAGAAGCACTGTTTCCCCAGTAAGAGAAGCATAAGTGTTACAAGCAAGAGGGTCAAGCACCTTGTTAAGCATGGCGAATTGAGTTATATGTTTAAGGCAATACTGCCTAACTCTCAGTGTTTTCAGGGGGAGGAACATCAATGTGCTGCTAAATAGCTCCTTTCAAGTGAATGGAGGCATACTGTAGGTCTTCTAAGACAATCATTAATGGTAGAAGCAAGTGGGTCTAGCACCCTGTTAAGCATTGTGAATTGAGTTACCTGTTGAAGGGCATAGTGCCTAACTCTCAATGTTTTTATGGGTGGAGGAACCTCAAGCTTGAGCAAAATGACCTCTTTCAAGTCAATAGAACCAGCACTACATCTCTTGGAAGAGAAGTATGAATGTTAGAAGCAGGAGGGTCAAGCACCTTGTTTTCTAAGGCGAATTGATATACTGCTTTAAAGGAATAATGCCTACAACTCAGTGTTTTCATGGGTGAGGAATACGACCTTTGTGCAAAATAACCCCCTTAGACACACTGTTGATGTCGTGAGAAAATCATTAATGTTAGAAAGAAAAGGGTCTACCACCTTGTTCAGCATTGTGAACTGAGTTAGCTGGGTAAAGGAATACTGCCTACCTCTCAGCGTTTTCATGGGTGAGGAACACAACTGTTGCAAAATATTCCATGCAAGCGAATGGAAGATTCCTGGTAGCACTTGTAAGAGAGTCATGAATGTTTGAAGCAACAAGGTCTAGCAAGTTGTATAGCATTCGAATTGACTTAGCTGTTAAAAGGAATACTGCCTTCTTCTCAGAGTTTTCGGGGTCAGGAACCTCACCTTTGTGCAAAATTGCCTCTGTGAAGTGAATGGAGAAACACTGTAGCTCCTGTAAGAAAACCATTAATGTTAGAAGGAAGAGGGTCAAGCACCTTCTTCAGCTTTGGGAATTGAGTGAGTTGTTTAATGGAATACCACCTACCTCTCAGCTTTTTCAGGGATGAGGTCTACCAGGTGTTTTAAAAATTGCCCCATTCGAGTGAATGGAAGCTGCACTGTAGGTCTTATAAGAGAGACATTACTGGTAACAGGAAGAGGGCCTAGCACTCTGTTGAAGATTCTCAACTGTGTTAGCTGTTGAAGGACATACTGATATCTCTCAGTGTTTTTATGTGTGAGAACCTTCAACTTTGTGCAAACTCTCCTGTGTCAAGTGACTGCACCCAGCGCTGCAGGTGTTCTGAGAAAAGTATGATTGTTACAAGCAGGAGGGTGAAGCACCTTGTCTTTGGATGAGACTTGAGTAACTTGCTTCAAGGAATACTGCCTACCACTCAGTGTTTTCAAGGATGTGGAAAATCACCTTTGTGCAACATCACCCCTTTGAACAGAATGGAAGAAGTTCTGAGGCCCTTCTCAGAAAATTCTTTAGGTTGGAAGCAAGTCGGTCCAGCAACTTGTCTAACAGTGTGAGTAGAGTGAAGTTTACAAGGAAGACCACATACTTCTCACTGTTTGAAAGTGTGAGGAAATTGATTTTGGGGCAAAATGGTCTGTGTCCATGAAGTTAAGTATTACTGTATGTCTGTAGGACAACCACAAATGTTACAAAAAAGATGCTCTAGCACCCTGTTAAGCCTTGTGAATTGAGTTACCTGTTGAAGGGCATAGTGCCTAACTCTCAGTGTTTTTATGGGTGGAGCAACCTCAAGCTTGAGCAAAATGACCTCTTTGAAGTCAATGGAACCAGCACTACATCTCTTGGAAGAGAAGTATGAATGTTAGAAGCAGGAGGGTCAAGCACATTGTTTTCTAAGGCGAATTAATATACTGCTTTAAAGGAATAAAGCCTACAACTCAGTGTTTTCAAGGATGTAAAAAATCACCTTTGTGCAACACCACCCCTTTGAAGAGAATGGAAGAAGTTCTGAGGCCCTTATCAGAAAATTCTTTAGGTTGGAAGTAAGTCGGTCCAGCAACTTGTGTAACAGTGTGAGTAGAGTGAAGTTTACAAGGAAGACCACCTACCTCTCACGGTTTGAAAGTGTGAGGAACTTGATTTTCGGGCAAAATGGCCTGTGTCCATGAAGGGAAGTATTACTGCATGTCTTGTAGCACAACCAAAAATGTTACAAGAAAGATGCTCTAGCACTTTGTTCAGCAGCTTCAAGTGATGTAGCATGCAAAAGGTACACTGCCTATCTGTCAGGGTTTGACAGTGTGAGCAATTCCATCTTTATGCCAATAGACCCTTTCCACTGAATGGAACAGGCACTGTGTCTCTTGCAAGCAGGTGTCAGGGTTCCCAGCAGGAGTTGCAAGCACATTGTTTCCCTGTGAGATTTGCATTAGCATGTGAAAGGAGTGCTTGCCAAATGAAAGCCTTTGACAAGGGAGAATCATTCACTCCTTGAAAAATGCCCACTTGTGAGGAAATAGTCCAACACTTGTAGCTCAGAGCAGGATGCAATGTGTGAGAGGCAGGAATAGTTTGCAACTTGTCTCCTTATGAGAAATGAGTTACCTGTTGAAAGGAATACTGACTACCCCTGAGTCTTTTCATGAGTGAAGAACACCACCGTTTGGCCAAATAGCTGCATTCATTTGAATGGAATCAGAACAGTTGAGGATGCATGAAAACCATTCATTCCAGCAGCAAGAGGGTCTGGAATGTTGTTTATAAGTGAGAATTGTGTGAGCTTTACAAAGGAATGCTACCTCTCTCTCAGGCTTTTACAGTGTGAAGAAGATTATCTTTGTGCAAAATAGCCGTTTCAACGGGACGAAGAAGCACTGTTTCCCCTGTAAGAGAAGCATAAGTGTTACAAGCAAGAGGGTCAAGCACCTTGTTAAGCATGGCGAATTGAGTTACCTGTTTAAGGCAATACTGCCTAACTCTCAGTGTTTTCAGGGGGAGGAACATCAATGTGCTGCTAAATAGCTCCTTTCAAGTGAATGGAGGCATACTGTAGGTCTTCTAAGACAATCATTAATGGTAGAAGCAAGAGGGTCTAGCACCCTGTTAAGCATTGTGAATTGAGTTCCCTGTTGAAGGGCATAGTGCCTAACTCTCAGTGTTTTTATGGGTGGAGGAACCTCAAGCTTGAGCAAAATGACCTCTTTCAAGTCAATGGAACCAGCACTACATCTCTTGGAAGAGAAGTATGAATGTTAGAAGCAGGAGGGTCAAGCACCTTGTTTTCTAAGGCGAATTGATATACTGCTTTAAAGGAATAATGCCTACAACTCAGTGTTTTCATGGGTGAGGAATACCACCTTTCTGAAAAATAACCCAATTAGTCACACTGTTGATGTCATGAGAAAATCATTAACGTTAGAAAGAAAAGGGTCTACCACCTTGTTCAGCATTGTGTACTGAGTTAGCTGGGTAAAGGAATACTGTCTACCTCTTAGCGTTTTCATGGGTGAGGAACACACCTGTTGCAAAATATCCCATGCAATCGAATTTAAGATTCCTGGTAGCTCTTGTAAAAGAGTCATGAATGTTTGAAGCAACGGGGTCTACCAAGTTGTTTAGCATTGTGAATTTACTTAGCTATTTAAAGGAATACGGCCTACTTCTCAGAGTTTTCGGGCTCAGGAACCTCACCTTTGTGCAAAATTGCCTCTGTGAAGTGAATGGAGAAACACTGTAGCTCTTGTAAGAAAACCATTAATGTTACAAGGAAGAGGGACAAGCACCTTCTTCAGCTTTGGGAATTGAGTGAGTTGTTTAATGGAATACCACCTACCTCTCAGCTTTTTCAGGGATGAGGACTACCAGGTGTTTTCAAAATTGCCCCATTCGAGTGAATGGAAGCTGCACTGTAGGCCTTACAAGAGAGACATTACTGTTAACAGGAAGAGGACCTAGCACTCTGTTGAGGATTCTCAACTGAGTTAGCTGTTGAAGGACATACTGATACCTCTCGGTGTTTTTATGTGTGAGAACCTTCAACTTTGTGCAAACTCTCCTGTGTCAAGTGACTGCACCCAGCGCTGCAGGTGTTGTGAGAAAAGTATGAATGTTACAAGCGGGAGGGTGAAGCACCTTGTCTTTGGATGAGACTTGAGTAACTTGCTTCAAGGAATACTGCCTACCACTCAGTGTTTTCAAGGATGTGCAAAATCACCTTTGTGCAACATCACCCCTTTGAACAGAATGGAAGAAGTTCTGAGGCCCTTCTCAGAAAATTCTTTAGGTTGGAAGCAAGTCGGTCCAGCAACTTGCGTAACAGTGTGAGTAGAGTGAAGTTTACAAGGAAGACCACCTACCTCTCACGGTTTGAAAGTGTGAGGAACTTGATTTTGGGGCAAAATGGCCTGTGTCCATGAAGGGAAGTATTACTGTATGTCTGTAGGACAACCACAAATGTTACAAGAAAGATGCTCTAGCACTTTGTTCAGCAGCTTCAAGTGATGTAGCATGCAAAAGGAACACTGCCTATCTGTCAGGGTTTGACAGTGTGAGCAATTCCATCTTTGTGCCAATGGACCCTTTCCACTGAATGGAACAGGCACTATGTCTCTTGCAAGCAGATGTCAGGGTTCGCAGCAGGCGTTGCAGGCACATTGTTTCCCTGTGAAAGTTGAATTAGCATGTGAAAGGAGTGCTGGCCAAATGAAAGCCTTTGACAATGGAGAATCATTCACTCCTTGAAAAATGCCCACTTGTGAGCAAATAGACCAACACTTGTAGCTCAGAGCAGGATGCAATGTGTGGGAGGGAGGAATAGTTTGCAACTTGTCTCCTTATGAAAAATGAGTTACCTGTTGAAAGGAATACTGACTACCCCTGAGTCTTTTCATGAGTGAAGAACACCACCGTTTGGCCAAATAGCTGCATTCAACTGAATGGAATCAGAACAGTTGAGGATGCATGAAAACCATTCATTCCAGCAGCAAGAGGGTCTGGAATGTTGTTTATAAGTGAGAATTGAGGGTGCTTTACAAAGGAATGCTACCTGTCTCTCAGGCTTTTACAGTGTGAAAAAGATTATCTTTGTGCAAAGTAGCCGTTTCAATGGAAGGAAGAAGCACTGTTTCCCCTGTAAGAGAAGCATAAGTGTTACAAGCAAGAGGGTCAAGCACCTTGTTAAGCATGGCGAATTGAGTTATATGTTTAAGGCAATACTGCCTAACTCTCACTGTTTTCAGGGGGAGGAACATCAATGTGCTGCTAAATAGCTCCTTTCAAATGAATGGAGGCATACTGTATGTCTTCTAAGACAATCATTAATGGTAGAAGCAAGAGGGTCTAGCACCCTGTTAAGCATTGTGAATTGAGTTACCTGTTGAAGGGCATAGTGCCTAACTCTCAGTGTTTTTATGGGTGGAGGAACCTCAAGCTTGAGCAAAATGACCTCTTTCAAGTCAATGGAACCAGCACTACATCTCTTGGAAGAGAAGTATGAATGTTAGAAGCAGGAGGGTCAAGCACCTTGTTTTCTAAGGCGAATTGATATACTGCTTTAAAGGAATAATGCCTACAACTCAGTGTTTTCATGGGTGAGGAATACCACCTTTCTGTAAAATAACCCAATTAGACACACTGTTGATGTCATGAGAAAATCATTAACGTTAGAAAGAAAAGGGTCTACCACCTTGTTCAGCATTGTGTACTGAGTTAGCTGGGTAAAGGAATACTGCCTACCTCTTAGCGTTTTCATGGGTGAGGAACACAACTGTTGCAAAATATCCCATGCAATCGAATTTAAGATTCCTGGTAGCTCTTGTAAAAGAGTCATGAATGTTTGAAACAACGGGGTCTAGCAAGTTGTTTAGCATTGTGAATTTACTTAGCTGTTTAAAGGAATACTGCCTACTTCTCAGAGTTTTCGGGCTCAGGCACCTCACCTTTGTGCAAAATTGCCTCTGTGAAGTGAATGGAGAAACACTGTAGCTCTTGTAAGAAAACCATTAATGTTACAAGGAAGAGGGACAAGCACCTTCTTCAGCTTTGGGAATTGAGTGAGTTGTTTAATGGAATACCACCTACCTCTCAGCTTTTTCAGGGATGAGGACTACCAGGTGTTTTCAAAATTGCCCCATTCGAGTGAATGGAAGCTGCACTGAAGGCCTTACAAGAGAGACATTACTGTTAACAGGAAGAGGACCTAGCACTCTGTTGAGAATTCTCAACTGAGTTAGCTGTTGAAGGACATACTGATACCTCTCGGTGTTTTTATGTGTGAGAACCTTCAACTTTGTGCAAACTCTCCTGTGTCAAGTGACTGCACCCAGCGCTGCAGGTGTTGTGAGAAAAGTATGAATGTTACAAGCGGGAGCGTGAAGCACCTTGTCTTTGGATGAGACTTGAGTAACTTGCTTCAAGGAATACTGCCTACCACTCAGTGTTTTCAAGGATGTGGAAAATCACCTTTGTGCAACACCACCCCTTTGAAGAGAATGGAAGAAGTTCTGAGGCCCTTCTCAGAAAATTCTTTAGGTTGGAAGCAAGTCGGTCCAGCAACTTGTCTAACAGTGTGAGTAGAGTGAAGTTTACAAGGAAGACCACATACTTCTCACTGTTTGAAAGTGTGAGGAAATTGATTTTGGGGCAAAATGGTCTGTGTCCATGAAGTTAAGTATTACTGTATGTCTGTAGGACAACCACAAATGTTACAAAAAAGATGCTCTAGCACCCTGTTAAGCATTGTGAATTGAGTTACCTGTTGAAGGGCATAGTGCCTAACTCTCAGTGTTTTTATGGGTGGAGCAACCTCAAGCTTGAGCAAAATGACCTCTTTGAAGTCAATGGAACCAGCACTACATCTCTTGGAAGAGAAGTATGAATGTTAGAAGCAGGAGGGTCAAGCACATTGTTTTCTAAGGCGAATTGATATACTGCTTTAAAGGAATAAAGCCTACAACTCAGTGTTTTCAAGGATGTAAAAAATCACCTTTGTGCAACACCACCCCTTTGAAGAGAATGGAAGAAGTTCTGAGGCCCTTATCAGAAAATTCTTTAGGTTGGAAGTAAGTCGGTCCAGCAACTTGTGTAACAGTGTGAGTAGAGTGAAGTTTACAAGGAAGACCACCTACCTCTCACGGTTTGAAAGTGTGAGGAACTTGATTTTCGGGCAAAATGGCCTGTGTCCATGAAGGGAAGTATTACTGCATGTCTTGTAGCACAACCAAAAATGTTACAAGAAAGATGCTCTAGCACTTTGTTCAGCAGCTTCAAGTGATGTAGCATGCAAAAGGTACACTGCCTATCTGTCAGGGTTTGACAGTGTGAGCAATTCCATCTTTGTGCCAATAGACCCTTTCCACTGAATGGAACAGGGACTGTGTCTCTTGCAAGCAGGTGTCAGGGTTCCCAGCAGGAGTTGCAAGCACATTGTTTCCCTGTGAGATTTGCATTAGCATGTGAAAGGAGTGCTTGCCAAATGAAAGCCTTTGACAAGGGAGAATCATTCACTCCTTGAAAAATGCCCACTTGTGAGGAAATAGTCCAACACTTGTAGCTCAGAGCAGGATGCAATGTGTGAGAGGCAGGAATAGTTTGCAACTTGTCTCCTTATGAGAAATGAGTTACCTGTTGAAAGGAATACTGGCTACGCCTGAGGTTTTTCATGTGTGAGGAACACCACAGTTCGGCCCAATAGCTGCATTCAACTGAATGGAACCAGAACAGTTGAGGACGCATGAAAACCATTCATTCCAGCAGAAAGAGGGTCTGGAATGTTGTTTAAAAGTGAGAATTGAGGGAGCTTTACAAAGGAATGCTACCTGTCTCTCAGGCTTTTACAGTGTGAAAAAGATTATCTTTGTGCAAAGTAGCCGTTTCAATGGAAGGAAGAAGCACTGTTTCCCCAGTAAGAGAAGCATAAGTGTTACAAGCAAGAGGGTCAAGCACCTTGTTAAGCATGGCGAATTGAGTTATATGTTTAAGGCAATACTGCCTAACTCTCAGTGTTTTCAGGGGGAGGAACATCAATGTGCTGCTAAATAGCTCCTTTCAAGTGAATGGAGGCATACTGTAGGTCTTCTAAGACAATCATTAATGGTAGAAGCAAGTGGGTCTAGCACCCTGTTAAGCATTGTGAATTGAGTTACCTGTTGAAGGGCATAGTGCCTAACTCTCAATGTTTTTATGGGTGGAGGAACCTCAAGCTTGAGCAAAATGACCTCTTTCAAGTCAATAGAACCAGCACTACATCTCTTGGAAGAGAAGTATGAATGTTAGAAGCAGGAGGGTCAAGCACCTTGTTTTCTAAGGCGAATTGATATACTGCTTTAAAGGAATAATGCCTACAACTCAGTGTTTTCATGGGTGAGGAATACGACCTTTGTGCAAAATAACCCCCTTAGACACACTGTTGATGTCGTGAGAAAATCATTAATGTTAGAAAGAAAAGGGTCTACCACCTTGTTCAGCATTGTGAACTGAGTTAGCTGGGTAAAGGAATACTGCCTACCTCTCAGCGTTTTCATGGGTGAGGAACACAACTGTTGCAAAATATTCCATGCAAGCGAATGGAAGATTCCTGGTAGCACTTGTAAGAGAGTCATGAATGTTTGAAGCAACAAGGTCTAGCAAGTTGTATAGCATTCGAATTGACTTAGCTGTTAAAAGGAATACTGCCTTCTTCTCAGAGTTTTCGGGGTCAGGAACCTCACCTTTGTGCAAAATTGCCTCTGTGAAGTGAATGGAGAAACACTGTAGCTCCTGTAAGAAAACCATTAATGTTAGAAGGAAGAGGGTCAAGCACCTTCTTCAGCTTTGGGAATTGAGTGAGTTGTTTAATGGAATACCACCTACCTCTCAGCTTTTTCAGGGATGAGGTCTACCAGGTGTTTTAAAAATTGCCCCATTCGAGTGAATGGAAGCTGCACTGTAGGTCTTATAAGAGAGACATTACTGGTAACAGGAAGAGGGCCTAGCACTCTGTTGAAGATTCTCAACTGTGTTAGCTGTTGAAGGACATACTGATATCTCTCAGTGTTTTTATGTGTGAGAACCTTCAACTTTGTGCAAACTCTCCTGTGTCAAGTGACTGCACCCAGCGCTGCAGGTGTTCTGAGAAAAGTATGATTGTTACAAGCAGGAGGGTGAAGCACCTTGTCTTTGGATGAGACTTGAGTAACTTGCTTCAAGGAATACTGCCTACCACTCAGTGTTTTCAAGGATGTGGAAAATCACCTTTGTGCAACATCACCCCTTTGAACAGAATGGAAGAAGTTCTGAGGCCCTTCTCAGAAAATTCTTTAGGTTGGAAGCAAGTCGGTCCAGCAACTTGTCTAACAGTGTGAGTAGAGTGAAGTTTACAAGGAAGACCACATACTTCTCACTGTTTGAAAGTGTGAGGAAATTGATTTTGGGGCAAAATGGTCTGTGTCCATGAAGTTAAGTATTACTGTATGTCTGTAGGACAACCACAAATGTTACAAAAAAGATGCTCTAGCACCCTGTTAAGCCTTGTGAATTGAGTTACCTGTTGAAGGGCATAGTGCCTAACTCTCAGTGTTTTTATGGGTGGAGCAACCTCAAGCTTGAGCAAAATGACCTCTTTGAAGTCAATGGAACCAGCACTACATCTCTTGGAAGAGAAGTATGAATGTTAGAAGCAGGAGGGTCAAGCACATTGTTTTCTAAGGCGAATTAATATACTGCTTTAAAGGAATAAAGCCTACAACTCAGTGTTTTCAAGGATGTAAAAAATCACCTTTGTGCAACACCACCCCTTTGAAGAGAATGGAAGAAGTTCTGAGGCCCTTATCAGAAAATTCTTTAGGTTGGAAGTAAGTCGGTCCAGCAACTTGTGTAACAGTGTGAGTAGAGTGAAGTTTACAAGGAAGACCACCTACCTCTCACGGTTTGAAAGTGTGAGGAACTTGATTTTCGGGCAAAATGGCCTGTGTCCATGAAGGGAAGTATTACTGCATGTCTTGTAGCACAACCAAAAATGTTACAAGAAAGATGCTCTAGCACTTTGTTCAGCAGCTTCAAGTGATGTAGCATGCAAAAGGTACACTGCCTATCTGTCAGGGTTTGACAGTGTGAGCAATTCCATCTTTATGCCAATAGACCCTTTCCACTGAATGGAACAGGCACTGTGTCTCTTGCAAGCAGGTGTCAGGGTTCCCAGCAGGAGTTGCAAGCACATTGTTTCCCTGTGAGATTTGCATTAGCATGTGAAAGGAGTGCTTGCCAAATGAAAGCCTTTGACAAGGGAGAATGATTCACTCCTTGAAAAATGCCCACTTGTGAGGAAATAGTCCAACACTTGTAGCTCAGAGCAGGATGCAATGTGTGAGAGGCAGGAATAGTTTGCAACTTGTCTCCTTATGAGAAATGAGTTACCTGTTGAAAGGAATACTGACTACCCCTGAGTCTTTTCATGAGTGAAGAACACCACCGTTTGGCCAAATAGCTGCATTCATTTGAATGGAATCAGAACAGTTGAGGATGCATGAAAACCATTCATTCCAGCAGCAAGAGGGTCTGGAATGTTGTTTATAAGTGAGAATTGTGTGAGCTTTACAAAGGAATGCTACCTCTCTCTCAGGCTTTTACAGTGTGAAGAAGATTATCTTTGTGCAAAATAGCCGTTTCAACGGGACGAAGAAGCACTGTTTCCCCTGTAAGAGAAGCATAAGTGTTACAAGCAAGAGGGTCAAGCACCTTGTTAAGCATGGCGAATTGAGTTACCTGTTTAAGGCAATACTGCCTAACTCTCAGTGTTTTCAGGGGGAGGAACATCAATGTG
Organism: Castor canadensis; assembly: GCF_047511655.1. Classification (NCBI taxonomy): domain Eukaryota; kingdom Metazoa; phylum Chordata; class Mammalia; order Rodentia; family Castoridae; genus Castor; species Castor canadensis. The sequence continues at coordinate 72,264,022 of NC_133389.1, forward strand.
CTGCTAAATAGCTCCTTTCAAGTGAATGGAGGCATACTGTAGGTCTTCTAAGACAATCATTAATGGTAGAAGCAAGAGGGTCTAGCACCCTGTTAAGCATTGTGAATTGAGTTCCCTGTTGAAGGGCATAGTGCCTAACTCTCAGTGTTTTTATGGGTGGAGGAACCTCAAGCTTGAGCAAAATGACCTCTTTCAAGTCAATGGAACCAGCACTACATCTCTTGGAAGAGAAGTATGAATGTTAGAAGCAGGAGGGTCAAGCACCTTGTTTTCTAAGGCGAATTGATATACTGCTTTAAAGGAATAATGCCTACAACTCAGTGTTTTCATGGGTGAGGAATACCACCTTTCTGTAAAATAACCCAATTAGACACACTGTTGATGTCATGAGAAAATCATTAACGTTAGAAAGAAAAGGGTCTACCACCTTGTTCAGCATTGTGTACTGAGTTAGCTGGGTAAAGGAATACTGTCTACCTCTTAGCGTTTTCATGGGTGAGGAACACACCTGTTGCAAAATATCCCATGCAATCGAATTTAAGATTCCTGGTAGCTCTTGTAAAAGAGTCATGAATGTTTGAAGCAACGGGGTCTACCAAGTTGTTTAGCATTGTGAATTTACTTAGCTATTTAAAGGAATACGGCCTACTTCTCAGAGTTTTCGGGCTCAGGAACCTCACCTTTGTGCAAAATTGCCTCTGTGAAGTGAATGGAGAAACACTGTAGCTCTTGTAAGAAAACCATTAATGTTACAAGGAAGAGGGACAAGCACCTTCTTCAGCTTTGGGAATTGAGTGAGTTGTTTAATGGAATACCACCTACCTCTCAGCTTTTTCAGGGATGAGGACTACCAGGTGTTTTCAAAATTGCCCCATTCGAGTGAATGGAAGCTGCACTGTAGGCCTTACAAGAGAGACATTACTGTTAACAGGAAGAGGACCTAGCACTCTGTTGAGGATTCTCAACTGAGTTAGCTGTTGAAGGACATACTGATACCTCTCGGTGTTTTTATGTGTGAGAACCTTCAACTTTGTGCAAACTCTCCTGTGTCAAGTGACTGCACCCAGCGCTGCAGGTGTTGTGAGAAAAGTATGAATGTTACAAGCGGGAGGGTGAAGCACCTTGTCTTTGGATGAGACTTGAGTAACTTGCTTCAAGGAATACTGCCTACCACTCAGTGTTTTCAAGGATGTGCAAAATCACCTTTGTGCAACATCACCCCTTTGAACAGAATGGAAGAAGTTCTGAGGCCCTTCTCAGAAAATTCTTTAGGTTGGAAGCAAGTCGGTCCAGCAACTTGCGTAACAGTGTGAGTAGAGTGAAGTTTACAAGGAAGACCACCTACCTCTCACGGTTTGAAAGTGTGAGGAACTTGATTTTGGGGCAAAATGGCCTGTGTCCATGAAGGTAAGTATTACTGTATGTCGGTAGGACAACCACAAATGTTAGAAGAAAGATGCTCTAGCACTTTGTTCAGCAGCTTCAAGTGATGTAGCATGCAAAAGGTACACTGCCTTTCTGTCAGGGTTTGACAGTGTGAGCAATTCCATCTTTGTGCCAATAGACCCTTTCCACTGAATGGAACAGGCACTATGTCTCTTGCAAGCAGGTGTCAGGGTTCCAAGCAGGAGTTGCAAGCACATTGTTTCCCTGTGAGATTTGCATTAGCATGTGAAAGGAGTGCTTGCCAAATGAAAGCCTTTGACAAGGGAGAATCATTCACTCCTTGAAAAATACCCATTTCCGAGGAAATAGATCAACACTTGTAGCTCAGAGCAGGATGCAATGTGTGAGAGGCAGGAATAGTTTGCAACTTGTCTCCCTATGAGAAATGAGTTACCTGTTGAAAGGAATACTGGCTACCCCTGAGGTTTTTCATGTGTGAGGAACACCACCGTTCGGCCAAATAGCTGCATTCAACTGAATGGAACCAGAACAGTTGAGGATGCATGAAAACCATTCATTTGAGCAGCAAGAGGGTCTGTAATGTTGTTTAAAAGTGAGAATTGAGTGAGCTTTACAAAGGAATGCGACCTGTCTCTCAGGCTTTTACAGTGTGAAAAAGATTATCTTTGTGCAAAATAGATATTTCAATGGAAGGAAGAAGCACTGTTTCCCCAGTAAGAGAAGCATAAGTGTTACAAGCAAGAGGGTCAAGCACCTTGTTAAGCATGGCGAATTGAGTTACCTGTTTAAGGCAATACTGCCTAACTCTCAGTGTTTTCAGGGGGAGGAACATCAATGTGCTGCTAAATAGCTCCTTTCAAGTGAATGGAGGCATACTGTAGGTCTTCTCAGACAATCATTAATGGTAGAAGCAAGAGGGTCTAGCACCCTGTTAAGCATTGTGAATTGAGTTACCTGTTGAAGGGCATAGTGCCTAACTCTCAGTGTTTTTATGGGTGGAGGAACCTCAAGCTTGAGCAAAATGACCTCTTTCAAGTCAATGGAACCAGCACTACATCTCTTGGAAGAGAAGTATGAATGTTAGAAGCAGGAGGGTCAAGCACCTTGTTTTCTAAGGCGAATTGATATACTGCTTTAAAGGAATAATGCCTACAACTCAGTGTTTTCATGGGTGAGGAATACCACCTTTCTTAAAAATAACCCAATTAGTCACACTGTTGATGTCATGAGAAAATCATTAACGTTAGAAAGAAAAGGGTCTACCACCTTGTTCAGCATTGTGTACTGAGTTAGCTGGGTAAAGGAATACTGCCTACCTCTTAGCGTTTTCATGGGTGAGGAACACAACTGTTGCAAAATATCCCATGCAATCGAATTTAAGATTCCTGGTAGCTCTTGTAAAAGAGTCATGAATGTTTGAAACAACGGGGTCTAGCAAGTTGTTTAGCATTGTGAATTTACTTAGCTGTTTAAAGGAATACTGCCTACTTCTCAGAGTTTTCGGGCTCAGGCACCTCACCTTTGTGCAAAATTGCCTCTGTGAAGTGAATGGAGAAACACTGTAGCTCTTGTAAGAAAACCATTAATGTTACAAGGAAGAGGGACAAGCACCTTCTTCAGCTTTGGGAATTGAGTGAGTTGTTTAATGGAATACCACCTACCTCTCAGCTTTTTCAGGGATGAGGACTACCAGGTGTTTTCAAAATTGCCCCATTCGAGTGAATGGAAGCTGCACTGAAGGCCTTACAAGAGAGACATTACTGTTAAAAGAAAGAGGACCTAGCACTCTGTTGAGAATTCTCAACTGAGTTAGCTGTTGAAGGACATACTGATACCTCTCGGTGTTTTTATGTGTGAGAACCTTCAACTTTGTGCAAACTCTCCTGTGTCAAGTGACTGCACCCAGCGCTGCAGGTGTTGTGAGAAAAGTATGAATGTTACAAGCGGGAGGGTGAAGCACCTTGTCTTTGGATGAGACTTGAGTAACTTGCTTCCAGGAATACTGCCTACCACTCAGTGTTTTCAAGGATGTGGAAAATCACCTTTGTGCAACACCACCCCTTTGAAGAGAATGGAAGAAGTTCTGAGGCCCTTCTCAGAAAATTCTTTAGGTTGGAAGCAAGTCGGTCCAGCAACTTGTCTAACAGTGTGAGTAGAGTGAAGTTTACAAGGAAGACCACATACTTCTCACTGTTTGAAAGTGTGAGGAAATTGATTTTGGGGCAAAATGGTCTGTGTCCATGAAGTTAAGTATTACTGTATGTCTGTAGGACAACCACAAATGTTACAAAAAAGATGCTCTAGCACCCTGTTAAGCATTGTGAATTGAGTTACCTGTTGAAGGGCATAGTGCCTAACTCTCAGTGTTTTTATGGGTGGAGCAACCTCAAGCTTGAGCAAAATGACCTCTTTGAAGTCAATGGAACCAGCACTACATCTCTTGGAAGAGAAGTATGAACGTTAGAAGCAGGAGGGTCAAGCACATTGTTTTCTAAGGCGAATTGATATACTGCTTTAAAGGAATAAAGCCTACAACTCAGTGTTTTCAAGGATGTAAAAAATCACCTTTGTGCAACACCACCCCTTTGAAGAGAATGGAAGAAGTTCTGAGGCCCTTATCAGAAAATTCTTTAGGTTGGAAGTAAGTCGGTCCAGCAACTTGTGTAACAGTGTGAGTAGAGTGAAGTTTACAAGGAAGACCACCTACCTCTCACGGTTTGAAAGTGTGAGGAACTTGATTTTCGGGCAAAATGGCCTGTGTCCATGAAGGGAAGTATTACTGCATGTCTTGTAGCACAACCAAAAATGTTACAAGAAAGATGCTCTAGCACTTTGTTCAGCAGCTTCAAGTGATGTAGCATGCAAAAGGTACACTGCCTATCTGTCAGGGTTTGACAGTGTGAGCAATTCCATCTTTGTGCCAATAGACCCTTTCCACTGAATGGAACAGGCACTGTGTCTCTTGCAAGCAGGTGTCAGGGTTCCCAGCAGGAGTTGCAAGCACATTGTTTCCCTGTGAGATTTGCATTAGCATGTGAAAGGAGTGCTTGCCAAATGAAAGCCTTTGACAAGGGAGAATCATTCACTCCTTGAAAAATGCCCACTTGTGAGGAAATAGTCCAACACTTGTAGCTCAGAGCAGGATGCAATGTGTGAGAGGCAGGAATAGTTTGCAACTTGTCTCCTTATGAGAAATGAGTTACCTGTTGAAAGGAATACTGGCTACGCCTGAGGTTTTTCATGTGTGAGGAACACCACAGTTCGGCCCAATAGCTGCATTCAACTGAATGGAACCAGAACAGTTGAGGATGCATGAAAACCATTCATTCCAGCAGCAAGAGGGTCTGGAATGTTGTTTATAAGTGAGAATTGTGTGAGCTTTACAAAGGAATGCTACCTCTCTCTCAGGCTTTTACAGTGTGAAGAAGATTATCTTTGTGCAAAATAGCCGTTTCAACGGGACGAAGAAGCACTGTTTCCCCTGTAAGAGAAGCATAAGTGTTACAAGCAAGAGGGTCAAGCACCTTGTTAAGCATGGCGAATTGAGTTACCTGTTTAAGGCAATACTGCCTAACTCTCAGTGTTTTCAGGGGGAGGAACATCAATGTGCTGCTAAATAGCTCCTTTCAAGTGAATGGAGGCATACTGTAGGTCCTCTAAGACAATCATTAATGGTAGAAGCAAGAGGGTCTAGCACCCTGTTAAGCATTGTGAATTGAGTTCCCTGTTGAAGGGCATAGTGCCTAACTCTCAGTGTTTTTATGGGTGGAGGAACCTCAAGCTTGAGCAAAATGACCTCTTTCAAGTCAATGGAACCAGCACTACATCTCTTGGAAGAGAAGTATGAATGTTAGAAGCAGGAGGGTCAAGCACCTTGTTTTCTAAGGCGAATTGATATACTGCTTTAAAGGAATAATGCCTACAACTCAGTGTTTTCATGGGTGAGGAATACCACCTTTGTGTAAAATAACCCAATTAGTCACACTGTTGATGTCATGAGAAAATCATTAACGTTAGAAAGAAAAGGGTCTACCACCTTGTTCAGCATTGTGTACTGAGTTAGCTGGGTAAAGGAATACTGCCTACCTCTTAGCGTTTTCATGGGTGAGGAACACAACTGTTGCAAAATATCCCATGCAATCGAATTTAAGATTCCTGGTAGCTCTTGTAAAAGAGTCATGAATGTTTGAAACAACGGGGTCTAGCAAGTTGTTTAGCATTGTGAATTTACTTAGCTGTTTAAAGGAATACTGCCTACTTCTCAGAGTTTTCGGGCTCAGGCACCTCACCTTTGTGCAAAATTGCCTCTGTGAAGTGAATGGAGAAACACTGTAGCTCTTGTAAGAAAACCATTAATGTTACAAGGAAGAGGGACAAGCACCTTCTTCAGCTTTGGGAATTGAGTGAGTTGTTTAATGGAATACCACCTACCTCTCAGCTTTTTCAGGGATGAGGACTACCAGGTGTTTTCAAAATTGCCCCATTCGAGTGAATGGAAGCTGCACTGAAGGCCTTACAAGAGAGACATTACTGTTAACAGGAAGAGGACCTAGCACTCTGTTGAGAATTCTCAACTGAGTTAGCTGTTGAAGGACATACTGATACCTCTCGGTGTTTTTATGTGTGAGAACCTTCAACTTTGTGCAAACTCTCCTGTGTCAAGTGACTGCACCCAGCGCTGCAGGTGTTGTGAGAAAAGTATGAATGTTACAAGCGGGAGCGTGAAGCACCTTGTCTTTGGATGAGACTTGAGTAACTTGCTTCAAGGAATACTGCCTACCACTCAGTGTTTTCAAGGATGTGGAAAATCACCTTTGTGCAACACCACCCCTTTGAAGAGAATGGAAGAAGTTCTGAGGCCCTTCTCAGAAAATTCTTTAGGTTGGAAGCAAGTCGGTCCAGCAACTTGTCTAACAGTGTGAGTAGAGTGAAGTTTACAAGGAAGACCACATACTTCTCACTGTTTGAAAGTGTGAGGAAATTGATTTTGGGGCAAAATGGTCTGTGTCCATGAAGTTAAGTATTACTGTATGTCTGTAGGACAACCACAAATGTTACAAAAAAGATGCTCTAGCACCCTGTTAAGCATTGTGAATTGAGTTACCTGTTGAAGGGCATAGTGCCTAACTCTCAGTGTTTTTATGGGTGGAGCAACCTCAAGCTTGAGCAAAATGACCTCTTTGAAGTCAATGGAACCAGCACTACATCTCTTGGAAGAGAAGTATGAATGTTAGAAGCAGGAGGGTCAAGCACATTGTTTTCTAAGGCGAATTGATATACTGCTTTAAAGGAATAAAGCCTACAACTCAGTGTTTTCAAGGATGTAAAAAATCACCTTTGTGCAACACCACCCCTTTGAAGAGAATGGAAGAAGTTCTGAGGCCCTTATCAGAAAATTCTTTAGGTTGGAAGTAAGTCGGTCCAGCAACTTGTGTAACAGTGTGAGTAGAGTGAAGTTTACAAGGAAGACCACCTACCTCTCACGGTTTGAAAGTGTGAGGAACTTGATTTTCGGGCAAAATGGCCTGTGTCCATGAAGGGAAGTATTACTGCATGTCTTGTAGCACAACCAAAAATGTTACAAGAAAGATGCTCTAGCACTTTGTTCAGCAGCTTCAAGTGATGTAGCATGCAAAAGGTACACTGCCTATCTGTCAGGGTTTGACAGTGTGAGCAATTCCATCTTTGTGCCAATAGACCCTTTCCACTGAATGGAACAGGGACTGTGTCTCTTGCAAGCAGGTGTCAGGGTTCCCAGCAGGAGTTGCAAGCACATTGTTTCCCTGTGAGATTTGCATTAGCATGTGAAAGGAGTGCTTGCCAAATGAAAGCCTTTGACAAGGGAGAATCATTCACTCCTTGAAAAATGCCCACTTGTGAGGAAATAGTCCAACACTTGTAGCTCAGAGCAGGATGCAATGTGTGAGAGGCAGGAATAGTTTGCAACTTGTCTCCTTATGAGAAATGAGTTACCTGTTGAAAGGAATACTGGCTACGCCTGAGGTTTTTCATGTGTGAGGAACACCACAGTTCGGCCCAATAGCTGCATTCAACTGAATGGAACCAGAACAGTTGAGGACGCATGAAAACCATTCATTCCAGCAGAAAGAGGGTCTGGAATGTTGTTTAAAAGTGAGAATTGAGGGAGCTTTACAAAGGAATGCTACCTGTCTCTCAGGCTTTTACAGTGTGAAAAAGATTATCTTTGTGCAAAGTAGCCGTTTCAATGGAAGGAAGAAGCACTGTTTCCCCAGTAAGAGAAGCATAAGTGTTACAAGCAAGAGGGTCAAGCACCTTGTTAAGCATGGCGAATTGAGTTATATGTTTAAGGCAATACTGCCTAACTCTCAGTGTTTTCAGGGGGAGGAACATCAATGTGCTGCTAAATAGCTCCTTTCAAGTGAATGGAGGCATACTGTAGGTCTTCTAAGACAATCATTAATGGTAGAAGCAAGTGGGTCTAGCACCCTGTTAAGCATTGTGAATTGAGTTACCTGTTGAAGGGCATAGTGCCTAACTCTCAATGTTTTTATGGGTGGAGGAACCTCAAGCTTGAGCAAAATGACCTCTTTCAAGTCAATAGAACCAGCACTACATCTCTTGGAAGAGAAGTATGAATGTTAGAAGCAGGAGGGTCAAGCACCTTGTTTTCTAAGGCGAATTGATATACTGCTTTAAAGGAATAATGCCTACAACTCAGTGTTTTCATGGGTGAGGAATACGACCTTTGTGCAAAATAACCCCCTTAGACACACTGTTGATGTCGTGAGAAAATCATTAATGTTAGAAAGAAAAGGGTCTACCACCTTGTTCAGCATTGTGAACTGAGTTAGCTGGGTAAAGGAATACTGCCTACCTCTCAGCGTTTTCATGGGTGAGGAACACAACTGTTGCAAAATATTCCATGCAAGCGAATGGAAGATTCCTGGTAGCACTTGTAAGAGAGTCATGAATGTTTGAAGCAACAAGGTCTAGCAAGTTGTATAGCATTCGAATTGACTTAGCTGTTAAAAGGAATACTGCCTTCTTCTCAGAGTTTTCGGGGTCAGGAACCTCACCTTTGTGCAAAATTGCCTCTGTGAAGTGAATGGAGAAACACTGTAGCTCCTGTAAGAAAACCATTAATGTTAGAAGGAAGAGGGTCAAGCACCTTCTTCAGCTTTGGGAATTGAGTGAGTTGTTTAATGGAATACCACCTACCTCTCAGCTTTTTCAGGGATGAGGTCTACCAGGTGTTTTAAAAATTGCCCCATTCGAGTGAATGGAAGCTGCACTGTAGGTCTTATAAGAGAGACATTACTGGTAACAGGAAGAGGGCCTAGCACTCTGTTGAAGATTCTCAACTGTGTTAGCTGTTGAAGGACATACTGATATCTCTCAGTGTTTTTATGTGTGAGAACCTTCAACTTTGTGCAAACTCTCCTGTGTCAAGTGACTGCACCCAGCGCTGCAGGTGTTCTGAGAAAAGTATGATTGTTACAAGCAGGAGGGTGAAGCACCTTGTCTTTGGATGAGACTTGAGTAACTTGCTTCAAGGAATACTGCCTACCACTCAGTGTTTTCAAGGATGTGGAAAATCACCTTTGTGCAACATCACCCCTTTGAACAGAATGGAAGAAGTTCTGAGGCCCTTCTCAGAAAATTCTTTAGGTTGGAAGCAAGTCGGTCCAGCAACTTGTCTAACAGTGTGAGTAGAGTGAAGTTTACAAGGAAGACCACATACTTCTCACTGTTTGAAAGTGTGAGGAAATTGATTTTGGGGCAAAATGGTCTGTGTCCATGAAGTTAAGTATTACTGTATGTCTGTAGGACAACCACAAATGTTACAAAAAAGATGCTCTAGCACCCTGTTAAGCCTTGTGAATTGAGTTACCTGTTGAAGGGCATAGTGCCTAACTCTCAGTGTTTTTATGGGTGGAGCAACCTCAAGCTTGAGCAAAATGACCTCTTTGAAGTCAATGGAACCAGCACTACATCTCTTGGAAGAGAAGTATGAATGTTAGAAGCAGGAGGGTCAAGCACATTGTTTTCTAAGGCGAATTAATATACTGCTTTAAAGGAATAAAGCCTACAACTCAGTGTTTTCAAGGATGTAAAAAATCACCTTTGTGCAACACCACCCCTTTGAAGAGAATGGAAGAAGTTCTGAGGCCCTTATCAGAAAATTCTTTAGGTTGGAAGTAAGTCGGTCCAGCAACTTGTGTAACAGTGTGAGTAGAGTGAAGTTTACAAGGAAGACCACCTACCTCTCACGGTTTGAAAGTGTGAGGAACTTGATTTTCGGGCAAAATGGCCTGTGTCCATGAAGGGAAGTATTACTGCATGTCTTGTAGCACAACCAAAAATGTTACAAGAAAGATGCTCTAGCACTTTGTTCAGCAGCTTCAAGTGATGTAGCATGCAAAAGGTACACTGCCTATCTGTCAGGGTTTGACAGTGTGAGCAATTCCATCTTTATGCCAATAGACCCTTTCCACTGAATGGAACAGGCACTGTGTCTCTTGCAAGCAGGTGTCAGGGTTCCCAGCAGGAGTTGCAAGCACATTGTTTCCCTGTGAGATTTGCATTAGCATGTGAAAGGAGTGCTTGCCAAATGAAAGCCTTTGACAAGGGAGAATCATTCACTCCTTGAAAAATGCCCACTTGTGAGGAAATAGTCCAACACTTGTAGCTCAGAGCAGGATGCAATGTGTGAGAGGCAGGAATAGTTTGCAACTTGTCTCCTTATGAGAAATGAGTTACCTGTTGAAAGGAATACTGACTACCCCTGAGTCTTTTCATGAGTGAAGAACACCACCGTTTGGCCAAATAGCTGCATTCATTTGAATGGAATCAGAACAGTTGAGGATGCATGAAAACCATTCATTCCAGCAGCAAGAGGGTCTGGAATGTTGTTTATAAGTGAGAATTGTGTGAGCTTTACAAAGGAATGCTACCTCTCTCTCAGGCTTTTACAGTGTGAAGAAGATTATCTTTGTGCAAAATAGCCGTTTCAACGGGACGAAGAAGCACTGTTTCCCCTGTAAGAGAAGCATAAGTGTTACAAGCAAGAGGGTCAAGCACCTTGTTAAGCATGGCGAATTGAGTTACCTGTTTAAGGCAATACTGCCTAACTCTCAGTGTTTTCAGGGGGAGGAACATCAATGTGCTGCTAAATAGCTCCTTTCAAGTGAATGGAGGCATACTGTAGGTCTTCTAAGACAATCATTAATGGTAGAAGCAAGAGGGTCTAGCACCCTGTTAAGCATTGTGAATTGAGTTCCCTGTTGAAGGGCATAGTGCCTAACTCTCAGTGTTTTTATGGGTGGAGGAACCTCAAGCTTGAGCAAAATGACCTCTTTCAAGTCAATGGAACCAGCACTACATCTCTTGGAAGAGAAGTATGAATGTTAGAAGCAGGAGGGTCAAGCACCTTGTTTTCTAAGGCGAATTGATATACTGCTTTAAAGGAATAATGCCTACAACTCAGTGTTTTCATGGGTGAGGAATACCACCTTTCTGTAAAATAACCCAATTAGACACACTGTTGATGTCATGAGAAAATCATTAACGTTAGAAAGAAAAGGGTCTACCACCTTGTTCAGCATTGTGTACTGAGTTAGCTGGGTAAAGGAATACTGTCTACCTCTTAGCGTTTTCATGGGTGAGGAACACACCTGTTGCAAAATATCCCATGCAATCGAATTTAAGATTCCTGGTAGCTCTTGTAAAAGAGTCATGAATGTTTGAAGCAACGGGGTCTACCAAGTTGTTTAGCATTGTGAATTTACTTAGCTATTTAAAGGAATACGGCCTACTTCTCAGAGTTTTCGGGCTCAGGAACCTCACCTTTGTGCAAAATTGCCTCTGTGAAGTGAATGGAGAAACACTGTAGCTCTTGTAAGAAAACCATTAATGTTACAAGGAAGAGGGACAAGCACCTTCTTCAGCTTTGGGAATTGAGTGAGTTGTTTAATGGAATACCACCTACCTCTCAGCTTTTTCAGGGATGAGGACTACCAGGTGTTTTCAAAATTGCCCCATTCGAGTGAATGGAAGCTGCACTGTAGGCCTTACAAGAGAGACATTACTGTTAACAGGAAGAGGACCTAGCACTCTGTTGAGGATTCTCAACTGAGTTAGCTGTTGAAGGACATACTGATACCTCTCGGTGTTTTTATGTGTGAGAACCTTCAACTTTGTGCAAACTCTCCTGTGTCAAGTGACTGCACCCAGCGCTGCAGGTGTTGTGAGAAAAGTATGAATGTTACAAGCGGGAGGGTGAAGCACCTTGTCTTTGGATGAGACTTGAGTAACTTGCTTCAAGGAATACTGCCTACCACTCAGTGTTTTCAAGGATGTGCAAAATCACCTTTGTGCAACATCACCCCTTTGAACAGAATGGAAGAAGTTCTGAGGCCCTTCTCAGAAAATTCTTTAGGTTGGAAGCAAGTCGGTCCAGCAACTTGCGTAACAGTGTGAGTAGAGTGAAGTTTACAAGGAAGACCACCTACCTCTCACGGTTTGAAAGTGTGAGGAACTTGATTTTGGGGCAAAATGGCCTGTGTCCATGAAGGGAAGTATTACTGTATGTCTGTAGGACAACCACAAATGTTACAAGAAAGATGCTCTAGCACTTTGTTCAGCAGCTTCAAGTGATGTAGCATGCAAAAGGAACACTGCCTATCTGTCAGGGTTTGACAGTGTGAGCAATTCCATCTTTGTGCCAATGGACCCTTTCCACTGAATGGAACAGGCACTATGTCTCTTGCAAGCAGATGTCAGGGTTCGCAGCAGGCGTTGCAGGCACATTGTTTCCCTGTGAAAGTTGAATTAGCATGTGAAAGGAGTGCTGGCCAAATGAAAGCCTTTGACAATGGAGAATCATTCACTCCTTGAAAAATGCCCACTTGTGAGCAAATAGATCAACACTTGTAGCTCAGAGCAGGATGCAATGTGTGGGAGGGAGGAATAGTTTGCAACTTGTCTCCTTATGAAAAATGAGTTACCTGTTGAAAGGAATACTGACTACCCCTGAGTCTTTTCATGAGTGAAGAACACCACCGTTTGGCCAAATAGCTGCATTCAACTGAATGGAATCAGAACAGTTGAGGATGCATGAAAACCATTCATTCCAGCAGCAAGAGGGTCTGGAATGTTGTTTATAAGTGAGAATTGAGGGTGCTTTACAAAGGAATGCTACCTGTCTCTCAGGCTTTTACAGTGTGAAAAAGATTATCTTTGTGCAAAGTAGCCGTTTCAATGGAAGGAAGAAGCACTGTTTCCCCTGTAAGAGAAGCATAAGTGTTACAAGCAAGAGGGTCAAGCACCTTGTTAAGCATGGCGAATTGAGTTATATGTTTAAGGCAATACTGCCTAACTCTCACTGTTTTCAGGGGGAGGAACATCAATGTGCTGCTAAATAGCTCCTTTCAAATGAATGGAGGCATACTGTATGTCTTCTAAGACAATCATTAATGGTAGAAGCAAGAGGGTCTAGCACCCTGTTAAGCATTGTGAATTGAGTTACCTGTTGAAGGGCATAGTGCCTAACTCTCAGTGTTTTTATGGGTGGAGGAACCTCAAGCTTGAGCAAAATGACCTCTTTCAAGTCAATGGAACCAGCACTACATCTCTTGGAAGAGAAGTATGAATGTTAGAAGCAGGAGGGTCAAGCACCTTGTTTTCTAAGGCGAATTGATATACTGCTTTAAAGGAATAATGCCTACAACTCAGTGTTTTCATGGGTGAGGAATACCACCTTTCTGTAAAATAACCCAATTAGACACACTGTTGATGTCATGAGAAAATCATTAACGTTAGAAAGAAAAGGGTCTACCACCTTGTTCAGCATTGTGTACTGAGTTAGCTGGGTAAAGGAATACTGTCTACCTCTTAGCGTTTTCATGGGTGAGGAACACACCTGTTGCAAAATATCCCATGCAATCGAATTTAAGATTCCTGGTAGCTCTTGTAAAAGAGTCATGAATGTTTGAAGCAACGGGGTCTACCAAGTTGTTTAGCATTGTGAATTTACTTAGCTATTTAAAGGAATACGGCCTACTTCTCAGAGTTTTCGGGCTCAGGAACCTCACCTTTGTGCAAAATTGCCTCTGTGAAGTGAATGGAGAAACACTGTAGCTCTTGTAAGAAAACCATTAATGTTACAAGGAAGAGGGACAAGCACCTTCTTCAGCTTTGGGAATTGAGTGAGTTGTTTAATGGAATACCACCTACCTCTCAGCTTTTTCAGGGATGAGGACTACCAGGTGTTTTCAAAATTGCCCCATTCGAGTGAATGGAAGCTGCACTGTAGGCCTTACAAGAGAGACATTACTGTTAACAGGAAGAGGACCTAGCACTCTGTTGAGGATTCTCAACTGAGTTAGCTGTTGAAGGACATACTGATACCTCTCGGTGTTTTTATGTGTGAGAACCTTCAACTTTGTGCAAACTCTCCTGTGTCAAGTGACTGCACCCAGCGCTGCAGGTGTTGTGAGAAAAGTATGAATGTTACAAGCGGGAGGGTGAAGCACCTTGTCTTTGGATGAGACTTGAGTAACTTGCTTCAAGGAATACTGCCTACCACTCAGTGTTTTCAAGGATGTGCAAAATCACCTTTGTGCAACATCACCCCTTTGAACAGAATGGAAGAAGTTCTGAGGCCCTTCTCAGAAAATTCTTTAGGTTGGAAGCAAGTCGGTCCAGCAACTTGCGTAACAGTGTGAGTAGAGTGAAGTTTACAAGGAAGACCACCTACCTCTCACGGTTTGAAAGTGTGAGGAACTTGATTTTGGGGCAAAATGGCCTGTGTCCATGAAGGGAAGTATTACTGTATGTCGGTAGGACAACCACAAATGTTACAAGAAAGATGCTCTAGCACTTTGTTCAGCAGCTTCAAGTGATGTAGCATGCAAAAGGTACACTGCCTTTCTGTCAGGGTTTGACAGTGTGAGCAATTCCATCTTTGTGCCAATAGACCCTTTCCACTGAATGGAACAGGCACTATGTCTCTTGCAAGCAGGTGTCAGGGTTCCAAGCAGGAGTTGCAAGCACATTGTTTCCCTGTGAGATTTGCATTAGCATGTGAAAGGAGTGCTTGCCAAATGAAAGCCTTTGACAAGGGAGAATCATTCACTCCTTGAAAAATACCCATTTCCGAGGAAATAGATCAACACTTGTAGCTCAGAGCAGGATGCAATGTGTGAGAGGCAGGAATAGTTTGCAACTTGTCTCCCTATGAGAAATGAGTTACCTGTTGAAAGGAATACTGGCTACCCCTGAGGTTTTTCATGTGTGAGGAACACCACCGTTCGGCCAAATAGCTGCATTCAACTGAATGGAACCAGAACAGTTGAGGATGCATGAAAACCATTCATTTGAGCAGCAAGAGGGTCTGTAATGTTGTTTAAAAGTGAGAATTGAGTGAGCTTTACAAAGGAATGCGACCTGTCTCTCAGGCTTTTACAGTGTGAAAAAGATTATCTTTGTGCAAAATAGATATTTCAATGGAAGGAAGAAGCACTGTTTCCCCAGTAAGAGAAGCATAAGTGTTACAAGCAAGAGGGTCAAGCACCTTGTTAAGCATGGCGAATTGAGTTACCTGTTTAAGGCAATACTGCCTAACTCTCAGTGTTTTCAGGGGGAGGAACATCAATGTGCTGCTAAATAGCTCCTTTCAAGTGAATGGAGGCATACTGTAGGTCTTCTCAGACAATCATTAATGGTAGAAGCAAGAGGGTCTAGCACCCTGTTAAGCATTGTGAATTGAGTTCCCTGTTGAAGGGCATAGTGCCTAACTCTCAGTGTTTTTATGGGTGGAGGAACCTCAAGCTTGAGCAAAATGACCTCTTTCAAGTCAATGGAACCAGCACTACATCTCTTGGAAGAGAAGTATGAATGTTAGAAGCAGGAGGGTCAAGCACCTTGTTTTCTAAGGCGAATTGATATACTGCTTTAAAGGAATAATGCCTACAACTCAGTGTTTTCATGGGTGAGGAATACCACCTTTCTTAAAAATAACCCAATTAGTCACACTGTTGATGTCATGAGAAAATCATTAACGTTAGAAAGAAAAGGGTCTACCACCTTGTTCAGCATTGTGTACTGAGTTAGCTGGGTAAAGGAATACTGCCTACCTCTTAGCGTTTTCATGGGTGAGGAACACAACTGTTGCAAAATATCCCATGCAATCGAATTTAAGATTCCTGGTAGCTCTTGTAAAAGAGTCATGAATGTTTGAAACAACGGGGTCTAGCAAGTTGTTTAGCATTGTGAATTTACTTAGCTGTTTAAAGGAATACTGCCTACTTCTCAGAGTTTTCGGGCTCAGGCACCTCACCTTTGTGCAAAATTGCCTCTGTGAAGTGAATGGAGAAACACTGTAGCTCTTGTAAGAAAACCATTAATGTTACAAGGAAGAGGGACAAGCACCTTCTTCAGCTTTGGGAATTGAGTGAGTTGTTTAATGGAATACCACCTACCTCTCAGCTTTTTCAGGGATGAGGACTACCAGGTGTTTTCAAAATTGCCCCATTCGAGTGAATGGAAGCTGCACTGTAGGCCTTACAAGAGAGACATTACTGTTAACAGGAAGAGGACCTAGCACTCTGTTGAGGATTCTCAACTGAGTTAGCTGTTGAAGGACATACTGATACCTCTCGGTGTTTTTATGTGTGAGAACCTTCAACTTTGTGCAAACTCTCCTGTGTCAAGTGACTGCACCCAGCGCTGCAGGTGTTGTGAGAAAAGTATGAATGTTACAAGCGGGAGGGTGAAGCACCTTGTCTTTGGATGAGACTTGAGTAACTTGCTTCAAGGAATACTGCCTACCACTCAGTGTTTTCAAGGATGTGCAAAATCACCTTTGTGCAACATCACCCCTTTGAACAGAATGGAAGAAGTTCTGAGGCCCTTCTCAGAAAATTCTTTAGGTTGGAAGCAAGTCGGTCCAGCAACTTGCGTAACAGTGTGAGTAGAGTGAAGTTTACAAGGAAGACCACCTACCTCTCACGGTTTGAAAGTGTGAGGAACTTGATTTTGGGGCAAAATGGCCTGTGTCCATGAAGGGAAGTATTACTGTATGTCTGTAGGACAACCACAAATGTTACAAGAAAGATGCTCTAGCACTTTGTTCAGCAGCTTCAAGTGATGTAGCATGCAAAAGGAACACTGCCTATCTGTCAGGGTTTGACAGTGTGAGCAATTCCATCTTTGTGCCAATGGACCCTTTCCACTGAATGGAACAGGCACTATGTCTCTTGCAAGCAGGTGTCAGGGTTCCAAGCAGGAGTTGCAGGCACATTGTTTCCCTGTGAGATTTGCATTAGCATGTGAAAGGAGTGCTGGCCAAATGAAAGCCTTTGACAATGGAGAATCATTCACTCCTTGAAAAATACCCATTTCCGAGGAAATAGATCAACACTTGTAGCTCAGAGCAGGATGCAATGTGTGAGAGGCAGGAATAGTTTGCAACTTGTCTCCCTATGAGAAATGAGTTACCTGTTGAAAGGAATACTGGCTACCCCTGAGGTTTTTCATGTGTGAGGAACACCACCGTTCGGCCAAATAGCTGCATTCAACTGAATGGAACCAGAACAGTTGAGGATGCATGAAAACCATTCATTCCAGCAGCAAGAGGGTCTGTAATGTTGTTTAAAAGTGAGAATTGAGTGAGCTTTACAAAGGAATGCGACCTGTCTCTCAGGCTTTTACAGTGTGAAAAAGATTATCTTTGTGCAAAATAGATATTTCAATGGAAGGAAGAAGCACTGTTTCCCCTGTAAGAGAAGCATAAGTGTTACAAGCAAGAGGGTCAAGCACCTTGTTAAGCATGGCGAATTGAGTTACCTGTTTAAGGCAATACTGCCTAACTCTCAGTGTTTTCAGGGGGAGGAACATCAATGTGCTGCTAAATAGCTCCTTTCAAGTGAATGGAGGCATACTGTAGGTCCTCTAAGACAATCATTAATGGTAGAAGCAAGAGGGTCTAGCACCCTGTTAAGCATTGTGAATTGAGTTCCCTGTTGAAGGGCATAGTGCCTAACTCTCAGTGTTTTTATGGGTGGAGGAACCTCAAGCTTGAGCAAAATGACCTCTTTCAAGTCAATGGAACCAGCACTACATCTCTTGGAAGAGAAGTATGAATGTTAGAAGCAGGAGGGTCAAGCACCTTGTTTTCTAAGGCGAATTGATATACTGCTTTAAAGGAATAATGCCTACAACTCAGTGTTTTCATGGGTGAGGAATACCACCTTTGTGTAAAATAACCCAATTAGTCACACTGTTGATGTCATGAGAAAATCATTAACGTTAGAAAGAAAAGGGTCTACCACCTTGTTCAGCATTGTGTACTGAGTTAGCTGGGTAAAGGAATACTGCCTACCTCTTAGCGTTTTCATGGGTGAGGAACACAACTGTTGCAAAATATCCCATGCAATCGAATTTAAGATTCCTGGTAGCTCTTGTAAAAGAGTCATGAATGTTTGAAACAACGGGGTCTAGCAAGTTGTTTAGCATTGTGAATTTACTTAGCTGTTTAAAGGAATACTGCCTACTTCTCTGAGTTTTCGGGCTCAGGCACCTCACCTTTGTGCAAAATTGCCTCTGTGAAGTGAATGGAGAAACACTGTAGCTCTTGTAAGAAAACCATTAATGTTACAAGGAAGAGGGACAAGCACCTTCTTCAGCTTTGGGAATTGAGTGAGTTGTTTAATGGAATACCACCTACCTCTCAGCTTTTTCAGGGATGAGGACTACCAGGTGTTTTCAAAATTGCCCCATTCGAGTGAATGGAAGCTGCACTGTAGGTCTTATAAGAGAGACATTACTGGTAACAGGAAGAGGGCCTAGCACTCTGTTGAAGATTCTCAACTGTGTTAGCTGTTGAAGTACATACTGATATCTCTCAGTGTTTTTATGTGTGAGAACCTTCAACTTTGTGCAAACTCTCCTGTGTCAAGTGACTGCACCCAGCGCTGCAGGTGTTGTGAGAAAAGTATGAATGTTACAAGCGGGAGGGTGAAGCACCTTGTCTTTGGATGAGACTTGAGTAACTTGCTTCAAGGAATACTGCCTACCACTCAGTGTTTTCAAGGATGTGGAAAATCACCTTTGTGCAACACCACCCCTTTGAAGAGAATGGAAGAAGTTCTGAGGCCCTTCTCAGAAAATTCTTTAGGTTGGAAGCAAGTCGGTCCAGCAACTTGTCTAACAGTGTGAGTAGAGTGAAGTTTACAAGGAAGACCACATACTTCTCACTGTTTGAAAGTGTGAGGAAATTGATTTTGGGGCAAAATGGTCTGTGTCCATGAAGTTAAGTATTACTGTATGTCTGTAGGACAACCACAAATGTTACAAAAAAGATGCTCTAGCACCCTGTTAAGCATTGTGAATTGAGTTACCTGTTGAAGGGCATAGTGCCTAACTCTCAGTGTTTTTATGGGTGGAGCAACCTCAAGCTTGAGCAAAATGACCTCTTTGAAGTCAATGGAACCAGCACTACATCTCTTGGAAGAGAAGTATGAATGTTAGAAGCAGCAGGGTCAAGCACATTGTTTTCTAAGGCGAATTGATATACTGCTTTAAAGGAATAAAGCCTACAACTCAGTGTTTTCAAGGATGTAAAAAATCACCTTTGTGCAACACCACCCCTTTGAAGAGAATGGAAGAAGTTCTGAGGCCCTTATCAGAAAATTCTTTAGGTTGGAAGTAAGTCGGTCCAGCAACTTGTGTAACAGTGTGAGTAGAGTGAAGTTTACAAGGAAGACCACCTACCTCTCACGGTTTGAAAGTGTGAGGAACTTGATTTTCGGGCAAAATGGCCTGTGTCCATGAAGGGAAGTATTACTGCATGTCTTGTAGCACAACCAAAAATGTTACAAGAAAGATGCTCTAGCACTTTGTTCAGCAGCTTCAAGTGATGTAGCATGCAAAAGGTACACTGCCTATCTGTCAGGGTTTGACAGTGTGAGCAATTCCATCTTTGTGCCAATAGACCCTTTCCACTGAATGGAACGGGCACTGTGTCTCTTGCAAGCAGGTGTCAGGGTTCCCAGCAGGAGTTGCAAGCACATTGTTTCCCTGTGAGATTTGCATTAGCATGTGAAAGGAGTGCTTGCCAAATGAAAGCCTTTGACAAGGGAGAATCATTCACTCCTTGAAAAATGCCCACTTGTGAGGAAATAGTCCAACACTTGTAGCTCAGAGCAGGATGCAATGTGTGAGAGGCAGGAATAGTTTGCAACTTGTCTCCTTATGAGAAATGAGTTACCTGTTGAAAGGAATACTGACTACCCCTGAGTCTTTTCATGAGTGAAGAACACCACCGTTTGGCCAAATAGCTGCATTCATTTGAATGGAATCAGAACAGTTGAGGATGCATGAAAACCATTCATTCCAGCAGCAAGAGAGTCTGGAATGTTGTTTATAAGTGAGAATTGTGTGAGCTTTACAAAGGAATGCTACCTCTCTCTCAGGCTTTTACAGTGTGAAGAAGATTATCTTTGTGCAAAATAGCCGTTTCAACAGGACGAAGAAGCACTGTTTCCCCTGTAAGAGAAGCATAAGTGTTACAAGCAAGAGGGTCAAGCACCTTGTTAAGCATGGCGAATTGAGTTACCTATTTAAGGCAATACTGCCTAACTCTCAGTGTTTTCAGTGGGAGGAACATCAATGTGCTGCTAAATAGCTCCTTTCAAGTGAATGGAGGCATACTGTAGGTCTTCTAAGACAATCATTAATGGTAGAAGCAAGAGGGTCTAGCACCCTGTTAAGCATTGTGAATTGAGTTCCCTGTTGAAGGGCATAGTGCCTAACTCTCAGTGTTTTTATGGGTGGAGGAACCTCAAGCTTGAGCAAAATGACCTCTTTCAAGTCAATGGAACCAGCACTACATCTCTTGGAAGAGAAGTATGAATGTTAGAAGCAGGAGGGTCAAGCACCTTGTTTTCTAAGGCGAATTGATATACTGCTTTAAAGGAATAATGCCTACAACTCAGTGTTTTCATGGGTGAGGAATACCACCTTTCTGAAAAATAACCCAATTAGTCACACTGTTGATGTCATGAGAAAATCATTAACGTTAGAAAGAAAAGGGTCTACCACCTTGTTCAGCATTGTGTACTGAGTTAGCTGGGTAAAGGAATACTGTCTACCTCTTAGCGTTTTCATGGGTGAGGAACACACCTGTTGCAAAATATCCCATGCAATCGAATTTAAGATTCCTGGTAGCTCTTGTAAAAGAGTCATGAATGTTTGAAGCAACGGGGTCTACCAAGTTGTTTAGCATTGTGAATTTACTTAGCTATTTAAAGGAATACGGCCTACTTCTCAGAGTTTTCGGGCTCAGGAACCTCACCTTTGTGCAAAATTGCCTCTGTGAAGTGAATGGAGAAACACTGTAGCTCTTGTAAGAAAACCATTAATGTTACAAGGAAGAGGGACAAGCACCTTCTTCAGCTTTGGGAATTGAGTGAGTTGTTTAATGGAATACCACCTACCTCTCAGCTTTTTCAGGGATGAGGACTACCAGGTGTTTTCAAAATTGCCCCATTCGAGTGAATGGAAGCTGCACTGTAGGCCTTACAAGAGAGACATTACTGTTAACAGGAAGAGGACCTAGCACTCTGTTGAGGATTCTCAACCGAGTTAGCTGTTGAAGGACATACTGATACCTCTCGGTGTTTTTATGTGTGAGAACCTTCAACTTTGTGCAAACTCTCCTGTGTCAAGTGACTGCACCCAGCGCTGCAGGTGTTGTGAGAAAAGTATGAATGTTACAAGCGGGAGGGTGAAGCACCTTGTCTTTGGATGAGACTTGAGTAACTTGCTTCAAGGAATACTGCCTACCACTCAGTGTTTTCAAGGATGTGGAAAATCACCTTTGTGCAACATCACCACTCTGAAGAGAATGGAAGAAGTTCTGAGGCCCTTCTCAGAAAATTCTTTAGGTTGGAAGCAAGTGGTTCCAGCAACTTGCGTAACAGTGTGAGTAGAGTGAAGTTCACAAGGAAGACCACCTACCTCTCACAGTTTGAAAGTGTGAGGAACTTGATTTTGGGGCAAAATGGCCTGTGTCCATGAAGGGAAGTATTACTGTATGTCTGTAGGACAACCACAAATGTTACAAGAAAGATGCTCTAGCACTTTGTTCAGCAGCTTCAAGTGATGTAGCATGCAAAAGGTACACTGCCTATCTGTCAGGGTTTGACAGTGTGAGCAATTCCATCTTTGTGCCAATAGACCCTTTCCACTGAATGGAACAGGCAATATGTCTCTTGCAAGCAGGTGTCAGGGTTCCCAGCAGGAGTTGCAAGCACATTGTTTCCCTGTGAGATTTGCATTAGCATGTGAAAGGAGTGCTTGCCAAATGAAAGCCTTTGACAAGGGAGAATCATTCACTCCTTGAAAAATACCCATTTCCGAGGAAATAGATCAACACTTGTAGCTCAGAGCAGGATGCAATGTGTGAGAGGCAGGAATAGTTTGCAACTTGTCTCCCTATGAGAAATGAGTTACCTGTTGAAAGGAATACTGGCTACCCCTGAGGTTTTTCATGTGTGAGGAACACCACCGTTCGGCCAAATAGCTGCATTCAACTGAATGGAACCAGAACAGTTGAGGATGCATGAAAACCATTCATTCCAGCAGCAAGAGGGTCTGTAATGTTGTTTAAAAGTGAGAATTGAGTGAGCTTTACAAAGGAATGCGACCTGTCTCTCAGGCTTTTACAGTGTGAAAAAGATTATCTTTGTGCAAAATAGATATTTCAATGGAAGGAAGAAGCACTGTTTCCCCTGTAAGAGAAGCATAAGTGTTACAAGCAAGAGGGTCAAGCACCTTGTTAAGCATGGCGAATTGAGTTACCTGTTTAAGGCAATACTGCCTAACTCTCAGTGTTTTCAGGGGGAGGAACATCAATGTGCTGCTAAATAGCTCCTTTCAAGTGAATGGAGGCATACTGTAGGTCCTCTAAGACAATCATTAATGGTAGAAGCAAGAGGGTCTAGCACCCTGTTAAGCATTGTGAATTGAGTTCCCTGTTGAAGGGCATAGTGCCTAACTCTCAGTGTTTTTATGGGTGGAGGAACCTCAAGCTTGAGCAAAATGACCTCTTTCAAGTCAATGGAACCAGCACTACATCTCTTGGAAGAGAAGTATGAATGTTAGAAGCAGGAGGGTCAAGCACCTTGTTTTCTAAGGCGAATTGATATACTGCTTTAAAGGAATAATGCCTACAACTCAGTGTTTTCATGGGTGAGGAATACCACCTTTGTGTAAAATAACCCAATTAGTCACACTGTTGATGTCATGAGAAAATCATTAACGTTAGAAAGAAAAGGGTCTACCACCTTGTTCAGCATTGTGTACTGAGTTAGCTGGGTAAAGGAATACTGCCTACCTCTTAGCGTTTTCATGGGTGAGGAACACAACTGTTGCAAAATATCCCATGCAATCGAATTTAAGATTCCTGGTAGCTCTTGTAAAAGAGTCATGAATGTTTGAAACAACGGGGTCTAGCAAGTTGTTTAGCATTGTGAATTTACTTAGCTGTTTAAAGGAATACTGCCTACTTCTCTGAGTTTTCGGGCTCAGGCACCTCACCTTTGTGCAAAATTGCCTCTGTGAAGTGAATGGAGAAACACTGTAGCTCTTGTAAGAAAACCATTAATGTTACAAGGAAGAGGGACAAGCACCTTCTTCAGCTTTGGGAATTGAGTGAGTTGTTTAATGGAATACCACCTACCTCTCAGCTTTTTCAGGGATGAGGACTACCAGGTGTTTTCAAAATTGCCCCATTCGAGTGAATGGAAGCTGCACTGTAGGTCTTATAAGAGAGACATTACTGGTAACAGGAAGAGGGCCTAGCACTCTGTTGAAGATTCTCAACTGTGTTAGCTGTTGAAGGACATACTGATATCTCTCAGTGTTTTTATGTGTGAGAACCTTCAACTTTGTGCAAACTCTCCTGTGTCAAGTGACTGCACCCAGCGCTGCAGGTGTTGTGAGAAAAGTATGAATGTTACAAGCGGGAGGGTGAAGCACCTTGTCTTTGGATGAGACTTGAGTAACTTGCTTCAAGGAATACTGCCTACCACTCAGTGTTTTCAAGGATGTGCAAAATCACCTTTGTGCAACATCACCCCTTTGAACAGAATGGAAGAAGTTCTGAGGCCCTTCTCAGAAAATTCTTTAGGTTGGAAGCAAGTCGGTCCAGCAACTTGCGTAACAGTGTGAGTAGAGTGAAGTTTACAAGGAAGACCACCTACCTCTCACGGTTTGAAAGTGTGAGGAACTTGATTTTGGGGCAAAATGGCCTGTGTCCATGAAGGGAAGTATTACTGTATGTCTGTAGGACAACCACAAATGTTACAAGAAAGATGCTCTAGCACTTTGTTCAGCAGCTTCAAGTGATGTAGCATGCAAAAGGTACACTGCCTTTCTGTCAGGGTTTGACAGTGTGAGCAATTCCATCTTTGTGCCAATAGACCCTTTCCACTGAATGGAACAGGCACTATGTCTCTTGCAAGCAGGTGTCAGGGTTCCCAGCAGGAGTTGCAAGCACATTGTTTCCCTGTGAGATTTGCATTAGCATGTGAAAGGAGTGCTTGCCAAATGAAAGCCTTTGACAAGGGAGAATCATTCACTCCTTGAAAAATACCCATTTCCGAGGAAATAGATCAACACTTGTAGCTCAGAGCAGGATGCAATGTGTGAGAGGCAGGAATAGTTTGCAACTTGTCTCCCTATGAGAAATGAGTTACCTGTTGAAACGAATACTGGCTACAACTGAGGTTTTTCATGTGTGAGGAACACCACCGTTCGGCCAAATAGCTGCATTCAACTGAATGGAATCAGAACAGTTGAGGATGCATGAAAACCATTCATTCCAGCAGCAAGAGAGTCTGGAATGTTGTTTATAAGTGAGAATTGTGTGAGCTTTACAAAGGAATGCTACCTCTCTCTCAGGCTTTTACAGTGTGAAGAAGATTATCTTTGTGCAAAATAGCCGTTTCAACGGGACGAAGAAGCACTGTTTCCCCTGTAAGAGAAGCATAAGTGTTACAAGCAAGAGGGTCAAGCACCTTGTTAAGCATGGCGAATTGAGTTACCTATTTAAGGCAATACTGCCTAACTCTCAGTGTTTTCAGTGGGAGGAACATCAATGTGCTGCTAAATAGCTCCTTTCAAGTGAATGGAGGCATACTGTAGGTCTTCTAAGACAATCATTAATGGTAGAAGCAAGAGGGTCTAGCACCCTGTTAAGCATTGTGAATTGAGTTCCCTGTTGAAGGGCATAGTGCCTAACTCTCAGTGTTTTTATGGGTGGAGGAACCTCAAGCTTGAGCAAAATGACCTCTTTCAAGTCAATGGAACCAGCACTACATCTCTTGGAAGAGAAGTATGAATGTTAGAAGCAGGAGGGTCAAGCACCTTGTTTTCTAAGGCGAATTGATATACTGCTTTAAAGGAATAATGCCTACAACTCAGTGTTTTCATGGGTGAGGAATACCACCTTTCTGAAAAATAACCCAATTAGTCACACTGTTGATGTCATGAGAAAATCATTAACGTTAGAAAGAAAAGGGTCTACCACCTTGTTCAGCATTGTGTACTGAGTTAGCTGGGTAAAGGAATACTGTCTACCTCTTAGCGTTTTCATGGGTGAGGAACACACCTGTTGCAAAATATCCCATGCAATCGAATTTAAGATTCCTGGTAGCTCTTGTAAAAGAGTCATGAATGTTTGAAGCAACGGGGTCTACCAAGTTGTTTAGCATTGTGAATTTACTTAGCTATTTAAAGGAATACGGCCTACTTCTCAGAGTTTTCGGGCTCAGGAACCTCACCTTTGTGCAAAATTGCCTCTGTGAAGTGAATGGAGAAACACTGTAGCTCTTGTAAGAAAACCATTAATGTTACAAGGAAGAGGGACAAGCACCTTCTTCAGCTTTGGGAATTGAGTGAGTTGTTTAATGGAATACCACCTACCTCTCAGCTTTTTCAGGGATGAGGACTACCAGGTGTTTTCAAAATTGCCCCATTCGAGTGAATGGAAGCTGCACTGTAGGCCTTACAAGAGAGACATTACTGTTAACAGGAAGAGGACCTAGCACTCTGTTGAGGATTCTCAACCGAGTTAGCTGTTGAAGGACATACTGATACCTCTCGGTGTTTTTATGTGTGAGAACCTTCAACTTTGTGCAAACTCTCCTGTGTCAAGTGACTGCACCCAGCGCTGCAGGTGTTGTGAGAAAAGTATGAATGTTACAAGCGGGAGGGTGAAGCACCTTGTCTTTGGATGAGACTTGAGTAACTTGCTTCAAGGAATACTGCCTACCACTCAGTGTTTTCAAGGATGTGGAAAATCACCTTTGTGCAACATCACCACTCTGAAGAGAATGGAAGAAGTTCTGAGGCCCTTCTCAGAAAATTCTTTAGGTTGGAAGCAAGTGGTTCCAGCAACTTGCGTAACAGTGTGAGTAGAGTGAAGTTCACAAGGAAGACCACCTACCTCTCACGGTTTGAAAGTGTGAGGAACTTGATTTTGGGGCAAAATGGCCTGTGTCCATGAAGGGAAGTATTACTGTATGTCTGTAGGACAACCACAAATGTTACAAGAAAGATGCTCTAGCACTTTGTTCAGCAGCTTCAAGTGATGT
This sequence comes from Castor canadensis, assembly GCF_047511655.1. Taxonomy (NCBI): domain Eukaryota; kingdom Metazoa; phylum Chordata; class Mammalia; order Rodentia; family Castoridae; genus Castor; species Castor canadensis. Next base: position 72,290,070 of record NC_133389.1, read on the forward strand.
AGCATGCAAAAGGTACACTGCCTATCTGTCAGGGTTTGACAGTGTGAGCAATTCCATCTTTGTGCCAATAGACCCTTTCCACTGAATGGAACAGGCAATATGTCTCTTGCAAGCAGGTGTCAGGGTTCCCAGCAGGAGTTGCAAGCACATTGTTTCCCTGTGAGATTTGCATTAGCATGTGAAAGGAGTGCTTGCCAAATGAAAGCCTTTGACAAGGGAGAATCATTCACTCCTTGAAAAATACCCATTTCCGAGGAAATAGATCAACACTTGTAGCTCAGAGCAGGATGCAATGTGTGAGAGGCAGGAATAGTTTGCAACTTGTCTCCCTATGAGAAATGAGTTACCTGTTGAAAGGAATACTGGCTACCCCTGAGGTTTTTCATGTGTGAGGAACACCACCGTTCGGCCAAATAGCTGCATTCAACTGAATGGAACCAGAACAGTTGAGGATGCATGAAAACCATTCATTCCAGCAGCAAGAGGGTCTGTAATGTTGTTTAAAAGTGAGAATTGAGTGAGCTTTACAAAGGAATGCGACCTGTCTCTCAGGCTTTTACAGTGTGAAAAAGATTATCTTTGTGCAGAATAGATATTTCAATGGAAGGAAGAAGCACTGTTTCCCCTGTAAGAGAAGCATAAGTGTTACAAGCAAGAGGGTCAAGCACCTTGTTAAGCATGGCGAATTGAGTTACCTGTTTAAGGCAATACTGCCTAACTCTCAGTGTTTTCAGGGGGAGGAACATCAATGTGCTGCTAAATAGCTCCTTTCAAGTGAATGGAGGCATACTGTAGGTCCTCTAAGACAATCATTAATGGTAGAAGCAAGAGGGTCTAGCACCCTGTTAAGCATTGTGAATTGAGTTCCCTGTTGAAGGGCATAGTGCCTAACTCTCAGTGTTTTTATGGGTGGAGGAACCTCAAGCTTGAGCAAAATGACCTCTTTCAAGTCAATGGAACCAGCACTACATCTCTTGGAAGAGAAGTATGAATGTTAGAAGCAGGAGGGTCAAGCACCTTGTTTTCTAAGGCGAATTGATATACTGCTTTAAAGGAATAATGCCTACAACTCAGTGTTTTCATGGGTGAGGAATACCACCTTTGTGTAAAATAACCCAATTAGTCACACTGTTGATGTCATGAGAAAATCATTAACGTTAGAAAGAAAAGGGTCTACCACCTTGTTCAGCATTGTGTACTGAGTTAGCTGGGTAAAGGAATACTGCCTACCTCTTAGCGTTTTCATGGGTGAGGAACACAACTGTTGCAAAATATCCCATGCAATCGAATTTAAGATTCCTGGTAGCTCTTGTAAGAGAGTCATGAATGTTTGAAACAACGGGGTCTAGCAAGTTGTTTAGCATTGTGAATTTACTTAGCTGTTTAAAGGAATACTGCCTACTTCTCTGAGTTTTCGGGCTCAGGCACCTCACCTTTGTGCAAAATTGCCTCTGTGAAGTGAATGGAGAAACACTGTAGCTCTTGTAAGAAAACCATTAATGTTACAAGGAAGAGGGACAAGCACCTTCTTCAGCTTTGGGAATTGAGTGAGTTGTTTAATGGAATACCACCTACCTCTCAGCTTTTTCAGGGATGAGGACTACCAGGTGTTTTCAAAATTGCCCCATTCGAGTGAATGGAAGCTGCACTGTAGGTCTTATAAGAGAGACATTACTGGTAACAGGAAGAGGACCTAGCACTCTGTTGAGGATTCTCAACCGAGTGAGCTGTTGAAGGACATACTGATATCTCTCGGTGTTTTAATGTGTGAGAACCTTCAACTTTGTGCAAACTCTCCTGTGTCAAGTGACTGCACCCAGCGCTGCAGGTGTTGTGAGAAAAGTATGAATGTTACAAGCAGGAGGGTGAAGCACCTTGTCTTTGGATGAGACTTGAGTAACTTGCTTCAAGGAATACTGCCTACCACTCAGTGTTTTCAAGGATGTGGAAAATCACCTTTGTGCAACACCACCCCTTTGAAGAGAATGGAAGAAGTTCTGAGGCCCTTCTCAGAAAATTCTTTAGGTTGGAAGCAAGTCGGTCCAGCAACTTGTCTAACAGTGTGAGTAGAGTGAAGTTTACAAGGAAGACCACATACTTCTCACTGTTTGAAAGTGTGAGGAAATTGATTTTGGGGCAAAATGGTCTGTGTCCATGAAGTTAAGTATTACTGTATGTCTGTAGGACAACCACAAATGTTACAAAAAAGATGCTCTAGCACCCTGTTAAGCATTGTGAATTGAGTTACCTGTTGAAGCGCATAGTGCCTAACTCTCAGTGTTTTTATGGGTGGAGGAACCTCAAGCTTGAGCAAAATGACCTCTTTGAAGTCAATGGAACCAGCACTACATTTCTTGGAAGAGAAGTATGAATGTTAGAAGCAGGAGGGTCAAGCACCTTGTTTTCTAAGGCGAATTGATATACTGCTTTAAAGGAATAAAGCCTACAACTCAGTGTTTTCAAGGATGTAAAAAATCACCTTTGTGCAACACCACCCCTTTGAAGAGAATGGAAGAAGTTCTGAGGCCCTTCTCAGATAATTCTTTAGGTTGGAAGTAAGTCGGTCCAGCAACATGTGTAACAGTGTGAGTAGAGTGAAGTTTACAAGGAAGACCACCTACCTCTCACGGTTTGAAAGTGTGAGGAACTTGATTTTCGGGCAAAATGGCCTGTGTCCATGAAGGGAAGTATTACTGTATGTCTTGTAGCACAACCAAAAATGTTACAAGAAAGATGCTCTAGCACGTTGTTCAGCAGCTTCAAGTGATGTAGCATGCAAAAGGTACACTGCCTATCTGTCAGGGTTTGACAGTGTGAGCAATTCCATCTTTGTGCCAATAGACCCTTTCCACTGAATGGAACAGGTACTATGTCTCTTGCAAGCAGGTGTCAGGGTTCCCAGCAGGAGTTGCTGGCACATTGTTTCCCTGTGAGAGTTGAATTAGCATGTGAAAGGAGTGCTTGCCAAATGAAAGCCTTTGACAAGGGAGAATCAATCACTCCTTGAAAAATACCCACTTCTGAGGAAATAGACCAACAATTGTAGCTCAGAGCAGGATGCAATGTGTGAGAGGCAGGAATAGTTTGCAACTATGTCTCCCTATGAGAAATGAGTTACCTGTTGAAAGGAATACTGGCTACGCCTGAGGTTTTTCATGTGTGAGGAACACCACAGTTCGGCCCAATAGCTGCATTCAACTGAATGGAACCAGAACAGTTGAGGACGCATGAAAACCATTCATTCCAGGAGCAAGAGGGTCTGGAATGTTGTTTAAAAGTGAGAATTGAGGGAGCTTTACAAAGGAATGCGACCTGTCTCTCAGGCTTTTACAGTGTGAAGAAGATTATCTTTGTGCAAAATAGCCGTTTCAAAGGAAGGAAGAAGCACTGTTTCCCCTGTAAGAGAAGCATAAGTGTTACAAGCAAGAGGGTCAAGCACCTTGTTAAGCATGGCGAATTGAGTTACCTGTTTAAGGCAATATTGCCTAACTCTCAGTGTTTTCAGGGGGAGGAACATCAATGTGCTGCTAAATAGCTCCTTTCAAGTGAATGGAGGCATACTGTAGGTCTTCTAAGACAATCATTAATGGTAGAAGCAAGAGGGTCTAGCACCCTGTTAAGCATTGTGAATTGAGTTACCAGTTGAAGGGCATAGTGCCTAATTCTCAGTGTTTTTATGGGTGGAGGAACCTCAAGCTTGTGCAAAAAGACCTCTTTCAAGTCAATGGAACCAGCACTACATCTCTTGGAAGAGAAGTATGAATGTTAGAACCAGGAGGGTCAAGCACCTTGTTTTCTAAGGCGAATTGATATACTGCATTAAAGGAATAATGATTACAACTAAGTGTTTTCAAGGATGTGGAAAATCACCTTTGTGCAACATCACCACTCTGAAGAGAATGGAAGAAGTTCTGAGGCCCTTCTCAGAAAATTCTTTAGGTTGGAAGCAAGTGGTTCCAACAACTTGCGTAACAGTGTGAGTAGAGTGAAGTTTACAAGGAAGACCACCTACCTCTCACGGTTTGAAAGTGTGAGGAACTTGATTTTGGGGCAAAATGGCCTGTGTCCATGAAGGGAAGTATTACTGTATGTCTGTAGGACAACCACAAATGTTACAAGAAAGATGCTCTAGCACTTTGTTCAGCAGCTTCAAGTGATGTAGCATGCAAAAGGTACATTGCCTATCTGTCAGGGTTTGACAGTGTGAGCAATTCCATCTTTGTGCCAATAGACCCTTTCCACTGAATGGAACAGGCAATATGTCTCTTGCAAGCAGGTGTCAGGGTTCCCAGCAGGAGTTGCAAGCACATTGTTTCCCTGTGAGATTTGCATTAGCATGTGAAAGGAGTGCTTGCCAAATGAAAGCCTTTGACAAGGGAGAATCATTCACTCCTTGAAAAATACCCATTTCCGAGGAAATAGATCAACACTTGTAGCTCAGAGCAGGATGCAATGTGTGAGAGGCAGGAATAGTTTGCAACTTGTCTCCCTATGAGAAATGAGTTACCTGTTGAAAGGAATACTGGCTACCCCTGAGGTTTTTCATGTGTGAGGAACACCACCGTTCGGCCAAATAGCTGCATTCAACTGAATGGAACCAGAACAGTTGAGGATGCATGAAAACCATTCATTCCAGCAGCAAGAGGGTCTTTAATGTTGTTTAAAAGTGAGAATTGAGTGAGCTTTACAAAGGAATGCGACCTGTCTCTCAGGCTTTTACAGTGTGAAAAAGATTATCTTTGTGCAAAATAGATATTTCAATGGAAGGAAGAAGCACTGTTTCCCCTGTAAGAGAAGCATAAGTGTTACAAGCAAGAGGGTCAAGCACCTTGTTAAGCATGGCGAATTGAGTTACCTGTTTAAGGCAATACTGCCTAACTCTCAGTGTTTTCAGGGGGAGGAACATCAATGTGCTGCTAAATAGCTCCTTTCAAGTGAATGGAGGCATACTGTAGGTCCTCTAAGACAATCATTAATGGTAGAAGCAAGAGGGTCTAGCACCCTGTTAAGCATTGTGAATTGAGTTCCCTGTTGAAGGGCATAGTGCCTAACTCTCAGTGTTTTTATGGGTGGAGGAACCTCAAGCTTGAGCAAAATGACCTCTTTCAAGTCAATGGAACCAGCACTACATCTCTTGGAAGAGAAGTATGAATGTTAGAAGCAGGAGGGTCAAGCACCTTGTTTTCTAAGGCGAATTGATATACTGCTTTAAAGGAATAATGCCTACAACTCAGTGTTTTCATGGGTGAGGAATACCACCTTTGTGTAAAATAACCCAATTAGTCACACTGTTGATGTCATGAGAAAATCATTAACGTTAGAAAGAAAAGGGTCTACCACCTTGTTCAGCATTGTGTACTGAGTTAGCTGGGTAAAGGAATACTGCCTACCTCTTAGCGTTTTCATGGGTGAGGAACACAACTGTTGCAAAATATCCCATGCAATCGAATTTAAGATTCCTGGTAGCTCTTGTAAAAGAGTCATGAATGTTTGAAACAACGGGGTCTAGCAAGTTGTTTAGCATTGTGAATTTACTTAGCTGTTTAAAGGAATACTGCCTACTTCTCAGAGTTTTCGGGCTCAGGCACCTCACCTTTGTGCAAAATTGCCTCTGTGAAGTGAATGGAGAAACACTGTAGCTCTTGTAAGAAAACCATTAATGTTACAAGGAAGAGGGACAAGCACCTTCTTCAGCTTTGGGAATTGAGTGAGTTGTTTAATGGAATACCACCTACCTCTCAGCTTTTTCAGGGATGAGGACTACCAGGTGTTTTCAAAATTGCCCCATTCGAGTGAATGGAAGCTGCACTGAAGGCCTTACAAGAGAGACATTACTGTTAAAAGAAAGAGGACCTAGCACTCTGTTGAGAATTCTCAACTGAGTTAGCTGTTGAAGGACATACTGATACCTCTCGGTGTTTTTATGTGTGAGAACCTTCAACTTTGTGCAAACTCTCCTGTGTCAAGTGACTGCACCCAGCGCTGCAGGTGTTGTGAGAAAAGTATGAATGTTACAAGCGGGAGGGTGAAGCACCTTGTCTTTGGATGAGACTTGAGTAACTTGCTTCAAGGAATACTGCCTACCACTCAGTGTTTTCAAGGATGTGGAAAATCACCTTTGTGCAACACCACCCCTTTGAAGAGAATGGAAGAAGTTCTGAGGCCCTTCTCAGAAAATTCTTTAGGTTGGAAGCAAGTCGGTCCAGCAACTTGTCTAACAGTGTGAGTAGAGTGAAGTTTACAAGGAAGACCACATACTTCTCACTGTTTGAAAGTGTGAGGAAATTGATTTTGGGGCAAAATGGTCTGTGTCCATGAAGTTAAGTATTACTGTATGTCTGTAGGACAACCACAAATGTTACAAAAAAGATGCTCTAGCACCCTGTTAAGCATTGTGAATTGAGTTACCTGTTGAAGGGCATAGTGCCTAACTCTCAGTGTTTTTATGGGTGGAGCAACCTCAAGCTTGAGCAAAATGACCTCTTTGAAGTCAATGGAACCAGCACTACATCTCTTGGAAGAGAAGTATGAATGTTAGAAGCAGCAGGGTCAAGCACATTGTTTTCTAAGGCGAATTGATATACTGCTTTAAAGGAATAAAGCCTACAACTCAGTGTTTTCAAGGATGTAAAAAATCACCTTTGTGCAACACCACCCCTTTGAAGAGAATGGAAGAAGTTCTGAGGCCCTTCTCAGAAAATTCTTTAGGTTGGAAGTAAGTCGGTCCAGCAACTTGTGTAACAGTGTGAGTAGAGTGAAGTTTACAAGGAAGACCACCTACCTCTCACGGTTTGAAAGTGTGAGGAACTTGATTTTCGGGCAAAATGGCCTGTGTCCATGAAGGGAAGTATTACTGCATGTCTTGTAGCACAACCAAAAATGTTACAAGAAAGATGCTCTAGCACTTTGTTCAGCAGCTTCAAGTGATGTAGCATGCAAAAGGTACACTGCCTATCTGTCAGGGTTTGACAGTGTGAGCAATTCCATCTTTGTGCCAATAGACCCTTTCCACTGAATGGAACAGGAACTGTGTCTCTTGCAAGCAGGTGTCAGGGTTCCCAGCAGGAGTTGCAAGCACATTGTTTCCCTGTGAGATTTGCATTAGCATGTGAAAGGAGTGCTTGCCAAATGAAAGCCTTTGACAAGGGAGAATCATTCACTCCTTGAAAAATGCCCACTTGTGAGGAAATAGTCCAACACTTGTAGCTCAGAGCAGGATGCAATGTGTGAGAGGCAGGAATAGTTTGCAACTTGTCTCCTTATGAGAAATGAGTTACCTGTTGAAAGGAATACTGGCTACGCCTGAGGTTTTTCATGTGTGAGGAACACCACAGTTCGGCCCAATAGCTGCATTCAACTGAATGGAACCAGAACAGTTGAGGACGCATGAAAACCATTCATTCCAGCAGCAAGAGGTTCTGGAATGTTGTTTAAAAGTGAGAATTGAGGGAGCTTTACAAAGGAATGCTACCTGTCTCTCAGGCTTTTACAGTGTGAAAAAGATTATCTTTGTGCAAAGTAGCCGTTTCAATGGAAGGAAGAAGCACTGTTTCCCCTGTAAGAGAAGCATAAGTGTTACAAGCAAGAGGGTCAAGCACCTTGTTAAGCATGGCGAATTGAGTTATATGTTTAAGGCAATACTGCCTAACTCTCAGTGTTTTCAGGGGGAGGAACATCAATGTGCTGCTAAATAGCTCCTTTCAAGTGAATGGAGGCATACTGTAGGTCTTCTAAGACAATCATTAATGGTAGAAGCAAGTGGGTCTAGCACCCTGTTAAGCATTGTGAATTGAGTTACCTGTTGAAGGGCATAGTGCCTAACTCTCAATGTTTTTATGGGTGGAGGAACCTCAAGCTTGAGCAAAATGACCTCTTTCAAGTCAATAGAACCAGCACTACATCTCTTGGAAGAGAAGTATGAATGTTAGAAGCAGGAGGGTCAAGCACCTTGTTTTCTAAGGCGAATTGATATACTGCTTTAAAGGAATAATGCCTACAACTCAGTGTTATCATGGGTGAGGAATACGACCTTTGTGCAAAATAACCCCCTTAGACACACTGTTGATGTCGTGAGAAAATCATTAATGTTAGAAAGAAAAGGGTCTACCACCTTGTTCAGCATTGTGAACTGAGTTAGCTGGGTAAAGGAATACTGCCTACCTCTCAGCGTTTTCATGGGTGAGGAACACAACTGTTGCAAAATATTCCATGCAAGCGAATGGAAAATTCCTGGTAGCACTTGTAAGAGAGTCATGAATGTTTGAAGCAACAAGGTCTAGCAAGTTGTACAGCATTCGAATTGACTTAGCTGTTAAAAGGAATACTGCCTTCTTCTCAGAGTTTTCGGGGTCAGGAACCTCACCTTTGTGCAAAATTGCCTCTGTGAAGTGAATGGAGAAACACTGTAGCTCCTGTAAGAAAACCATTAATGTTAGAAGGAAGAGGGTCAAGCACCTTCTTCAGCTTTGGGAATTGAGTGAGTTGTTTAATGGAATACCACCTACCTCTCAGCTTTTTCAGGGATGAGGTCTACCAGGTGTTTTCAAAATTGCCCCATTCGAGTGAATGGAAGCTGCACTGTAGGTCTTATAAGAGAGACATTACTGGTAACAGGAAGAGGGCCTAGCACTCTGTTGAAGATTCTCAACTGTGTTAGCTGTTGAAGGACATACTGATATCTCTCAGTGTTTTTATGTGTGAGAACCTTCAACTTTGTGCAAACTCTCCTGTGTCAAGTGACTGCACCCAGCGCTGCAGGTGTTCTGAGAAAAGTATGATTGTTACAAGCAGGAGGGTGAAGCACCTTGTCTTTGGATGAGACTTGAGTAACTTGCTTCAAGGAATACTGCCTACCACTCAGTGTTTTCAAGGATGTGGAAAATCACCTTTGTGCAACATCACCCCTTTGAACAGAATGGAAGAAGTTCTGAGGCCCTTCTCAGAAAATTCTTTAGGTTGGAAGCAAGTCGGTCCAGCAACTTGTCTAACAGTGTGAGTAGAGTGAAGTTTACAAGGAAGACCACATACTTCTCACTGTTTGAAAGTGTGAGGAAATTGATTTTGGGGCAAAATGGTCTGTGTCCATGAAGTTAAGTATTACTGTATGTCTGTAGGACAACCACAAATGTTACAAAAAAGATGCTCTAGCACCCTGTTAAGCATTGTGAATTGAGTTACCTGTTGAAGGGCATAGTGCCTAACTCTCAGTGTTTTTATGGGTGGAGCAACCTCAAGCTTGAGCAAAATGACCTCTTTGAAGTCAATGGAACCAGCACTACATCTCTTGGAAGAGAAGTATGAATGTTAGAAGCAGGAGGGTCAAGCACATTGTTTTCTAAGGCGAATTGATATACTGCTTTAAAGGAATAAAGCCTACAACTCAGTGTTTTCAAGGATGTAAAAAATCACCTTTGTGCAACACCACCCCTTTGAAGAGAATGGAAGAAGTTCTGAGGCCCTTATCAGAAAATTCTTTAGGTTGGAAGTAAGTCGGTCCAGCAACTTGTGTAACAGTGTGAGTAGAGTGAAGTTTACAAGGAAGACCACCTACCTCTCACGGTTTGAAAGTGTGAGGAACTTGATTTTTGGGCAAAATGGCCTGTGTCCATGAAGGGAAGTATTACTGCATGTCTTGTAGCACAACCAAAAATGTTACAAGAAAGATGCTCTAGCACTTTGTTCAGCAGCTTCAAGTGATGTAGCATGCAAAAGGTACACTGCCTATCTGTCAGGGTTTGACAGTGTGAGCAATTCCATCTTTGTGCCAATAGACCCTTTCCACTGAATGGAACAGGCACTGTGTCTCTTGCAAGCAGGTGTCAGGGTTCCCAGCAGGAGTTGCAAGCACATTGTTTCCCTGTGAGATTTGCATTAGCATGTGAAAGGAGTGCTTGCCAAATGAAAGCCTTTGACAAGGGAGAATCATTCACTCCTTGAAAAATGCCCACTTGTGAGGAAATAGTCCAACACTTGTAGCTCAGAGCAGGATGCAATGTGTGAGAGGCAGGAATAGTTTGCAACTTGTCTCCTTATGAGAAATGAGTTACCTGTTGAAAGGAATACTGGCTACCCCTGAGGTTTTTCATGTGTGAGGAACACCACCGTTCGGCCAAATAGCTGCATTCAACTGAATGGAACCAGAACAGTTGAGGATGCATGAAAACCATTCATTCCAGCAGCAAGAGGGTCTGTAATGTTGTTTAAAAGTGAGAATTGAGTGAGCTTTACAAAGGAATGCGACCTGTCTCTCAGGCTTTTACAGTGTGAAAAAGATTATCTTTGTGCAAAATAGATATTTCAATGGAAGGAAGAAGCACTGTTTCCCCTGTAAGAGAAGCATAAGTGTTACAAGCAAGAGGGTCAAGCATCTTGTTAAGCATGGCGAATTGAGTTATATGTTTAAGGCAATACTGCCTAACTCTCACTGTTTTCAGGGGGAGGAACATCAATGTGCTGCTAAATAGCTCCTTTCAAATGAATGGAGGCATACTGTAGGTCTTCTAAGACAATCATTAATGGTAGAAGCAAGAGGGTCTAGCACCCTGTTAAGCATTGTGAATTGAGTTACCTGTTGAAGGGCATAGTGCCTAACTCTCAGTGTTTTTATGGGTGGAGGAACCTCAAGCTTGAGCAAAATGACCTCTTTCAAGTCAATGGAACCAGCACTACATCTCTTGGAAGAGAAGTATGAATGTTAGAAGCAGGAGGGTCAAGCACCTTGTTTTCTAAGGCGAATTGATATACTGCTTTAAAGGAATAATGCCTACAACTCAGTGTTTTCATGGGTGAGGAATACCACCTTTCTGCAAAATAACCCAATTAGACACACTGTTGATGTCATGAGAAAATCATTAACGTTAGAAAGAAAAGGGTCTACCACCTTGTTCAGCATTGTGTACTGAGTTAGGTGGGTAAAGGAATACTGTCTACCTCTTAGCGTTTTCATGGGTGAGGAACACACCTGTTGCAAAATATCCCATGCAATCGAATTTAAGATTCCTGGTAGCTCTTGTAAAAGAGTCATGAATGTTTGAAGCAACGGGGTCTACCAAGTTGTTTAGCATTGTGAATTTACTTAGCTATTTAAAGGAATACGGCCTACTTCTCAGAGTTTTCGGGCTCAGGAACCTCACCTTTGTGCAAAATTGCCTCTGTGAAGTGAATGGAGAAACACTGTAGCTCTTGTAAGAAAACCATTAATGTTACAAGGAAGAGGGACAAGCACCTTCTTCAGCTTTGGGAATTGAGTGAGTTGTTTAATGGAATACCACCTACCTCTCAGCTTTTTCAGGGATGAGGACTACCAGGTGTTTTCAAAATTGCCCCATTCGAGTGAATGGAAGCTGCACTGTAGGCCTTACAAGAGAGACATTACTGTTAACAGGAAGAGGACCTAGCACTCTGTTGAGGATTCTCAACTGAGTTAGCTGTTGAAGGACATACTGATACCTCTCGGTGTTTTTATGTGTGAGAACCTTCAACTTTGTGCAAACTCTCCTGTGTCAAGTGACTGCACCCAGCGCTGCAGGTGTTGTGAGAAAAGTATGAATGTTACAAGCGGGAGGGTGAAGCACCTTGTCTTTGGATGAGACTTGAGTAACTTGCTTCAAGGAATACTGCCTACCACTCAGTGTTTTCAAGGATGTGCAAAATCACCTTTGTGCAACATCACCCCTTTGAACAGAATGGAAGAAGTTCTGAGGCCCTTCTCAGAAAATTCTTTAGGTTGGAAGCAAGTCGGTCCAGCAACTTGCGTAACAGTGTGAGTAGAGTGAAGTTTACAAGGAAGACCACCTACCTCTCACGGTTTGAAAGTGTGAGGAACTTGATTTTGGGGCAAAATGGCCTGTGTCCATGAAGGGAAGTATTACTGTATGTCTGTAGGACAACCACAAATGTTACAAGAAAGATGCTCTAGCACTTTGTTCAGCAGCTTCAAGTGATGTAGCATGCAAAAGGAACACTGCCTATCTGTCAGGGTTTGACAGTGTGAGCAATTCCATCTTTGTGCCAATGGACCCTTTCCACTGAATGGAACAGGCACTATGTCTCTTGCAAGCAGATGTCAGGGTTCGCAGCAGGAGTTGCAGGCACATTGTTTCCCTGTGAAAGTTGAATTAGCATGTGAAAGGAGTGCTGGCCAAATGAAAGCCTTTGACAATGGAGAATCATTCACTCCTTGAAAAATGCCCACTTGTGAGCAAATAGACCAACACTTGTAGCTCAGAGCAGGATGCAATGTGTGAGAGGGAGGAATAGTTTGCAACTTGTCTCCTTATGAAAAATGAGTTACCTGTTGAAAGGAATACTGACTACCCCTGAGTCTTTTCATGAGTGAAGAACACCACCGTTTGGCCAAATAGCTGCATTCAACTGAATGGAATCAGAACAGTTGAGGATGCATGAAAACCATTCATTCCAGCAGCAAGAGGGTCTGGAATGTTGTTTATAAGTGAGAATTGAGGGTGCTTTACAAAGGAATGCTACTTGTCTCTCAGGCTTTTACAGTGTGAAAAAGATTATCTTTGTGCAAAGTAGCCGTTTCAATGGAAGGAAGAAGCACTGTTTCCCCTGTAAGAGAAGCATAAGTGTTACAAGCAAGAGGGTCAAGCACCTTGTTAAGCATGGCGAATTGAGTTATATGTTTAAGGCAATACTGCCTAACTCTCACTGTTTTCAGGGGGAGGAACATCAATGTGCTGCTAAATAGCTCCTTTCAAATGAATGGAGGCATACTGTAGGTCTTCTAAGACAATCATTAATGGTAGAAGCAAGAGGGTCTAGCACCCTGTTAAGCATTGTGAATTGAGTTACCTGTTGAAGGGCATAGTGCCTAACTCTCAGTGTTTTTATGGGTGGAGGAACCTCAAGCTTGAGCAAAATGACCTCTTTCAAGTCAATGGAACCAGCACTACATCTCTTGGAAGAGAAGTATGAATGTTAGAAGCAGGAGGGTCAAGCACCTTGTTTTCTAAGGCGAATTGATATACTGCTTTAAAGGAATAATGCCTACAACTCAGTGTTTTCATGGGTGAGGAATACCACCTTTCTGCAAAATAACCCAATTAGACACACTGTTGATGTCATGAGAAAATCATTAACGTTAGAAAGAAAAGGGTCTACCACCTTGTTCAGCATTGTGTACTGAGTTAGGTGGGTAAAGGAATACTGTCTACCTCTTAGCGTTTTCATGGGTGAGGAACACACCTGTTGCAAAATATCCCATGCAATCGAATTTAAGATTCCTGGTAGCTCTTGTAAAAGAGTCATGAATGTTTGAAGCAACGGGGTCTACCAAGTTGTTTAGCATTGTGAATTTACTTAGCTATTTAAAGGAATACGGCCTACTTCTCAGAGTTTTCGGGCTCAGGCACCTCACCTTTGTGCAAAATTGCCTCTGTGAAGTGAATGGAGAAACACTGTAGCTCTTGTAAGAAAACCATTAATGTTACAAGGAAGAGGGACAAGCACCTTCTTCAGCTTTGGGAATTGAGTGAGTTGTTTAATGGAATACCACCTACCTCTCAGCTTTTTCAGGGATGAGGACTACCAGGTGTTTTCAAAATTGCCCCATTCGAGTGAATGGAAGCTGCACTGTAGGCCTTACAAGAGAGACATTACTGTTAACAGGAAGAGGACCTAGCACTCTGTTGAGGATTCTCAACTGAGTTAGCTGTTGAAGGACATACTGATACCTCTCGGTGTTTTTATGTGTGAGAACCTTCAACTTTGTGCAAACTCTCCTGTGTCAAGTGACTGCACCCAGCGCTGCAGGTGTTGTGAGAAAAGTATGAATGTTACAAGCGGGAGGGTGAAGCACCTTGTCTTTGGATGAGACTTGAGTAACTTGCTTCAAGGAATACTGCCTACCACTCAGTGTTTTCAAGGATGTGCAAAATCACCTTTGTGCAACATCACCCCTTTGAACAGAATGGAAGAAGTTCTGAGGCCCTTCTCAGAAAATTCTTTAGGTTGGAAGCAAGTCGGTCCAGCAACTTGCGTAACAGTGTGAGTAGAGTGAAGTTTACAAGGAAGACCACCTACCTCTCACGGTTTGAAAGTGTGAGGAACTTCATTTTGGGGCAAAATGGCCTGTGTCCATGAAGGGAAGTATTACTGTATATCTGTAGGACAACCACAAATGTTACAAGAAAGATGCTCTAGCACTTTGTTCAGCAGCTTCAAGTGATGTAGCATGCAAAAGGAACACTGCCTATCTGTCAGGGTTTGACAGTGTGAGCAATTCCATCTTTGTGCCAATGGACCCTTTCCACTGAATGGAACAGGCACTATGTCTCTTGCAAGCAGATGTCAGGGTTCGCAGCAGGAGTTGCAGGCACATTGTTTCCCTGTGAAAGTTGAATTAGCATGTGAAAGGAGTGCTGGCCAAATGAAAGCCTTTGACAATGGAGAATCATTCACTCCTTGAAAAATGCCCACTTGTGAGCAAATAGACCAACACTTGTAGCTCAGAGCAGGATGCAATGTGTGAGAGGGAGGAATAGTTTGCAACTTGTCTCCTTATGAAAAATGAGTTACCTGTTGAAAGGAATACTGACTACCCCTGAGTCTTTTCATGAGTGAAGAACACCACCGTTTGGCCAAATAGCTGCATTCAACTGAATGGAATCAGAACAGTTGAGGATGCATGAAAACCATTCATTCCAGCAGCAAGAGGGTCTGGAATGTTGTTTATAAGTGAGAATTGAGGGTGCTTTACAAAGGAATGCTACCTGTCTCTCAGGCTTTTACAGTGTGAAAAAGATTATCTTTGTGCAAAGTAGCCGTTTCAATGGAAGGAAGAAGCACTGTTTCCCCTGTAAGAGAAGCATAAGTGTTACAAGCAAGAGGGTCAAGCACCTTGTTAAGCATGGCGAATTGAGTTATATGTTTAAGGCAATACTGCCTAACTCTCACTGTTTTCAGGGGGAGGAACATCAATGTGCTGCTAAATAGCTCCTTTCAAGTGAATGGAGGCATACTGTAGGTCCTCTAAGACAATCATTAATGGTAGAAGCAAGAGGGTCTAGCACCCTGTTAAGCATTGTGAATTGAGTTCCCTGTTGAAGGGCATAGTGCCTAACTCTCAGTGTTTTTATGGGTGGAGGAACCTCAAGCTTGAGCAAAATGACCTCTTTCAAGTCAATGGAACCAGCACTACATCTCTTGGAAGAGAAGTATGAATGTTAGAAGCAGGAGGGTCAAGCACCTTGTTTTCTAAGGCGAATTGATATACTGCTTTAAAGGAATAATGCCTACAACTCAGTGTTTTCATGGGTGAGGAATACGACCTTTGTGCAAAATAACCCCCTTAGACACACTGTTGATGTCGTGAGAAAATCATTAATGTTAGAAAGAAAAGGGTCTACCACCTTGTTCAGCATTGTGAACTGAGTTAGCTGGGTAAAGGAATACTGCCTACCTCTCAGCGTTTTCATGGGTGAGGAACACAACTGTTGCAAAATATTCCATGCAAGCGAATGGAAGATTCCTGGTAGCACTTGTAAGAGAGTCATGAATGTTTGAAGCAACAAGGTCTAGCAAGTTGTACAGCATTCGAATTGACTTAGCTGTTAAAAGGAATACTGCCTTCTTCTCAGAGTTTTCGGGGTCAGGAACCTCACCTTTGTGCAAAATTGCCTCTGTGAAGTGAATGGAGAAACACTGTAGCTCCTGTAAGAAAACCATTAATGTTAGAAGGAAGAGGGTCAAGCACCTTCTTCAGCTTTGGGAATTGAGTGAGTTGTTTAATGGAATACCACCTACCTCTCAGCTTTTTCAGGGATGAGGTCTACCAGGTGTTTTCAAAATTGCCCCATTCGAGTGAATGGAAGCTGCACTGTAGGTCTTATAAGAGAGACATTACTGTTAACAGGAAGAGGGCCTAGCACTCTGTTGAAGATTCTCAACTGTGTTAGCTGTTGAAGGACATACTGATATCTCTCAGTGTTTTTATGTGTGAGAACCTTCAACTTTGTGCAAACTCTCCTGTGTCAAGTGACTGCACCCAGCGCTGCAGGTGTTCTGAGAAAAGTATGATTGTTACAAGCAGGAGGGTGAAGCACCTTGTCTTTGGATGAGACTTGAGTAACTTGCTTCAAGGAATACTGCCTACCACTCAGTGTTTTCAAGGATGTGGAAAATCACCTTTGTGCAACACCACCCCTTTGAAGAGAATGGAAGAAGTTCTGAGGCCCTTCTCAGAAAATTCTGTAGGTTGGAAGCAAGTCGGTCCAGCAACTTGTCTAACAGTGTGAGTAGAGTGAAGTTTACAAGGAAGACCACATACTTCTCACTGTTTGAAAGTGTGAGGAAATTGATTTTGAGGCAAAATGGTCTGTGTCCATGAAGTTAAGTATTACTGTATGTCTGTAGGACAACCACAAATGTTACAAAAAAGATGCTCTAGCACCCTGTTAAGCATTGTGAATTGAGTTACCTGTTGAAGGGCATAGTGCCTAACTCTCAGTGTTTTTATGGGTGGAGCAACCTCAAGCTTGAGCAAAATGACCTCTTTGAAGTCAATGGAACCAGCACTACATCTCTTGGAAGAGAAGTATGAATGTTAGAAGCAGGAGGGTCAAGCACATTGTTTTCTAAAGCGAATTGATATACTGCTTTAAAGGAATAAAGCCTACAACTCAGTGTTTTCAAGGATGTAAAAAATCACCTTTGTGCAACACCACCCCTTTGAAGAGAATGGAAGAAGTTCTGAGGCCCTTATCAGAAAATTCTTTAGGTTGGAAGTAAGTCGGTCCAGCAACTTGTGTAACAGTGTGAGTAGAGTGAAGTTTACAAGGAAGACCACCTACCTCTCACGGTTTGAAAGTGTGAGGAACTTGATTTTCGGGCAAAATGGCCTGTGTCCATGAAGGGAAGTATTACTGCATGTCTTGTAGCACAACCAAAAATGTTACAAGAAAGATGCTCTAGCACTTTGTTCAGCAGCTTCAAGTGATGTAGCATGCAAAAGGTACACTGCCTATCTGTCAGGGTTTGACAGTGTGAGCAATTCCATCTTTATGCCAATAGACCCTTTCCACTGAATGGAACAGGCACTGTGTCTCTTGCAAGCAGGTGTCAGGGTTCCCAGCAGGAGTTGCAAGCACATTGTTTCCCTGTGAGATTTGCATTAGCATGTGAAAGGAGTGCTTGCCAAATGAAAGCCTTTGACAAGGGAGAATCATTCACTCCTTGAAAAATGCCCACTTGTGAGGAAATAGTCCAACACTTGTAGCTCAGAGCAGGATGCAATGTGTGAGAGGCAGGAATAGTTTGCAACTTGTCTCCTTATGAGAAATGAGTTACCTGTTGAAAGGAATACTGACTACCCCTGAGTCTTTTCATGAGTGAAGAACACCACCGTTTGGCCAAATAGCTGCATTCATTTGAATGGAATCAGAACAGTTGAGGATGCATGAAAACCATTCATTCCAGCAGCAAGAGGGTCTGGAATGTTGTTTATAAGTGAGAATTGTGTGAGCTTTACAAAGGAATGCTACCTCTCTCTCAGGCTTTTACAGTGTGAAGAAGATTATCTTTGTGCAAAATAGCCGTTTCAACGGCACGAAGAAGCACTGTTTCCCCTGTAAGAGAAGCATAAGTGTTACAAGCAAGAGGGTCAAGCACCTTGTTAAGCATGGCGAATTGAGTTACCTGTTTAAGGCAATACTGCCTAACTCTCAGTGTTTTCAGGGGGAGGAACATCAATGTGCTGCTAAATAGCTCCTTTCAAGTGAATGGAGGCATACTGTAGGTCTTCTAAGACAATCATTAATGGTAGAAGCAAGAGGGTCTAGCACCCTGTTAAGCATTGTGAATTGAGTTCCCTGTTGAAGGGCATAGTGCCTAACTCTCAGTGTTTTTATGGGTGGAGGAACCTCAAGCTTGAGCAAAATGACCTCTTTCAAGTCAATGGAACCAGCACTACATCTCTTGGAAGAGAAGTATGAATGTTAGAAGCAGGAGGGTCAAGCACCTTGTTTTCTAAGGCGAATTGATATACTGCTTTAAAGGAATAATGCCTACAACTCAGTGTTTTCATGGGTGAGGAATACCACCTTTCTGAAAAATAACCCAATTAGTCACACTGTTGATGTCATGAGAAAATCATTAACGTTAGAAAGAAAAGGGTCTACCACCTTGTTCAGCATTGTGTACTGAGTTAGCTGGGTAAAGGAATACTGTCTACCTCTTAGCGTTTTCATGGGTGAGGAACACACCTGTTGCAAAATATCCCATGCAATCGAATTTAAGATTCCTGGTAGCTCTTGTAAAAGAGTCATGAATGTTTGAAGCAACGGGGTCTACCAAGTTGTTTAGCATTGTGAATTTACTTAGCTATTTAAAGGAATACGGCCTACTTCTCAGAGTTTTCGGGCTCAGGAACCTCACCTTTGTGCAAAATTGCCTCTGTGAAGTGAATGGAGAAACACTGTAGCTCTTGTAAGAAAACCATTAATGTTACAAGGAAGAGGGACAAGCACCTTCTTCAGCTTTGGGAATTGAGTGAGTTGTTTAATGGAATACCACCTACCTCTCAGCTTTTTCAGGGATGAGGACTACCAGGTGTTTTCAAAATTGCCCCATTCGAGTGAATGGAAGCTGCACTGTAGGCCTTACAAGAGAGACATTACTGTTAACAGGAAGAGGACCTAGCACTCTGTTGAGGATTCTCAACTGAGTTAGCTGTTGAAGGACATACTGATACCTCTCGGTGTTTTTATGTGTGAGAACCTTCAACTTTGTGCAAACTCTCCTGTGTCAAGTGACTGCACCCAGCGCTGCAGGTGTTGTGAGAAAAGTATGAATGTTACAAGCGGGAGGGTGAAGCACCTTGTCTTTGGATGAGACTTGAGTAACTTGCTTCAAGGAATACTGCCTACCACTCAGTGTTTTCAAGGATGTGCAAAATCACCTTTGTGCAACATCACCCCTTTGAACAGAATGGAAGAAGTTCTGAGGCCCTTCTCAGAAAATTCTTTAGGTTGGAAGCAAGTCGGTCCAGCAACTTGCGTAACAGTGTGAGTAGAGTGAAGTTTACAAGGAAGACCACCTACCTCTCACGGTTTGAAAGTGTGAGGAACTTGATTTTGGGGCAAAATGGCCTGTGTCCATGAAGGGAAGTATTACTGTATGTCTGTAGGACAACCACAAATGTTACAAGAAAGATGCTCTAGCACTTTGTTCAGCAGCTTCAAGTGATGTAGCATGCAAAAGGTACACTGCCTTTCTGTCAGGGTTTGACAGTGTGAGCAATTCCATCTTTGTGCCAATAGACCCTTTCCACTGAATGGAACAGGCAATATGTCTCTTGCAAGCAGGTGTCAGGGTTCCCAGCAGGAGTTGCAAGCACATTGTTTCCCTGTGAGATTTGCATTAGCATGTGAAAGGAGTGCTTGCCAAATGAAAGCCTTTGACAAGGGAGAATCATTCACTCCTTGAAAAATACCCATTTCCGAGGAAATAGATCAACACTTGTAGCTCAGAGCAGGATGCAATGTTTGAGAGGCAGGAATAGTTTGCAACTTGTCTCCCTATGAGAAATGAGTTACCTGTTGAAAGGAATACTGGCTACCCCTGAGGTTTTTCATGTGTGAGGAACACCACCGTTCGGCCAAATAGCTGCATTCAACTGAATGGAACCAGAACAGTTGAGGATGCATGAAAACCATTCATTCCAGCAGCAAGAGGGTCTGTAATGTTGTTTAAAAGTGAGAATTGAGTGAGCTTTACAAAGGAATGCGACCTGTCTCTCAGGCTTTTACAGTGTGAAAAAGATTATCTTTGTGCAAAATAGATATTTCAATGGAAGGAAGAAGCACTGTTTCCCCTGTAAGAGAAGCATAAGTGTTACAAGCAAGAGGGTCAAGCACCTTGTTAAGCATGGCGAATTGAGTTACCTGTTTAAGGCAATACTGCCTAACTCTCAGTGTTTTCAGGGGGAGGAACATCAATGTGCTGCTAAATAGCTCCTTTCAAGTGAATGGAGGCATACTGTAGGTCCTGTAAGACAATCATTAATGGTAGAAGCAAGAGGGTCTAGCACCCTGTTAAGCATTGTGAATTGAGTTCCCTGTTGAAGGGCATAGTGCCTAACTCTCAGTGTTTTTATGGGTGGAGGAACCTCAAGCTTGAGCAAAATGACCTCTTTCAAGTCAATGGAACCAGCACTACATCTCTTGGAAGAGAAGTATGAATGTTAGAAGCAGGAGGGTCAAGCACCTTGTTTTCTAAGGCGAATTGATATACTGCTTTAAAGGAATAATGCCTACAACTCAGTGTTTTCATGGGTGAGGAATACCACCTTTGTGTAAAATAACCCAATTAGACACACTGTTGATGTCATGAGAAAATCATTAATGTTAGAAAGAAAAGGGTCTACCACCTTGTTCAGCATTGTGTACTGAGTTAGCTGGGTAAAGGAATACTGCCTACCTCTTAGCGTTTTCATGGGTGAGGAACACAACTGTTGCAAAATATCCCATACAAGCGAATGGAAGATTCCTGGTAGCTCTTGTAAGAGAGTCATGAATGTTTGAAGCAACGGGGTCTAGCAAGTTGTTTAGCATTGTGAATTTGCTTAGCTGTTTAAAGGAATACTGCCTACTTCTCAGAGTTTTCGGGGTCAGGAACCTCACCTTTGTGCAAAATTGCCTCTGTGAAGTGAATGGAGAAACACTGTAGCTCTTGTAAGAAAACCATTAATGTTACAAGGAAGAGAGACAAGCACCTTCTTCAGCTTTGGGAATTGAGTGAGTTGTTTAATGGAATACCACCTACCTCTCAGCTTTTTCAGGGATGAAGACTACCAGGTGTTTTCAAAATTGCCCCATTCGAGTGAAAGGAAGCTGCACTGTAGGTCTTACAAGAGAGACATTACTGTTAACAGGAAGAGGACCTAGCACTCTGTTGAAGATTCTCAACTGAGTGAGCTGTTGAAGGACATACTGATATCTCTCGGTGTTTTAATGTGTGAGAACCTTCAACTTTGTGCAAACTCTCCTGTGTCAAGTGACTGCACCCAGCGCTGCAGGTGTTCTGAGAAAAGTATGATTGTTACAAGCAGGAGGGTGAAGCACCTTGTCTTTGGATGAGACTTGAGTAACTTGCTTCAAGGAATACTGCCTACCACTCAGTGTTTTCAAGGATGTGGAAAATCACCTTTGTGCAACACCACCCCTTTGAAGAGAATGGAAGAAGTTCTGAGGCCCTTCTCAGAAAATTCTGTAGGTTGGAAGCAAGTCGGTCCAGCAACTTGTCTAACAGTGTGAGTAGAGTGAAGTTTACAAGGAAGACCACATACTTCTCACTGTTTGAAAGTGTGAGGAAATTGATTTTGAGGCAAAATGGTCTGTGTCCATGAAGTTAAGTATTACTGTATGTCTGTAGGACAACCACAAATGTTACAAAAAAGATGCTCTAGCACCCTGTTAAGCATTGTGAATTGAGTTACCTGTTGAAGGGCATAGTGCCTAACTCTCAGTGTTTTTATGGGTGGAGCAACCTCAAGCTTGAGCAAAATGACCTCTTTGAAGTCAATGGAACCAGCACTACATCTCTTGGAAGAGAAGTATGAATGTTAGAAGCAGGAGGGTCAAGCACATTGTTTTCTAAAGCGAATTGATATACTGCTTTAAAGGAATAAAGCCTACAACTCAGTGTTTTCAAGGATGTAAAAAATCACCTTTGTGCAACACCACCCCTTTGAAGAGAATGGAAGAAGTTCTGAGGCCCTTATCAGAAAATTCTTTAGGTTGGAAGTAAGTCGGTCCAGCAACTTGTGTAACAGTGTGAGTAGAGTGAAGTTTACAAGGAAGACCACCTACCTCTCACGGTTTGAAAGTGTGAGGAACTTGATTTTCGGGCAAAATGGCCTGTGTCCATGAAGGGAAGTATTACTGCATGTCTTGTAGCACAACCAAAAATGTTACAAGAAAGATGCTCTAGCACTTTGTTCAGCAGCTTCAAGTGATGTAGCATGCAAAAGGTACACTGCCTATCTGTCAGGGTTTGACAGTGTGAGCAATTCCATCTTTATGCCAATAGACCCTTTCCACTGAATGGAACAGGCACTGTGTCTCTTGCAAGCAGGTGTCAGGGTTCCCAGCAGGAGTTGCAAGCACATTGTTTCCCTGTGAGATTTGCATTAGCATGTGAAAGGAGTGCTTGCCAAATGAAAGCCTTTGACAAGGGAGAATCATTCACTCCTTGAAAAATGCCCACTTGTGAGGAAATAGTCCAACACTTGTAGCTCAGAGCAGGATGCAATGTGTGAGAGGCAGGAATAGTTTGCAACTTGTCTCCTTATGAGAAATGAGTTACCTGTTGAAAGGAATACTGACTACCCCTGAGTCTTTTCATGAGTGAAGAACACCACCGTTTGGCCAAATAGCTGCATTCATTTGAATGGAATCAGAACAGTTGAGGATGCATGAAAACCATTCATTCCAGCAGCAAGAGGGTCTGGAATGTTGTTTATAAGTGAGAATTGTGTGAGCTTTACAAAGGAATGCTACCTCTCTCTCAGGCTTTTACAGTGTGAAGAAGATTATCTTTGTGCAAAATAGCCGTTTCAACGGGACGAAGAAGCACTGTTTCCCCTGTAAGAGAAGCATAAGTGTTACAAGCAAGAGGGTCAAGCACCTTGTTAAGCATGGCGAATTGAGTTACCTGTTTAAGGCAATACTGCCTAACTCTCAGTGTTTTCAGGGGGAGGAACATCAATGTGCTGCTAAATAGCTCCTTTCAAGTGAATGGAGGCATACTGTAGGTCTTCTAAGACAATCATTAATGGTAGAAGCAAGAGGGTCTAGCACCCTGTTAAGCATTGTGAATTGAGTTCCCTGTTGAAGGGCATAGTGCCTAACTCTCAGTGTTTTTATGGGTGGAGGAACCTCAAGCTTGAGCAAAATGACCTCTTTCAAGTCAATGGAACCAGCACTACATCTCTTGGAAGAGAAGTATGAATGTTAGAAGCAGGAGGGTCAAGCACCTTGTTTTCTAAGGCGAATTGATATACTGCTTTAAAGGAATAATGCCTACAACTCAGTGTTTTCATGGGTGAGGAATACCACCTTTCTGAAAAATAACCCAATTAGTCACACTGTTGATGTCATGAGAAAATCATTAACGTTAGAAAGAAAAGGGTCTACCACCTTGTTCAGCATTGTGTACTGAGTTAGCTGGGTAAAGGAATACTGTCTACCTCTTAGCGTTTTCATGGGTGAGGAACACACCTGTTGCAAAATATCCCATGCAATCGAATTTAAGATTCCTGGTAGCTCTTGTAAAAGAGTCATGAATGTTTGAAGCAACGGGGTCTACCAAGTTGTTTAGCATTGTGAATTTACTTAGCTATTTAAAGGAATACGGCCTACTTCTCAGAGTTTTCGGGCTCAGGAACCTCACCTTTGTGCAAAATTGCCTCTGTGAAGTGAATGGAGAAACACTGTAGCTCTTGTAAGAAAACCATTAATGTTACAAGGAAGAGGGACAAGCACCTTCTTCAGCTTTGGGAATTGAGTGAGTTGTTTAATGGAATACCACCTACCTCTCAGCTTTTTCAGGGATGAGGACTACCAGGTGTTTTCAAAATTGCCCCATTCGAGTGAATGGAAGCTGCACTGTAGGCCTTACAAGAGAGACATTACTGTTAACAGGAAGAGGACCTAGCACTCTGTTGAGGATTCTCAACTGAGTTAGCTGTTGAAGGACATACTGATACCTCTCGGTGTTTTTATGTGTGAGAACCTTCAACTTTGTGCAAACTCTCCTGTGTCAAGTGACTGCACCCAGCGCTGCAGGTGTTGTGAGAAAAGTATGAATGTTACAAGCGGGAGGGTGAAGCACCTTGTCTTTGGATGAGACTTGAGTAACTTGCTTCAAGGAATACTGCCTACCACTCAGTGTTTTCAAGGATGTGCAAAATCACCTTTGTGCAACATCACCCCTTTGAACAGAATGGAAGAAGTTCTGAGGCCCTTCTCAGAAAATTCTTTAGGTTGGAAGCAAGTCGGTCCAGCAACTTGCGTAACAGTGTGAGTAGAGTGAAGTTTACAAGGAAGACCACCTACCTCTCACGGTTTGAAAGTGTGAGGAACTTGATTTTGGGGCAAAATGGCCTGTGTCCATGAAGGGAAGTATTACTGTATGTCTGTAGGACAACCACAAATGTTACAAGAAAGATGCTCTAGCACTTTGTTCAGCAGCTTCAAGTGATGTAGCATGCAAAAGGTACACTGCCTTTCTGTCAGGGTTTGACAGTGTGAGCAATTCCATCTTTGTGCCAATAGACCCTTTCCACTGAATGGAACAGGCAATATGTCTCTTGCAAGCAGGTGTCAGGGTTCCCAGCAGGAGTTGCAAGCACATTGTTTCCCTGTGAGATTTGCATTAGCATGTGAAAGGAGTGCTTGCCAAATGAAAGCCTTTGACAAGGGAGAATCATTCACTCCTTGAAAAATACCCATTTCCGAGGAAATAGATCAACACTTGTAGCTCAGAGCAGGATGCAATGTGTGAGAGGCAGGAATAGTTTGCAACTTGTCTCCCTATGAGAAATGAGTTACCTGTTGAAAGGAATACTGGCTACCCCTGAGGTTTTTCATGTGTGAGGAACACCACCGTTCGGCCAAATAGCTGCATTCAACTGAATGGAACCAGAACAGTTGAGGATGCATGAAAACCATTCATTCCAGCAGCAAGAGGGTCTGTAATGTTGTTTAAAAGTGAGAATTGAGTGAGCTTTACAAAGGAATGCGACCTGTCTCTCAGGCTTTTACAGTGTGAAAAAGATTATCTTTGTGCAAAATAGATATTTCAATGGAAGGAAGAAGCACTGTTTCCCCTGTAAGAGAAGCATAAGTGTTACAAGCAAGAGGGTCAAGCACCTTGTTAAGCATGGCGAATTGAGTTACCTGTTTAAGGCAATACTGCCTAACTCTCAGTGTTTTCAGGGGGAGGAACATCAATGTGCTGCTAAATAGCTCCTTTCAAGTGAATGGAGGCATACTGTAGGTCCTCTAAGACAATCATTAATGGTAGAAGCAAGAGGGTCTAGCACCCTGTTAAGCATTGTGAATTGAGTTCCCTGTTGAAGGGCATAGTGCCTAACTCTCAGTGTTTTTATGGGTGGAGGAACCTCAAGCTTGAGCAAAATGACCTCTTTCAAGTCAATGGAACCAGCACTACATCTCTTGGAAGAGAAGTATGAATGTTAGAAGCAGGAGGGTCAAGCACCTTGTTTTCTAAGGCGAATTGATATACTGCTTTAAAG
This sequence comes from Castor canadensis, assembly GCF_047511655.1. NCBI lineage: Eukaryota > Metazoa > Chordata > Mammalia > Rodentia > Castoridae > Castor > Castor canadensis. The sequence goes on from NC_133389.1 coordinate 72,315,346, forward strand.
GAATAATGCCTACAACTCAGTGTTTTCATGGGTGAGGAATACCACCTTTGTGTAAAATAACCCAATTAGACACACTGTTGATGTCATGAGAAAATCATTAATGTTAGAAAGAAAAGGGTCTACCACCTTGTTCAGCATTGTGTACTGAGTTAGCTGGGTAAAGGAATACTGCCTACCTCTTAGCGTTTTCATGGGTGAGGAACACAACTGTTGCAAAATATCCCATACAAGCGAATGGAAGATTCCTGGTAGCTCTTGTAAGAGAGTCATGAATGTTTGAAGCAACGGGGTCTAGCAAGTTGTTTAGCATTGTGAATTTGCTTAGCTGTTTAAAGGAATACTGCCTACTTCTCAGAGTTTTCGGGGTCAGGAACCTCACCTTTGTGCAAAATTGCCTCTGTGAAGTGAATGGAGAAACACTGTAGCTCTTGTAAGAAAACCATTAATGTTACAAGGAAGAGAGACAAGCACCTTCTTCAGCTTTGGGAATTGAGTGAGTTGTTTAATGGAATACCACCTACCTCTCAGCTTTTTCAGGGATGAAGACTACCAGGTGTTTTCAAAATTGCCCCATTCGAGTGAAAGGAAGCTGCACTGTAGGTCTTACAAGAGAGACATTACTGTTAACAGGAAGAGGACCTAGCACTCTGTTGAGGATTCTCAACTGAGTGAGCTGTTGAAGGACATACTGATATCTCTCGGTGTTTTAATGTGTGAGAACCTTCAACTTTGTGCAAACTCTCCTGTGTCAAGTGACTGCACCCAGCGCTGCAGGTGTTGTGAGAAAAGTATGAATGTTACAAGCAGGAGGGTGAAGCACCTTGTCTTTGGATGAGACTTGAGTAACTTGCTTCAAGGAATACTGCCTACCACTCAGTGTTTTCAAGGATGTGGAAAATCACCTTTGTGCAACACCACCCCTTTGAAGAGAATGGAAGAAGTTCTGAGGCCCTTCTCAGAAAATTCTGTAGGTTGGAAGCAAGTCGGTCCAGCAACTTGTCTAACAGTGTGAGTAGAGTGAAGTTTACAAGGAAGACCACATACTTCTCACTGTTTGAAAGTGTGAGGAAATTGATTTTGAGGCAAAATGGTCTGTGTCCATGAAGTTAAGTATTACTGTATGTCTGTAGGACAACCACAAATGTTACAAAAAAGATGCTCTAGCACCCTGTTAAGCATTGTGAATTGAGTTACCTGTTGAAGGGCATAGTGCCTAACTCTCAGTGTTTTTATGGGTGGAGCAACCTCAAGCTTGAGCAAAATGACCTCTTTGAAGTCAATGGAACCAGCACTACATCTCTTGGAAGAGAAGTATGAATGTTAGAAGCAGGAGGGTCAAGCACATTGTTTTCTAAAGCGAATTGATATACTGCTTTAAAGGAATAAAGCCTACAACTCAGTGTTTTCAAGGATGTAAAAAATCACCTTTGTGCAACACCACCCCTTTGAAGAGAATGGAAGAAGTTCTGAGGCCCTTATCAGAAAATTCTTTAGGTTGGAAGTAAGTCGGTCCAGCAACTTGTGTAACAGTGTGAGTAGAGTGAAGTTTACAAGGAAGACCACCTACCTCTCACGGTTTGAAAGTGTGAGGAACTTGATTTTCGGGCAAAATGGCCTGTGTCCATGAAGGGAAGTATTACTGCATGTCTTGTAGCACAACCAAAAATGTTACAAGAAAGATGCTCTAGCACTTTGTTCAGCAGCTTCAAGTGATGTAGCATGCAAAAGGTACACTGCCTATCTGTCAGGGTTTGACAGTGTGAGCAATTCCATCTTTATGCCAATAGACCCTTTCCACTGAATGGAACAGGCACTGTGTCTCTTGCAAGCAGGTGTCAGGGTTCCCAGCAGGAGTTGCAAGCACATTGTTTCCCTGTGAGATTTGCATTAGCATGTGAAAGGAGTGCTTGCCAAATGAAAGCCTTTGACAAGGGAGAATCATTCACTCCTTGAAAAATGCCCACTTGTGAGGAAATAGTCCAACACTTGTAGCTCAGAGCAGGATGCAATGTGTGAGAGGCAGGAATAGTTTGCAACTTGTCTCCTTATGAGAAATGAGTTACCTGTTGAAAGGAATACTGACTACCCCTGAGTCTTTTCATGAGTGAAGAACACCACCGTTTGGCCAAATAGCTGCATTCATTTGAATGGAATCAGAACAGTTGAGGATGCATGAAAACCATTCATTCCAGCAGCAAGAGGGTCTGGAATGTTGTTTATAAGTGAGAATTGTGTGAGCTTTACAAAGGAATGCTACCTCTCTCTCAGGCTTTTACAGTGTGAAGAAGATTATCTTTGTGCAAAATAGCCGTTTCAACGGGACAAAGAAGCACTGTTTCCCCTGTAAGAGAAGCATAAGTGTTACAAGCAAGAGGGTCAAGCACCTTGTTAAGCATGGCGAATTGAGTTACCTGTTTAAGGCAATACTGCCTAACTCTCAGTGTTTTCAGGGGGAGGAACATCAATGTGCTGCTAAATAGCTCCTTTCAAGTGAATGGAGGCATACTGTAGGTCTTCTAAGACAATCATTAATGGTAGAAGCAAGAGGGTCTAGCACCCTGTTAAGCATTGTGAATTGAGTTCCCTGTTGAAGGGCATAGTGCCTAACTCTCAGTGTTTTTATGGGTGGAGGAACCTCAAGCTTGAGCAAAATGACCTCTTTCAAGTCAATGGAACCAGCACTACATCTCTTGGAAGAGAAGTATGAATGTTAGAAGCAGGAGGGTCAAGCACCTTGTTTTCTAAGGCGAATTGATATACTGCTTTAAAGGAATAATGCCTACAACTCAGTGTTTTCATGGGTGAGGAATACCACCTTTCTGAAAAATAACCCAATTAGTCACACTGTTGATGTCATGAGAAAATCATTAACGTTAGAAAGAAAAGGGTCTACCACCTTGTTCAGCATTGTGTACTGAGTTAGCTGGGTAAAGGAATACTGTCTACCTCTTAGCGTTTTCATGGGTGAGGAACACACCTGTTGCAAAATATCCCATGCAATCGAATTTAAGATTCCTGGTAGCTCTTGTAAAAGAGTCATGAATGTTTGAAGCAACGGGGTCTACCAAGTTGTTTAGCATTGTGAATTTACTTAGCTATTTAAAGGAATACGGCCTACTTCTCAGAGTTTTCGGGCTCAGGAACCTCACCTTTGTGCAAAATTGCCTCTGTGAAGTGAATGGAGAAACACTGTAGCTCTTGTAAGAAAACCATTAATGTTACAAGGAAGAGGGACAAGCACCTTCTTCAGCTTTGGGAATTGAGTGAGTTGTTTAATGGAATACCACCTACCTCTCAGCTTTTTCAGGGATGAGGACTACCAGGTGTTTTCAAAATTGCCCCATTCGAGTGAATGGAAGCTGCACTGTAGGCCTTACAAGAGAGACATTACTGTTAACAGGAAGAGGACCTAGCACTCTGTTGAGGATTCTCAACTGAGTTAGCTGTTGAAGGACATACTGATACCTCTCGGTGTTTTTATGTGTGAGAACCTTCAACTTTGTGCAAACTCTCCTGTGTCAAGTGACTGCACCCAGCGCTGCAGGTGTTGTGAGAAAAGTATGAATGTTACAAGCGGGAGGGTGAAGCACCTTGTCTTTGGATGAGACTTGAGTAACTTGCTTCAAGGAATACTGCCTACCACTCAGTGTTTTCAAGGATGTGCAAAATCACCTTTGTGCAACATCACCCCTTTGAACAGAATGGAAGAAGTTCTGAGGCCCTTCTCAGAAAATTCTTTAGGTTGGAAGCAAGTCGGTCCAGCAACTTGCGTAACAGTGTGAGTAGAGTGAAGTTTACAAGGAAGACCACCTACCTCTCACGGTTTGAAAGTGTGAGGAACTTGATTTTGGGGCAAAATGGCCTGTGTCCATGAAGGGAAGTATTACTGTATGTCTGTAGGACAACCACAAATGTTACAAGAAAGATGCTCTAGCACTTTGTTCAGCAGCTTCAAGTGATGTAGCATGCAAAAGGTACACTGCCTTTCTGTCAGGGTTTGACAGTGTGAGCAATTCCATCTTTGTGCCAATAGACCCTTTCCACTGAATGGAACAGGCAATATGTCTCTTGCAAGCAGGTGTCAGGGTTCCCAGCAGGAGTTGCAAGCACATTGTTTCCCTGTGAGATTTGCATTAGCATGTGAAAGGAGTGCTTGCCAAATGAAAGCCTTTGACAAGGGAGAATCATTCACTCCTTGAAAAATACCCATTTCCGAGGAAATAGATCAACACTTGTAGCTCAGAGCAGGATGCAATGTGTGAGAGGCAGGAATAGTTTGCAACTTGTCTCCCTATGAGAAATGAGTTACCTGTTGAAAGGAATACTGGCTACCCCTGAGGTTTTTCATGTGTGAGGAACACCACCGTTCGGCCAAATAGCTGCATTCAACTGAATGGAACCAGAACAGTTGAGGATGCATGAAAACCATTCATTCCAGCAGCAAGAGGGTCTGTAATGTTGTTTAAAAGTGAGAATTGAGTGAGCTTTACAAAGGAATGCGACCTGTCTCTCAGGCTTTTACAGTGTGAAAAAGATTATCTTTGTGCAAAATAGATATTTCAATGGAAGGAAGAAGCACTGTTTCCCCTGTAAGAGAAGCATAAGTGTTACAAGCAAGAGGGTCAAGCACCTTGTTAAGCATGGCGAATTGAGTTACCTGTTTAAGGCAATACTGCCTAACTCTCAGTGTTTTCAGGGGGAGGAACATCAATGTGCTGCTAAATAGCTCCTTTCAAGTGAATGGAGGCATACTGTAGGTCCTCTAAGACAATCATTAATGGTAGAAGCAAGAGGGTCTAGCACCCTGTTAAGCATTGTGAATTGAGTTCCCTGTTGAAGGGCATAGTGCCTAACTCTCAGTGTTTTTATGGGTGGAGGAACCTCAAGCTTGAGCAAAATGACCTCTTTCAAGTCAATGGAACCAGCACTACATCTCTTGGAAGAGAAGTATGAATGTTAGAAGCAGGAGGGTCAAGCACCTTGTTTTCTAAGGCGAATTGATATACTGCTTTAAAGGAATAATGCCTACAACTCAGTGTTTTCATGGGTGAGGAATACCACCTTTGTGTAAAATAACCCAATTAGACACACTGTTGATGTCATGAGAAAATCATTAATGTTAGAAAGAAAAGGGTCTACCACCTTGTTCAGCATTGTGTACTGAGTTAGCTGGGTAAAGGAATACTGCCTACCTCTTAGCGTTTTCATGGGTGAGGAACACAACTGTTGCAAAATATCCCATACAAGCGAATGGAAGATTCCTGGTAGCTCTTGTAAGAGAGTCATGAATGTTTGAAGCAACGGGGTCTAGCAAGTTGTTTAGCATTGTGAATTTGCTTAGCTGTTTAAAGGAATACTGCCTACTTCTCAGAGTTTTCGGGGTCAGGAACCTCACCTTTGTGCAAAATTGCCTCTGTGAAGTGAATGGAGAAACACTGTAGCTCTTGTAAGAAAACCATTAATGTTACAAGGAAGAGAGACAAGCACCTTCTTCAGCTTTGGGAATTGAGTGAGTTGTTTAATGGAATACCACCTACCTCTCAGCTTTTTCAGGGATGAAGACTACCAGGTGTTTTCAAAATTGCCCCATTCGAGTGAAAGGAAGCTGCACTGTAGGTCTTACAAGAGAGACATTACTGTTAACAGGAAGAGGACCTAGCACTCTGTTGAGGATTCTCAACTGAGTGAGCTGTTGAAGGACATACTGATATCTCTCGGTGTTTTAATGTGTGAGAACCTTCAACTTTGTGCAAACTCTCCTGTGTCAAGTGACTGCACCCAGCGCTGCAGGTGTTGTGAGAAAAGTATGAATGTTACAAGCAGGAGGGTGAAGCACCTTGTCTTTGGATGAGACTTGAGTAACTTGCTTCAAGGAATACTGCCTACCACTCAGTGTTTTCAAGGATGTGGAAAATCACCTTTGTGCAACACCACCCCTTTGAAGAGAATGGAAGAAGTTCTGAGGCCCTTCTCAGAAAATTCTGTAGGTTGGAAGCAAGTCGGTCCAGCAACTTGTCTAACAGTGTGAGTAGAGTGAAGTTTACAAGGAAGACCACATACTTCTCACTGTTTGAAAGTGTGAGGAAATTGATTTTGAGGCAAAATGGTCTGTGTCCATGAAGTTAAGTATTACTGTATGTCTGTAGGACAACCACAAATGTTACAAAAAAGATGCTCTAGCACCCTGTTAAGCATTGTGAATTGAGTTACCTGTTGAAGGGCATAGTGCCTAACTCTCAGTGTTTTTATGGGTGGAGCAACCTCAAGCTTGAGCAAAATGACCTCTTTGAAGTCAATGGAACCAGCACTACATCTCTTGGAAGAGAAGTATGAATGTTAGAAGCAGGAGGGTCAAGCACATTGTTTTCTAAAGCGAATTGATATACTGCTTTAAAGGAATAAAGCCTACAACTCAGTGTTTTCAAGGATGTAAAAAATCACCTTTGTGCAACACCACCCCTTTGAAGAGAATGGAAGAAGTTCTGAGGCCCTTATCAGAAAATTCTTTAGGTTGGAAGTAAGTCGGTCCAGCAACTTGTGTAACAGTGTGAGTAGAGTGAAGTTTACAAGGAAGACCACCTACCTCTCACGGTTTGAAAGTGTGAGGAACTTGATTTTCGGGCAAAATGGCCTGTGTCCATGAAGGGAAGTATTACTGCATGTCTTGTAGCACAACCAAAAATGTTACAAGAAAGATGCTCTAGCACTTTGTTCAGCAGCTTCAAGTGATGTAGCATGCAAAAGGTACACTGCCTATCTGTCAGGGTTTGACAGTGTGAGCAATTCCATCTTTATGCCAATAGACCCTTTCCACTGAATGGAACAGGCACTGTGTCTCTTGCAAGCAGGTGTCAGGGTTCCCAGCAGGAGTTGCAAGCACATTGTTTCCCTGTGAGATTTGCATTAGCATGTGAAAGGAGTGCTTGCCAAATGAAAGCCTTTGACAAGGGAGAATCATTCACTCCTTGAAAAATGCCCACTTGTGAGGAAATAGTCCAACACTTGTAGCTCAGAGCAGGATGCAATGTGTGAGAGGCAGGAATAGTTTGCAACTTGTCTCCTTATGAGAAATGAGTTACCTGTTGAAAGGAATACTGACTACCCCTGAGTCTTTTCATGAGTGAAGAACACCACCGTTTGGCCAAATAGCTGCATTCATTTGAATGGAATCAGAACAGTTGAGGATGCATGAAAACCATTCATTCCAGCAGCAAGAGGGTCTGGAATGTTGTTTATAAGTGAGAATTGTGTGAGCTTTACAAAGGAATGCTACCTCTCTCTCAGGCTTTTACAGTGTGAAGAAGATTATCTTTGTGCAAAATAGCCGTTTCAACGGGACAAAGAAGCACTGTTTCCCCTGTAAGAGAAGCATAAGTGTTACAAGCAAGAGGGTCAAGCACCTTGTTAAGCATGGCGAATTGAGTTACCTGTTTAAGGCAATACTGCCTAACTCTCAGTGTTTTCAGGGGGAGGAACATCAATGTGCTGCTAAATAGCTCCTTTCAAGTGAATGGAGGCATACTGTAGGTCTTCTAAGACAATCATTAATGGTAGAAGCAAGAGGGTCTAGCACCCTGTTAAGCATTGTGAATTGAGTTCCCTGTTGAAGGGCATAGTGCCTAACTCTCAGTGTTTTTATGGGTGGAGGAACCTCAAGCTTGAGCAAAATGACCTCTTTCAAGTCAATGGAACCAGCACTACATCTCTTGGAAGAGAAGTATGAATGTTAGAAGCAGGAGGGTCAAGCACCTTGTTTTCTAAGGCGAATTGATATACTGCTTTAAAGGAATAATGCCTACAACTCAGTGTTTTCATGGGTGAGGAATACCACCTTTCTGAAAAATAACCCAATTAGTCACACTGTTGATGTCATGAGAAAATCATTAACGTTAGAAAGAAAAGGGTCTACCACCTTGTTCAGCATTGTGTACTGAGTTAGCTGGGTAAAGGAATACTGTCTACCTCTTAGCGTTTTCATGGGTGAGGAACACACCTGTTGCAAAATATCCCATGCAATCGAATTTAAGATTCCTGGTAGCTCTTGTAAAAGAGTCATGAATGTTTGAAGCAACGGGGTCTACCAAGTTGTTTAGCATTGTGAATTTACTTAGCTATTTAAAGGAATACGGCCTACTTCTCAGAGTTTTCGGGCTCAGGAACCTCACCTTTGTGCAAAATTGCCTCTGTGAAGTGAATGGAGAAACACTGTAGCTCTTGTAAGAAAACCATTAATGTTACAAGGAAGAGGGACAAGCACCTTCTTCAGCTTTGGGAATTGAGTGAGTTGTTTAATGGAATACCACCTACCTCTCAGCTTTTTCAGGGATGAGGACTACCAGGTGTTTTCAAAATTGCCCCATTCGAGTGAATGGAAGCTGCACTGTAGGCCTTACAAGAGAGACATTACTGTTAACAGGAAGAGGACCTAGCACTCTGTTGAGGATTCTCAACTGAGTTAGCTGTTGAAGGACATACTGATACCTCTCGGTGTTTTTATGTGTGAGAACCTTCAACTTTGTGCAAACTCTCCTGTGTCAAGTGACTGCACCCAGCGCTGCAGGTGTTGTGAGAAAAGTATGAATGTTACAAGCGGGAGGGTGAAGCACCTTGTCTTTGGATGAGACTTGAGTAACTTGCTTCAAGGAATACTGCCTACCACTCAGTGTTTTCAAGGATGTGCAAAATCACCTTTGTGCAACATCACCCCTTTGAACAGAATGGAAGAAGTTCTGAGGCCCTTCTCAGAAAATTCTTTAGGTTGGAAGCAAGTCGGTCCAGCAACTTGCGTAACAGTGTGAGTAGAGTGAAGTTTACAAGGAAGACCACCTACCTCTCACGGTTTGAAAGTGTGAGGAACTTGATTTTGGGGCAAAATGGCCTGTGTCCATGAAGGGAAGTATTACTGTATGTCTGTAGGACAACCACAAATGTTACAAGAAAGATGCTCTAGCACTTTGTTCAGCAGCTTCAAGTGATGTAGCATGCAAAAGGTACACTGCCTTTCTGTCAGGGTTTGACAGTGTGAGCAATTCCATCTTTGTGCCAATAGACCCTTTCCACTGAATGGAACAGGCAATATGTCTCTTGCAAGCAGGTGTCAGGGTTCCCAGCAGGAGTTGCAAGCACATTGTTTCCCTGTGAGATTTGCATTAGCATGTGAAAGGAGTGCTTGCCAAATGAAAGCCTTTGACAAGGGAGAATCATTCACTCCTTGAAAAATACCCATTTCCGAGGAAATAGATCAACACTTGTAGCTCAGAGCAGGATGCAATGTGTGAGAGGCAGGAATAGTTTGCAACTTGTCTCCCTATGAGAAATGAGTTACCTGTTGAAAGGAATACTGGCTACCCCTGAGGTTTTTCATGTGTGAGGAACACCACCGTTCGGCCAAATAGCTGCATTCAACTGAATGGAACCAGAACAGTTGAGGATGCATGAAAACCATTCATTCCAGCAGCAAGAGGGTCTGTAATGTTGTTTAAAAGTGAGAATTGAGTGAGCTTTACAAAGGAATGCGACCTGTCTCTCAGGCTTTTACAGTGTGAAAAAGATTATCTTTGTGCAAAATAGATATTTCAATGGAAGGAAGAAGCACTGTTTCCCCTGTAAGAGAAGCATAAGTGTTACAAGCAAGAGGGTCAAGCACCTTGTTAAGCATGGCGAATTGAGTTACCTGTTTAAGGCAATACTGCCTAACTCTCAGTGTTTTCAGGGGGAGGAACATCAATGTGCTGCTAAATAGCTCCTTTCAAGTGAATGGAGGCATACTGTAGGTCCTCTAAGACAATCATTAATGGTAGAAGCAAGAGGGTCTAGCACCCTGTTAAGCATTGTGAATTGAGTTCCCTGTTGAAGGGCATAGTGCCTAACTCTCAGTGTTTTTATGGGTGGAGGAACCTCAAGCTTGAGCAAAATGACCTCTTTCAAGTCAATGGAACCAGCACTTCATCTCTTGGAAGAGAAGTATGAATGTTAGAAGGAGGAGGGTCAAGCACCTTGTTTTCTAAGGCGAATTGATATACTGCTTTAAAGGAATAATGCCTACAACTCAGTGTTTTCATGGGTGAGGAATACCACCTTTCTGAAAAATAACCCAATTAGTCACACTGTTGATGTCATGAGAAAATCATTAACGTTAGAAAGAAAAGGGTCTACCACCTTGTTCAGCATTGTGTACTGAGTTAGCTGGGTAAAGGAATACTGTCTACCTCTTAGCGTTTTCATGGGTGAGGAACACCCTGTTGCAAAATATCCCATGCAATCGAATTTAAGATTCCTGGTAGCTCTTGTAAAAGAGTCATGAATGTTTGAAGCACGGGGTCTACCAAGTTGTTTAGCATGGTGAATTTACTTAGCTATTTAAAGGAATACGGCCTACTTCTCAGAGTTTTCGGGCTCAGGAACCTCACCTTTGTGGAAAATTGCCTCTGTGAAGTGAATGGAGAAACACTGTAGCTCTTGTAAGAAAACCATTAATGTTACAAGGAAGAGGGACAAGCACCTTCTTCAGCTTTGGGAATTGAGTGAGTTGTTTAATGGAATACCACCTACCTCTCAGCTTTTTCAGGGATGAGGACTACCAGGTGTTTTCAAAATTGCACCATTCGAGTGAATGGAAGCTGCACTGTAGGCCTTACAAGAGAGACATTACTGTTAACAGGAAGAGGACCTAGCACTCTGTTGAGGATTCTCAACTGAGTTAGCTGTTGAAGGACATACTGATACCTCTCGGTGTTTTTATGTGTGAGAACCTTCAACTTTGTGCAAACTCTCCTGTGTCAAGTGACTGCACCCAGCGCTGCAGGTGTTGTGAGAAAAGTATGAATGTTACAAGCGGGAGGGTGAAGCACCTTGTCTTTGGATGAGACTTGAGTAACTTGCTTCAAGGAATACTGCCTACCACTCAGTGTTTTCAAGGATGTGCAAAATCACCTTTGTGCAACATCACCCCTTTGAACAGAATGGAAGAAGTTCTGAGGCCCTTCTCAGAAAATTCTTTAGGTTGGAAGCAAGTCGGTCCAGCAACTTGCGTAACAGTGTGAGTAGAGTGAAGTTTACAAGGAAGACCACCTACCTCTCACGGTTTGAAAGTGTGAGGAACTTGATTTTCGGGCAAAATGGCCTGTGTCCATGAAGGGAAGTATTACTGCATGTCTTGTAGCACAACCAAAAATGTTACAAGAAAGATGCTCTAGCACTTTGTTCAGCAGCTTCAAGTGATGTAGCATGCAAAAGGTACACTGCCTATCTGTCAGGGTTTGACAGTGTGAGCAATTCCATCTTTGTGCCAATAGACCCTTTCCACTGAATGGAACAGGCACTGTGTCTCTTGCAAGCAGGTGTCAGGGTTCCCAGCAGGAGTTGCAAGCACATTGTTTCCCTGTGAGATTTGCATTAGCATGTGAAAGGAGTGCTTGCCAAATGAAAGCCTTTGACAAGGGAGAATCATTCACTCCTTGAAAAATGCCCACTTGTGAGGAAATAGTCCAACACTTGTAGCTCAGAGCAGGATGCAATGTGTGAGAGGCAGGAATAGTTTGCAACTTGTCTCCTTATGAGAAATGAGTTACCTGTTGAAAGGAATACTGACTACCCCTGAGTCTTTTCATGAGTGAAGAACACCACCGTTTGGCCAAATAGCTGCATTCATTTGAATGGAATCAGAACAGTTGAGGATGCATGAAAACCATTCATTCCAGCAGCAAGAGGGTCTGGAATGTTGTTTATAAGTGAGAATTGTGTGAGCTTTACAAAGGAATGCTACCTCTCTCTCAGGCTTTTACAGTGTGAAGAAGATTATCTTTGTGCAAAATAGCCGTTTCAACGGGACAAAGAAGCACTGTTTCCCCTGTAAGAGAAGCATAAGTGTTACAAGCAAGAGGGTCAAGCACCTTGTTAAGCATGGAGAATTGAGTTACCTGTTTAAGGCAATACTGCCTAACTCTCAGTGTTTTCAGGGGGAGGAACATCAATGTGCTGCTAAATAGCTCCTTTCAAGTGAATGGAGGCATACTATAGGTCTTCTAAGACAATCATTAATGGTAGAAGCAAGAGGGTCTAGCACCCTGTTAAGCATTGTGAATTGAGTTCCCTGTTGAAGGGCATAGTGCCTAACTCTCAGTGTTTTTATGGGTGGAGGAACCTCAAGCTTGAGCAAAATGACCTCTTTCAAGTCAATGGAACCAGCACTTCATCTCTTGGAAGAGAAGTATGAATGTTAGAAGGAGGAGGGTCAAGCACCTTGTTTTCTAAGGCGAATTGATATACTGCTTTAAAGGAATAATGCCTACAACTCAGTGTTTTCATGGGTGAGGAATACCACCTTTCTGAAAAATAACCCAATTAGTCACACTGTTGATGTCATGAGAAAATCATTAACGTTAGAAAGAAAAGGGTCTACCACCTTGTTCAGCATTGTGTACTGAGTTAGCTGGGTAAAGGAATACTGTCTACCTCTTAGCGTTTTCATGGGTGAGGAACACCCTGTTGCAAAATATCCCATGCAATCGAATTTAAGATTCCTGGTAGCTCTTGTAAAAGAGTCATGAATGTTTGAAGCACGGGGTCTACCAAGTTGTTTAGCATGGTGAATTTACTTAGCTATTTAAAGGAATACGGCCTACTTCTCAGAGTTTTCGGGCTCAGGAACCTCACCTTTGTGGAAAATTGCCTCTGTGAAGTGAATGGAGAAACACTGTAGCTCTTGTAAGAAAACCATTAATGTTACAAGGAAGAGGGACAAGCACCTTCTTCAGCTTTGGGAATTGAGTGAGTTGTTTAATGGAATACCACCTACCTCTCAGCTTTTTCAGGGATGAGGACTACCAGGTGTTTTCAAAATTGCACCATTCGAGTGAATGGAAGCTGCACTGTAGGCCTTACAAGAGAGACATTACTGTTAACAGGAAGAGGACCTAGCACTCTGTTGAGGATTCTCAACTGAGTTAGCTGTTGAAGGACATACTGATACCTCTCGGTGTTTTTATGTGTGAGAACCTTCAACTTTGTGCAAACTCTCCTGGGTCAAGTGACTGCACCCAGCGCTGCAGGTGTTGTGAGAAAAGTATGAATGTTACAAGCGGGAGGGTGAAGCACCTTGTCGTTGGATGAGACTTGAGTAACTTGCTTCAAGGAATACTGCCTACCACTCAGTGTTTTCAAGGATGTGCAAAATCACCTTTGTGCAACATCACCCCTTTGAACAGAATGGAAGAAGTTCTGAGGCCCTTCTCAGAAAATTCTTTAGGTTGGAAGCAAGTCGGTCCAGCAACTTGCGTAACAGTGTGAGTAGAGTGAAGTTTACAAGGAAGACCACCTACCTCTCACGGTTTGAAAGTGTGAGGAACTTGATTTTGGGGCAAAATGGCCTGTGTCCATGAAGGGAAGGATTACTGGATGTCTGTAGGACAACCACAAATGTTACAAGAAAGATGCTCTAGCACTTTGTTCAGCAGCTTCAAGTGATGTAGCATGCAAAAGGAACACTGCCTATCTGTCAGGGTTTGACAGTGTGAGCAATTCCATCTTTGTGCCAATGGACCCTTTCCACTGAATGGAACAGGCACTATGTCTCTTGCAAGCAGATGTCAGGGTTCGCAGCAGGAGTTGCAGGCACATTGTTTCCCTGTGAAAGTTGAATTAGCATGTGAAAGGAGTGCTGGCCAAATGAAAGCCTTTGACAATGGAGAATCATTCACTCCTTGAAAAATACCCACTTCTGAGGAAATAGACCAACACTTGTAGCTCAGAGCAGGATGCAATGTGTGAGAGGCAGGAATAGTTTGCAACTTTGTCTCCCTATGAGAAATGAGTTACCTGTTGAAAGGAATACTGGCTACGCCTGAGGTTTTTCATGTGTGAGGAACACCACGGTTCGGCCAAATAGCTGCTTTCAACTGAATGGAATCAGAACAGTTGAGGATGCATGAAAACCATACATTCCAGCAGCAAGAGGGTCTGGAATGTTGTTTAAAAGTGAGAATTGAGTGAGCTTTACAAAGGAATGCGACCTGTCTCTCAGGCTTTTACAGTGTGAAGAAGATTATCTTTGTGCAAAATAGACTTTTCAATGGAAGGAAGAAGCACTGTTTCCCCTGTAAGAGAAGCATAAGTGTTACAAGCAAGAGGGTCAAGCACCTTGTTAAGCATGGCGAATTGAGTTACCTGTTTAAGGCAATACTGCCTAACTCTCAGTGTTTTCAGGGGGAGGAACATCAATGTGCTGCTAAATAGCTCCTTTCAAGTGAATGGAGGCATACTGTAGGTCCTCTAAGACAATCATTAATGGTAGAAGCAAGAGGGTCTAGCACCCTGTTAAGCATTGTGAATTGAGTTCCCTGTTGAAGGGCATAGTGCCTAACTCTCAGTGTTTTTATGGGTGGAGGAACCTCAAGCTTGAGCAAAAAGACCTCTTTCAAGTCAAAGGAACCAGCACTACATCTCTTGGAAGAGAAGTATGAATGTTAGAACCAGGAGGGTCAAGCACCTTGTTTTCTAAGGCGAATTGATATACTGCTTTAAAGGAATAATGATTACAACTAAGTGTTTTCAAGGATGTGGAAAATCACCTTTGTGCAACATCACCACTCTGAAGAGAATGGAAGAAGTTCTGAGGCCCTTCTCAGAAAATTCTTTAGGTTGGAAGCAAGTCGGTCCAGCAACTTGTGTAACAGTGTGAGTAGAGTGAAGTTTACAAGGAAGACCACCTACCTCTCACGGTTTGAAAGTGTGAGGAACTTGATTTTCGGGCAAAATGGCCTGTGTCCATGAAGGGAAGTATTACTGCATGTCTTGTAGCACAACCAAAAATGTTACAAGAAAGATGCTCTAGCACTTTGTTCAGCAGCTTCAAGTGATGTAGCATGCAAAAGGTACACTGCCTATCTGTCAGGGTTTGACAGTGTGAGCAATTCCATCTTTGTGCCAATAGACCCTTTCCACTGAATGGAACAGGCACTGTGTCTCTTGCAAGCAGGTGTCAGGGTTCCCAGCAGGAGCTGCAAGCACATTGTTTCCCTGTGAGATTTGCATTAGCATGTGAAAGGAGTGCTTACCAAATGAAAGCCTTTGACAAGGGAGAATCATTCACTCCTTGAAAAATGCCCACTTGTGAGGAAATAGTCCAACACTTGTAGCTCAGAGCAGGATGCAATGTGTGAGAGGCAGGAATAGTTTGCAACTTGTCTCCTTATGAGAAATGAGTTACCTGTTGAAAGGAATACTGGCTACGCCTGAGGTTTTTCATGTGTGAGGAACACCACAGTTCGGCCCAATAGCTGCATTCAACTGAATGGAACCAGAACAGTTGAGGACGCATGAAAACCATTCATTCCAGCAGCAAGAGGGTCTGGAATGTTGTTTAAAAGTGAGAATTGAGGGAGCTTTACAAAGGAATGCTACCTGTCTCTCAGGCTTTTACAGTGTGAAAAAGATTATCTTTGTGCAAAGTAGCCGTTTCAATGGAAGGAAGAAGCACTGTTTCCCCTGTAAGAGAAGCATAAGTGTTACAAGCAAGAGGGTCAAGCACCTTGTTAAGCATGGCGAATTGAGTTATATGTTTAAGGCAATACTGCCTAACTCTCAGTGTTTTCAGGGGGAGGAACATCAATGTGCTGCTAAATAGATCCTTTCAAGTGAATGGAGGCATACTGTAGGTCTTCTAAGACAATCATTAATGGTAGAAGCAAGTGGGTCTAGCACCCTGTTAAGCATTGTGAATTGAGTTACCTGTTGAAGGGCATAGTGCCTAACTCTCAGTGTTTTTATGGGTGGAGGAACCTCAAGCTTGAGCAAAATGACCTCTTTCAAGTCAATAGAACCAGCACTACATCTCTTGGAAGAGAAGTATGAATGTTAGAAGCAGGAGGGTCAAGCACCTTGTTTTCTAAGGCGAATTGATATACTGCTTTAAAGGAATAATGCCTACAACTCAGTGTTTTCATGGGTGAGGAATACGACCTTTGTGCAAAATAACCCCCTTAGACACACTGTTGATGTCGTGAGAAAATCATTAATGTTAGAAAGAAAAGGGTCTACCACCTTGTTCAGCATTGTGAACTGAGTTAGCTGGTTAAAGGAATACTGCCTACCTCTCAGCGTTTTCATGGGTGAGGAACACAACTGTTGCAAAATATTCCATGCAAGCGAATGGAAGATTCCTGGTAGCACTTGTAAGAGAGTCATGAATGTTTGAAGCAACAAGGTCTAGCAAGTTGTATAGCATTCGAATTGACTTAGCTGTTAAAAGGAATACTGCCTTCTTCTCAGAGTTTTCGGGGTCAGGAACCTCACCTTTGTGCAAAATTGCCTCTGTGAAGTGAATGGAGAAACACTGTAGCTCCTGTAAGAAAACCATTAATGTTAGAAGGAAGAGGGTCAAGCACCTTCTTCAGCTTTGGGAATTGAGTGAGTTGTTTAATGGAATACCACCTACCTCTCAGCTTTTTCAGGGATGAGGTCTACCAGGTGTTTTCAAAATGGCCCCATTCGAGTGAATGGAAGCTGCACTGTAGGTCTTATAAGAGAGACATTACTGTTAACAGGAAGAGGGCCTAGCACTCTGTTGAAGATTCTCAACTGTGTTAGCTGTTGAAGGACATACTGATATCTCTCAGTGTTTTTATGTGTGAGAACCTTCAACTTTGTGCAAACTCTCCTGTGTCAAGTGACTGCACCCAGCGCTGCAGGTGTTCTGAGAAAAGTATGATTGTTACAAGCAGGAGGGTGAAGCACCTTGTCTTTGGATGAGACTTGAGTAACTTGCTTCAAGGAATACTGCCTACCACTCAGTGTTTTCAAGGATGTGGAAAATCACCTTTCTGCAACACCACCCCTTTGAAGAGAATGGAAGAAATTCTGAGGCCCTTCTCAGAAAATTCTTTAGGTTGGAAGCAAGTCGGTCCAGCAACTTGTCTAACAGTGTGAGTAGAGTGAAGTTTACAAGGAAGACCACATACTTCTCACTGTTTGAAAGTGTGAGGAAATTGATTTTGGGGCAAAATGGTCTGTGTCCATGAAGTTAAGTATTACTGTATGTCTGTAGGACAACCACAAATGTTACAAAAAAGATGCGCTAGCACCCTGTTAAGCATTGTGAATTGAGTTACCTGTTGAAGGGCATAGTGCCTAACTCTCAGTGTTTTTATGGGTGGAGCAACCTCAAGCTTGAGCAAAATGACCTCTTTGAAGTCAATGGAACCAGCACTACATCTCTTGGAAGAGAAGTATGAATGTTAGAAGCAGGAGGGTCAAGCACATTGTTTTCTAAGGCGAATTGATATACTGCTTTAAAGGAATAAAGCCTACAACTCAGTGTTTTCAAGGATGTAAAAAATCACCTTTGTGCAACACCACCCCTTTGAAGAGAATGGAAGAAGTTCTGAGGCCCTTATCAGAAAATTCTTTAGGTTGGAAGTAAGTCGGTCCAGCAACTTGTGTAACAGTGTGAGTAGAGTGAAGTTTACAAGGAAGACCACCTACCTCTCACGGTTTGAAAGTGTGAGGAACTTGATTTTCGGGCAAAATGGCCTGTGTCCATGAAGGGAAGTATTACTGCATGTCTTGTAGCACAACCAAAAATGTTACAAGAAAGATGCTCTAGCACTTTGTTCAGCAGCTTCAAGTGATGTAGCATGCAAAAGGTACACTGCCTATCTGTCAGGGTTTGACAGTGTGAGCAATTCCATCTTTGTGCCAATAGACCCTTTCCACTGAATGGAACAGGCACTGTGTCTCTTGCAAGCAGGTGTCAGGGTTCCCAGCAGGAGTTGCAAGCACATTGTTTCCCTGTGAGATTTGCATTAGCATGTGAAAGGAGTGCTTGCCAAATGAAAGCCTTTGACAAGGGAGAATCATTCACTCCTTGAAAAATGCCCACTTGTGAGGAAATAGTCCAACACTTGTAGCTCAGAGCAGGATGCAATGTGTGAGAGGCAGGAATAGTGTGCAACTTGTCTCTTTATGAGAAATGAGTTACCTGTTGAAAGGAATACTGACTACCCCTGAGTCTTTTCATGAGTGAAGAACACCACCGTTTGGCCAAATAGCTGCATTCATTTGAATGGAATCAGAACAGTTGAGGATGCATGAAAACCATTCATTCCAGCAGCAAGAGGGTCTGGAATGTTGTTTATAAGTGAGAATTGTGTGAGCTTTACAAAGGAATGCTACCTCTCTCTCAGGCTTTTACAGTGTGAAGAAGATTATCTTTGTGCAAAATAGCCGTTTCAACGGGACGAAGAAGCACTGTTTCCCCTGTAAGAGAAGCATAAGTGTTACAAGCAAGAGGGTCAAGCACCTTGTTAAGCATGGCGAATTGAGTTACCTGTTTAAGGCAATACTGCCTAACTCTCAGTGTTTTCAGGGGGAGGAACATCAATGTGCTGCTAAATAGCTCCTTTCAAGTGAATGGAGGCATACTATAGGTCTTCTAAGACAATCATTAATGGTAGAAGCAAGAGGGTCTAGCACCCTGTTAAGCATTGTGAATTGAGTTCCCTGTTGAAGGGCATAGTGCCTAACTCTCAGTGTTTTTATGGGTGGAGGAACCTCAAGCTTGAGCAAAATGACCTCTTTCAAGTCAATGGAACCAGCACTTCATCTCTTGGAAGAGAAGTATGAATGTTAGAAGGAGGAGGGTCAAGCACCTTGTTTTCTAAGGCGAATTGATATACTGCTTTAAAGGAATAATGCCTACAACTCAGTGTTTTCATGGGTGAGGAATACCACCTTTCTGAAAAATAACCCAATTAGTCACACTGTTGATGTCATGAGAAAATCATTAACGTTAGAAAGAAAAGGGTCTACCACCTTGTTCAGCATTGTGTACTGAGTTAGCTGGGTAAAGGAATACTGTCTACCTCTTAGCGTTTTCATGGGTGAGGAACACCCTGTTGCAAAATATCCCATGCAATCGAATTTAAGATTCCTGGTAGCTCTTGTAAAAGAGTCATGAATGTTTGAAGCACGGGGTCTACCAAGTTGTTTAGCATGGTGAATTTACTTAGCTATTTAAAGGAATACGGCCTACTTCTCAGAGTTTTCGGGCTCAGGAACCTCACCTTTGTGGAAAATTGCCTCTGTGAAGTGAATGGAGAAACACTGTAGCTCTTGTAAGAAAACCATTAATGTTACAAGGAAGAGGGACAAGCACCTTCTTCAGCTTTGGGAATTGAGTGAGTTGTTTAATGGAATACCACCTACCTCTCAGCTTTTTCAGGGATGAGGACTACCAGGTGTTTTCAAAATTGCACCATTCGAGTGAATGGAAGCTGCACTGTAGGCCTTACAAGAGAGACATTACTGTTAACAGGAAGAGGACCTAGCACTCTGTTGAGGATTCTCAACTGAGTTAGCTGTTGAAGGACATACTGATACCTCTCGGTGTTTTTATGTGTGAGAACCTTCAACTTTGTGCAAACTCTCCTGTGTCAAGTGACTGCACCCAGCGCTGCAGGTGTTGTGAGAAAAGTATGAATGTTACAAGCGGGAGGGTGAAGCACCTTGTCTTTGGATGAGACTTGAGTAACTTGCTTCAAGGAATACTGCCTACCACTCAGTGTTTTCAAGGATGTGCAAAATCACCTTTGTGCAACATCACCCCTTTGAACAGAATGGAAGAAGTTCTGAGGCCCTTCTCAGAAAATTCTTTAGGTTGGAAGCAAGTCGGTCCAGCAACTTGCGTAACAGTGTGAGTAGAGTGAAGTTTACAAGGAAGACCACCTACCTCTCACGGTTTGAAAGTGTGAGGAACTTGATTTTCGGGCAAAATGGCCTGTGTCCATGAAGGGAAGTATTACTGCATGTCTTGTAGCACAACCAAAAATGTTACAAGAAAGATGCTCTAGCACTTTGTTCAGCAGCTTCAAGTGATGTAGCATGCAAAAGGTACACTGCCTATCTGTCAGGGTTTGACAGTGTGAGCAATTCCATCTTTGTGCCAATAGACCCTTTCCACTGAATGGAACAGGCACTGTGTCTCTTGCAAGCAGGTGTCAGGGTTCCCAGCAGGAGTTGCAAGCACATTGTTTCCCTGTGAGATTTGCATTAGCATGTGAAAGGAGTGCTTGCCAAATGAAAGCCTTTGACAAGGGAGAATCATTCACTCCTTGAAAAATGCCCACTTGTGAGGAAATAGTCCAACACTTGTAGCTCAGAGCAGGATGCAATGTGTGAGAGGCAGGAATAGTTTGCAACTTGTCTCCTTATGAGAAATGAGTTACCTGTTGAAAGGAATACTGACTACCCCTGAGTCTTTTCATGAGTGAAGAACACCACCGTTTGGCCAAATAGCTGCATTCATTTGAATGGAATCAGAACAGTTGAGGATGCATGAAAACCATTCATTCCAGCAGCAAGAGGGTCTGGAATGTTGTTTATAAGTGAGAATTGTGTGAGCTTTACAAAGGAATGCTACCTCTCTCTCAGGCTTTTACAGTGTGAAGAAGATTATCTTTGTGCAAAATAGCCGTTTCAACGGGACGAAGAAGCACTGTTTCCCCTGTAAGAGAAGCATAAGTGTTACAAGCAAGAGGGTCAAGCACCTTGTTAAGCATGGCGAATTGAGTTACCTGTTTAAGGCAATACTGCCTAACTCTCAGTGTTTTCAGGGGGAGGAACATCAATGTGCTGCTAAATAGCTCCTTTCAAGTGAATGGAGGCATACTATAGGTCTTCTAAGACAATCATTAATGGTAGAAGCAAGAGGGTCTAGCACCCTGTTAAGCATTGTGAATTGAGTTCCCTGTTGAAGGGCATAGTGCCTAACTCTCAGTGTTTTTATGGGTGGAGGAACCTCAAGCTTGAGCAAAATGACCTCTTTCAAGTCAATGGAACCAGCACTTCATCTCTTGGAAGAGAAGTATGAATGTTAGAAGGAGGAGGGTCAAGCACCTTGTTTTCTAAGGCGAATTGATATACTGCTTTAAAGGAATAATGCCTACAACTCAGTGTTTTCATGGGTGAGGAATACCACCTTTCTGAAAAATAACCCAATTAGTCACACTGTTGATGTCATGAGAAAATCATTAACGTTAGAAAGAAAAGGGTCTACCACCTTGTTCAGCATTGTGTACTGAGTTAGCTGGGTAAAGGAATACTGTCTACCTCTTAGCGTTTTCATGGGTGAGGAACACACCTGTTGCAAAATATCCCATGCAATCGAATTTAAGATTCCTGGTAGCTCTTGTAAAAGAGTCATGAATGTTTGAAGCAACGGGGTCTACCAAGTTGTTTAGCATGGTGAATTTACTTAGCTATTTAAAGGAATACGGCCTACTTCTCAGAGTTTTCGGGCTCAGGAACCTCACCTTTGTGGAAAATTGCCTCTGTGAAATGAATGGAGAAACACTGTAGCTCTTGTAAGAAAACCATTAATGTTACAAGGAAGAGGGACAAGCACCTTCTTCAGCTTTGGGAATTGAGTGAGTTGTTTAATGGAATACCACCTACCTCTCAGCTTTTTCAGGGATGAGGACTACCAGGTGTTTTCAAAATTGCCCCATTCGAGTGAATGGAAGCTGCACTGTAGGCCTTACAAGAGAGACATTACTGTTAACAGGAAGAGGACCTAGCACTCTGTTGAGGATTCTCAACTGAGTTAGCTGTTGAAGGACATACTGATACCTCTCGGTGTTTTTATGTGTGAGAACCTTCAACTTTGTGCAAACTCTCCTGTGTCAAGTGACTGCACCCAGCGCTGCAGGTGTTGTGAGAAAAGTATGAATGTTACAAGCGGGAGGGTGAAGCACCTTGTCTTTGGATGAGACTTGAGTAACTTGCTTCAAGGAATACTGCCTACCACTCAGTGTTTTCAAGGATGTGCAAAATCACCTTTGTGCAACATCACCCCTTTGAACAGAATGGAAGAAGTTCTGAGGCCCTTCTCAGAAAATTCTTTAGGTTGGAAGCAAGTCGGTCCAGCAACTTGCGTAACAGTGTGAGTAGAGTGAAGTTTACAAGGAAGACCACCTACCTCTCACGGTTTGAAAGTGTGAGGAACTTGATTTTGGGGCAAAATGGCCTGTGTCCATGAAGGGAAGGATTACTGGATGTCTGTAGGACAACCACAAATGTTACAAGAAAGATGCTCTAGCACTTTGTTCAGCAGCTTCAAGTGATGTAGCATGCAAAAGGAACACTGCCTATCTGTCAGGGTTTGACAGTGTGAGCAATTCCATCTTTGTGCCAATGGACCCTTTCCACTGAATGGAACAGGCACTATGTCTCTTGCAAGCAGATGTCAGGGTTCGCAGCAGGAGTTGCAGGCACATTGTTTCCCTGTGAAAGTTGAATTAGCATGTGAAAGGAGTGCTGGCCAAATGAAAGCCTTTGACAATGGAGAATCATTCACTCCTTGAAAAATACCCACTTCTGAGGAAATAGACCAACACTTGTAGCTCAGAGCAGGATGCAATGTGTGAGAGGCAGGAATAGTTTGCAACTTTGTCTCCCTATGAGAAATGAGTTACCTGTTGAAAGGAATACTGGCTACGCCTGAGGTTTTTCATGTGTGAGGAACACCACGGTTCGGCCAAATAGCTGCTTTCAACTGAATGGAATCAGAACAGTTGAGGATGCATGAAAACCATACATTCCAGCAGCAAGAGGGTCTGGAATGTTGTTTAAAAGTGAGAATTGAGTGAGCTTTACAAAGGAATGCGACCTGTCTCTCAGGCTTTTACAGTGTGAAGAAGATTATCTTTGTGCAAAATAGCCTTTTCAATGGAAGGAAGAAGCACTGTTTCCCCTGTAAGAGAAGCATAAGTGTTACAAGCAAGAGGGTCAAGCACCTTGTTAAGCATGGCGAATTGAGTTATATGTTTAAGGCAATACTACCTAACTCTCAGTGTTTTCAGGGGGAGGAACATCAATGTGCTGCTAAATAGCTCCTTTCAAGTGAATGGAGGCATACTGTAGGTCCTCTAAGACAATCATTAATGGTAGAAGCAAGAGGGTCTAGCACCCTGTTAAGCATTGTGAATTGAGTTCCCTGTTGAAGGGCATAGTGCCTAACTCTCAGTGTTTTTATGGGTGGAGGAACCTCAAGCTTGAGCAAAAAGACCTCTTTCAAGTCAATGGAACCAGCACTACATCTCTTGGAAGAGAAGTATGAATGTTAGAAGCAGGAGGGTCAAGCACCTTGTTTTCTAAGGCGAATTGATATACTGCTTTAAAGGAATAATGCCTACAACTCAGTGTTTGCAAGGATGTGGAAAATCACTTTTGTGAAACATCACCACTTTGAAGAGAATGGAAGAAGTTCTGAGGCCCTTCTCAGAAAATTCTTTAGGTTGGAAGCAAGTCGGTCCAGCAACTTGTGTAACAGTGTGAGTAGAGTGAAGTTTACAAGGAAGACCACCTACCTCTCACGGTTTGAAAGTGTGAGGAACTTGATTTTGGGGCAAAATTGCCTGTGTCCATGAAGGGAAGGATTACTGGATGTGTTGTAGCACAACCAAAAATCTTACAAGAAAGATGCTCTAGCACTTTGTTCAGCAGCTTCAAGTGATGTAGCATGCAAAAGGAACACTGCCTATCTGTCAGGGTTTGACAGTGTGAGCAATTCCATCTTTGTGCCAATAGACCCTTTCCACTGAATGGAACAGGCACTGTGTCTCTTGCAAGCAGGTGTCAGGGTTCCCAGCAGGAGTTGCAGGCACATTGTTTCCCTGTGAGAGTTGAATTAGAATGTGAAAGGAGTGCTTGCCAAATGAAAGCCTTTGACAATGGAGAATCATTCACTCCTTGAAAAATACCCACTTCTGAGGAAATAGACCAACACTTGTAGCTCAGAGCAGGATGCAATGTGTGAGAGACAGGAATAGTTTGCAACTTGTCTCCCTATGAGAAATGAGTTACTTGTTGAAAGGAATACTGGCTACCCCTGAGGTTTTTCATGTGTGAGGAACACCACCGTTCGGCCAAATAGCTGCATTCAACTGAATGGAACCAGAACAGTTGAGGATGCATGAAAACCATTCATTCCAGCAGCAAGAGGGTCAGAAATGTTGTTTAAAAATGAGAATTGAGTGAGCTTTACAAAGGAATGCTACCTGTCTCTCAGGCTTTTGCAGTGTGAAGAAGATTATCTTTGTGCAAAATAGCCATTTCAATGGAAGGAAGAAGCACTGTTTCCCCTGTAAGAGAAGCATAAGTGTTACAAGCAAGAGGGTCAAGCACCTTGTTAAGCATGGCGAATTGAGTTACCTGTTTAAGGCAATACTGCCTAACTCTCAGTGTTTTCAGGGGGAGGAACATCAATGTGCTGCTAAATAGCTCCTTTCAAGTGAATGGAGGCATACTGTAGGTCCTCTAAGACAATCATTAATGGTAGAAGCAAGTGGGTCTAGCACCCTGTTAAGCATTGTGAATTGAGTTCCCTGTTGAAGGGCATAGTGCCTAACTCTCAGTGTTTTTATGGGTGGAGGAACCTCAAGCTTGAGCAAAATGACCTCTTTCAAGTCAATGGAACCAGCACTACATCTCTTGGAAGAGAAGTATGAATGTTAGAAGCAGGAGGGTCAAGCACCTTGTTTTCTAAGGCGAATTGATATACTGCTTTAAAGGAATAATGCCTACAACTCAGTGTTTGCAAGGATGTGGAAAATCACTTTTGTGAAACATCACCACTTTGAAGAGAATGGAAGAAGTTCTGAGGCCCTTCTCAGAAAATTCTTTAGGTTGGAAGCAAGTCGGTCCAGCAACTTGTGTAACAGTGTGAGTAGAGTGAAGTTTACAAGGAAGACCACCTACCTCTCACGGTTTGAAAGTGTGAGGAACTTGATTTTGGGGCAAAATGGCCTGTGTCCATGAAGGGAAGGATTACTGGATGTGTTGTAGCACAACCAAAAATCTTACAAGAAAGATGCTCTAGCACTTTGTTCAGCAGCTTCAAGTGATGTAGCATGCAAAAGGAACACTGCCTATCTGTCAGGGTTTGACAGTGTGAGCAATTCCATCTTTGTGCCAATAGACCCTTTCCACTGAATGGAACAGGCACTGTGTCTCTTGCAAGCAGGTGTCAGGGTTCCCAGCAGGAGTTGCAGGCACATTGTTTCCCTGTGAGAGTTGAATTAGAATGTGAAAGGAGTGCTTGCCAAATGAAAGCCTTTGACAATGGAGAATCATTCACTCCTTGAAAAATACCCACTTCTGAGGAAATAGACCAACACTTGTAGCTCAGAGCAGGATGCAATGTGTGAGAGACAGGAATAGTTTGCAACTTGTCTCCCTATGAGAAATGAGTTACTTGTTGAAAGGAATACTGGCTACCCCTGAGGTTTTTCATGTGTGAGGAACACCACCGTTCGGCCAAATAGCTGCATTCAACTGAATGGAACCAGAACAGTTGAGGATGCATGAAAACCATTCATTCCAGCAGCAAGAGGGTCAGAAATGTTGTTTAAAAATGAGAATTGAGTGAGCTTTACAAAGGAATGCTACCTGTCTCTCAGGCTTTTGCAGTGTGAAGAAGATTATCTTTGTGCAAAATAGCCATTTCAATGGAAGGAAGAAGCACTGTTTCCTCTGTAAGAGAATTATAAGTGTTACAAGCAAGAGGGTCAAGCACCTTGTTAAGCATGGCGAATTGAGTTACCTGTTTAAGGCAATACTGCCTAAATCTCAGTGTTTTCAGGGGGAGGAACTTCAATGTGCTGCTAAATAGCTCCTTTCAAGTGAATGGAGGCATACTGTAGGTCTTCTAAGGCAATCATTAATGGTAGAAGCAAGAGGGTCTAGCACCCTGTTAAGCATTGTGAATTGAGTTACCTGTTGAAGGGCATAGTGCCTAACTCTCAGTGTTTTTATGGGTGGAGGAACCTCAAGCTTGAGCAAAATGACCTCTTTCAAGTCAATGGAACCAGCACTACATCTCTTGGAAGAGAAGTATGAATGTTAGAAGCAGGAGGGTCAAGCATCTTGTTTTCTAAGGCGAATTGATATACTCCTTTAAAGGAATAATGCTTACAACTCAGTGGTTTCAAGGATGTGGACAATCACTTTTGTGCAACATCACCACTTTGAAGAGAATGGAAGAAGTTCTGAGGCCCTTCTCAGAAAATTCCTTAGGTTGGAAGCAAGTCGGTCCAGCAACTTGTGTAACAGTGTGAGTAGAGTGAAGTTTACAAGGAAGACCACCTACCTCTCACGGTTTGAAAGTGTGAGGAACTTGATTTTGGGGCAAAATTGAATGTGTCCATGAAGGAAATTATTACTGTATGTGTTGTAGCACAACCAAAAATGTTACAAGAAAGATGCTCTAGCACTTTGTTCAGCAGCTTCAAGTGATGTAGCATGCAAAAGGAAGACTGCCTATCTGTCAGGGTTTGACAGTATGAGCAATTCCATCTTTGTGCCTATGGACCCTTTCCACTGAATGGAACAGGCACTATGTCTCTTGCAAGCAGATGTCAGGGTTCGCAGCAGGAGTTGCTGGCACATTGTTTCCCTGTGAGAGTTGAATTAGCATGTGAAAGGAGTGCTTGCCAAATGAAAGCCTTTGACAAGGGAGAATCATTCACTCCTTGAAAATTACCCACTTCTGAGGAAATAGACCAACACTTGTAGCTCAGAGCAGGATGCAATGTGTGAGAGGCAGGAATAGTTTGTAACTTGTCTCCCTATGAGAAATGAGTTACCTGTTGAAAGGAATACTGGCTACCCCTGAGGTTTTTCATGTGTGAGGAACACCACCATTCGGCCAAATAGCTGCATTCAACTGAATGGAACCAGAACAGTTGAGGATGCATGAAAACCATTCATTCCAGCAGCAAGAGGGTCTGGAATGTTGTTTAAAAGTGAGAATTGAGTGAGCTTTACAAAGGAATGCGACCTGTCTCTCAGGCTTTTACAGTGTGAAGAAGATTATCTTTGTGCAAAATAGCCGTTTCAATGGAAGGAAGAAGCACTGTTTCCCCTGGAAGAGAAGCATAAGTGTTACAAGCAAGAGGGTCAAGCACCTTGTTAAGCATGGCGAATTGAGTTACCTGTTTAAGGTAATACTGCCTAACTCTCAGTGTTTTCAGGGGGAGGAACATCAATGTGCTGCTAAATAGCTCCTTTCAAGTGAATGGAGGCATACTGTAGGTCTTCTAAGACAATCATTAATGGTAGAAGCAAGAGGGTCTAGCACCCTGTTAAGCACTGTGAATTGAGTTACGTGTTGAAGGGCATAGTGCCTAACTCTCAGTGTTTTTATGGGTGGAGGAACCTCAAGCTTGAGCAAAATGACCTCTTTCAAGTCAATTGAACCAGCACTACATCTCTTGGAAGAGAAGTATGAATGTTAGAAGCAGGAGGGTCAAGCACCTTGTTTTCTAAGGCGAATTGATATACTGCTTTAAAGGCATAATGCCTACAACTCAGTGTTTTCATGGGTGAGGAATACCACCTTTGTGCAAAATAACCCCCTTAGACACACTGTTGATGTAGTGAGAAAATCATTAATGTTAGAAAGAAAAGGGTCTACCATCTTGTTCAGCATTGTGTACTGAGTTAGCTGGGTAAAGGGATACTGCCTACCTCTCAGCGTTTTCATGGGTGAGGAACACAACTGTTGCAAAATATCCCCTAAAAGCGAATGGAAGATTCCTGGTAGCTCTTGTAAGAGAGTCATGAATGTTTGAAGCAACGGGGTCTAGCAAGTTGTTTAGCATTGTGAATTGACTTAGCTGTTTAAAGGAATACTGCCTACTTCTCAGAGTTTTCGGGGTCAGGAACCTCACCTTTGTGCAAAATTGCCTATGTGAAGTGAATGGAGAAACACTGTAGCTCATGTAAGAAAACCATTAATGTTAGAAGGAAGAGGGACAAGCACCTTCTTCAGCTTTGGGAATTGAGTGAGTTGTTTAATGGAATACCACCTGCCTCTCAGCTTTTTCAGGGGTGAGGACTACCAGGTGTTTTCAAAATTGCCCCATTCGAGTGAATGGAAGCTGCACTGTAGGTCTTATAAGAGAGACATTACTGTTAACAGGAAGAGGGCCTAGCACTCTGTTGAGGATTCTCAAGTGAGTTAGCTGTTGAAGGACATACTGATACCTCTCGGTGTTTTTATGTGTGAGAACCTTCAACTTTGTGCAAACTCTCCTGTGTCAAGTGACTGCACCCAGCGCTGCAGGTGTTGTGAGAAAAGTATGAATGTTACAAGCAGGAGGGTGAAGCACCTTGTCTTTGGATGAGACTTGAGTAACTTGCTTCAAGGAATACTGCCTACCACTCAGTGTTTTCAAGGATGTGGAAAATCACCTTTGTGCAACATCACCCCTTTGAAGAGAATGGAAGAAGTTCTGAGGCCCTTCCCCGAAAATTCTTTAGGTTGGAAGCAAGTCGGTCCAGCAACTTGTGTAACAGTGTGAGTAGAGTGAAGTTTACAAGGAAGACCACATACTTCTCAGGGTTTGAAAGTGTGAGGAACTTGATTTTTGGGCAAAATTGCCTGTGTCCTTGAAGGGAAGTATTACAGTATGTCTTGTAGGACAACCACAAATGTTACAAGAAAGATGCTCTAGCACTTTGTTCAGCAGCTTCAATTGATTTAGCATGCAAAAGGAACACTGCCTATCTGTCAGGGTTTGACAGTGTGAGCAATTCCATCTTTGTGCCCATGGACTCTTTCCACTGAATGGAACAGGCACTGTGTCTCCTGCAAGCAGATGTCAGGGTTCCCAGCAGGAGTTGCAGCCACATTGTTTCCCTGTGAAAGTTGAATTAGCATGTGAAAGGAGTGCTTGCCAAATGAAAGCCTTTGACAAGGGTGAATCATTCACTCCTTGAAAAATACCCGCTTCCGAGGAAATAGAGTGCGCTTTACAAAGGAATACTACCTGTCTCTCAGGCTTTTACAGTGTGAAGAAGATTATCTTTGTGCAAAATAGCTCTGGTTCAATGTAAGGAAGAAGCACTGTTTCTCCTATAAGGGAAGGATAAGTGTTACAAGCAAGAGGGTCAAGCACATTGTTAAGCATGGTGAATTGAGTTACCTGTTTAAGGCAATACTGCCTAACTCTCAGTGTTTTCAGGGGGAGGAACATCAATGTGCTGCTCAATAGCCCCTTTCAAATGAATGGAGGCATACTGTAGCTCTTGTAAGACAATCATTAATGGTAGAAGCCAGAGGGTCTAGCACCCTGTTAAGCATTGTGAATTGAGTTACCTGTTTAAGGGCATAGTGCCTAACTCTCACTGTTTTTATGGGTGGAGGAACCTCAAGCTTGAGCAAAATGACCTGTTTCAAGTCAATGGAAGCAGCACTACATCTGTTGGAAGAGAACTATGAATGTTAGAAGCAGGAGGGTCAAGCACCTTGTTTTCTAAGGCGAATTAATATTCTGCTTTAAAGGAATAATGCCTACAGCTCAGTGTTTTCATGGGTGAGGAATACCACCTTTGTGCAAAATAACCCCCTTAGAGACACTGTTGATCTTGTGAGAGAATCATTTATGTTAGAAAGAAAAGGGTCTACCACCTTGTTCAGCATTGTGAACTGAGTTAACTGGGTAACGGAATACTGCCTACCTCTCAGCGTTTTCATTTGTGAGGAACACAACTTTGGCAAAATATAACAAACAAGATTCCTGGTAGCTCTTGTAAGAGAGTAATGAATGTTTGAAGCAACAGGGTCTAGAAAGTTGTTTAGCATTGTGAATTGACTTAGCTGTTTAAAGGAATACTACCTACTTCTCAGAGTTTTCGGGGGTCAGGAATCTCACCTTTGTGCAAAATTGCCTCTGTGGAGTGAATGGAGAAACACTAGCTCTTGTAAGAAAACCATTAATGTTAGAAGGAAGAGGGTCAGGCACCTTCTTCAGCTTTGGGAATTGAGTAAGTTGTTTAATTAAATACCACATACCTCTCACCGTTTTCAGGGGTGAGGACTACCAGTTGTTTTCAAAATTGCCCCATTCCAGTGAATGGAAGCTGCACTGTAGGCCTTATAAGAGAGACATTACTGTTAACAGGAAGAGGGCCTAGCACTCTGTTGAGGATTCTCAACTGAGTTAGCTGTTTAAGGACATACTGATTTCTCTCGGTGTTTTTATGTGTGAGAACCTTCAACTTTGTGCAAACTCTCCTGTGTCAAGTGACTGCACCCAGCGCTGCAGATTTTGTGAGAAAAGTATGAATGTTACTAGCAGGTGGGTGAAGCAGCTTGTCTTCAGATGAGACTTGAGTAACTTGTTTCAAGGATTACTGCCTACCACTCAGTGTTTTCAAGGATGAGGAATATCACCTTTGTGCACCATCACCACTTTAAGGAGAAAGAAGTAGTTGTGAGGTCAAGGTGTACATGTATTTTGTCAACTTATCTGTATAGGCCTATTTGGAAGAAGATGAGCCTTTTTCCACCTTGAAAACTGTAATTTGCAGGAAATATTTCTTTCAAGAACTAACTCAGTTCTCATAGGGAAACAGTGTGCTAGATGTTCCTTCTACAACAACACATGAGTTTCTTTCAAGAGATACATGTGTTTCTTCCTCTCAGTTGAATAGGCCTCTTTGGAACTACATGAGCTTTACTCCACTTTGAAAACTATGATTTGCAGGATGTTTATGTTTCGAAAAGAAACTCAGTTCTCACAGGGAAACAATGCAATAGATGCTCATTCTTCTCACTCAGAACGTTGTTTTCAACAGACACACAAATTTCTTAACTTAGCTGGAGAGGCCTTTTTGGACCATAGTTATCTCCACCTTGAAAACTGTGATTGGCTCAAGTATTCCTTGAAAAACCTATCTCAACTCTCACAGAGAAACAAGTGTTAGATTCAGAAAGCTTCTAACATAGATGGATTTCTTCTGAGACATGCATGTATTCCTTCATCTCACTTAAAATGCCTATTTAGAACAAACAGAGACTATCTCCACGTTGAAAACTGTGATTTGCAGGATGTACTTCTCTCAAAAACTAACTCAATACTCAAAGGGAAAGAATGTGCTACATGCTGCAGCTACTAACGTAGATTGTTTCCTTTGGAAACATACATGTATTTCTTCAATTCACTTGAATTGGCCTGTTTTCAGGAAACTGAGCCTATCTCCATGACAGAACATCTAAGTTGCAAGAAGTATTCACTTCAAAAACTAACTTAGTTTTCACATGGACATAATGCACTAAATGCTCCACCTTCAAAATTCATGCTTTTCTTTGCAGATATAGATGTGTTACTTTGAAAAGAGCTGAATCGGACTATTTGGAGCAAATGGAGACTATCTGCACCTTGGAAACTATGACTTGCATGAAGTGTTCCTTTCAAAAAGTAACTCAATTCTCACAGGGAAACCTAGTACTGCACGCTGCACCTACTAATGCAGATGGTATTCTTTGGAGAGAAACGTGTGTTCCTCTAACTCTGCTGAAGAGACCTACTGTTAGCAGACAGAGCCTATCTCCACTTTGAAACACCTAACTTGCAAAAAGTATTCCTTTCAAAAACCAACTCGATTCTCACAGGGAGGCAATGTTCTACATGCTCCTGCTTCTAACACAGACGGTTTTCATTGGAGAGATGCCTGTGTGTCCTCAACTCAGATGAATAGGCTTATTTGGAATCACCATTTTGAAAACCTCCACTGAAGGATGTATTCCTTTCAAAAAGTAACTCAACTCTCACAGTGAAACAAGGTGCTAGATGCTCCGACTTCTAGCCCTGATGGTTTTCCTTCGAGAGATACATGTGTTTCTTCAAGTTAGCTGAATAGCCTATTTGGAGCCACATGAGCCTTTCTCCACCATGAAAACTATGATTTGCAGGAAAAATTCCTTTCGAAGACTAACTCAATTCTCACAGGGAATCAATCTGCAAGATGCTGCAGCTTCCAACATAAATAGTGTCTTTGGAGAGATTCATGAGTTTCTTCAACTCAGCTGAATACTCCTATTTGGAAGAAAATGAGCCTCTCTCCAACAGGAAAACTATATTTGCAGACTCTATTCCCTTCCAACACTAACTCAGTTCACATAGGGAATCAATCTGCTACAAGCTGCAGCTTCTAACATAAATAGTTTTCTTCAGAGAGATACGTGTCTTTCTTTAATTCAGCGGAATAAGCTTCTTTACAGCAACAGGAGGCTTACTCCACCGTGAAAACTCTGATTTGCCGGAAGTATTTCTTTCAAAAACTAACTCAATTCTCACAGTGAATAATGAGCTACATGCTCCTGCTTCTAACACAGTTGCTTTCCTCTCAAGATATCCATGTGTTTCTTCAACTCAGCTGAATAGGCCTATTTGGAGCAACATAAGCCTTCGTCCACCTTGGAAACTATGATCTGCAGGAAGTATTCCTTTCAAAAACTAACTCAACTCCCAGAGACAAACAATGTACTAGATGCTGCAGCTTCGAACACAGAGTATTTTCTTTGGAGTGATACTTGTGTTTCTTCAACTTAGCTGAATTAGGCCTATTGGAGCAAACATTACCAATCTCCAACAGGAAACTATGATTTGCAGGAGATATTCCTTTCACAAACTAATTCCATTCTCACAGGGAAACAATGTGCTAGATGCTCCTGCTTCTAACGCAGATCGTTGTCCTTATAGAGTTACATGTGTTTTTTCAACTGAGCTCAATAGGCCTATTTGAAGCAAAGAGGGCGTACCTACCCCTAGAAACACCTAAGTTGAATGAAGTATTCCTGTGAAAACTTAACTCAGTTCTCACAGTGAAACGATGTGCTACATGTTGCAGCATCTAACAAGATGATTTTCTTTGGAGAGATACATGTGTTTCTTCAACTCTGCTTTATAGGCCTATTTGGAGCAAATGCAGCCTTTCTCCACAATGAAAACTATGAATTGCAGGAAGTATTCCTTTCAAAAAGTAACTCAGTTCTCACAGGGAAACAATGCGCTAAGTGATCGTGCTAGTCACATAGATGGTTTTGTTTGGAGAGGTACATGTCTTTCTTTAACTCGGTTGATTTGTCCTATTTGGAGCAAACAGAGCCTACTTCCCCCTTGAAATACCTCGTTGTAGGAAGTATTCTTTGAAAAACTAACTCAATTCTCACAGGGAAACAATGTGCTAGATGCTTCTGCTTCTAACTCAAATGGTTCTCATTCAACGGATACATGTGTTTTGTCAACTTATCTGTATAGGCCTATTTGGAAGAAGATGAGCCTTTTTCCACCTTGAAAACGGTAATTTGCAGGAAACATTTCTTTCAAAAACTAACTCAGTTCTCCTAGGGAAACAGTGTGCTAGATGTTCCTGCTGCAACAACACATGAGTTTCTTTCAAGAGATACATGTGTTTCTTCCTCTCAGTTGAATAGGCCTCTTTGGAACTACATGAGCTTTACTCCACTTTGAAAACTATGACTTGCAGGATGTTTATGTTTCGAAAAGAAACTCAGTTCTCACAGGGAAACAATGCAATAGATGCTCATTCTTCTCACTCAGAACGTTGTTTTCAACAGACACACATATTTCTTAACTTAGCTGGAGAGGCCTTTTTGGACCATAGTTATCTCCACCTTGAAAACTGTGATTGGCTCAAGTATTCCTTGAAAAACCTATCTCAACTCTCACAGAGAAACAAGTGTTAGATTCAGAAAGCTTCTAACATAGATGGATTTCTTCTGAGACATGCATGTATTCCTTCATCTCACTTAAAATGCCTATTTAGAACAAACAGAGACTATCTCCACGTTGAAAACTGTGATTTGCAGGATGTACTTCTCTCAAAAACTAACTCAATACCCAAAGGGAAAGAATGTGCTACATGCTGCAGCTACTAACGTAGATTGTTTCCTTTGGAAACATACATGTATTTCTTCAATTCACTTGAATTGGCCTGTTTTCAGGAAACTGAGCCTATCTCCATGACGGAACATCTAAGTTGCAAGAAGTATTCCTTTCAAAAACTAACTTAGTTTTCACATGGACATAATGCACTAAATGCTCCACCTTCAAAATTCATGCTTTTCTTTACAGATATAGATGTGTTACTTTGAAAAGAGCTGAATCGGACTATTTGGAGCCAATGGAGACTATCTGCACCTTGGAAACTATGACTTGCATGAAGTGTTCCTTTCAAAAAGTAACTCAATTCTCACAGGGAAACCTAGTACTGCACGCTGCACCTACTAATGCAGATGGTATTCTTTGGAGAGAAACGTGTGTTCCTCTAACTCTGCTGAAGAGACCTACTGTTAGCAGACAGAGCCTATCTCCACTTTGAAACACCTAACTTGCAAAAGGTATTCCTTTCAAAAACTAACTCAATTCTCACAGGGAGGCAATGTTCTACATGCTCCTGCTTCTAACACAGACGGTTTTCATTGGAGAGATGCCTGTGTGTCCTCAACTCAGATGAATAGGCTTATTTGGAATCACCATTTTGAAAACCTACAGTGAAGGATGTATTCCTTTCAAAAAGTAACTCAACTCTCACAGTGAAACAAGGTGCTAGATGCTCCGACTTCTAGTCCTGATTGTTCTCCTTCGAGAGATACATGTGTTTCTTCAAGTTAGCTGAATAGCCTATTTGGAGCCACATGAGCCTTTCTCCACCATGAAAACTATGATTTGCAGGAAAAATTCCTTTCGAAGACTAACTCAATTCTCACAGGGAATCAATCTGCAAGATGCTGCAGCTTCCAACATAAATAGTGTCTTTGGAGAGATTCATGAGTTTCTTCAACTCAGCTGAATACTCCTATTTGGAAGAAAATGAGCCTCTCTCCAACAGGAAAACTATATTTGCAGACTCTATTCCCTTCCAACACTAACTCAGTTCACATAGGGAATCAATCTGCTACAAGCTGCAGCTTCTAACATAAATAGTTTTCTTCAGAGAGATACGTGTCTTTCTTTAATTCAGCTGAATAAGCTTCTTTACAGCAACAGGAGGCTTACTCCACCGTGAAAACTCTGATTTGCAGGAAGTATTTCTTTCAAAAACTAACTCAATTCTCACAGTGAACAATGAGCTAGATGCTCCTGCTTCTAACACTTTTGCTTTCCTCTCAAGATATCCATGTGTTTCTTCAACTCAGCTGAATAAGCCTATTTGGAGCAACATAAGCCTTCGTCCACCTTGGAAACTATGATCTGCAGGAAGTATTCCTTTCAAAAACTAACTCAACTCCCAGAGACAAACAATGTACTAGATGCTGCAGCTTCGAACACAGAGTATTTTCTTTGGAGTGATACTTGTGTTTCTTCAACTTAGCTGAATTAGGCCTATTGGAGCAAACATTACCAATCTCCAACAGGAAACTATGATTTGCAGGAGATATTCCTTTCACAAACTAATTCCATTCTCACAGGGAAACAATGTGCTAGATGCTCCTGCTTCTCACACAGATCGTTGTCCTTATAGAGTTACATGTGATTTTCAACTGAGCTCAATAGGCCTATTTGAAGCAAAGAGAGCATATCTACCCCTAGAAACACCTAAGTTGAATGAAGTATTCCTGTGAAAACTTAACTCAGTTCCCCCACTGAAACGATGTGCTACATGTTGCAGCATCTAACAACATGATTTTCTTTGGAGAGATACATGTGTTTCTTCAACTCTGCTGTATAGGCCTATTTGGAGCAAACGCAGCCTTTCTCCACAATGAAAACGATGAGTTGCAGGAAGTATTCCTTTCAAAAAGTAACTCAATTCTCACAGGGAAACAATGCGCTAAGTGATCGTGCTAGTCACATAGATGGTTTTGTTTGGAGAGGTACATGTCTTTCTTTAACTCGGTTGATTTGTTCTATTTGGAGCAAACAGAGCCTACTTCCCCCTTGAAGTACCTCGTTGTAGGAAGTATTCCTTTGAAAAACTAACTCAATTCTCACAGGGAAACAATGTGCTAGATGCTTCTGCTTCTAACTCAAATGGTTCTCATTCAAGGGATACATGTGTTTTGTCAACTTATCTGTATAGGCCTATTTGGAAGAAGATGAGCCTTTTTCCACCTTGAAAACTGTAATTTGCAGGAAACATTTCTTTCAAAAACTAACTCAGTTCTCATAGGGAAACAGTGTGCTAGATGTTCCTGCTGCAACAACACATGAGTTTCTTTCAAGAGATACATGTGTTTCTTCCACTCAGTTGAATAGGCCTCTTTGGAACTACATGAGCTTTACTCCACTTTGAAAACTATGACTTGCAGGATGTATATGTTTTGAAAAGAAACTTCGTTCTCACAGGGAAACAATGCAGTAGATGCTCATTCTTCTCACTCAGAACGTTGTTTTCAACAGGCACACATATTTCTTAACTTAGCTGAAGAGGCCTTTTTGGACCATAGTTATCTCCACCTTGAAAACAGTGATTGGCTTAAGTATTCCTTGAAAAAACTATCTCAACTCTCACAGAGGAACAAGTGTTAGATTCAGAAAGCTTCTAAAATAGATGGATTTCTTCTGAGAGATGAATGTATTTCTTCATCTCACTTCATAGGCCTATTTAGAACAAACAGAGACTATCTCCACGTTGAAAACTGTGATTTGCAGGATGTACTTCTCTCAAAAACTAACTCAATGCTCAAAGGGAAAGAATGTGCTACATGCTGCAGCTACTAACGTAGATTGTTTCCTTTGGAAACATACATGTATTTCTTCAATTCACTTGAATTGGCCTGTTTTCAGGAAACTGAGCCTATCTCCATGACAGAACATCTAAGTTGCAAGAAGTATTCACTTCAAAAACTAACTTAGTTTTCACATGGACATAATGCACTAAATGCTCCACCTTCAAAATTCATGCTTTTCTTTGCAGATATAGATGTGTTACTTTGAAAAGAGCTGAATCGGACTATTTGGAGCAAATGGAGACTATCTGCACCTTGGAAACTATGACTTGCATGAAGTGTTCCTTTCAAAAAGTAACTCAATTCTCACAGGGAAACCTAGTACTGCACGCTGCACCTACTAATGCAGATGGTATTCTTTGGAGAGAAACGTGTGTTCCTCTAACTCTGCTGAAGAGACCTACTGTTAGCAGACAGAGCCTATCTCCACTTTGAAACACCTAACTTGCAAAAAGTATTCCTTTCAAAAACCAACTCGATTCTCACAGGGAGGCAATGTTCTACATGCTCCTGCTTCTAACACAGACGGTTTTCATTGGAGAGATGCCTGTGTGTCCTCAACTCAGATGAATAGGCTTATTTGGAATCACCATTTTGAAAACCTCCACTGAAGGATGTATTCCTTTCAAAAAGTAACTCAACTCTCACAGTGAAACAAGGTGCTAGATGCTCCGACTTCTAGCCCTGATGGTTTTCCTTCGAGAGATACATGTGTTTCTTCAAGTTAGCTGAATAGCCTATTTGGAGCCACATGAGCCTTTCTCCACCATGAAAACTATGATTTGCAGGAAAAATTCCTTTCGAAGACTAACTCAATTCTCACAGGGAATCAATCTGCAAGATGCTGCAGCTTCCAACATAAATAGTGTCTTTGGAGAGATTCATGAGTTTCTTCAACTCAGCTGAATACTCC
This sequence comes from Castor canadensis, assembly GCF_047511655.1. Classification (NCBI taxonomy): domain Eukaryota; kingdom Metazoa; phylum Chordata; class Mammalia; order Rodentia; family Castoridae; genus Castor; species Castor canadensis. The sequence goes on from NC_133389.1 coordinate 72,352,791, forward strand.
TATTTGGAAGAAAATGAGCCTCTCTCCAACAGGAAAACTATATTTGCAGACTCTATTCCCTTCCAACACTAACTCAGTTCACATAGGGAATCAATCTGCTACAAGCTGCAGCTTCTAACATAAATAGTTTTCTTCAGAGAGATACGTGTCTTTCTTTAATTCAGCGGAATAAGCTTCTTTACAGCAACAGGAGGCTTACTCCACCGTGAAAACTCTGATTTGCCGGAAGTATTTCTTTCAAAAACTAACTCAATTCTCACAGTGAATAATGAGCTACATGCTCCTGCTTCTAACACAGTTGCTTTCCTCTCAAGATATCCATGTGTTTCTTCAACTCAGCTGAATAGGCCTATTTGGAGCAACATAAGCCTTCGTCCACCTTGGAAACTATGATCTGCAGGAAGTATTCCTTTCAAAAACTAACTCAACTCCCAGAGACAAACAATGTACTAGATGCTGCAGCTTCGAACACAGAGTATTTTCTTTGGAGTGATACTTGTGTTTCTTCAACTTAGCTGAATTAGGCCTATTGGAGCAAACATTACCAATCTCCAACAGGAAACTATGATTTGCAGGAGATATTCCTTTCACAAACTAATTCCATTCTCACAGGGAAACAATGTGCTAGATGCTCCTGCTTCTAACGCAGATCGTTGTCCTTATAGAGTTACATGTGTTTTTTCAACTGAGCTCAATAGGCCTATTTGAAGCAAAGAGGGCGTACCTACCCCTAGAAACACCTAAGTTGAATGAAGTATTCCTGTGAAAACTTAACTCAGTTCTCACAGTGAAACGATGTGCTACATGTTGCAGCATCTAACAAGATGATTTTCTTTGGAGAGATACATGTGTTTCTTCAACTCTGCTTTATAGGCCTATTTGGAGCAAATGCAGCCTTTCTCCACAATGAAAACTATGAATTGCAGGAAGTATTCCTTTCAAAAAGTAACTCAGTTCTCACAGGGAAACAATGCGCTAAGTGATCGTGCTAGTCACATAGATGGTTTTGTTTGGAGAGGTACATGTCTTTCTTTAACTCGGTTGATTTGTCCTATTTGGAGCAAACAGAGCCTACTTCCCCCTTGAAATACCTCGTTGTAGGAAGTATTCTTTGAAAAACTAACTCAATTCTCACAGGGAAACAATGTGCTAGATGCTTCTGCTTCTAACTCAAATGGTTCTCATTCAACGGATACATGTGTTTTGTCAACTTATCTGTATAGGCCTATTTGGAAGAAGATGAGCCTTTTTCCACCTTGAAAACGGTAATTTGCAGGAAACATTTCTTTCAAAAACTAACTCAGTTCTCCTAGGGAAACAGTGTGCTAGATGTTCCTGCTGCAACAACACATGAGTTTCTTTCAAGAGATACATGTGTTTCTTCCTCTCAGTTGAATAGGCCTCTTTGGAACTACATGAGCTTTACTCCACTTTGAAAACTATGACTTGCAGGATGTTTATGTTTCGAAAAGAAACTCAGTTCTCACAGGGAAACAATGCAGTAGATGCTCATTCTTCTCACTCAGAACGTTGTTTTCAACAGACACACATATTTCTTAACTTAGCTGGAGAGGCCTTTTTGGACCATAGTTATCTCCACCTTGAAAACTGTGATTGGCTCAAGTATTCCTTGAAAAACCTATCTCAACTCTCACAGAGAAACAAGTGTTAGATTCAGAAAGCTTCTAACATAGATGGATTTCTTCTGAGACATGCATGTATTCCTTCATCTCACTTAAAATGCCTATTTAGAACAAACAGAGACTATCTCCACGTTGAAAACTGTGATTTGCAGGATGTACTTCTCTCAAAAACTAACTCAATACCCAAAGGGAAAGAATGTGCTACATGCTGCAGCTACTAACGTAGATTGTTTCCTTTGGAAACATACATGTATTTCTTCAATTCACTTGAATTGGCCTGTTTTCAGGAAACTGAGCCTATCTCCATGACAGAACATCTAAGTTGCAAGAAGTATTCACTTCAAAAACTAACTTAGTTTTCACATGGACATAATGCACTAAATGCTCCACCTTCAAAATTCATGCTTTTCTTTGCAGATATAGATGTGTTACTTTGAAAAGAGCTGAATCGGACTATTTGGAGCAAATGGAGACTATCTGCACCTTGGAAACTATGACTTGCATGAAGTGTTCCTTTCAAAAAGTAACTCAATTCTCACAGGGAAACCTAGTACTGCACGCTGCACCTACTAATGCAGATGGTATTCTTTGGAGAGAAACGTGTGTTCCTCTAACTCTGCTGAAGAGACCTACTGTTAGCAGACAGAGCCTATCTCCACTTTGAAACACCTAACTTGCAAAAAGTATTCCTTTCAAAAACCAACTCGATTCTCACAGGGAGGCAATGTTCTACATGCTCCTGCTTCTAACACAGACGGTTTTCATTGGAGAGATGCCTGTGTGTCCTCAACTCAGATGAATAGGCTTATTTGGAATCACCATTTTGAAAACCTCCACTGAAGGATGTATTCCTTTCAAAAAGTAACTCAACTCTCACAGTGAAACAAGGTGCTAGATGCTCCGACTTCTAGCCCTGATGGTTTTCCTTCGAGAGATACATGTGTTTCTTCAAGTTAGCTGAATAGCCTATTTGGAGCCACATGAGCCTTTCTCCACCATGAAAACTATGATTTGCAGGAAAAATTCCTTTCGAAGACTAACTCAATTCTCACAGGGAATCAATCTGCAAGATGCTGCAGCTTCCAACATAAATAGTGTCTTTGGAGAGATTCATGAGTTTCTTCAACTCAGCTGAATACTCCTATTTGGAAGAAAATGAGCCTCTCTCCAACAGGAAAACTATATTTGCAGACTCTATTCCCTTCCAACACTAACTCAGTTCACATAGGGAATCAATCTGCTACAAGCTGCAGCTTCTAACATAAATAGTTTTCTTCAGAGAGATACGTGTCTTTCTTTAATTCAGCTGAATAAGCTTCTTTACAGCAACAGGAGGCTTACTCCACCGTGAAAACTCTGATTTGCAGGAAGTATTTCTTTCAAAAACTAACTCAATTCTCACAGTGAACAATGAGCTAGATGCTCCTGCTTCTAACACAGTTGCTTTCCTCTCAAGATATCCATGTGTTTCTTCAACTCAGCTGAATAAGCCTATTTGGAGCAACATAAGCCTTCGTCCACCTTGGAAACTATGATCTGCAGGAAGTATTCCTTTCAAAAACTAACTCAACTCCCAGAGACAAACAATGTACTAGATGCTGCAGCTTCGAACACAGAGTATTTTCTTTGGAGTGATACTTGTGTTTCTTCAACTTAGCTGAATTAGGCCTATTGGAGCAAACATTACCAATCTCCAACAGGAAACTATGATTTGCAGGAGATATTCCTTTCACAAACTAATTCCATTCTCACAGGGAAACAATGTGCTAGATGCTCCTGCTTCTCACACAGATCGTTGTCCTTATAGAGTTACATGTGATTTTCAACTGAGCTCAATAGGCCTATTTGAAGCAAAGAGAGCATATCTACCCCTAGAAACACCTAAGTTGAATGAAGTATTCCTGTGAAAACTTAACTCAGTTCCCCCACTGAAACGATGTGCTACATGTTGCAGCATCTAACAACATGATTTTCTTTGGAGAGATACATGTGTTTCTTCAACTCTGCTGTATAGGCCTATTTGGAGCAAACGCAGCCTTTCTCCACAATGAAAACGATGAGTTGCAGGAAGTATTCCTTTCAAAAAGTAACTCAATTCTCACAGGGAAACAATGCGCTAAGTGATCGTGCTAGTCACATAGATGGTTTTGTTTGGAGAGGTACATGTCTTTCTTTAACTCGGTTGATTTGTTCTATTTGGAGCAAACAGAGCCTACTTCCCCCTTGAAGTACCTCGTTGTAGGAAGTATTCCTTTGAAAAACTAACTCAATTCTCACAGGGAAACAATGTGCTAGATGCTTCTGCTTCTAACTCAAATGGTTCTCATTCAAGGGATACATGTGTTTTGTCAACTTATCTGTATAGGCCTATTTGGAAGAAGATGAGCCTTTTTCCACCTTGAAAACTGTAATTTGCAGGAAACATTTCTTTCAAAAACTAACTCAGTTCTCATAGGGAAACAGTGTGCTAGATGTTCCTGCTGCAACAACACATGAGTTTCTTTCAAGAGATACATGTGTTTCTTCCACTCAGTTGAATAGGCCTCTTTGGAACTACATGAGCTTTACTCCACTTTGAAAACTATGACTTGCAGGATGTATATGTTTTGAAAAGAAACTTCGTTCTCACAGGGAAACAATGCAGTAGATGCTCATTCTTCTCACTCAGAACGTTGTTTTCAACAGGCACACATATTTCTTAACTTAGCTGAAGAGGCCTTTTTGGACCATAGTTATCTCCACCTTGAAAACAGTGATTGGCTTAAGTATTCCTTGAAAAAACTATCTCAACTCTCACAGAGGAACAAGTGTTAGATTCAGAAAGCTTCTAAAATAGATGGATTTCTTCTGAGAGATGAATGTATTTCTTCATCTCACTTCATAGGCCTATTTAGAACAAACAGAGACTATCTCCACGTTGAAAACTGTGATTTGCAGGATGTACTTCTCTCAAAAACTAACTCAATGCTCAAAGGGAAAGAATGTGCTACATGCTGCAGCTACTAACGTAGATTGTTTCCTTTGGAAACATACATGTATTTCTTCAATTCACTTGAATTGGCCTGTTTTCAGGAAACTGAGCCTATCTCCATGACAGAACATCTAAGTTGCAAGAAGTATTCACTTCAAAAACTAACTTAGTTTTCACATGGACATAATGCACTAAATGCTCCACCTTCAAAATTCATGCTTTTCTTTGCAGATATAGATGTGTTACTTTGAAAAGAGCTGAATCGGACTATTTGGAGCAAATGGAGACTATCTGCACCTTGGAAACTATGACTTGCATGAAGTGTTCCTTTCAAAAAGTAACTCAATTCTCACAGGGAAACCTAGTACTGCACGCTGCACCTACTAATGCAGATGGTATTCTTTGGAGAGAAACGTGTGTTCCTCTAACTCTGCTGAAGAGACCTACTGTTAGCAGACAGAGCCTATCTCCACTTTGAAACACCTAACTTGCAAAAAGTATTCCTTTCAAAAACCAACTCGATTCTCACAGGGAGGCAATGTTCTACATGCTCCTGCTTCTAACACAGACGGTTTTCATTGGAGAGATGCCTGTGTGTCCTCAACTCAGATGAATAGGCTTATTTGGAATCACCATTTTGAAAACCTCCACTGAAGGATGTATTCCTTTCAAAAAGTAACTCAACTCTCACAGTGAAACAAGGTGCTAGATGCTCCGACTTCTAGCCCTGATGGTTTTCCTTCGAGAGATACATGTGTTTCTTCAAGTTAGCTGAATAGCCTATTTGGAGCCACATGAGCCTTTCTCCACCATGAAAACTATGATTTGCAGGAAAAATTCCTTTCGAAGACTAACTCAATTCTCACAGGGAATCAATCTGCAAGATGCTGCAGCTTCCAACATAAATAGTGTCTTTGGAGAGATTCATGAGTTTCTTCAACTCAGCTGAATACTCCTATTTGGAAGAAAATGAGCCTCTCTCCAACAGGAAAACTATATTTGCAGACTCTATTCCCTTCCAACACTAACTCAGTTCACATAGGGAATCAATCTGCTACAAGCTGCAGCTTCTAACATAAATAGTTTTCTTCAGAGAGATACGTGTCTTTCTTTAATTCAGCGGAATAAGCTTCTTTACAGCAACAGGAGGCTTACTCCACCGTGAAAACTCTGATTTGCCGGAAGTATTTCTTTCAAAAACTAACTCAATTCTCACAGTGAATAATGAGCTACATGCTCCTGCTTCTAACACAGTTGCTTTCCTCTCAAGATATCCATGTGTTTCTTCAACTCAGCTGAATAGGCCTATTTGGAGCAACATAAGCCTTCGTCCACCTTGGAAACTATGATCTGCAGGAAGTATTCCTTTCAAAAACTAACTCAACTCCCAGAGACAAACAATGTACTAGATGCTGCAGCTTCGAACACAGAGTATTTTCTTTGGAGTGATACTTGTGTTTCTTCAACTTAGCTGAATTAGGCCTATTGGAGCAAACATTACCAATCTCCAACAGGAAACTATGATTTGCAGGAGATATTCCTTTCACAAACTAATTCCATTCTCACAGGGAAACAATGTGCTAGATGCTCCTGCTTCTAACGCAGATCGTTGTCCTTATAGAGTTACATGTGTTTTTTCAACTGAGCTCAATAGGCCTATTTGAAGCAAAGAGGGCGTACCTACCCCTAGAAACACCTAAGTTGAATGAAGTATTCCTGTGAAAACTTAACTCAGTTCTCACAGTGAAACGATGTGCTACATGTTGCAGCATCTAACAAGATGATTTTCTTTGGAGAGATACATGTGTTTCTTCAACTCTGCTTTATAGGCCTATTTGGAGCAAATGCAGCCTTTCTCCACAATGAAAACTATGAATTGCAGGAAGTATTCCTTTCAAAAAGTAACTCAGTTCTCACAGGGAAACAATGCGCTAAGTGATCGTGCTAGTCACATAGATGGTTTTGTTTGGAGAGGTACATGTCTTTCTTTAACTCGGTTGATTTGTCCTATTTGGAGCAAACAGAGCCTACTTCCCCCTTGAAATACCTCGTTGTAGGAAGTATTCTTTGAAAAACTAACTCAATTCTCACAGGGAAACAATGTGCTAGATGCTTCTGCTTCTAACTCAAATGGTTCTCATTCAACGGATACATGTGTTTTGTCAACTTATCTGTATAGGCCTATTTGGAAGAAGATGAGCCTTTTTCCACCTTGAAAACGGTAATTTGCAGGAAACATTTCTTTCAAAAACTAACTCAGTTCTCCTAGGGAAACAGTGTGCTAGATGTTCCTGCTGCAACAACACATGAGTTTCTTTCAAGAGATACATGTGTTTCTTCCTCTCAGTTGAATAGGCCTCTTTGGAACTACATGAGCTTTACTCCACTTTGAAAACTATGACTTGCAGGATGTTTATGTTTCGAAAAGAAACTCAGTTCTCACAGGGAAACAATGCAGTAGATGCTCATTCTTCTCACTCAGAACGTTGTTTTCAACAGACACACATATTTCTTAACTTAGCTGGAGAGGCCTTTTTGGACCATAGTTATCTCCACCTTGAAAACTGTGATTGGCTCAAGTATTCCTTGAAAAACCTATCTCAACTCTCACAGAGAAACAAGTGTTAGATTCAGAAAGCTTCTAACATAGATGGATTTCTTCTGAGACATGCATGTATTCCTTCATCTCACTTAAAATGCCTATTTAGAACAAACAGAGACTATCTCCACGTTGAAAACTGTGATTTGCAGGATGTACTTCTCTCAAAAACTAACTCAATACCCAAAGGGAAAGAATGTGCTACATGCTGCAGCTACTAACGTAGATTGTTTCCTTTGGAAACATACATGTATTTCTTCAATTCACTTGAATTGGCCTGTTTTCAGGAAACTGAGCCTATCTCCATGACGGAACATCTAAGTTGCAAGAAGTATTCCTTTCAAAAACTAACTTAGTTTTCACATGGACATAATGCACTAAATGCTCCACCTTCAAAATTCATGCTTTTCTTTACAGATATAGATGTGTTACTTTGAAAAGAGCTGAATCGGACTATTTGGAGCCAATGGAGACTATCTGCACCTTGGAAACTATGACTTGCATGAAGTGTTCCTTTCAAAAAGTAACTCAATTCTCACAGGGAAACCTAGTACTGCACGCTGCACCTACTAATGCAGATGGTATTCTTTGGAGAGAAACGTGTGTTCCTCTAACTCTGCTGAAGAGACCTACTGTTAGCAGACAGAGCCTATCTCCACTTTGAAACACCTAACTTGCAAAAGGTATTCCTTTCAAAAACTAACTCAATTCTCACAGGGAGGCAATGTTCTACATGCTCCTGCTTCTAACACAGACGGTTTTCATTGGAGAGATGCCTGTGTGTCCTCAACTCAGATGAATAGGCTTATTTGGAATCACCATTTTGAAAACCTACAGTGAAGGATGTATTCCTTTCAAAAAGTAACTCAACTCTCACAGTGAAACAAGGTGCTAGATGCTCCGACTTCTAGTCCTGATTGTTCTCCTTCGAGAGATACATGTGTTTCTTCAAGTTAGCTGAATAGCCTATTTGGAGCCACATGAGCCTTTCTCCACCATGAAAACTATGATTTGCAGGAAAAATTCCTTTCGAAGACTAACTCAATTCTCACAGGGAATCAATCTGCAAGATGCTGCAGCTTCCAACATAAATAGTGTCTTTGGAGAGATTCATGAGTTTCTTCAACTCAGCTGAATACTCCTATTTGGAAGAAAATGAGCCTCTCTCCAACAGGAAAACTATATTTGCAGACTCTATTCCCTTCCAACACTAACTCAGTTCACATAGGGAATCAATCTGCTACAAGCTGCAGCTTCTAACATAAATAGTTTTCTTCAGAGAGATACGTGTCTTTCTTTAATTCAGCTGAATAAGCTTCTTTACAGCAACAGGAGGCTTACTCCACCGTGAAAACTCTGATTTGCAGGAAGTATTTCTTTCAAAAACTAACTCAATTCTCACAGTGAACAATGAGCTAGATGCTCCTGCTTCTAACACTTTTGCTTTCCTCTCAAGATATCCATGTGTTTCTTCAACTCAGCTGAATAGGCCTATTTGGAGCAACATAAGCCTTCGTCCACCTTGGAAACTATGATCTGCAGGAAGTATTCCTTTCAAAAACTAACTCAACTCCCAGAGACAAACAATGTACTAGATGCTGCAGCTTCGAACACAGAGTATTTTCTTTGGAGTGATACTTGTGTTTCTTCAACTTAGCTGAATTAGGCCTATTGGAGCAAACATTACCAATCTCCAACAGGAAACTATGATTTGCAGGAGATATTCCTTTCACAAACTAATTCCATTCTCACAGGGAAACAATGTGCTAGATGCTCCTGCTTCTCACACAGATCGTTGTCCTTATAGAGTTACATGTGATTTTCAACTGAGCTCAATAGGCCTATTTGAAGCAAAGAGAGCATATCTACCCCTAGAAACACCTAAGTTGAATGAAGTATTCCTGTGAAAACTTAACTCAGTTCCCCCACTGAAACGATGTGCTACATGTTGCAGCATCTAACAACATGATTTTCTTTGGAGAGATACATGTGTTTCTTCAACTCTGCTGTATAGGCCTATTTGGAGCAAACGCAGCCTTTCTCCACAATGAAAACGATGAGTTGCAGGAAGTATTCCTTTCAAAAAGTAACTCAATTCTCACAGGGAAACAATGCGCTAAGTGATCGTGCTAGTCACATAGATGGTTTTGTTTGGAGAGGTACATGTCTTTCTTTAACTCGGTTGATTTGTTCTATTTGGAGCAAACAGAGCCTACTTCCCCCTTGAAGTACCTCGTTGTAGGAAGTATTCCTTTGAAAAACTAACTCAATTCTCACAGGGAAACAATGTGCTAGATGCTTCTGCTTCTAACTCAAATGGTTCTCATTCAAGGGATACATGTGTTTTGTCAACTTATCTGTATAGGCCTATTTGGAAGAAGATGAGCCTTTTTCCACCTTGAAAACTGTAATTTGCAGGAAACATTTCTTTCAAAAACTAACTCAGTTCTCATAGGGAAACAGTGTGCTAGATGTTCCTGCTGCAACAACACATGAGTTTCTTTCAAGAGATACATGTGTTTCTTCCACTCAGTTGAATAGGCCTCTTTGGAACTACATGAGCTTTACTCCACTTTGAAAACTATGACTTGCAGGATGTATATGTTTTGAAAAGAAACTTCGTTCTCACAGGGAAACAATGCAGTAGATGCTCATTCTTCTCACTCAGAACGTTGTTTTCAACAGGCACACATATTTCTTAACTTAGCTGAAGAGGCCTTTTTGGACCATAGTTATCTCCACCTTGAAAACAGTGATTGGCTTAAGTATTCCTTGAAAAAACTATCTCAACTCTCACAGAGGAACAAGTGTTAGATTCAGAAAGCTTCTAAAATAGATGGATTTCTTCTGAGAGATGAATGTATTTCTTCATCTCACTTCATAGGCCTATTTAGAACAAACAGAGACTATCTCCACGTTGAAAACTGTGATTTGCAGGATGTACTTCTCTCAAAAACTAACTCAATGCTCAAAGGGAAAGAATGTGCTACATGCTGCAGCTACTAACGTAGATTGTTTCCTTTGGAAACATACATGTATTTCTTCAATTCACTTGAATTGGCCTGTTTTCAGGAAACTGAGCCTATCTCCATGACAGAACATCTAAGTTGCAAGAAGTATTCACTTCAAAAACTAACTTAGTTTTCACATGGACATAATGCACTAAATGCTCCACCTTCAAAATTCATGCTTTTCTTTGCAGATATAGATGTGTTACTTTGAAAAGAGCTGAATCGGACTATTTGGAGCAAATGGAGACTATCTGCACCTTGGAAACTATGACTTGCATGAAGTGTTCCTTTCAAAAAGTAACTCAATTCTCACAGGGAAACCTAGTACTGCACGCTGCACCTACTAATGCAGATGGTATTCTTTGGAGAGAAACGTGTGTTCCTCTAACTCTGCTGAAGAGACCTACTGTTAGCAGACAGAGCCTATCTCCACTTTGAAACACCTAACTTGCAAAAAGTATTCCTTTCAAAAACCAACTCGATTCTCACAGGGAGGCAATGTTCTACATGCTCCTGCTTCTAACACAGACGGTTTTCATTGGAGAGATGCCTGTGTGTCCTCAACTCAGATGAATAGGCTTATTTGGAATCACCATTTTGAAAACCTCCACTGAAGGATGTATTCCTTTCAAAAAGTAACTCAACTCTCACAGTGAAACAAGGTGCTAGATGCTCCGACTTCTAGCCCTGATGGTTTTCCTTCGAGAGATACATGTGTTTCTTCAAGTTAGCTGAATAGCCTATTTGGAGCCACATGAGCCTTTCTCCACCATGAAAACTATGATTTGCAGGAAAAATTCCTTTCGAAGACTAACTCAATTCTCACAGGGAATCAATCTGCAAGATGCTGCAGCTTCCAACATAAATAGTGTCTTTGGAGAGATTCATGAGTTTCTTCAACTCAGCTGAATACTCCTATTTGGAAGAAAATGAGCCTCTCTCCAACAGGAAAACTATATTTGCAGACTCTATTCCCTTCCAACACTAACTCAGTTCACATAGGGAATCAATCTGCTACAAGCTGCAGCTTCTAACATAAATAGTTTTCTTCAGAGAGATACGTGTCTTTCTTTAATTCAGCGGAATAAGCTTCTTTACAGCAACAGGAGGCTTACTCCACCGTGAAAACTCTGATTTGCCGGAAGTATTTCTTTCAAAAACTAACTCAATTCTCACAGTGAATAATGAGCTACATGCTCCTGCTTCTAACACAGTTGCTTTCCTCTCAAGATATCCATGTGTTTCTTCAACTCAGCTGAATAGGCCTATTTGGAGCAACATAAGCCTTCGTCCACCTTGGAAACTATGATCTGCAGGAAGTATTCCTTTCAAAAACTAACTCAACTCCCAGAGACAAACAATGTACTAGATGCTGCAGCTTCGAACACAGAGTATTTTCTTTGGAGTGATACTTGTGTTTCTTCAACTTAGCTGAATTAGGCCTATTGGAGCAAACATTACCAATCTCCAACAGGAAACTATGATTTGCAGGAGATATTCCTTTCACAAACTAATTCCATTCTCACAGGGAAACAATGTGCTAGATGCTCCTGCTTCTAACGCAGATCGTTGTCCTTATAGAGTTACATGTGTTTTTTCAACTGAGCTCAATAGGCCTATTTGAAGCAAAGAGGGCGTACCTACCCCTAGAAACACCTAAGTTGAATGAAGTATTCCTGTGAAAACTTAACTCAGTTCTCACAGTGAAACGATGTGCTACATGTTGCAGCATCTAACAAGATGATTTTCTTTGGAGAGATACATGTGTTTCTTCAACTCTGCTTTATAGGCCTATTTGGAGCAAATGCAGCCTTTCTCCACAATGAAAACTATGAATTGCAGGAAGTATTCCTTTCAAAAAGTAACTCAGTTCTCACAGGGAAACAATGCGCTAAGTGATCGTGCTAGTCACATAGATGGTTTTGTTTGGAGAGGTACATGTCTTTCTTTAACTCGGTTGATTTGTCCTATTTGGAGCAAACAGAGCCTACTTCCCCCTTGAAATACCTCGTTGTAGGAAGTATTCTTTGAAAAACTAACTCAATTCTCACAGGGAAACAATGTGCTAGATGCTTCTGCTTCTAACTCAAATGGTTCTCATTCAACGGATACATGTGTTTTGTCAACTTATCTGTATAGGCCTATTTGGAAGAAGATGAGCCTTTTTCCACCTTGAAAACGGTAATTTGCAGGAAACATTTCTTTCAAAAACTAACTCAGTTCTCCTAGGGAAACAGTGTGCTAGATGTTCCTGCTGCAACAACACATGAGTTTCTTTCAAGAGATACATGTGTTTCTTCCTCTCAGTTGAATAGGCCTCTTTGGAACTACATGAGCTTTACTCCACTTTGAAAACTATGACTTGCAGGATGTTTATGTTTCGAAAAGAAACTCAGTTCTCACAGGGAAACAATGCAGTAGATGCTCATTCTTCTCACTCAGAACGTTGTTTTCAACAGACACACATATTTCTTAACTTAGCTGGAGAGGCCTTTTTGGACCATAGTTATCTCCACCTTGAAAACTGTGATTGGCTCAAGTATTCCTTGAAAAACCTATCTCAACTCTCACAGAGAAACAAGTGTTAGATTCAGAAAGCTTCTAACATAGATGGATTTCTTCTGAGACATGCATGTATTCCTTCATCTCACTTAAAATGCCTATTTAGAACAAACAGAGACTATCTCCACGTTGAAAACTGTGATTTGCAGGATGTACTTCTCTCAAAAACTAACTCAATACCCAAAGGGAAAGAATGTGCTACATGCTGCAGCTACTAACGTAGATTGTTTCCTTTGGAAACATACATGTATTTCTTCAATTCACTTGAATTGGCCTGTTTTCAGGAAACTGAGCCTATCTCCATGACAGAACATCTAAGTTGCAAGAAGTATTCACTTCAAAAACTAACTTAGTTTTCACATGGACATAATGCACTAAATGCTCCACCTTCAAAATTCATGCTTTTCTTTGCAGATATAGATGTGTTACTTTGAAAAGAGCTGAATCGGACTATTTGGAGCAAATGGAGACTATCTGCACCTTGGAAACTATGACTTGCATGAAGTGTTCCTTTCAAAAAGTAACTCAATTCTCACAGGGAAACCTAGTACTGCACGCTGCACCTACTAATGCAGATGGTATTCTTTGGAGAGAAACGTGTGTTCCTCTAACTCTGCTGAAGAGACCTACTGTTAGCAGACAGAGCCTATCTCCACTTTGAAACACCTAACTTGCAAAAAGTATTCCTTTCAAAAACCAACTCGATTCTCACAGGGAGGCAATGTTCTACATGCTCCTGCTTCTAACACAGACGGTTTTCATTGGAGAGATGCCTGTGTGTCCTCAACTCAGATGAATAGGCTTATTTGGAATCACCATTTTGAAAACCTCCACTGAAGGATGTATTCCTTTCAAAAAGTAACTCAACTCTCACAGTGAAACAAGGTGCTAGATGCTCCGACTTCTAGCCCTGATGGTTTTCCTTCGAGAGATACATGTGTTTCTTCAAGTTAGCTGAATAGCCTATTTGGAGCCACATGAGCCTTTCTCCACCATGAAAACTATGATTTGCAGGAAAAATTCCTTTCGAAGACTAACTCAATTCTCACAGGGAATCAATCTGCAAGATGCTGCAGCTTCCAACATAAATAGTGTCTTTGGAGAGATTCATGAGTTTCTTCAACTCAGCTGAATACTCCTATTTGGAAGAAAATGAGCCTCTCTCCAACAGGAAAACTATATTTGCAGACTCTATTCCCTTCCAACACTAACTCAGTTCACATAGGGAATCAATCTGCTACAAGCTGCAGCTTCTAACATAAATAGTTTTCTTCAGAGAGATACGTGTCTTTCTTTAATTCAGCGGAATAAGCTTCTTTACAGCAACAGGAGGCTTACTCCACCGTGAAAACTCTGATTTGCCGGAAGTATTTCTTTCAAAAACTAACTCAATTCTCACAGTGAATAATGAGCTACATGCTCCTGCTTCTAACACAGTTGCTTTCCTCTCAAGATATCCATGTGTTTCTTCAACTCAGCTGAATAGGCCTATTTGGAGCAACATAAGCCTTCGTCCACCTTGGAAACTATGATCTGCAGGAAGTATTCCTTTCAAAAACTAACTCAACTCCCAGAGACAAACAATGTACTAGATGCTGCAGCTTCGAACACAGAGTATTTTCTTTGGAGTGATACTTGTGTTTCTTCAACTTAGCTGAATTAGGCCTATTGGAGCAAACATTACCAATCTCCAACAGGAAACTATGATTTGCAGGAGATATTCCTTTCACAAACTAATTCCATTCTCACAGGGAAACAATGTGCTAGATGCTCCTGCTTCTAACGCAGATCGTTGTCCTTATAGAGTTACATGTGTTTTTTCAACTGAGCTCAATAGGCCTATTTGAAGCAAAGAGGGCGTACCTACCCCTAGAAACACCTAAGTTGAATGAAGTATTCCTGTGAAAACTTAACTCAGTTCTCACAGTGAAACGATGTGCTACATGTTGCAGCATCTAACAAGATGATTTTCTTTGGAGAGATACATGTGTTTCTTCAACTCTGCTTTATAGGCCTATTTGGAGCAAATGCAGCCTTTCTCCACAATGAAAACTATGAATTGCAGGAAGTATTCCTTTCAAAAAGTAACTCAGTTCTCACAGGGAAACAATGCGCTAAGTGATCGTGCTAGTCACATAGATGGTTTTGTTTGGAGAGGTACATGTCTTTCTTTAACTCGGTTGATTTGTCTTATTTGGAGCAAACAGAGCCTACTTCCCCCTTGAAATACCTCGTTGTAGGAAGTATTCTTTGAAAAACTAACTCAATTCTCACAGGGAAACAATGTGCTAGATGCTTCTGCTTCTAACTCAAATGGTTCTCATTCAACGGATACATGTGTTTTGTCAACTTATCTGTATAGGCCTATTTGGAAGAAGATGAGCCTTTTTCCACCTTGAAAACGGTAATTTGCAGGAAACATTTCTTTCAAAAACTAACTCAGTTCTCCTAGGGAAACAGTGTGCTAGATGTTCCTGCTGCAACAACACATGAGTTTCTTTCAAGAGATACATGTGTTTCTTCCTCTCAGTTGAATAGGCCTCTTTGGAACTACATGAGCTTTACTCCACTTTGAAAACTATGACTTGCAGGATGTTTATGTTTCGAAAAGAAACTCAGTTCTCACAGGAAAACAATGCAGTAGATGCTCATTCTTCTCACTCAGAACGTTGTTTTCAACAGACACACATATTTCTTAACTTAGCTGGAGAGGCCTTTTTGGACCATAGTTATCTCCACCTTGAAAACTGTGATTGGCTCAAGTATTCCTTGAAAAACCTATCTCAACTCTCACAGAGAAACAAGTGTTAGATTCAGAAAGCTTCTAACATAGATGGATTTCTTCTGAGACATGCATGTATTCCTTCATCTCACTTAAAATGCCTATTTAGAACAAACAGAGACTATCTCCACGTTGAAAACTGTGATTTGCAGGATGTACTTCTCTCAAAAACTAACTCAATACCCAAAGGGAAAGAATGTGCTACATGCTGCAGCTACTAACGTAGATTGTTTCCTTTGGAAACATACATGTATTTCTTCAATTCACTTGAATTGGCCTGTTTTCAGGAAACTGAGCCTATCTCCATGACGGAACATCTAAGTTGCAAGAAGTATTCCTTTCAAAAACTAACTTAGTTTTCACATGGACATAATGCACTAAATGCTCCACCTTCAAAATTCATGCTTTTCTTTACAGATATAGATGTGTTACTTTGAAAAGAGCTGAATCGGACTATTTGGAGCCAATGGAGACTATCTGCACCTTGGAAACTATGACTTGCATGAAGTGTTCCTTTCAAAAAGTAACTCAATTCTCACAGGGAAACCTAGTACTGCACGCTGCACCTACTAATGCAGATGGTATTCTTTGGAGAGAAACGTGTGTTCCTCTAACTCTGCTGAAGAGACCTACTGTTAGCAGACAGAGCCTATCTCCACTTTGAAACACCTAACTTGCAAAAGGTATTCCTTTCAAAAACTAACTCAATTCTCACAGGGAGGCAATGTTCTACATGCTCCTGCTTCTAACACAGACGGTTTTCATTGGAGAGATGCCTGTGTGTCCTCAACTCAGATGAATAGGCTTATTTGGAATCACCATTTTGAAAACCTACAGTGAAGGATGTATTCCTTTCAAAAAGTAACTCAACTCTCACAGTGAAACAAGGTGCTAGATGCTCCGACTTCTAGTCCTGATTGTTCTCCTTCGAGAGATACATGTGTTTCTTCAAGTTAGCTGAATAGCCTATTTGGAGCCACATGAGCCTTTCTCCACCATGAAAACTATGATTTGCAGGAAAAATTCCTTTCGAAGACTAACTCAATTCTCACAGGGAATCAATCTGCAAGATGCTGCAGCTTCCAACATAAATAGTGTCTTTGGAGAGATTCATGAGTTTCTTCAACTCAGCTGAATACTCCTATTTGGAAGAAAATGAGCCTCTCTCCAACAGGAAAACTATATTTGCAGACTCTATTCCCTTCCAACACTAACTCAGTTCACATAGGGAATCAATCTGCTACAAGCTGCAGCTTCTAACATAAATAGTTTTCTTCAGAGAGATACGTGTCTTTCTTTAATTCAGCTGAATAAGCTTCTTTACAGCAACAGGAGGCTTACTCCACCGTGAAAACTCTGATTTGCAGGAAGTATTTCTTTCAAAAACTAACTCAATTCTCACAGTGAACAATGAGCTAGATGCTCCTGCTTCTAACACAGTTGCTTTCCTCTCAAGATATCCATGTGTTTCTTCAACTCAGCTGAATAAGCCTATTTGGAGCAACATAAGCCTTCGTCCACCTTGGAAACTATGATCTGCAGGAAGTATTCCTTTCAAAAACTAACTCAACTCCCAGAGACAAACAATGTACTAGATGCTGCAGCTTCGAACACAGAGTATTTTCTTTGGAGTGATACTTGTGTTTCTTCAACTTAGCTGAATTAGGCCTATTGGAGCAAACATTACCAATCTCCAACAGGAAACTATGATTTGCAGGAGATATTCCTTTCACAAACTAATTCCATTCTCACAGGGAAACAATGTGCTAGATGCTCCTGCTTCTCACACAGATCGTTGTCCTTATAGAGTTACATGTGATTTTCAACTGAGCTCAATAGGCCTATTTGAAGCAAAGAGAGCATATCTACCCCTAGAAACACCTAAGTTGAATGAAGTATTCCTGTGAAAACTTAACTCAGTTCCCCCACTGAAACGATGTGCTACATGTTGCAGCATCTAACAACATGATTTTCTTTGGAGAGATACATGTGTTTCTTCAACTCTGCTGTATAGGCCTATTTGGAGCAAACGCAGCCTTTCTCCACAATGAAAACGATGAGTTGCAGGAAGTATTCCTTTCAAAAAGTAACTCAATTCTCACAGGGAAACAATGCGCTAAGTGATCGTGCTAGTCACATAGATGGTTTTGTTTGGAGAGGTACATGTCTTTCTTTAACTCGGTTGATTTGTTCTATTTGGAGCAAACAGAGCCTACTTCCCCCTTGAAGTACCTCGTTGTAGGAAGTATTCCTTTGAAAAACTAACTCAATTCTCACAGGGAAACAATGTGCTAGATGCTTCTGCTTCTAACTCAAATGGTTCTCATTCAAGGGATACATGTGTTTTGTCAACTTATCTGTATAGGCCTATTTGGAAGAAGATGAGCCTTTTTCCACCTTGAAAACTGTAATTTGCAGGAAACATTTCTTTCAAAAACTAACTCAGTTCTCATAGGGAAACAGTGTGCTAGATGTTCCTGCTGCAACAACACATGAGTTTCTTTCAAGAGATACATGTGTTTCTTCCACTCAGTTGAATAGGCCTCTTTGGAACTACATGAGCTTTACTCCACTTTGAAAACTATGACTTGCAGGATGTATATGTTTTGAAAAGAAACTTCGTTCTCACAGGGAAACAATGCAGTAGATGCTCATTCTTCTCACTCAGAACGTTGTTTTCAACAGGCACACATATTTCTTAACTTAGCTGAAGAGGCCTTTTTGGACCATAGTTATCTCCACCTTGAAAACAGTGATTGGCTTAAGTATTCCTTGAAAAAACTATCTCAACTCTCACAGAGGAACAAGTGTTAGATTCAGAAAGCTTCTAAAATAGATGGATTTCTTCTGAGAGATGAATGTATTTCTTCATCTCACTTCATAGGCCTATTTAGAACAAACAGAGACTATCTCCACGTTGAAAACTGTGATTTGCAGGATGTACTTCTCTCAAAAACTAACTCAATGCTCAAAGGGAAAGAATGTGCTACATGCTGCAGCTACTAACGTAGATTGTTTCCTTTGGAAACATACATGTATTTCTTCAATTCACTTGAATTGGCCTGTTTTCAGGAAACTGAGCCTATCTCCATGACAGAACATCTAAGTTGCAAGAAGTATTCACTTCAAAAACTAACTTAGTTTTCACATGGACATAATGCACTAAATGCTCCACCTTCAAAATTCATGCTTTTCTTTGCAGATATAGATGTGTTACTTTGAAAAGAGCTGAATCGGACTATTTGGAGCAAATGGAGACTATCTGCACCTTGGAAACTATGACTTGCATGAAGTGTTCCTTTCAAAAAGTAACTCAATTCTCACAGGGAAACCTAGTACTGCACGCTGCACCTACTAATGCAGATGGTATTCTTTGGAGAGAAACGTGTGTTCCTCTAACTCTGCTGAAGAGACCTACTGTTAGCAGACAGAGCCTATCTCCACTTTGAAACACCTAACTTGCAAAAAGTATTCCTTTCAAAAACCAACTCGATTCTCACAGGGAGGCAATGTTCTACATGCTCCTGCTTCTAACACAGACGGTTTTCATTGGAGAGATGCCTGTGTGTCCTCAACTCAGATGAATAGGCTTATTTGGAATCACCATTTTGAAAACCTCCACTGAAGGATGTATTCCTTTCAAAAAGTAACTCAACTCTCACAGTGAAACAAGGTGCTAGATGCTCCGACTTCTAGTCCTGATGGTTTTCCTTCGAGAGATACATGTGTTTCTTCAAGTTAGCTGAATAGCCTATTTGGAGCCACATGAGCCTTTCTCCACCATGAAAACTATGATTTGCAGGAAAAATTCCTTTCGAAGACTAACTCAATTCTCACAGGGAATCAATCTGCAAGATGCTGCAGCTTCCAACATAAATAGTGTCTTTGGAGAGATTCATGAATTTCTTCAACTCAGCTGAATACTCCTATTTGGAAGAAAATGAGCCTCTCTCCAACAGGAAAACTATATTTGCAGACTCTATTCCCTTCCAACACTAACTCAGTTCACATAGGGAATCAATCTGCTACAAGCTGCAGCTTCTAACATAAATAGTTTTCTTCAGAGAGATACGTGTCTTTCTTTAATTCAGCGGAATAAGCTTCTTTACAGCAACAGGAGGCTTACTCCACCGTGAAAACTCTGATTTGCCGGAAGTATTTCTTTCAAAAACTAACTCAATTCTCACAGTGAATAATGAGCTACATGCTCCTGCTTCTAACACAGTTGCTTTCCTCTCAAGATATCCATGTGTTTCTTCAACTCAGCTGAATAGGCCTATTTGGAGCAACATAAGCCTTCGTCCACCTTGGAAACTATGATCTGCAGGAAGTATTCCTTTCAAAAACTAACTCAACTCCCAGAGACAAACAATGTACTAGATGCTGCAGCTTCGAACACAGATTATTTTCTTTGGAGTGACACTTGTGTTTCTTCAACTTAGCTGAATTAGGCCTATTGGAGCAAACATTACCAATCTCCAACAGGAAACTATGATTTGCAGGAGATATTCCTTTCACAAACTAATTCCATTCTCACAGGGAAACAATGTGCTAGATGCTCCTGCTTCTCACACAGATCGTTGTCCTTATAGAGTTACATGTGATTTTCAACTGAGCTCAATAGGCCTATTTGAAGCAAAGAGAGAATATCTACCCCTAGAAACACCTAAGTTGAATGAAGTATTCCTGTGAAAACTTAACTCAGTTCCCCCACTGAAACGATGTGCTACATGTTGCAGCATCTAACAACGTGATTTTCTTTGGAGAGATACATGTGTTTCTTCAACTCTGCTGTATAGGCCTATTTGGAGCAATCGCAGCCTTTCTCCACAAAGAAAACGATGAGTAGCAGGAAGTATTCCTTTCAAAAAGTAACTCAATTCTCACAGGGAAACAATGCGCTAAGTGATCGTGCTAGTCACATAGATGGTTTTGTTTGGAGAGGTACATGTCTTTCTTTAACTCGGTTGATTTGTTCTATTTGGAGCAAACAGAGTCTACTTCCCCCTTGAAATACCTCGTTGTAGGAAGTATTCCTTTGAAAAACTAAGTCAATTCTCACAGGGAAACAATGTGCTAGATGCTTCTGTTTCTAACTCAAATGGTTCTCATTCAAGGGATACATGTGTTTTGTCAACTTATCTGTATAGGCCTATTTGGAAGAAGATGAGCCTTTTTCCACCTTGAAAACTGTAATTTGCAGGAAACATTTCTTTCAAAAACTAACTCAGTTCTCATAGGGAAACAGTGTGCTAGATGTTCCTGCTGCAACAACACATGAGTTTCTTTCAAGAGATACATGTGTTTCTTCCACTCAGTTGAATAGGCCTCTTTGGAACTACATGAGCTTTACTCCACTTTGAAAACTATGACTTGCAGGATGTATATGTTTCGAAAAGAAACTCAGTTCTCACAGGGAAACAATGCAGTAGATGCTCATTCTTCTCACTCAGAACGTTGTTTTCAACAGACACACATATTTCTTAACTTAGCTGAAGAGGCCTTTTTGGACCATAGTTATCTCCACCTTGAAAACAGTGATTGGCTTAAGTATTCCTTGAAAAAACTATCTCAACTCTCACAGAGGAACAAGTGTTAGATTCAGAAAGCTTCTAACATAGATGGATTTCTTCTGAGAGATGCATGTATTTCTTCATCTCACTAAATAGGCCTATTTAGAACAAACAGAGACTATCTCCACGTTGAAAACTGTGATTTGCAGGATGTACTTCTCTCAAAAACTAACTCAATGCTCAAAGGGAAAGAATGTGCTACATGCTGCAGCTACTAATGTAGATTGTTTCCTTTGGAAACATACATGTATTTCTTCAATTCACTTGAATTGGCCTGTTTTCAGGAAACTGAGCCTATCTCCATGACAGAACATCTAAGTTGCAAGAAGTATTCATTTCAAAAACTAACTTAGTTTTCACATGGACATAATGCACTAAATGCTCCACCTTCAAAATTCATGCTTTTCTTTGCAGATATAGATGTGTTACTTTGAAAAGAGCTGAATTGGAATTTTGGAGCAAATGGAGACTATCTGCACCTTGGAAACTATGACTTGCATGAAGTGTTCCTTTCAAAAAGTAACTCAATTCTCACAGGGAAACCTAGTACTGCACGCTGCACCTACTAATGCAGATGGTATTCTTTGGAGGGAAACCTGCGTTCCTCTAACTCTGCTGAAGAGACCTACTGTTAGCAGACAGAGCCTATCTCCACTTTGAAACACCTAACTTGCAAAAAGTATTCCTTTCAAAAACCAACTCGATTCTCACAGGGAGGCAATGTTCTACATGCTCCTGCTTCTAACACAGACGGTTTTCATTGGAGAGATGCCTGTGTGTCCTCAACTCAGATGAATAGGCTTATTTGGAATCACCATTTTGAAAACGTCCACCGAAGGATGTATTCCTTTCAAAAAGTAACTCAACTCTCACAGTGAAACAAGGTGCTAGATGCTCCGACTTCTAGCCCTGATGGTTTTCCGTCGAGAGATACATGTGTTTCTTCAAGTTAGCTGAATAGCCTATTTGGAGCCCCATGAGACTTTCTCCACCATGAAAACTATGATTTGCAGGAAAAATTCCTTTCGAAGACTAACTCAATTCTCACAGGGAACCAATCTGCAAGATGCTGCATCTTCCAACATAAATAGTGTCTTTGGAGAGATTCATGAGTTTCTTCAACTCAGCTGAATACTCCTATTTGGAAGAAAATGAGCCTCTCTCCAACAGGAAAACTATATTTGCAGACTCTATTCCCTTCCAACACTAACTCAGTTCACATAGGGAATCAATCTTCTACAAGCTGCAGCTTCTAACATAAATAGTTTTCTTCAGAGAGATACATGTCTTTCTTTAATTCAGCGGAATAAGCTTCTTTACAGCAACAGGAGGCTTACTCCACCGTGAAAACTCTGATTTGCAGGAAGTATTTCTTTCAAAAACTAACTCAATTCTCTCAGTGAACAATGAGCTAGATGCTCCTGCTTCTAACACAGTTGCTTTCCTCTCAAGATATCCATGTGTTTCTTCAACTCAGCTGAATAGGCCTATTTGGAGCAACATAAGCCTTCGTCCACCTTGGAAACTATGATCTGCAGGAAGTATTCCTTTCAAAAACTAACTCAACTCCCAGAGACAAACAATGTACTAGATGCTGCACCTTCGAGCACAGATTATTTTCTTTGGAGTGATACTTGTGTTTCTTCAATTTAGCTGAATTAGGCTTATTGGAGCAAACATTACCAATCTCCAACAGGACACTATGATTTGCAGGAGATATCCCTTTCACAAAGTAATTCCATTCCCACAGGAAAACAATGTACTAGATGCTGCAGCTTCGAACATAGATGGCTTTCTTTGGAGAGATCCATTTCTTCAACTGAGCTGAATAAGCCTATTTGGAATGAAGAGAGGTTATCACCACTTTGAAAAATCCACGTTGCTGGAAGTTTTCCTTTCTAGAAGTAAGTCAGCTCTCACAGGGAAATTATGTGCTAGGAGCTCCTGCTTCTAGCACTGATGGTTGTTTTTGGACAGTTGAATGTGCTTCTTCAACTCAGCTGAATAGGCCTATATGGAACAAAATGAGCTTTTCTCCACATTTAAAATTCTGATTTGCAGGAAGCTTTACTTTCCATTCTAACTCATAACTCACAGGGAAACAATGTGCTTGATGCTGCACAAGTTTCTAACACACATGGAATTCTTTGGAGAGATACATGTCTTTCTTCATCTCAGCTGAATAGGCCTATTTGGAACAAAATAAGCCTTTTTACACCATGACAACTATGATTTGTAGGAACTATTCCTTTCAAAAAGCAACTCTGTTCTCACAGAGAAACAATGTGCTGCATGCTGCAGCTTCTGACATTGATGGATTTCTTTTGAGGGATACATGTGTTTCTTCAACTCAGCTGAACATTCCTCTTTGGAGCAAACAGAGCCTATCTCCACCTTGAGAACTATGATTTTCAAGAAGTATTCCTTTCCAAAACTATCTGAATTCTCCCAGGGGAAAACTGTTCTAGATGATCCTGCTTCTACCACTGATGGTTGTCTTTGGACAGATAATTGTGTTTCTTTATGTCTGCTGAACAGCCCTATTTGGAACAAAGAGAGTCCATCAGCACTTTGAAAAACACACCTTGCAGGAAATATTCCTTTCAAAGACTAACTCATTTCTCACTGGGAAACAATGGACTAGATTCTGCAGCTTCTAACATAGATTATTTTCTTCGGAGTGATTTTTGTTTCTCTTCAACTTAGCTGAATTAGGCCTAGTGGAGCTCACATTTCCATTCTCCAACAGGAAACTATGATTTGCAGGAGATATTCCTTTCACAAACGAATTCCATTCTCGCAGGGAAACAATGTGCTAGATGCTCCTGCTTCTAACACAGATCGTTGTCCTTATAGAGTTACATGTGTTTCTTCAACATAGCTCAACAGGCCTATTTGAAGCAAAGAGAGCGTATCTACCCCTAGAAACACCTCAGTTGAATGAATGATTCCTTTCAAAACGTAACTCAGTTCTCACAGCGAAACAAGGTGCTACATGTTGCTGCATCTAGCATAGATGATTTTCTTTGCAGAGATACATGTGTTTCTTCAATTCAGCTTTGTAATCCTGTTTCGAGCAAACGCAGCCTATCTCCACAATGAGAACTATGATTTGCAGGAAGTATTCCTTTCAAAAAGTAAGTCAGTGCTCACAGGGAAACAATGCACTAAATGATCCTGCTCGTAACATAGATGGTTTTGTTTGGGGAGATACATGTCTTTCTTCAACTTAGTTGATTTCTCCTTTTTGGAGCAAACAGAGTGTACTTCCCCCTTGAAATACCTGCTTGTAGGAAGTATTCCTTTGAAAAACTAACTCAATTCTCTCAGGGAAACCATGTGCTAGATGCTCCTGCTTCTAACCCAAATGGTTCTCTTTCAAGGGATACATGTGTTTTGTCAACTTATCTGCATAGGCCTATTGGAAGAAGGTGAGCTTTTTTCCACCTTGGAAACTGTAATTTGCAGGAAATATTTCTTTCCAAAGCTAACTCAGTTCTCATAGGGAAACAATGTGCTAGATGTCCCTGCTTCTACAACACATGAGTTTCTTTCAAGAGATACATGTGTGTCTTCAACTCAGTTGAAGAGGCTTATTTGGAACTACATGAGCTTTACTCCACTTTGAAAACTATGATTTGCAGGATATATATCTTTCGAAAATTTACTCTGTCCTCACAGGGACACAATGCACTAGATTCCCATTCTTCTCACTCTGAATGTTTTCTTCAACAGATACACATGTTTCTTATCTTAGCTGAATAGGCCCTTTTGGATCAAAGTTATCTCCACTTGAACACTATGATTGGCTTAAGTATTCCTTTGAAAAACTAACTCAATTCTCACACCGGAACATGTGTTAGATTCAGGAAACTTCTAACATAGATGGATTTCTAATGAGAGATACATGTATTCCTTCACCTCATTTAATAGGTGTATTTAGAGCAAACAGAGACTATCTCCACCTTGAAAACTGTGACTTGCAGCATGTAGTTCTCTCAAATCTAACTCAATACTCCCAGGGAAAGAATGTGCTACATGCTCCAGCTACTAACGTAGGTGGTTTCGTTTGGAATGATACGTGTATTTTTTCAACTCCCTTGAATAGGCCTGTTTTGAGCAAACAGAGCGTATCTCCATGACGCAACATCTAAGTTGCAAGAAGTATTCCTTTCAAAAACTAACATAGTTTTCACATGGACATAATGCACTAAATGCTCCACCTTCTAAAATAGATGCTTTTCTTTATAGATATAGATGTGTTTCTTTGGACAGAGCTGAATAGGACTATTTGGAGTAAACGGAGTCTATCTCCACCTTGGAAACTATGACTTGCATGAAGTGTTCCTTTCCAAAACTAACTCAATTCTCACAGGGAAACATAGTACTACACGCTGCACCTACTAATGCAGATGGTATGCTTTGGAGAGATACTTGTGTTACTTTAACTCTGCTGAAGAAGGCTGTTTTTAGGAATCCGAGCCTATCTCTACCTTGAAACAACTAAGGTGCAAAAAGTATTCCTTTCAAAAACTTACTCAATTCTCACAGGGAGGCAATGTTCTAGAGATGTTCCTGCTTCTAACACAGATTGTTGTCGTGGGAGAGATGCCTGTGTGTCCTCAACTCAGATGAATAGGCTTATTTGGTTGACCACTTTGAAAACCCACTTTGAAGGAAGTATTCCTTTCAAAAAGCAACTCAATTCTCACAGTGAAACAATGTGCCAGATGCTCCGGCTTCTACCCCTGATGGTTTTCTTTCGAGAGATACATGTGTTTCTTCAACTTAGCTGAATAGCCCTAGTTGGGTCAACATGAGCCTTTCTCCACCATAAAAACTATGATTTGCAGGAAAATTCCTTTCGAAAACTAAGTCAGTGCACACAGGGAATCAATCTGCAAGATGCTGCAGCTTCTAACATAAATAGCTTCTCTGGAGAGACTCATGAGGTTCTTCATCTCAGCTGAATACTCCTCATTTTAAGAAAATGAACCTTTCTCCAACATGAGAACTATATTTGCAGGCTGTATTCCTTTAAAACAGTAACTCAATTCTCATAGTTAATCCATCTGCTACAAGTTGCAGATTCTAACATAAATATTTTTCTTCAGAGAGATACATGACTTTCTTTAATTCAGCTGAATAAGCATATTTAGGGCAACAGGAGGCCTACCCCACCTTGAAATGTATGATTTGCGGGAAGAACTTCTTTCAAAAACTAACTCAATTCTCACAGTGTACAATGAGCTAGATGCTCCTGCTTCTAACACAGTTACTTTTCTCTCAAGATATACATGTGTTCCTTCAACTCAGCTGAATAGGCCTATTTGGAGCAACATAAGCCTTCCTCCACCTTGAAAACTATGATTTGCAGGAAGTATTCCTTTCAAAATTTAACTCAACTCTCACTGGAAAACAATGTACTAGACGCTGCAGCTTCGAACATAGATGGCTTTCTTTGGAGAGATCCATTTCTTCAACTGAGCTGAATAAGCCTATTTGGAATGAAGAGAGGTTATCACCACTTTGAAAAATCCACGTTGCTGGAAGTTTTCCTTTCTAAACGTAAGTCAGCTCTCACAGGGAAATTATGTGCTAGGAGCTCCTGCTTCTAGCACTGATGGTTGTTTTTGGACA
This sequence comes from Castor canadensis, assembly GCF_047511655.1. Taxonomy (NCBI): domain Eukaryota; kingdom Metazoa; phylum Chordata; class Mammalia; order Rodentia; family Castoridae; genus Castor; species Castor canadensis. Next base: position 72,379,572 of record NC_133389.1, read on the forward strand.
GTTGAATGTGCTTCTTCAACTCAGCTGAATAGGCCTATATGGAACAAAATGAGCTTTTCTCCACATTTAAAATTCTGATTTGCAGGAAGCTTTACTTTCCAATCTAACTCATAACTCACAGGGAAACAATGTGCTTGATGCTGCACAAGTTTCTAACACACATGGAATTCTTTGGAGAGATACATGTCTTTCTTCATCTCAGCTGAATAGGCCTATTTGGAACAAAATAAGCCTTTTTACACCATGACAACTATGATTTGTAGGAACTATTCCTTTCAAAAAGCAACTCTGTTCTCACAGAGAAACAATGTGCTGCATGCTGCAGCTTCTGACATAGATGGTTTTCTTTTGAGGGATACATGTCTTTCTTCAACTCAGCTGAACATTCCTCTTTGGAACAAACAGAGCCTATCTCCACCTTGAGAACTATGATTTTCAAGAAGTATTCCTTTCCAAAACTATCTGAATTCTCCCAGGGGAAAACTGTTCTAGATGATCCTGCTTCTACCACTGATGGTTGTCTTTGGACAGATAATTGTGTTTCTTCATGTCTGCTGAACAGCCCTATTTGGAACAAAGAGAGTCCATCACCACTTTGAAAAACACACCTTGCAGGAAATATTCCTTTCAAAGACTAACTCATTTCTCACTGGGAAACAATGGACTAGATTCTGCAGCTTCTAACATAGATTATTTTCTTCGGAGTGATTTTTGTTTCTCTTCAACTTAGCTGAATTAGGCCTAGTGGAGCTCACATTTCCATTCTCCAACAGGAAACTATGATTTGCAGGAGATATTCCTTTCACAAACGAATTCCATTCTCGCAGGGAAACAATGTGCTAGATGCTCCTGCTTCTAACACAGATCGTTGTCCTTATAGAGTTACATGTGTTTCTTCAACATAGCTCAACAGGCCTATTTGAAGCAAAGAGAGCGTATCTACCCCTAGAAACACCTCAGTTGAATGAATGATTCCTTTCAAAACGTAACTCAGTTCTCACAGCGAAACAAGGTGTTACATGTTGCTGCATCTTGCATAGATGATTTTCTTTGCAGAGATACATGTGTTTCTTCAATTCAGCTTTGTAATCCTGTTTCGAGCAAACGCAGCCTATCTCCACAATGAGAACTATGATTTGCAAGAAGTATTCCTTTCAAAAAGTAACTCAGTGCTCACAGGGAAACAATGCACTAAATGATCCTGCTCGTAACATAGATGGTTTTGTTTGGGGAGATACATGTCTTTCTTCAACTTAGTTGATTTCTCCTTTTTGGAGCAAACAGAGTGTACTTCCCCCTTGAAATACCTGCTTGTAGGAAGTATTCCTTTGAAAAACTAACTCAATTCTCTCAGGGAAACCATGTGCTAGATGCTCCTGCTTCTAACCCAAATGGTTCTCTTTCAAGGGATACATGTGTTTTGTCAACTTATCTGCATAGGCCTATTGGAAGAAGGTGAGCTTTTTTCCACCTTGGAAACTGTAATTTGCAGGAAATATTTCTTTCCAAAGCTAACTCAGTTCTCATAGGGAAACAATGTGCTAGATGTCCCTGCTTCTACAACACATGAGTTTCTTTCAAGAGATACATGTGTGTCTTCAACTCAGTTGAAGAGGCTTATTTGGAACTACATGAGCTTTACTCCACTTTGAAAACTATGATTTGCAGGATATATATCTTTCGAAAATTTACTCTGTCCTCACAGGGACACAATGCACTAGATTCCCATTCTTCTCACTCTGAATGTTTTCTTCAACAGATACACATGTTTCTTATCTTAGCTGAATAGGCCCTTTTGGATCAAAGTTATCTCCACTTGAACACTATGATTGGCTTAAGTATTCCTTTGAAAAACTAACTCAATTCTCACACCGGAACATGTGTTAGATTCAGGAAACTTCTAACATAGATGGATTTCTAATGAGAGATACATGTATTCCTTCACCTCATTTAATAGGTGTATTTAGAGCAAACAGAGACTATCTCCACCTTGAAAACTGTGACTTGCAGCATGTAGTTCTCTCAAATCTAACTCAATACTCCCAGGGAAAGAATGTGCTACATGCTCCAGCTACTAACGTAGGTGGTTTCGTTTGGAATGATACGTGTATTTTTTCAACTCCCTTGAATAGGCCTGTTTTGAGCAAACAGAGCGTATCTCCATGACGCAACATCTAAGTTGCAAGAAGTATTCCTTTCAAAAACTAACATAGTTTTCACATGGACATAATGCACTAAATGCTCCACCTTCTAAAATAGATGCTTTTCTTTATAGATATAGATGTGTTTCTTTGGACAGAGCTGAATAGGACTATTTGGAGTAAACGGAGTCTATCTCCACCTTGGAAACTATGACTTGCATGAAGTGTTCCTTTCCAAAACTAACTCAATTCTCACAGGGAAACATAGTACTACACGCTGCACCTACTAATGCAGATGGTATGCTTTGGAGAGATACTTGTGTTACTTTAACTCTGCTGAAGAAGGCTGTTTTTAGGAATCCGAGCCTATCTCTACCTTGAAACAACTAAGGTGCAAAAAGTATTCCTTTCAAAAACTTACTCAATTCTCACAGGGAGGCAATGTTCTAGAGATGTTCCTGCTTCTAACACAGATTGTTGTCGTGGGAGAGATGCCTGTGTGTCCTCAACTCAGATGAATAGGCTTATTTGGTTGACCACTTTGAAAACCCACTTTGAAGGAAGTATTCCTTTCAAAAAGCAACTCAATTCTCACAGTGAAACAATGTGCCAGATGCTCCGGCTTCTACCCCTGATGGTTTTCTTTCGAGAGATACATGTGTTTCTTCAACTTAGCTGAATAGCCCTAGTTGGGTCAACATGAGCCTTTCTCCACCATAAAAACTATGATTTGCAGGAAAATTCCTTTCGAAAACTAAGTCAGTGCACACAGGGAATCAATCTGCAAGATGCTGCAGCTTCTAACATAAATAGCTTCTCTGGAGAGACTCATGAGGTTCTTCATCTCAGCTGAATACTCCTCATTTTAAGAAAATGAACCTTTCTCCAACATGAGAACTATATTTGCAGGCTGTATTCCTTTAAAACAGTAACTCAATTCTCATAGTTAATCCATCTGCTACAAGTTGCAGATTCTAACATAAATATTTTTCTTCAGAGAGATACATGACTTTCTTTAATTCAGCTGAATAAGCATATTTAGGGCAACAGGAGGCCTACCCCACCTTGAAATGTATGATTTGCGGGAAGAACTTCTTTCAAAAACTAACTCAATTCTCACAGTGTACAATGAGCTAGATGCTCCTGCTTCTAACACAGTTACTTTTCTCTCAAGATATACATGTGTTCCTTCAACTCAGCTGAATAGGCCTATTTGGAGCAACATAAGCCTTCCTCCACCTTGAAAACTATGATTTGCAGGAAGTATTCCTTTCAAAATTTAACTCAACTCTCACTGGAAAACAATGTACTAGACGCTGCAGCTTCGAACATAGATGGCTTTCTTTGGAGAGATCCATTTCTTCAACTGAGCTGAATAAGCCTATTTGGAATGAAGAGAGGTTATCACCACTTTGAAAAATCCACGTTGCTGGAAGTTTTCCTTTCTAAACGTAAGTCAGCTCTCACAGGGAAATTATGTGCTAGGAGCTCCTGCTTCTAGCACTGATGGTTGTTTTTGGACAGTTGAATGTGCTTCTTCAACTCAGCTGAATAGGCCTATATGGAACAAAATGAGCTTTTCTCCACATTTAAAATTCTGATTTGCAGGAAGCTTTACTTTCCAATCTAACTCATAACTCACAGGGAAACAATGTGCTTGATGCTGCACAAGTTTCTAACACACATGGAATTCTTTGGAGAGATACATGTCTTTCTTCATCTCAGCTGAATAGGCCTATTTGGAACAAAATAAGCCTTTTTACACCATGACAACTATGATTTGTAGGAACTATTCCTTTCAAAAAGCAACTCTGTTCTCACAGAGAAACAATGTGCTGCATGCTGCAGCTTCTGACATAGATGGTTTTCTTTTGAGGGATACATGTCTTTCTTCAACTCAGCTGAACATTCCTCTTTGGAACAAACAGAGCCTATCTCCACCTTGAGAACTATGATTTTCAAGAAGTATTCCTTTCCAAAACTATCTGAATTCTCCCAGGGGAAAACTGTTCTAGATGATCCTGCTTCTACCACTGATGGTTGTCTTTGGACAGATAATTGTGTTTCTTCATGTCTGCTGAACAGCCCTATTTGGAACAAAGAGAGTCCATCACCACTTTGAAAAACACACCTTGCAGGAAATATTCCTTTCAAAGACTAACTCATTTCTCACTGGGAAACAATGGACTAGATTCTGCAGCTTCTAACATAGATTATTTTCTTCGGAGTGATTTTTGTTTCTCTTCAACTTAGCTGAATTAGGCCTAATGGAGCTCACATTTCCATTCTCCAACAGGAAACTATGATTTGCAGGAGATATTCCTTTCACAAACGAATTCCATTCTCGCAGGGAAACAATGTGCTAGATGCTCCTGCTTCTAACACAGATCGTTGTCCTTATAGAGTTACATGTGTTTCTTCAACATAGCTCAACAGGCCTATTTGAAGCAAAGAGAGCGTATCTACCCCTAGAAACACCTCAGTTGAATGAATTATTCCTTTCAAAACGTAACTCAGTTCTCACAGCGAAACAAGGTGTTACATGTTGCTGCATCTTGCATAGATGATTTTCTTTGCAGAGATACATGTGTTTCTTCAATTCAGCTTTGTAATCCTGTTTCGAGCAAACGCAGCCTATCTCCACAATGAGAACTATGATTTGCAAGAAGTATTCCTTTCAAAAAGTAACTCAGTGCTCACAGGGAAACAATGCACTAAATGATCCTGCTCGTAACATAGATGGTTTTGTTTGGGGAGATACATGTCTTTCTTCAACTTAGTTGATTTCTCCTTTTTGGAGCAAACAGAGTGTACTTCCCCCTTGAAATACCTGCTTGTAGGAAGTATTCCTTTGAAAAACTAACTCAATTCTCTCAGGGAAACCATGTGCTAGATGCTCCTGCTTCTAACCCAAATGGTTCTCTTTCAAGGGATACATGTGTTTTGTCAACTTATCTGCATAGGCCTATTGGAAGAAGGTGAGCTTTTTTCCACCTTGGAAACTGTAATTTGCAGGAAATATTTCTTTCCAAAACTAACTCAGTTCTCATAGGGAAACAATGTGCTAGATGTCCCTGCTTCTACAACACATGAGTTTCTTTCAAGAGATACATGTGTGTCTTCAACTCAGTTGAAGAGGCTTATTTGGAACTACATGAGCTTTACTCCACTTTGAAAACTATGATTTGCAGGATATATATCTTTCGAAAATTTACTCTGTCCTCATAGGGACACAATGCACTAGATTCCCATTCTTCTCACTCTGAATGTTTTCTTCAACAGATACACATATTTCTTATCTTAGCTGAATAGGCCCTTTTGGATCAAAGTTATCTCCACTTGAACACTATGATTGGCTTAAGTATTCCTTTGAATAACTAACTCAATTCTCACACCGGAACATGTGTTAGATTCAGGAAACTTCTAACATAGATGGATTTCTAATGAGAGATACATGTATTCCTTCACCTCATTTAATAGGTGTATTTAGAGCAAACAGAGACTATCTCCACCTTGAAAACTGTGATTTGCAGCATGTACTTCTCTCAAATCTAACTCAATACTCCCAGGGAAAGAATGTGCTACATGCTCCAGCTACTAACGTATGTGGTTTCATTTGGAAAGATACGTGTATTTCTTCAACTCCCTTGAATAGGCCTGTTTTGAGCAAACAGAGCGTATCTCCATGACACAACATCTAAGTTGCAAGAAGTATTCCTTTCAAAAACTAACAAAGTTTTCACATGGACATAATGCACTAAATGCTCCACCTTCTAAAATAGATGCTTTTCTTTATAGATATAGATGTGTTTCTTTGGACAGAGCTGAATAGGACTATTTGGAGCAAACGGAGTCTATCTCCACCTTGGAAACTATGACTTGCATGAAGTGTTCCTTTCCAAAACTAACTCAATTCTCACAGGGAAACATAGTACTACACGCTGCACCTACTAATGCAGATGGTATGCTTTGGAGAGATACTTGTGCTACTTTAACTCAGCTGAAAAAGGCTGTGTTTAGGAATCCAGCCTATCTCTACCTTGAAACAACTAAGTTGCAAAAAGTATTCCTTTCAAAAACTTACTCAATTCTCACAGGGGGCAATGTTGTAGATGTTCCTGCTTCTAACAGAGATTTTTGTCGTGGGAGAGATACCTGTGTGTCCTCACCTCAGATGAATGGGCTTTTTGGGTTGATCACTTTGAAAACCCACATTGAAAGAAGTATTCCTTTCGAAAAGCAACTCAATTCTCACAGTGAAACAATGTGCTAGATGCTCCGGCTTCTATCCCTGATGGTTTTCTTTCAAGAGATACATGTGTTTCTTCAACTTAGCTGAATAGGCCTATTTGGGTCAACATGAGCCTTTTTCCACCATGAAAACTAAGATTTGCAGGAAAATTCCTTTCAAAAACTTTTTTGGAGCAAACAGAGCGTACTTCCCCCTTGAAATACCTACTTGTAGGAAGTATTCCTTTGAAAAACTACCTCAATTCTCCCACGGAAACCATGTGCTAGATGCTCCTGCTTCTAACCCAAGTGGTTCTCTTTCAACTTATTCAAAGGAATAGTTCCTACAAATCATAGTTTTCATGGAGTAAAAAGGCTTATTTTGTTCCAAATAGGCCTATTCAGCTGAGATGAAGAAAGACATGTATCTCTCCAAAGAAATCCATGTATGTTAGAAACTGCAGCCTCAAGCACATTGTTTCCCTGTGAGTTATGTGCTAGGTTTGAAAGTAAAGCTTCGTGCAAATCAGAGTTAGAAAGGTGGAGAAAAGCTCATTTTGTTCAGCTGAGTTTAAGAAGCACATTCAACTGTCCAAAAACAACCATCAGTGCTAGAAGCAGGAGCACATAGCACATACTTTCCCTGTGAGATTTGAGTTACTTTTTGAAAGGAATACTTCCTGCAACGTGTGGTTTTCAAAGTGGTGATAAGCTCTCTTCAGTCCAAATAGGCTTATCCAGCTGAGTTGAAGAAATGGATCTCTCCAAAGAAAGCCATCTATGTTCGAAGCTGCAGCATCTAGTACATTGTTTCTTTGTGGGAGTTGAGTTAGTTTTTGCAAGGAATACTTCCTCCAAATCAGTTTTGAAGGTGGAGGAAGGCTTAGGTTGCTCCAAATAGGCCCATTCAGCTGAGTTGAAGAAACACATGTATACCTTGAGAGAAAAGTAACTGTGTTAGAAGCAGGAGCATCTAGCTCATTGTTCACTGGGAGAATTGAGTTCGTGTTTGAATGAAATACTTCCTGCAAATCAGAGTTTTGAAGGTGGAGTAAGTCTCCTGTTGCTCTAGATAAGCTTATTCAGCTGAATTAAAGAAAGACATGTATCTCTCTGAAGAATACTATGTATGTTAGAATCTGCAGCTTGTAGCAGGTTGATTCCCTGTGACAATTGAGTTAGTGTTCGAAAGGAATACAGCCTGCAAATATAGTTCTCATGTTGGAGAAAGGTTCATTTTCTTAAAATTAGGAGTACTCAGCTGAGTTGAAGAAACTCATGAATCTCTCCCGAGAATATATGTATCTTGGAAGCTGCAGCATCTTGCAAATTGATTCCCTGTGTGATTTGAGTTAGTTTTCACAAGGAATTTTTCCTGGAAATCACAGTTTTCATGGTGGACAAAGGCTCATGTTGCCCCAAATAGGTCTATTCAGCTCAGTTGAAGAAACACATGTATCTTTCGAAAGAAAACCATCAGGGCTAGAAGCCAGAGCATCTAGCCCATTGTTTCACTGTGAGAGTTGAGTTACTTTTTGAAAGGAATACTTCCTTCAACGTGGGTTCTCAAAGTGGTTAACCAAATAAGCCTATTCATCTGTGTTGATTACACACAGTCATCTCTCCAACGAAATCCGTCTGTGGTAAAAGCAGGAGCATCTAGAACATTGCCTCCCTGTGAGAATTGAATTAGTTTTTTAAAGGAATACTTTTTGCATCTTAGGTTTTTCAAGGTGGAGACAGGCTCTGTTTTCTAAACACACGCCTCTTCAGCAGAGTTAAAGTAACACACGTATCTCTCCAAAGAATACCATCTGCATTAGTAGGTGCAGCGTGTAGTACTGTTTGCCTGTGAAAATTGAGTTAGTTTTGGAAAGAACACTTCATGCAAGTCATAGTTTCCAAGGTGGAGATAGTCTCCGTTTGCTCCAAATAGACCTATTCAGCTCTGTTCAAAGAAACACATCTATATCTATAAAGAAAAGCATCTATTTTAGAAGGTGAAGCATTTAGTGCACTATGTCCATGTGTAAACTAAGTTAGTTTGGAAAGGAATACTTCTTGCAACTTAGATGTTCCGTCATGGAGATAGGTTCAGTTTGCTCAAAACAGGCCTACTCAACTGAGTTGAAGAAATACATGTGTGTTTCCCAAGGAAACCATCTACGTTAGTAGCTGGAGCATGTAGCACATTCTTTCCCTGTGAGTATTGAGTTAGTTTGGGAGAGAAGTACATCCTGGAAATCACAGTTTTCAAGGTGGAGATACTCTCTGTTTGCTCTAAATAGGCCTACTAAATGAGGTGAAGGAATACATGTATCTCTCAGAAGAAATCCATCTACGTTAGAAGCTTCCTGAATCTAACACTTGTTTCTGTTTGCGAATTGAGTTAGTTTTTCAAAGGAATACTTAAGCCAATCATAGTTTTCAAGGTGGAGATAACTTTGATCCAAAAGGGCCTCTTCAGCTAAGTTAAGAAATATGTGTATCTGTTGAAGAAAACCTTCGGAGTGAGAAGAATGAGCATCTAGTTTATTGTTTCCCTGTGAGAACTGAGTTACTTTTCGAAAGATATACTTCCTGCAACTCATAGTTTTCCAAGTGGAGTAAAGCTCATGTAGTTCCAAGTGAGCCTATTCAACCGAGTTGAAGAAATACATGTATCTCTTGAAAGAAACTCACGTGTTGTAGAAGCAGGAAGATCTAGCACATTGTTTCCCTATGAGAATTGCGTCAGTTTTGGAAAGAAATGTTTCCTGCAAATTACAGTTTTCAAGGTGGAAAACGGCTCATCTTCTTCCAAATATGCCTATGCAGCTAAGTTGACAAAAGACATGTATCCCTTGAAAGAGAACCATTTGGGTTAGAAGCAGGAGCATCTAGCACATGGTTTCCCTGTGAGAATTGAGTTAGTTTTCCACAGGTATACTTACTACAAGTAGATATTTCAAGGGGGAAGTAGGCTCTGTTTGCTCCACATAGGCCAAATCAACTAAGTTGAAAAAGACATGAATCACCCCAAACAAAACCATGTATGTTACTAGCAGGATCAGTGAGCACATTGTTTCCCTGTGAGAATTGAGTTACTTTTCGAAAGGAATACTTCCTGCAAGTCATAGTTCTCGTTGTGGAGGTAGGCTGCGTTTGCTCGAAAGAGGCCTACAAAGCTGAATTGAAGAAACACATGTATCTCTCCAAAGAAAATTATCTATGCTAGATGGTGCAACATGTAGTACATTATTTCACTGTTAGAACTGAGTTAAGTTTTGAAAGGAATAATTCATTCAACTTAGGTGCTTCTAGGGGTAGATACGCTCTCTTTGCTTCAAATAGGCCTATTGAGCTAAGTTGAAGAAACACATGTAACTCTATAAGGACAACGATCTGTGTTAGAAGCAGGAGCATCTACCACATTGTTTCCCTGTGGGAATGGAATTCGTTTGTGAAAGGAATATGTCCTGCAAATCATAGTTTCCTGTTGGAGAATGGAAATGGCTGCTCCAATAGGCCTAATTCAGCAAAGTTGAAGAAACACAAGAGTCACTCCAAAGAACATAATCTATGTTACAAGCTGCAGAATCTAGTCCATCGTTTCCCTGTGAAAAATGAGTTCGTTTTTGAAAGGAATATTTCCTGGAAGGTGTGTTTTTGAAAGTGGTGATGGACTCTGTTCGATCCAAAGAGATCTGTTCAGCTGAGTTGAAGAAACACAAGTATCTGTCCAAGACAACCATCAGTGGTAAAAGCAGGATCATCTAGAACGGTTTTCTCCTGTGAGAATTCAGACAGTTTTGGAAAGGAATACTGATTGAAAATCATAGTTTTCAAGGTGGAGATAGGCTCTGTTTGCTCCAAAGAGGAATGTTCAGCTGAGTTGAAGAAACACATGTATCCCTCAAAAGAAAACCATCTATGTTGGAAGCTGCAGCATGTAGCACATTGTTTCTCTGTGAGAACTGCGTTACTTTTTGAAAGGAATAGTTCCTACAAATCATAGTTTTCATGGAGTAAAAAGGCTTATTTTGTTCCAAATAGGCCTATTCAGCTGAGATGAAGAAACACATGTATCTCTCCAAAGAAATCCATGTGTGTTAGAAACTGCAGCCTCAAGCACATTGTTTGTCTGTGAGTTATGAGTTAGGTTTGAAAGTAAAGCTTCGTGCAAATCAGAGTTAGAAAGGTGGAGAAAAGCTCATTTTGTTCAGCTGAGTTTAAGAAGCACATTCAACTGTCCAAAAACAACCATCAGTGCTAGAAGCAGGAGCACCTAGCACATACTTTCCCTGTGAGAGGTGAGTTACTTTTTGAAAGGAATACTTCCTGCAACGTGGGGTTTTCAAAGTGGTGATAAGCTCTCTTCAGTCCAAATAGGCTTATTCAGCTGAGTTGAAGAAATGGATCTCTCCAAAGAAAGCCATCTATGTTCGAAGCTGCAGCATGTAGTACATTGTTTCTCTGTGGGAGTTGAGTTAGTTTTTGCAAGGAATACTTCCTGCAAATCAGTTTTCAAGGTGGAGGAAGGCTTAGGTTGCTCCAAATAGGCCCATTCAGCTGAGTTGAAGAAACACATGTATACCTTGAGAGAAAAGTAACTGTGTTAGAAGCAGGAGCATCTAGCTCATTGTCCACTGTGAGAGTTGAGTTAGTGTTTGAATGAAATACTTCCTGCAAATCAGAGTTTTCAAGGTGGAGTAAGCCTCCTGTTGCTCTAAATAAGCTTATTCAGCTGAATTAAAGAAAGACATGTATCTCTCTGAAGAAAACTATTTATGTTAGAATCTGCAGCTTGTAGCACGTTGATTCCCTGTGAGAATTGAGTTAGTGTTGGAAAGGAATACAGCCTGCAAATATAGTTCTCATGTTGGAGAAAGGTTCATTTTCTTGAAATTAGGAGTAATCAGCTGTGTTGAAGAAACTCATGAAACTCTCCTGAGAAAATATGTATGTTGGAAGCTGCAGCATCTTTCAGATTGATTCCCTGTGTGATTTGAGTTAGTTTTCAGAAGATATTTTTCCTGGAAATCATAGTTTTCATGGTGGACAAAAGCTCATGTTGCCCCAAATAGGTCTATTCAGCTCAGTTGAAGAAACACATGTATCTCTCGAAAGAAAACCATCAGGGCTAGAAGCCAGAGCATCTAGCCCATTGTTTCACTGTGAGAGTTGAGTTACTTTTTGAAAGGAATACTTCCTTCAACGTGGGTTCTCAAAGTGGTTAACCAAATAAGCCTATTCCTCTGAGTTCAGGACACACAGGCATCTCTCCAACGAAAACCGTCTGTGGTAAAAGCAGGAGCATCTAGAACATTGCCTCCCTGTGAGAATTGAATTAGTTTTTGAAAGGAATACTTTTTGCAACTTAGGTTTCTCAAGGCGGAGATAGGCTCCGTTTTCTAAAAACAAGCCTCTTCAGCAGAGTTAAAGTAACACACGTATCTCTCCAAAGAATACCATCTGCATTAGTAGGTGCAGCGTGTAGTACTGTTTCCCTGTGAAAACTGAGTTAGTTTTGGAAAGAACACTTCATGCAAGTCATAGTTTCCAAGGTGGAGATAGTCTCCGTTTGCTCCAAATAGACCTATTCAGCTCTGTTCAAAGAAACACATCTATATCTATAAAGAAAAGCATCTATTTTAGAAGGTGAAGCATTTAGTGCATTATGTCTATGTGAAAACTAAGTTAGTTTTGAAAGGAATACTTCTTGCAACTTAGATGTTCCGTCATGGAGATAGGTTCAGTTTGCTCAAAACAGGCCTATTCAAGGGAGTTGAAGAAATACATGTATGTTTCCAAAGGAAGCCATCTACATTAGTAGCTGGAGCATGTAGCACATTCTTTCCCTGTGAGTATTGAGTTAGTTTTTGAGAGAAGTACATCCTGCAAATCACAGTTTTCAAGGTGGAGATACTCTCTGTTTGCTCTAAATAGGCCTGTTAAATGAGGTGAATGAATACATGTATCTCTCAGAAGAAATCCATCTACGTTAGAAGCTTCCTGAATCTAACACTTGTTTCTGTGTGAGAATTGAGTTAGTTTTTCAAAGGAATACTTAAGCCAATCATAGTTTTCAAGGTGGAGATAACTTTGATCCAAAAGGGCCTCTTCAGCTAAGTTAAGAAATATGTGTATCTGTTGAAGAAAACCTTCGGAGTGAGAAGAATGAGCATCTAGTTTATTGTATCCCTGTGAGAACTGAGTTACTTTTGAAAAGATATGTATCCTGCAAATCATAGTTTTCCAAGTGGAGTAAAGCTCATGTAGTTCCAAGTAAGCCTATTCAACCGAGTTGAAGAAATACATGTATCTCTTGAAAGAAACTCACGTGTTGTAGAAGCAGGAAGATCTAGCACATTGTTTCCCTATGAGAACTGAGTCAGTTTTGGAAAGAAATGTTTCCTGCAAATTACAGTTTTCAAGGTGGAAAACGGCTCTTCTTCCAAATATGCCTATGCAGCTAAGTTGACAAAAGACATGTATCCCTTGAAAGAGAACCATTTGGGTTAGAAGCAGGAGCATCTAGCACATGGTTTCCCTGTGAGAATTGAGTTAGTTTTCCAAAGGTATACTTACTACAAGTAGACATTTCAAGGGGGAAGTAGGCTCTGTTTGCTCCACATAGGCCAAATCAACTAAGTTGAAAAAGACGTGAATCTCCCCAAACAAAACCATCTATGTTACTAGCAGGATCAGTGAGCACATTGTTTCCCTGTGAGAATTGAGTTACTTTTCGAAAGGAATACTTCCTGCAAGTCATAGTTCTCGTTGTGGAGGTAGGCTGCGTTTGCTCGAAAGAGGCCTACAAAGCTGAATTGAAGAAACACATGTATCTCTCCAAAGAAAATTATCTATGCTAGATGGTGCAACATGTAGTACATTATTTCACTGTTAGAACTGAGTTAAGTTTTGAAAGGAATAATTCATTCAACTTAGGTGCTTCTAGGGGTAGATACGCTCTCTTTGCTTCAAATAGGCCTATTGAGCTAAGTTGAAGAAACACATGTAACTCTATAAGGACAACGATCTGTGTTAGAAGCAGGAGCATCTACCACATTGTTTCCCTGTGAGAACGAAATTCGTTTGTGAAAGGAATATGTCCTGCAAATCATAGTTTCCTGTTGGAGAATGGAAATGGCTGCTCCAATAGGCCTAATTCAGCAAAGTTGAAGAAACACAAGAGTCACTCCAAAGAACATAATCTATGTTACAAGCTGCAGAATCTAGTCCATTGTTTCCCTGTGAAAAATGAGTTCGTTTTTGAAAGGAATATTTCCTGGAAGGTGTGTTTTTGAAAGTGGTGATGGACTCTGTTCGATCCAAAGAGACCTGTTCAGCTGAGTTGAAGAAACACAAGTATCTGTCCAAGACAACCATCAGTGGTAAAAGCAGGATCATCTAGAACGGTTTTCTCCTGTGAGAATTCAGACAGTTTTGGAAAGGAATACTGATTGAAAATCATAGTTTTCAAGGTGGAGATAGGCTCTGTTTGCTCCAAAGAGGAATGTTCAGCTGAGTTGAAGAAACACATGTATCCCTCAAAAGAAAACCATCTATGTTGGAAGCTGCAGCATGTAGCACATTGTTTCTCTGTGAGAACTGCGTTACTTTTTGAAAGGAATAGTTCCTACAAATCATAGTTTTCATGGAGTAAAAAGGCTTATTTTGTTCCAAATAGGCCTATTCAGCTGAGATGAAGAAACACATGTATCTCTCCAAAGAAATCCATGTGTGTTAGAAACTGCAGCCTCAAGCACATTGTTTGTCTGTGAGTTATGAGTTAGGTTTGAAAGTAAAGCTTCGTGCAAATCAGAGTTAGAAAGGTGGAGAAAAGCTCATTTTGTTCAGCTGAGTTTAAGAAGCACATTCAACTGTCCAAAAACAACCATCAGTGCTAGAAGCAGGAGCACCTAGCACATACTTTCCCTGTGAGAGTTGAGTTACTTTTTGAAAGGAATACTTCCTGCAACGTGGGGTTTTCAAAGTGGTGATAAGCTCTCTTCAGTCCAAATAGGCTTATTCAGCTGAGTTGAAGAAATGGATCTCTCCAAAGAAAGCCATCTATGTTTGAAGCTGCAGCATCTAGTACATTGTTTCTCTGTGGGAGTTGAGTTAGTTTTTGCAAGGAATACTTCCTGCAAATCAGTTTTCAAGGTGGAGGAAGGCTTAGGTTGCTCCAAATAGGCCCATTCAGCTGAGTTGAAGAAACACATGTATACCTTGAGAGAAAAGTAACTGTGTTAGAAGCAGGAGCATCTAGCTCATTGTCCACTGTGAGAGTTGAGTTAGTGTTTGAATGAAATACTTCCTGCAAATCAGAGTTTTCAAAGTGGAGTAAGCCTCCTGTTGCTCTAAATAAGCTTATTCAGCTGAATTAAAGAAAGACATGTATCTCTCTGAAGAAAACTATTTATGTTAGAATCTGCAGCTTGTAGCACGTTGATTCCCTGTGAGAATTGAGTTAGTGTTGGAAAGGAATACAGCCTGCAAATATAGTTCTCATGTTGGAGAAAGGTTCATTTTCTTGAAGTTAGGAGTACTCAGCTGAGTTGAAGAAACTCATGAAACTCTCCTGAGAAAATATGTATGTTGGAAGCTGCAGCATCTTTCAGATTGATTCCCTGTGTGATTTGAGTTAGTTTTCACAAGGAATTTTTCCTGGAAATCATAGTTTTCATGGTGGACAAAAGCTCATGTTGCCCCAAATAGGTCTATTCAGCTCAGTTGAAGAAACACATGTATCTCTCGAAAGAAAACCATCAGGGCTAGAAGCCGGAGCATCTAGCCCATTGTTTCACTGTGAGAGTTGAGTTACTTTTTGAAAGGAATACTTCCTTCAACGTGGGTTCTCAAAGTGGTCAACCAAATAAGCCTATTCCTCTGAGTTGAGGACACACAGGCATCTCTCCAACGAAAACCGTCTGTGGTAAAAGCAGGAGCATCTAGAACATTGCCTCCCTGTGAGAATTGAATTAGTTTTTGAAAGGAATACTTTTTGCAACTTAGGTTTCTCAAGGCGGAGATAGGCTCCGTTTTCTAAAAACAAGCCTCTTCAGCAGAGTTAAAGTAACACACGTATCTCTCCAAAGAATACCATCTGCATTAGTAGGTGCAGCGTGTAGTACTGTTTCCCTGTGAAAACTGAGTTAGTTTTGGAAAGAACACTTCATGCAAGTCATAGTTTCCAAGGTGGAGATAGTCTCCGTTTGCTCCAAATAGACCTATTCAGCTCTGTTCAAAGAAACACATCTATATCTATAAAGAAAAGCATCTATTTTAGAAGGTGAAGCATTTAGTGCATTATGTCCATGTGAAAACTAAGTTAGTTTTGAAAGGAATACTTCTTGCAACTTAGATGTTCTGTCATGGAGATAGGTTCAGTTTGCTCAAAACAGGCCTATTCAAGGGAGTTGAAGAAATACATGTATGTTTCCAAAGGAAGCCATCTACATTAGTAGCTGGAGCATGTAGCACATTCTTTCCCTGTGAGTATTGAGTTAGTTTTTGAGAGAAGTACATCCTGCAAATCACAGTTTTCAAGGTGGAGATACTCTCTGTTTGCTCTAAATAGGCCTGTTAAATGAGGTGAATGAATACATGTATCTCTCAGAAGAAATCCATCTACGTTAGAAGCTTCCTGAATCTAACACTTGTTTCTGTGTGAGAATTGAGTTAGTTTTTCAAAGGAATACTTAAGCCAATCATAGTTTTCAAGGTGGAGATAACTTTGATCCAAAAGGGCCTCTTCAGCTAAGTTAAGAAATATGTGTATCTGTTGAAGAAAACCTTCGGAGTGAGAAGAATGAGCATCTAGTTTATTGTATCCCTGTGAGAACTGAGTTACTTTTGAAAAGATATGTATCCTGCAAATCATAGTTTTCCAAGTGGAGTAAAGCTCATGTAGTTCCAAGTAAGCCTATTCAACCGAGTTGAAGAAATACATGTATCTCTTGAAAGAAACTCACGTGTTGTAGAAGCAGGAAGATCTAGCACATTGTTTCCCTATGAGAACTGAGTCAGTTTTGGAAAGAAATGTTTCCTGCAAATAACAGTTTTCAAGGTGGAAAACGGCTCTTCTTCCAAATATGCCTATGCAGCTAAGTTGACAAAAGACATGTATCCCTTGAAAGAGAACCATTTGGGTTAGAAGCAGGAGCATCTAGCACATGGTTTCCCTGTGAGAATTGAGTTAGTTTTCCAAAGGTATACTTACTACAAGTAGACATTTCAAGGGGGAAGTAGGCTCTGTTTGCTCCACATAGGCCAAATCAACTAAGTTGAAAAAGACGTGAATCTCCCCAAACAAAACCATCTATGTTACTAGCAGGATCAGTGAGCACATTGTTTCCCTGTGAGAATTGAGTTACTTTTCGAAAGGAATACTTCCTGCAAGTCATAGTTCTCGTTGTGGAGGTAGGCTGCGTTTGCTCGAAAGAGGCCTACAAAGCTGAATTGAAGAAACACATGTATCTCTCCAAAGAAAATTATCTATGCTAGATGGTGCAACATGTAGTACATTATTTCACTGTTAGAACTGAGTTAAGTTTTGAAAGGAATAATTCATTCAACTTAGGTGCTTCTAGGGGTAGATACGCTCTCTTTGCTTCAAATAGGCCTATTGAGCTAAGTTGAAGAAACACATGTAACTCTATAAGGACAACGATCTGTGTTAGAAGCAGGAGCATCTACCACATTGTTTCCCTGTGAGAACGAAATTCGTTTGTGAAAGGAATATGTCCTGCAAATCATAGTTTCCTGTTGGAGAATGGAAATGGCTGCTCCAATAGGCCTAATTCAGCAAAGTTGAAGAAACACAAGAGTCACTCCAAAGAACATAATCTATGTTACAAGCTGCAGAATCTAGTCCATTGTTTCCCTGTGAAAAATGAGTTCGTTTTTGAAAGGAATATTTCCTGGAAGGTGTGTTTTTGAAAGTGGTGATGGACTCTGTTCGATCCAAAGAGACCTGTTCAGCTGAGTTGAAGAAACACAAGTATCTGTCCAAGACAACCATCAGTGGTAAAAGCAGGATCATCTAGAACGGTTTTCTCCTGTGAGAATTCAGACAGTTTTGGAAAGGAATACTGATTGAAAATCATAGTTTTCAAGGTGGAGATAGGCTCTGTTTGCTCCAAAGAGGAATGTTCAGCTGAGTTGAAGAAACACATGTATCCCTCAAAAGAAAACCATCTATGTTGGAAGCTGCAGCATGTAGCACATTGTTTCTCTGTGAGAACTGCGTTACTTTTTGAAAGGAATAGTTCCTACAAATCATAGTTTTCATGGAGTAAAAAGGCTTATTTTGTTCCAAATAGGCCTATTCAGCTGAGATGAAGAAACACATGTATCTCTCCAAAGAAATCCATGTGTGTTAGAAACTGCAGCCTCAAGCACATTGTTTGTCTGTGAGTTATGAGTTAGGTTTGAAAGTAAAGCTTCGTGCAAATCAGAGTTAGAAAGGTGGAGAAAAGCTCATTTTGTTCAGCTGAGTTTAAGAAGCACATTCAACTGTCCAAAAACAACCATCAGTGCTAGAAGCAGGAGCACCTAGCACATACTTTCCCTGTGAGAGTTGAGTTACTTTTTGAAAGGAATACTTCCTGCAACGTGGGGTTTTCAAAGTGGTGATAAGCTCTCTTCAGTCCAAATAGGCTTATTCAGCTGAGTTGAAGAAATGGATCTCTCCAAAGAAAGCCATCTATGTTCGAAGCTGCAGCATGTAGTACATTGTTTCTCTGTGGGAGTTGAGTTAGTTTTTGCAAGGAATACTTCCTGCAAATCAGTTTTCAAGGTGGAGGAAGGCTTAGGTTGCTCCAAATAGGCCCATTCAGCTGAGTTGAAGAAACACATGTATACCTTGAGAGAAAAGTAACTGTGTTAGAAGCAGGAGCATCTAGCTCATTGTCCACTGTGAGAGTTGAGTTAGTGTTTGAATGAAATACTTCCTGCAAATCAGAGTTTTCAAAGTGGAGTAAGCCTCCTGTTGCTCTAAATAAGCTTATTCAGCTGAATTAAAGAAAGACATGTATCTCTCTGAAGAAAACTATTTAAGTTAGAATCTGCAGCTTGTAGCACGTTGATTCCCTGTGAGAATTGAGTTAGTGTTGGAAAGGAATACAGCCTGCAAATATAGTTCTCATGTTGGAGAAAGGTTCATTTTCTTGAAGTTAGGAGTACTCAGCTGAGTTGAAGAAACTCATGAAACTCTCCTGAGAAAATATGTATGTTGGAAGCTGCAGCATCTTTCAGATTGATTCCCTGTGTGATTTGAGTTAGTTTTCACAAGGAATTTTTCCTGGAAATCATAGTTTTCATGGTGGACAAAAGCTCATGTTGCCCCAAATAGGTCTATTCAGCTCAGTTGAAGAAACACATGTATCTCTCGAAAGAAAACCATCAGGGCTAGAAGCCGGAGCATCTAGCCCATTGTTTCACTGTGAGAGTTGAGTTACTTTTTGAAAGGAATACTTCCTTCAACGTGGGTTCTCAAAGTGGTCAACCAAATAAGCCTATTCCTCTGAGTTGAGGACACACAGGCATCTCTCCAACGAAAACCGTCTGTGGTAAAAGCAGGAGCATCTAGAACATTGCCTCCCTGTGAGAATTGAATTAGTTTTTGAAAGGAATACTTTTTGCAACTTAGGTTTCTCAAGGCGGAGATAGGCTCCGTTTTCTAAAAACAAGCCTCTTCAGCAGAGTTAAAGTAACACACGTATCTCTCCAAAGAATACCATCTGCATTAGTAGGTGCAGCGTGTAGTACTGTTTCCCTGTGAAAACTGAGTTAGTTTTGGAAAGAACACTTCATGCAAGTCATAGTTTCCAAGGTGGAGATAGTCTCCGTTTGCTCCAAATAGACCTATTCAGCTCTGTTCAAAGAAACACATCTATATCTATAAAGAAAAGCATCTATTTTAGAAGGTGAAGCATTTAGTGCATTATGTCCATGTGAAAACTAAGTTAGTTTTGAAAGGAATACTTCTTGCAACTTAGATGTTCCGTCATGGAGATAGGTTCAGTTTGCTCAAAACAGGCCTATTCAAGGGAGTTGAAGAAATACATGTATGTTTCCAAAGGAAGCCATCTACATTAGTAGCTGGAGCATGTAGCACATTCTTTCCCTGTGAGTATTGAGTTAGTTTTTGAGAGAAGTACATCCTGCAAATCACAGTTTTCAAGGTGGAGATACTCTCTGTTTGCTCTAAATAGGCCTGTTAAATGAGGTGAAGGAATACATGTATCTCTCAGAAGAAATCCATCTACGTTAGAAGCTTCCTGAATCTAACACTTGTTTCTGTGTGAGAATTGAGTTAGTTTTTCAAAGGAATACTTAAGCCAATCATAGTTTTCAAGGTGGAGATAACTTTGATCCAAAAGGGCCTCTTCAGCTAAGTTAAGAAATATGTGTATCTGTTGAAGAAAACCTTCGGAGTGAGAAGAATGAGCATCTAGTTTATTGTATCCCTGTGAGAACTGAGTTACTTTTGAAAAGATATGTATCCTGCAAATCACAGTTTTCCAAGTGGAGTAAAGCTCATGTAGTTCCAAGTAAGCCTATTCAACCGAGTTGAAGAAATACATGTATCTCTTGAAAGAAACTCACGTGTGGTAGAAGCAGGAAGATCTAGCACATTGTTTCCCTATGAGAACTGAGTCAGTTTTGGAAAGAAATGTTTCCTGCAAATTACAGTTTTCAAGGTGGAAAACGGCTCTTCTTCCAAATATGCCTATGCAGCTAAGTTGACAAAAGACATGTATCCCTTGAAAGAGAACCATTTGGGTTAGAAGCAGGAGCATCTAGCACATGGTTTCCCTGTGAGAATTGAGTTAGTTTTCCCAAGGTATACTTACTACAAGTAGATATTTCAAGGGGGAAGTAGGCTCTGTTTGCTCCACATAGGCCAAATCAACTAAGTTGAAAAAGACATGAATCTCCCCAAACAAAACCATCTATGTTACTAGCAGGATCAGTGAGCACATTGTTTCCCTGTGAGAATTGAGTTACTTTTCGAAAGGAATACTTCCTGCAAGTCATAGTTCTCGTTGTGGAGGTAGGCTGCGTTTGCTCGAAAGAGGCCTACAAAGCTGAATTGAAGAAACACATGTATCTCTCCAAAGAAAATTATCTATGCTAGATGGTGCAACATGTAGTACATTATTTCACTGTTAGAACTGAGTTAAGTTTTGAAAGGAATAATTCATTCAACTTAGGTGCTTCTAGGGGTAGATACGCTCTCTTTGCTTCAAATAGGCCTATTGAGCTAAGTTGAAGAAACACATGTGACTCCATAAGGACAACGATCTGTGTTAGAAGCAGGAGCATCTACCACATTGTTTCCCTGTGAGAACGGAATTCGTTTGTGAAAGGAATATGTCCTGCAAATCATAGTTTCCTGTTGGAGAATGGAAATGGCTGCTCCAATAGGCCTAATTCAGCAAAGTTGAAGAAACACAAGAGTCACTCCAAAGAACATAATCTATGTTACAAGCTGCAGAATCTAGTCCATTGTTTCCCTGTGAAAAATGAGTTCGTTTTTGAAAGGAATATTTCCTGGAAGGTGTGTTTTTGAAAGTGGTGATGGACTCTGTTCGATCCAAAGAGACCTGTTCAGCTGAGTTGAAGAAACACAAGTATCTGTCCAAGACAACCATCAGTGGTAAAAGCAGGATCATCTAGAACGGTTTTCTCCTGTGAGAATTCAGACAGTTTTGGAAAGGAATACTGATTGAAAATCATAGTTTTCAAGGTGGAGATAGGCTCTGTTTGCTCCAAAGAGGAATGTTCAGCTGAGTTGAAGAAACACATGTATCCCTCAAAAGAAAACCATCTATGTTGGAAGCTGCAGCATGTAGCACATTGTTTCTCTGTGAGAACTGCGTTACTTTTTGAAAGGAATAGTTCCTACAAATCATAGTTTTCATGGAGTAAAAAGGCTTATTTTGTTCCAAATAGGCCTATTCAGCTGAGATGAAGAAACACATGTATCTCTCCAAAGAAATCCATGTGTGTTAGAAACTGCAGCCTCAAGCACATTGTTTGTCTGTGAGTTATGAGTTAGGTTTGAAAGTAAAGCTTCGTGCAAATCAGAGTTAGAAAGGTGGAGAAAAGCTCATTTTGTTCAGCTGAGTTTAAGAAGCACATTCAACTGTCCAAAAACAACCATCAGTGCTAGAAGCAGGAGCACCTAGCACATACTTTCCCTGTGAGAGTTGAGTTACTTTTTGAAAGGAATACTTCCTGCAACGTGGGGTTTTCAAAGTGGTGATAAGCTCTCTTCAGTCCAAATAGGCTTATTCAGCTGAGTTGAAGAAATGGATCTCTCCAAAGAAAGCCATCTATGTTCGAAGCTGCAGCATCTAGTACATTGTTTCTCTGTGGGAGTTGAGTTAGTTTTTGCAAGGAATACTTCCTGCAAATCAGTTTTCAAGGTGGAGGAAGGCTTAGGTTGCTCCAAATAGGCCCATTCAGCTGAGTTGAAGAAACACATGTATACCTTGAGAGAAAAGTAACTGTGTTAGAAGCAGGAGCATCTAGCTCATTGTCCACTGTGAGAGTTGAGTTAGTGTTTGAATGAAATACTTCCTGCAAATCAGAGTTTTCAAAGTGGAGTAAGCCTCCTGTTGCTCTAAATAAGCTTATTCAGCTGAATTAAAGAAAGACATGTATCTCTCTGAAGAAAACTATTTATGTTAGAATCTGCAGCTTGTAGCACGTTGATTCCCTGTGAGAATTGAGTTAGTGTTGGAAAGGAATACAGCCTGCAAATATAGTTCTCATGTTGGAGAAAGGTTCATTTTCTTGAAGTTAGGAGTACTCAGCTGAGTTGAAGAAACTCATGAAACTCTCCCGAGAAAATATGTATGTTGGAAGCTGCAGCATCTTTCAGATTGATTCCCTGTGTGATTTGAGTTAGTTTTCACAAGGAATTTTTCCTGGAAATCATAGTTTTCATGGTGGACAAAAGCTCATGTTGCCCCAAATAGGTCTATTCAGCTCAGTTGAAGAAACACATGTATCTCTCGAAAGAAAACCATCAGGGCTAGAAGCCGGAGCATCTAGCCCGTTGTTTCACTGTGAGAGTTGAGTTACTTTTTGAAAGGAATACTTCCTTCAACGTGGGTTCTCAAAGTGGTCAACCAAATAAGCCTATTCCTCTGAGTTGAGGACACACAGGCATCTCTCCAACGAAAACCGTCTGTGGTAAAAGCAGGAGCATCTAGAACATTGCCTCCCTGTGAGAATTGAATTAGTTTTTGAAAGGAATACTTTTTGCAACTTAGGTTTCTCAAGGCGGAGATAGGCTCCGTTTTCTAAAAACAAGCCTCTTCAGCAGAGTTAAAGTAACACACGTATCTCTCCAAAGAATACCATCTGCATTAGTAGGTGCAGCGTGTAGTACTGTTTCCCTGTGAAAACTGAGTTAGTTTTGGAAAGAACACTTCATGCAAGTCATAGTTTCCAAGGTGGAGATAGTCTCCGTTTGCTCCAAATAGACCTATTCAGCTCTGTTCAAAGAAACACATCTATATCTATAAAGAAAAGCATCTATTTTAGAAGGTGAAGCATTTAGTGCATTATGTCCATGTGAAAACTAAGTTAGTTTTGAAAGGAATACTTCTTGCAACTTAGATGTTCCGTCATGGAGATAGGTTCAGTTTGCTCAAAACAGGCCTATTCAAGGGAGTTGAAGAAATACATGTATGTTTCCAAAGGAAGCCATCTACATTAGTAGCTGGAGCATGTAGCACATTCTTTCCCTGTGAGTATTGAGTTAGTTTTTGAGAGAAGTACATCCTGCAAATCACAGTTTTCAAGGTGGAGATACTCTCTGTTTGCTCTAAATAGGCCTGTTAAATGAGGTGAAGGAATACATGTATCTCTCAGAAGAAATCCATGTACGTTAGAAGCTTCCTGAATCTAACACTTGTTTCTGTGTGAGAATTGAGTTAGTTTTTCAAAGGAATACTTAAGCCAATCATAGTTTTCAAGGTGGAGATAACTTTGATCCAAAAGGGCCTCTTCAGCTAAGTTAAGAAATATGTGTATCTGTTGAAGAAAACCTTCGGAGTGAGAAGAATGAGCATCTAGTTTATTGTATCCCTGTGAGAACTGAGTTACTTTTCAAAAGATATGTATCCTGCAAATCATAGTTTTCCAAGTGGAGTAAAGCTCATGTAGTTCCAAGTAAGCCTATTCAACCGAGTTGAAGAAATACATGTATCTCTTGAAAGAAACTCATGTGTTGTAGAAGCAGGAAGATCTAGCACATTGTTTCCCTATGAGAACTGAGTCAGTTTTGGAAAGAAATGTTTCCTGCAAATTACAGTTTTCAAGGTGGAAAACGGCTCTTCTTCCAAATATGCCTATGCAGCTAAGTTGACAAAAGACATGTATCCCTTGAAAGAGAACCATTTGGGTTAGAAGCAGGAGCATCTAGCACATGGTTTCCCTGTGAGAATTGAGTTAGTTTTCCCAAGGTATACTTACTACAAGTAGATATTTCAAGGGGGAAGTAGGCTCTGTTTGCTCCACATAGGCCAAATCAACTAAGTTGAAAAAGACATGAATCTCCCCAAACAAAACCATCTATGTTACTAGCAGGATCAGTGAGCACATTGTTTCCCTGTGAGAATTGAGTTACTTTTCGAAAGGAATACTTCCTGCAAGTCATAGTTCTCGTTGTGGAGGTAGGCTGCGTTTGCTCGAAAGAGGCCTACAAAGCTGAATTGAAGAAACACATGTATCTCTCCAAAGAAAATTATCTATGCTAGATGGTGCAACATGTAGTACATTATTTCACTGTTAGAACTGAGTTAAGTTTTGAAAGGAATAATTCATTCAACTTAGGTGCTTCTAGGGGTAGATACGCTCTCTTTGCTTCAAATAGGCCTATTGAGCTAAGTTGAAGAAACACATGTGACTCCATAAGGACAACGATCTGTGTTAGAAGCAGGAGCATCTACCACATTGTTTCCCTGTGAGAACGGAATTCGTTTGTGAAAGGAATATGTCCTGCAAATCATAGTTTCCTGTTGGAGAATGGAAATGGCTGCTCCAATAGGCCTAATTCAGCAAAGTTGAAGAAACACAAGAGTCACTCCAAAGAACATAATCTATGTTACAAGCTGCAGAATCTAGTCCATTGTTTCCCTGTGAAAAATGAGTTCGTTTTTGAAAGGAATATTTCCTGGAAGGTGTGTTTTTGAAAGTGGTGATGGACTCTGTTCGATCCAAAGAGACCTGTTCAGCTGAGTTGAAGAAACACAAGTATCTGTCCAAGACAACCATCAGTGGTAAAAGCAGGATCATCTAGAACGGTTTTCTCCTGTGAGAATTCAGACAGTTTTGGAAAGGAATACTGATTGAAAATCATAGTTTTCAAGGTGGAGATAGGCTCTGTTTGCTCCAAAGAGGAATGTTCAGCTGAGTTGAAGAAACACATGTATCCCTCAAAAGAAAACCATCTATGTTGGAAGCTGCAGCATGTAGCACATTGTTTCTCTGTGAGAACTGCGTTACTTTTTGAAAGGAATAGTTCCTACAAATCATAGTTTTCATGGAGTAAAAAGGCTTATTTTGTTCCAAATAGGCCTATTCAGCTGAGATGAAGAAACACATGTATCTCTCCAAAGAAATCCATGTGTGTTAGAAACTGCAGCCTCAAGCACATTGTTTCGCTGTGAGTTATGAGTTAGGTTTGAAAGTAAAGCTTCGTGCAAATCAGAGTTAGAAAGGTGGAGAAAAGCTCATTTTGTTCAGCTGAGTTTAAGAAGCACATTCAACTGTCCAAAAACAACCATCAGTGCTAGAAGCAGGAGCACCTAGCACATACTTTCCCTGTGAGAGTTGAGTTACTTTTTGAAAGGAATACTTCCTGCAACGTGGGGTTTTCAAAGTGGTGATAAGCTCTCTTCAGTCCAAATAGGCTTATTCAGCTGAGTTGAAGAAATGGATCTCTCCAAAGAAAGCCATCTATGTTCGAAGCTGCAGCATCTAGTACATTGTTTCTCTGTGGGAGTTGAGTTAGTTTTTGCAAGGAATACTTCCTGCAAATCAGTTTTCAAGGTGGAGGAAGGCTTAGGTTGCTCCAAATAGGCCCATTCAGCTGAGTTGAAGAAACACATGTATACCTTGAGAGAAAAGTAACTGTGTTAGAAGCAGGAGCATCTAGCTCATTGTCCACTGTGAGAGTTGAGTTAGTGTTTGAATGAAATACTTCCTGCAAATCAGAGTTTTCAAAGTGGAGTAAGCCTCCTGTTGCTCTAAATAAGCTTATTCAGCTGAATTAAAGAAAGACATGTATCTCTCTGAAGAAAACTATTTATGTTAGAATCTGCAGCTTGTAGCACGTTGATTCCCTGTGAGAATTGAGTTAGTGTTGGAAAGGAATACAGCCTGCAAATATAGTTCTCATGTTGGAGAAAGGTTCATTTTCTTGAAGTTAGGAGTACTCAGCTGAGTTGAAGAAACTCATGAAACTCTCCTGAGAAAATATGTATGTTGGAAGCTGCAGCATCTTTCAGATTGATTCCCTGTGTGATTTGAGTTAGTTTTCACAAGGAATTTTTCCTGGAAATCATAGTTTTCATGGTGGACAAAAGCTCATGTTGCCCCAAATAGGTCTATTCAGCTCAGTTGAAGAAACACATGTATCTCTCGAAAGAAAACCATCAGGGCTAGAAGCCGGAGCATCTAGCCCATTGTTTCACTGTGAGAGTTGAGTTACTTTTTGAAAGGAATACTTCCTTCAACGTGGGTTCTCAAAGTGGTCAACCAAATAAGCCTATTCCTCTGAGTTGAGGACACACAGGCATCTCTCCAACGAAAACCGTCTGTGGTAAAAGCAGGAGCATCTAGAACATTGCCTCCCTGTGAGAATTGAATTAGTTTTTGAAAGGAATACTTTTTGCAACTTAGGTTTCTCAAGGCGGAGATAGGCTCCGTTTTCTAAAAACAAGCCTCTTCAGCAGAGTTAAAGTAACACACGTATCTCTCCAAAGAATACCATCTGCATTAGTAGGTGCAGCGTGTAGTACTGTTTCCCTGTGAAAACTGAGTTAGTTTTGGAAAGAACACTTCATGCAAGTCATAGTTTCCAAGGTGGAGATAGTCTCCGTTTGCTCCAAATAGACCTATTCAGCTCTGTTCAAAGAAACACATCTATATCTATAAAGAAAAGCATCTATTTTAGAAGGTGAAGCATTTAGTGCATTATGTCCATGTGAAAACTAAGTTAGTTTTGAAAGGAATACTTCTTGCAACTTAGATGTTCCGTCATGGAGATAGGTTCAGTTTGCTCAAAACAGGCCTATTCAAGGGAGTTGAAGAAATACATGTATGTTTCCAAAGGAAGCCATCTACATTAGTAGCTGGAGCATGTAGCACATTCTTTCCCTGTGAGTATTGAGTTAGTTTTTGAGAGAAGTACATCCTGCAAATCACAGTTTTCAAGGTGGAGATACTCTCTGTTTGCTCTAAATAGGCCTGTTAAATGAGGTGAAGGAATACATGTATCTCTCAGAAGAAATCCATCTACGTTAGAAGCTTCCTGAATCTAACACTTGTTTCTGTGTGAGAATTGAGTTAGTTTTTCAAAGGAATACTTAAGCCAATCATAGTTTTCAAGGTGGAGATAACTTTGATCCAAAAGGGCCTCTTCAGCTAAGTTAAGAAATATGTGTATCTGTTGAAGAAAACCTTCGGAGTGAGAAGAATGAGCATCTAGTTTATTGTATCCCTGTGAGAACTGAGTTACTTTTGAAAAGATATGTATCCTGCAAATCATAGTTTTCCAAGTGGAGTAAAGCTCATGTAGTTCCAAGTAAGCCTATTCAACCGAGTTGAAGAAATACATGTATCTCTTGAAAGAAACTCACGTGTGGTAGAAGCAGGAAGATCTAGCACATTGTTTCCCTATGAGAACTGAGTCAGTTTTGGAAAGAAATGTTTCCTGCAAATTACAGTTTTCAAGGTGGAAAACGGCTCTTCTTCCAAATATGCCTATGCAGCTAAGTTGACAAAAGACATGTATCCCTTGAAAGAGAACCATTTGGGTTAGAAGCAGGAGCATCTAGCACATGGTTTCCCTGTGAGAATTGAGTTAGTTTTCCCAAGGTATACTTACTACAAGTAGATATTTCAAGGGGGAAGTAGGCTCTGTTTGCTCCACATAGGCCAAATCAACTAAGTTGAAAAAGACATGAATCTCCCCAAACAAAACCATCTATGTTACTAGCAGGATCAGTGAGCACATTGTTTCCCTGTGAGAATTGAGTTACTTTTCGAAAGGAATACTTCCTGCAAGTCATAGTTCTCGTTGTGGAGGTAGGCTGCGTTTGCTCGAAAGAGGCCTACAAAGCTGAATTGAAGAAACACATGTATCTCTCCAAAGAAAATTATCTATGCTAGATGGTGCAACATGTAGTACATTATTTCACTGTTAGAACTGAGTTAAGTTTTGAAAGGAATAATTCATTCAACTTAGGTGCTTCTAGGGGTAGATACGCTCTCTTTGCTTCAAATAGGCCTATTGAGCTAAGTTGAAGAAACACATGTGACTCCATAAGGACAACGATCTGTGTTAGAAGCAGGAGCATCTACCACATTGTTTCCCTGTGAGAACGGAATTCGTTTGTGAAAGGAATATGTCCTGCAAATCATAGTTTCCTGTTGGAGAATGGAAATGGCTGCTCCAATAGGCCTAATTCAGCAAAGTTGAAGAAACACAAGAGTCACTCCAAAGAACATAATCTATGTTACAAGCTGCAGAATCTAGTCCATTGTTTCCCTGTGAAAAATGAGTTCGTTTTTGAAAGGAATATTTCCTGGAAGGTGTGTTTTTGAAAGTGGTGATGGACTCTGTTCGATCCAAAGAGACCTGTTCAGCTGAGTTGAAGAAACACAAGTATCTGTCCAAGACAACCATCAGTGGTAAAAGCAGGATCATCTAGAACGGTTTTCTCCTGTGAGAATTCAGACAGTTTTGGAAAGGAATACTGATTGAAAATCATAGTTTTCAAGGTGGAGATAGGCTCTGTTTGCTCCAAAGAGGAATGTTCAGCTGAGTTGAAGAAACACATGTATCCCTCAAAAGAAAACCATCTATGTTGGAAGCTGCAGCATGTAGCACATTGTTTCTCTGTGAGAACTGCGTTACTTTTTGAAAGGAATAGTTCCTACAAATCATAGTTTTCATGGAGTAAAAAGGCTTATTTTGTTCCAAATAGGCCTATTCAGCTGAGATGAAGAAACACATGTATCTCTCCAAAGAAATCCATGTGTGTTAGAAACTGCAGCCTCAAGCACATTGTTTCGCTGTGAGTTATGAGTTAGGTTTGAAAGTAAAGCTTCGTGCAAATCAGAGTTAGAAAGGTGGAGAAAAGCTCATTTTGTTCAGCTGAGTTTAAGAAGCACATTCAACTGTCCAAAAACAACCATCAGTGCTAGAAGCAGGAGCACCTAGCACATACTTTCCCTGTGAGAGTTGAGTTACTTTTTGAAAGGAATACTTCCTGCAACGTGGGGTTTTCAAAGTGGTGATAAGCTCTCTTCAGTCCAAATAGGCTTATTCAGCTGAGTTGAAGAAATGGATCTCTCCAAAGAAAGCCATCTATGTTCGAAGCTGCAGCATCTAGTACATTGTTTCTCTGTGGGAGTTGAGTTAGTTTTTGCAAGGAATACTTCCTGCAAATCAGTTTTCAAGGTGGAGGAAGGCTTAGGTTGCTCCAAATAGGCCCATTCAGCTGAGTTGAAGAAACACATGTATACCTTGAGAGAAAAGTAACTGTGTTAGAAGCAGGAGCATCTAGCTCATTGTCCACTGTGAGAGTTGAGTTAGTGTTTGAATGAAATACTTCCTGCAAATCAGAGTTTTCAAAGTGGAGTAAGCCTCCTGTTGCTCTAAATAAGCTTATTCAGCTGAATTAAAGAAAGACATGTATCTCTCTGAAGAAAACTATTTATGTTAGAATCTGCAGCTTGTAGCACGTTGATTCCCTGTGAGAATTGAGTTAGTGTTGGAAAGGAATACAGCCTGCAAATATAGTTCTCATGTTGGAGAAAGGTTCATTTTCTTGAAGTTAGGAGTACTCAGCTGAGTTGAAGAAACTCATGAAACTCTCCCGAGAAAATATGTATGTTGGAAGCTGCAGCATCTTTCAGATTGATTCCCTGTGTGATTTGAGTTAGTTTTCACAAGGAATTTTTCCTGGAAATCATAGTTTTCATGGTGGACAAAAGCTCATGTTGCCCCAAATAGGTCTATTCAGCTCAGTTGAAGAAACACATGTATCTCTCGAAAGAAAACCATCAGGGCTAGAAGCCGGAGCATCTAGCCCGTTGTTTCACTGTGAGAGTTGAGTTACTTTTTGAAAGGAATACTTCCTTCAACGTGGGTTCTCAAAGTGGTCAACCAAATAAGCCTATTCCTCTGAGTTGAGGACACACAGGCATCTCTCCAACGAAAACCGTCTGTGGTAAAAGCAGGAGCATCTAGAACATTGCCTCCCTGTGAGAATTGAATTAGTTTTTGAAAGGAATACTTTTTGCAACTTAGGTTTCTCAAGGCGGAGATAGGCTCCGTTTTCTAAAAACAAGCCTCTTCAGCAGAGTTAAAGTAACACACGTATCTCTCCAAAGAATACCATCTGCATTAGTAGGTGCAGCGTGTAGTACTGTTTCCCTGTGAAAACTGAGTTAGTTTTGGAAAGAACACTTCATGCAAGTCATAGTTTCCAAGGTGGAGATAGTCTCCGTTTGCTCCAAATAGACCTATTCAGCTCTGTTCAAAGAAACACATCTATATCTATAAAGAAAAGCATCTATTTTAGAAGGTGAAGCATTTAGTGCATTATGTCCATGTGAAAACTAAGTTAGTTTTGAAAGGAATACTTCTTGCAACTTAGATGTTCCGTCATGGAGATAGGTTCAGTTTGCTCAAAACAGGCCTATTCAAGGGAGTTGAAGAAATACATGTATGTTTCCAAAGGAAGCCATCTACATTAGTAGCTGGAGCATGTAGCACATTCTTTCCCTGTGAGTATTGAGTTAGTTTTTGAGAGAAGTACATCCTGCAAATCACAGTTTTCAAGGTGGAGATACTCTCTGTTTGCTCTAAATAGGCCTGTTAAATGAGGTGAAGGAATACATGTATCTCTCAGAAGAAATCCATGTACGTTAGAAGCTTCCTGAATCTAACACTTGTTTCTGTGTGAGAATTGAGTTAGTTTTTCAAAGGAATACTTAAGCCAATCATAGTTTTCAAGGTGGAGATAACTTTGATCCAAAAGGGCCTCTTCAGCTAAGTTAAGAAATATGTGTATCTGTTGAAGAAAACCTTCGGAGTGAGAAGAATGAGCATCTAGTTTATTGTATCCCTGTGAGAACTGAGTTACTTTTGAAAAGATATGTATCCTGCAAATCATAGTTTTCCAAGTGGAGTAAAGCTCATGTAGTTCCAAGTAAGCCTATTCAACCGAGTTGAAGAAATACATGTATCTCTTGAAAGAAACTCACGTGTTGTAGAAGCAGGAAGATCTAGCACATTGTTTCCCTATGAGAACTGAGTCAGTTTTGGAAAGAAATGTTTCCTGCAAATAACAGTTTTCAAGGTGGAAAACGGCTCTTCTTCCAAATATGCCTATGCAGCTAAGTTGACAAAAGACATGTATCCCTTGAAAGAGAACCATTTGGGTTAGAAGCAGGAGCATCTAGCACATGGTTTCCCTGTGAGAATTGAGTTAGTTTTCCAAAGGTATACTTACTACAAGTAGACATTTCAAGGGGGAAGTAGGCTCTGTTTGCTCCACATAGGCCAAATCAACTAAGTTGAAAAAGACGTGAATCTCCCCAAACAAAACCATCTATGTTACTAGCAGGATCAGTGAGCACATTGTTTCCCTGTGAGAATTGAGTTACTTTCCGAAAGGAATACTTCCTGCAAGTCATAGTTCTCGTTGTGGAGGTAGGCTGCGTTTGCTCGAAAGAGGCCTACAAAGCTGAATTGAAGAAACACATGTATCTCTCCAAAGAAAATTATCTATGCTAGATGGTGCAACATGTAGTACATTATTTCACTGTTAGAACTGAGTTAAGTTTTGAAAGGAATAATTCATTCAACTTAGGTGCTTCTAGGGGTAGATACGCTCTCTTTGCTTCAAATAGGCCTATTGAGCTAAGTTGAAGAAACACATGTAACTCTATAAGGACAACGATCTGTGTTAGAAGCAGGAGCATCTACCACATTGTTTCCCTGTGAGAACGAAATTCGTTTGTGAAAGGAATATGTCCTGCAAATCATAGTTTCCTGTTGGAGAATGGAAATGGCTGCTCCAATAGGCCTAATTCAGCAAAGTTGAAGAAACACAAGAGTCACTCCAAAGAACATAATCTATGTTACAAGCTGCAGAATCTAGTCCATTGTTTCCCTGTGAAAAATGAGTTCGTTTTTGAAAGGAATATTTCCTGGAAGGTGTGTTTTTGAAAGTGGTGATGGACTCTGTTCGATCCAAAGAGACCTGTTCAGCTGAGTTGAAGAAACACAAGTATCTGTCCAAGACAACCATCAGTGGTAAAAGCAGGATCATCTAGAACGGTTTTCTCCTGTGAGAATTCAGACAGTTTTGGAAAGGAATACTGATTGAAAATCATAGTTTTCAAGGTGGAGATAGGCTCTGTTTGCTCCAAAGAGGAATGTTCAGCTGAGTTGAAGAAACACATGTATCCCTCAAAAGAAAACCATCTATGTTGGAAGCTGCAGCATGTAGCACATTGTTTCTCTGTGAGAACTGCGTTACTTTTTGAAAGGAATAGTTCCTACAAATCATAGTTTTCATGGAGTAAAAAGGCTTATTTTGTTCCAAATAGGCCTATTCAGCTGAGATGAAGAAACACATGTATCTCTCCAAAGAAATCCATGTGTGTTAGAAACTGCAGCCTCAAGCACATTGTTTGTCTGTGAGTTATGAGTTAGGTTTGAAAGTAAAGCTTCGTGCAAATCAGAGTTAGAAAGGTGGAGAAAAGCTCATTTTGTTCAGCTGAGTTTAAGAAGCACATTCAACTGTCCAAAAACAACCATCAGTGCTAGAAGCAGGAGCACCTAGCACATACTTTCCCTGTGAGAGTTGAGTTACTTTTTGAAAGGAATACTTCCTGCAACGTGGGGTTTTCAAAGTGGTGATAAGCTCTCTTCAGTCCAAATAGGCTTATTCAGCTGAGTTGAAGAAATGGATCTCTCCAAAGAAAGCCATCTATGTTCGAAGCTGCAGCATGTAGTACATTGTTTCTCTGTGGGAGTTGAGTTAGTTTTTGCAAGGAATACTTCCTGCAAATCAGTTTTCAAGGTGGAGGAAGGCTTAGGTTGCTCCAAATAGGCCCATTCAGCTGAGTTGAAGAAACACATGTATACCTTGAGAGAAAAGTAACTGTGTTAGAAGCAGGAGCATCTAGCTCATTGTCCACTGTGAGAGTTGAGTTAGTGTTTGAATGAAATACTTCCTGCAAATCAGAGTTTTCAAAGTGGAGTAAGCCTCCTGTTGCTCTAAATAAGCTTATTCAGCTGAATTAAAGAAAGACATGTATCTCTCTGAAGAAAACTATTTATGTTAGAATCTGCAGCTTGTAGCACGTTGATTCCCTGTGAGAATTGAGTTAGTGTTGGAAAGGAATACAGCCTGCAAATATAGTTCTCATGTTGGAGAAAGGTTCATTTTCTTGAAGTTAGGAGTACTCAGCTGAGTTGAAGAAACTCATGAAACTCTCCCGAGAAAATATGTATGTTGGAAGCTGCAGCATCTTTCAGATTGATTCCCTGTGTGATTTGAGTTAGTTTTCACAAGGAATTTTTCCTGGAAATCATAGTTTTCATGGTGGACAAAAGCTCATGTTGCCCCAAATAGGTCTATTCAGCTCAGTTGAAGAAACACATGTATCTCTCGAAAGAAAACCATCAGGGCTAGAAGCCGGAGCATCTAGCCCATTGTTTCACTGTGAGAGTTGAGTTACTTTTTGAAAGGAATACTTCCTTCAACGTGGGTTCTCAAAGTGGTCAACCAAATAAGCCTATTCCTCTGAGTTGAGGACACACAGGCATCTCTCCAACGAAAACCGTCTGTGGTAAAAGCAGGAGCATCTAGAACATTGCCTCCCTGTGAGAATTGAATTAGTTTTTGAAAGGAATACTTTTTGCAACTTAGGTTTCTCAAGGCGGAGATAGGCTCCGTTTTCTAAAAACAAGCCTCTTCAGCAGAGTTAAAGTAACACACGTATCTCTCCAAAGAATACCATCTGCATTAGTAGGTGCAGCGTGTAGTACTGTTTCCCTGTGAAAACTGAGTTAGTTTTGGAAAGAACACTTCATGCAAGTCATAGTTTCCAAGGTGGAGATAGTCTCCGTTTGCTCCAAATAGACCTATTCAGCTCTGTTCAAAGAAACACATCTATATCTATAAAGAAAAGCATCTATTTTAGAAGGTGAAGCATTTAGTGCATTATGTCCATGTGAAAACTAAGTTAGTTTTGAAAGGAATACTTCTTGCAACTTAGATGTTCCGTCATGGAGATAGGTTCAGTTTGCTCAAAACAGGCCTATTCAAGGGAGTTGAAGAAATACATGTATGTTTCCAAAGGAAGCCATCTACATTAGTAGCTGGAGCATGTAGCACATTCTTTCCCTGTGAGTATTGAGTTAGTTTTTGAGAGAAGTACATCCTGCAAATCACAGTTTTCAAGGTGGAGATACTCTCTGTTTGCTCTAAATAGGCCTGTTAAATGAGGTGAAGGAATACATGTATCTCTCAGAAGAAATCCATGTACGTTAGAAGCTTCCTGAATCTAACACTTGTTTCTGTGTGAGAATTGAGTTAGTTTTTCAAAGGAATACTTAAGCCAATCATAGTTTTCAAGGTGGAGATAACTTTGATCCAAAAGGGCCTCTTCAGCTAAGTTAAGAAATATGTGTATCTGTTGAAGAAAACCTTCGGAGTGAGAAGAATGAGCATCTAGTTTATTGTATCCCTGTGAGAACTGAGTTACTTTTGAAAAGATATGTATCCTGCAAATCATAGTTTTCCAAGTGGAGTAAAGCTCATGTAGTTCCAAGTAAGCCTATTCAACCGAGTTGAAGAAATACATGTATCTCTTGAAAGAAACTCACGTGTGGTAGAAGCAGGAAGATCTAGCACATTGTTTCCCTATGAGAACTGAGTCAGTTTTGGAAAGAAATGTTTCCTGCAAATTACAGTTTTCAAGGTGGAAAACGGCTCTTCTTCCAAATATGCCTATGCAGCTAAGTTGACAAAAGACATGTATCCCTTGAAAGAGAACCATTTGGGTTAGAAGCAGGAGCATCTAGCACATGGTTTCCCTGTGAGAATTGAGTTAGTTTTCCCAAGGTATACTTACTACAAGTAGATATTTCAAGGGGGAAGTAGGCTCTGTTTGCTCCACATAGGCCAAATCAACTAAGTTGAAAAAGACATGAATCTCCCCAAACAAAACCATCTATGTTACTAGCAGGATCAGTGAGCACATTGTTTCCCTGTGAGAATTGAGTTACTTTTCGAAAGGAATACTTCCTGCAAGTCATAGTTCTCGTTGTGGAGGTAGGCTGCGTTTGCTCGAAAGAGGCCTACAAAGCTGAATTGAAGAAACACATGTATCTCTCCAAAGAAAATTATCTATGCTAGATGGTGCAACATGTAGTACATTATTTCACTGTTAGAACTGAGTTAAGTTTTGAAAGGAATAATTCATTCAACTTAGGTGCTTCTAGGGGTAGATACGCTCTCTTTGCTTCAAATAGGCCTATTGAGCTAAGTTGAAGAAACACATGTGACTCCATAAGGACAACGATCTGTGTTAGAAGCAGGAGCATCTACCACATTGTTTCCCTGTGAGAACGGAATTCGTTTGTGAAAGGAATATGTCCTGCAAATCATAGTTTCCTGTTGGAGAATGGAAATGGCTGCTCCAATAGGCCTAATTCAGCAAAGTTGAAGAAACACAAGAGTCACTCCAAAGAACATAATCTATGTTACAAGCTGCAGAATCTAGTCCATTGTTTCCCTGTGAAAAATGAGTTCGTTTTTGAAAGGAATATTTCCTGGAAGGTGTGTTTTTGAAAGTGGTGATGGACTCTGTTCGATCCAAAGAGACCTGTTCAGCTGAGTTGAAGAAACACAAGTATCTGTCCAAGACAACCATCAGTGGTAAAAGCAGGATCATCTAGAACGGTTTTCTCCTGTGAGAATTCAGACAGTTTTGGAAAGGAATACTGATTGAAAATCATAGTTTTCAAGGTGGAGATAGGCTCTGTTTGCTCCAAAGAGGAATGTTCAGCTGAGTTGAAGAAACACATGTATCCCTCAAAAGAAAACCATCTATGTTGGAAGCTGCAGCATGTAGCACATTGTTTCTCTGTGAGAACTGCGTTACTTTTTGAAAGGAATAGTTCCTACAAATCATAGTTTTCATGGAGTAAAAAGGCTTATTTTGTTCCAAATAGGCCTATTCAGCTGAGATGAAGAAACACATGTATCTCTCCAAAGAAATCCATGTGTGTTAGAAACTGCAGCCTCAAGCACATTGTTTCGCTGTGAGTTATGAGTTAGGTTTGAAAGTAAAGCTTCGTGCAAATCAGAGTTAGAAAGGTGGAGAAAAGCTCATTTTGTTCAGCTGAGTTTAAGAAGCACATTCAACTGTCCAAAAACAACCATCAGTGCTAGAAGCAGGAGCACCTAGCACATACTTTCCCTGTGAGAGTTGAGTTACTTTTTGAAAGGAATACTTCCTGCAACGTGGGGTTTTCAAAGTGGTGATAAGCTCTCTTCAGTCCAAATAGGCTTATTCAGCTGAGTTGAAGAAATGGATCTCTCCAAAGAAAGCCATCTATGTTCGAAGCTGCAGCATCTAGTACATTGTTTCTCTGTGGGAGTTGAGTTAGTTTTTGCAAGGAATACTTCCTGCAAATCAGTTTTCAAGGTGGAGGAAGGCTTAGGTTGCTCCAAATAGGCCCATTCAGCTGAGTTGAAGAAACACATGTATACCTTGAGAGAAAAGTAACTGTGTTAGAAGCAGGAGCATCTAGCTCATTGTCCACTGTGAGAGCTGAGTTAGTGTTTGAATGAAATACTTCCTGCAAATCAGAGTTTTCAAAGTGGAGTAAGCCTCCTGTTGCTCTAAATAAGCTTATTCAGCTGAATTAAAGAAAGACATGTATCTCTCTGAAGAAAACTATTTATGTTAGAATCTGCAGCTTGTAGCACGTTGATTCCCTGTGAGAATTGAGTTAGTGTTGGAAAGGAATACAGCCTGCAAATATAGTTCTCATGTTGGAGAAAGGTTCATTTTCTTGAAGTTAGGAGTACTCAGCTGAGTTGAAGAAACTCATGAAACTCTCCCGAGAAAATATGTATGTTGGAAGCTGCAGCATCTTTCAGATTGATTCCCTGTGTGATTTGAGTTAGTTTTCACAAGGAATTTTTCCTGGAAATCATAGTTTTCATGGTGGACAAAAGCTCATGTTGCCCCAAATAGGTCTATTCAGCTCAGTTGAAGAAACACATGTATCTCTCGAAAGAAAACCATCAGGGCTAGAAGCCGGAGCATCTAGCCCGTTGTTTCACTGTGAGAGTTGAGTTACTTTTTGAAAGGAATACTTCCTTCAACGTGGGTTCTCAAAGTGGTCAACCAAATAAGCCTATTCCTCTGAGTTGAGGACACACAGGCATCTCTCCAACGAAAACCGTCTGTGGTAAAAGCAGGAGCATCTAGAACATTGCCTCCCTGTGAGAATTGAATTAGTTTTTGAAAGGAATACTTTTTGCAACTTAGGTTTCTCAAGGCGGAGATAGGCTCCGTTTTCTAAAAACAAGCCTCTTCAGCAGAGTTAAAGTAACACACGTATCTCTCCAAAGAATACCATCTGCATTAGTAGGTGCAGCGTGTAGTACTGTTTCCCTGTGAAAACTGAGTTAGTTTTGGAAAGAACACTTCATGCAAGTCATAGTTTCCAAGGTGGAGATAGTCTCCGTTTGCTCCAAATAGACCTATTCAGCTCTGTTCAAAGAAACACATCTATATCTATAAAGAAAAGCATCTATTTTAGAAGGTGAAGCATTTAGTGCATTATGTCCATGTGAAAACTAAGTTAGTTTTGAAAGGAATACTTCTTGCAACTTAGATGTTCCGTCATGGAGATAGGTTCAGTTTGCTCAAAACAGGCCTATTCAAGGGAGTTGAAGAAATACATGTATGTTTCCAAAGGAAGCCATCTACATTAGTAGCTGGAGCATGTAGCACATTCTTTCCCTGTGAGTATTGAGTTAGTTTTTGAGAGAAGTACATCCTGCAAATCACAGTTTTCAAGGTGGAGATACTCTCTGTTTGCTCTAAATAGGCCTGTTAAATGAGGTGAAGGAATACATGTATCTCTCAGAAGAAATCCATGTACGTTAGAAGCTTCCTGAATCTAACACTTGTTTCTGTGTGAGAATTGAGTTAGTTTTTCAAAGGAATACTTAAGCCAATCATAGTTTTCAAGGTGGAGATAACTTTGATCCAAAAGGGCCTCTTCAGCTAAGTTAAGAAATATGTGTATCTGTTGAAGAAAACCTTCGGAGTGAGAAGAATGAGCATCTAGTTTATTGTATCCCTGTGAGAACTGAGTTACTTTTCAAAAGATATGTATCCTGCAAATCATAGTTTTCCAAGTGGAGTAAAGCTCATGTAGTTCCAAGTAAGCCTATTCAACCGAGTTGAAGAAATACATGTATATCTTGAAAGAAACTCACGTGTTGTAGAAGCAGGAAGATCTAGCACATTGTTTCTCTATGAGAACTGAGTCAGTTTTGGAAAGAAATGTTTCCTGCAAATTACAGTTTTCAAGGTGGAAAACGGCTCTTCTTCCAAATATGCCTATGCAGCTAAGTTGACAAAAGACATGTATCCCTTGAAAGAGAACCATTTGGGTTAGAAGCAGGAGCATCTAGCACATGGTTTCCCTGTGAGAATTGAGTTAGTTTTCCAAAGGTATACTTACTACAAGTAGATATTTCAAGGGGGAAGTAGGCTCTGTTTGCTCCACATAGGCCAAATCAACTAAGTTGAAAAAGACATGAATCTCCCCAAACAAAACCATCTATGTTACTAGCAGGATCAGTGAGCACATTGTTTCCCTGTGAGAATTGAGTTACTTTTCGAAAGGAATACTTCCTGCAAGTCATAGTTCTCGTTGTGGAGGTAGGCTGCGTTTGCTCGAAAGAGGCCTACAAAGCTGAATTGAAGAAACACATGTATCTCTCCAAAGAAAATTATCTATGCTAGATGGTGCAACATGTAGTACATTATTTCACTGTGAGAACTGAGTTAAGTTTTGAAAGGAATAATTCATTCAACTTAGGTGCTTCTAGGGGTAGACACGCTCTCTTTGCTTCAAATAGGCCTATTGAGCTAAGTTGAAGAAACACATGTAACTCTATAAGGACAACGATCTGTGTTAGAAGCAGGAGCATCTACCACATTGTTTCCCTGTGAGAACGGAATTCGTTTGTGAAAGGAATATGTCCTGCAAATCATAGTTTCCTGTTGGAGAATGGAAATGGCTGCTCCAATAGGCCTAATTCAGCAAAGTTGAAGAAACACAAGAGTCACTCCAAAGAACATAATCTATGTTACAAGCTGCAGAATCTAGTCCATTGTTTCCCTGTGAAAAATGAGTTCGTTTTTGAAAGGAATATTTCCTGGAAGGTGTGTTTTTGAAAGTGGTGATGGACTCTGTTCGATCCAAAGAGACCTGTTCAGCTGAGTTGAAGAAACACAAGTATCTGTCCAAGACAACCATCAGTGGTAAAAGCAGGATCATCTAGAACAGTTTTCTCCTGTGAGAATTCAGGCAGTTTTGGAAAGGAATACTGATTGAAAATCATAGTTCTCAAGGTGGAGATAGGCTCTGTTTGCTCCAAAGAGGAATGTTCAGCTGAGTTGAAGAAACACATGTATCCCTCAAAAGAAAACCATCTATGTTGGAAGCTGCAGCATGTAGCACATTGTTTCTCTGTGAGAACTGCGTTACTTTTTGAAAGGAATAGTTCCTACAAATCATAGTTTTCATGGAGTAAAAAGGCTTATTTTGTTCCAAATAGGCCTATTCAGCTGAGATGAAGAAACACATGTATCACTCCAAAGAAATCCATGTGTGTTAGAAACTGCAGCCTCAAGCACATTGTTTCCCTGTGAGTTGTGAGTTAGGTTTGAAAGTAAAGGTTCCTGCAAATCAGAGTTAGAAAGGTGGAGAAAAGCTCATTTTGTTCAGCTGAGTTTAAGAAGCACATTCAACGGTCGAAAAACAACCATCAGTGCTAGAAGCAGGAGCACCTAGCACATACTTTCCCTGTGAGAGTTGAGTTACTTTCTGAAAGGAATACTTCCTGCAACGTGGGGTTTTCAAAGTGGTGATAAGCTCTCTTCAGTCCAAATAGGCTTATTCAGCTGAGTTGAAGAAATGGATCTCTCCAAAGAAAGCCATCTATGTTCGAAGCTGCAGCATCTAGTACATTGTTTCTCTGTGGGAGTTGAGTTAGTTTTTGCAAGGAATACTTCCTGCAAATCAGTTTTCAAGGAGGAGGAAGGCTTAGGTTGCTCCAAATAGGCCCATTCAGCTGAGTTGAAGAAACACATGTATACCTTGAGAGAAAAGTAACTGTGTTAGAAGCAGGAGCATCTAGCTCATTTTCCACTGTGAGAGTTGAGTTAGAGTTTGAATGAAATACTTCCTGCAAATCAGAGTTTTCAAGGTGGAGTAAGCCTCCTGTTGCTCTAAATAAGCTTATTCAGCTGAATTAAAGAAAGACATGTATCTCTCTGAAGAAAACTATTTATGTTAGAATCTGCAGCTTGTAGCACGTTGATTCCCTGTGAGAATTGAGTTAGTGTTGGAAAGGAATACAGCCTGCAAATATAGTTCTCATGTTGGATAAAGGTTCATTTTCTTGAAATTAGGAGTACTCAGCTGAGTTGAAGAAACTCATGAAACTCTCCCGAGAAAATATGTATGTTGGAAGCTGCAGCATCTTTCAGATTGATTCCTTGTGTGATTTGAGTTAGTTTTCACGAGGAATTTTTCCTGGAAATCATAGTTTTCATGGTGGACAAAAGCTCATGTTGCCCCAAATAGGTCTATTCAGCTCAGTTGAAGAAACACATGTATCTCTCGAAAGAAAACCATCAGGGCTAGAAGCCGGAGCATCTAGCCCATTGTTTCACTGTGAGAGTTGAGTTACTTTTTGAAAGGAATACGTCTTTCAACGTGGGTTCTCAAAGTGGTTAACCAAATAAGCCTATTCCTCTGAGTTGAGGACACACAGGCATCTCTCCAACGAAAACCGTCTGTGGTAAAAGCAGGAGCATCTAGAACATTGCCTCGCTGTGAGAATTGAATTAGTTTTTGAAAGGAATACTTTTTGCAACTTAGGTTTTTCAAGGCGGAGATAGGCTCCATTTTCTAAAAACACGCCTCTTCAGCAGAGTTAAAGTAACACACGTATCTCTCCAAAGAATACCATCTGCATTAGTAGGTGCAGCGTGTAGTACTGTTTCCCTGTGAAAACTGAGTTAGTTTTGGAAAGAACACTTCATGCAAGTCATAGTTTCCAAGGTGGAGATAGTCTCCGTTTGCTCCAAATAGACCTATTCAGCTCTGTTCAAAGAAACACATCTATATCTATAAAGAAAAGCATCTATTTTAGAAGGTGAAGCATTTAGTGCATTATGTCCATGTGAAAACTAAGTTAGTTTTGAAAGGAATACTTCTTGGAACTTAGATGTTCCGTCATGGAGATAGGTTCAGTTTGCTCAAAACAGGCCTATTCAAGGGAGTTGAAGAAATACATGTATGTTTCCAAAGGAAGCCATCTACATTAGTAGCTGGAGCATGTAGCACATTCTTTCCCTGTGAGTATTGAGTTAGTTTTTGAGAGAAGTACATCCTGCAAATCACAGTTTTCAAGGTGGAGATACTCTCTGTTTGCTCTAAATAGGCCTGTTAAATGAGGTGAAGGAATACATGTATCTCTCAGAAGAAATCCATGTACGTTAGAAGCTTCCTGAATCTAACACTTGTTTCTGTGTGAGAATTGAGTTAGTTTTTCAAAGGAATACTTAAGCCAATCATAGTTTTCAAGGTGGAGATAACTTTGATCCAAAAGGGCCTCTTCAGCTAAGTTAAGAAATATGTGTATCTGTTGAAGAAAACCTTCGGAGTGAGAAGAATGAGCATCTAGTTTATTGTATCCCTGTGAGAACTGAGTTACTTTTCAAAAGATATGTATCCTGCAAATCATAGTTTTCCAAGTGGAGTAAAGCTCATGTAGTTCCAAGTAAGCCTATTCAACCGAGTTGAAGAAATACATGTATATCTTGAAAGAAACTCACGTGTTGTAGAAGCAGGAAGATCTAGCACATTGTTTCTCTATGAGAACTGAGTCAGTTTTGGAAAGAAATGTTTCCTGCAAATTACAGTTTTCAAGGTGGAAAACGGCTCTTCTTCCAAATATGCCTATGCAGCTAAGTTGACAAAAGACATGTATCCCTTGAAAGAGAACCATTTGGGTTAGAAGCAGGAGCATCTAGCACATGGTTTCCCTGTGAGAATTGAGTTAGTTTTCCAAAGGTATACTTACTACAAGTAGATATTTCAAGGGGGAAGTAGGCTCTGTTTGCTCCACATAGGCCAAATCAACTAAGTTGAAAAAGACATGAATCTCCCCAAACAAAACCATCTATGTTACTAGCAGGATCAGTGAGCACATTGTTTCCCTGTGAGAATTGAGTTACTTTTCGAAAGGAATACTTCCTGCAAGTCATAGTTCTCGTTGTGGAGGTAGGCTGCGTTTGCTCGAAAGAGGCCTACAAAGCTGAATTGAAGAAACACATGTATCTCTCCAAAGAAAATTATCTATGCTAGATGGTGCAACATGTAGTACATTATTTCACTGTGAGAACTGAGTTAAGTTTTGAAAGGAATAATTCATTCAACTTAGGTGCTTCTAGGGGTAGACACGCTCTCTTTGCTTCAAATAGGCCTATTGAGCTAAGTTGAAGAAACACATGTAACTCTATAAGGACAACGATC
The DNA here is from genome assembly GCF_047511655.1 of Castor canadensis. Taxonomy (NCBI): domain Eukaryota; kingdom Metazoa; phylum Chordata; class Mammalia; order Rodentia; family Castoridae; genus Castor; species Castor canadensis. Next base: position 72,422,061 of record NC_133389.1, read on the forward strand.
TGTGTTAGAAGCAGGAGCATCTACCACATTGTTTCCCTGTGAGAACGGAATTCGTTTGTGAAAGGAATATGTCCTGCAAATCATAGTTTCCTGTTGGAGAATGGAAATGGCTGCTCCAATAGGCCTAATTCAGCAAAGTTGAAGAAACACAAGAGTCACTCCAAAGAACATAATCTATGTTACAAGCTGCAGAATCTAGTCCATTGTTTCCCTGTGAAAAATGAGTTCGTTTTTGAAAGGAATATTTCCTGGAAGGTGTGTTTTTGAAAGTGGTGATGGACTCTGTTCGATCCAAAGAGACCTGTTCAGCTGAGTTGAAGAAACACAAGTATCTGTCCAAGACAACCATCAGTGGTAAAAGCAGGATCATCTAGAACAGTTTTCTCCTGTGAGAATTCAGGCAGTTTTGGAAAGGAATACTGATTGAAAATCATAGTTCTCAAGGTGGAGATAGGCTCTGTTTGCTCCAAAGAGGAATGTTCAGCTGAGTTGAAGAAACACATGTATCCCTCAAAAGAAAACCATCTATGTTGGAAGCTGCAGCATGTAGCACATTGTTTCTCTGTGAGAACTGCGTTACTTTTTGAAAGGAATAGTTCCTACAAATCATAGTTTTCATGGAGTAAAAAGGCTTATTTTGTTCCAAATAGGCCTATTCAGCTGAGATGAAGAAACACATGTATCACTCCAAAGAAATCCATGTGTGTTAGAAACTGCAGCCTCAAGCACATTGTTTCCCTGTGAGTTGTGAGTTAGGTTTGAAAGTAAAGGTTCCTGCAAATCAGAGTTAGAAAGGTGGAGAAAAGCTCATTTTGTTCAGCTGAGTTTAAGAAGCACATTCAACGGTCGAAAAACAACCATCAGTGCTAGAAGCAGGAGCACTTAGCACATACTTTCCCTGTGAGAGTTGAGTTACTTTCTGAAAGGAATACTTCCTGCAACGTGGGGTTTTCAAAGTGGTGATAAGCTCTCTTCAGTCCAAATAGGCTTATTCAGCTGAGTTGAAGAAATGGATCTCTCCAAAGAAAGCCATCTATGTTCGAAGCTGCAGCATCTAGTACATTGTTTCTCTGTGGGAGTTGAGTTAGTTTTTGCAAGGAATACTTCCTGCAAATCAGTTTTCAAGGAGGAGGAAGGCTTAGGTTGCTCCAAATAGGCCCATTCAGCTGAGTTGAAGAAACACATGTATACCTTGAGAGAAAAGTAACTGTGTTAGAAGCAGGAGCATCTAGCTCATTTTCCACTGTGAGAGTTGAGTTAGAGTTTGAATGAAATACTTCCTGCAAATCAGAGTTTTCAAGGTGGAGTAAGCCTCCTGTTGCTCTAAATAAGCTTATTCAGCTGAATTAAAGAAAGACATGTATCTCTCTGAAGAAAACTATTTATGTTAGAATCTGCAGCTTGTAGCACGTTGATTCCCTGTGAGAATTGAGTTAGTGTTGGAAAGGAATACAGCCTGCAAATATAGTTCTCATGTTGGATAAAGGTTCATTTTCTTGAAATTAGGAGTACTCAGCTGAGTTGAAGAAACTCATGAAACTCTCCCGAGAAAATATGTATGTTGGAAGCTGCAGCATCTTTCAGATTGATTCCTTGTGTGATTTGAGTTAGTTTTCACGAGGAATTTTTCCTGGAAATCATAGTTTTCATGGTGGACAAAAGCTCATGTTGCCCCAAATAGGTCTATTCAGCTCAGTTGAAGAAACACATGTATCTCTCGAAAGAAAACCATCAGGGCTAGAAGCCGGAGCATCTAGCCCATTGTTTCACTGTGAGAGTTGAGTTACTTTTTGAAAGGAATACGTCTTTCAACGTGGGTTCTCAAAGTGGTTAACCAAATAAGCCTATTCCTCTGAGTTGAGGACACACAGGCATCTCTCCAACGAAAACCGTCTGTGGTAAAAGCAGGAGCATCTAGAACATTGCCTCGCTGTGAGAATTGAATTAGTTTTTGAAAGGAATACTTTTTGCAACTTAGGTTTTTCAAGGCGGAGATAGGCTCCATTTTCTAAAAACACGCCTCTTCAGCAGAGTTAAAGTAACACACGTATCTCTCCAAAGAATACCATCTGCATTAGTAGGTGCAGCGTGTAGTACTGTTTCCCTGTGAAAACTGAGTTAGTTTTGGAAAGAACACTTCATGCAAGTCATAGTTTCCAAGGTGGAGATAGTCTCCGTTTGCTCCAAATAGACCTATTCAGCTCTGTTCAAAGAAACACATCTATATCTATAAAGAAAAGCATCTATTTTAGAAGGTGAAGCATTTAGTGCATTATGTCCATGTGAAAACTAAGTTAGTTTTGAAAGGAATACTTCTTGGAACTTAGATGTTCCGTCATGGAGATAGGTTCAGTTTGCTCAAAACAGGCCTATTCAAGGGAGTTGAAGAAATACATGTATGTTTCCAAAGGAAGCCATCTACATTAGTAGCTGGAGCATGTAGCACATTCTTTCCCTGTGAGTATTGAGTTAGTTTTTGAGAGAAGTACATCCTGCAAATCACAGTTTTCAAGGTGGAGATACTCTCTGTTTGCTCTAAATAGGCCTGTTAAATGAGGTGAATGAATACATGTATCTCTCAGAAGAAATCCATCTACGTTAGAAGCTTCCTGAATCTAACACTTGTTTCTGTGTGAGAATTGAGTTAGTTTTTCAAAGGAATACTTAAGCCAATCATAGTTTTCAAGGTGGAGATAACTTTGATCCAAAAGGGCCTCTTCAGCTAAGTTAAGAAATATGTGTATCTGTTGAAGAAAACCTTCGGAGTGAGAAGAATGAGCATCTAGTTTATTGTATCCCTGTGAGAACTGAGTTACTTTTCAAAAGATATGTATCCTGCAAATCATAGTTTTCCAAGTGGAGTAAAGCTCATGTAGTTCCAAGTAAGCCTATTCAACCGAGTTGAAGAAATACATGTATCTCTTGAAAGAAACTCACGTGTTGTAGAAGCAGGAAGATCTAGCACATTGTTTCCCTATGAGAATTGCGTCAGTTTTGGAAAGAAATGTTTCCTGCAAATTACAGTTTTCAAGTGGAAAACGGCTCATCTTCCACATATGCCTATGCAGCTAAGTTGACAAAAGACATGTATCCCTTGAAAGAGAACCATTTGGGTTAGAAGCAGGAGCATCTAGCACATGGTTTCCCTGTGAGAATTGAGTTAGTTTTCCAAAGGTATACTTACTACAAGTAGATATTTCAAGGGGGAAGTAGGCTCTGTTTGCTCCACATAGGCCAAATCAACTAAGTTGAAAAAGACATGAATCTCCCCAAACAAAACCATCTATGTTACTAGCAGGATCAGTGAGCACATTGTTTCCCTGTGAGAATTGAGTTACTTTTCGAAAGGAATACTTCCTGCAAGTCATAGTTCTCGTTGTGGAGGTAGGCTGCGTTTGCTCGAAAGAGGCCTACAAAGCTGAATTGAAGAAACACATGTATCTCTCCAAAGAAAATTATCTATGCGAGATGGTGCAACATGTAGTACATTATTTCACTGTGAGAACTGAGTTAAGTTTTGAAAAGAATAATTCATTCAACTTAGGTGCTTCTAGGGGTAGATACGCTCTCTTTGCTACAAATAGGCCTATTGAGCTAAGTTGAAGAAACACATGTAACTCTATAAGGACAACGATCTGTGTTAGAAGCAGGAGCATCTACCACATTGTTTCCCTGTGAGAATGGAATTCGTTTGTGAAAGGAATATGTCCTGCAAATCATAGTTTCCTGTTGGAGAATGGAAATGGCTGCTCCAATAGGCCTAATTCAGCAAAGTTGAAGAAACACAAGAGTCACTCCAAAGAACATAATCTATGTTACAAGCTGCAGAATCTAGTCCATTGTTTCCCTGTGAAAAATGAGTTCGTTTTTGAAAGGAATATTTCCTGGAAGGTGTGTTTTTGAAAGTGGTGATGGACTCTGTTCGATCCAAAGAGACCTGTTCAGCTGAGTTGAAGAAACACAAGTATCTGTCCAAGACAACCATCAGTGGTAAAAGCAGGATCATCTAGAACAGTTTTCGCCTGTGAGAATTCAGGCAGTTTTGGAAAGGAATACTGATTGAAAATCACAGTTCTCAAGGTGGAGATAGGCTCTGTTTGCTCCAAAGAGGAATGTTCAGCTGAGTTGAAGAAACACATGTATCCCTCAAAAGAAAACCATCTATGTTGGAAGCTGCAGCATGTAGCACATTGTTTCTCTGTGAGAACTGCGTTACTTTTTGAAAGGAATAGTTCCTACAAATCATAGTTTTCATGGAGTAAAAAGGCTTATTTTGTTCCAAATAGGCCTATTCAGCTGAGATGAAGAAACACATGTATCTCTCCAAAGAAATCCATGTGTGTTAGAAACTGCAGCCTCAAGCACATTGTTTCCCTGTGAGTTGTGAGTTAGGTTTGAAAGTAAAGCTTCCTGCAAATCAGAGTTTGAAAGGTGGAGAAAAGCTCATTTTGTTCAGCTGAGTTTAAGAAGCACATTCAACTGTCCAAAAACAACCATCAGTGCTAGAAGCAGGAGCACCTAGCACATACTTTCCCTGTGAGAGTTGAGTTACTTTTTGAAAGGAATACTTCCTGCAACGTGGGGTTTTCAAAGTGGTGATAAGCTCTCTTCAGTCCAAATAGGCTTATTCAGCTGAGTTGAAGAAATGGATCTCTCCAAAGAAAGACATCTATGTTCGAAGCTGCAGCATCTAGTACATTGTTTCTCTGTGGGAGTTGAGTTAGTTTTTGCAAGGAATACTTCCTGCAAATCAGTTTTCAAGGTGGAGGAAGGCTTAGGTTGCTCCAAATAGGCCCATTCAGCTGAGTTGAAGAAACACATGTATACCTTGAGAGAAAAGTAACTGTGTTAGAAGCAGGAGCATCTAGCTCATTGTCCACTGTGAGAGTTGAGTTAGTGTTTGAATGAAATACTTCCTGCAAATCAGAGTTTTCAAGGTGGAGTAAGCCTCCTGTTGCTCTAAATAAGCTTATTCAGCTGAATTAAAGAAAGACATGTATCTCTCTGAAGAAAACTATTCATTTTAGAATCTGCAGCTTGTAGCACGTTGTTTCCCCGTGAGAATTGAGTTAGTGTTGGAAAGGAATACAGCCTGCAAATATAGTTCTCATGTTGGAGAAAGGTTCATTTTCTTGAAATTAGGAGTACTCAGCTGAGTTGAAGAAACTCATGAAACTCTCCTGAGAAAATATGTATGTTGGAAGCTGCAGCATCTTTCAGATTGATTCCCTGTGTGATTTGAGTTAGTTTTCACAAGGAATTTTTCCTGGAAATCATAGTTTTCATGGTGGACAAAAGCTCATGTTGCCCCAAATAGGTCTATTCAGCTCAGTTGAAGAAACACATGTATCTCTCGAAAGAAAACCATCAGGGCTAGAAGCCGGAGCATCTAGCCCATTGTTTCACTGTGAGAGTTGAGTTACTTTTTGAAAGGAATACTTCCTTCAACGTGGGTTCTCAAAGTGGTTAACCAAATAAGCCTATTCCTCTGAGTTGAGGACACACAGGCATCTCTCCAACGAAAACCGTCTGTGGTAAAAGCAGGAGCATCTGGAACATTGCCTCCCTGTGAGAATTGAATTAGTTTTTAAAAGGAATACTTTTTGCAACTTAGGTTTTTCAAGGCGGAGATAGGCTCCGTTTTCTAAAAACACGCCTCTTCAGCAGAGTTAAAGTAACACACGTATCTCTCCAAAGAATACCATCTGCATTAGTAGGTGCAGCGTGTAGTACTGTTTCCCTGTGAAAACTGAGTTAGTTTTGGAAAGAACACTTCATGCAAGTCATAGTTTCCAAGGTGGAGATAGTCTCCGTTTGCTCCAAATAGACCTATTCAGCTCTGTTCAAAGAAACACATCTATATCTATAAAGAAAAGCATCTATTTTAGAAGGTGAAGCATTTAGTGCATTATGTCCATGTGAAAACTAAGTTAGTTTTGAAAGGAATACTTCTTGGAACTTAGATGTTCCGTCATGGAGATAGGTTCAGTTTGCTCAAAACAGGCCTATTCAAGGGAGTTGAAGAAATACATGTATGTTTCCAAAGGAAGCCATCTACATTAGTAGCTGGAGCATGTAGCACATTCTTTCCCTGTGAGTATTGAGTTAGTTTTTGAGAGAAGTACATCCTGCAAATCACAGTTTTCAAGGTGGAGATACTCTCTGTTTGCTCTAAATAGGCCTGTTAAATGAGGTGAAGGAATACATGTATCTCTCAGAAGAAATCCATCTACGTTAGAAGCTTCCTGAATCTAACACTTGTTTCTGTGTGAGAATTGAGTTAGTTTTTCAAAGGAACACATAAGCCAATCATAGTTTTCAAGGTGGAGATAACTTTGATCCAAAAGGGCCTCTTCAGCTAAGTTAAGAAATATGTGTATCTGTTGAAGAAAACCTTCGGAGTGAGAAGAATGAGCATCTAGTTTATTGTATCCCTGTGAGAACTGAGTTACTTTTCAAAAGATATACATCCTGCAAATCATAGTTTTCCAAGTGGAGTAAAGCTCATGTAGTTCCAAGTAAGCCTATTCAACCGAGTTGAAGAAATACATGTATCTCTTGAAAGAAACTCACGTGTTGTAGAAGCAGGAAGATCTAGCACATTGTTTCCCTATGAGAATTGCGTCAGTTTTGGACAGAAATGTTTCCTGCAAATTACAGTTTTCAAGGAGGAAAACGGCTCATCTTCTTCCAAATATGCCTATGCAGCTAAGTTGACAAAAGACATGTATCCCTTGAAAGAGAACCATTTGGGTTAGAAGCAGGAGCATCTAGCACATGGTTTCCCTGTGAGAATTGAGTTAGTTTTCCCAAGGTATACTTACTACAAGTAGATATTTCAAGGGGGAAGTAGGCTCTGTTTGCTCCACATAGGCCAAATCAACTAAGTTGAAAAAGACATGAATCTCCCCAAACAAAACCATCTATGTTACTAGCAGGATCAGTGAGCACATTGTTTCCCTGTGAGAATTGAGTTACTTTTCGAAAGGAATACTTCCTGCAAGTCATAGTTCTCGTTGTGGAGGTAGGCTGCGTTTGCTCGAAAGAGGGCTACAAAGCTGAATTGAAGAAACACATGTATCTCTCCAAAGAAAATTATCTATGCTAGATGGTGCAACATGTAGTACATTATTTCACTGTGAGAACTGAGTTAAGTTTTGAAAGGAATAATTCATTCAACTTAGGTGCTTCTAGGGGTAGACACGCTCTCTTTGCTTCAAATAGGTCTATTGAGCTAAGTTGAAGAAACACATGTAACTCTATAAGGACAACGATCTGTGTTAGAAGCAGGAGCATCTACCACATTGTTTCCCTGTGAGAACGGAATTCGTTTGTGAAAGGAATATGTCCTGCAAATCATAGTTTCCTGTTGGAGAATGGAAATGGCTGCTCCAATAGGCCTAATTCAGCAAAGTTGAAGAAACACAAGAGTCACTCCAAAGAACATAATCTATGTTACAAGCTGCAGAATCTAGTCCATTGTTTCCCTGTGAAAAATGAGTTCATTTTTGAAAGGAATATTTCCTGGAAGGTGTGTTTTTGAAAGTGGTGATGGACTCTGTTCGATCCAAAGAGACCTGTTCAGCTGAGTTGAAGAAACACAAGTATCTGTCCAAGACAACCATCAGTGGTAAAAGCAGGATCATCTAGAACAGTTTTCTCCTGTGAGAATTCAGGCAGTTTTGGAAAGGAATACTGATTGAAAATCATAGTTCTCAAGGTGGAGATAGGCTCTGTTTGCTCCAAAGAGGAATGTTCAGCTGAGTTGAAGAAACACATGTATCCCTCAAAAGAAAACCATCTATGTTGGAAGCTGCAGCATGTAGCACATTGTTTCTCTGTGAGAACTGCGTTACTTTTTGAAAGGAATAGTTCCTACAAATCATAGTTTTCATGGAGTAAAAAGGCTTATTTTGTTCCAAATAGGCCTATTCAGCTGAGATGAAGAAACACATGTATCACTCCAAAGAAAACCATGTGTGTTAGAAACTGCAGCCTCAAGCACATTGTTTCCCTGTGAGTTGTGAGTTAGGTTTGAAAGTAAAGCTTCCTGCAAATCAGAGTTTGAAAGGTGGAGAAAAGCTCATTTTGTTCAGCTGAGTTTAAGAAGCACATTCAACTGTCCAAAAACAACCATCAGTGCTAGAAGCAGGAGCACCTAGCACATACTTTCCCTGTGAGAGTTGAGTTACTTTTTGAAAGGAATACTTCCTGCAACGTGGGGTTTTCAAAGTGGTGATAAGCTCTCTTCAGTCCAAATAGGCTTATTCAGCTGAGTTGAAGAAATGGATCTCTCCAAAGAAAGCCATCTATGTTCGAAGCTGCAGCATCTAGTACATTGTTTCTCTTTGGGAGTTGAGTTAGTTTTTGCAAGGAATACTTCCTGCAAATCAGTTTTCAAGGTGGAGGAAGGCTTAGTTTGCTCCAAATAGGCCCATTCAGCTGAGTTGAAGAAACACATGTATACCTTGAGAGAAAAGTAACTGTGTTAGAAGCAGGAGCATCTAGCTCATTGTCCACTGTGAGAGTTGAGTTAGTGTTTGAATGAAATACTTCCTGCAAATCAGAGTTTTCAAGGTGGAGTAAGCCTCCTGTTGCTCTAAATAAGCTTATTCAGCTGAATTAAAGAAAGACATGTATCTCTCTGAAGAAAACTATTTATGTTAGAATCTGCAGCTTGTAGCACGTTGTTTCCCCGTGAGAATTGAGTTAGTGTTGGAAAGGAATACAGCGTGCAAATATAGTTCTCATGTTAGAGAAAGGTTCATTTTCTTGAAATTAGGAGTACTCAGCTGAGTTGAAGAAACTCATGAAACTCTCCTGAGAAAATATGTATGTTGGAAGCTGCAGCATCTTTCAGATTGATTCCCTGTGTGATTTGAGTTAGTTTTCACGAGGAATTTTTCCTGGAAATCATAGTTTTCATGGTGGACAAAAGCTCATGTTGCCCCAAATAGGTCTATTCAGCTCAGTTGAAGAAACACATGTATCTCTCGAAAGAAAACCATCAGGGCTAGAAGCCGGAGCATCTAGCCCATTGTTTCACTGTGAGAGTTGAGTTACTTTTTGAAGGGAATACTTCCTTCAACGTGGGTTCTCAAAGTGGTTAATCAAATAAGCCTATTCCTCTGAGTTGAGGACACAGAGGCATCTCTCCAACGAAAACCGTCTGTGGTAAAAGCAGGAGCATCTAGAACATTGCCTCGCTGTGAGAATTGAATTAGTTTTTGAAAGGAATACTTTTTGCAACTTAGGTTTCTCAAGGCGGAGATAGGCTCCGTTTTCTAAAAACAAGCCTCTTCAGCAGAGTTAAAGTAACACACGTATCTCTCCAAAGAATACCATCTGCATTAGTAGGTGCAGCGTGTAGTACTGTTTCCCTGTGAAAACTGAGTTAGTTTTGGAAAGAACACTTCATGCAAGTCATAGTTTCCAAGGTGGAGATAGTCTCCGTTTGCTCCAAATAGACCTATTCAGCTCTGTTCAAAGAAACACATCTATATCTATAAAGAAAAGCATCTATTTTAGAAGGTGAAGCATTTAGTGCATTATGTCTATGTGAAAACTAAGTTAGTTTTGAAAGGAATACTTCTTGCAACTTAGATGTTCCGTCATGGAGATAGGTTCAGTTTGCTCAAAACAGGCCTATTCAAGGGAGTTGAAGAAATACATGTATGTTTCCAAAGGAAGCCATCTACATTAGTAGCTGGAGCATGTAGCACATTCTTTCCCTGTGAGTATTGAGTTAGTTTTTGAGAGAAGTACATCCTGCAAATCACAGTTTTCAAGGTGGAGATACTCTCTGTTTGCTCTAAATAGGCCTGTTAAATGAGGTGAATGAATACATGTATCTCTCAGAAGAAATCCATCTACGTTAGAAGCTTCCTGAATCTAACACTTGTTTCTGTGTGAGAATTGAGTTAGTTTTTCAAAGGAATACTTAAGCCAATCATAGTTTTCAAGGTGGAGATAACTTTGATCCAAAAGGGCCTCTTCAGCTAAGTTAAGAAATATGTGTATCTGTTGAAGAAAACCTTCGGAGTGAGAAGAATGAGCATCTAGTTTATTGTATCCCTGTGAGAACTGAGTTACTTTTGAAAAGATATGTATCCTGCAAATCATAGTTTTCCAAGTGGAGTAAAGCTCATGTAGTTCCAAGTAAGCCTATTCAACCGAGTTGAAGAAATACATGTATCTCTTGAAAGAAACTCACGTGTTGTAGAAGCAGGAAGATCTAGCACATTGTTTCCCTATGAGAGCTGAGTCAGTTTTGGAAAGAAATGTTTCCTGCAAATTACAGTTTTCAAGGTGGAAAACGGCTCTTCTTCCAAATATGCCTATGCAGCTAAGTTGACAAAAGACATGTATCCCTTGAAAGAGAACAATTTGGGTTAGAAGCAGGAGCATCTAGCACATGGTTTCCCTGTGAGAATTGAGTTAGTTTTCCAAAGGTATACTTACTACAAGTAGACATTTCAAGGGGGAAGTAGGCTCTGTTTGCTCCACATAGGCCAAATCAACTAAGTTGAAAAAGACGTGAATCTCCCCAAACAAAACCATCTATGTTACTAGCAGGATGCGTGAGCACATTGTTTCCCTGTGAGAATTGAGTTACTTTTCGAAAGGAATACTTCCTGCAAGTCATAGTTCTCGTTGTGGAGGTAGGCTGCGTTTGCTCGAAAGAGGCCTACAAAGCTGAATTGAAGAAACACATGTATCTCTCCAAAGAAAATTATCTATGCTAGATGGTGCAACATGTAGTACATTATTTCACTGTTAGAACTGAGTTAAGTTTTGAAAGGAATAATTCATTCAACTTAGGTGCTTCTAGGGGTAGATACGCTCTCTTTGCTTCAAATAGGCCTATTGAGCTAAGTTGAAGAAACACATGTAACTCTATAAGGACAACGATCTGTGTTAGAAGCAGGAGCATCTACCACATTGTTTCCCTGTGAGAACGGAATTCGTTTGTGAAAGGAATATGTCCTGCAAATCATAGTTTCCTGTTGGAGAATGGAAATGGCTGCTCCAATAGGCCTAATTCAGCAAAGTTGAAGAAACACAAGAGTCACTCCAAAGAACATAATCTATGTTACAACCTGCAGAATCTAGTCCATTGTTTCCCTGTGAAAAATGAGTTCATTTTTGAAAGGAATATTTCCTGGAAGGTGTGTTTTTGAAAGTGGTGATGGACTCTGTTCGATCCAAAGAGAGCTGTTCAGCTGAGTTGAAGAAACACAAGTATCTGTCCAAGACAACCATCAGTGGTAAAAGCAGGATCATCTAGAACAGTTTTCTCCTGTGAGAATTCAGGCAGTTTTAGAAAGGAATACTGATTGAAAATCATAGTTCTCAAGGTGGAGATAGGCTCTGTTTGCTCCAAAGAGGAATGTTCAGCTGAGTTGAAGAAACACATGTATCCCTCAAAAGAAAACCATCTATGTTGGAAGCTGCAGCATGTAGCACATTGTTTCTCTGTGAGAACTGCGTTACTTTTTGAAAGGAATAGTTCCTACAAATCATAGTTTTCATGGAGTAAAAAGGCTTATTTTGTTCCAAATAGGCCTATTCAGCTGAGATGAAGAAACACATGTATCTCTCCAAAGAAATCCATGTGTGTTAGAAACTGCAGCCTCAAGCACATTGTTTGTCTGTGAGTTATGAGTTAGGTTTGAAAGTAAAGCTTCGTGCAAATCAGAGTTAGAAAGGTGGAGAAAAGCTCATTTTGTTCAGCTGAGTTTAAGAAGCACATTCAACTGTCCAAAAACAACCATCAGTGCTAGAAGCAGGAGCACCTAGCACATACTTTCCCTGTGAGAGGTGAGTTACTTTTTGAAAGGAATACTTCCTGCAACGTGGGGTTTTCAAAGTGGTGATAAGCTCTCTTCAGTCCAAATAGGCTTATTCAGCTGAGTTGAAGAAATGGATCTCTCCAAAGAAAGCCATCTATGTTCGAAGCTGCAGCATGTAGTACATTGTTTCTCTGTGGGAGTTGAGTTAGTTTTTGCAAGGAATACTTCCTGCAAATCAGTTTTCAAGGTGGAGGAAGGCTTAGGTTGCTCCAAATAGGCCCATTCAGCTGAGTTGAAGAAACACATGTATACCTTGAGAGAAAAGTAACTGTGTTAGAAGCAGGAGCATCTAGCTCATTGTCCACTGTGAGAGTTGAGTTAGTGTTTGAATGAAATACTTCCTGCAAATCAGAGTTTTCAAGGTGGAGTAAGCCTCCTGTTGCTCTAAATAAGCTTATTCAGCTGAATTAAAGAAAGACATGTATCTCTCTGAAGAAAACTATTTATGTTAGAATCTGCAGCTTGTAGCACGTTGATTCCCTGTGAGAATTGAGTTAGTGTTGGAAAGGAATACAGCCTGCAAATATAGTTCTCATGTTGGAGAAAGGTTCATTTTCTTGAAATTAGGAGTACTCAGCTGTGTTGAAGAAACTCATGAAACTCTCCTGAGAAAATATGTATGTTGGAAGCTGCAGCATCTTTCAGATTGATTCCCTGTGTGATTTGAGTTAGTTTTCACAAGATATTTTTCCTGGAAATCATAGTTTTCATGGTGGACAAAAGCTCATGTTGCCCCAAATAGGTCTATTCAGCTCAGTTGAAGAAACACATGTATCTCTCGAAAGAAAACCATCAGGGCTAGAAGCCGGAGCATCTAGCCCATTGTTTCACTGTGAGAGTTGAGTTACTTTTTGAAAGGAATACTTCCTTCAACGTGGGTTCTCAAAGTGGTTAACCAAATAAGCCTATTCCTCTGAGTTGAGGACACACAGGCATCTCTCCAACGAAAACCGTCTGTGGTAAAAGCAGGAGCATCTAGAACATTGCCTCCCTGTGAGAATTGAATTAGTTTTTGAAAGGAATACTTTTTGCAACTTAGGTTTCTCAAGGCGGAGATAGGCTCCGTTTTCTAAAAACAAGCCTCTTCAGCAGAGTTAAAGTAACACACGTATCTCTCCAAAGAATACCATCTGCATTAGTAGGTGCAGCGTGTAGTACTGTTTCCCTGTGAAAACTGAGTTAGTTTTGGAAAGAACACTTCATGCAAGTCATAGTTTCCAAGGTGGAGATAGTCTCCGTTTGCTCCAAATAGACCTATTCAGCTCTGTTCAAAGAAACACATCTATATCTATAAAGAAAAGCATCTATTTTAGAAGGTGAAGCATTTAGTGCATTATGTCCATGTGAAAACTAAGTTAGTTTTGAAAGGAGTACTTCTTGCAACTTAGATGTTCCGTCATGGAGATAGGTTCAGTTTGCTCAAAACAGGCCTATTCAAGGGAGTTGAAGAAATACATGTATGTTTCCAAAGGAAGCCATCTACATTAGTAGCTGGAGCATGTAGCACATTCTTTCCCTGTGAGTATTGAGTTAGTTTTTGAGAGAAGTACATCCTGCAAATCACAGTTTTCAAGGTGGAGATACTCTCTGTTTGCTCTAAATAGGCCTGTTAAATGAGGTGAAGGAATACATGTATCTCTCAGAAGAAATCCATGTACGTTAGAAGCTTCCTGAATCTAACACTTGTTTCTGTGTGAGAATTGAGTTAGTTTTTCAAAGGAATACTTAAGCCAATCATAGTTTTCAAGGTGGAGATAACTTTGATAAAAAAGGGCCTCTTCAGCTAAGTTAAGAAATATGTGTATCTGTTGAAGAAAACCTTCGGAGTGAGAAGAATGAGCATCTAGTTTATTGTATCCCTGTGAGAACTGAGTTACTTTTCAAAAGATATGTATCCTGCAAATCATAGTTTTCCAAGTGGAGTAAAGCTCATGTAGTTCCAAGTAAGCCTATTCAACCGAGTTGAAGAAATACATGTATCTCTTGAAAGAAACTCACGTGTTGTAGAAGCAGGAAGATCTAGCACATTGTTTCCCTATGAGAACTGAGTCAGTTTTGGAAAGAAATGTTTCCTGCAAATTACAGTTTTCAAGGTGGAAAACGGCTCTTCTTCCAAATATGCCTATGCAGCTAAGTTGACAAAAGACATGTATCCCTTGAAAGAGAACCATTTGGGTTAGAAGCAGGAGCATCTAGCACATGGTTTCCCTGTGAGAATTGAGTTAGTTTTCCAAAGGTATACTTACTACAAGTAGACATTTCAAGGGGGAAGTAGGCTCTGTTTGCTCCACATAGGCCAAATCAACTAAGTTGAAAAAGACGTGAATCTCCCCAAACAAAACCATCTATGTTACTAGCAGGATGAGTGAGCACATTGTTTCCCTGTGAGAATTGAGTTACTTTTCGAAAGGAATACTTCCTGCAAGTCATAGTTCTCGTTGTGGAGGTAGGCTGCGTTTGCTCGAAAGAGGCCTACAAAGCTGAATTGAAGAAACACATGTATCTCTCCAAAGAAAATTATCTATGCTAGATGGTGCAACATGTAGTACATTACTTCACTGTTAGAACTGAGTTAAGTTTTGAAAAGAATAATTCATTCAACTTAGGTGCTTCTAGGGGTAGACACGCTCTCTTTGCTTCAAATAGGCCTATTGAGCTAAGTTGAAGAAACACATGTAACTCTATAAGGACAACGATCTGTGTTAGAAGCAGGAGCATCTACCACATTGTTTCCCTGTGAGAATGGAATTCGTTTGTGAAAGGAATATGTCCTGCAAATCATAGTTTCCTGTTGGAGAATGGAAATGGCTGCTCCAATAGGCCTAATTCAGCAAAGTTGAAGAAACACAAGAGTCACTCCAAAGAACATAATCTATGTTACAAGCTGCAGAATCTAGTCCATTGTTTCCCTGTGAAAAATGAGTTCGTTTTTGAAAGGAATATTTCCTGGAAGGTGTGTTTTTGAAAGTGGTGATGGACTCTGTTCGATCCAAAGAGATCTGTTCAGCTGAGTTGAAGAAACACAAGTATCTGTCCAAGACAACCATCAGTGGTAAAAGCAGGATCATCTAGAACGGTTTTCTCCTGTGAGAATTCAGACAGTTTTGGAAAGGAATACTGATTGAAAATCATACTTTTCAAGGTGGAGATAGGCTCTGTTTGCTCCAAAGAGGAATGTTCAGCTGAGTTGAAGAAACACATGTATCCCTCAAAAGAAAACCATCTATGTTGGAAGCTGCAGCATGTAGCACATTGTTTCTCTGTGAGAACTGCGTTACTTTTTGAAAGGAATAGTTCCTACAAATCATAGTTTTCATGGAGTAAAAAGGCTTATTTTGTTCCAAATAGGCCTATTCAGCTGAGATGAAGAAACACATGTATCTCTCCAAAGAAATCCATGTGTGTTAGAAACTGCAGCCTCAAGCACATTGTTTGTCTGTGAGTTATGAGTTAGGTTTGAAAGTAAAGCTTCGTGCAAATCAGAGTTAGAAAGGTGGAGAAAAGCTCATTTTGTTCAGCTGAGTTTAAGAAGCACATTCAACTGTCCAAAAACAACCATCAGTGCTAGAAGCAGGAGCACCTAGCACATACTTTCCCTGTGAGAGTTGAGTTACTTTTTGAAAGGAATACTTCCTGCAACGTGGGGTTTTCAAAGTGGTGATAAGCTCTCTTCAGTCCAAATAGGCTTTTTCAGCTGAGTTGAAGAAATGGATCTCTCCAAAGAAAGCCATCTATGTTCGAAGCTGCAGCATGTAGTACATTGTTTCTCTGTGGGAGTTGAGTTAGTTTTTGCAAGGAATACTTCCTGCAAATCAGTTTTCAAGGTGGAGGAAGGCTTAGGTTGCTCCAAATAGGCCCATTCAGCTGAGTTGAAGAAACACATGTATACCTTGAGAGAAAAGTAACTGTGTTAGAAGCAGGAGCATCTAGCTCATTGTCCACTGTGAGAGTTGAGTTAGTGTTTGAATGAAATACTTCCTGCAAATCAGAGTTTTCAAGGTGGAGTAAGCCTCCTGTTGCTCTAAATAAGCTTATTCAGCTGAATTAAAGAAAGACATGTATCTCTCTGAAGAAAACTATGTTAGAATCTGCAGCTTGTAGCACGTTGATTCCCTGTGAGAATTGAGTTAGTGTTGGAAAGGAATACAGCCTGCAAATATAGTTCTCATGTTGGAGAAAGGTTCATTTTCTTGAAATTAGGAGTACTCAGCTGTGTTGAAGAAACTCATGAAACTCTCCTGAGAAAATATGTATGTTGGAAGCTGCAGCATCTTTCAGATTGATTCCCTGTGTGATTTGAGTTAGTTTTCACAAGATATTTTTCCTGGAAATCATAGTTTTCATGGTGGACAAAAGCTCATGTTGCCCCAAATAGGTCTATTCAGCTCAGTTGAAGAAACACATGTATCTCTCGAAAGAAAACCATCAGGGCTAGAAGCCGGAGCATCTAGCCCATTGTTTCACTGTGAGAGTTGAGTTACTTTTTGAAAGGAATACTTCCTTCAACGTGGGTTCTCAAAGTGGTCAACCAAATAAGCCTATTCCTCTGAGTTGAGGACACACAGGCATCTCTCCAACGAAAACCGTCTGTGGTAAAAGCAGGAGCATCTAGAACATTGCCTCCCTGTGAGAATTGAATTAGTTTTTGAAAGGAATACTTTTTGCAACTTAGGTTTCTCAAGGCGGAGATAGGCTCCGTTTTCTAAAAACAAGCCTCTTCAGCAGAGTTAAAGTAACACACGTATCTCTCCAAAGAATACCATCTGCATTAGTAGGTGCAGCGTGTAGTACTGTTTCCCTGTGAAAACTGAGTTAGTTTTGGAAAGAACACTTCATGCAAGTCATAGTTTCCAAGGTGGAGATAGTCTCCGTTTGCTCCAAATAGACCTATTCAGCTCTGTTCAAAGAAACACATCTATATCTATAAAGAAAAGCATCTATTTTAGAAGGTGAAGCATTTAGTGCATTATGTCCATGTGAAAACTAAGTTAGTTTTGAAAGGAATACTTCTTGCAACTTAGATGTTCCGTCATGGAGATAGGTTCAGTTTGCTCAAAACAGGCCTATTCAAGGGAGTTGAAGAAATACATGTATGTTTCCAAAGGAAGCCATCTACATTAGTAGCTGGAGCATGTAGCACATTCTTTCCCTGTGAGTATTGAGTTAGTTTTTGAGAGAAGTACATCCTGCAAATCACAGTTTTCAAGGTGGAGATACTCTCTGTTTGCTCTAAATAGGCCTGTTAAATGAGGTGAAGGAATACATGTATCTCTCAGAAGAAATCCATGTACGTTAGAAGCTTCCTGAATCTAACACTTGTTTCTGTGTGAGAATTGAGTTAGTTTTTCAAAGGAATACTTAAGCCAATCATAGTTTTCAAGGTGGAGATAACTTTGATCCAAAAGGGCCTCTTCAGCTAAGTTAAGAAATATGTGTATCTGTTGAAGAAAACCTTCGGAGTGAGAAGAATGAGCATCTAGTTTATTGTATCCCTGTGAGAACTGAGTTACTTTTCAAAAGATATGTATCCTGCAAATCATAGTTTTCCAAGTGGAGTAAAGCTCATGTAGTTCCAAGTAAGCCTATTCAACCGAGTTGAAGAAATACATGTATCTCTTGAAAGAAACTCACGTGTTGTAGAAGCAGGAAGATCTAGCACATTATTTCCCTATGAGAACTGAGTCAGTTTTGGAAAGAAATGTTTCCTGCAAATTACAGTTTTCAAGGTGGAAAACGGCTCTTCTTCCAAATATGCCTATGCAGCTAAGTTGACAAAAGACATGTATCCCTTGAAAGAGAACCATTTGGGTTAGAAGCAGGAGCATCTAGCACATGGTTTCCCTGTGAGAATTGAGTTAGTTTTCCCAAGGTATACTTACTACAAGTAGATATTTCAAGGGGGAAGTAGGCTCTGTTTGCTCCACATAGGCCAAATCAACTAAGTTGAAAAAGACATGAATCTCCCCAAACAAAACCATCTATGTTACTAGCAGGATCAGTGAGCACATTGTTTCCCTGTGAGAATTGAGTTACTTTTCGAAAGTAATACTTCCTGCAAGTCATAGTTCTCGTTGTGGAGGTAGGCTGCGTTTGCTCGAAAGAGGCCTACAAAGCTGAATTGAAGAAACACATGTATCTCTCCAAAGAAAATTATCTATGCTAGATGGTGCAACATGTAGTACATTATTTCACTGTTAGAACTGAGTTAAGTTTTGAAAGGAATAATTCATTCAACTTAGGTGCTTCTAGGGGTAGATACGCTCTCTTTGCTTCAAATAGGCCTATTGAGCTAAGTTGAAGAAACACATGTAACTCCATAAGGACAACGATCTGTGTTAGAAGCAGGAGCATCTACCACATTGTTTCCCTGTGAGAACGGAATTCGTTTGTGAAAGGAATATGTCCTGCAAATCATAGTTTCCTGTTGGAGAATGGAAATGGCTGCTCCAATAGGCCTAATTCAGCAAAGTTGAAGAAACACAAGAGTCACTCCAAAGAACATAATCTATGTTACAAGCTGCAGAATCTAGTCCATTGTTTCCCTGTGAAAAATGAGTTCGTTTTTGAAAGGAATATTTCCTGGAAGGTGTGTTTTTGAAAGTGGTGATGGACTCTGTTCGATCCAAAGAGACCTGTTCAGCTGAGTTGAAGAAACACAAGTATCTGTCCAAGACAACCATCAGTGGTAAAAGCAGGATCATCTAGAACGGTTTTCTCCTGTGAGAATTCAGACAGTTTTGGAAAGGAATACTGATTGAAAATCATAGTTTTCAAGGTGGAGATAGGCTCTGTTTGCTTCAAAGAGGAATGTTCAGCTGAGTTGAAGAAACACATGTATCCCTCAAAAGAAAACCATCTATGTTGGAAGCTGCAGCATGTAGCACATTGTTTCTCTGTGAGAACTGCGTTACTTTTTGAAAGGAATAGTTCCTACAAATCATAGTTTTCATGGAGTAAAAAGGCTTATTTTGTTCCAAATAGGCCTATTCAGCTGAGATGAAGAAACACATGTATCTCTCCAAAGAAATCCATGTGTGTTAGAAACTGCAGCCTCAAGCACATTGTTTGTCTGTGAGTTATGAGTTAGGTTTGAAAGTAAAGCTTCATGCAAATCAGAGTTAGAAAGGTGGAGAAAAGCTCATTTTGTTCAGCTGAGTTTAAGAAGCACATTCAACTGTCCAAAAACAACCATCAGTGCTAGAAGCAGGAGCACCTAGCACATACTTTCCCTGTGAGAGTTGAGTTACTTTTTGAAAGGAATACTTCCTGCAACGTGGGGTTTTCAAAGTGGTGATAAGCTCTCTTCAGTCCAAATAGGCTTATTCAGCTGAGTTGAAGAAATGGATCTCTCCAAAGAAAGCCATCTATGTTCGAAGCTGCAGCATCTAGTACATTGTTTCTCTGTGGGAGTTGAGTTAGTTTTTGCAAGGAATACTTCCTGCAAATCAGTTTTCAAGGTGGAGGAAGGCTTAGGTTGCTCCAAATAGGCCCATTCAGCTGAGTTGAAGAAACACATGTATACCTTGAGAGAAAAGTAACTGTGTTAGAAGCAGGAGCATCTAGCTCATTGTCCACTGTGAGAGTTGAGTTAGTGTTTGAATGAAATACTTCCTGCAAATCAGAGTTTTCAAAGTGGACTAAGCCTCCTGTTGCTCTAAATAAGCTTATTCAGCTGAATTAAAGAAAGACATGTATCTCTCTGAAGAAAACTATTTATGTTAGAATCTGCAGCTTGTAGCACGTTGATTCCCTGTGAGAATTGAGTTAGTGTTGGAAAGGAATACAGCCTGCAAATATAGTTCTCATGTTGGAGAAAGGTTCATTTTCTTGAAGTTAGGAGTACTCAGCTGAGTTGAAGAAACTCATGAAACTCTCCTGAGAAAATATGTATGTTGGAAGCTGCAGCATCTTTCAGATTGATTCCCTGTGTGATTTGAGTTAGTTTTCACAAGGAATTTTTCCTGGAAATCATAGTTTTCATGGTGGACAAAAGCTCATGTTGCCCCAAATAGGTCTATTCAGCTCAGTTGAAGAAACACATGTATCTCTCGAAAGAAAACCATCAGGGCTAGAAGCCGGAGCATCTAGCCCATTGTTTCACTGTGAGAGTTGAGTTACTTTTTGAAAGGAATACTTCCTTCAACGTGGGTTCTCAAAGTGGTTAACCAAATAAGCCTATTCCTCTGAGTTGAGGACACACAGGCATCTCTCCAACGAAAACCGTCTGTGGTAAAAGCAGGAGCATCTGGAACATTGCCTCCCTGTGAGAATTGAATTAGTTTTTGAAAGGAATACTTTTTGCAACTTAGGTTTTTCAAGGCGGAGATAGGCTCCGTTTTCTAAAAACACGCCTCTTCAGCAGAGTTAAAGTAACACACGTATCTCTCCAAAGAATACCATCTGCATTAGTAGGTGCAGCGTGTAGTACTGTTTCCCTGTGAAAACTGAGTTAGTTTTGGAAAGAACACTTCATGCAAGTCATAGTTTCCAAGGTGGAGATAGTCTCCGTTTGCTCCAAATAGACCTATTCAGCTCTGTTCAAAGAAACACATCTATATCTATAAAGAAAAGCGTCTATTTTAGAAGGTGAAGCATTTAGTGCATTATGTCTATGTGAAAACTAAGTTAGTTTTGAAAGGAATACTTCTTGCAACTTAGATGTTCCGTCATGGAGATAGGTTCAGTTTGCTCAAAACAGGCCTATTCAAGGGAGTTGAAGAAATACATGTATGTTTCCAAAGGAAGCCATCTACATTAGTAGCTGGAGCATGTAGCACATTCTTTCCCTGTGAGTATTGAGTTAGTTTTTGAGAGAAGTACATCCTGCAAATCACAGTTTTCAAGGTGGAGATACTCTCTGTTTGCTCTAAATAGGCCTGTTAAATGAGGTGAAGGAATACATGTATCTCTCAGAAGAAATCCATCTACGTTAGAAGCTTCCTGAATCTAACACTTGTTTCTGTGTGAGAATTGAGTTAGTTTTTCAAAGGAACACATAAGCCAATCATAGTTTTCAAGGTGGAGATAACTTTGATCCAAAAGGGCCTCTTCAGCTAAGTTAAGAAATATGTGTATCTGTTGAAGAAAACCTTCGGAGTGAGAAGAATGAGCATCTAGTTTATTGTATCCCTGTGAGAACTGAGTTACTTTTCAAAAGATATACATCCTGCAAATCATAGTTTTCCAAGTGGAGTAAAGCTCATGTAGTTCCAAGTAAGCCTATTCAACCGAGTTGAAGAAATACATGTATCTCTTGAAAGAAACTCACGTGTTGTAGAAGCAGGAAGATCTAGCACATTGTTTCCCTATGAGAATTGCGTCAGTTTTGGAAAGAAATGTTTCCTGCAAATTACAGTTTTCAAGGAGGAAAACGGCTCATCTTCTTCCAAATATGCCTATGCAGCTAAGTTGACAAAAGACATGTATCCCTTGAAAGAGAACCATTTGGGTTAGAAGCAGGAGCATCTAGCACATGGTTTCCCTGTGAGAATTGAGTTAGTTTTCCCAAGGTATACTTACTACAAGTAGATATTTCAAAGGGGAAGTAGGCTCTGTTTGCTCCACATAGGCCAAATCAACTAAGTTGAAAAAGACATGAATCTCCCCAAACAAAACCATCTATGTTACTAGCAGGATCAGTGAGCACATTGTTTCCCTGTGAGAATTGAGTTACTTTTCGAAAGGAATACTTCCTGCAAGTCATAGTTCTCGTTGTGGACGTAGGCTGCGTTTGCTCGAAAGAGGCCTACAAAGCTGAATTGAAGAAACACATGTATCTCTCCAAAGAAAATTATCTATGCTAGATGGTGCAACATGTAGTACATTATTTCACTGTGAGAACTGAGTTAAGTTTTGAAAGGAATAATTCATTCAACTTAGGTGCTTCTAGGGGTAGACACGCTCTCTTTGCTTCAAATAGGCCTATTGAGCTAAGTTGAAGAAACACATGTAACTGTATAAGGACAACGATCTGTGTTAGAAGCAGGAGCATCTACCACATTGTTTCCCTGTGAGAACGGAATTCGTTTGTGAAAGGAATATGTCCTGCAAATCATAGTTTCCTGTTGGAGAATGGAAATGGCTGCTCCAATAGGAGTAATTCAGCAAAGTTGAAGAAACACAAGAGTCACTCCAAAGAACATAATCTATGTTACAAGCTGCAGAATCTAGTCCATTGTTTCCCTGTGAAAAATGAGTTCATTTTTGAAAGGAATATTTCCTGGAATGTGTGTTTTTGAAAGTGGTGATGGACTCTGTTCGATCCAAAGAGACCTGTTCAGCTGAGTTGAAGAAACACAAGTATCTGTCCAAGACAACCATCAGTGGTAAAAGCAGGATCATCTAGAACAGTTTTCTCCTGTGAGAATTCAGGCAGTTTTGGAAAGGAATACTGATTGAAAATCATAGTTCTCAAGGTGGAGATAGGCTCTGTTTGCTCCAAAGAGGAATGTTCAGCTGAGTTGAAGAAACACATGTATCCCTCAAAAGAAAACCATCTATGTTGGAAGCTGCAGCATGTAGCACATTGTTTCTCTGTGAGAACTGCGTTACTTTTTGAAAGGAATAGTTCCTACAAATCATAGTTTTCATGGAGTAAAAAGGCTTATTTTGTTCCAAATAGGCCTATTCAGCTGAGATGAAGAAACACATGTATCTCTCCAAAGAAATCCATGTGTGTTAGAAACTGCAGCCTCAAGCACATTGTTTCTCTGTGAGTTATGAGTTAGGTTTGAAAGTAAAGCTTCGTGCAAATCAGAGTTAGAAAGGTGGAGAAAAGCTCATTTTGTTCAGCTGAGTTTAAGAAGCACATTCAACTGTCCAAAAACAACCATCAGTGCTAGAAGCAGGAGCACCTAGCACATACTTTCCCTGTGAGAGGTGAGTTACTTTTTGAAAGGAATACTTCCTGCAACGTGGGGTTTTCAAAGTGGTGATAAGCTCTCTTCAGTCCAAATAGGCTTATTCAGCTGAGTTGAAGAAATGGATCTCTCCAAAGAAAGACATCTATGTTCGAAGCTGCAGCATCTAGTACATTGTTTCTCTGTGGGAGTTGAGTTAGTTTTTGCAAGGAATACTTCCTGCAAATCAGTTTTCAAGGTGGAGGAAGGCTTAGGTTGCTCCAAATAGGCCCATTCAGCTGAGTTGAAGAAACACATGTATACCTTGAGAGAAAAGTAACTGTGTTAGAAGCAGGAGCATCTAGCTCATTGTCCACTGTGAGAGTTGAGTTAGTGTTTGAATGAAATACTTCCTGCAAATCAGAGTTTTCAAGGTGGAGTAAGCCTCCTGTTGCTCTAAATAAGCTTATTCAGCTGAATTAAAGAAAGACATGTATCTCTCTGAAGAAAACTATTTATGTTAGAATCTGCAGCTTGTAGCACGTTGATTCCCTGTGAGAATTGAGTTAATGTTGGAAAGGAATACAGCCTGCAAATATAGTTCTCATGTTGGAGAAAGGTTCATTTTCTTGAAATTAGGAGTAATCAGCTGTGTTGAAGCAACTCATGAAACTCTCCTGAGAAAATATGTATGTTGGAAGCTGCAGCATCTTTCAGATTGATTCCCTGTGTGATTTGAGTTAGTTTTCACAAGATATTTTTCCTGGAAATCATAGTTTTCATGGTGGACAAAAGCTCATGTTGCCCCAAATAGGTCTATTCAGCTCAGTTGAAGAAACACATGTATCTCTCGAAAGAAAACCATCAGGGCTAGAAGCCGGAGCATCTAGCCCATTGTTTCACTGTGAGAGTTGAGTTACTTTTTGAAAGGAATACTTCCTTCAACGTGGGTTCTCAAAGTGGTTAACCAAATAAGCCTATTCCTCTGAGTTGAGGACACACAGGCATCTCTCCAACGAAAACCGTCTGTGGTAAAAGCAGGAGCATCTAGAACATTGCCTCCCTGTGAGAATTGAATTAGTTTTTGAAAGGAATACTTTTTGCAACTTAGGTTTCTCAAGGCGGAGATAGGCTCCGTTTTCTAAAAACAAGCCTCTTCAGCAGAGTTAAAGTAACACACGTATCTCTCCAAAGAATACCATCTGCATTAGTAGGTGCAGCGTGTAGTACTGTTTCCCTGTGAAAACTGAGTTAGTTTTGGAAAGAACACTTCATGCAAGTCATAGTTTCCAAGGTGGAGATAGTCTCCGTTTGCTCCAAATAGACCTATTCAGCTCTGTTCAAAGAAACACATCTATATCTATAAAGAAAAGCGTCTATTTTAGAAGGTGAAGCATTTAGTGCACTATGTCTATGTGAAAACTAAGTTAGTTTTGAAAGGAATACTTCTTGCAACTTAGATGTTCCATCATGGAGATAGGTTCAGTTTGCTCAAAACAGGCCTATTCAAGGGAGTTGAAGAAATACATGTATGTTTCCAAAGGAAGCCATCTACATTAGTAGCTGGAGCATGTAGCACATTCTTTCCCTGTGAGTATTGAGTTAGTTTTTGAGAGAAGTACATCCTGCAAATCACAGTTTTCAAGGTGGAGATACTCTCTGTTTGCTCTAAATAGGCCTGTTAAATGAGGTGAATGAATACATGTATCTCTCAGAAGAAATCCATCTACGTTAGAAGCTTCCTGAATCTAACACTTGTTTCTGTGTGAGAATTGAGTTAGTTTTTCAAAGGAATACTTAAGCCAATCATAGTTTTCAAGGTGGAGATAACTTTGATCCAAAAGGGCCTCTTCAGCTAAGTTAAGAAATATGTGTATCTGTTGAAGAAAACCTTCGGAGTGAGAAGAATGAGCATCTAGTTTATTGTATCCCTGTGAGAACTGAGTTACTTTTCAAAAGATATGTATCCTGCAAATCATAGTTTTCCAAGTGGAGTAAAGCTCATGTAGTTCCAAGTAAGCCTATTCAACCGAGTTGAAGAAATACATGTATCTCTTGAAAGAAACTCACGTGTTGTAGAAGCAGGAAGATCTAGCACATTGTTTCCCTATGAGAACTGAGTCAGTTTTGGAAAGAAATGTTTCCTGCAAATTACAGTTTTCAAGGTGGAAAACGGCTCTTCTTCCAAATATGCCTATGCAGCTAAGTTGACAAAAGACATGTATCCCTTGAAAGAGAACCATTTGGGTTAGAAGCAGGAGCATCTAGCACATGGTTTCCCTGTGAGAATTGAGTTAGTTTTCCAAAGGTATACTTACTACAAGTAGATATTTCAAGGGGGAAGTAGGCTCTGTTTGCTCCACATAGGCCAAATCAACTAAGTTGAAAAAGACATGAATCTCCCCAAACAAAACCATCTATGTTACTAGCAGGATCAGTGAGCACATTGTTTCCCTGTGAGAATTGAGTTACTTTTCGAAAGGAATACTTCCTGCAAGTCATAGTTCTCGTTGTGGAGGTAGGCTGCGTTTGCTCGAAAGAGGCCTACAAAGCTGAATTGAAGAAACACATGTATCTCTCCAAAGAAAATTATCTATGCTAGATGGTGCAACATGTAGTACATTATTTCACTGTTAGAACTGAGTTAAGTTTTGAAAGGAATAATTCATTCAACTTAGGTGCTTCTAGGGGTAGATACGCTCTCTTTGCTTCAAATAGGCCTATTGAGCTAAGTTGAAGAAACACATGTAACTCCATAAGGACAACGATCTGTGTTAGAAGCAGGAGCATCTACCACATTGTTTCCCTGTGAGAACGGAATTCGTTTGTGAAAGGAATATGTCCTGCAAATCATAGTTTCCTGTTGGAGAATGGAAATGGCTGCTCCAATAGGCCTAATTCAGCAAAGTTGAAGAAACACAAGAGTCACTCCAAAGAACATAATCTATGTTACAAGCTGCAGAATCTAGTCCATTGTTTCCCTGTGAAAAATGAGTTCATTTTTGAAAGGAATATTTCCTGGAAGGTGTGTTTTTGAAAGTGGTGATGGACTCTGTTCGATCCAAAGAGACCTGTTCAGCTGAGTTGAAGAAACACAAGTATCTGTCCAAGACAACCATCAGTGGTAAAAGCAGGATCATCTAGAACGGTTTTCTCCTGTGAGAATTCAGACAGTTTTGGAAAGGAATACTGATTGAAAATCATAGTTTTCAAGGTGGAGATAGGCTCTGTTTGCTCCAAAGAGGAATGTTCAGCTGAGTTGAAGAAACACATGTATCCCTCAAAAGAAAACCATCTATGTTGGAAGCTGCAGCATGTAGCACATTGTTTCTCTGTGAGAACTGCGTTACTTTTTGAAAGGAATATTTCCTACAAATCATAGTTTTCATGGAGTAAAAAGGCTTATTTTGTTCCAAATAGGCCTATTCAGCTGAGATGAAGAAACACATGTATCTCTCCAAAGAAATCCATGTGTGTTAGAAACTGCAGCCTCAAGCACATTGTTTCTCTGTGAGTTATGAGTTAGGTTTGAAAGTAAAGCTTCGTGCAAATCAGAG
This sequence comes from Castor canadensis, assembly GCF_047511655.1. Classification (NCBI taxonomy): domain Eukaryota; kingdom Metazoa; phylum Chordata; class Mammalia; order Rodentia; family Castoridae; genus Castor; species Castor canadensis. The sequence goes on from NC_133389.1 coordinate 72,448,308, forward strand.
TTAGAAAGGTGGAGAAAAGCTCATTTTGTTCAGCTGAGTTTAAGAAGCACATTCAACTGTCCAAAAACAACCATCAGTGGTAGAAGCAGGAGCACCTAGCACATACTTTCCCTGTGAGAGTTGAGTTACTTTTTGAAAGGAATACTTCCTGCAACGTGGGGTTTTCAAAGTGGTGATAAGCTCTCTTCAGTCCAAATAGGCTTATTCAGCTGAGTTGAAGAAATGGATCTCTCCAAAGAAAGCCATCTATGTTCGAAGCTGCAGCATCTAGTACATTGTTTCTCTGTGGGAGTTGAGTTAGTTTTTGCAAGGAATACTTCCTGCAAATCAGTTTTCAAGGTGGAGGAAGGCTTAGGTTGCTCCAAATAGGCCCATTCAGCTGAGTTGAAGAAACACATGTATACCTTGAGAGAAAAGTAACTGTGTTAGAAGCAGGAGCATCTAGCTCATTGTCCACTGTGAGAGTTGAGTTAGTGTTTGAATGAAATACTTCCTGCAAATCAGAGTTTTCAAAGTGGAGTAAGCCTCCTGTTGCTCTAAATAAGCTTATTCAGCTGAATTAAAGAAAGACATGTATCTCTCTGAAGAAAACTATTTATGTTAGAATCTGCAGCTTGTAGCACGTTGATTCCCTGTGAGAATTGAGTTAGTGTTGGAAAGGAATACAGCCTGCAAATATAGTTCTCATGTTGGAGAAAGGTTCATTTTCTTGAAGTTAGGAGTACTCAGCTGAGTTGAAGAAACTCATGAAACTCTCCTGAGAAAATATGTATGTTGGAAGCTGCAGCATCTTTCAGATTGATTCCCTGTGTGATTTGAGTTAGTTTTCACAAGGAATTTTTCCTGGAAATCATAGTTTTCATGGTGGACAAAAGCTCATGTTGCCCCAAATAGGTCTACTCAGCTCAGTTGAAGAAACACATGTATCTCTCGAAAGAAAACCATCAGGGCTAGAAGCCGGAGCATCTAGCCCATTGTTTCACTGTGAGAGTTGAGTTACTTTTTGAAAGGAATACTTCCTTCAACGTGGGTTCTCAAAGTGGTCAACCAAATAAGCCTATTCCTCTGAGTTGAGGACACACAGGCATCTCTCCAACGAAAACCGTCTGTGGTAAAAGCAGGAGCATCTAGAACATTGCCTCCCTGTGAGAATTGAATTAGTTTTTGAAAGGAATACTTTTTGCAACTTAGGTTTCTCAAGGCGGAGATAGGCTCCGTTTTCTAAAAACAAGCCTCTTCAGCAGAGTTAAAGTAACACACGTATCTCTCCAAAGAATACCATCTGCATTAGTAGGTGCAGCGTGTAGTACTGTTTCCCTGTGAAAACTGAGTTAGTTTTGGAAAGAACACTTCATGCAAGTCATAGTTTCCAAGGTGGAGATAGTCTCCGTTTGCTCCAAATAGACCTATTCAGCTCTGTTCAAAGAAACACATCTATATCTATAAAGAAAAGCATCTATTTTAGAAGGTGAAGCATTTAGTGCATTATGTCCATGTGAAAACTAAGTTAGTTTTGAAAGGAATACTTCTTGCAACTTAGATGTTCCGTCATGGAGATAGGTTCAGTTTGCTCAAAACAGGCCTATTCAAGGGAGTTGAAGAAATACATGTATGTTTCCAAAGGAAGCCATCTACATTAGTAGCTGGAGCATGTAGCACATTCTTTCCCTGTGAGTATTGAGTTAGTTTTTGAGAGAAGTACATCCTGCAAATCACAGTTTTCAAGGTGGAGATACTCTCTGTTTGCTCTAAATAGGCCTGTTAAATGAGGTGAATGAATACATGTATCTCTCAGAAGAAATCCATCTACGTTAGAAGCTTCCTGAATCTAACACTTGTTTCTGTGTGAGAATTGAGTTAGTTTTTCAAAGGAATACTTAAGCCAATCATAGTTTTCAAGGTGGAGATAACTTTGATCCAAAAGGGCCTCTTCAGCTAAGTTAAGAAATATGTGTATCTGTTGAAGAAAACCTTCGGAGTGAGAAGAATGAGCATCTAGTTTATTGTATCCCTGTGAGAACTGAGTTACTTTTCAAAAGATATGTATCCTGCAAATCATAGTTTTCCAAGTGGAGTAAAGCTCATGTAGTTCCAAGTAAGCCTATTCAACCGAGTTGAAGAAATACATGTATCTCTTGAAAGAAACTCACGTGTTGTAGAAGCAGGAAGATCTAGCACATTGTTTCCCTATGAGAACTGAGTCAGTTTTGGAAAGAAATGTTTCCTGCAAATTACAGTTTTCAAGGTGGAAAACGGCTCTTCTTCCAAATATGCCTATGCAGCTAAGTTGACAAAAGACATGTATCCCTTGAAAGAGAACCATTTGGGTTAGAAGCAGGAGCATCTAGCACATGGTTTCCCTGTGAGAATTGAGTTAGTTTTCCAAAGGTATACTTACTACAAGTAGATATTTCAAGGGGGAAGTAGGCTCTGTTTGCTCCACATAGGCCAAATCAACTAAGTTGAAAAAGACATGAATCTCCCCAAACAAAACCATCTATGTTACTAGCAGGATGAGTGAGCACATTGTTTCCCTGTGAGAATTGAGTTACTTTTCGAAAGGAATACTTCCTGCAAGTCATAGTTCTCGTTGTGGAGGTAGGCTGCGTTTGCTCGAAAGAGGCCTACAAAGCTGAATTGAAGAAACACATGTATCTCTCCAAAGAAAATTATCTATGCTAGATGGTGCAACATGTAGTACATTATTTCACTGTTAGAACTGAGTTAAGTTTTGAAAGGAATAATTCATTCAACTTAGGTGCTTCTAGGGGTAGATACGCTCTCTTTGCTTCAAATAGGCCTATTGAGCTAAGTTGAAGAAACACATGTAACTCCATAAGGACAACGATCTGTGTTAGAAGCAGGAGCATCTACCACATTGTTTCCCTGTGAGAACGGAATTCGTTTGTGAAAGGAATATGTCCTGCAAATCATAGTTTCCTGTTGGAGAATGGAAATGGCTGCTCCAATAGGCCTAATTCAGCAAAGTTGAAGAAACACAAGAGTCACTCCAAAGAACATAATCTATGTTACAAGCTGCAGAATCTAGTCCATTGTTTCCCTGTGAAAAATGAGTTCGTTTTTGAAAGGAATATTTCCTGGAAGGTGTGTTTTTGAAAGTGGTGATGGACTCTGTTCGATCCAAAGAGACCTGTTCAGCTGAGTTGAAGAAACACAAGTATCTGTCCAAGACAACCATCAGTGGTAAAAGCAGGATCATCTAGAACGGTTTTCTCCTGTGAGAATTCAGACAGTTTTGGAAAGGAATACTGATTGAAAATCATAGTTTTCAAGGTGGAGATAGGCTCTGTTTGCTCCAAAGAGGAATGTTCAGCTGAGTTGAAGAAACACATGTATCCCTCAAAAGAAAACCATCTATGTTGGAAGCTGCAGCATGTAGCACATTGTTTCTCTGTGAGAACTGCGTTACTTTTTGAAAGGAATAGTTCCTACAAATCATAGTTTTCATGGAGTAAAAAGGCTTATTTTGTTCCAAATAGGCCTATTCAGCTGAGATGAAGAAACACATGTATCTCTCCAAAGAAATCCATGTGTGTTAGAAACTGCAGCCTCAAGCACATTGTTTCTCTGTGAGTTATGAGTTAGGTTTGAAAGTAAAGCTTCGTGCAAATCAGAGTTAGAAAGGTGGAGAAAAGCTCATTTTGTTCAGCTGAGTTTAAGAAGCACATTCAACTGTCCAAAAACAACCATCAGTGGTAGAAGCAGGAGCACCTAGCACATACTTTCCCTGTGAGAGTTGAGTTACTTTTTGAAAGGAATACTTCCTGCAACGTGGGGTTTTCAAAGTGGTGATAAGCTCTCTTCAGTCCAAATAGGCTTATTCAGCTGAGTTGAAGAAATGGATCTCTCCAAAGAAAGCCATCTATGTTCGAAGCTGCAGCATCTAGTACATTGTTTCTCTGTGGGAGTTGAGTTAGTTTTTGCAAGGAATACTTCCTGCAAATCAGTTTTCAAGGTGGAGGAAGGCTTAGGTTGCTCCAAATAGGCCCATTCAGCTGAGTTGAAGAAACACATGTATACCTTGAGAGAAAAGTAACTGTGTTAGAAGCAGGAGCATCTAGCTCATTGTCCACTGTGAGAGTTGAGTTAGTGTTTGAATGAAATACTTCCTGCAAATCAGAGTTTTCAAAGTGGAGTAAGCCTCCTGTTGCTCTAAATAAGCTTATTCAGCTGAATTAAAGAAAGACATGTATCTCTCTGAAGAAAACTATTTATGTTAGAATCTGCAGCTTGTAGCACGTTGATTCCCTGTGAGAATTGAGTTAGTGTTGGAAAGGAATACAGCCTGCAAATATAGTTCTCATGTTGGAGAAAGGTTCATTTTCTTGAAGTTAGGAGTACTCAGCTGAGTTGAAGAAACTCATGAAACTCTCCTGAGAAAATATGTATGTTGGAAGCTGCAGCATCTTTCAGATTGATTCCCTGTGTGATTTGAGTTAGTTTTCACAAGGAATTTTTCCTGGAAATCATAGTTTTCATGGTGGACAAAAGCTCATGTTGCCCCAAATAGGTCTATTCAGCTCAGTTGAAGAAACACATGTATCTCTCGAAAGAAAACCATCAGGGCTAGAAGCCGGAGCATCTAGCCCATTGTTTCACTGTGAGAGTTGAGTTACTTTTTGAAAGGAATACTTCCTTCAACGTGGGTTCTCAAAGTGGTCAACCAAATAAGCCTATTCCTCTGAGTTGAGGACACACAGGCATCTCTCCAACGAAAACCGTCTGTGGTAAAAGCAGGAGCATCTAGAACATTGCCTCCCTGTGAGAATTGAATTAGTTTTTGAAAGGAATACTTTTTGCAACTTAGGTTTCTCAAGGCGGAGATAGGCTCCGTTTTCTAAAAACAAGCCTCTTCAGCAGAGTTAAAGTAACACACGTATCTCTCCAAAGAATACCATCTGCATTAGTAGGTGCAGCGTGTAGTACTGTTTCCCTGTGAAAACTGAGTTAGTTTTGGAAAGAACACTTCATGCAAGTCATAGTTTCCAAGGTGGAGATAGTCTCCGTTTGCTCCAAATAGACCTATTCAGCTCTGTTCAAAGAAACACATCTATATCTATAAAGAAAAGCATCGATTTTAGAAGGTGAAGCATTTAGTGCATTATGTCCATGTGAAAACTAAGTTAGTTTTGAAAGGAATACTTCTTGCAACTTAGATGTTCCGTCATGGAGATAGGTTCAGTTTGCTCAAAACAGGCCTATTCAAGGGAGTTGAAGAAATACATGTATGTTTCCAAAGGAAGCCATCTACATTAGTAGCTGGAGCATGTAGCACATTCTTTCCCTGTGAGTATTGAGTTAGTTTTTGAGAGAAGTACATCCTGCAAATCACAGTTTTCAAGGTGGAGATACTCTCTGTTTGCTCTAAATAGGCCTGTTAAATGAGGTGAATGAATACATGTATCTCTCAGAAGAAATCCATCTACGTTAGAAGCTTCCTGAATCTAACACTTGTTTCTGTGTGAGAATTGAGTTAGTTTTTCAAAGGAATACTTAAGCCAATCATAGTTTTCAAGGTGGAGATAACTTTGATCCAAAAGGGCCTCTTCAGCTAAGTTAAGAAATATGTGTATCTGTTGAAGAAAACCTTCGGAGTGAGAAGAATGAGCATCTAGTTTATTGTATCCCTGTGAGAACTGAGTTACTTTTCAAAAGATATGTATCCTGCAAATCATAGTTTTCCAAGTGGAGTAAAGCTCATGTAGTTCCAAGTAAGCCTATTCAACCGAGTTGAAGAAATACATGTATCTCTTGAAAGAAACTCACGTGTTGTAGAAGCAGGAAGATCTAGCACATTGTTTCCCTATGAGAACTGAGTCAGTTTTGGAAAGAAATGTTTCCTGCAAATTACAGTTTTCAAGGTGGAAAACGGCTCTTCTTCCAAATATGCCTATGCAGCTAAGTTGACAAAAGACATGTATCCCTTGAAAGAGAACCATTTGGGTTAGAAGCAGGAGCATCTAGCACATGGTTTCCCTGTGAGAATTGAGTTAGTTTTCCAAAGGTATACTTACTACAAGTAGATATTTCAAGGGGGAAGTAGGCTCTGTTTGCTCCACATAGGCCAAATCAACTAAGTTGAAAAAGACATGAATCTCCCCAAACAAAACCATCTATGTTACTAGCAGGATGAGTGAGCACATTGTTTCCCTGTGAGAATTGAGTTACTTTTCGAAAGGAATACTTCCTGCAAGTCATAGTTCTCGTTGTGGAGGTAGGCTGCGTTTGCTCGAAAGAGGCCTACAAAGCTGAATTGAAGAAACACATGTATCTCTCCAAAGAAAATTATCTATGCTAGATGGTGCAACATGTAGTACATTATTTCATTGTTAGAACTGAGTTAAGTTTTGAAAGGAATAATTCATTCAACTTAGGTGCTTCTAGGGGTAGATACGCTCTCTTTGCTTCAAATAGGCCTATTGAGCTAAGTTGAAGAAACACATGTAACTCCATAAGGACAACGATCTGTGTTAGAAGCAGGAGCATCTACCACATTGTTTCCCTGTGAGAACGGAATTCGTTTGTGAAAGGAATATGTCCTGCAAATCATAGTTTCCTGTTGGAGAATGGAAATGGCTGCTCCAATAGGCCTAATTCAGCAAAGTTGAAGAAACACAAGAGTCACTCCAAAGAACATAATCTATGTTACAAGCTGCAGAATCTAGTCCATTGTTTCCCTGTGAAAAATGAGTTCGTTTTTGAAAGGAATATTTCCTGGAAGGTGTGTTTTTGAAAGTGGTGATGGACTCTGTTCGATCCAAAGAGACCTGTTCAGCTGAGTTGAAGAAACACAAGTATCTGTCCAAGACAACCATCAGTGGTAAAAGCAGGATCATCTAGAACGGTTTTCTCCTGTGAGAATTCAGACAGTTTTGGAAAGGAATACTGATTGAAAATCATAGTTTTCAAGGTGGAGATAGGCTCTGTTTGCTCCAAAGAGGAATGTTCAGCTGAGTTGAAGAAACACATGTATCCCTCAAAAGAAAACCATCTATGTTGGAAGCTGCAGCATGTAGCACATTGTTTCTCTGTGAGAACTGCGTTACTTTTTGAAAGGAATAGTTCCTACAAATCATAGTTTTCATGGAGTAAAAAGGCTTATTTTGTTCCAAATAGGCCTATTCAGCTGAGATGAAGAAACACATGTATCTCTCCAAAGAAATCCATGTGTGTTAGAAACTGCAGCCTCAAGCACATTGTTTCTCTGTGAGTTATGAGTTAGGTTTGAAAGTAAAGCTTCGTGCAAATCAGAGTTAGAAAGGTGGAGAAAAGCTCATTTTGTTCAGCTGAGTTTAAGAAGCACATTCAACTGTCCAAAAACAACCATCAGTGGTAGAAGCAGGAGCACCTAGCACATACTTTCCCTGTGAGAGTTGAGTTACTTTTTGAAAGGAATACTTCCTGCAACGTGGGGTTTTCAAAGTGGTGATAAGCTCTCTTCAGTCCAAATAGGCTTATTCAGCTGAGTTGAAGAAATGGATCTCTCCAAAGAAAGCCATCTATGTTCAAAGCTGCAGCATCTAGTACATTGTTTCTCTGTGGGAGTTGAGTTAGTTTTTGCAAGGAATACTTCCTGCAAATCAGTTTTCAAGGTGGAGGAAGGCTTAGGTTGCTCCAAATAGGCCCATTCAGCTGAGTTGAAGAAACACATGTATACCTTGAGAGAAAAGTAACTGTGTTAGAAGCAGGAGCATCTAGCTCATTGTCCACTGTGAGAGTTGAGTTAGTGTTTGAATGAAATACTTCCTGCAAATCAGAGTTTTCAAAGTGGAGTAAGCCTCCTGTTGCTCTAAATAAGCTTATTCAGCTGAATTAAAGAAAGACATGTATCTCTCTGAAGAAAACTATTTATGTTAGAATCTGCAGCTTGTAGCACGTTGATTCCCTGTGAGAATTGAGTTAGTGTTGGAAAGGAATACAGCCTGCAAATATAGTTCTCATGTTGGAGAAAGGTTCATTTTCTTGAAGTTAGGAGTACTCAGCTGAGTTGAAGAAACTCATGAAACTCTCCTGAGAAAATATGTATGTTGGAAGCTGCAGCATCTTTCAGATTGATTCCCTGTGTGATTTGAGTTAGTTTTCACAAGGAATTTTTCCTGGAAATCATAGTTTTCATGGTGGACAAAAGCTCATGTTGCCCCAAATAGGTCTATTCAGCTCAGTTGAAGAAACACATGTATCTCTCGAAAGAAAACCATCAGGGCTAGAAGCCGGAGCATCTAGCCCATTGTTTCACTGTGAGAGTTGAGTTACTTTTTGAAAGGAATACTTCCTTCAACGTGGGTTCTCAAAGTGGTCAACCAAATAAGCCTATTCCTCTGAGTTGAGGACACACAGGCATCTCTCCAACGAAAACCGTCTGTGGTAAAAGCAGGAGCATCTAGAACATTGCCTCCCTGTGAGAATTGAATTAGTTTTTGAAAGGAATACTTTTTGCAACTTAGGTTTCTCAAGGCGGAGATAGGCTCCGTTTTCTAAAAACAAGCCTCTTCAGCAGAGTTAAAGTAACACACGTATCTCTCCAAAGAATACCATCTGCATTAGTAGGTGCAGCGTGTAGTACTGTTTCCCTGTGAAAACTGAGTTAGTTTTGGAAAGAACACTTCATGCAAGTCATAGTTTCCAAGGTGGAGATAGTCTCCGTTTGCTCCAAATAGACCTATTCAGCTCTGTTCAAAGAAACACATCTATATCTATAAAGAAAAGCATCTATTTTAGAAGGTGAAGCATTTAGTGCATTATGTCCATGTGAAAACTAAGTTAGTTTTGAAAGGAATACTTCTTGCAACTTAGATGTTCCGTCATGGAGATAGGTTCAGTTTGCTCAAAACAGGCCTATTCAAGGGAGTTGAAGAAATACATGTATGTTTCCAAAGGAAGCCATCTACATTAGTAGCTGGAGCATGTAGCACATTCTTTCCCTGTGAGTATTGAGTTAGTTTTTGAGAGAAGTACATCCTGCAAATCACAGTTTTCAAGGTGGAGATACTCTCTGTTTGCTCTAAATAGGCCTGTTAAATGAGGTGAAGGAATACATGTATCTCTCAGAAGAAATCCATGTACGTTAGAAGCTTCCTGAATCTAACACTTGTTTCTGTGTGAGAATTGAGTTAGTTTTTCAAAGGAATACTTAAGCCAATCATAGTTTTCAAGGTGGAGATAACTTTGATCCAAAAGGGCCTCTTCAGCTAAGTTAAGAAATATGTGTATCTGTTGAAGAAAACCTTCGGAGTGAGAAGAATGAGCATCTAGTTTATTGTATCCCTGTGAGAACTGAGTTACTTTTCAAAAGATATGTATCCTGCAAATCATAGTTTTCCAAGTGGAGTAAAGCTCATGTAGTTCCAAGTAAGCCTATTCAACCGAGTTGAAGAAATACATGTATCTCTTGAAAGAAACTCACGTGTTGTAGAAGCAGGAAGATCTAGCACATTGTTTCCCTATGAGAACTGAGTCAGTTTTGGAAAGAAATGTTTCCTGCAAATTACAGTTTTCAAGGTGGAAAACGGCTCTTCTTCCAAATATGCCTATGCAGCTAAGTTGACAAAAGACATGTATCCCTTGAAAGAGAACCATTTGGGTTAGAAGCAGGAGCATCTAGCACATGGTTTCCCTGTGAGAATTGAGTTAGTTTTCCCAAGGTATACTTACTACAAGTAGATATTTCAAGGGGGTAGTAGGCTCTGTTTGCTCCACATAGGCCAAATCAACTAAGTTGAAAAAGACATGAATCTCCCCAAACAAAACCATCTATGTTACTAGCAGGATCAGTGAGCACATTGTTTCCCTGTGAGAATTGAGTTACTTTCCGAAAGGAATACTTCCTGCAAGTCATAGTTCTCGTTGTGGAGGTAGGCTGCGTTTGCTCGAAAGAGGCCTACAAAGCTGAATTGAAGAAACACATGTATCTCTCCAAAGAAAATTATCTATGCTAGATGGTGCAACATGTAGTACATTATTTCACTGTTAGAACTGAGTTAAGTTTTGAAAGGAATAATTCATTCAACTTAGGTGCTTCTAGGGGTAGATACGCTCTCTTTGCTTCAAATAGGCCTATTGAGCTAAGTTGAAGAAACACATGTAACTCTATAAGGACAACGATCTGTGTTAGAAGCAGGAGCATCTACCACATTGTTTCCCTGTGAGAACGAAATTCGTTTGTGAAAGGAATATGTCCTGCAAATCATAGTTTCCTGTTGGAGAATGGAAATGGCTGCTCCAATAGGCCTAATTCAGCAAAGTTGAAGAAACACAAGAGTCACTCCAAAGAACATAATCTATGTTACAAGCTGCAGAATCTAGTCCATTGTTTCCCTGTGAAAAATGAGTTCGTTTTTGAAAGGAATATTTCCTGGAAGGTGTGTTTTTGAAAGTGGTGATGGACTCTGTTCGATCCAAAGAGACCTGTTCAGCTGAGTTGAAGAAACACAAGTATCTGTCCAAGACAACCATCAGTGGTAAAAGCAGGATCATCTAGAACGGTTTTCTCCTGTGAGAATTCAGACAGTTTTGGAAAGGAATACTGATTGAAAATCATAGTTTTCAAGGTGGAGATAGGCTCTGTTTGCTCCAAAGAGGAATGTTCAGCTGAGTTGAAGAAACACATGTATCCCTCAAAAGAAAACCATCTATGTTGGAAGCTGCAGCATGTAGCACATTGTTTCTCTGTGAGAACTGCGTTACTTTTTGAAAGGAATAGTTCCTACAAATCATAGTTTTCATGGAGTAAAAAGGCTTATTTTGTTCCAAATAGGCCTATTCAGCTGAGATGAAGAAACACATGTATCTCTCCAAAGAAATCCATGTGTGTTAGAAACTGCAGCCTCAAGCACATTGTTTCTCTGTGAGTTATGAGTTAGGTTTGAAAGTAAAGCTTCGTGCAAATCAGAGTTAGAAAGGTGGAGAAAAGCTCATTTTGTTCAGCTGAGTTTAAGAAGCACATTCAACTGTCCAAAAACAACCATCAGTGCTAGAAGCAGGAGCACCTAGCACATACTTTCCCTGTGAGAGTTGAGTTACTTTTTGAAAGGAATACTTCCTGCAACGTGGGGTTTTCAAAGTGGTGATAAGCTCTCTTCAGTCCAAATAGGCTTATTCAGCTGAGTTGAAGAAATGGATCTCTCCAAAGAAAGCCATCTATGTTCGAAGCTGCAGCATCTAGTACATTGTTTCTCTGTGGGAGTTGAGTTAGTTTTTGCAAGGAATACTTCCTGCAAATCAGTTTTCAAGGTGGAGGAAGGCTTAGGTTGCTCCAAATAGGCCCATTCAGCTGAGTTGAAGAAACACATGTATACCTTGAGAGAAAAGTAACTGTGTTAGAAGCAGGAGCATCTAGCTCATTGTCCACTGTGAGAGTTGAGTTAGTGTTTGAATGAAATACTTCCTGCAAATCAGAGTTTTCAAAGTGGAGTAAGCCTCCTGTTGCTCTAAATAAGCTTATTCAGCTGAATTAAAGAAAGACATGTATCTCTCTGAAGAAAACTATTTATGTTAGAATCTGCAGCTTGTAGCACGTTGATTCCCTGTGAGAATTGAGTTAGTGTTGGAAAGGAATACAGCCTGCAAATATAGTTCTCATGTTGGAGAAAGGTTCATTTTCTTGAAGTTAGGAGTACTCAGCTGAGTTGAAGAAACTCATGAAACTCTCCTGAGAAAATATGTATGTTGGAAGCTACAGCATCTTTCAGATTGATTCCCTGTGTGATTTGAGTTAGTTTTCACAAGGAATTTTTCCTGGAAATCATAGTTTTCATGGTGGACAAAAGCTCATGTTGCCCCAAATAGGTCTATTCAGCTCAGTTGAAGAAACACATGTATCTCTCGAAAGAAAACCATCAGGGCTAGAAGCCGGAGCATCTAGCCCATTGTTTCTCTGTGAGAGTTGAGTTACTTTTTGAAAGGAATACTTCCTTCAACGTGGGTTCTCAAAGTGGTCAACCAAATAAGCCTATTCCTCTGAGTTGAGGACACACAGGCATCTCTCCAACGAAAACCGTCTGTGGTAAAAGCAGGAGCATCTAGAACATTGCCTCCCTGTGAGAATTGAATTAGTTTTTGAAAGGAATACTTTTTGCAACTTAGGTTTCTCAAGGCGGAGATAGGCTCCGTTTTCTAAAAGCAAGCCTCTTCAGCAGAGTTAAAGTAACACACGTATCTCTCCAAAGAATACCATCTGCATTAGTAGGTGCAGCGTGTAGTACTGTTTCCCTGTGAAAACTGAGTTAGTTTTGGAAAGAACACTTCATGCAAGTCATAGTTTCCAAGGTGGAGATAGTCTCCGTTTGCTCCAAATAGACCTATTCAGCTCTGTTCAAAGAAACACATCTATATCTATAAAGAAAAGCATCTATTTTAGAAGGTGAAGCATTTAGTGCATTATGTCCATGTGAAAACTAAGTTAGTTTTGAAAGGAATACTTCTTGCAACTTAGATGTTCCGTCATGGAGATAGGTTCAGTTTGCTCAAAACAGGCCTATTCAAGGGAGTTGAAGAAATACATGTATGTTTCCAAAGGAAGCCATCTACATTAGTAGCTGGAGCATGTAGCACATTCTTTCCCTGTGAGTATTGAGTTAGTTTTTGAGAGAAGTACATCCTGCAAATCACAGTTTTCAAGGTGGAGATACTCTCTGTTTGCTCTAAATAGGCCTGTTAAATGAGGTGAATGAATACATGTATCTCTCAGAAGAAATCCATCTACGTTAGAAGCTTCCTGAATCTAACACTTGTTTCTGTGTGAGAATTGAGTTAGTTTTTCAAAGGAATACTTAAGCCAATCATAGTTTTCAAGGTGGAGATAACTTTGATCCAAAAGGGCCTCTTCAGCTAAGTTAAGAAATATGTGTATCTGTTGAAGAAAACCTTCGGAGTGAGAAGAATGAGCATCTAGTTTATTGTATCCCTGTGAGAACTGAGTTACTTTTCAAAAGATATGTATCCTGCAAATCATAGTTTTCCAAGTGGAGTAAAGCTCATGTAGTTCCAAGTAAGCCTATTCAACCGAGTTGAAGAAATACATGTATCTCTTGAAAGAAACTCACGTGTTGTAGAAGCAGGAAGATCTAGCACATTGTTTCCCTATGAGAACTGAGTCAGTTTTGGAAAGAAATGTTTCCTGCAAATTACAGTTTTCAAGGTGGAAAACGGCTCTTCTTCCAAATATGCCTATGCAGCTAAGTTGACAAAAGACATGTATCCCTTGAAAGAGAACCATTTGGGTTAGAAGCAGGAGCATCTAGCACATGGTTTCCCTGTGAGAATTGAGTTAGTTTTCCAAAGGTATACTTACTACAAGTAGATATTTCAAGGGGGAAGTAGGCTCTGTTTGCTCCACATAGGCCAAATCAACTAAGTTGAAAAAGACATGAATCTCCCCAAACAAAACCATCTATGTTACTAGCAGGATGAGTGAGCACATTGTTTCCCTGTGAGAATTGAGTTACTTTTCGAAAGGAATACTTCCTGCAAGTCATAGTTCTCGTTGTGGAGGTAGGCTGCGTTTGCTCGAAAGAGGCCTACAAAGCTGAATTGAAGAAACACATGTATCTCTCCAAAGAAAATTATCTATGCTAGATGGTGCAACATGTAGTACATTATTTCATTGTTAGAACTGAGTTAAGTTTTGAAAGGAATAATTCATTCAACTTAGGTGCTTCTAGGGGTAGATACGCTCTCTTTGCTTCAAATAGGCCTATTGAGCTAAGTTGAAGAAACACATGTAACTCCATAAGGACAACGATCTGTGTTAGAAGCAGGAGCATCTACCACATTGTTTCCCTGTGAGAACGGAATTCGTTTGTGAAAGGAATATGTCCTGCAAATCATAGTTTCCTGTTGGAGAATGGAAATGGCTGCTCCAATAGGCCTAATTCAGCAAAGTTGAAGAAACACAAGAGTCACTCCAAAGAACATAATCTATGTTACAAGCTGCAGAATCTAGTCCATTGTTTCCCTGTGAAAAATGAGTTCGTTTTTGAAAGGAATATTTCCTGGAAGGTGTGTTTTTGAAAGTGGTGATGGACTCTGTTCGATCCAAAGAGACCTGTTCAGCTGAGTTGAAGAAACACAAGTATCTGTCCAAGACAACCATCAGTGGTAAAAGCAGGATCATCTAGAACGGTTTTCTCCTGTGAGAATTCAGACAGTTTTGGAAAGGAATACTGATTGAAAATCATAGTTTTCAAGGTGGAGATAGGCTCTGTTTGCTCCAAAGAGGAATGTTCAGCTGAGTTGAAGAAACACATGTATCCCTCAAAAGAAAACCATCTATGTTGGAAGCTGCAGCATGTAGCACATTGTTTCTCTGTGAGAACTGCGTTACTTTTTGAAAGGAATAGTTCCTACAAATCATAGTTTTCATGGAGTAAAAAGGCTTATTTTGTTCCAAATAGGCCTATTCAGCTGAGATGAAGAAACACATGTATCTCTCCAAAGAAATCCATGTGTGTTAGAAACTGCAGCCTCAAGCACATTGTTTCTCTGTGAGTTATGAGTTAGGTTTGAAAGTAAAGCTTCGTGCAAATCAGAGTTAGAAAGGTGGAGAAAAGCTCATTTTGTTCAGCTGAGTTTAAGAAGCACATTCAACTGTCCAAAAACAACCATCAGTGGTAGAAGCAGGAGCACCTAGCACATACTTTCCCTGTGAGAGTTGAGTTACTTTTTGAAAGGAATACTTCCTGCAACGTGGGGTTTTCAAAGTGGTGATAAGCTCTCTTCAGTCCAAATAGGCTTATTCAGCTGAGTTGAAGAAATGGATCTCTCCAAAGAAAGCCATCTATGTTCAAAGCTGCAGCATCTAGTACATTGTTTCTCTGTGGGAGTTGAGTTAGTTTTTGCAAGGAATACTTCCTGCAAATCAGTTTTCAAGGTGGAGGAAGGCTTAGGTTGCTCCAAATAGGCCCATTCAGCTGAGTTGAAGAAACACATGTATACCTTGAGAGAAAAGTAACTGTGTTAGAAGCAGGAGCATCTAGCTCATTGTCCACTGTGAGAGTTGAGTTAGTGTTTGAATGAAATACTTCCTGCAAATCAGAGTTTTCAAAGTGGAGTAAGCCTCCTGTTGCTCTAAATAAGCTTATTCAGCTGAATTAAAGAAAGACATGTATCTCTCTGAAGAAAACTATTTATGTTAGAATCTGCAGCTTGTAGCACGTTGATTCCCTGTGAGAATTGAGTTAGTGTTGGAAAGGAATACAGCCTGCAAATATAGTTCTCATGTTGGAGAAAGGTTCATTTTCTTGAAGTTAGGAGTACTCAGCTGAGTTGAAGAAACTCATGAAACTCTCCTGAGAAAATATGTATGTTGGAAGCTGCAGCATCTTTCAGATTGATTCCCTGTGTGATTTGAGTTAGTTTTCACAAGGAATTTTTCCTGGAAATCATAGTTTTCATGGTGGACAAAAGCTCATGTTGCCCCAAATAGGTCTATTCAGCTCAGTTGAAGAAACACATGTATCTCTCGAAAGAAAACCATCAGGGCTAGAAGCCGGAGCATCTAGCCCATTGTTTCACTGTGAGAGTTGAGTTACTTTTTGAAAGGAATACTTCCTTCAACGTGGGTTCTCAAAGTGGTCAACCAAATAAGCCTATTCCTCTGAGTTGAGGACACACAGGCATCTCTCCAACGAAAACCGTCTGTGGTAAAAGCAGGAGCATCTAGAACATTGCCTCCCTGTGAGAATTGAATTAGTTTTTGAAAGGAATACTTTTTGCAACTTAGGTTTCTCAAGGCGGAGATAGGCTCCGTTTTCTAAAAACAAGCCTCTTCAGCAGAGTTAAAGTAACACACGTATCTCTCCAAAGAATACCATCTGCATTAGTAGGTGCAGCGTGTAGTACTGTTTCCCTGTGAAAACTGAGTTAGTTTTGGAAAGAACACTTCATGCAAGTCATAGTTTCCAAGGTGGAGATAGTCTCCGTTTGCTCCAAATAGACCTATTCAGCTCTGTTCAAAGAAACACATCTATATCTATAAAGAAAAGCATCTATTTTAGAAGGTGAAGCATTTAGTGCATTATGTCCATGTGAAAACTAAGTTAGTTTTGAAAGGAATACTTCTTGCAACTTAGATGTTCCGTCATGGAGATAGGTTCAGTTTGCTCAAAACAGGCCTATTCAAGGGAGTTGAAGAAATACATGTATGTTTCCAAAGGAAGCCATCTACATTAGTAGCTGGAGCATGTAGCACATTCTTTCCCTGTGAGTATTGAGTTAGTTTTTGAGAGAAGTACATCCTGCAAATCACAGTTTTCAAGGTGGAGATACTCTCTGTTTGCTCTAAATAGGCCTGTTAAATGAGGTGAAGGAATACATGTATCTCTCAGAAGAAATCCATGTACGTTAGAAGCTTCCTGAATCTAACACTTGTTTCTGTGTGAGAATTGAGTTAGTTTTTCAAAGGAATACTTAAGCCAATCATAGTTTTCAAGGTGGAGATAACTTTGATCCAAAAGGGCCTCTTCAGCTAAGTTAAGAAATATGTGTATCTGTTGAAGAAAACCTTCGGAGTGAGAAGAATGAGCATCTAGTTTATTGTATCCCTGTGAGAACTGAGTTACTTTTCAAAAGATATGTATCCTGCAAATCATAGTTTTCCAAGTGGAGTAAAGCTCATGTAGTTCCAAGTAAGCCTATTCAACCGAGTTGAAGAAATACATGTATCTCTTGAAAGAAACTCACGTGTTGTAGAAGCAGGAAGATCTAGCACATTGTTTCCCTATGAGAACTGAGTCAGTTTTGGAAAGAAATGTTTCCTGCAAATTACAGTTTTCAAGGTGGAAAACGGCTCTTCTTCCAAATATGCCTATGCAGCTAAGTTGACAAAAGACATGTATCCCTTGAAAGAGAACCATTTGGGTTAGAAGCAGGAGCATCTAGCACATGGTTTCCCTGTGAGAATTGAGTTAGTTTTCCCAAGGTATACTTACTACAAGTAGATATTTCAAGGGGGTAGTAGGCTCTGTTTGCTCCACATAGGCCAAATCAACTAAGTTGAAAAAGACATGAATCTCCCCAAACAAAACCATCTATGTTACTAGCAGGATCAGTGAGCACATTGTTTCCCTGTGAGAATTGAGTTACTTTCCGAAAGGAATACTTCCTGCAAGTCATAGTTCTCGTTGTGGAGGTAGGCTGCGTTTGCTCGAAAGAGGCCTACAAAGCTGAATTGAAGAAACACATGTATCTCTCCAAAGAAAATTATCTATGCTAGATGGTGCAACATGTAGTACATTATTTCACTGTTAGAACTGAGTTAAGTTTTGAAAGGAATAATTCATTCAACTTAGGTGCTTCTAGGGGTAGATACGCTCTCTTTGCTTCAAATAGGCCTATTGAGCTAAGTTGAAGAAACACATGTAACTCTATAAGGACAACGATCTGTGTTAGAAGCAGGAGCATCTACCACATTGTTTCCCTGTGAGAACGAAATTCGTTTGTGAAAGGAATATGTCCTGCAAATCATAGTTTCCTGTTGGAGAATGGAAATGGCTGCTCCAATAGGCCTAATTCAGCAAAGTTGAAGAAACACAAGAGTCACTCCAAAGAACATAATCTATGTTACAAGCTGCAGAATCTAGTCCATTGTTTCCCTGTGAAAAATGAGTTCGTTTTTGAAAGGAATATTTCCTGGAAGGTGTGTTTTTGAAAGTGGTGATGGACTCTGTTCGATCCAAAGAGACCTGTTCAGCTGAGTTGAAGAAACACAAGTATCTGTCCAAGACAACCATCAGTGGTAAAAGCAGGATCATCTAGAACGGTTTTCTCCTGTGAGAATTCAGACAGTTTTGGAAAGGAATACTGATTGAAAATCATAGTTTTCAAGGTGGAGATAGGCTCTGTTTGCTCCAAAGAGGAATGTTCAGCTGAGTTGAAGAAACACATGTATCCCTCAAAAGAAAACCATCTATGTTGGAAGCTGCAGCATGTAGCACATTGTTTCTCTGTGAGAACTGCGTTACTTTTTGAAAGGAATAGTTCCTACAAATCATAGTTTTCATGGAGTAAAAAGGCTTATTTTGTTCCAAATAGGCCTATTCAGCTGAGATGAAGAAACACATGTATCTCTCCAAAGAAATCCATGTGTGTTAGAAACTGCAGCCTCAAGCACATTGTTTCTCTGTGAGTTATGAGTTAGGTTTGAAAGTAAAGCTTCGTGCAAATCAGAGTTAGAAAGGTGGAGAAAAGCTCATTTTGTTCAGCTGAGTTTAAGAAGCACATTCAACTGTCCAAAAACAACCATCAGTGCTAGAAGCAGGAGCACCTAGCACATACTTTCCCTGTGAGAGTTGAGTTACTTTTTGAAAGGAATACTTCCTGCAACGTGGGGTTTTCAAAGTGGTGATAAGCTCTCTTCAGTCCAAATAGGCTTATTCAGCTGAGTTGAAGAAATGGATCTCTCCAAAGAAAGCCATCTATGTTCGAAGCTGCAGCATCTAGTACATTGTTTCTCTGTGGGAGTTGAGTTAGTTTTTGCAAGGAATACTTCCTGCAAATCAGTTTTCAAGGTGGAGGAAGGCTTAGGTTGCTCCAAATAGGCCCATTCAGCTGAGTTGAAGAAACACATGTATACCTTGAGAGAAAAGTAACTGTGTTAGAAGCAGGAGCATCTAGCTCATTGTCCACTGTGAGAGTTGAGTTAGTGTTTGAATGAAATACTTCCTGCAAATCAGAGTTTTCAAAGTGGAGTAAGCCTCCTGTTGCTCTAAATAAGCTTATTCAGCTGAATTAAAGAAAGACATGTATCTCTCTGAAGAAAACTATTTATGTTAGAATCTGCAGCTTGTAGCACGTTGATTCCCTGTGAGAATTGAGTTAGTGTTGGAAAGGAATACAGCCTGCAAATATAGTTCTCATGTTGGAGAAAGGTTCATTTTCTTGAAGTTAGGAGTACTCAGCTGAGTTGAAGAAACTCATGAAACTCTCCTGAGAAAATATGTATGTTGGAAGCTACAGCATCTTTCAGATTGATTCCCTGTGTGATTTGAGTTAGTTTTCACAAGGAATTTTTCCTGGAAATCATAGTTTTCATGGTGGACAAAAGCTCATGTTGCCCCAAATAGGTCTATTCAGCTCAGTTGAAGAAACACATGTATCTCTCGAAAGAAAACCATCAGGGCTAGAAGCCGGAGCATCTAGCCCATTGTTTCTCTGTGAGAGTTGAGTTACTTTTTGAAAGGAATACTTCCTTCAACGTGGGTTCTCAAAGTGGTCAACCAAATAAGCCTATTCCTCTGAGTTGAGGACACACAGGCATCTCTCCAACGAAAACCGTCTGTGGTAAAAGCAGGAGCATCTAGAACATTGCCTCCCTGTGAGAATTGAATTAGTTTTTGAAAGGAATACTTTTTGCAACTTAGGTTTCTCAAGGCGGAGATAGGCTCCGTTTTCTAAAAGCAAGCCTCTTCAGCAGAGTTAAAGTAACACACGTATCTCTCCAAAGAATACCATCTGCATTAGTAGGTGCAGCGTGTAGTACTGTTTCCCTGTGAAAACTGAGTTAGTTTTGGAAAGAACACTTCATGCAAGTCATAGTTTCCAAGGTGGAGATAGTCTCCGTTTGCTCCAAATAGACCTATTCAGCTCTGTTCAAAGAAACACATCTATATCTATAAAGAAAAGCATCTATTTTAGAAGGTGAAGCATTTAGTGCATTATGTCCATGTGAAAACTAAGTTAGTTTTGAAAGGAATACTTCTTGCAACTTAGATGTTCCGTCATGGAGATAGGTTCAGTTTGCTCAAAACAGGCCTATTCAAGGGAGTTGAAGAAATACATGTATGTTTCCAAAGGAAGCCATCTACATTAGTAGCTGGAGCATGTAGCACATTCTTTCCCTGTGAGTATTGAGTTAGTTTTTGAGAGAAGTACATCCTGCAAATCACAGTTTTCAAGGTGGAGATACTCTCTGTTTGCTCTAAATAGGCCTGTTAAATGAGGTGAAGGAATACATGTATCTCTCAGAAGAAATCCATCTACGTTAGAAGCTTCCTGAATCTAACACTTGTTTCTGTGTGAGAATTGAGTTAGTTTTTCAAAGGAATACTTAAGCCAATCATAGTTTTCAAGGTGGAGATAACTTTGATCCAAAAGGGCCTCTTCAGCTAAGTTAAGAAATATGTGTATCTGTTGAAGAAAACCTTCGGAGTGAGAAGAATGAGCATCTAGTTTATTGTATCCCTGTGAGAACTGAGTTACTTTTCAAAAGATATGTATCCTGCAAATCATAGTTTTCCAAGTGGAGTAAAGCTCATGTAGTTCCAAGTAAGCCTATTCAACCGAGTTGAAGAAATACATGTATCTCTTGAAAGAAACTCACGTGTTGTAGAAGCAGGAAGATCTAGCACATTGTTTCCCTATGAGAACTGAGTCAGTTTTGGAAAGAAATGTTTCCTGCAAATTACAGTTTTCAAGGTGGAAAACGGCTCTTCTTCCAAATATGCCTATGCAGCTAAGTTGACAAAAGACATGTATCCCTTGAAAGAGAACCATTTGGGTTAGAAGCAGGAGCATCTAGCACATGGTTTCCCTGTGAGAATTGAGTTAGTTTTCCCAAGGTATACTTACTACAAGTAGATATTTCAAGGGGGAAGTAGGCTCTGTTTGCTCCACATAGGCCAAATCAACTAAGTTGAAAAAGACATGAATCTCCCCAAACAAAACCATCTATGTTACTAGCAGGATCAGTGAGCACATTGTTTCCCTGTGAGAATTGAGTTACTTTCCGAAAGGAATACTTCCTGCAAGTCATAGTTCTCGTTGTGGAGGTAGGCTGCGTTTGCTCGAAAGAGGCCTACAAAGCTGAATTGAAGAAACACATGTATCTCTCCAAAGAAAATTATCTATGCTAGATGGTGCAACATGTAGTACATTATTTCACTGTTAGAACTGAGTTAAGTTTTGAAAGGAATAATTCATTCAACTTAGGTGCTTCTAGGGGTAGATACGCTCTCTTTGCTTCAAATAGGCCTATTGAGCTAAGTTGAAGAAACACATGTAACTCTATAAGGACAACGATCTGTGTTAGAAGCAGGAGCATCTACCACATTGTTTCCCTGTGAGAACGAAATTCGTTTGTGAAAGGAATATGTCCTGCAAATCATAGTTTCCTGTTGGAGAATGGAAATGGCTGCTCCAATAGGCCTAATTCAGCAAAGTTGAAGAAACACAAGAGTCACTCCAAAGAACATAATCTATGTTACAAGCTGCAGAATCTAGTCCATTGTTTCCCTGTGAAAAATGAGTTCGTTTTTGAAAGGAATATTTCCTGGAAGGTGTGTTTTTGAAAGTGGTGATGGACTCTGTTCGATCCAAAGAGACCTGTTCAGCTGAGTTGAAGAAACACAAGTATCTGTCCAAGACAACCATCAGTGGTAAAAGCAGGATCATCTAGAACGGTTTTCTCCTGTGAGAATTCAGACAGTTTTGGAAAGGAATACTGATTGAAAATCATAGTTTTCAAGGTGGAGATAGGCTCTGTTTGCTTCAAAGAGGAATGTTCAGCTGAGTTGAAGAAACACATGTATCCCTCAAAAGAAAACCATCTATGTTGGAAGTTGCAGCATGTAGCACATTGTTTCTCTGTGAGAACTGCGTTACTTTTTGAAAGGAATAGTTCCTACAAATCATAGTTTTCATGGAGTAAAAAGGCTTATTTTGTTCCAAATAGGCCTATTCAGCTGAGATGAAGAAACACATGTATCTCTCCAAAGAAATCCATGTGTGTTAGAAACTGCAGCCTCAAGCACATTGTTTGTCTGTGAGTTATGAGTTAGGTTTGAAAGTAAAGCTTCGTGCAAATCAGAGTTAGAAAGGTGGAGAAAAGCTCATTTTGTTCAGCTGAGTTTAAGAAGCACATTCAACTGTCCAAAAACAACCATCAGTGCTAGAAGCAGGAGCACCTAGCACATACTTTCCCTGTGAGAGGTGAGTTACTTTTTGAAAGGAATACTTCCTGCAACGTGGGGTTTTCAAAGTGGTGATAAGCTCTCTTCAGTCCAAATAGGCTTATTCAGCTGAGTTGAAGAAATGGATCTCTCCAAAGAAAGCCATCTATGTTCGAAGCTGCAGCATGTAGTACATTGTTTCTCTGTGGGAGTTGAGTTAGTTTTTGCAAGGAATACTTCCTGCAAATCAGTTTTAAAGGTGGAGGAAGGCTTAGGTTGCTCCAAATAGGCCCATTCAGCTGAGTTGAAGAAACACATGTATACCTTGAGAGAAAAGTAACTGTGTTAGAAGCAGGAGCATCTAGCTCATTGTCCACTGTGAGAGTTGAGTTAGTGTTTGAATGAAATACTTCCTGCAAATCAGAGTTTTCAAGGTGGAGTAAGCCTCCTGTTGCTCTAAATAAGCTTATTCAGCTGAATTAAAGAAAGACATGTATCTCTCTGAAGAAAACTATTTATGTTAGAATCTGCAGCTTGTAGCACGTTGATTCCCTGTGAGAATTGAGTTAGTGTTGGAAAGGAATACAGCCTGCAAATATAGTTCTCATGTTGGAGAAAGGTTCATTTTCTTGAAATTAGGAGTACTCAGCTGTGTTGAAGAAACTCATGAAACTCTCCTGAGAAAATATGTATGTTGGAAGCTGCAGCATCTTTCAGATTGATTCCCTGTGTGATTTGAGTTAGTTTTCACAAGATATTTTTCCTGGAAATCATAGTTTTCATGGTGGACAAAAGCTCATGTTGCCCCAAATAGGTCTATTCAGCTCAGTTGAAGAAACACATGTATCTCTCGAAAGAAAACCATCAGGGCTAGAAGCCGGAGCATCTAGCCCATTGTTTCACTGTGAGAGTTGAGTTACTTTTTGAAAGGAATACTTCCTTCAACGTGGGTTCTCAAAGTGGTTAACCAAATAAGCCTATTCCTCTGAGTTGAGGACACACAGGCATCTCTCCAACGAAAACCGTCTGTGGTAAAAGCAGGAGCATCTAGAACATTGCCTCCCTGTGAGAATTGAATTAGTTTTTGAAAGGAATACTTTTTGCAACTTAGGTTTCTCAAGGCGGAGATAGGCTCCGTTTTCTAAAAACAAGCCTCTTCAGCAGAGTTAAAGTAACACACGTATCTCTCCAAAGAATACCATCTGCATTAGTAGGTGCAGCGTGTAGTACTGTTTCCCTGTGAAAACTGAGTTAGTTTTGGAAAGAACACTTCATGCAAGTCATAGTTTCCAAGGTGGAGATAGTCTCCGTTTGCTCCAAATAGACCTATTCAGCTCTGTTCAAAGAAACACATCTATATCTATAAAGAAAAGCATCTATTTTAGAAGGTGAAGCATTTAGTGCATTATGTCCATGTGAAAACTAAGTTAGTTTTGAAAGGAGTACTTCTTGCAACTTAGATGTTCCGTCATGGAGATAGGTTCAGTTTGCTCAAAACAGGCCTATTCAAGGGAGTTGAAGAAATACATGTATGTTTCCAAAGGAAGCCATCTACATTAGTAGCTGGAGCATGTAGCACATTCTTTCCCTGTGAGTATTGAGTTAGTTTTTGAGAGAAGTACATCCTGCAAATCACAGTTTTCAAGGTGGAGATACTCTCTGTTTGCTCTAAATAGGCCTGTTAAATGAGGTGAAGGAATACATGTATCTCTCAGAAGAAATCCATGTACGTTAGAAGCTTCCTGAATCTAACACTTGTTTCTGTGTGAGAATTGAGTTAGTTTTTCAAAGGAATACTTAAGCCAATCATAGTTTTCAAGGTGGAGATAACTTTGATAAAAAAGGGCCTCTTCAGCTAAGTTAAGAAATATGTGTATCTGTTGAAGAAAACCTTCGGAGTGAGAAGAATGAGCATCTAGTTTATTGTATCCCTGTGAGAACTGAGTTACTTTTCAAAAGATATGTATCCTGCAAATCATAGTTTTCCAAGTGGAGTAAAGCTCATGTAGTTCCAAGTAAGCCTATTCAACCGAGTTGAAGAAATACATGTATCTCTTGAAAGAAACTCACGTGTTGTAGAAGCAGGAAGATCTAGCACATTGTTTCCCTATGAGAACTGAGTCAGTTTTGGAAAGAAATGTTTCCTGCAAATTACAGTTTTCAAGGTGGAAAACGGCTCTTCTTCCAAATATGCCTATGCAGCTAAGTTGACAAAAGACATGTATCCCTTGAAAGAGAACCATTTGGGTTAGAAGCAGGAGCATCTAGCACATGGTTTCCCTGTGAGAATTGAGTTAGTTTTCCAAAGGTATACTTACTACAAGTAGACATTTCAAGGGGGAAGTAGGCTCTGTTTGCTCCACATAGGCCAAATCAACTAAGTTGAAAAAGACGTGAATCTCCCCAAACAAAACCATCTATGTTACTAGCAGGATGAGTGAGCACATTGTTTCCCTGTGAGAATTGAGTTACTTTTCGAAAGGAATACTTCCTGCAAGTCATAGTTCTCGTTGTGGAGGTAGGCTGCGTTTGCTCGAAAGAGGCCTACAAAGCTGAATTGAAGAAACACATGTATCTCTCCAAAGAAAATTATCTATGCTAGATGGTGCAACATGTAGTACATTACTTCACTGTTAGAACTGAGTTAAGTTTTGAAAAGAATAATTCATTCAACTTAGGTGCTTCTAGGGGTAGACACGCTCTCTTTGCTTCAAATAGGCCTATTGAGCTAAGTTGAAGAAACACATGTAACTCTATAAGGACAACGATCTGTGTTAGAAGCAGGAGCATCTACCACATTGTTTCCCTGTGAGAATGGAATTCGTTTGTGAAAGGAATATGTCCTGCAAATCATAGTTTCCTGTTGGAGAATGGAAATGGCTGCTCCAATAGGCCTAATTCAGCAAAGTTGAAGAAACACAAGAGTCACTCCAAAGAACATAATCTATGTTACAAGCTGCAGAATCTAGTCCATTGTTTCCCTGTGAAAAATGAGTTCGTTTTTGAAAGGAATATTTCCTGGAAGGTGTGTTTTTGAAAGTGGTGATGGACTCTGTTCGATCCAAAGAGATCTGTTCAGCTGAGTTGAAGAAACACAAGTATCTGTCCAATACAACCATCAGTGGTAAAAGCAGGATCATCTAGAACGGTTTTCTCCTGTGAGAATTCAGACAGTTTTGGAAAGGAATACTGATTGAAAATCATAGTTTTCAAGGTGGAGATAGGCTCTGTTTGCTCCAAAGAGGAATGTTCAGCTGAGTTGAAGAAACACATGTATCCCTCAAAAGAAAACCATCTATGTTGGAAGCTGCAGCATGTAGCACATTGTTTCTCTGTGAGAACTGCGTTACTTTTTGAAAGGAATAGTTCCTACAAATCATAGTTTTCATGGAGTAAAAAGGCTTATTTTGTTCCAAATAGGCCTATTCAGCTGAGATGAAGAAACACATGTATCTCTCCAAAGAAATCCATGTGTGTTAGAAACTGCAGCCTCAAGCACATTGTTTGTCTGTGAGTTATGAGTTAGGTTTGAAAGTAAAGCTTCGTGCAAATCAGAGTTAGAAAGGTGGAGAAAAGCTCATTTTGTTCAGCTGAGTTTAAGAAGCACATTCAACTGTCCAAAAACAACCATCAGTGCTAGAAGCAGGAGCACCTAGCACATACTTTCCCTGTGAGAGTTGAGTTACTTTTTGAAAGGAATACTTCCTGCAACGTGGGGTTTTCAAAGTGGTGATAAGCTCTCTTCAGTCCAAATAGGCTTATTCAGCTGAGTTGAAGAAATGGATCTCTCCAAAGAAAGCCATCTATGTTCGAAGCTGCAGCATGTAGTACATTGTTTCTCTGTGGGAGTTGAGTTAGTTTTTGCAAGGAATACTTCCTGCAAATCAGTTTTCAAGGTGGAGGAAGGCTTAGGTTGCTCCAAATAGGCCCATTCAGCTGAGTTGAAGAAACACATGTATACCTTGAGAGAAAAGTAACTGTGTTAGAAGCAGGAGCATCTAGCTCATTGTCCACTGTGAGAGTTGAGTTAGTGTTTGAATGAAATACTTCCTGCAAATCAGAGTTTTCAAGGTGGAGTAAGCCTCCTGTTGCTCTAAATAAGCTTATTCAGCTGAATTAAAGAAAGACATGTATCTCTCTGAAGAAAACTATGTTAGAATCTGCAGCTTGTAGCACGTTGATTCCCTGTGAGAATTGAGTTAGTGTTGGAAAGGAATACAGCCTGCAAATATAGTTCTCATGTTGGAGAAAGGTTCATTTTCTTGAAATTAGGAGTACTCAGCTGTGTTGAAGAAACTCATGAAACTCTCCTGAGAAAATATGTATGTTGGAAGCTGCAGCATCTTTCAGATTGATTCCCTGTGTGATTTGAGTTAGTTTTCACAAGATATTTTTCCTGGAAATCATAGTTTTCATGGTGGACAAAAGCTCATGTTGCCCCAAATAGGTCTATTCAGCTCAGTTGAAGAAACACATGTATCTCTCGAAAGAAAACCATCAGGGCTAGAAGCCGGAGCATCTAGCCCATTGTTTCACTGTGAGAGTTGAGTTACTTTTTGAAAGGAATACTTCCTTCAACGTGGGTTCTCAAAGTGGTCAACCAAATAAGCCTATTCCTCTGAGTTGAGGACACACAGGCATCTCTCCAACGAAAACCGTCTGTGGTAAAAGCAGGAGCATCTAGAACATTGCCTCCCTGTGAGAATTGAATTAGTTTTTGAAAGGAATACTTTTTGCAACTTAGGTTTCTCAAGGCGGAGATAGGCTCCGTTTTCTAAAAACAAGCCTCTTCAGCAGAGTTAAAGTAACACACGTATCTCTCCAAAGAATACCATCTGCATTAGTAGGTGCAGCGTGTAGTACTGTTTCCCTGTGAAAACTGAGTTAGTTTTGGAAAGAACACTTCATGCAAGTCATAGTTTCCAAGGTGGAGATAGTCTCCGTTTGCTCCAAATAGACCTATTCAGCTCTGTTCAAAGAAACACATCTATATCTATAAAGAAAAGCATCTATTTTAGAAGGTGAAGCATTTAGTGCATTATGTCCATGTGAAAACTAAGTTAGTTTTGAAAGGAATACTTCTTGCAACTTAGATGTTCCGTCATGGAGATAGGTTCAGTTTGCTCAAAACAGGCCTATTCAAGGGAGTTGAAGAAATACATGTATGTTTCCAAAGGAAGCCATCTACATTAGTAGCTGGAGCATGTAGCACATTCTTTCCCTGTGAGTATTGAGTTAGTTTTTGAGAGAAGTACATCCTGCAAATCACAGTTTTCAAGGTGGAGATACTCTCTGTTTGCTCTAAATAGGCCTGTTAAATGAGGTGAAGGAATACATGTATCTCTCAGAAGAAATCCATGTACGTTAGAAGCTTCCTGAATCTAACACTTGTTTCTGTGTGAGAATTGAGTTAGTTTTTCAAAGGAATACTTAAGCCAATCATAGTTTTCAAGGTGGAGATAACTTTGATCCAAAAGGGCCTCTTCAGCTAAGTTAAGAAATATGTGTATCTGTTGAAGAAAACCTTCGGAGTGAGAAGAATGAGCATCTAGTTTATTGTATCCCTGTGAGAACTGAGTTACTTTTCAAAAGATATGTATCCTGCAAATCATAGTTTTCCAAGTGGAGTAAAGCTCATGTAGTTCCAAGTAAGCCTATTCAACCGAGTTGAAGAAATACATGTATCTCTTGAAAGAAACTCACGTGTTGTAGAAGCAGGAAGATCTAGCACATTATTTCCCTATGAGAACTGAGTCAGTTTTGGAAAGAAATGTTTCCTGCAAATTACAGTTTTCAAGGTGGAAAACGGCTCTTCTTCCAAATATGCCTATGCAGCTAAGTTGACAAAAGACATGTATCCCTTGAAAGAGAACCATTTGGGTTAGAAGCAGGAGCATCTAGCACATGGTTTCCCTGTGAGAATTGAGTTAGTTTTCCCAAGGTATACTTACTACAAGTAGATATTTCAAGGGGGAAGTAGGCTCTGTTTGCTCCACATAGGCCAAATCAACTAAGTTGAAAAAGACATGAATCTCCCCAAACAAAACCATCTATGTTACTAGCAGGATCAGTGAGCACATTGTTTCCCTGTGAGAATTGAGTTACTTTTCGAAAGTAATACTTCCTGCAAGTCATAGTTCTCGTTGTGGAGGTAGGCTGCGTTTGCTCGAAAGAGGCCTACAAAGCTGAATTGAAGAAACACATGTATCTCTCCAAAGAAAATTATCTATGCTAGATGGTGCAACATGTAGTACATTATTTCACTGTTAGAACTGAGTTAAGTTTTGAAAGGAATAATTCATTCAACTTAGGTGCTTCTAGGGGTAGATACGCTCTCTTTGCTTCAAATAGGCCTATTGAGCTAAGTTGAAGAAACACATGTAACTCCATAAGGACAACGATCTGTGTTAGAAGCAGGAGCATCTACCACATTGTTTCCCTGTGAGAACGGAATTCGTTTGTGAAAGGAATATGTCCTGCAAATCATAGTTTCCTGTTGGAGAATGGAAATGGCTGCTCCAATAGGCCTAATTCAGCAAAGTTGAAGAAACACAAGAGTCACTCCAAAGAACATAATCTATGTTACAAGCTGCAGAATCTAGTCCATTGTTTCCCTGTGAAAAATGAGTTCGTTTTTGAAAGGAATATTTCCTGGAAGGTGTGTTTTTGAAAGTGGTGATGGACTCTGTTCGATCCAAAGAGACCTGTTCAGCTGAGTTGAAGAAACACAAGTATCTGTCCAAGACAACCATCAGTGGTAAAAGCAGGATCATCTAGAACGGTTTTCTCCTGTGAGAATTCAGACAGTTTTGGAAAGGAATACTGATTGAAAATCATAGTTTTCAAGGTGGAGATAGGCTCTGTTTGCTTCAAAGAGGAATGTTCAGCTGAGTTGAAGAAACACATGTATCCCTCAAAAGAAAACCATCTATGTTGGAAGCTGCAGCATGTAGCACATTGTTTCTCTGTGAGAACTGCGTTACTTTTTGAAAGGAATAGTTCCTACAAATCATAGTTTTCATGGAGTAAAAAGGCTTATTTTGTTCCAAATAGGCCTATTCAGCTGAGATGAAGAAACACATGTATCTCTCCAAAGAAATCCATGTGTGTTAGAAACTGCAGCCTCAAGCACATTGTTTGTCTGTGAGTTATGAGTTAGGTTTGAAAGTAAAGCTTCATGCAAA
This sequence comes from Castor canadensis, assembly GCF_047511655.1. Classification (NCBI taxonomy): domain Eukaryota; kingdom Metazoa; phylum Chordata; class Mammalia; order Rodentia; family Castoridae; genus Castor; species Castor canadensis. Next base: position 72,477,394 of record NC_133389.1, read on the forward strand.
TCAGAGTTAGAAAGGTGGAGAAAAGCTCATTTTGTTCAGCTGAGTTTAAGAAGCACATTCAACTGTCCAAAAACAACCATCAGTGCTAGAAGCAGGAGCACCTAGCACATACTTTCCCTGTGAGAGTTGAGTTACTTTTTGAAAGGAATACTTCCTGCAACGTGGGGTTTTCAAAGTGGTGATAAGCTCTCTTCAGTCCAAATAGGCTTATTCAGCTGAGTTGAAGAAATGGATCTCTCCAAAGAAAGCCATCTATGTTCGAAGCTGCAGCATCTAGTACATTGTTTCTCTGTGGGAGTTGAGTTAGTTTTTGCAAGGAATACTTCCTGCAAATCAGTTTTCAAGGTGGAGGAAGGCTTAGGTTGCTCCAAATAGGCCCATTCAGCTGAGTTGAAGAAACACATGTATACCTTGAGAGAAAAGTAACTGTGTTAGAAGCAGGAGCATCTAGCTCATTGTCCACTGTGAGAGTTGAGTTAGTGTTTGAATGAAATACTTCCTGCAAATCAGAGTTTTCAAAGTGGACTAAGCCTCCTGTTGCTCTAAATAAGCTTATTCAGCTGAATTAAAGAAAGACATGTATCTCTCTGAAGAAAACTATTTATGTTAGAATCTGCAGCTTGTAGCACGTTGATTCCCTGTGAGAATTGAGTTAGTGTTGGAAAGGAATACAGCCTGCAAATATAGTTCTCATGTTGGAGAAAGGTTCATTTTCTTGAAGTTAGGAGTACTCAGCTGAGTTGAAGAAACTCATGAAACTCTCCTGAGAAAATATGTATGTTGGAAGCTGCAGCATCTTTCAGATTGATTCCCTGTGTGATTTGAGTTAGTTTTCACAAGGAATTTTTCCTGGAAATCATAGTTTTCATGGTGGACAAAAGCTCATGTTGCCCCAAATAGGTCTATTCAGCTCAGTTGAAGAAACACATGTATCTCTCGAAAGAAAACCATCAGGGCTAGAAGCCGGAGCATCTAGCCCATTGTTTCACTGTGAGAGTTGAGTTACTTTTTGAAAGGAATACTTCCTTCAACGTGGGTTCTCAAAGTGGTTAACCAAATAAGCCTATTCCTCTGAGTTGAGGACACACAGGCATCTCTCCAACGAAAACCGTCTGTGGTAAAAGCAGGAGCATCTGGAACATTGCCTCCCTGTGAGAATTGAATTAGTTTTTGAAAGGAATACTTTTTGCAACTTAGGTTTTTCAAGGCGGAGATAGGCTCCGTTTTCTAAAAACACGCCTCTTCAGCAGAGTTAAAGTAACACACGTATCTCTCCAAAGAATACCATCTGCATTAGTAGGTGCAGCGTGTAGTACTGTTTCCCTGTGAAAACTGAGTTAGTTTTGGAAAGAACACTTCATGCAAGTCATAGTTTCCAAGGTGGAGATAGTCTCCGTTTGCTCCAAATAGACCTATTCAGCTCTGTTCAAAGAAACACATCTATATCTATAAAGAAAAGCGTCTATTTTAGAAGGTGAAGCATTTAGTGCATTATGTCTATGTGAAAACTAAGTTAGTTTTGAAAGGAATACTTCTTGCAACTTAGATGTTCCGTCATGGAGATAGGTTCAGTTTGCTCAAAACAGGCCTATTCAAGGGAGTTGAAGAAATACATGTATGTTTCCAAAGGAAGCCATCTACATTAGTAGCTGGAGCATGTAGCACATTCTTTCCCTGTGAGTATTGAGTTAGTTTTTGAGAGAAGTACATCCTGCAAATCACAGTTTTCAAGGTGGAGATACTCTCTGTTTGCTCTAAATAGGCCTGTTAAATGAGGTGAAGGAATACATGTATCTCTCAGAAGAAATCCATGTACGTTAGAAGCTTCCTGAATCTAACACTTGTTTCTGTGTGAGAATTGAGTTAGTTTTTCAAAGGAACACATAAGCCAATCATAGTTTTCAAGGTGGAGATAACTTTGATCCAAAAGGGCCTCTTCAGCTAAGTTAAGAAATATGTGTATCTGTTGAAGAAAACCTTCGGAGTGAGAAGAATGAGCATCTAGTTTATTGTATCCCTGTGAGAACTGAGTTACTTTTCAAAAGATATACATCCTGCAAATCATAGTTTTCCAAGTGGAGTAAAGCTCATGTAGTTCCAAGTAAGCCTATTCAACCGAGTTGAAGAAATACATGTATCTCTTGAAAGAAACTCACGTGTTGTAGAAGCAGGAAGATCTAGCACATTGTTTCCCTATGAGAATTGCGTCAGTTTTGGAAAGAAATGTTTCCTGCAAATTACAGTTTTCAAGGAGGAAAACGGCTCATCTTCTTCCAAATATGCCTATGCAGCTAAGTTGACAAAAGACATGTATCCCTTGAAAGAGAACCATTTGGGTTAGAAGCAGGAGCATCTAGCACATGGTTTCCCTGTGAGAATTGAGTTAGTTTTCCCAAGGTATACTTACTACAAGTAGATATTTCAAAGGGGAAGTAGGCTCTGTTTGCTCCACATAGGCCAAATCAACTAAGTTGAAAAAGACATGAATCTCCCCAAACAAAACCATCTATGTTACTAGCAGGATCAGTGAGCACATTGTTTCCCTGTGAGAATTGAGTTACTTTTCGAAAGGAATACTTCCTGCAAGTCATAGTTCTCGTTGTGGACGTAGGCTGCGTTTGCTCGAAAGAGGCCTACAAAGCTGAATTGAAGAAACACATGTATCTCTCCAAAGAAAATTATCTATGCTAGATGGTGCAACATGTAGTACATTATTTCACTGTGAGAACTGAGTTAAGTTTTGAAAGGAATAATTCATTCAACTTAGGTGCTTCTAGGGGTAGACACGCTCTCTTTGCTTCAAATAGGCCTATTGAGCTAAGTTGAAGAAACACATGTAACTGTATAAGGACAACGATCTGTGTTAGAAGCAGGAGCATCTACCACATTGTTTCCCTGTGAGAACGGAATTCGTTTGTGAAAGGAATATGTCCTGCAAATCATAGTTTCCTGTTGGAGAATGGAAATGGCTGCTCCAATAGGAGTAATTCAGCAAAGTTGAAGAAACACAAGAGTCACTCCAAAGAACATAATCTATGTTACAAGCTGCAGAATCTAGTCCATTGTTTCCCTGTGAAAAATGAGTTCATTTTTGAAAGGAATATTTCCTGGAAGGTGTGTTTTTGAAAGTGGTGATGGACTCTGTTCGATCCAAAGAGACCTGTTCAGCTGAGTTGAAGAAACACAAGTATCTGTCCAAGACAACCATCAGTGGTAAAAGCAGGATCATCTAGAACGGTTTTCTCCTGTGAGAATTCAGACAGTTTTGGAAAGGAATACTGATTGAAAATCATAGTTTTCAAGGTGGAGATAGGCTCTGTTTGCTCCAAAGAGGAATGTTCAGCTGAGTTGAAGAAACACATGTATCCCTCAAAAGAAAACCATCTATGTTGGAAGCTGCAGCATGTAGCACATTGTTTCTCTGTGAGAACTGCGTTACTTTTTGAAAGGAATAGTTCCTACAAATCATAGTTTTCATGGAGTAAAAAGGCTTATTTTGTTCCAAATAGGCCTATTCAGCTGAGATGAAGAAACACATGTATCTCTCCAAAGAAATCCATGTGTGTTAGAAACTGCAGCCTCAAGCACATTGTTTCTCTGTGAGTTATGAGTTAGGTTTGAAAGTAAAGCTTCGTGCAAATCAGAGTTAGAAAGGTGGAGAAAAGCTCATTTTGTTCAGCTGAGTTTAAGAAGCACATTCAACTGTCCAAAAACAACCATCAGTGGTAGAAGCAGGAGCACCTAGCACATACTTTCCCTGTGAGAGTTGAGTTACTTTTTGAAAGGAATACTTCCTGCAACGTGGGGTTTTCAAAGTGGTGATAAGCTCTCTTCAGTCCAAATAGGCTTATTCAGCTGAGTTGAAGAAATGGATCTCTCCAAAGAAAGCCATCTATGTTCGAAGCTGCAGCATGTAGTACATTGTTTCTCTGTGGGAGTTGAGTTAGTTTTTGCAAGGAATACTTCCTGCAAATCAGTTTTCAAGGTGGAGGAAGGCTTAGGTTGCTCCAAATAGGCCCATTCAGCTGAGTTGAAGAAACACATGTATACCTTGAGAGAAAAGTAACTGTGTTAGAAGCAGGAGCATCTAGCTCATTGTCCACTGTGAGAGTTGAGTTAGTGTTTGAATGAAATACTTCCTGCAAATCAGAGTTTTCAAAGTGGAGTAAGCCTCCTGTTGCTCTAAATAAGCTTATTCAGCTGAATTAAAGAAAGACATGTATCTCTCTGAAGAAAACTATTTATGTTAGAATCTGCAGCTTGTAGCACGTTGATTCCCTGTGAGAATTGAGTTAGTGTTGGAAAGGAATACAGCCTGCAAATATAGTTCTCATGTTGGAGAAAGGTTCATTTTCTTGAAGTTAGGAGTACTCAGCTGAGTTGAAGAAACTCATGAAACTCTCCTGAGAAAATATGTATGTTGGAAGCTGCAGCATCTTTCAGATTGATTCCCTGTGTGATTTGAGTTAGTTTTCAGAAGGAATTTTTCCTGGAAATCATAGTTTTCATGGTGGACAAAAGCTCATGTTGCCCCAAATAGGTCTACTCAGCTCAGTTGAAGAAACACATGTATCTCTCGAAAGAAAACCATCAGGGCTAGAAGCCGGAGCATCTAGCCCATTGTTTCACTGTGAGAGTTGAGTTACTTTTTGAAAGGAATACTTCCTTCAACGTGGGTTCTCAAAGTGGTCAACCAAATAAGCCTATTCCTCTGAGTTGAGGACACACAGGCATCTCTCCAACGAAAACCGTCTGTGGTAAAAGCAGGAGCATCTAGAACATTGCCTCCCTGTGAGAATTGAATTAGTTTTTGAAAGGAATACTTTTTGCAACTTAGGTTTCTCAAGGCGGAGATAGGCTCCGTTTTCTAAAAACAAGCCTCTTCAGCAGAGTTAAAGTAACACACGTATCTCTCCAAAGAATACCATCTGCATTAGTAGGTGCAGCGTGTAGTACTGTTTCCCTGTGAAAACTGAGTTAGTTTTGGAAAGAACACTTCATGCAAGTCATAGTTTCCAAGGTGGAGATAGTCTCCGTTTGCTCCAAATAGACCTATTCAGCTCTGTTCAAAGAAACACATCTATATCTATAAAGAAAAGCATCTATTTTAGAAGGTGAAGCATTTAGTGCATTATGTCCATGTGAAAACTAAGTTAGTTTTGAAAGGAATACTTCTTGCAACTTAGATGTTCCGTCATGGAGATAGGTTCAGTTTGCTCAAAACAGGCCTATTCAAGGGAGTTGAAGAAATACATGTATGTTTCCAAAGGAAGCCATCTACATTAGTAGCTGGAGCATGTAGCACATTCTTTCCCTGTGAGTATTGAGTTAGTTTTTGAGAGAAGTACATCCTGCAAATCACAGTTTTCAAGGTGGAGATACTCTCTGTTTGCTCTAAATAGGCCTGTTAAATGAGGTGAATGAATACATGTATCTCTCAGAAGAAATCCATCTACGTTAGAAGCTTCCTGAATCTAACACTTGTTTCTGTGTGAGAATTGAGTTAGTTTTTCAAAGGAATACTTAAGCCAATCATAGTTTTCAAGGTGGAGATAACTTTGATCCAAAAGGGCCTCTTCAGCTAAGTTAAGAAATATGTGTATCTGTTGAAGAAAACCTTCGGAGTGAGAAGAATGAGCATCTAGTTTATTGTATCCCTGTGAGAACTGAGTTACTTTTCAAAAGATATGTATCCTGCAAATCATAGTTTTCCAAGTGGAGTAAAGCTCATGTAGTTCCAAGTAAGCCTATTCAACCGAGTTGAAGAAATACATGTATCTCTTGAAAGAAACTCACGTGTTGTAGAAGCAGGAAGATCTAGCACATTGTTTCCCTATGAGAACTGAGTCAGTTTTGGAAAGAAATGTTTCCTGCAAATTACAGTTTTCAAGGTGGAAAACGGCTCTTCTTCCAAATATGCCTATGCAGCTAAGTTGACAAAAGACATGTATCCCTTGAAAGAGAACCATTTGGGTTAGAAGCAGGAGCATCTAGCACATGGTTTCCCTGTGAGAATTGAGTTAGTTTTCCAAAGGTATACTTACTACAAGTAGATATTTCAAGGGGGAAGTAGGCTCTGTTTGCTCCACATAGGCCAAATCAACTAAGTTGAAAAAGACATGAATCTCCCCAAACAAAACCATCTATGTTACTAGCAGGATGAGTGAGCACATTGTTTCCCTGTGAGAATTGAGTTACTTTTCGAAAGGAATACTTCCTGCAAGTCATAGTTCTCGTTGTGGAGGTAGGCTGCGTTTGCTCGAAAGAGGCCTACAAAGCTGAATTGAAGAAACACATGTATCTCTCCAAAGAAAATTATCTATGCTAGATGGTGCAACATGTAGTACATTATTTCACTGTTAGAACTGAGTTAAGTTTTGAAAGGAATAATTCATTCAACTTAGGTGCTTCTAGGGGTAGATACGCTCTCTTTGCTTCAAATAGGCCTATTGAGCTAAGTTGAAGAAACACATGTAACTCCATAAGGACAACGATCTGTGTTAGAAGCAGGAGCATCTACCACATTGTTTCCCTGTGAGAACGGAATTCGTTTGTGAAAGGAATATGTCCTGCAAATCATAGTTTCCTGTTGGAGAATGGAAATGGCTGCTCCAATAGGCCTAATTCAGCAAAGTTGAAGAAACACAAGAGTCACTCCAAAGAACATAATCTATGTTACAAGCTGCAGAATCTAGTCCATTGTTTCCCTGTGAAAAATGAGTTCGTTTTTGAAAGGAATATTTCCTGGAAGGTGTGTTTTTGAAAGTGGTGATGGACTCTGTTCGATCCAAAGAGACCTGTTCAGCTGAGTTGAAGAAACACAAGTATCTGTCCAAGACAACCATCAGTGGTAAAAGCAGGATCATCTAGAACGGTTTTCTCCTGTGAGAATTCAGACAGTTTTGGAAAGGAATACTGATTGAAAATCATAGTTTTCAAGGTGGAGATAGGCTCTGTTTGCTCCAAAGAGGAATGTTCAGCTGAGTTGAAGAAACACATGTATCCCTCAAAAGAAAACCATCTATGTTGGAAGCTGCAGCATGTAGCACATTGTTTCTCTGTGAGAACTGCGTTACTTTTTGAAAGGAATAGTTCCTACAAATCATAGTTTTCATGGAGTAAAAAGGCTTATTTTGTTCCAAATAGGCCTATTCAGCTGAGATGAAGAAACACATGTATCTCTCCAAAGAAATCCATGTGTGTTAGAAACTGCAGCCTCAAGCACATTGTTTGTCTGTGAGTTATGAGTTAGGTTTGAAAGTAAAGCTTCGTGCAAATCAGAGTTAGAAAGGTGGAGAAAAGCTCATTTTGTTCAGCTGAGTTTAAGAAGCACATTCAACTGTCCAAAAACAACCATCAGTGGTAGAAGCAGGAGCACCTAGCACATACTTTCCCTGTGAGAGTTGAGTTACTTTTTGAAAGGAATACTTCCTGCAACGTGGGGTTTTCAAAGTGGTGATAAGCTCTCTTCAGTCCAAATAGGCTTATTCAGCTGAGTTGAAGAAATGGATCTCTCCAAAGAAAGCCATCTATGTTCGAAGCTGCAGCATCTAGTACATTGTTTCTCTGTGGGAGTTGAGTTAGTTTTTGCAAGGAATACTTCCTGCAAATCAGTTTTCAAGGTGGAGGAAGGCTTAGGTTGCTCCAAATAGGCCCATTCAGCTGAGTTGAAGAAACACATGTATACCTTGAGAGAAAAGTAACTGTGTTAGAAGCAGGAGCATCTAGCTCATTGTCCACTGTGAGAGTTGAGTTAGTGTTTGAATGAAATACTTCCTGCAAATCAGAGTTTTCAAAGTGGAGTAAGCCTCCTGTTGCTCTAAATAAGCTTATTCAGCTGAATTAAAGAAAGACATGTATCTCTCTGAAGAAAACTATTTATGTTAGAATCTGCAGCTTGTAGCACGTTGATTCCCTGTGAGAATTGAGTTAGTGTTGGAAAGGAATACAGCCTGCAAATATAGTTCTCATGTTGGAGAAAGGTTCATTTTCTTGAAGTTAGGAGTACTCAGCTGAGTTGAAGAAACTCATGAAACTCTCCTGAGAAAATATGTATGTTGGAAGCTGCAGCATCTTTCAGATTGATTCCCTGTGTGATTTGAGTTAGTTTTCACAAGGAATTTTTCCTGGAAATCATAGTTTTCATGGTGGACAAAAGCTCATGTTGCCCCAAATAGGTCTATTCAGCTCAGTTGAAGAAACACATGTATCTCTCGAAAGAAAACCATCAGGGCTAGAAGCCGGAGCATCTAGCCCATTGTTTCACTGTGAGAGTTGAGTTACTTTTTGAAAGGAATACTTCCTTCAACGTGGGTTCTCAAAGTGGTCAACCAAATAAGCCTATTCCTCTGAGTTGAGGACACACAGGCATCTCTCCAACGAAAACCGTCTGTGGTAAAAGCAGGAGCATCTAGAACATTGCCTCCCTGTGAGAATTGAATTAGTTTTTGAAAGGAATACTTTTTGCAACTTAGGTTTCTCAAGGCGGAGATAGGCTCCGTTTTCTAAAAACAAGCCTCTTCAGCAGAGTTAAAGTAACACACGTATCTCTCCAAAGAATACCATCTGCATTAGTAGGTGCAGCGTGTAGTACTGTTTCCCTGTGAAAACTGAGTTAGTTTTGGAAAGAACACTTCATGCAAGTCATAGTTTCCAAGGTGGAGATAGTCTCCGTTTGCTCCAAATAGACCTATTCAGCTCTGTTCAAAGAAACACATCTATATCTATAAAGAAAAGCATCGATTTTAGAAGGTGAAGCATTTAGTGCATTATGTCCATGTGAAAACTAAGTTAGTTTTGAAAGGAATACTTCTTGCAACTTAGATGTTCCGTCATGGAGATAGGTTCAGTTTGCTCAAAACAGGCCTATTCAAGGGAGTTGAAGAAATACATGTATGTTTCCAAAGGAAGCCATCTACATTAGTAGCTGGAGCATGTAGCACATTCTTTCCCTGTGAGTATTGAGTTAGTTTTTGAGAGAAGTACATCCTGCAAATCACAGTTTTCAAGGTGGAGATACTCTCTGTTTGCTCTAAATAGGCCTGTTAAATGAGGTGAATGAATACATGTATCTCTCAGAAGAAATCCATCTACGTTAGAAGCTTCCTGAATCTAACACTTGTTTCTGTGTGAGAATTGAGTTAGTTTTTCAAAGGAATACTTAAGCCAATCATAGTTTTCAAGGTGGAGATAACTTTGATCCAAAAGGGCCTCTTCAGCTAAGTTAAGAAATATGTGTATCTGTTGAAGAAAACCTTCGGAGTGAGAAGAATGAGCATCTAGTTTATTGTATCCCTGTGAGAACTGAGTTACTTTTCAAAAGATATGTATCCTGCAAATCATAGTTTTCCAAGTGGAGTAAAGCTCATGTAGTTCCAAGTAAGCCTATTCAACCGAGTTGAAGAAATACATGTATCTCTTGAAAGAAACTCACGTGTTGTAGAAGCAGGAAGATCTAGCACATTGTTTCCCTATGAGAACTGAGTCAGTTTTGGAAAGAAATGTTTCCTGCAAATTACAGTTTTCAAGGTGGAAAACGGCTCTTCTTCCAAATATGCCTATGCAGCTAAGTTGACAAAAGACATGTATCCCTTGAAAGAGAACCATTTGGGTTAGAAGCAGGAGCATCTAGCACATGGTTTCCCTGTGAGAATTGAGTTAGTTTTCCAAAGGTATACTTACTACAAGTAGATATTTCAAGGGGGAAGTAGGCTCTGTTTGCTCCACATAGGCCAAATCAACTAAGTTGAAAAAGACATGAATCTCCCCAAACAAAACCATCTATGTTACTAGCAGGATGAGTGAGCACATTGTTTCCCTGTGAGAATTGAGTTACTTTTCGAAAGGAATACTTCCTGCAAGTCATAGTTCTCGTTGTGGAGGTAGGCTGCGTTTGCTCGAAAGAGGCCTACAAAGCTGAATTGAAGAAACACATGTATCTCTCCAAAGAAAATTATCTATGCTAGATGGTGCAACATGTAGTACATTATTTCATTGTTAGAACTGAGTTAAGTTTTGAAAGGAATAATTCATTCAACTTAGGTGCTTCTAGGGGTAGATACGCTCTCTTTGCTTCAAATAGGCCTATTGAGCTAAGTTGAAGAAACACATGTAACTCCATAAGGACAACGATCTGTGTTAGAAGCAGGAGCATCTACCACATTGTTTCCCTGTGAGAACGGAATTCGTTTGTGAAAGGAATATGTCCTGCAAATCATAGTTTCCTGTTGGAGAATGGAAATGGCTGCTCCAATAGGCCTAATTCAGCAAAGTTGAAGAAACACAAGAGTCACTCCAAAGAACATAATCTATGTTACAAGCTGCAGAATCTAGTCCATTGTTTCCCTGTGAAAAATGAGTTCGTTTTTGAAAGGAATATTTCCTGGAAGGTGTGTTTTTGAAAGTGGTGATGGACTCTGTTCGATCCAAAGAGACCTGTTCAGCTGAGTTGAAGAAACACAAGTATCTGTCCAAGACAACCATCAGTGGTAAAAGCAGGATCATCTAGAACGGTTTTCTCCTGTGAGAATTCAGACAGTTTTGGAAAGGAATACTGATTGAAAATCATAGTTTTCAAGGTGGAGATAGGCTCTGTTTGCTCCAAAGAGGAATGTTCAGCTGAGTTGAAGAAACACATGTATCCCTCAAAAGAAAACCATCTATGTTGGAAGCTGCAGCATGTAGCACATTGTTTCTCTGTGAGAACTGCGTTACTTTTTGAAAGGAATAGTTCCTACAAATCATAGTTTTCATGGAGTAAAAAGGCTTATTTTGTTCCAAATAGGCCTATTCAGCTGAGATGAAGAAACACATGTATCTCTCCAAAGAAATCCATGTGTGTTAGAAACTGCAGCCTCAAGCACATTGTTTCTCTGTGAGTTATGAGTTAGGTTTGAAAGTAAAGCTTCGTGCAAATCAGAGTTAGAAAGGTGGAGAAAAGCTCATTTTGTTCAGCTGAGTTTAAGAAGCACATTCAACTGTCCAAAAACAACCATCAGTGGTAGAAGCAGGAGCACCTAGCACATACTTTCCCTGTGAGAGTTGAGTTACTTTTTGAAAGGAATACTTCCTGCAACGTGGGGTTTTCAAAGTGGTGATAAGCTCTCTTCAGTCCAAATAGGCTTATTCAGCTGAGTTGAAGAAATGGATCTCTCCAAAGAAAGCCATCTATGTTCGAAGCTGCAGCATCTAGTACATTGTTTCTCTGTGGGAGTTGAGTTAGTTTTTGCAAGGAATACTTCCTGCAAATCAGTTTTCAAGGTGGAGGAAGGCTTAGGTTGCTCCAAATAGGCCCATTCAGCTGAGTTGAAGAAACACATGTATACCTTGAGAGAAAAGTAACTGTGTTAGAAGCAGGAGCATCTAGCTCATTGTCCACTGTGAGAGTTGAGTTAGTGTTTGAATGAAATACTTCCTGCAAATCAGAGTTTTCAAAGTGGAGTAAGCCTCCTGTTGCTCTAAATAAGCTTATTCAGCTGAATTAAAGAAAGACATGTATCTCTCTGAAGAAAACTATTTATGTTAGAATCTGCAGCTTGTAGCACGTTGATTCCCTGTGAGAATTGAGTTAGTGTTGGAAAGGAATACAGCCTGCAAATATAGTTCTCATGTTGGAGAAAGGTTCATTTTCTTGAAGTTAGGAGTACTCAGCTGAGTTGAAGAAACTCATGAAACTCTCCTGAGAAAATATGTATGTTGGAAGCTGCAGCATCTTTCAGATTGATTCCCTGTGTGATTTGAGTTAGTTTTCACAAGGAATTTTTCCTGGAAATCATAGTTTTCATGGTGGACAAAAGCTCATGTTGCCCCAAATAGGTCTATTCAGCTCAGTTGAAGAAACACATGTATCTCTCGAAAGAAAACCATCAGGGCTAGAAGCCGGAGCATCTAGCCCATTGTTTCACTGTGAGAGTTGAGTTACTTTTTGAAAGGAATACTTCCTTCAACGTGGGTTCTCAAAGTGGTCAACCAAATAAGCCTATTCCTCTGAGTTGAGGACACACAGGCATCTCTCCAACGAAAACCGTCTGTGGTAAAAGCAGGAGCATCTAGAACATTGCCTCCCTGTGAGAATTGAATTAGTTTTTGAAAGGAATACTTTTTGCAACTTAGGTTTCTCAAGGCGGAGATAGGCTCCGTTTTCTAAAAACAAGCCTCTTCAGCAGAGTTAAAGTAACACACGTATCTCTCCAAAGAATACCATCTGCATTAGTAGGTGCAGCGTGTAGTACTGTTTCCCTGTGAAAACTGAGTTAGTTTTGGAAAGAACACTTCATGCAAGTCATAGTTTCCAAGGTGGAGATAGTCTCCGTTTGCTCCAAATAGACCTATTCAGCTCTGTTCAAAGAAACACATCTATATCTATAAAGAAAAGCATCTATTTTAGAAGGTGAAGCATTTAGTGCATTATGTCCATGTGAAAACTAAGTTAGTTTTGAAAGGAATACTTCTTGCAACTTAGATGTTCCGTCATGGAGATAGGTTCAGTTTGCTCAAAACAGGCCTATTCAAGGGAGTTGAAGAAATACATGTATGTTTCCAAAGGAAGCCATCTACATTAGTAGCTGGAGCATGTAGCACATTCTTTCCCTGTGAGTATTGAGTTAGTTTTTGAGAGAAGTACATCCTGCAAATCACAGTTTTCAAGGTGGAGATACTCTCTGTTTGCTCTAAATAGGCCTGTTAAATGAGGTGAAGGAATACATGTATCTCTCAGAAGAAATCCATGTACGTTAGAAGCTTCCTGAATCTAACACTTGTTTCTGTGTGAGAATTGAGTTAGTTTTTCAAAGGAATACTTAAGCCAATCATAGTTTTCAAGGTGGAGATAACTTTGATCCAAAAGGGCCTCTTCAGCTAAGTTAAGAAATATGTGTATCTGTTGAAGAAAACCTTCGGAGTGAGAAGAATGAGCATCTAGTTTATTGTATCCCTGTGAGAACTGAGTTACTTTTCAAAAGATATGTATCCTGCAAATCATAGTTTTCCAAGTGGAGTAAAGCTCATGTAGTTCCAAGTAAGCCTATTCAACCGAGTTGAAGAAATACATGTATCTCTTGAAAGAAACTCACGTGTTGTAGAAGCAGGAAGATCTAGCACATTGTTTCCCTATGAGAACTGAGTCAGTTTTGGAAAGAAATGTTTCCTGCAAATTACAGTTTTCAAGGTGGAAAACGGCTCTTCTTCCAAATATGCCTATGCAGCTAAGTTGACAAAAGACATGTATCCCTTGAAAGAGAACCATTTGGGTTAGAAGCAGGAGCATCTAGCACATGGTTTCCCTGTGAGAATTGAGTTAGTTTTCCCAAGGTATACTTACTACAAGTAGATATTTCAAGGGGGTAGTAGGCTCTGTTTGCTCCACATAGGCCAAATCAACTAAGTTGAAAAAGACATGAATCTCCCCAAACAAAACCATCTATGTTACTAGCAGGATCAGTGAGCACATTGTTTCCCTGTGAGAATTGAGTTACTTTCCGAAAGGAATACTTCCTGCAAGTCATAGTTCTCGTTGTGGAGGTAGGCTGCGTTTGCTCGAAAGAGGCCTACAAAGCTGAATTGAAGAAACACATGTATCTCTCCAAAGAAAATTATCTATGCTAGATGGTGCAACATGTAGTACATTATTTCACTGTTAGAACTGAGTTAAGTTTTGAAAGGAATAATTCATTCAACTTAGGTGCTTCTAGGGGTAGATACGCTCTCTTTGCTTCAAATAGGCCTATTGAGCTAAGTTGAAGAAACACATGTAACTCTATAAGGACAACGATCTGTGTTAGAAGCAGGAGCATCTACCACATTGTTTCCCTGTGAGAACGAAATTCGTTTGTGAAAGGAATATGTCCTGCAAATCATAGTTTCCTGTTGGAGAATGGAAATGGCTGCTCCAATAGGCCTAATTCAGCAAAGTTGAAGAAACACAAGAGTCACTCCAAAGAACATAATCTATGTTACAAGCTGCAGAATCTAGTCCATTGTTTCCCTGTGAAAAATGAGTTCGTTTTTGAAAGGAATATTTCCTGGAAGGTGTGTTTTTGAAAGTGGCGATGGACTCTGTTCGATCCAAAGAGACCTGTTCAGCTGAGTTGAAGAAACACAAGTATCTGTCCAAGACAACCATCAGTGGTAAAAGCAGGATCATCTAGAACGGTTTTCTCCTGTGAGAATTCAGACAGTTTTGGAAAGGAATACTGATTGAAAATCATAGTTTTCAAGGTGGAGATAGGCTCTGTTTGCTCCAAAGAGGAATGTTCAGCTGAGTTGAAGAAACACATGTATCCCTCAAAAGAAAACCATCTATGTTGGAAGCTGCAGCATGTAGCACATTGTTTCTCTGTGAGAACTGCGTTACTTTTTGAAAGGAATAGTTCCTACAAATCATAGTTTTCATGGAGTAAAAAGGCTTATTTTGTTCCAAATAGGCCTATTCAGCTGAGATGAAGAAACACATGTATCTCTCCAAAGAAATCCATGTGTGTTAGAAACTGCAGCCTCAAGCACATTGTTTCTCTGTGAGTTATGAGTTAGGTTTGAAAGTAAAGCTTCGTGCAAATCAGAGTTAGAAAGGTGGAGAAAAGCTCATTTTGTTCAGCTGAGTTTAAGAAGCACATTCAACTGTCCAAAAACAACCATCAGTGCTAGAAGCAGGAGCACCTAGCACATACTTTCCCTGTGAGAGTTGAGTTACTTTTTGAAAGGAATACTTCCTGCAACGTGGGGTTTTCAAAGTGGTGATAAGCTCTCTTCAGTCCAAATAGGCTTATTCAGCTGAGTTGAAGAAATGGATCTCTCCAAAGAAAGCCATCTATGTTCGAAGCTGCAGCATCTAGTACATTGTTTCTCTGTGGGAGTTGAGTTAGTTTTTGCAAGGAATACTTCCTGCAAATCAGTTTTCAAGGTGGAGGAAGGCTTAGGTTGCTCCAAATAGGCCCATTCAGCTGAGTTGAAGAAACACATGTATACCTTGAGAGAAAAGTAACTGTGTTAGAAGCAGGAGCATCTAGCTCATTGTCCACTGTGAGAGTTGAGTTAGTGTTTGAATGAAATACTTCCTGCAAATCAGAGTTTTCAAAGTGGAGTAAGCCTCCTGTTGCTCTAAATAAGCTTATTCAGCTGAATTAAAGAAAGACATGTATCTCTCTGAAGAAAACTATTTATGTTAGAATCTGCAGCTTGTAGCACGTTGATTCCCTGTGAGAATTGAGTTAGTGTTGGAAAGGAATACAGCCTGCAAATATAGTTCTCATGTTGGAGAAAGGTTCATTTTCTTGAAGTTAGGAGTACTCAGCTGAGTTGAAGAAACTCATGAAACTCTCCTGAGAAAATATGTATGTTGGAAGCTACAGCATCTTTCAGATTGATTCCCTGTGTGATTTGAGTTAGTTTTCACAAGGAATTTTTCCTGGAAATCATAGTTTTCATGGTGGACAAAAGCTCATGTTGCCCCAAATAGGTCTATTCAGCTCAGTTGAAGAAACACATGTATCTCTCGAAAGAAAACCATCAGGGCTAGAAGCCGGAGCATCTAGCCCATTGTTTCTCTGTGAGAGTTGAGTTACTTTTTGAAAGGAATACTTCCTTCAACGTGGGTTCTCAAAGTGGTCAACCAAATAAGCCTATTCCTCTGAGTTGAGGACACACAGGCATCTCTCCAACGAAAACCGTCTGTGGTAAAAGCAGGAGCATCTAGAACATTGCCTCCCTGTGAGAATTGAATTAGTTTTTGAAAGGAATACTTTTTGCAACTTAGGTTTCTCAAGGCGGAGATAGGCTCCGTTTTCTAAAAACAAGCCTCTTCAGCAGAGTTAAAGTAACACACGTATCTCTCCAAAGAATACCATCTGCATTAGTAGGTGCAGCGTGTAGTACTGTTTCCCTGTGAAAACTGAGTTAGTTTTGGAAAGAACACTTCATGCAAGTCATAGTTTCCAAGGTGGAGATAGTCTCCGTTTGCTCCAAATAGACCTATTCAGCTCTGTTCAAAGAAACACATCTATATCTATAAAGAAAAGCATCGATTTTAGAAGGTGAAGCATTTAGTGCATTATGTCCATGTGAAAACTAAGTTAGTTTTGAAAGGAATACTTCTTGCAACTTAGATGTTCCGTCATGGAGATAGGTTCAGTTTGCTCAAAACAGGCCTATTCAAGGGAGTTGAAGAAATACATGTATGTTTCCAAAGGAAGCCATCTACATTAGTAGCTGGAGCATGTAGCACATTCTTTCCCTGTGAGTATTGAGTTAGTTTTTGAGAGAAGTACATCCTGCAAATCACAGTTTTCAAGGTGGAGATACTCTCTGTTTGCTCTAAATAGGCCTGTTAAATGAGGTGAAGGAATACATGTATCTCTCAGAAGAAATCCATGTACGTTAGAAGCTTCCTGAATCTAACACTTGTTTCTGTGTGAGAATTGAGTTAGTTTTTCAAAGGAATACTTAAGCCAATCATAGTTTTCAAGGTGGAGATAACTTTGATCCAAAAGGGCCTCTTCAGCTAAGTTAAGAAATATGTGTATCTGTTGAAGAAAACCTTCGGAGTGAGAAGAATGAGCATCTAGTTTATTGTATCCCTGTGAGAACTGAGTTACTTTTCAAAAGATATGTATCCTGCAAATCATAGTTTTCCAAGTGGAGTAAAGCTCATGTAGTTCCAAGTAAGCCTATTCAACCGAGTTGAAGAAATACATGTATCTCTTGAAAGAAACTCACGTGTTGTAGAAGCAGGAAGATCTAGCACATTGTTTCCCTATGAGAACTGAGTCAGTTTTGGAAAGAAATGTTTCCTGCAAATTACAGTTTTCAAGGTGGAAAACGGCTCTTCTTCCAAATATGCCTATGCAGCTAAGTTGACAAAAGACATGTATCCCTTGAAAGAGAACCATTTGGGTTAGAAGCAGGAGCATCTAGCACATGGTTTCCCTGTGAGAATTGAGTTAGTTTTCCCAAGGTATACTTACTACAAGTAGATATTTCAAGGGGGAAGTAGGCTCTGTTTGCTCCACATAGGCCAAATCAACTAAGTTGAAAAAGACATGAATCTCCCCAAACAAAACCATCTATGTTACTAGCAGGATCAGTGAGCACATTGTTTCCCTGTGAGAATTGAGTTACTTTCCGAAAGGAATACTTCCTGCAAGTCATAGTTCTCGTTGTGGAGGTAGGCTGCGTTTGCTCGAAAGAGGCCTACAAAGCTGAATTGAAGAAACACATGTATCTCTCCAAAGAAAATTATCTATGCTAGATGGTGCAACATGTAGTACATTATTTCACTGTTAGAACTGAGTTAAGTTTTGAAAGGAATAATTCATTCAACTTAGGTGCTTCTAGGGGTAGATACGCTCTCTTTGCTTCAAATAGGCCTATTGAGCTAAGTTGAAGAAACACATGTAACTCTATAAGGACAACGATCTGTGTTAGAAGCAGGAGCATCTACCACATTGTTTCCCTGTGAGAACGAAATTCGTTTGTGAAAGGAATATGTCCTGCAAATCATAGTTTCCTGTTGGAGAATGGAAATGGCTGCTCCAATAGGCCTAATTCAGCAAAGTTGAAGAAACACAAGAGTCACTCCAAAGAACATAATCTATGTTACAAGCTGCAGAATCTAGTCCATTGTTTCCCTGTGAAAAATGAGTTCGTTTTTGAAAGGAATATTTCCTGGAAGGTGTGTTTTTGAAAGTGGTGATGGACTCTGTTCGATCCAAAGAGACCTGTTCAGCTGAGTTGAAGAAACACAAGTATCTGTCCAAGACAACCATCAGTGGTAAAAGCAGGATCATCTAGAACGGTTTTCTCCTGTGAGAATTCAGACAGTTTTGGAAAGGAATACTGATTGAAAATCATAGTTTTCAAGGTGGAGATAGGCTCTGTTTGCTTCAAAGAGGAATGTTCAGCTGAGTTGAAGAAACACATGTATCCCTCAAAAGAAAACCATCTATGTTGGAAGCTGCAGCATGTAGCACATTGTTTCTCTGTGAGAACTGCGTTACTTTTTGAAAGGAATAGTTCCTACAAATCATAGTTTTCATGGAGTAAAAAGGCTTATTTTGTTCTAAATAGGCCTATTCAGCTGAGATGAAGAAACACATGTATCTCTCCAAAGAAATCCATGTGTGTTAGAAACTGCAGCCTCAAGCACATTGTTTCTCTGTGAGTTATGAGTTAGGTTTGAAAGTAAAGCTTCGTGCAAATCAGAGTTAGAAAGGTGGAGAAAAGCTCATTTTGTTCAGCTGAGTTTAAGAAGCACATTCAACTGTCCAAAAACAACCATCAGTGCTAGAAGCAGGAGCACCTAGCACATACTTTCCCTGTGAGAGTTGAGTTACTTTTTGAAAGGAATACTTCCTGCAACGTGGGGTTTTCAAAGTGGTGATAAGCTCTCTTCAGTCCAAATAGGCTTATTCAGCTGAGTTGAAGAAATGGATCTCTCCAAAGAAAGCCATCTATGTTCGAAGCTGCAGCATCTAGTACATTGTTTCTCTGTGGGAGTTGAGTTAGTTTTTGCAAGGAATACTTCCTGCAAATCAGTTTTCAAGGTGGAGGAAGGCTTAGGTTGCTCCAAATAGGCCCATTCAGCTGAGTTGAAGAAACACATGTATACCTTGAGAGAAAAGTAACTGTGTTAGAAGCAGGAGCATCTAGCTCATTGTCCACTGTGAGAGTTGAGTTAGTGTTTGAATGAAATACTTCCTGCAAATCAGAGTTTTCAAAGTGGAGTAAGCCTCCTGTTGCTCTAAATAAGCTTATTCAGCTGAATTAAAGAAAGACATGTATCTCTCTGAAGAAAACTATTTATGTTAGAATCTGCAGCTTGTAGCACGTTGATTCCCTGTGAGAATTGAGTTAGTGTTGGAAAGGAATACAGCCTGCAAATATAGTTCTCATGTTGGAGAAAGGTTCATTTTCTTGAAGTTAGGAGTACTCAGCTGAGTTGAAGAAACTCATGAAACTCTCCTGAGAAAATATGTATGTTGGAAGCTGCAGCATCTTTCAGATTGATTCCCTGTGTGATTTGAGTTAGTTTTCACAAGGAATTTTTCCTGGAAATCATAGTTTTCATGGTGGACAAAAGCTCATGTTGCCCCAAATAGGTCTATTCAGCTCAGTTGAAGAAACACATGTATCTCTCGAAAGAAAACCATCAGGGCTAGAAGCCGGAGCATCTAGCCCATTGTTTCACTGTGAGAGTTGAGTTACTTTTTGAAAGGAATACTTCCTTCAACGTGGGTTCTCAAAGTGGTCAACCAAATAAGCCTATTCCTCTGAGTTGAGGACACACAGGCATCTCTCCAACGAAAACCGTCTGTGGTAAAAGCAGGAGCATCTAGAACATTGCCTCCCTGTGAGAATTGAATTAGTTTTTGAAAGGAATACTTTTTGCAACTTAGGTTTCTCAAGGCGGAGATAGGCTCCGTTTTCTAAAAACAAGCCTCTTCAGCAGAGTTAAAGTAACACACGTATCTCTCCAAAGAATACCATCTGCATTAGTAGGTGCAGCGTGTAGTACTGTTTCCCTGTGAAAACTGAGTTAGTTTTGGAAAGAACACTTCATGCAAGTCATAGTTTCCAAGGTGGAGATAGTCTCCGTTTGCTCCAAATAGACCTATTCAGCTCTGTTCAAAGAAACACATCTATATCTATAAAGAAAAGCATCGATTTTAGAAGGTGAAGCATTTAGTGCATTATGTCCATGTGAAAACTAAGTTAGTTTTGAAAGGAATACTTCTTGCAACTTAGATGTTCCGTCATGGAGATAGGTTCAGTTTGCTCAAAACAGGCCTATTCAAGGGAGTTGAAGAAATACATGTATGTTTCCAAAGGAAGCCATCTACATTAGTAGCTGGAGCATGTAGCACATTCTTTCCCTGTGAGTATTGAGTTAGTTTTTGAGAGAAGTACATCCTGCAAATCACAGTTTTCAAGGTGGAGATACTCTCTGTTTGCTCTAAATAGGCCTGTTAAATGAGGTGAAGGAATACATGTATCTCTCAGAAGAAATCCATGTACGTTAGAAGCTTCCTGAATCTAACACTTGTTTCTGTGTGAGAATTGAGTTAGTTTTTCAAAGGAATACTTAAGCCAATCATAGTTTTCAAGGTGGAGATAACTTTGATCCAAAAGGGCCTCTTCAGCTAAGTTAAGAAATATGTGTATCTGTTGAAGAAAACCTTCGGAGTGAGAAGAATGAGCATCTAGTTTATTGTATCCCTGTGAGAACTGAGTTACTTTTCAAAAGATATGTATCCTGCAAATCATAGTTTTCCAAGTGGAGTAAAGCTCATGTAGTTCCAAGTAAGCCTATTCAACCGAGTTGAAGAAATACATGTATCTCTTGAAAGAAACTCACGTGTTGTAGAAGCAGGAAGATCTAGCACATTGTTTCCCTATGAGAACTGAGTCAGTTTTGGAAAGAAATGTTTCCTGCAAATTACAGTTTTCAAGGTGGAAAACGGCTCTTCTTCCAAATATGCCTATGCAGCTAAGTTGACAAAAGACATGTATCCCTTGAAAGAGAACCATTTGGGTTAGAAGCAGGAGCATCTAGCACATGGTTTCCCTGTGAGAATTGAGTTAGTTTTCCCAAGGTATACTTACTACAAGTAGATATTTCAAGGGGGAAGTAGGCTCTGTTTGCTCCACATAGGCCAAATCAACTAAGTTGAAAAAGACATGAATCTCCCCAAACAAAACCATCTATGTTACTAGCAGGATCAGTGAGCACATTGTTTCCCTGTGAGAATTGAGTTACTTTCCGAAAGGAATACTTCCTGCAAGTCATAGTTCTCGTTGTGGAGGTAGGCTGCGTTTGCTCGAAAGAGGCCTACAAAGCTGAATTGAAGAAACACATGTATCTCTCCAAAGAAAATTATCTATGCTAGATGGTGCAACATGTAGTACATTATTTCACTGTTAGAACTGAGTTAAGTTTTGAAAGGAATAATTCATTCAACTTAGGTGCTTCTAGGGGTAGATACGCTCTCTTTGCTTCAAATAGGCCTATTGAGCTAAGTTGAAGAAACACATGTAACTCTATAAGGACAACGATCTGTGTTAGAAGCAGGAGCATCTACCACAATGTTTCCCTGTGAGAACGAAATTCGTTTGTGAAAGGAATATGTCCTGCAAATCATAGTTTCCTGTTGGAGAATGGAAATGGCTGCTCCAATAGGCCTAATTCAGCAAAGTTGAAGAAACACAAGAGTCACTCCAAAGAACATAATCTATGTTACAAGCTGCAGAATCTAGTCCATTGTTTCCCTGTGAAAAATGAGTTCGTTTTTGAAAGGAATATTTCCTGGAAGGTGTGTTTTTGAAAGTGGTGATGGACTCTGTTCGATCCAAAGAGACCTGTTCAGCTGAGTTGAAGAAACACAAGTATCTGTCCAAGACAACCATCAGTGGTAAAAGCAGGATCATCTAGAACGGTTTTCTCCTGTGAGAATTCAGACAGTTTTGGAAAGGAATACTGATTGAAAATCATAGTTTTCAAGGTGGAGATAGGCTCTGTTTGCTTCAAAGAGGAATGTTCAGCTGAGTTGAAGAAAAACATGTATCCCTCAAAAGAAAACCATCTATGTTGGAAGCTGCAGCATGTAGCACATTGTTTCTCTGTGAGAACTGCGTTACTTTTTGAAAGGAATAGTTCCTACAAATCATAGTTTTCATGGAGTAAAAAGGCTTATTTTGTTCTAAATAGGCCTATTCAGCTGAGATGAAGAAACACATGTATCTCTCCAAAGAAATCCATGTGTGTTAGAAACTGCAGCCTCAAGCACATTGTTTCTCTGTGAGTTATGAGTTAGGTTTGAAAGTAAAGCTTCGTGCAAATCAGAGTTAGAAAGGTGGAGAAAAGCTCATTTTGTTCAGCTGAGTTTAAGAAGCACATTCAACTGTCCAAAAACAACCATCAGTGCTAGAAGCAGGAGCACCTAGCACATACTTTCCCTGTGAGAGTTGAGTTACTTTTTGAAAGGAATACTTCCTGCAACGTGGGGTTTTCAAAGTGGTGATAAGCTCTCTTCAGTCCAAATAGGCTTATTCAGCTGAGTTGAAGAAATGGATCTCTCCAAAGAAAGCCATCTATGTTCGAAGCTGCAGCATCTAGTACATTGTTTCTCTGTGGGAGTTGAGTTAGTTTTTGCAAGGAATACTTCCTGCAAATCAGTTTTCAAGGTGGAGGAAGGCTTAGGTTGCTCCAAATAGGCCCATTCAGCTGAGTTGAAGAAACACATGTATACCTTGAGAGAAAAGTAACTGTGTTAGAAGCAGGAGCATCTAGCTCATTGTCCACTGTGAGAGTTGAGTTAGTGTTTGAATGAAATACTTCCTGCAAATCAGAGTTTTCAAGGTGGAGTAAGCCTCCTGTTGCTCTAAATAAGCTTATTCAGCTGAATTAAAGAAAGACATGTATCTCTCTGAAGAAAACTATTTATGTTAGAATCTGCAGCTTGTAGCACGTTGATTCCCTGTGAGAATTGAGTTAGTGTTGGAAAGGAATACAGCCTGCAAATATAGTTCTCATGTTGGAGAAAGGTTCATTTTCTTGAAGTTAGGAGTACTCAGCTGAGTTGAAGAAACTCATGAAACTCTCCTGAGAAAATATGTATGTTGGAAGCTGCAGCATCTTTCAGATTGATTCCCTGTGTGATTTGAGTTAGTTTTCACAAGGAATTTTTCCTGGAAATCATAGTTTTCATGGTGGACAAAAGCTCATGTTGCCCCAAATAGGTCTATTCAGCTCAGTTGAAGAAACACATGTATCTCTCGAAAGAAAACCATCAGGGCTAGAAGCCGGAGCATCTAGCCCATTGTTTCACTGTGAGAGTTGAGTTACTTTTTGAAAGGAATACTTCCTTCAACGTGGGTTCTCAAAGTGGTCAACCAAATAAGCCTATTCCTCTGAGTTGAGGACACACAGGCATCTCTCCAACGAAAACCGTCTGTGGTAAAAGCAGGAGCATCTAGAACATTGCCTCCCTGTGAGAATTGAATTAGTTTTTGAAAGGAATACTTTTTGCAACTTAGGTTTCTCAAGGCGGAGATAGGCTCCGTTTTCTAAAAACAAGCCTCTTCAGCAGAGTTAAAGTAACACACGTATCTCTCCAAAGAATACCATCTGCATTAGTAGGTGCAGCGTGTAGTACTGTTTCCCTGTGAAAACTGAGTTAGTTTTGGAAAGAACACTTCATGCAAGTCATAGTTTCCAAGGTGGAGATAGTCTCCGTTTGCTCCAAATAGACCTATTCAGCTCTGTTCAAAGAAACACATCTATATCTATAAAGAAAAGCATCGATTTTAGAAGGTGAAGCATTTAGTGCATTATGTCCATGTGAAAACTAAGTTAGTTTTGAAAGGAATACTTCTTGCAACTTAGATGTTCCGTCATGGAGATAGGTTCAGTTTGCTCAAAACAGGCCTATTCAAGGGAGTTGAAGAAATACATGTATGTTTCCAAAGGAAGCCATCTACATTAGTAGCTGGAGCATGTAGCACATTCTTTCCCTGTGAGTATTGAGTTAGTTTTTGAGAGAAGTACATCCTGCAAATCACAGTTTTCAAGGTGGAGATACTCTCTGTTTGCTCTAAATAGGCCTGTTAAATGAGGTGAAGGAATACATGTATCTCTCAGAAGAAATCCATGTACGTTAGAAGCTTCCTGAATCTAACACTTGTTTCTGTGTGAGAATTGAGTTAGTTTTTCAAAGGAATACTTAAGCCAATCATAGTTTTCAAGGTGGAGATAACTTTGATCCAAAAGGACCTCTTCAGCTAAGTTAAGAAATATGTGTATCTGTTGAAGAAAACCTTCGGAGTGAGAAGAATGAGCATCTAGTTTATTGTATCCCTGTGAGAACTGAGTTACTTTTCAAAAGATATGTATCCTGCAAATCATAGTTTTCCAAGTGGAGTAAAGCTCATGTAGTTCCAAGTAAGCCTATTCAACCGAGTTGAAGAAATACATGTATCTCTTGAAAGAAACTCACGTGTTGTAGAAGCAGGAAGATCTAGCACATTGTTTCCCTATGAGAACTGAGTCAGTTTTGGAAAGAAATGTTTCCTGCAAATTACAGTTTTCAAGGTGGAAAACGGCTCTTCTTCCAAATATGCCTATGCAGCTAAGTTGACAAAAGACATGTATCCCTTGAAAGAGAACCATTTGGGTTAGAAGCAGGAGCATCTAGCACATGGTTTCCCTGTGAGAATTGAGTTAGTTTTCCCAAGGTATACTTACTACAAGTAGATATTTCAAGGGGGAAGTAGGCTCTGTTTGCTCCACATAGGCCAAATCAACTAAGTTGAAAAAGACATGAATCTCCCCAAACAAAACCATCTATGTTACTAGCAGGATCAGTGAGCACATTGTTTCCCTGTGAGAATTGAGTTACTTTCCGAAAGGAATACTTCCTGCAAGTCATAGTTCTCGTTGTGGAGGTAGGCTGCGTTTGCTCGAAAGAGGCCTACAAAGCTGAATTGAAGAAACACATGTATCTCTCCAAAGAAAATTATCTATGCTAGATGGTGCAACATGTAGTACATTATTTCACTGTTAGAACTGAGTTAAGTTTTGAAAGGAATAATTCATTCAACTTAGGTGCTTCTAGGGGTAGATACGCTCTCTTTGCTTCAAATAGGCCTATTGAGCTAAGTTGAAGAAACACATGTAACTCTATAAGGACAACGATCTGTGTTAGAAGCAGGAGCATCTACCACATTGTTTCCCTGTGAGAACGAAATTCGTTTGTGAAAGGAATATGTCCTGCAAATCATAGTTTCCTGTTGGAGAATGGAAATGGCTGCTCCAATAGGCCTAATTCAGCAAAGTTGAAGAAACACAAGAGTCACTCCAAAGAACATAATCTATGTTACAAGCTGCAGAATCTAGTCCATTGTTTCCCTGTGAAAAATGAGTTCGTTTTTGAAAGGAATATTTCCTGGAAGGTGTGTTTTTGAAAGTGGTGATGGACTCTGTTCGATCCAAAGAGACCTGTTCAGCTGAGTTGAAGAAACACAAGTATCTGTCCAAGACAACCATCAGTGGTAAAAGCAGGATCATCTAGAACGGTTTTCTCCTGTGAGAATTCAGACAGTTTTGGAAAGGAATACTGATTGAAAATCATAGTTTTCAAGGTGGAGATAGGCTCTGTTTGCTTCAAAGAGGAATGTTCAGCTGAGTTGAAGAAACACATGTATCCCTCAAAAGAAAACCATCTATGTTGGAAGCTGCAGCATGTAGCACATTGTTTCTCTGTGAGAACTGCGTTACTTTTTGAAAGGAATAGTTCCTACAAATCATAGTTTTCATGGAGTAAAAAGGCTTATTTTGTTCTAAATAGGCCTATTCAGCTGAGATGAAGAAACACATGTATCTCTCCAAAGAAATCCATGTGTGTTAGAAACTGCAGCCTCAAGCACATTGTTTCTCTGTGAGTTATGAGTTAGGTTTGAAAGTAAAGCTTCGTGCAAATCAGAGTTAGAAAGGTGGAGAAAAGCTCATTTTGTTCAGCTGAGTTTAAGAAGCACATTCAACTGTCCAAAAACAACCATCAGTGCTAGAAGCAGGAGCACCTAGCACATACTTTCCCTGTGAGAGTTGAGTTACTTTTTGAAAGGAATACTTCCTGCAACGTGGGGTTTTCAAAGTGGTGATAAGCTCTCTTCAGTCCAAATAGGCTTATTCAGCTGAGTTGAAGAAATGGATCTCTCCAAAGAAAGCCATCTATGTTCGAAGCTGCAGCATGTAGTACATTGTTTCTCTGTGGGAGTTGAGTTAGTTTTTGCAAGGAATACTTCCTGCAAATCAGTTTTCAAGGTGGAGGAAGGCTTAGGTTGCTCCAAATAGGCCCATTCAGCTGAGTTGAAGAAACACATGTATACCTTGAGAGAAAAGTAACTGTGTTAGAAGCAGGAGCATCTAGCTCATTGTCCACTGTGAGAGTTGAGTTAGTGTTTGAATGAAATACTTCCTGCAAATCAGAGTTTTCAAGGTGGAGTAAGCCTCCTGTTGCTCTAAATAAGCTTATTCAGCTGAATTAAAGAAAGACATGTATCTCTCTGAAGAAAACTATTTATGTTAGAATCTGCAGCTTGTAGCACGTTGATTCCCTGTGAGAATTGAGTTAGTGTTGGAAAGGAATACAGCCTGCAAATATAGTTCTCATGTTGGAGAAAGGTTCATTTTCTTGAAGTTAGGAGTACTCAGCTGAGTTGAAGAAACTCATGAAACTCTCCTGAGAAAATATGTATGTTGGAAGCTGCAGCATCTTTCAGATTGATTCCCTGTGTGATTTGAGTTAGTTTTCACAAGGAATTTTTCCTGGAAATCATAGTTTTCATGGTGGACAAAAGCTCATGTTGCCCCAAATAGGTCTATTCAGCTCAGTTGAAGAAACACATGTATCTCTCGAAAGAAAACCATCAGGGCTAGAAGCCGGAGCATCTAGCCCATTGTTTCACTGTGAGAGTTGAGTTACTTTTTGAAAGGAATACTTCCTTCAACGTGGGTTCTCAAAGTGGTCAACCAAATAAGCCTATTCCTCTGAGTTGAGGACACACAGGCATCTCTCCAACGAAAACCGTCTGTGGTAAAAGCAGGAGCATCTAGAACATTGCCTCCCTGTGAGAATTGAATTAGTTTTTGAAAGGAATACTTTTTGCAACTTAGGTTTCTCAAGGCGGATATAGGCTCCGTTTTCTAAAAACAAGCCTCTTCAGCAGAGTTAAAGTAACACACGTATCTCTCCAAAGAATACCATCTGCATTAGTAGGTGCAGCGTGTAGTACTGTTTCCCTGTGAAAACTGAGTTAGTTTTGGAAAGAACACTTCATGCAAGTCATAGTTTCCAAGGTGGAGATAGTCTCCGTTTGCTCCAAATAGACCTATTCAGCTCTGTTCAAAGAAACACATCTATATCTATAAAGAAAAGCATCTATTTTAGAAGGTGAAGCATTTAGTGCATTATGTCCATGTGAAAACTAAGTTAGTTTTGAAAGGAGTACTTCTTGCAACTTAGATGTTCCGTCATGGAGATAGGTTCAGTTTGCTCAAAACAGGCCTATTCAAGGGAGTTGAAGAAATACATGTATGTTTCCAAAGGAAGCCATCTACATTAGTAGCTGGAGCATGTAGCACATTCTTTCCCTGTGAGTATTGAGTTAGTTTTTGAGAGAAGTACATCCTGCAAATCACAGTTTTCAAGGTGGAGATACTCTCTGTTTGCTCTAAATAGGCCTGTTAAATGAGGTGAAGGAATACATGTATCTCTCAGAAGAAATCCATGTACGTTAGAAGCTTCCTGAATCTAACACTTGTTTCTGTGTGAGAATTGAGTTAGTTTTTCAAAGGAATACTTAAGCCAATCATAGTTTTCAAGGTGGAGATAACTTTGATCCAAAAGGGCCTCTTCAGCTAAGTTAAGAAATATGTGTATCTGTTGAAGAAAACCTTCGGAGTGAGAAGAATGAGCATCTAGTTTATTGTATCCCTGTGAGAACTGAGTTACTTTTCAAAAGATATGTATCCTGCAAATCATAGTTTTCCAAGTGGAGTAAAGCTCATGTAGTTCCAAGTAAGCCTATTCAACCGAGTTGAAGAAATACATGTATCTCTTGAAAGAAACTCACGTGTTGTAGAAGCAGGAAGATCTAGCACATTGTTTCCCTATGAGAACTGAGTCAGTTTTGGAAAGAAATGTTTCCTGCAAATTACAGTTTTCAAGGTGGAAAACGGCTCTTCTTCCAAATATGCCTATGCAGCTAAGTTGACAAAAGACATGTATCCCTTGAAAGAGAACCATTTGGGTTAGAAGCAGGAGCATCTAGCACATGGTTTCCCTGTGAGAATTGAGTTAGTTTTCCCAAGGTATACTTACTACAAGTAGATATTTCAAGGGGGAAGTAGGCTCTGTTTGCTCCACATAGGCCAAATCAACTAAGTTGAAAAAGACATGAATCTCCCCAAACAAAACCATCTATGTTATTAGCAGGATCAGTGAGCACATTGTTTCCCTGTGAGAATTGAGTTACTTTTCGAAAGGAATACTTCCTGCAAGTCATAGTTCTCGTTGTGGAGGTAGGCTGCGTTTGCTCGAAAGAGGCCTACAAAGCTGAATTGAAGAAACACATGTATCTCTCCAAAGAAAATTATCTATGCTAGATGGTGCAACATGTAGTACATTATTTCACTGTTAGAACTGAGTTAAGTTTTGAAAGGAATAATTCATTCAACTTAGGTGCTTCTAGGTGTAGATACGCTCTCTTTGCTTCAAATAGGCCTATTGAGCTAAGTTGAAGAAACACATGTAACTCTATAAGGACAACGATCTGTGTTAGAAGCAGGAGCATCTACCACATTGTTTCCCTGTGAGAACGAAATTCGTTTGTGAAAGGAATATGTCCTGCAAATCATAGTTTCCTGTTGGAGAATGGAAATGGCTGCTCCAATAGGCCTAATTCAGCAAAGTTGAAGAAACACAAGAGTCACTCCAAAGAACATAATCTATGTTACAAGCTGCAGAATCTAGTCCATTGTTTCCCTGTGAAAAATGAGTTCGTTTTTGAAAGGAATATTTCCTGGAAGGTGTGTTTTTGAAAGTGGTGATGGACTCTGTTCGATCCAAAGAGACCTGTTCAGCTGAGTTGAAGAAACACAAGTATCTGTCCAAGACAACCATCAGTGGTAAAAGCAGGATCATCTAGAACGGTTTTCTCCTGTGAGAATTCAGACAGTTTTGGAAAGGAATACTGATTGAAAATCATAGTTTTCAAGGTGGAGATAGGCTCTGTTTGCTCCAAAGAGGAATGTTCAGCTGAGTTGAAGAAACACATGTATCCCTCAAAAGAAAACCATCTATGTTGGAAGCTGCAGCATGTAGCACATTGTTTCTCTGTGAGAACTGCGTTACTTTTTGAAAGGAATAGTTCCTACAAATCATAGTTTTCATGGAGTAAAAAGGCTTATTTTGTTCTAAATAGGCCTATTCAGCTGAGATGAAGAAACACATGTATCTCTCCAAAGAAATCCATGTGTGTTAGAAACTGCAGCCTCAAGCACATTGTTTCTCTGTGAGTTATGAGTTAGGTTTGAAAGTAAAGCTTCGTGCAAATCAGAGTTAGAAAGGTGGAGAAAAGCTCATTTTGTTCAGCTGAGTTTAAGAAGCACATTCAACTGTCCAAAAACAACCATCAGTGCTAGAAGCAGGAGCACCTAGCACATACTTTCCCTGTGAGAGTTGAGTTACTTTTTGAAAGGAATACTTCCTGCAACGTGGGGTTTTCAAAGTGGTGATAAGCTCTCTTCAGTCCAAATAGGCTTATTCAGCTGAGTTGAAGAAATGGATCTCTCCAAAGAAAGCCATCTATGTTCGAAGCTGCAGCATCTAGTACATTGTTTCTCTGTGGGAGTTGAGTTAGTTTTTGCAAGGAATACTTCCTGCAAATCAGTTTTCAAGGTGGAGGAAGGCTTAGGTTGCTCCAAATAGGCCCATTCAGCTGAGTTGAAGAAACACATGTATACCTTGAGAGAAAAGTAACTGTGTTAGAAGCAGGAGCATCTAGCTCATTGTCCACTGTGAGAGTTGAGTTAGTGTTTGAATGAAATACTTCCTGCAAATCAGAGTTTTCAAGGTGGAGTAAGCCTCCTGTTGCTCTAAATAAGCTTATTCAGCTGAATTAAAGAAAGACATGTATCTCTCTGAAGAAAACTATTTATGTTAGAATCTGCAGCTTGTAGCACGTTGATTCCCTGTGAGAATTGAGTTAGTGTTGGAAAGGAATACAGCCTGCAAATATAGTTCTCATGTTGGAGAAAGGTTCATTTTCTTGAAGTTAGGAGTACTCAGCTGAGTTGAAGAAACTCATGAAACTCTCCTGAGAAAATATGTATGTTGGAAGCTGCAGCATCTTTCAGATTGATTCCCTGTGTGATTTGAGTTAGTTTTCACAAGGAATTTTTCCTGGAAATCATAGTTTTCATGGTGGACAAAAGCTCATGTTGCCCCAAATAGGTCTATTCAGCTCAGTTGAAGAAACACATGTATCTCTCGAAAGAAAACCATCAGGGCTAGAAGCCGGAGCATCTAGCCCATTGTTTCACTGTGAGAGTTGAGTTACTTTTTGAAAGGAATACTTCCTTCAACGTGGGTTCTCAAAGTGGTCAACCAAATAAGCCTATTCCTCTGAGTTGAGGACACACAGGCATCTCTCCAACGAAAACCGTCTGTGGTAAAAGCAGGAGCATCTAGAACATTGCCTCCCTGTGAGAATTGAATTAGTTTTTGAAAGGAATACTTTTTGCAACTTAGGTTTCTCAAGGCGGATATAGGCTCCGTTTTCTAAAAACAAGCCTCTTCAGCAGAGTTAAAGTAACACACGTATCTCTCCAAAGAATACCATCTGCATTAGTAGGTGCAGCGTGTAGTACTGTTTCCCTGTGAAAACTGAGTTAGTTTTGGAAAGAACACTTCATGCAAGTCATAGTTTCCAAGGTGGAGATAGTCTCCGTTTGCTCCAAATAGACCTATTCAGCTCTGTTCAAAGAAACACATCTATATCTATAAAGAAAAGCATCTATTTTAGAAGGTGAAGCATTTAGTGCATTATGTCCATGTGAAAACTAAGTTAGTTTTGAAAGGAGTACTTCTTGCAACTTAGATGTTCCGTCATGGAGATAGGTTCAGTTTGCTCAAAACAGGCCTATTCAAGGGAGTTGAAGAAATACATGTATGTTTCCAAAGGAAGCCATCTACATTAGTAGCTGGAGCATGTAGCACATTCTTTCCCTGTGAGTATTGAGTTAGTTTTTGAGAGAAGTACATCCTGCAAATCACAGTTTTCAAGGTGGAGATACTCTCTGTTTGCTCTAAATAGGCCTGTTAAATGAGGTGAAGGAATACATGTATCTCTCAGAAGAAATCCATGTACGTTAGAAGCTTCCTGAATCTAACACTTGTTTCTGTGTGAGAATTGAGTTAGTTTTTCAAAGGAATACTTAAGCCAATCATAGTTTTCAAGGTGGAGATAACTTTGATCCAAAAGGGCCTCTTCAGCTAAGTTAAGAAATATGTGTATCTGTTGAAGAAAACCTTCGGAGTGAGAAGAATGAGCATCTAGTTTATTGTATCCCTGTGAGAACTGAGTTACTTTTCAAAAGATATGTATCCTGCAAATCATAGTTTTCCAAGTGGAGTAAAGCTCATGTAGTTCCAAGTAAGCCTATTCAACCGAGTTGAAGAAATACATGTATCTCTTGAAAGAAACTCACGTGTTGTAGAAGCAGGAAGATCTAGCACATTGTTTCCCTATGAGAACTGAGTCAGTTTTGGAAAGAAATGTTTCCTGCAAATTACAGTTTTCAAGGTGGAAAACGGCTCTTCTTCCAAATATGCCTATGCAGCTAAGTTGACAAAAGACATGTATCCCTTGAAAGAGAACCATTTGGGTTAGAAGCAGGAGCATCTAGCACATGGTTTCCCTGTGAGAATTGAGTTAGTTTTCCCAAGGTATACTTACTACAAGTAGATATTTCAAGGGGGAAGTAGGCTCTGTTTGCTCCACATAGGCCAAATCAACTAAGTTGAAAAAGACATGAATCTCCCCAAACAAAACCATCTATGTTATTAGCAGGATCAGTGAGCACATTGTTTCCCTGTGAGAATTGAGTTACTTTTCGAAAGGAATACTTCCTGCAAGTCATAGTTCTCGTTGTGGAGGTAGGCTGCGTTTGCTCGAAAGAGGCCTACAAAGCTGAATTGAAGAAACACATGTATCTCTCCAAAGAAAATTATCTATGCTAGATGGTGCAACATGTAGTACATTATTTCACTGTTAGAACTGAGTTAAGTTTTGAAAGGAATAATTCATTCAACTTAGGTGCTTCTAGGTGTAGATACGCTCTCTTTGCTTCAAATAGGCCTATTGAGCTAAGTTGAAGAAACACATGTAACTCTATAAGGACAACGATCTGTGTTAGAAGCAGGAGCATCTACCACATTGTTTCCCTGTGAGAACGAAATTCGTTTGTGAAAGGAATATGTCCTGCAAATCATAGTTTCCTGTTGGAGAATGGAAATGGCTGCTCCAATAGGCCTAATTCAGCAAAGTTGAAGAAACACAAGAGTCACTCCAAAGAACATAATCTATGTTACAAGCTGCAGAATCTAGTCCATTGTTTCCCTGTGAAAAATGAGTTCGTTTTTGAAAGGAATATTTCCTGGAAGGTGTGTTTTTGAAAGTGGTGATGGACTCTGTTCGATCCAAAGAGACCTGTTCAGCTGAGTTGAAGAAACACAAGTATCTGTCCAAGACAACCATCAGTGGTAAAAGCAGGATCATCTAGAACGGTTTTCTCCTGTGAGAATTCAGACAGTTTTGGAAAGGAATACTGATTGAAAATCATAGTTTTCAAGGTGGAGATAGGCTCTGTTTGCTCCAAAGAGGAATGTTCAGCTGAGTTGAAGAAACACATGTATCCCTCAAAAGAAAACCATCTATGTTGGAAGCTGCAGCATGTAGCACATTGTTTCTCTGTGAGAACTGCGTTACTTTTTGAAAGGAATAGTTCCTACAAATCATAGTTTTCATGGAGTAAAAAGGCTTATTTTGTTCCAAATAGGCCTATTCAGCTGAGATGAAGAAACACATGTATCTCTCCAAAGAAATCCATGTGTGTTAGAAACTGCAGCCTCAAGCACATTGTTTCTCTGTGAGTTATGAGTTAGGTTTGAAAGTAAAGCTTCGTGCAAATCAGAGTTAGAAAGGTGGAGAAAAGCTCATTTTGTTCAGCTGAGTTTAAGAAGCACATTCAACTGTCCAAAAACAACCATCAGTGCTAGAAGCAGGAGCACCTAGCACATACTTTCCCTGTGAGAGTTGAGTTACTTTTTGAAAGGAATACTTCCTGCAACGTGGGGTTTTCAAAGTGGTGATAAGCTCTCTTCAGTCCAAATAGGCTTATTCAGCTGAGTTGAAGAAATGGATCTCTCCAAAGAAAGCCATCTATGTTCGAAGCTGCAGCATCTAGTACATTGTTTCTCTGTGGGAGTTGAGTTAGTTTTTGCAAGGAATACTTCCTGCAAATCAGTTTTCAAGGTGGAGGAAGGCTTAGGTTGCTCCAAATAGGCCCATTCAGCTGAGTTGAAGAAACACATGTATACCTTGAGAGAAAAGTAACTGTGTTAGAAGCAGGAGCATCTAGCTCATTGTCCACTGTGAGAGTTGAGTTAGTGTTTGAATGAAATACTTCCTGCAAATCAGAGTTTTCAAGGTGGAGTAAGCCTCCTGTTGCTCTAAATAAGCTTATTCAGCTGAATTAAAGAAAGACATGTATCTCTCTGAAGAAAACTATTTATGTTAGAATCTGCAGCTTGTAGCACGTTGATTCCCTGTGAGAATTGAGTTAGTGTTGGAAAGGAATACAGCCTGCAAATATAGTTCTCATGTTGGAGAAAGGTTCATTTTCTTGAAATTAGGAGTACTCAGCTGAGTTGAAGAAACTCATGAAACTCTCCTGAGAAAATATGTATGTTGGAAGCTGCAGCATCTTTCAGATTGATTCCCTGTGTGATTTGAGTTAGTTTTCACAAGGAATTTTTCCTGGAAA
Organism: Castor canadensis; assembly: GCF_047511655.1. Classification (NCBI taxonomy): domain Eukaryota; kingdom Metazoa; phylum Chordata; class Mammalia; order Rodentia; family Castoridae; genus Castor; species Castor canadensis. The sequence continues at coordinate 72,510,986 of NC_133389.1, forward strand.
TCATAGTTTTCATGGTGGACAAAAGCTCATGTTGCCCCAAATAGGTCTATTCAGCTCAGTTGAAGAAACACATGTATCTCTCGAAAGAAAACCATCAGGGCTAGAAGCCGGAGCATCTAGCCCATTGTTTCACTGTGAGAGTTGAGTTACTTTTTGAAAGGAATACTTCCTTCAACGTGGGTTCTCAAAGTGGTCAACCAAATAAGCCTATTCCTCTGAGTTGAGGACACACAGGCATCTCTCCAACGAAAACCGTCTGTGGTAAAAGCAGGAGCATCTAGAACATTGCCTCCCTGTGAGAATTGAATTAGTTTTTGAAAGGAATACTTTTTGCAACTTAGGTTTCTCAAGGCGGAGATAGGCTCCGTTTTCTAAAAACAAGCCTCTTCAGCAGAGTTAAAGTAACACACGTATCTCTCCAAAGAATACCATCTGCATTAGTAGGTGCAGCGTGTAGTACTGTTTCCCTGTGAAAACTGAGTTAGTTTTGGAAAGAACACTTCATGCAAGTCATAGTTTCCAAGGTGGAGATAGTCTCCGTTTGCTCCAAATAGACCTATTCAGCTCTGTTCAAAGAAACACATCTATATCTATAAAGAAAAGCATCTATTTTAGAAGGTGAAGCATTTAGTGCATTATGTCCATGTGAAAACTAAGTTAGTTTTGAAAGGAGTACTTCTTGCAACTTAGATGTTCCGTCATGGAGATAGGTTCAGTTTGCTCAAAACAGGCCTATTCAAGGGAGTTGAAGAAATACATGTATGTTTCCAAAGGAAGCCATCTACATTAGTAGCTGGAGCATGTAGCACATTCTTTCCCTGTGAGTATTGAGTTAGTTTTTGAGAGAAGTACATCCTGCAAATCACAGTTTTCAAGGTGGAGATACTCTCTGTTTGCTCTAAATAGGCCTGTTAAATGAGGTGAAGGAATACATGTATCTCTCAGAAGAAATCCATGTACGTTAGAAGCTTCCTGAATCTAACACTTGTTTCTGTGTGAGAATTGAGTTAGTTTTTCAAAGGAATACTTAAGCCAATCATAGTTTTCAAGGTGGAGATAACTTTGATCCAAAAGGGCCTCTTCAGCTAAGTTAAGAAATATGTGTATCTGTTGAAGAAAACCTTCGGAGTGAGAAGAATGAGCATCTAGTTTATTGTATCCCTGTGAGAACTGAGTTACTTTTCAAAAGATATGTATCCTGCAAATCATAGTTTTCCAAGTGGAGTAAAGCTCATGTAGTTCCAAGTAAGCCTATTCAACCGAGTTGAAGAAATACATGTATCTCTTGAAAGAAACTCACGTGTTGTAGAAGCAGGAAGATCTAGCACATTGTTTCCCTATGAGAACTGAGTCAGTTTTGGAAAGAAATGTTTCCTGCAAATTACAGTTTTCAAGGTGGAAAACGGCTCTTCTTCCAAATATGCCTATGCAGCTAAGTTGACAAAAGACATGTATCCCTTGAAAGAGAACCATTTGGGTTAGAAGCAGGAGCATCTAGCACATGGTTTCCCTGTGAGAATTGAGTTAGTTTTCCCAAGGTATACTTACTACAAGTAGATATTTCAAGGGGGAAGTAGGCTCTGTTTGCTCCACATAGGCCAAATCAACTAAGTTGAAAAAGACATGAATCTCCCCAAACAAAACCATCTATGTTACTAGCAGGATCAGTGAGCACATTGTTTCCCTGTGAGAATTGAGTTACTTTTCGAAAGGAATACTTCCTGCAAGTCATAGTTCTCGTTGTGGAGGTAGGCTGCGTTTGCTCGAAAGAGGCCTACAAAGCTGAATTGAAGAAACACATGTATCTCTCCAAAGAAAATTATCTATGCTAGATGGTGCAACATGTAGTACATTATTTCACTGTTAGAACTGAGTTAAGTTTTGAAAGGAATAATTCATTCAACTTAGGTGCTTCTAGGGGTAGATACGCTCTCTTTGCTTCAAATAGGCCTATTGAGCTAAGTTGAAGAAACACATGTAACTCTATAAGGACAACGATCTGTGTTAGAAGCAGGAGCATCTACCACATTGTTTCCCTGTGAGAACGAAATTCGTTTGTGAAAGGAATATGTCCTGCAAATCATAGTTTCCTGTTGGAGAATGGAAATGGCTGCTCCAATAGGCCTAATTCAGCAAAGTTGAAGAAACACAAGAGTCACTCCAAAGAACATAATCTATGTTACAAGCTGCAGAATCTAGTCCATTGTTTCCCTGTGAAAAATGAGTTCGTTTTTGAAAGGAATATTTCCTGGAAGGTGTGTTTTTGAAAGTGGTGATGGACTCTGTTCGATCCAAAGAGACCTGTTCAGCTGAGTTGAAGAAACACAAGTATCTGTACAAGACAACCATCAGTGGTAAAAGCAGGATCATCTAGAACGGTTTTCTCCTGTGAGAATTCAGACAGTTTTGGAAAGGAATACTGATTGAAAATCATAGTTTTCAAGGTGGAGATAGGCTCTGTTTGCTCCAAAGAGGAATGTTCAGCTGAGTTGAAGAAACACATGTATCCCTCAAAAGAAAACCATCTATGTTGGAAGCTGCAGCATGTAGCACATTGTTTCTCTGTGAGAACTGCGTTACTTTTTGAAAGGAATAGTTCCTACAAATCATAGTTTCATGGAGTAAAAAGGCTTATTTTGTTCCAAATAGGCCTATTCAGCTGAGATGAAGAAACACATGTATCTCTCCAAAGAAATCCATGTGTGTTAGAAACTGCAGCCTCAAGCACATTGTTTCTCTGTGAGTTATGAGTTAGGTTTGAAAGTAAAGCTTCGTGCAAATCAGAGTTAGAAAGGTGGAGAAAAGCTCATTTTGTTCAGCTGAGTTTAAGAAGCACATTCAACTGTCCAAAAACAACCATCAGTGCTAGAAGCAGGAGCACCTAGCACATACTTTCCCTGTGAGAGTTGAGTTACTTTTTGAAAGGAATACTTCCTGCAACGTGGGGTTTTCAAAGTGGTGATAAGCTCTCTTCAGTCCAAATAGGCTTATTCAGCTGAGTTGAAGAAATGGATCTCTCCAAAGAAAGCCATCTATGTTCGAAGCTGCAGCATCTAGTACATTGTTTCTCTGTGGGAGTTGAGTTAGTTTTTGCAAGGAATACTTCCTGCAAATCAGTTTTCAAGGTGGAGGAAGGCTTAGGTTGCTCCAAATAGGCCCATTCAGCTGAGTTGAAGAAACACATGTATACCTTGAGAGAAAAGTAACTGTGTTAGAAGCAGGAGCATCTAGCTCATTGTCCACTGTGAGAGTTGAGTTAGTGTTTGAATGAAATACTTCCTGCAAATCAGAGTTTTCAAGGTGGAGTAAGCCTCCTGTTGCTCTAAATAAGCTTATTCAGCTGAATTAAAGAAAGACATGTATCTCTCTGAAGAAAACTATTTATGTTAGAATCTGCAGCTTGTAGCACGTTGATTCCCTGTGAGAATTGAGTTAGTGTTGGAAAGGAATACAGCCTGCAAATATAGTTCTCATGTTGGAGAAAGGTTCATTTTCTTGAAATTAGGAGTACTCAGCTGAGTTGAAGAAACTCATGAAACTCTCCTGAGAAAATATGTATGTTGGAAGCTGCAGCATCTTTCAGATTGATTCCCTGTGTGATTTGAGTTAGTTTTCACAAGGAATTTTTCCTGGAAATCATAGTTTTCATGGTGGACAAAAGCTCATGTTGCCCCAAATAGGTCTATTCAGCTCAGTTGAAGAAACACATGTATCTCTCGAAAGAAAACCATCAGGGCTAGAAGCCGGAGCATCTAGCCCATTGTTTCACTGTGAGAGTTGAGTTACTTTTTGAAAGGAATACTTCCTTCAACGTGGGTTCTCAAAGTGGTCAACCAAATAAGCCTATTCCTCTGAGTTGAGGACACACAGGCATCTCTCCAACGAAAACCGTCTGTGGTAAAAGCAGGAGCATCTAGAACATTGCCTCCCTGTGGGAATTGAATTAGTTTTTGAAAGGAATACTTTTTGCAACTTAGGTTTTTCAAGGCGGAGATAGGCTCCGTTTTCTAAAAACACGCCTCTTCAGCAGAGTTAAAGTAACACACGTATCTCTCCAAAGAATACCATCTGCATTAGTAGGTGCAGCGTGTAGTACTGTTTCCCTGTGAAAACTGAGTTAGTTTTGGAAAGAACACTTCATGCAAGTCATAGTTTCCAAGGTGGAGATAGTCTCCGTTTGCTCCAAATAGACCTATTCAGCTCTGTTCAAAGAAACACATCTATATCTATAAAGAAAAGCATCTATTTTAGAAGGTGAAGCATTTAGTGCATTATGTCCATGTGAAAACTAAGTTAGTTTTGAAAGGAATACTTCTTGCAACTTAGATGTTCCGTCATGGAGATAGGTTCAGTTTGCTCAAAACAGGCCTATTCAAGGGAGTTGAAGAAATACATGTATGTTTCCAAAGGAAGCCATCTACATTAGTAGCTGGAGCATGTAGCACATTCTTTCCCTGTGAGTATTGAGTTAGTTTTTGAGAGAAGTACATCCTGCAAATCACAGTTTTCAAGGTGGAGATACTCTCTGTTTGCTCTAAATAGGCCTGTTAAATGAGGTGAAGGAATACATGTATCTCTCAGAAGAAATCCATGTACGTTAGAAGCTTCCTGAATCTAACACTTGTTTCTGTGTGAGAATTGAGTTAGTTTTTCAAAGGAATACTTAAGCCAATCATAGTTTTCAAGGTGGAGATAACTTTGATCCAAAAGGGCCTCTTCAGCTAAGTTAAGAAATATGTGTATCTGTTGAAGAAAACCTTCGGAGTGAGAAGAATGAGCATCTAGTTTATTGTATCCCTGTGAGAACTGAGTTACTTTTCAAAAGATATGTATCCTGCAAATCATAGTTTTCCAAGTGGAGTAAAGCTCATGTAGTTCCAAGTAAGCCTATTCAACCGAGTTGAAGAAATACATGTATCTCTTGAAAGAAACTCACGTGTTGTAGAAGCAGGAAGATCTAGCACATTGTTTCCCTATGAGAATTGCGTCAGTTTTGGAAAGAAATGTTTCCTGCAAATTACAGTTTTCAAGGTGGAAAACGGCTCATCTTCTTCCAAATAAGCCTATGCAGCTAAGTTGACAAAAGACATGTATCCCTTGAAAGAGAACCATTTGGGTTAGAAGCAGGAGCATCTAGCACATGGTTTCCCTGTGAGAATTGAGTTAGTTTTCCAAAGGTATACTTACTACAAGTAGATATTTCAAGGGGGAAGTAGGCTCTGTTTGCTCCACATAGGCCAAATCAACTAAGTTGAAAAAGACATGAATCTCCCCAAACAAAACCATCTATGTTACTAGCAGGATCAGTGAGCACATTGTTTCCCTGTGAGAATTGAGTTACTTTTCGAAAGGAATACTTCCTGCAAGTCATAGTTCTCGTTGTGGAGGTAGGCTGCGTTTGCTCGAAAGAGGCCTACAAAGCTGAATTGAAGAAACACATGTATCTCTCCAAAGAAAATTATCTATGCTAGATGGTGCAACATGTAGTACATTATTTCACTGTTAGAACTGAGTTAAGTTTTGAAAGGAATAATTCATTCAACTTAGGTGCTTCTAGGGGTAGATACGCTCTCTTTGCTTCAAATAGGCCTATTCAGCTAAGTTGAAGAAACACATGTAACTCCATAAGGACAACGATCTGTGTTAGAAGCAGGAGCATCTACCACATTGTTTCCCTGTAAGAACGGAATTCGTTTGTGAAAGGAATATGTCCTGCAAATCATAGTTTCCTGTTGGAGAATGGAAATGGCTGCTCCAATAGGCCTAATTCAGCAAAGTTGAAGAAACACAAGAGTCACTCCAAAGAACATAATCTATGTTACAAGCTGCAGAATCTAGTCCATTGTTTCCCTGTGAAAAATGAGTTCGTTTTTGAAAGGAATATTTCCTGGAAGGTGTGTTTTTGAAAGTGGTGATGGACTCTGTTCGATCCAAAGAGACCTGTTCAGCTGAGTTGAAGAAACACAAGTATCTGTCCAAGACAACCATCAGTGGTAAAAGCAGGATCATCTAGAACGGTTTTCTCCTGTGAGAATTCAGGCAGTTTTGGAAAGGAATACTGTTTGAAAATCACAGTTCTCAAGGTGGAGATAGGCTCTGTTTGCTCCAAAGAGGAATGTTCAGCTGAGTTGAAGAAACACATGTATCCCTCAAAAGAAAACCATCTATGTTGGAAGCTGCAGCATGTAGCACATTGTTTCTCTGTGAGAACTGCGTTACTTTTTGAAAGGAATAGTTCCTACAAATCATAGTTTTCATGGAGTAAAAAGGCTTATTTTGTTCCAAATAGGCCTATTCAGCTGAGATGAAGAAACACATGTATCTCTCCAAAGAAATCCATGTGTGTTAGAAACTGCAGCCTCAAGCACATTGTTTGTCTGTCAGTTATGAGTTAGGTTTGAAAGTAAAGCTTCGTGCAAATCAGAGTTAGAAAGGTGGAGAAAAGCTCATTTTGTTCAGCTGAGTTTAAGAAGCACATTCAACTGTCCAAAAACAACCATCAGTGCTAGAAGCAGGAGCACCTAGCACATACTTTCCCTGTGAGAGTTGAGTTACTTTTTGAAAGGAATACTTCCTGCAACGTGGGGATTTCAAAGTGGTGATAAGCTCTCTTCAGTCCAAATAGGCTTATTCAGCTGAGTTGAAGAAATGGATCTCTCCAAAGAAAGCCATCTATGTTCGAAGCTGCAGCATCTAGTACACTGTTTCTCTGTGGGAGTTGAGTTAGTTTTTGCAAGGAATACTTCCTGCAAATCAGTTTTCAAGGTGGAGGAAGGCTTAGTTTGCTCCAAATAGGCCCATTCAGCTGAGTTGAAGAAACACATGTATACCTTGAGAGAAAAGTAACTGTGTTAGAAGCAGGAGCATCTAGCTCATTGTCCACTGTGAGAGTTGAGTTAGTGTTTGAATGAAATACTTCCTGCAAATCAGAGTTTTCAAAGTGGAGTAAGCCTCCTGTTGCTCTAAATAAGCTTATTCAGCTGAATTAAAGAAAGACATGTATCTCTCTGAAGAAAACTATTTATGTTAGAATCTGCAGCTTGTAGCACGTTGATTCCCTGTGAGAATTGAGTTAGTGTTGGAAAGGAATACAGCCTGCAAATATAGTTCTCATGTTGGAGAAAGGTTCATTTTCTTGAAATTAGGAGTACTCAGCTGAGTTGAAGAAACTCATGAAACTCTCCTGAGAAAATATGTATGTTGGAAGCTGCAGCATCTTTCAGATTGATTCCCTGTGTGATTTGAGTTAGTTTTCACAAGGAATTTTTCCTGGAAATCATAGTTTTCATGGTGGACAAAAGCTCATGTTGCCCCAAATAGGTCTATTCAGCTCAGTTGAAGAAACACATGTATCTCTCGAAAGAAAACCATCAGGGCTAGAAGCCGGAGCATCTAGCCCATTGTTTCACTGTGAGAGTTGAGTTACTTTTTGAAAGGAATACTTCCTTCAACGTGGGTTCTCAAAGTGGTCAACCAAATAAGCCTATTCCTCTGAGTTGAGGACACACAGGCATCTCTCCAACGAAAACCGTCTGTGGTAAAAGCAGGAGCATCTAGAACATTGCCTCCCTGTGGGAATTGAATTAGTTTTTGAAAGGAATACTTTTTGCAACTTAGGTTTTTCAAGGCGGAGATAGGCTCCGTTTTCTAAAAACACGCCTCTTCAGCAGAGTTAAAGTAACACACGTATCTCTCCAAAGAATACCATCTGCATTAGTAGGTGCAGCGTGTAGTACTGTTTCCCTGTGAAAACTGAGTTAGTTTTGGAAAGAACACTTCATGCAAGTCATAGTTTCCAAGGTGGAGATAGTCTCCGTTTGCTCCAAATAGACCTATTCAGCTCTGTTCAAAGAAACACATCTATATCTATAAAGAAAAGCATCTATTTTAGAAGGTGAAGCATTTAGTGCATTATGTCCATGTGAAAACTAAGTTAGTTTTGAAAGGAATACTTCTTGCAACTTAGATGTTCCGTCATGGAGATAGGTTCAGTTTGCTCAAAACAGGCCTATTCAAGGGAGTTGAAGAAATACATGTATGTTTCCAAAGGAAGCCATCTACATTAGTAGCTGGAGCATGTAGCACATTCTTTCCCTGTGAGTATTGAGTTAGTTTTTGAGAGAAGTACATCCTGCAAATCACAGTTTTCAAGGTGGAGATACTCTCTGTTTGCTCTAAATAGGCCTGTTAAATGAGGTGAAGGAATACATGTATCTCTCAGAAGAAATCCATGTACGTTAGAAGCTTCCTGAATCTAACACTTGTTTCTGTGTGAGAATTGAGTTAGTTTTTCAAAGGAATACTTAAGCCAATCATAGTTTTCAAGGTGGAGATAACTTTGATCCAAAAGGGCCTCTTCAGCTAAGTTAAGAAATATGTGTATCTGTTGAAGAAAACCTTCGGAGTGAGAAGAATGAGCATCTAGTTTATTGTATCCCTGTGAGAACTGAGTTACTTTTCAAAAGATATGTATTCTGCAAATCATAGTTTTCCAAGTGGAGTAAAGCTCATGTAGTTCCAAGTAAGCCTATTCAACCGAGTTGAAGAAATACATGTATCTCTTGAAAGAAACTCACGTGTTGTAGAAGCAGGAAGATCTAGCACATTGTTTCCCTATGAGAATTGCGTCAGTTTTGGAAAGAAATGTTTCCTGCAAATTACAGTTTTCAAGGTGGAAAACGGCTCATCTTCTTCCAAATAAGCCTATGCAGCTAAGTTGACAAAAGACATGTATCCCTTGAAAGAGAACCATTTGGGTTAGAAGCAGGAGCATCTAGCACATGGTTTCCCTGTGAGAATTGAGTTAGTTTTCCAAAGGTATACTTACTACAAGTAGATATTTCAAGGGGGAAGTAGGCTCTGTTTTCTCCACATAGGCCAAATCAACTAAGTTGAAAAAGACATGAATCTCCCCAAACAAAACCATCTATGTTACTAGCAGGATCAGTGAGCACATTGTTTCCCTGTGAGAATTGAGTTACTTTTCGAAAGGAATACTTCCTGCAAGTCATAGTTCTCGTTGTGGAGGTAGGCTGCGTTTGCTCGAAAGAGGCCTACAAAGCTGAATTGAAGAAACACATGTATCTCTCCAAAGAAAATTATCTATGCTAGATGGTGCAACATGTAGTACATTATTTCACTGTTAGAACTGAGTTAAGTTTTGAAAGGAATAATTCATTCAACTTAGGTGCTTCTAGGGGTAGATACGCTCTCTTTGCTTCAAATAGGCCTATTCAGCTAAGTTGAAGAAACACATGTAACTCCATAAGGACAACGATCTGTGTTAGAAGCAGGAGCATCTACCACATTGTTTCCCTGTAAGAACGGAATTCGTTTGTGAAAGGAATATGTCCTGCAAATCATAGTTTCCTGTTGGAGAATGGAAATGGCTGCTCCAATAGGCCTAATTCAGCAAAGTTGAAGAAACACAAGAGTCACTCCAAAGAACATAATCTATGTTACAAGCTGCAGAATCTAGTCCATTGTTTCCCTGTGAAAAATGAGTTCGTTTTTGAAAGGAATATTTCCTGGAAGGTGTGTTTTTGAAAGTGGTGATGGACTCTGTTCGATCCAAAGAGACCTGTTCAGCTGAGTTGAAGAAACACAAGTATCTGTCCAAGACAACCATCAGTGGTAAAAGCAGGATCATCTAGAACAGTTTTCTCCTGTGAGAATTCAGGCAGTTTTGGAAAGGAATACTGTTTGAAAATCACAGTTCTCAAGGTGGAGATAGGCTCTGTTTGCTCCAAAGAGGAATGTTCAGCTGAGTTGAAGAAACACATGTATCCCTCAAAAGAAAACCATCTATGTTGGAAGCTGCAGCATGTAGCACATTGTTTCTCTGTGAGAACTGCGTTACTTTTTGAAAGGAATAGTTCCTACAAATCATAGTTTTCATGGAGTAAAAAGGCTTATTTTGTTCCAAATAGGCCTATTCAGCTGAGATGAAGAAACACATGTATCTCTCCAAAGAAATCCATGTGTGTTAGAAACTGCAGCCTCAAGCACATTGTTTGTCTGTGAGTTATGAGTTAGGTTTGAAAGTAAAGCTTCGTGCAAATCAGAGTTAGAAAGGTGGAGAAAAGCTCATTTTGTTCAGCTGAGTTTAAGAAGCACATTCAACTGTCCAAAAACAACCATCAGTGCTAGAAGCAGGAGCACCTAGCACATACTTTCCCTGTGAGAGTTGAGTTACTTTTTGAAAGGAATACTTCCTGCAACGTGGGGTTTTCAAAGTGGTGATAAGCTCTCTTCAGTCCAAATAGGCTTATTCAGCTGAGTTGAAGAAATGGATCTCTCCAAAGAAAGCCATCTATGTTCGAAGCTGCAGCATCTAGTACACTGTTTCTCTGTGGGAGTTGAGTTAGTTTTTGCAAGGAATACTTCCTGCAAATCAGTTTTCAAGGTGGAGGAAGGCTTAGTTTGCTCCATATAGGCCCATTCAGCTGAGTTGAAGAAACACATGTATACCTTGAGAGAAAAGTAACTGTGTTAGAAGCAGGAGCATCTAGCTCATTGTCCACTGTGAGAGTTGAGTTAGTGTTTGAATGAAATACTTCCTGCAAATCAGAGTTTTCAAAGTGGAGTAAGCCTCCTGTTGCTCTAAATAAGCTTATTCAGCTGAATTAAAGAAAGACATGTATCTCTCTGAAGAAAACTATTTATGTTAGAATCTGCAGCTTGTAGCACATTGATTCCCTGTGAGAATTGAGTTAGTGTTGGAAAGGAATACAGCCTGCAAATATAGTTCTCATGTTGGAGAAAGGTTCATTTTCTTGAAATTAGGAGTACTCAGCTGAGTTGAAGAAACTCATGAAACTCTCCTGAGAAAATATGTATGTTGGAAGCTGCAGCATCTTTCAGATTGATTCCCTGTGTGATTTGAGTTAGTTTTCACAAGGAATTTTTCCTGGAAATCATAGTTTTCATGGTGGACAAAAGCTCATGTTGCCCCAAATAGGTCTATTCAGCTCAGTTGAAGAAACACATGTATCTCTCGAAAGAAAATCATCAAGGCTAGAAGCCGGAGCATCTAGCCCATTGTTTCACTGTGAGAGTTGAGTTACTTTTTGAAAGGAATACTTCCTTCAACGTGGGTTCTCAAAGTGGTCAACCAAATAAGCCTATTCCTCTGAGTTGAGGACACACAGGCATCTCTCCAACGAAAACCGTCTGTGGTAAAAGCAGGAGCATCTAGAACATTGCCTCCCTGTGAGAATTGAATTAGTTTTTGAAAGGAATACTTTTTGCAACTTAGGTGTTTCTAGAAGTTGATATGCTCTCTTTGCTTCAAATAGGCCTATTGAGCTAAGTTGAAGAAAAACATGTATCTCCATAAAGAAAAGCATGTGTGTTAGAAGCGGGAGCATCGGGCACAAGGTCTCTCTGTGAGAATGGAATTCGTTTTTGAAAGGAATACTTCCTGCAAATCATACTTTTCAAAGTAGAGATATTCTCTGTTTGCTCCAATAGGCCTATTCAGCTGAGTTGAAGAAACACAAGTTTCACTCCAAAGAAAACAATGTGTGTTAGAAGCTTCAGCATGTAGCACATTGTTCCCCTGTGAGAACTGAGTTACTCTTTGAAAGGAATACTTCCTGCAAATCATAGTTTTCATGCTGGAAAAAGGCTCATTTTGTTCCAAATGGGCCTATTCAGTTGAGTTGAATGTATCTCTCCAAAGAAAACCATCTACGTTATAAGCCACAGCATCAAGCACATTATTTCCCTGTGAGAATTTAGATAGATTTGAAAGTAATACTCCTGCAAGTCAGAATTTTAAAGGTGGAGAAAAGCTCATTTTGTTCCAACAGGCCTATACGGCTGAGTTTAAGAAGCACATCATCTCTCCAAAAACAACCTTCAGGGTCAGAAGCAGGAGCATCTAGCACTTTCTTTCCCTGTGAGAGTTGAGCTGGATTTTGAAAGGAATACTTCCTGCAACGTAGGTTTTGGAACGTGGTGATAGGCTCTCTTCATTCCAAATAGGCTTATTCAGTTGAGTTGAAGAAACACATGTCTATCTCCAAAGAAATCCATCTATGTTAGAAGCTTCAGCATCTAGAACATTGCCTCCCTGTGAGAATTGAGTAAGTTTTTGAAAGGAATACTTCCTGGAAATCCTAGTTTTCAAAGTGAAGATTGGCTCTGTTTGCTCCAATTAGCTCTATTCAGCTAAGTAGAACAAGCACCTGTAGCTCTATAAAGAAAACCATCTATGTTAGAAGCTGCAGCATCTGGCACATTGTTTCCCTTTGACAATTTAGTTAGTGTTTGAAAGGAATGCTTCCTATGAAGCACAGTTTTTACTGTGCAGATAGGGTGTGTTTGCTCCAAATAGGCCTTTAAAGTGGAGTTGAAGTAAAACATGGAACTCTCCAAAGAAAATCATCTATGTTCGATGGTGCAGGTTGTAGCCCATTGTTTCCCTGTGAGAATTGAGTTAGTTTTTGAAAGGAATACTGTTTGCAATTTAGGTGATTCAAGGGGGAGATAGGCACTGTTTGCTCCAAATTGGCCTCTTCAGCTGAGTTAAACACACGTATCTCTCCAAAGGATACCATGTATGTCAGTAGGTGCAGCGTGTACTACTCTGTTTCTCTTTGAGAATTGAGTTAATTTTTGAAAGGAATACTTCCTGCAAATTGTAGTTTTCAACGTGGATGTAGGCTCTGTTGGCTCCAAGTAGTCCTATTCAGCTAACTTGAACAAACACATGTATCACTTGAAAGAAAAACATCTGCGTTAGCTGTGGGAGTGTCTAGTGCATTGTTTCACTGTGAAATTGAGTAAATTTTTGAAAGAAATCCTTCAAGCAATTCATAGTTTTCAAGGTGTAGTAAGGCTCCGTTGCTCCTGATAGGTCTATTCAGCTGAGTTGAAGGAACACTTGAATCTCTAGGAAGAAAACAAAGTATGGTAGAATGAGGAAAATCCTGTGCATTGTTTCATTCTGTCAATTGAGTTAGTTTTAGAAGGGAATACTTCTGCAACTGAGGTGTTTCAGGTGGAGGTAGGCTCTATTTGGTCCAAATAGGCCTATTCAGCAGAGTTGAGGAAACACATGTATCTCTCGAAAGAACACCATCTCTGTTAAATGAAGGACCATCTAGCACTGTGTTTCCCTGTGAGAACTGAGTTAGTTTAGGAAAGGAAGACTTCCTGCAAATCACACTTTTCAAGGTGGCAATTGGCGCTATTTTCTCTAGATAGGCCTATTCAGTTGAGTTGAAGAAACACATGTATCTCTCTGAAGAAAACTATTTATATTAGAAGCTGCAGCATGTAGCAGATTGATTCCCTATGAGAATTGATCTAGTGCTTGAAAGGAATACAACCTGCAAATTATAGTTTTCAAGTTGCAGAAAGGCTCATTTTCTTCCAAATGGCACTATTCAGCTGAGTTGAAGAAACTCATGGTGCTCTCTGAAGAAACTATTTATGTTAGAAGCTGAAGCATCTAGCACATTGATTCCCTGTGAGAACTGAGTTAGTTTTCTAAAAGAATACTTCCTGCAAATCATGGTTTTCAAGTTGGAGAAAAGGACATTTTCTTGCAAATAAGGCTATTCAGCTGAGTTGAATAAACTCTTGCATCTCTCAGAAGAAACTATTTATGTTAGAACCTGATGCATCAAGGAGATTGATTCCCTGTGAGAATTGAGTTAGTTTTTGAAAGGAATACTTCCTGGAAATCATAGTTTTCAAGGTGGAGATAGCTTGTGTTTGCTCCAAATAGGCGTGTTCTGCTAAGATTAAGAACCACATGTATCTCTCCAAAGGAAGCCATCTGTGTTAGAGCAGGAGCACCTAGAACGTTGTTTCAGTATGAAAGTTGAGTTAGCTTTTGAAAGGACTACTCCTGCAATTCATAGTTGTCAAGGGGGAGAAAAGCTCTTGTTGCTCCAAAGTGGCCTATTCAGCTAAGTTGAAGAAACACATGTATCTCTCGCAAGAAAACCATCTGTGTGAGAAGCAGGAGCACGTAGCATATTGTTTCCCTGTGAGAATCGGGTTCGTGTTTGAAAGGAATACTTCCTGCATCTTAGGTGTTTCAGGTGGCCACAGACTCTGTTTTCTCCAAATAGGCCTATTCAGCTGAGTTGAAGAAACACGTTTCTCCTCAAAGAAAACCATCTCTGTTAGAAGTAGCATGTAGTTCATTGTTCCCTTCTCACAATTGCTTTAGTTTTTGCAAGGAATACTTCCTGAAAATCGTAGATTTCCAGGTGGAGAAAGACAAATATTGTTCCAAATAGGCCTATTCATCTGAGATCAAGGAACACTGGTATATCTATGAAGATAACCAACTATGGTGGAATGAGGAACATCTAGCAGATTGTTTCCCTGTGAGAACTGAATTAGTGTTTGAAAGGAATACTTCCTACAACCAGGTGCTTGAAGGGAGAGATAGGCTCTGTTTTCTCCTATAAACACTACTCAACATAGTTGAAGAAACACACGTATTTCCCCAAGAAAACCATCTATGTTAGTAGCAGGTTCCCATACACTTTGTTTCCCTAGAGGATTGAGTTAGTTTTTGAAAGGAACACTTCCAGCAAATCACAGTTTGCAAGGTGGAGAAAGGCTCATTTTTTTCCAAAGTGGCCTATTCAGCTGAGTTGAATAAACAAATGTATCTGTCCGAAGCAAACCATCTATGATAGAAGCTGCAGCGTCTAGCACATTGCTTCTGTGTGAGAATTGAGTTAGGTTTTGAAAGAAATACTTCCTGCAAATCCTAGTTTTCATTGTGGAGATAGGCTGTGTTTGCTCCAGAAAGGCCTATCATGCTGAGTTGAAGAAACACATGTATCTCTACAAAGGAAATCATCTCTGTCAGATGCTGCACCATGTAGCACATTGTTTCACTATGAGAACGGAGTTAAATTGTGAAAGGAATACTTCATGCAACTTAGGTGTTTCTAGAAGTTGATATGCTCTCTTTGCTTCAAATAGGCCTATTGAGCTAAGTTGAAGAAAAACATGTATCTCCATAAAGAAAAGCATGTGTGTTACAAGCGGGAGCATCGGGCACAAGGTCTCTCTGTGAGAATGGAATTAGTTTTTGAAAGGAATACTTCCTGCAAATCATACTTTTCAAAGTAGAGATATTCTCTGTTTGCTCCAATAGGCCTATTCAGCTGAGTTGAAGAAACACAAGTTTCACTCCAAAGAAAACAATGTGTGTTAGAAGCTTCAGCATGTAGCACATTGTTCCCCTGTGAGAACTGAGTTACTCTTTGAAAGGAATACTTCCTGCAAATCATAGTTTTCATGCTGGAAAAAGGCTCATTTTGTTCCAAATGGGCCTATTCAGTTGAGTTGAATGTATCTCTCCAAAGAAAACCATCTACGTTATAAGCCACAGCATCAAGCACATTATTTCCCTGTGAGAATTTAGATAGATTTGAAAGTAATACTCCTGCAAGTCAGAATTTTAAAGGTGGAGAAAAGCTCATTTTGTTCCAACAGGCCTATACGGCTGAGTTTAAGAAGCACATCATCTCTCCAAAAACAACCTTCAGGGTCAGAAGCAGGAGCATCTAGCACTTTCTTTCCCTGTGAGAGTTGAGCTGGATTTTGAAAGGAATACTTCCTGCAACGTAGGTTTTGGAACGTGGTGATAGGCTCTCTTCATTCCAAATAGGCTTATTCAGTTGAGTTGAAGAAACACATGTCTATCTCCAAAGAAATCCATCTATGTTAGAAGCTTCAGCATCTAGAACATTGCCTCCCTGTGAGAATTGAGTAAGTTTTTGAAAGGAATACTTCCTGGAAATCCTAGTTTTCAAAGTGAAGATTGGCTCTGTTTGCTCCAATTAGCTCTATTCAGCTAAGTAGAACAAGCACCTGTAGCTCTATAAAGAAAACCATCTATGTTAGAAGCTGCAGCATCTGGCACATTGTTTCCCTTTGACAATTTAGTTAGTGTTTGAAAGGAATGCTTCCTATGAAGCACAGTTTTTACTGTGCAGATAGGGTGTGTTTGCTCCAAATAGGCCTTTAAAGTGGAGTTGAAGTAAAACATGGAACTCTCCAAAGAAAATCATCTATGTTCGATGGTGCAGGTTGTAGCCCATTGTTTCCCTGTGAGAATTGAGTTAGTTTTTGAAAGGAATACTGTTTGCAATTTAGGTGATTCAAGGGGGAGATAGGCACTGTTTGCTCCAAATTGGCCTCTTCAGCTGAGTTAAACACACGTATCTCTCCAAAGGATACCATGTATGTCAGTAGGTGCAGCGTGTACTACTCTGTTTCTCTTTGAGAATTGAGTTAATTTTTGAAAGGAATACTTCCTGCAAATTGTAGTTTTCAACGTGGATGTAGGCTCTGTTGGCTCCAAGTAGTCCTATTCAGCTAACTTGAACAAACACATGTATCACTTGAAAGAAAAACATCTGCGTTAGCTGTGGGAGTGTCTAGTGCATTGTTTCACTGTGAAATTGAGTAAATTTTTGAAAGAAATCCTTCAAGCAATTCATAGTTTTCAAGGTGTAGTAAGGCTCCGTTGCTCCTGATAGGTCTATTCAGCTGAGTTGAAGGAACACTTGAATCTCTAGGAAGAAAACAAAGTATGGTAGAATGAGGAAAATCCTGTGCATTGTTTCATTCTGTCAATTGAGTTAGTTTTAGAAGGGAATACTTCTGCAACTGAGGTGTTTCAGGTGGAGGTAGGCTCTATTTGGTCCAAATAGGCCTATTCAGCAGAGTTGAGGAAACACATGTATCTCTCGAAAGAACACCATCTCTGTTAAATGAAGGACCATCTAGCACTGTGTTTCCCTGTGAGAACTGAGTTAGTTTAGGAAAGGAAGACTTCCTGCAAATCACACTTTTCAAGGTGGCAATTGGCGCTATTTTCTCTAGATAGGCCTATTCAGTTGAGTTGAAGAAACACATGTATCTCTCTGAAGAAAACTATTTATATTAGAAGCTGCAGCATGTAGCAGATTGATTCCCTATGAGAATTGATCTAGTGCTTGAAAGGAATACAACCTGCAAATTATAGTTTTCAAGTTGCAGAAAGGCTCATTTTCTTCCAAATGGCACTATTCAGCTGAGTTGAAGAAACTCATGGTGCTCTCTGAAGAAACTATTTATGTTAGAAGCTGAAGCATCTAGCACATTGATTCCCTGTGAGAACTGAGTTAGTTTTCTAAAAGAATACTTCCTGCAAATCATGGTTTTCAAGTTGGAGAAAAGGACATTTTCTTGCAAATAAGGCTATTCAGCTGAGTTGAATAAACTCTTGCATCTCTCAGAAGAAACTATTTATGTTAGAACCTGATGCATCAAGGAGATTGATTCCCTGTGAGAATTGAGTTAGTTTTTGAAAGGAATACTTCCTGGAAATCATAGTTTTCAAGGTGGAGATAGCTTGTGTTTGCTCCAAATAGGCGTGTTCTGCTAAGATTAAGAACCACATGTATCTCTCCAAAGGAAGCCATCTGTGTTAGAGCAGGAGCACCTAGAACGTTGTTTCAGTATGAAAGTTGAGTTAGCTTTTGAAAGGACTACTCCTGCAATTCATAGTTGTCAAGGGGGAGAAAAGCTCTTGTTGCTCCAAAGTGGCCTATTCAGCTAAGTTGAAGAAACACATGTATCTCTCGCAAGAAAACCATCTGTGTGAGAAGCAGGAGCACGTAGCATATTGTTTCCCTGTGAGAATCGGGTTCGTGTTTGAAAGGAATACTTCCTGCATCTTAGGTGTTTCAGGTGGCCACAGACTCTGTTTTCTCCAAATAGGCCTATTCAGCTGAGTTGAAGAAACACGTTTCTCCTCAAAGAAAACCATCTCTGTTAGAAGTAGCATGTAGTTCATTGTTCCCTTCTCACAATTGCTTTAGTTTTTGCAAGGAATACTTCCTGAAAATCGTAGATTTCCAGGTGGAGAAAGACAAATATTGTTCCAAATAGGCCTATTCATCTGAGATC
Organism: Castor canadensis; assembly: GCF_047511655.1. Taxonomy (NCBI): domain Eukaryota; kingdom Metazoa; phylum Chordata; class Mammalia; order Rodentia; family Castoridae; genus Castor; species Castor canadensis. The sequence goes on from NC_133389.1 coordinate 72,528,923, forward strand.
AAGGAACACTGGTATATCTATGAAGATAACCAACTATGGTGGAATGAGGAACATCTAGCAGATTGTTTCCCTGTGAGAACTGAATTAGTGTTTGAAAGGAATACTTCCTACAACCAGGTGCTTGAAGGGAGAGATAGGCTCTGTTTTCTCCTATAAACACTACTCAACATAGTTGAAGAAACACACGTATTTCCCCAAGAAAACCATCTATGTTAGTAGCAGGTTCCCATACACTTTGTTTCCCTAGAGGATTGAGTTAGTTTTTGAAAGGAACACTTCCAGCAAATCACAGTTTGCAAGGTGGAGAAAGGCTCATTTTTTTCCAAAGTGGCCTATTCAGCTGAGTTGAATAAACAAATGTATCTGTCCGAAGCAAACCATCTATGATAGAAGCTGCAGCGTCTAGCACATTGCTTCTGTGTGAGAATTGAGTTAGGTTTTGAAAGAAATACTTCCTGCAAATCCTAGTTTTCATTGTGGAGATAGGCTGTGTTTGCTCCAGAAAGGCCTATCATGCTGAGTTGAAGAAACACATGTATCTCTACAAAGGAAATCATCTCTGTCAGATGCTGCACCATGTAGCACATTGTTTCACTATGAGAACGGAGTTAAATTGTGAAAGGAATACTTCATGCAACTTAGGTGTTTCTAGAAGTTGATATGCTCTCTTTGCTTCAAATAGGCCTATTGAGCTAAGTTGAAGAAAAACATGTATCTCCATAAAGAAAAGCATGTGTGTTACAAGCGGGAGCATCGGGCACAAGGTCTCTCTGTGAGAATGGAATTAGTTTTTGAAAGGAATACTTCCTGCAAATCATACTTTTCAAAGTAGAGATATTCTCTGTTTGCTCCAATAGGCCTATTCAGCTGAGTTGAAGAAACACAAGTTTCACTCCAAAGAAAACAATGTGTGTTAGAAGCTTCAGCATGTAGCACATTGTTCCCCTGTGAGAACTGAGTTACTCTTTGAAAGGAATACTTCCTGCAAATCATAGTTTTCATGCTGGAAAAAGGCTCATTTTGTTCCAAATGGGCCTATTCAGTTGAGTTGAATGTATCTCTCCAAAGAAAACCATCTACGTTATAAGCCACAGCATCAAGCACATTATTTCCCTGTGAGAATTTAGATAGATTTGAAAGTAATACTCCTGCAAGTCAGAATTTTAAAGGTGGAGAAAAGCTCATTTTGTTCCAACAGGCCTATACGGCTGAGTTTAAGAAGCACATCATCTCTCCAAAAACAACCTTCAGGGTCAGAAGCAGGAGCATCTAGCACTTTCTTTCCCTGTGAGAGTTGAGCTGGATTTTGAAAGGAATACTTCCTGCAACGTAGGTTTTGGAACGTGGTGATAGGCTCTCTTCATTCCAAATAGGCTTATTCAGTTGAGTTGAAGAAACACATGTCTATCTCCAAAGAAATCCATCTATGTTAGAAGCTTCAGCATCTAGAACATTGCCTCCCTGTGAGAATTGAGTAAGTTTTTGAAAGGAATACTTCCTGGAAATCCTAGTTTTCAAAGTGAAGATTGGCTCTGTTTGCTCCAATTAGCTCTATTCAGCTAAGTAGAACAAGCACCTGTAGCTCTATAAAGAAAACCATCTATGTTAGAAGCTGCAGCATCTGGCACATTGTTTCCCTTTGACAATTTAGTTAGTGTTTGAAAGGAATGCTTCCTATGAAGCACAGTTTTTACTGTGCAGATAGGGTGTGTTTGCTCCAAATAGGCCTTTAAAGTGGAGTTGAAGTAAAACATGGAACTCTCCAAAGAAAATCATCTATGTTCGATGGTGCAGGTTGTAGCCCATTGTTTCCCTGTGAGAATTGAGTTAGTTTTTGAAAGGAATACTGTTTGCAATTTAGGTGATTCAAGGGGGAGATAGGCACTGTTTGCTCCAAATTGGCCTCTTCAGCTGAGTTAAACACACGTATCTCTCCAAAGGATACCATGTATGTCAGTAGGTGCAGCGTGTACTACTCTGTTTCTCTTTGAGAATTGAGTTAATTTTTGAAAGGAATACTTCCTGCAAATTGTAGTTTTCAACGTGGATGTAGGCTCTGTTGGCTCCAAGTAGTCCTATTCAGCTAACTTGAACAAACACATGTATCACTTGAAAGAAAAACATCTGCGTTAGCTGTGGGAGTGTCTAGTGCATTGTTTCACTGTGAAAATTGAGTAAATTTTTGAAAGAAATCCTTCAAGCAATTCATAGTTTTCAAGGTGTAGTAAGGCTCCGTTGCTCCTGATAGGTCTATTCAGCTGAGTTGAAGGAACACTTGAATCTCTAGGAAGAAAACAAAGTATGGTAGAATGAGGAAAATCCTGTGCATTGTTTCATTCTGTCAATTGAGTTAGTTTTAGAAGGGAATACTTCTGCAACTGAGGTGTTTCAGGTGGAGGTAGGCTCTATTTGGTCCAAATAGGCCTATTCAGCAGAGTTGAGGAAACACATGTATCTCTCGAAAGAACACCATCTCTGTTAAATGAAGGACCATCTAGCACTGTGTTTCCCTGTGAGAACTGAGTTAGTTTAGGAAAGGAAGACTTCCTGCAAATCACACTTTTCAAGGTGGCAATTGGCGCTATTTTCTCTAGATAGGCCTATTCAGTTGAGTTGAAGAAACACATGTATCTCTCTGAAGAAAACTATTTTTATTAGAAGCTGCAGCATCTAGCAGATTGATTCCCTATGAGAATTGATCTAGTGCTTGAAAGGAATACAACCTGCAAATTATAGTTTTCAAGTTGCAGAAAGGCTCATTTTCTTCCAAATGGCACTATTCAGCTGAGTTGAAGAAACTCATGGTGCTCTCTGAAGAAACTATTTATGTTAGAAGCTGAAGCATCTAGCACATTGATTCCCTGTGAGAACTGAGTTAGTTTTCTAAAAGAATACTTCCTGCAAATCATGGTTTTCAAGTTGGAGAAAAGGACATTTTCTTGCAAATAAGGCTATTCAGCTGAGTTGAATAAACTATTGCATCTCTCAGAAGAAACTATTTATGTTAGAACCTGATGCATCAAGGAGATTGATTCCCTGTGAGAATTGAGTTAGTTTTTGAAAGGAATACTTCCTGGAAATCATAGTTTTCAAGGTGGAGATAGCTTGTGTTTGCTCCAAATAGGCGTGTTCTGCTAAGATTAAGAACCACATGTATCTCTCCAAAGGAAGCCATCTGTGTCAGAGCAGGAGCACCTAGAACGTTGTTTCAGTATGAAAGTTGAGTTAGCTTTTGAAAGGACTACTCCTGCAATTCATAGTTGTCAAGGGGGAGAAAAGCTCTTGTTGCTCCAAAGTGGCCTATTCAGCTAAGTTGAAGAAACACATGTATCGCTCGCAAGAAAACCATCTGTGTGAGAAGCAGGAGCACGTAGCATATTGTTTCCCTGTGAGAATCGGGTTCGTGTTTGAAAGGAATACTTCCTGCATCTTAGGTGTTTCAGGTGGCCACAGACTCTGTTTTCTCCAAATAGGCCTATTCAGCTGAGTTGAAGAAACACGTTTCTCCTCAAAGAAAACCATCTCTGTTAGAAGTAGCATGTAGTTCATTGTTCCCTTCTCACAATTGCTTTAGTTTTTGCAAGGAATACTTCCTGAAAATCGTAGATTTCCAGGTGGAGAAAGACAAATATTGTTCCAAATAGGCCTATTCATCTGAGATCAAGGAACACTGGTATATCTATGAAGATAACCAACTATGGTGGAATGAGGAACATCTAGCAGATTGTTTCCCTGTGAGAACTGAATTAGTGTTTGAAAGGAATACTTCCTACAACCAGGTGCTTGAAGGGAGAGATAGGCTCTGTTTTCTCCTATAAACACTATTCAACATAGTTGAAGAAACACACGTATTTCCCCAAGAAAACCATCTATGTTAGTAGCAGGTTCCCATACACTTTGTTTCCCTAGAGGATTGAGTTAGTTTTTGAAAGGAACACTTCCAGCAAATCACAGTTTGCAAGGTGGAGAAAGGCTCATTTTTTTCCAAAGTGGCCTATTCAGCTGAGTTGAATAAACAAATGTATCTGTCCGAAGCAAACCATCTATGATAGAAGCTGCAGCGTCTAGCACATTGCTTCTGTGTGAGAATTGAGTTAGGTTTTGAAAGAAATACTTCCTGCAAATCCTAGTTTTCATTGTGGAGATAGGCTGTGTTTGCTCCAGAAAGGCCTATTATGCTGAGTTGAAGAAACACATGTATCTCTACAAAGGAAATCATCTCTGTCAGATGCTGCACCATGTAGCACATTGTTTCACTATGAGAACGGAGTTAAATTGTGAAAGGAATACTTCATGCAACTTAGGTGTTTCTAGAAGTTGATATGCTCTCTTTGCTTCAAATAGGCCTATTGAGCTAAGTTGAAGAAAAACATGTATCTCCATAAAGAAAAGCATGTGTGTTAGAAGCGGGAGCATCGGGCACAAGGTCTCTCTGTGAGAATGGAATTCGTTTTTGAAAGGAATACTTCCTGCAAATCATACTTTTCAAAGTAGAGATATTCTCTGTTTGCTCCAATAGGCCTATTCAGCTGAGTTGAAGAAACACAAGTTTCACTCCAAAGAAAACAATGTGTGTTAGAAGCTTCAGCATGTAGCACATTGTTCCCCTGTGAGAACTGAGTTACTCTTTGAAAGGAATACTTCCTGCAAATCATAGTTTTCATGCTGGAAAAAGGCTCATTTTGTTCCAAATGGGCCTATTCAGTTGAGTTGAATGTATCTCTCCAAAGAAAACCATCTACGTTATAAGCCACAGCATCAAGCACATTATTTCCCTGTGAGAATTTAGATAGATTTGAAAGTAATACTCCTGCAAGTCAGAATTTTAAAGGTGGAGAAAAGCTCATTTTGTTCCAACAGGCCTATACGGCTGAGTTTAAGAAGCACATCATCTCTCCAAAAACAACCTTCAGGGTCAGAAGCAGGAGCATCTAGCACTTTCTTTCCCTGTGAGAGTTGAGCTGGATTTTGAAAGGAATACTTCCTGCAACGTAGGTTTTGGAACGTGGTGATAGGCTCTCTTCATTCCAAATAGGCTTATTCAGTTGAGTTGAAGAAACACATGTCTATCTCCAAAGAAATCCATCTATGTTAGAAGCTTCAGCATCTAGAACATTGCCTCCCTGTGAGAATTGAGTAAGTTTTTGAAAGGAATACTTCCTGGAAATCCTAGTTTTCAAAGTGAAGATTGGCTCTGTTTGCTCCAATTAGCTCTATTCAGCTAAGTAGAACAAGCACCTGTAGCTCTATAAAGAAAACCATCTATGTTAGAAGCTGCAGCATCTGGCACATTGTTTCCCTTTGACAATTTAGTTAGTGTTTGAAAGGAATGCTTCCTATGAAGCACAGTTTTTACTGTGCAGATAGGGTGTGTTTGCTCCAAATAGGCCTTTAAAGTGGAGTTGAAGTAAAACATGGAACTCTCCAAAGAAAATCATCTATGTTCGATGGTGCAGGTTGTAGCCCATTGTTTCCCTGTGAGAATTGAGTTAGTTTTTGAAAGGAATACTGTTTGCAATTTAGGTGATTCAAGGGGGAGATAGGCACTGTTTGCTCCAAATTGGCCTCTTCAGCTGAGTTAAACACACGTATCTCTCCAAAGGATACCATGTATGTCAGTAGGTGCAGCGTGTACTACTCTGTTTCTCTTTGAGAATTGAGTTAATTTTTGAAAGGAATACTTCCTGCAAATTGTAGTTTTCAACGTGGAAGTAGGCTCTGTTGGCTCCAAGTAGTCCTATTCAGCTAACTTGAACAAACACATGTATCACTTGAAAGAAAAACATCTGCGTTAGCTGTGGGAGTGTCTAGTGCATTGTTTCACTGTGAAAATTGAGTAAATTTTTGAAAGAAATCCTTCAAGCAATTCATAGTTTTCAAGGTGTAGTAAGGCTCCGTTGCTCCTGATAGGTCTATTCAGCTGAGTTGAAGGAACACTTGAATCTCTAGGAAGAAAACAAAGTATGGTAGAATGAGGAAAATCCTGTGCATTGTTTCATTCTGTCAATTGAGTTAGTTTTAGAAGGGAATACTTCTGCAACTGAGGTGTTTCAGGTGGAGGTAGGCTCTATTTGGTCCAAATAGGCCTATTCAGCAGAGTTGAGGAAACACATGTATCTCTCGAAAGAACACCATCTCTGTTAAATGAAGGACCATCTAGCACTGTGTTTCCCTGTGAGAACTGAGTTAGTTTAGGAAAGGAAGACTTCCTGCAAATCACACTTTTCAAGGTGGCAATTGGCGCTATTTTCTCTAGATAGGCCTATTCAGTTGAGTTGAAGAAACACATGTATCTCTCTGAAGAAAACTATTTTTATTAGAAGCTGCAGCATCTAGCAGATTGATTCCCTATGAGAATTGATCTAGTGCTTGAAAGGAATACAACCTGCAAATTATAGTTTTCAAGTTGCAGAAAGGCTCATTTTCTTCCAAATGGCACTATTCAGCTGAGTTGAAGAAACTCATGGTGCTCTCTGAAGAAACTATTTATGTTAGAAGCTGAAGCATCTAGCACATTGATTCCCTGTGAGAACTGAGTTAGTTTTCTAAAAGAATACTTCCTGCAAATCATGGTTTTCAAGTTGGAGAAAAGGACATTTTCTTGCAAATAAGGCTATTCAGCTGAGTTGAATAAACTCTTGCATCTCTCAGAAGAAACTATTTATGTTAGAACCTGATGCATCAAGGAGATTGATTCCCTGTGAGAATTGAGTTAGTTTTTGAAAGGAATACTTCCTGGAAATCATAGTTTTCAAGGTGGAGATAGCTTGTGTTTGCTCCAAATAGGCGTGTTCTGCTAAGATTAAGAACCACATGTATCTCTCCAAAGGAAGCCATCTGTGTCAGAGCAGGAGCACCTAGAACGTTGTTTCAGTATGAAAGTTGAGTTAGCTTTTGAAAGGACTACTCCTGCAATTCATAGTTGTCAAGGGGGAGAAAAGCTCTTGTTGCTCCAAAGTGGCCTATTCAGCTAAGTTGAAGAAACACATGTATCTCTCGCAAGAAAACCATCTGTGTGAGAAGCAGGAGCACGTAGCATATTGTTTCCCTGTGAGAATCGGGTTCGTGTTTGAAAGGAATACTTCCTGCATCTTAGGTGTTTCAGGTGGCCACAGACTCTGTTTTCTCCAAATAGGCCTATTCAGCTGAGTTGAAGAAACACGTTTCTCCTCAAAGAAAACCATCTCTGTTAGAAGTAGCATGTAGTTCATTGTTCCCTTCTCACAATTGCTTTAGTTTTTGCAAGGAATACTTCCTGAAAATCGTAGATTTCCAGGTGGAGAAAGACAAATATTGTTCCAAATAGGCCTATTCATCTGAGATCAAGGAACACTGGTATATCTATGAAGATAACCAACTATGGTGGAATGAGGAACATCTAGCAGATTGTTTCCCTGTGAGAACTGAATTAGTGTTTGAAAGGAATACTTCCTACAACCAGGTGCTTGAAGGGAGAGATAGGCTCTGTTTTCTCCTATAAACACTATTCAACATAGTTGAAGAAACACACGTATTTCCCCAAGAAAACCATCTATGTTAGTAGCAGGTTCCCATACACTTTGTTTCCCTAGAGGATTGAGTTAGTTTTTGAAAGGAACACTTCCAGCAAATCACAGTTTGCAAGGTGGAGAAAGGCTCATTTTTTTCCAAAGTGGCCTATTCAGCTGAGTTGAATAAACAAATGTATCTGTCCGAAGCAAACCATCTATGATAGAAGCTGCAGCGTCTAGCACATTGCTTCTGTGTGAGAATTGAGTTAGGTTTTGAAAGAAATACTTCCTGCAAATCCTAGTTTTCATTGTGGAGATAGGCTGTGTTTGCTCCAGAAAGGCCTATTATGCTGAGTTGAAGAAACACATGTATCTCTACAAAGGAAATCATCTCTGTCAGATGCTGCACCATGTAGCACATTGTTTCACTATGAGAACGGAGTTAAATTGTGAAAGGAATACTTCATGCAACTTAGGTGTTTCTAGAAGTTGATATGCTCTCTTTGCTTCAAATAGGCCTATTGAGCTAAGTTGAAGAAAAACATGTATCTCCATAAAGAAAAGCATGTGTGTTAGAAGCGGGAGCATCGGGCACAAGGTCTCTCTGTGAGAATGGAATTCGTTTTTGAAAGGAATACTTCCTGCAAATCATACTTTTCAAAGTAGAGATATTCTCTGTTTGCTCCAATAGGCCTATTCAGCTGAGTTGAAGAAACACAAGTTTCACTCCAAAGAAAACAATGTGTGTTAGAAGCTTCAGCATGTAGCACATTGTTCCCCTGTGAGAACTGAGTTACTCTTTGAAAGGAATACTTCCTGCAAATCATAGTTTTCATGCTGGAAAAAGGCTCATTTTGTTCCAAATGGGCCTATTCAGTTGAGTTGAATGTATCTCTCCAAAGAAAACCATCTACGTTATAAGCCACAGCATCAAGCACATTATTTCCCTGTGAGAATTTAGATAGATTTGAAAGTAATACTCCTGCAAGTCAGAATTTTAAAGGTGGAGAAAAGCTCATTTTGTTCCAACAGGCCTATACGGCTGAGTTTAAGAAGCACATCATCTCTCCAAAAACAACCTTCAGGGTCAGAAGCAGGAGCATCTAGCACTTTCTTTCCCTGTGAGAGTTGAGCTGGATTTTGAAAGGAATACTTCCTGCAACGTAGGTTTTGGAACGTGGTGATAGGCTCTCTTCATTCCAAATAGGCTTATTCAGTTGAGTTGAAGAAACACATGTCTATCTCCAAAGAAATCCATCTATGTTAGAAGCTTCAGCATCTAGAACATTGCCTCCCTGTGAGAATTGAGTAAGTTTTTGAAAGGAATACTTCCTGGAAATCCTAGTTTTCAAAGTGAAGATTGGCTCTGTTTGCTCCAATTAGCTCTATTCAGCTAAGTAGAACAAGCACCTGTAGCTCTATAAAGAAAACCATCTATGTTAGAAGCTGCAGCATCTGGCACATTGTTTCCCTTTGACAATTTAGTTAGTGTTTGAAAGGAATGCTTCCTATGAAGCACAGTTTTTACTGTGCAGATAGGGTGTGTTTGCTCCAAATAGGCCTTTAAAGTGGAGTTGAAGTAAAACATGGAACTCTCCAAAGAAAATCATCTATGTTCGATGGTGCAGGTTGTAGCCCATTGTTTCCCTGTGAGAATTGAGTTAGTTTTTGAAAGGAATACTGTCTGCAATTTAGGTGATTCAAGGGGGAGATAGGCACTGTTTGCTCCAAATTGGCCTCTTCAGCTGAGTTAAACACACGTATCTCTCCAAAGGATACCATGTATGTCAGTAGGTGCAGCGTGTACTACTCTGTTTCTCTTTGAGAATTGAGTTAATTTTTGAAAGGAATACTTCCTGCAAATTGTAGTTTTCAACGTGGATGTAGGCTCTGTTGGCTCCAAGTAGTCCTATTCAGCTAACTTGAACAAACACATGTATCACTTGAAAGAAAAACATCTGCGTTAGCTGTGGGAGTGTCTAGTGCATTGTTTCACTGTGAAAATTGAGTAAATTTTTGAAAGAAATCCTTCAAGCAATTCATAGTTTTCAAGGTGTAGTAAGGCTCCGTTGCTCCTGATAGGTCTATTCAGCTGAGTTGAAGGAACACTTGAATCTCTAGGAAGAAAACAAAGTATGGTAGAATGAGGAAAATCCTGTGCATTGTTTCATTCTGTCAATTGAGTTAGTTTTAGAAGGGAATACTTCTGCAACTGAGGTGTTTCAGGTGGAGGTAGGCTCTATTTGGTCCAAATAGGCCTATTCAGCAGAGTTGAGGAAACACATGTATCTCTCGAAAGAACACCATCTCTGTTAAATGAAGGACCATCTAGCACTGTGTTTCCCTGTGAGAACTGAGTTAGTTTAGGAAAGGAAGACTTCCTGCAAATCACACTTTTCAAGGTGGCAATTGGCGCTATTTTCTCTAGATAGGCCTATTCAGTTGAGTTGAAGAAACACATGTATCTCTCTGAAGAAAACTATTTTTATTAGAATCTGCAGCATGTAGCAGATTGATTCCCTATGAGAATTGATCTAGTGCTTGAAAGGAATACAACCTGCAAATTATAGTTTTCAAGTTGCAGAAAGCCTCATTTTCTTCCAAATGGCACTATTCAGCTGAGTTGAAGAAACTCATGGTGCTCTCTGAAGAAACTATTTATGTTAGAAGCTGAAGCATCTAGCACATTGATTCCCTGTGAGAACTGAGTTAGTTTTCTAAAAGAATACTTCCTGCAAATCATGGTTTTCAAGTTGGAGAAAAGGACATTTTCTTGCAAATAAGGCTATTCAGCTGAGTTGAATAAACTCTTGCATCTCTCAGAAGAAACTATTTATGTTAGAACCTGATACATCAAGGAGATTGATTCCCTGTGAGAATTGAGTTAGTTTTTGAAAGGAATACTTCCTGGAAATCATAGTTTTCAAGGTGGAGATAGCTTGTGTTTGCTCCAAATAGGCGTGTTCTGCTAAGATTAAGAACCACATGTATCTCTCCAAAGGAAGCCATCTGTGTCAGAGCAGGAGCACCTAGAACGTTGTTTCAGTATGAAAGTTGAGTTAGCTTTTGAAAGGACTACTCCTGCAATTCATAGTTGTCAAGGGGGAGAAAAGCTCTTGTTGCTCCAAAGTGGCCTATTCAGCTAAGTTGAAGAAACACATGTATCTCTCGCAAGAAAACCATCTGTGTGAGAAGCAGGAGCACGTAGCATATTGTTTCCCTGTGAGAATCGGGTTCGTGTTTGAAAGGAATACTTCCTGCATCTTAGGTGTTTCAGGTGGCCACAGACTCTGTTTTCTCCAAATAGGCCTATTCAGCTGAGTTGAAGAAACACGTTTCTCCTCAAAGAAAACCATCTCTGTTAGAAGTAGCATGTAGTTCATTGTTCCCTTCTCACAATTGCTTTAGTTTTTGCAAGGAATACTTCCTGAAAATCGTAGATTTCCAGGTGGAGAAAGACAAATATTGTTCCAAATAGGCCTATTCATCTGAGATCAAGGAACACTGGTATATCTACGAAGATAACCAACTATGGTGGAATGAGGAACATCTAGCAGATTGTTTCCCTGTGAGAACTGAATTAGTGTTTGAAAGGAATACTTCCTACAACCAGGTGCTTGAAGGGAGAGATAGGCTCTGTTTTCTCCTATAAACACTATTCAACATAGTTGAAGAAACACACGTATTTCCCCAAGAAAACCATCTATGTTAGTAGCAGGTTCCCATACACTTTGTTTCCCTAGAGGATTGAGTTAGTTTTTGAAAGGAACACTTCCAGCAAATCACAGTTTGCAAGGTGGAGAAAGGCTCATTTTTTTCCAAAGTGGCCTATTCAGCTGAGTTGAATAAACAAATGTATCTGTCCGAAGCAAACCATCTATGATAGAAGCTGCAGCGTCTAGCACATTGCTTCTGTGTGAGAATTGAGTTAGGTTTTGAAAGAAATACTTCCTGCAAATCCTAGTTTTCATTGTGGAGATAGGCTGTGTTTGCTCCAGAAAGGCCTATTATGCTGAGTTGAAGAAACACATGTATCTCTACAAAGGAAATCATCTCTGTCAGATGCTGCACCATGTAGCACATTGTTTCACTATGAGAACGGAGTTAAATTGTGAAAGGAATACTTCATGCAACTTAGGTGTTTCTAGAAGTTGATATGCTCTCTTTGCTTCAAATAGGCCTATTGAGCTAAGTTGAAGAAAAACATGTATCTCCATAAAGAAAAACATGTGTGTTAGAAGCGGGAGCATCGGGCACAAGGTCTCTCTGTGAGAATGGAATTCGTTTTTGAAAGGAATACTTCCTGCAAATCATACTTTTCAAAGTAGAGATATTCTCTGTTTGCTCCAATAGGCCTATTCAGCTGAGTTGAAGAAACACAAGTTTCACTCCAAAGAAAACAATGTGTGTTAGAAGCTTCAGCATGTAGCACATTGTTCCCCTGTGAGAACTGAGTTACTCTTTGAAAGGAATACTTCCTGCAAATCATAGTTTTCATGCTGGAAAAAGGCTCATTTTGTTCCAAATAGGCCTATTCAGTTGAGTTGAATGTATCTCTCCAAAGAAAACCATCTACGTTATAAGCCACAGCATCAAGCACATTATTTCACTGTGAGAATTTAGATAGATTTGAAAGTAATACTACTGCAAGTCAGAATTTTAAAGGTGGAGAAAAGCTCATTTTGTTCCAACAGGCCTATACGGCTGAGTTTAAGAAGCACATCATCTCTCCAAAAACAACCTTCAGGGTCAGAAGCAGGAGCATCTAGCACTTTCTTTCCCTGTGAGAGTTGAGCTGGATTTTGAAAGGAATACTTCCTGCAACGTAGGTTTTGGAACGTGGTGATAGGCTCTCTTCATTCCAAATAGGCTTATTCAGTTGAGTTGAAGAAACACATGTCTATCTCCAAAGAAATCCATCAATGTTAGAAGCTTCAGCATCTAGAACATTGCCTCCCTGTGAGAATTGAGTAAGTTTTTGAAAGGAATACTTCCTGGAAATCCAAGTTTTCAAAGTGAAGATTGGCTCTGTTTGCTCCAATTAGCTCTATTCAGCTAAGTAGAACAAGCACCTGTAGCTCTATAAAGAAAACCATCTATGTTAGAAGCTGCAGCATCTGGCACATTGTTTCCCTTTGACAATTTAGTTAGTGTTTGAAAGGAATGCTTCCTATGAAGCACAGTTTTTACTGTGCAGATAGGGTGTGTTTGCTCCAAATAGGCCTTTAAAGTGGAGTTGAAGTAAAACATGGAACTCTCCAAAGAAAATCATCTATGTTCGATGGTGCAGGTTGTAGCCCATTGTTTCCCTGTGAGAATTGAGTTAGTTTTTGAAAGGAATACTGTCTGCAATTTAGGTGATTCAAGGGGGAGATAGGCACTGTTTGCTCCAAATTGGCCTCTTCAGCTGAGTTAAACACACATATCTCTCCAAAGGATACCATGTATGTCAGTAGGTGCAGCGTGTACTACTCTGTTTCTCTTTGAGAATTGAGTTAATTTTTGAAAGGAATACTTCCTGCAAATTGTTGTTTTCAACGTGGATGTAGGCTCTGTTGGCTCCAAGTAGTCCTATTCAGCTAACTTGAACAAACACATGTATCACTTGAAAGAAAAACATCTGCGCTAGCTGTGGGAGTGTCTAGTGCATTGTTTCACTGTGAAAATTGAGTAAATTTTTGAAAGAAATCCTTCAAGCAATTCATAGTTTTCAAGGTGTAGTAAGGCTCCATTGCTCCTGATAGGTCTACTCAGCTGAGTTGAAGGAACACTTGAATCTCTAGGAAGAAAACAAAGTATGGTAGAATGAGGAAAATCCTGTGCATTGTTTCATTCTGTCAATTGAGTTAGTTTTAGAAGGGAATACTTCTGCAACTGAGGTGTTTCAGGTGGAGGTAGGCTCTATTTGGTCCAAATAGGCCTATTCAGCAGAGTTGAGGAAACACATGTATCTCTCGAAAGAACACCATCTCTGTTAAATGAAGGACCATCTAGCACTGTGTTTCCCTGTGAGAACTGAGTTAGTTTAGGAAAGGAAGACTTCCTGCAAATCACACTTTTCAAGGTGGCAATTGGCGCTATTTTCTCTAGATAGGCCTATTCAGTTGAGTTGAAGAAACACATGTATCTCTCTGAAGAAAACTATTTTTATTAGAATCTGCAGCATCTAGCAGATTGATTCCCTATGAGAATTGATCTAGTGCTTGAAAGGAATACAACCTGCAAATTATAGTTTTCAAGTTGCAGAAAGGCTCATTTTCTTCCAAATGGCACTATTCAGCTGAGTTGAAGAAACTCATGGTGCTCTCTGAAGAAACTATTTATGTTAGAAGCTGAAGCATCTAGCACATTGATTCCCTGTGAGAACTGAGTTAGTTTTCTAAAAGAATACTTCCTGCAAATCATGGTTTTCAAGTTGGAGAAAAGGACATTTTCTTGCAAATAAGGCTATTCAGCTGAGTTGAATAAACTCTTGCATCTCTCAGAAGAAACTATTTATGTTAGAACCTGATGCATCAAGGAGATTGATTCCCTGTGAGAATTGAGTTAGTTTTTGAAAGGAATACTTCCTGGAAATCATAGTTTTCAAGGTGGAGATAGCTTGTGTTTGCTCCAAATAGGCGTGTTCTGCTAAGATTAAGAACCACATGTATCTCTCCAAAGGAAGCCATCTGTGTCAGAGCAGGAGCACCTAGAACGTTGTTTCAGTATGAAAGTTGAGTTAGCTTTTGAAAGGACTACTCCTGCAATTCATAGTTGTCAAGGGGGAGAAAAGCTCTTGTTGCTCCAAAGTGGCCTATTCAGCTAAGTTGAAGAAACACATGTATCTCTCGCAAGAAAACCATCCGTGTGAGAAGCAGGAGCACGTAGCATATTGTTTCCCTGTGAGAATCGGGTTCGTGTTTGAAAGGAATACATCCTGCATCTTAGGTGTTTCAGGTGGCGACAGACTCTGTTTTCTCCAAATAGGCCTATTCAGCTGAGTTGAAGGAACACGTTTCTCCTCAAAGAAAACCATCTCTGTTAGAAGTAGCATGTAGTTCATTGTTCCCTTCTCACAATTGCTTTAGTTTTTGCAAGGAATACTTCCTGAAAATCGTAGATTTCCAGGTGGAGAAAGACAAATATTGTTCCAAATAGGCCTATTCATCTGAGATCAAGGAACACTGGTATATCTATGAAGATAACCAACTATGGTGGAATGAGGAACATCTAGCACATTGTTTCCCTGTGAGAACTGAATTAGTGTTTGAAAGGAATACTTCCTACAACCAGGTGCTTGAAGGGAGAGATAGGCTCTGTTTTCTCCTATAAACACTATTCAACATAGTTGAAGAAACACACGTATTTCCCCAAGAAAACCATCTATGTTAGTAGCAGGTTCCCATACACTTTGTTTCCCTAGAGGATTGAGTTAGTTTTTGAAAGGAACACTTCCAGCAAATCACAGTTTGCAAGGTGGAGAAAGGCTCATTTTTTTCCAAAGTGGCCTATTCAGCTGAGTTGAATAAACAAATGTATCTGTCCGAAGCAAACCATCTATGATAGAAGCTGCAGCGTCTAGCACATTGCTTCTGTGTGAGAATTGAGTTAGGTTTTGAAAGAAATACTTCCTGCAAATCCTAGTTTTCATTGTGGAGATAGGCTGTGTTTGCTCCAGAAAGGCCTATTATGCTGAGTTGAAGAAACACATGTATCTCTACAAAGGAAATCATCTCTGTCAGATGCTGCACCATGTAGCACATTGTTTCACTATGAGAACGGAGTTAAATTGTGAAAGGAATACTTCATGCAACTTAGGTGTTTCTAGAAGTTGATATGCTCTCTTTGCTTCAAATAGGCCTATTGAGCTAAGTTGAAGAAAAACATGTATCTCCATAAAGAAAAGCATGTGTGTTAGAAGCGGGAGCATCGGGCACAAGGTCTCTCTGTGAGAATGGAATTCGTTTTTGAAAGGAATACTTCCTGCAAATCATACTTTTCAAAGTAGAGATATTCTCTGTTTGCTCCAATAGGCCTATTCAGCTGAGTTGAAGAAACACAAGTTTCACTCCAAAGAAAACAATGTGTGTTAGAAGCTTCAGCATGTAGCACATTGTTTCCCTGTGAGAACTGAGTCACTCTTTGAAAGGAATACTTCCTGCAAATCATAGTTTTCATGCTGGAAAAAGGGTCATTTTGTTCCAAATGGGCCTATTCAGTTGAGTTGAATGTATCTCTCCAAAGAAAACCATCTACGTTATAAGCCACAGCATCAAGCACATTATTTCCCTGTGAGAATTTAGATAGATTTGAAAGTAATACTCCTGCAAGTCAGAATTTTAAAGGTGGAGAAAAGCTCATTTTGTTCCAACAGGCCTATACGGCTGAGTTTAAGAAGCACATCATCTCTCCAAAAACAACCTTCAGGGTCAGAAGCAGGAGCATCTAGCACTTTCTTTCCCTGTGAGAGTTGAGCTGGATTTTGAAAGGAATACTTCCTGCAACGTAGGTTTTGGAACGTGGTGATAGGCTCTCTTCATTCCAAATAGGCTTATTCAGTTGAGTTGAAGAAACACATGTCTATCTCCAAAGAAATCCATCTATGTTAGAAGCTTCAGCATCTAGAACATTGCCTCCCGGTGAGAATTGAGTAAGTTTTTGAAAGGAATACTTCCTGGAAATCCTAGTTTTCAAGGTGAAGATTGGCTCTGTTTGCTCCAATTAGCTCTATTCAGCTAAGTAGAACAAGCACCTGTAGCTCTATAAAGAAAACCATCTATGTTAGAAGCTGCAGCATCTGGCACATTGTTTCCCTTTGACAATTTAGTTAGTGTTTGAAAGGAATGCTTCCTATGAAGCACAGTTTTTAATGTGCAGATAGGGTGTGTTTGCTCCAAATAGGCCTTTAAAGTGGAGTTGAAGTAAAACATGGAACTCTCCAAAGAAAATCATCTATGTTCGATGGTGCAGGTTGTAGCCCATTGTTTCCCTGTGAGAATTGAGTTAGTTTTTGAAAGGAATACTGTCTGCAATTTAGGTGATTCAAGGGGGAGATAGGCACTGTTTGCTCCAAATTGGCCTCTTCAGCTGAGTTAAACACACGTATCTCTCCAAAGGATACCATGTATGTCAGTAGGTGCAGCGTGTACTACTCTGTTTCTCTTTGAGAATTGAGTTAATTTTTGAAAGGAATGCTTCCTGCAAATTGTAGTTTTCAACGTGGATGTAGGCTCTGTTGGCTCCAAGTAGTCCTATTCAGCTAACTTGAACAAACACATGTATCACTTGAAAGAAAAACATCTGCGCTAGCTGTGGGAGTGTCTAGTGCATTGTTTCACTGTGAAAATTGAGTAAATTTTTGAAAGAAATCCTTCAAGCAATTCATAGTTTTCAAGGTGTAGTAAGGCTCCGTTGCTCCTGATAGGTCTACTCAGCTGAGTTGAAGGAACACTTGAATCTCTAGGAAGAAAACAAAGTATGGTAGAATGAGGAAAATCCTGTGCATTGTTTCATTCTGTCAATTGAGTTAGTTTTAGAAGGGAATACTTCTGCAACTGAGGTGTTTCAGGTGGAGGTAGGCTCTATTTGGTCCAAATAGGCCTATTCAGCAGAGTTGAGGAAACACATGTATCTCTCGAAAGAACACCATCTCTGTTAAATGAAGGACCATCTAGCACTGTGTTTCCCTGTGAGAACTGAGTTAGTTTAGGAAAGGAAGACTTCCTGCAAATCACACTTTTCAAGGTGGCAATTGGCGCTATTTTCTCTAGATAGGCCTATTCAGTTGAGTTGAAGAAACACATGTATCTCTCTGAAGAAAACTATTTTTATTAGAATCTGCAGCATGTAGCAGGTTGATTCCCTATGAGAATTGATCTAGTGCTTGAAAGGAATACAACCTGCAAATTATAGTTTTCAAGTTGCAGAAAGGCTCATTTTCTTCCAAATGGCACTATTCAGCTGAGTTGAAGAAACTCATGGTGCTCTCTGAAGAAACTATTTATGTTAGAAGCTGAAGCATCTAGCACATTGATTCCCTGTGAGAACTGAGTTAGTTTTCTAAAAGAATACTTCCTGCAAATCATGGTTTTCAAGTTGGAGAAAAGGACATTTTCTTGCAAATAAGGCTATTCAGCTGAGTTGAATAAACTCTTGCATCTCTCAGAAGAAACTATTTATGTTAGAACCTGATACATCAAGGAGATTGATTCCCTGTGAGAATTGAGTTAGTTTTTGAAAGGAATACTTCCTGGAAATCATAGTTTTCAAGGTGGAGATAGCTTGTGTTTGCTCCAAATAGGCGTGTTCTGCTAAGATTAAGAACCACATGTATCTCTCCAAAGGAAGCCATCTGTGTCAGAGCAGGAGCACCTAGAACGTTGTTTCAGTATGAAAGTTGAGTTAGCTTTTGAAAGGACTACTCCTGCAATTCATAGTTGTCAAGGGGGAGAAAAGCTCTTGTTGCTCCAAAGTGGCCTTTTCAGCTAAGTTGAAGAAACACATGTATCTCTCGCAAGAAAACCATCTGTGTGAGAAGCAGAAGCACGTAGCATATTGTTTCCCTGTGAGAATCGGTTTCGTGTTTGAAAGGAATACTTCCTGCATCTTAGGTGTTTCAGGTGGCGACAGACTCTGTTTTCTCCAAATAGGCCTATTCAACTGAGTTGAAGAAACACGTTTCTCCTCAAAGAAAACCATCTCTGTTAGAAGTAGCATGTAGTTCATTGTTCCCTTCTCACAATTGCTTTAGTTTTTGCAAGGAATACTTCCTGAAAATCGTAGATTTCCAGGTGGAGAAAGACAAATATTGTTCCAAATAGGCCTATTCATCTGAGATCAAGGAACACTGGTATATCTATGAAGATAACCAACTATGGTGGAATGAGGAACATCTAGCACATTGTTTCCCTGTGAGAACTGAATTAGTGTTTGAAAGGAATACTTCCTACAACCAGGTGCTTGAAGGGAGAGATAGGCTCTGTTTTCTCCTATAAACACTATTCAACATAGTTGAAGAAACACACGTATTTCCCCAAGAAAACCATCTATGTTAGTAGCAGGTTCCCATACACTTTGTTTCCCTAGAGGATTGAGTTAGTTTTTGAAAGGAACACTTCCAGCAAATCACAGTTTGCAAGGTGGAGAAAGGCTCATTTTTTTCCAAAGTGGCCTATTCAGCTGAGTTGAATAAACAAATGTATCTGTCCGAAGCAAACCATCTATGATAGAAGCTGCAGCGTCTAGCACATTGCTTCTGTGTGAGAATTGAGTTAGGTTTTGAAAGAAATCCTTCCTGCAAATCCTAGTTTTCATTGTGGAGATAGGCTGTGTTTGCTCCAGAAAGGCCTATTATGCTGAGTTGAAGACACACATGTATCTCTACAAAGGAAATCATCTCTGTCAGATGCTGCACCATGTAGCACATTGTTTCACTATGAGAACGGAGTTAAATTGTGAAAGGAATACTTCATGCAACTTAGGTGTTTCTAGAAGTTGATATGCTCTCTTTGCTTCAAATAGGCCTATTGAGCTAAGTTGAAGAAAAACATGTATCTCCATAAAGAAAAGCATGTGTGTTAGAAGTGGGAGCATCGGGCACAAGGTCTCTCTGTGAGAATGGAATTCGTTTTTGAAAGGAATACTTCCTGCAAATCATACTTTTCAAAGTAGAGATATTCTCTGTTTGCTCCAATAGGCCTATTCAGCTGAGTTGAAGAAACACAAGTTTCACTCCAAAGAAAACAATGTGTGTTAGAAGCTTCAGCATGTAGCACATTGTTCCCCTGTGAGAACTGAGTTACTCTTTGAAAGGAATACTTCCTGCAAATCATAGTTTTCATGCTGGAAAAAGGCTCATTTTGTTCCAAATGGGCCTATTCAGTTGAGTTGAATGTATCTCTCCAAAGAAAACCATCTACGTTATAAGCCACAGCATCAAGCACATTATTTCCCTGTGAGAATTTAGATAGATTTGAAAGTAATACTCCTGCAAGTCAGAATTTTAAAGGTGGAGAAAAGCTCATTTTGTTCCAACAGGCCTATACGGCTGAGTTTAAGAAGCACATCATCTCTCCAAAAACAACCTTCAGGGTCAGAAGCAGGAGCATCTAGCACTTTCTTTCGCTGTGAGAGTTGAGCTGGATTTTGAAAGGAATACTTCCTGCAACGTAGGTTTTGGAACGTGGTGATAGGCTCTCTTCATTCCAAATAGGCTTATTCAGTTGAGTTGAAGAAACACATGTCTATCTCCAAAGAAATCCATCTATGTTAGAAGCTTCAGCATCTAGAACATTGCCTCCCTGTGAGAATTGAGTAAGTTTTTGAAAGGAATACTTCCTGGAAATCCTAGTTTTCAAAGTGAAGATTGGCTCTGTTTGCTCCAATTAGCTCTATTCAGCTAAGTAGAACAAGCACCTGTAGCTCTATGAAGAAAACCATCTATGTTAGAAGCTGCAGCATCTGGCACATTGTTTCCCTTTGACAATTTAGTTAGTGATTGAAAGGAATGCTTCCTATGAAGCACAGTTTTTACTGTGCAGATAGGGTGTGTTTGCTCCAAATAGGCCTTTAAAGTGGAGTTGAAGTAAAACATGGAACTCTCCAAAGAAAATCATCTATGTTCGATGGTGCAGGTTGTAGCCCATTGTTTCCCTGTGAGAATTGAGTTAGTTTTTGAAAGGAATACTGTCTGCAATTTAGGTGATTCAAGGGGGAGATAGGCACTGTTTGCTCCAAATTGGCCTCTTCAGCTGAGTTAAACACACGTATCTCTCCAAAGGATACCATGTATGTCAGTAGGTGCAGCGTGTACTACTCTGTTTCTCTTTGAGAATTGAGTTAATTTTTGAAAGGAATACTTCCTGCAAATTGTAGTTTTCAACGTGGATGTAGGCTCTGTTGGCTCCAAGTAGTCCTATTCAGCTAACTTGAACAAACACATGTATCACTTGAAAGAAAAACATCTGCGTTAGCTGTGGGAGTGTCTAGTGCATTGTTTCACTGTGAAAATTGAGTAAATTTTTGAAAGAAATCCTTCAAGCAATTCATAGTTTTCAAGGTGTAGTAAGGCTCCGTTGCTCCTGATAGGTCTATTCAGCTGAGTTGAAGGAACACTTGAATCTCTAGGAAGAAAACAAAGTATGGTAGAATGAGGAAAATCCTGTGCATTGTTTCATTCTGTCAATTGAGTTAGTTTTAGAAGGGAATACTTCTGCAACTGAGGTGTTTCAGGTGGAGGTAGGCTCTATTTGGTCCAAATAGGCCTATTCAGCAGAGTTGAGGAAACACATGTATCTCTCGAAAGAACACCATCTCTGTTAAATGAAGGACCATCTAGCACTGTGTTTCCCTGTGAGAACTGAGTTAGTTTAGGAAAGGAAGACTTCCTGCAAATCACACTTTTCAAGGTGGCAATTGGCGCTATTTTCTCTAGATAGGCCTATTCAGTTGAGTTGAAGAAACACATGTATCTCTCTGAAGAAAACTATTTTTATTAGAATCTGCAGCATGTAGCAGATTGATTCCCTATGAGAATTGATCTAGTGCTTGAAAGGAATACAACCAGCAAATTATAGTTTTCAAGTTGCAGAAAGGCTCATTTTCTTCCAAATGGCACTATTCAGCTGAGTTGAAGAAACTCATGGTGCTCTCTGAAGAAACTATTTATGTTAGAAGCTGAAGCATCTAGCACATTGATTCCCTGTGAGAACTGAGTTAGTTTTCTAAAAGAATACTTCCTGCAAATCATGGTTTTCAAGTTGGAGAAAAGGACATTTTCTTGCAAATAAGGCTATTCAGCTGAGTTGAATAAACTCTTGCATCTCTCAGAAGAAACTATTTATGTTAGAACCTGATACATCAAGGAGATTGATTCCCTGTGAGAATTGAGTTAGTTTTTGAAAGGAATACTTCCTGGAAATCATAGTTTTCAAGGTGGAGATAGCTTGTGTTTGCTCCAAATAGGCGTGTTCTGCTAAGATTAAGAACCACATGTATCTCTCCAAAGGAAGCCATCTGTGTCAGAGCAGGAGCACCTAGAACGTTGTTTCAGTATGAAAGTTGAGTTAGCTTTTGAAAGGACTACTCCTGCAATTCATAGTTGTCAAGGGGGAGAAAAGCTCTTGTTGCTCCAAAGTGGCCTATTCAGCTAAGTTGAAGAAACACGTTTCTCCTCAAAGAAAACCATCTCTGTTAGAAGTAGCATGTAGTTCATTGTTCCCTTCTCACAATTGCTTTAGTTTTTGCAAGGAATACTTCCTGAAAATCGTAGATTTCCATTTGGAGAAAGACAAATATTGTTCCAAATAGGCCTATTCATCTGAGATCAAGGAACACTGGTATATCTATGAAGATAACCAACTATGGTGGAATGAGGAACATCTAGCACATTGTTTCCCTGTGAGAACTGAATTAGTGTTTGAAAGGAATACTTCCTACAACCAGGTGCTTGAAGGGAGAGATAGGCTCTGTTTTCTCCTATAAACACTATTCAACATAGTTGAAGAAACACACGTATTTCCCCAAGAAAACCATCTATGTTAGTAGCAGGTTCCCATACACTTTGTTTCCCTAGAGGATTGAGTTAGTTTTTGAAAGGAACACTTCCAGCAAATCACAGTTTGCAAGGTGGAGAAAGGCTCATTTTTTTCCAAAGTGGCCTATTCAGCTGAGTTGAATAAACAAATGTATCTGTCCGAAGCAAACCATCTATGATAGAAGCTGCAGCGTCTAGCACATTGCTTCTGTGTGAGAATTGAGTTAGGTTTTGAAAGAAATACTTCCTGCAAATCCTAGTTTTCATTGTGGAGATAGGCTGTGTTTGCTCCAGAAAGGCCTATTATGCTGAGTTGAAGAAACACATGTATCTCTACAAAGGAAATCATCTCTGTCAGATGCTGCACCATGTAGCACATTGTTTCACTATGAGAACGGAGTTAAATTGTGAAAGGAATACTTCATGCAACTTAGGTGTTTCTAGAAGTTGATATGCTCTCTTTGCTTCAAATAGGCCTATTGAGCTAAGTTGAAGAAAAACATGTATCTCCATAAAGAAAAGCATGTGTGTTAGAAGCGGGAGCATCGGGCACAAGGTCTCTCTGTGAGAATGGAATTCGTTTTTGAAAGGAATACTTCCTGCAAATCATACTTTTCAAAGTAGAGATATTCTCTGTTTGCTCCAATAGGCCTATTCAGCTGAGTTGAAGAAACACAAGTTTCACTCCAAAGAAAACAATGTGTGTTAGAAGCTTCAGCATGTAGCACATTGTTCCCCTGTGAGAACTGAGTTACTCTTTGAAAGGAATACTTCCTGCAAATCATAGTTTTCATGCTGGAAAAAGGCTCATTTTGTTCCAAATGGGCCTATTCAGTTGAGTTGAATGTATCTCTCCAAAGAAAACCATCTACGTTATAAGCCACAGCATCAAGCACATTATTTCCCTGTGAGAATTTAGATAGATTTGAAAGTAATACTCCTGCAAGTCAGAATTTTAAAGGTGGAGAAAAGCTCATTTTGTTCCAACAGGCCTATACGGCTGAGTTTAAGAAGCACATCATCTCTCCAAAAACAACCTTCAGGGTCAGAAGCAGGAGCATCTAGCACTTTCTTTCCCTGTGAGAGTTGAGCTGGATTTTGAAAGGAATACTTCCTGCAACGTAGGTTTTGGAACGTGGTGATAGGCTCTCTTCATTCCAAATAGGCTTATTCAGTTGAGTTGAAGAAACACATGTCTATCTCCAAAGAAATCCATCTATGTTAGAAGCTTCAGCATCTAGAACATTGCCTCCCTGTGAGAATTGAGTAAGTTTTTGAAAGGAATACTTCCTGGAAATCCTAGTTTTCAAAGTGAAGATTGGCTCTGTTTGCTCCAATTAGCTCTATTCAGCTAAGTAGAACAAGCACCTGTAGCTCTATGAAGAAAACCATCTATGTTAGAAGCTGCAGCATCTGGCACATTGTTTCCCTTTGACAATTTAGTTAGTGATTGAAAGGAATGCTTCCTATGAAGCACAGTTTTTACTGTGCAGATAGGGTGTGTTTGCTCCAAATAGGCCTTTAAAGTGGAGTTGAAGTAAAACATGGAACTCTCCAAAGAAAATCATCTATGTTCGATGGTGCAGGTTGTAGCCCATTGTTTCCCTGTGAGAATTGAGTTAGTTTTTGAAAGGAATACTGTCTGCAATTTAGGTGATTCAAGGGGGAGATAGGCACTGTTTGCTCCAAATTGGCCTCTTCAGCTGAGTTAAACACACGTATCTCTCCAAAGGATACCATGTATGTCAGTAGGTGCAGCGTGTACTACTCTGTTTCTCTTTGAGAATTGAGTTAATTTTTGAAAGGAATACTTCCTGCAAATTGTAGTTTTCAACGTGGATGTAGGCTCTGTTGGCTCCAAGTAGTCCTATTCAGCTAACTTGAACAAACACATGTATCACTTGAAAGAAAAACATCTGCGTTAGCTGTGGGAGTGTCTAGTGCATTGTTTCACTGTGAAAATTGAGTAAATTTTTGAAAGAAATCCTTCAAGCAATTCATAGTTTTCAAGGTGTAGTAAGGCTCCGTTGCTCCTGATAGGTCTATTCAGCTGAGTTGAAGGAACACTTGAATCTCTAGGAAGAAAACAAAGTATGGTAGAATGAGGAAAATCCTGTGCATTGTTTCATTCTGTCAATTGAGTTAGTTTTAGAAGGGAATACTTCTGCAACTGAGGTGTTTCAGGTGGAGGTAGGCTCTATTTGGTCCAAATAGGCCTATTCAGCAGAGTTGAGGAAACACATGTATCTCTCGAAAGAACACCATCTCTGTTAAATGAAGGACCATCTAGCACTGTGTTTCCCTGTGAGAACTGAGTTAGTTTAGGAAAGGAAGACTTCCTGCAAATCACACTTTTCAAGGTGGCAATTGGCGCTATTTTCTCTAGATAGGCCTATTCAGTTGAGTTGAAGAAACACATGTATCTCTCTGAAGAAAACTATTTTTATTAGAATCTGCAGCATGTAGCAGATTGATTCCCTATGAGAATTGATCTAGTGCTTGAAAGGAATACAACCAGCAAATTATAGTTTTCAAGTTGCAGAAAGGCTCATTTTCTTCCAAATGGCACTATTCAGCTGAGTTGAAGAAACTCATGGTGCTCTCTGAAGAAACTATTTATGTTAGAAGCTGAAGCATCTAGCACATTGATTCCCTGTGAGAACTGAGTTAGTTTTCTAAAAGAATACTTCCTGCAAATCATGGTTTTCAAGTTGGAGAAAAGGACATTTTCTTGCAAATAAGGCTATTCAGCTGAGTTGAATAAACTCTTGCATCTCTCAGAAGAAACTATTTATGTTAGAACCTGATACATCAAGGAGATTGATTCCCTGTGAGAATTGAGTTAGTTTTTGAAAGGAATACTTCCTGGAAATCATAGTTTTCAAGGTGGAGATAGCTTGTGTTTGCTCCAAATAGGCGTGTTCTGCTAAGATTAAGAACCACATGTATCTCTCCAAAGGAAGCCATCTGTGTCAGAGCAGGAGCACCTAGAACGTTGTTTCAGTATGAAAGTTGAGTTAGCTTTTGAAAGGACTACTCCTGCAATTCATAGTTGTCAAGGGGGAGAAAAGCTCTTGTTGCTCCAAAGTGGCCTATTCAGCTAAGTTGAAGAAACACGTTTCTCCTCAAAGAAAACCATCTCTGTTAGAAGTAGCATGTAGTTCATTGTTCCCTTCTCACAATTGCTTTAGTTTTTGCAAGGAATACTTCCTGAAAATCGTAGATTTCCATTTGGAGAAAGACAAATATTGTTCCAAATAGGCCTATTCATCTGAGATCAAGGAACACTGGTATATCTATGAAGATAACCAACTATGGTGGAATGAGGAACATCTAGCACATTGTTTCCCTGTGAGAACTGAATTAGTGTTTGAAAGGAATACTTCCTACAACCAGGTGCTTGAAGGGAGAGGTAGGCTCTGTTTTCTCCTATAAACACTATTCAACATAGTTGAAGAAACACACGTATTTCCCCAAGAAAACCATCTATGTTAGTAGCAGGTTCCCATACACTTTGTTTCCCTAGAGGATTGAGTTAGTTTTTGAAAGGAACACTTCCAGCAAATCACAGTTTGCAAGGTGGAGAAAGGCTCATTTTTTCCAAAGTGGCCTATTCAGCTGAGTTGAATAAACAAATGTATCTGTCCGAAGCAAACCATCTATGATAGAAGCTGCAGCGTCTAGCACATTGCTTCTGTGTGAGAATTGAGTTAGGTTTTGAAAGAAATACTTCCTGCAAATCCTAGTTTTCATTGTGGAGATAGGCTGTGTTTGCTCCAGAAAGGCCTATTATGCTGAGTTGAAGAAACACATGTATCTCTACAAAGGAAATCATCTCTGTCAGATGCTGCACCATGTAGCACATTGTTTCACTATGAGAACGGAGTTAAATTGTGAAAGGAATACTTCATGCAACTTAGGTGTTTCTAGAAGTTGATATGCTCTCTTTGCTTCAAATAGGCCTATTGAGCTAAGTTGAAGAAAAACATGTATCTCCATAAAGAAAAGCATGTGTGTTAGAAGCGGGAGCATCGGGCACAAGGTCTCTCTGTGAGAATGGAAATAGTTTTTCAAAGGAATACTTCCTGCAAATCATACTTTTCAAAGTAGAGATATTCTCTGTTTGCTCCAATAGGCCTATTCAGCTGAGTTGAAGAAACACAAGTTTCACTCCAAAGAAAACAATGTGTGTTAGAAGCTTCAGCATGTAGCACATTGTTCCCCTGTGAGAACTGAGTTACTCTTTGAAAGGAATACTTCCTGCAAATCATAGTTTTCATGCTGGAAAAAGGCTCATTTTGTTCCAAATGGGCCTATTCAGTTGAGTTGAATGTATCTCTCCAAAGAAAACCATCTACGTTATAAGCCACAGCATCAAGCACATTATTTCCCTGTGAGAATTTAGATAGATTTGAAAGTAATACTCCTGCAAGTCAGAATTTTAAAGGTGGAGAAAAGCTCATTTTGTTCCAACAGGCCTATACGGCTGAGTTTAAGAAGCACATCATCTCTCCAAAAACAACCTTCAGGGTCAGAAGCAGGAGCATCTAGCACTTTCTTTCCCTGTGAGAGTTGAGCTGGATTTTGAAAGGAATACTTCCTGCAACGTAGGTTTTGGAACGTGGTGATAGGCTCTCTTCATTCCAAATAGGCTTATTCAGTTGAGTTGAAGAAACACATGTCTATCTCCAAAGAAATCCATCTATGTTAGAAGCTTCAGCATCTAGAACATTGCCTCCCTGTGAGAATTGAGTAAGTTTTTGAAAGGAATACTTCCTGGAAATCCTAGTTTTCAAAGTGAAGATTGGCTCTGTTTGCTCCAATTAGCTCTATTCAGCTAAGTAGAACAAGCACCTGTAGCTCTATAAAGAAAACCATCTATGTTAGAAGCTGCAGCATCTGGCACATTGTTTCCCTTTGACAATTTAGTTAGTGTTTGAAAGGAATGCTTCCTATGAAGCACAGTTTTTACTGTGCAGATAGGGTGTGTTTGCTCCAAATAGGCCTTTAAAGTGGAGTTGAAGTAAAACATGGAACTCTCCAAAGAAAATCATCTATGTTCGATGGTGCAGGTTGTAGCCCATTGTTTCCCTGTGAGAATTGAGTTAGTTTTTGAAAGGAATACTGTTTGCAATTTAGGTGATTCAAGGGGGAGATAGGCACTGTTTGCTCCAAATTGGCCTCTTCAGCTGAGTTAAACACACGTATCTCTCCAAAGGATACCATGTATGTCAGTAGGTGCAGCGTGTACTACTCTGTTTCTCTTTGAGAATTGAGTTAATTTTTGAAAGGAATACTTCCTGCAAATTGTAGTTTTCAACGTGGATGTAGGCTCTGTTGGCTCCAAGTAGTCCTATTCAGCTAACTTGAACAAACACATGTATCACTTGAAAGAAAAACATCTGCGTTAGCTGTGGGAGTGTCTAGTGCATTGTTTCACTGTGAAAATTGAGTAAATTTTTGAAAGAAATCCTTCAAGCAATTCATAGTTTTCAAGGTGTAGTAAGGCTCCGTTGCTCCTGATAGGTCTATTCAGCTGAGTTGAAGGAACACTTGAATCTCTAGGAAGAAAACAAAGTATGGTAGAATGAGGAAAATCCTGTGCATTGTTTCATTCTGTCAATTGAGTTAGTTTTAGAAGGGAATACTTCTGCAACTGAGGTGTTTCAGGTGGAGGTAGGCTCTATTTGGTCCAAATAGGCCTATTCAGCAGAGTTGAGGAAACACATGTATCTCTTGAAAGAACACCATCTCTGTTAAATGAAGGACCATCTAGCACTGTGTTTCCCTGTGAGAACTGAGTTAGTTTAGGAAAGGAAGACTTCCTGCAAATCACACTTTTCAAGGTGGCAATTGGCGCTATTTTCTCTAGATAGGCCTATTCAGTTGAGTTGAAGAAACACATGTATCTCTCTGAAGAAAACTATTTTTATTAGAATCTGCAGCATGTAGCAGATTGATTCCCTATGAGAATTGATCTAGTGCTTGAAAGGAATACAACCTGCAAATTATAGTTTTCAAGTTGCAGAAAGGCTCATTTTCTTCCAAATGGCACTATTCAGCTGAGTTGAAGAAACTCATGGTGCTCTCTGAAGAAACTATTTATGTTAGAAGCTGAAGCATCTAGCACATTGATTCCCTGTGAGAACTGAGTTAGTTTTCTAAAAGAATACTTCCTGCAAATCATGGTTTTCAAGTTGGAGAAAAGGACATTTTCTTGCAAATAAGGCTATTCAGCTGAGTTGAATAAACTCTTGCATCTCTCAGAAGAAACTATTTATGTTAGAACCTGATACATCAAGGAGATTGATTCCCTGTGAGAATTGAGTTAGTTTTTGAAAGGAATACTTCCTGGAAATCATAGTTTTCAAGGTGGAGATAGCTTGTGTTTGCTCCAAATAGGCGTGTTCTGCTAAGATTAAGAACCACATGTATCTCTCCAAAGGAAGCCATCTGTGTCAGAGCAGGAGCACCTAGAACGTTGTTTCAGTATGAAAGTTGAGTTAGCTTTTGAAAGGACTACTCCTGCAATTCATAGTTGTCAAGGGGGAGAAAAGCTCTTGTTGCTCCAAAGTGGCCTATTCAGCTAAGTTGAAGAAACACATGTATCTCTCGCAAGAAAACCATCTGTGTGAGAAGCAGGAGCACGTAGCATATTGTTTCCCTGTGAGAATCGGGTTCGTGTTTGAAAGGAATACTTCCTGCATCTTAGTTGTTTCAGGTGGCCACAGACTCTGTTTTCTCCAAATAGGCCTATTCAGCTGAGTTGAAGAAACACGTTTCTCCTCAAAGAAAACCATCTCTGTTAGAAGTAGCATGTAGTTCATTGTTCCCTTCTCACAATTGCTTTAGTTTTTGCAAGGAATACTTCCTGAAAATCGTAGATTTCCAGGTGGAGAAAGACAAATATTGTTCCAAATAGGCCTATTCATCTGAGATCAAGGAACACTGGTATATCTATGAAGATAACCAACTATGGTGGAATGAGGAACATCTAGCACATTGTTTCCCTGTGAGAACTGAATTAGTGTTTGAAAGGAATACTTCCTACAACCAGGTGCTTGAAGGGAGAGATAGGCTCTGTTTTCTCCTAGAAACACTATTCAACATAGTTGAAGAAACACACGTATTTCCCCAAGAAAACCATCTATGTTAGTAGCAGGTTCCCATACACTTTGTTTCCCTAGAGGATTGAGTTAGTTTTTGAAAGGAACACTTCCAGCAAATCACAGTTTGCAAGGTGGAGAAAGGCTCATTTTTTTCCAAAGTGGCCTATTCAGCTGAGTTGAATAAACAAATGTATCTGTCCGAAGCAAACCATCTATGATAGAAGCTGCAGCGTCTAGCACATTGCTTCTGTGTGAGAATTGAGTTAGGTTTTGAAAGAAATACTTCCTGCAAATCCTAGTTTTCATTGTGGAGATAGGCTGTGTTTGCTCCAGAAAGGCCTATTATGCTGAGTTGAAGAAACACATGTATCTCTACAAAGGAAATCATCTCTGTCAGATGCTGCACCATGTAGCACATTGTTTCACTATGAGAACGGAGTTAAATTGTGAAAGGAATACTTCATGCAACTTAGGTGTTTCTAGAAGTTGATATGCTCTCTTTGCTTCAAATAGGCCTATTGAGCTAAGTTGAAGAAAAACATGTATCTCCATAAAGAAAAGCATGTGTGTTAGAAGCGGGAGCATCGGGCACAAGGTCTCTCTGTGAGAATGGAATTCGTTTTTGAAAGGAATACTTCCTGCAAATCATACTTTTCAAAGTAGAGATATTCTCTGTTTGCTCCAATAGGCCTATTCAGCTGAGTTGAAGAAACACAAGTTTCACTCCAAAGAAAACAATGTGTGTTAGAAGCTTCAGCATGTAGCACATTGTTCCCCTGTGAGAACTGAGTTACTCTTTGAAAGGAATACTTCCTGCAAATCATAGTTTTCATGCTGGAAAAAGGCTCATTTTGTTCCAAATGGGCCTATTCAGTTGAGTTGAATGTATCTCTCCAAAGAAAACCATCTACGTTATAAGCCACAGCATCAAGCACATTATTTCCCTGTGAGAATTTAGATAGATTTGAAAGTAATACTCCTGCAAGTCAGAATTTTAAAGGTGGAGAAAAGCTCATTTTGTTCCAACAGGCCTATACGGCTGAGTTTAAGAAGCACATCATCTCTCCAAAAACAACCTTCAGGGTCAGAAGCAGGAGCATCTAGCACTTTCTTTCCCTGTGAGAGTTGAGCTGGATTTTGAAAGGAATACTTCCTGCAACGTAGGTTTTGGAACGTGGTGATAGGCTCTCTTCATTCCAAATAGGCTTATTCAGTTGAGTTGAAGAAACACATGTCTATCTCCAAAGAAATCCATCTATGTTAGAAGCTTCAGCATCTAGAACATTGCCTCCCTGTGAGAATTGAGTAAGTTTTTGAAAGGAATACTTCCTGGAAATCCTAGTTTTCAAAGTGAAGATTGGCTCTGTTTGCTCCAATTAGCTCTATTCAGCTAAGTAGAACAAGCACCTGTAGCTCTATAAAGAAAA
Source organism: Castor canadensis (assembly GCF_047511655.1). Taxonomy (NCBI): domain Eukaryota; kingdom Metazoa; phylum Chordata; class Mammalia; order Rodentia; family Castoridae; genus Castor; species Castor canadensis. The sequence continues at coordinate 72,559,464 of NC_133389.1, forward strand.
CCATCTATGTTAGAAGCTGCAGCATCTGGCACATTGTTTCCCTTTGACAATTTAGTTAGTGTTTGAAAGGAATGCTTCCTATGAAGCACAGTTTTTACTGTGCAGATAGGGTGTGTTTGCTCCAAATAGGCCTTTAAAGTGGAGTTGAAGTAAAACATGGAACTCTCCAAAGAAAATCATCTATGTTCGATGGTGCAGGTTGTAGCCCATTGTTTCCCTGTGAGAATTGAGTTAGTTTTTGAAAGGAATACTGTCTGCAATTTAGGTGATTCAAGGGGGAGATAGGCACTGTTTGCTCCAAATTGGCCTCTTCAGCTGAGTTAAACACACGTATCTCTCCAAAGGATACCATGTATGTCAGTAGGTGCAGCGTGTACTACTCTGTTTCTCTTTGAGAATTGAGTTAATTTTTGAAAGGAATACTTCCTGCAAATTGTAGTTTTCAACGTGGATGTAGGCTCTGTTGGCTCCAAGTAGTCCTATTCAGCTAACTTGAACAAACACATGTATCACTTGAAAGAAAAACATCTGCGTTAGCTGTGGGAGTGTCTAGTGCATTGTTTCACTGTGAAAATTGAGTAAATTTTTGAAAGAAATCCTTCAAGCAATTCATAGTTTTCAAGGTGTAGTAAGGCTCCGTTGCTCCTGATAGGTCTATTCAGCTGAGTTGAAGGAACACTTGAATCTCTAGGAAGAAAACAAAGTATGGTAGAATGAGGAAAATCCTGTGCATCGTTTCATTCTGTCAATTGAGTTAGTTTTAGAAGGGAATACTTCTGCAACTGAGGTGTTTCAGGTGGAGGTAGGCTCTATTTGGTCCAAATAGGCCTATTCAGCAGAGTTGAGGAAACACATGTATCTCTCGAAAGAACACCATCTCTGTTAAATGAAGGACCATCTAGCACTGTGTTTCCCTGTGAGAACTGAGTTAGTTTAGGAAAGGAAGACTTCCTGCAAATCACACTTTTCAAGGTGGCAATTGGCGCTATTTTCTCTAGATAGGCCTATTCAGTTGAGTTGAAGAAACACATGTATCTCTCTGAAGAAAACTATTTTTATTAGAATCTGCAGCATGTAGCAGATTGATTCCCTATGAGAATTGATCTAGTGCTTGAAAGGAATACAACCTGCAAATTATAGTTTTCAAGTTGCAGAAAGGCTCATTTTCTTCCAAATGGCACTATTCAGCTGAGTTGAAGAAACTCATGGTGCTCTCTGAAGAAACTATTTATGTTAGAAGCTGAAGCATCTAGCACATTGATTCCCTGTGAGAACTGAGTTAGTTTTCTAAAAGAATACTTCCTGCAAATCATGGTTTTCAAGTTGGAGAAAAGGACATTTTCTTGCAAATAAGGCTATTCAGCTGAGTTGAATAAACTCTTGCATCTCTCAGAAGAAACTATTTATGTTAGAACCTGATACATCAAGGAGATTGATTCCCTGTGAGAACTGAGTTAGTTTTTGAAAGGAATACTTCCTGGAAATCATAGTTTTCAAGGTGGAGATAGCTTGTGTTTGCTCCAAATAGGCGTGTTCTGCTAAGATTAAGAACCACATGTATCTCTCCAAAGGAAGCCATCTGTGTCAGAGCAGGAGCACCTAGAACGTTGTTTCAGTATGAAAGTTGAGTTAGCTTTTGAAAGGACTACTCCTGCAATTCATAGTTGTCAAGGGGGAGAAAAGCTCTTGTTGCTCCAAAGTGGCCTATTCAGCTAAGTTGAAGAAACACATGTATCTCTCGCAAGAAAACCATCTGTGTGAGAAGCAGGAGCACGTAGCATATTGTTTCCCTGTGAGAATCGGGTTCGTGTTTGAAAGGAATACTTCCTGCATCTTAGTTGTTTCAGGTGGCCACAGACTCTGTTTTCTCCAAATAGGCCTATTCAGCTGAGTTGAAGAAACACGTTTCTCCTCAAAGAAAACCATCTCTGTTAGAAGTAGCATGTAGTTCATTGTTCCCTTCTCACAATTGCTTTAGTTTTTGCAAGGAATACTTCCTGAAAATCGTAGATTTCCAGGTGGAGAAAGACAAATATTGTTCCAAATAGGCCTATTCATCTGAGATCAAGGAACACTGGTATATCTATGAAGATAACCAACTATGGTGGAATGAGGAACATCTAGCACATTGTTTCCCTGTGAGAACTGAATTAGTGTTTGAAAGGAATACTTCCTACAACCAGGTGCTTGAAGGGAGAGATAGGCTCTGTTTTCTCCTAGAAACACTATTCAACATAGTTGAAGAAACACACGTATTTCCCCAAGAAAACCATCTATGTTAGTAGCAGGTTCCCATACACTTTGTTTCCCTAGAGGATTGAGTTAGTTTTTGAAAGGAACACTTCCAGCAAATCACAGTTTGCAAGGTGGAGAAAGGCTCATTTTTTTCCAAAGTGGCCTATTCAGCTGAGTTGAATAAACAAATGTATCTGTCCGAAGCAAACCATCTATGATAGAAGCTGCAGCGTCTAGCACATTGCTTCTGTGTGAGAATTGAGTTAGGTTTTGAAAGAAATACTTCCTGCAAATCCTAGTTTTCATTGTGGAGATAGGCTGTGTTTGCTCCAGAAAGGCCTATTATGCTGAGTTGAAGAAACACATGTATCTCTACAAAGGAAATCATCTCTGTCAGATGCTGCACCATGTAGCACATTGTTTCACTATGAGAACGGAGTTAAATTGTGAAAGGAATACTTCATGCAACTTAGGTGTTTCTAGAAGTTGATATGCTCTCTTTGCTTCAAATAGGCCTATTGAGCTAAGTTGAAGAAAAACATGTATCTCCATAAAGAAAAGCATGTGTGTTAGAAGCGGGAGCATCGGGCACAAGGTCTCTCTGTGAGAATGGAATTCGTTTTTGAAAGGAATACTTCCTGCAAATCATACTTTTCAAAGTAGAGATATTCTCTGTTTGCTCCAATAGGCCTATTCAGCTGAGTTGAAGAAACACAAGTTTCACTCCAAAGAAAACAATGTGTGTTAGAAGCTTCAGCATGTAGCACATTGTTCCCCTGTGAGAACTGAGTTACTCTTTGAAAGGAATACTTCCTGCAAATCATAGTTTTCATGCTGGAAAAAGGCTCATTTTGTTCCAAATGGGCCTATTCAGTTGAGTTGAATGTATCTCTCCAAAGAAAACCATCTACGTTATAAGCCACAGCATCAAGCACATTATTTCCCTGTGAGAATTTAGATAGATTTGAAAGTAATACTCCTGCAAGTCAGAATTTTAAAGGTGGAGAAAAGCTCATTTTGTTCCAACAGGCCTATACGGCTGAGTTTAAGAAGCACATCATCTCTCCAAAAACAACCTTCAGGGTCAGAAGCAGGAGCATCTAGCACTTTCTTTCCCTGTGAGAGTTGAGCTGGATTTTGAAAGGAATACTTCCTGCAACGTAGGTTTTGGAACGTGGTGATAGGCTCTCTTCATTCCAAATAGGCTTATTCAGTTGAGTTGAAGAAACACATGTCTATCTCCAAAGAAATCCATCTATGTTAGAAGCTTCAGCATCTAGAACATTGCCTCCCTGTGAGAATTGAGTAAGTTTTTGAAAGGAATACTTCCTGGAAATCCTAGTTTTCAAAGTGAAGATTGGCTCTGTTTGCTCCAATTAGCTCTATTCAGCTAAGTAGAACAAGCACCTGTAGCTCTATAAAGAAAACCATCTATGTTAGAAGCTGCAGCATCTGGCACATTGTTTCCCTTTGACAATTTAGTTAGTGTTTGAAAGGAATGCTTCCTATGAAGCACAGTTTTTACTGTGCAGATAGGGTGTGTTTGCTCCAAATAGGCCTTTAAAGTGGAGTTGAAGTAAAACATGGAACTCTCCAAAGAAAATCATCTATGTTCGATGGTGCAGGTTGTAGCCCATTGTTTCCCTGTGAGAATTGAGTTAGTTTTTGAAAGGAATACTGTCTGCAATTTAGGTGATTCAAGGGGGAGATAGGCACTGTTTGCTCCAAATTGGCCTCTTCAGCTGAGTTAAACACACGTATCTCTCCAAAGGATACCATGTATGTCAGTAGGTGCAGCGTGTACTACTCTGTTTCTCTTTGAGAATTGAGTTAATTTTTGAAAGGAATACTTCCTGCAAATTGTAGTTTTCAACGTGGATGTAGGCTCTGTTGGCTCCAAGTAGTCCTATTCAGCTAACTTGAACAAACACATGTATCACTTGAAAGAAAAACATCTGCGTTAGCTGTGGGAGTGTCTAGTGCATTGTTTCACTGTGAAAATTGAGTAAATTTTTGAAAGAAATCCTTCAAGCAATTCATAGTTTTCAAGGTGTAGTAAGGCTCCGTTGCTCCTGATAGGTCTATTCAGCTGAGTTGAAGGAACACTTGAATCTCTAGGAAGAAAACAAAGTATGGTAGAATGAGGAAAATCCTGTGCATTGTTTCATTCTGTCAATTGAGTTAGTTTTAGAAGGGAATACTTCTGCAACTGAGGTGTTTCAGGTGGAGGTAGGCTCTATTTGGTCCAAATAGGCCTATTCAGCAGAGTTGAGGAAACACATGTATCTCTCGAAAGAACACCATCTCTGTTAAATGAAGGACCATCTAGCACTGTGTTTCCCTGTGAGAACTGAGTTAGTTTAGGAAAGGAAGACTTCCTGCAAATCACACTTTTCAAGGTGGCAATTGGCGCTATTTTCTCTAGATAGGCCTATTCAGTTGAGTTGAAGAAACACATGTATCTCTCTGAAGAAAACTATTTTTATTAGAATCTGCAGCATGTAGCAGATTGATTCCCTATGAGAATTGATCTAGTGCTTGAAAGGAATACAACCTGCAAATTATAGTTTTCAAGTTGCAGAAAGGCTCATTTTCTTCCAAATGGCACTATTCAGCTGAGTTGAAGAAACTCATGGTGCTCTCTGAAGAAACTATTTATGTTAGAAGCTGAAGCATCTAGCACATTGATTCCCTGTGAGAACTGAGTTAGTTTTCTAAAAGAATACTTCCTGCAAATCATGGTTTTCAAGTTGGAGAAAAGGACATTTTCTTGCAAATAAGGCTATTCAGCTGAGTTGAATAAACTCTTGCATCTCTCAGAAGAAACTATTTATGTTAGAACCTGATACATCAAGGAGATTGATTCCCTGTGAGAATTGAGTTAGTTTTTGAAAGGAATACTTCCTGGAAATCATAGTTTTCAAGGTGGAGATAGCTTGTGTTTGCTCCAAATAGGCGTGTTCTGCTAAGATTAAGAACCACATGTATCTCTCCAAAGGAAGCCATCTGTGTCAGAGCAGGAGCACCTAGAACGTTGTTTCAGTATGAAAGTTGAGTTAGCTTTTGAAAGGACTACTCCTGCAATTCATAGTTGTCAAGGGGGAGAAAAGCTCTTGTTGCTCCAAAGTGGCCTATTCAGCTAAGTTGAAGAAACACATGTATCTCTCGCAAGAAAACCATCTGTGTGAGAAGCAGGAGCACGTAGCATATTGTTTCCCTGTGAGAATCGGGTTCGTGTTTGAAAGGAATACTTCCTGCATCTTAGGTGTTTCAGGTGGCCACAGACTCTGTTTTCTCCAAATAGGCCTATTCAGCTGAGTTGAAGAAACACGTTTCTCCTCAAAGAAAACCATCTCTGTTAGAAGTAGCATGTAGTTCATTGTTCCCTTCTCACAATTGCTTTAGTTTTTGCAAGGAATACTTCCTGAAAATCGTAGATTTCCAGGTGGAGAAAGACAAATATTGTTCCAAATAGGCCTATTCATCTGAGATCAAGGAACACTGGTATATCTATGAAGATAACCAACTATGGTGGAATGAGGAACATCTAGCACATTGTTTCCCTGTGAGAACTGAATTAGTGTTTGAAAGGAATACTTCCTACAACCAGGTGCTTGAAGGGAGAGATAGGCTCTGTTTTCTCCTATAAACACTATTCAACATAGTTGAAGAAACACACGTATTTCCCCAAGAAAACCATCTATGTTAGTAGCAGGTTCCCATACACTTTGTTTCCCTAGAGGATTGAGTTAGTTTTTGAAAGGAACACTTCCAGCAAATCACAGTTTGCAAGGTGGAGAAAGGCTCATTTTTTTCCAAAGTGGCCTATTCAGCTGAGTTGAATAAACAAATGTATCTGTCCGAAGCAAACCATCTATGATAAAAGCTGCAGCATCTAGCACATTGCTTCTGTGTGAGAATTGAGTTAGGTTTTGAAAGAAATACTTCCTGCAAATCCTAGTTTTCATTGTGGAGATAGGCTGTGTTTGCTCCAGAAAGGCCTATTATGCTGAGTTGAAGAAACACATGTATCTCTACAAAGGAAATCATCTCTGTCAGATGCTGCACCATGTAGCACATTGTTTCACTATGAGAACGGAGTTAAATTGTGAAAGGAATACTTCATGCAACTTAGGTGTTTCTAGAAGTTGATATGCTCTCTTTGCTTCAAATAGGCCTATTGAGCTAAGTTGAAGAAAAACATGTATCTCCATAAAGAAAAGCATGTGTGTTAGAAGCGGGAGCATCGGGCACAAGGTCTCTCTGTGAGAATGGAATTCGTTTTTGAAAGGAATACTTCCTGCAAATCATACTTTTCAAAGTAGAGATATTCTCTGTTTGCTCCAATAGGCCTATTCAGCTGAGTTGAAGAAACACAAGTTTCACTCCAAAGAAAACAATGTGTGTTAGAAGCTTCAGCATGTAGCACATTGTTCCCCTGTGAGAACTGAGTTACTCTTTGAAAGGAATACTTCCTGCAAATCATAGTTTTCATGCTGGAAAAAGGCTCATTTTGTTCCAAATGGGCCTATTCAGTTGAGTTGAATGTATCTCTCCAAAGAAAACCATCTACGTTATAAGCCACAGCATCAAGCACATTATTTCCCTGTGAGAATTTAGATAGATTTGAAAGTAATACTCCTGCAAGTCAGAATTTTAAAGGTGGAGAAAAGCTCATTTTGTTCCAACAGGCCTATACGGCTGAGTTTAAGAAGCACATCATCTCTCCAAAAACAACCTTCAGGGTCAGAAGCAGGAGCATCTAGCACTTTCTTTCCCTGTGAGAGTTGAGCTGGATTTTGAAAGGAATACTTCCTGCAACGTAGGTTTTGGAACGTGGTGATAGGCTCTCTTCATTCCAAATAGGCTTATTCAGTTGAGTTGAAGAAACACATGTCTATCTCCAAAGAAATCCATCTATGTTAGAAGCTTCAGCATCTAGAACATTGCCTCCCTGTGAGAATTGAGTAAGTTTTTGAAAGGAATACTTCCTGGAAATCCTAGTTTTCAAAGTGAAGATTGGCTCTGTTTGCTCCAATTAGCTCTATTCAGCTAAGTAGAACAAGCACCTGTAGCTCTATAAAGAAAACCATCTATGTTAGAAGCTGCAGCATCTGGCACATTGTTTCCCTTTGACAATTTAGTTAGTGTTTGAAAGGAATGCTTCCTATGAAGCACAGTTTTTACTGTGCAGATAGGGTGTGTTTGCTCCAAATAGGCCTTTAAAGTGGAGTTGAAGTAAAACATGGAACTCTCCAAAGAAAATCATCTATGTTCGATGGTGCAGGTTGTAGCCCATTGTTTCCCTGTGAGAATTGAGTTAGTTTTTGAAAGGAATACTGTTTGCAATTTAGGTGATTCAAGGGGGAGATAGGCACTGTTTGCTCCAAATTGGCCTCTTCAGCTGAGTTAAACACACGTATCTCTCCAAAGGATACCATGTATGTCAGTAGGTGCAGCGTGTACTACTCTGTTTCTCTTTGAGAATTGAGTTAATTTTTGAAAGGAATACTTCCTGCAAATTGTAGTTTTCAACGTGGATGTAGGCTCTGTTGGCTCCAAGTAGTCCTATTCAGCTAACTTGAACAAACACATGTATCACTTGAAAGAAAAACATCTGCGTTAGCTGTGGGAGTGTCTAGTGCATTGTTTCACTGTGAAAATTGAGTAAATTTTTGAAAGAAATCCTTCAAGCAATTCATAGTTTTCAAGGTGTAGTAAGGCTCCGTTGCTCCTGATAGGTCTATTCAGCTGAGTTGAAGGAACACTTGAATCTCTAGGAAGAAAACAAAGTATGGTAGAATGAGGAAAATCCTGTGCATTGTTTCATTCTGTCAATTGAGTTAGTTTTAGAAGGGAATACTTCTGCAACTGAGGTGTTTCAGGTGGAGGTAGGCTCTATTTGGTCCAAATAGGCCTATTCAGCAGAGTTGAGGAAACACATGTATCTCTCGAAAGAACACCATCTCTGTTAAATGAAGGACCATCTAGCACTGTGTTTCCCTGTGAGAACTGAGTTAGTTTAGGAAAGGAAGACTTCCTGCAAATCACACTTTTCAAGGTGGCAATTGGCGCTATTTTCTCTAGATAGGCCTATTCAGTTGAGTTGAAGAAACACATGTATCTCTCTGAAGAAAACTATTTTTATTAGAATCTGCAGCATGTAGCAGATTGATTCCCTATGAGAATTGATCTAGTGCTTGAAAGGAATACAACCTGCAAATTATAGTTTTCAAGTTGCAGAAAGGCTCATTTTCTTCCAAATGGCACTATTCAGCTGAGTTGAAGAAACTCATGGTGCTCTCTGAAGAAACTATTTATGTTAGAAGCTGAAGCATCTAGCACATTGATTCCCTGTGAGAACTGAGTTAGTTTTCTAAAAGAATACTTCCTGCAAATCATGGTTTTCAAGTTGGAGAAAAGGACATTTTCTTGCAAATAAGGCTATTCAGCTGAGTTGAATAAACTCTTGCATCTCTCAGAAGAAACTATTTATGTTAGAACCTGATACATCAAGGAGATTGATTCCCTGTGAGAATTGAGTTAGTTTTTGAAAGGAATACTTCCTGGAAATCATAGTTTTCAAGGTGGAGATAGCTTGTGTTTGCTCCAAATAGGCGTGTTCTGCTAAGATTAAGAACCACATGTATCTCTCCAAAGGAAGCCATCTGTGTCAGAGCAGGAGCACCTAGAACGTTGTTTCAGTATGAAAGTTGAGTTAGCTTTTGAAAGGACTACTCCTGCAATTCATAGTTGTCAAGGGGGAGAAAAGCTCTTGTTGCTCCAAAGTGGCCTATTCAGCTAAGTTGAAGAAACACATGTATCTCTCGCAAGAAAACCATCTGTGTGAGAAGCAGGAGCACGTAGCATATTGTTTCCCTGTGAGAATCGGGTTCGTGTTTGAAAGGAATACTTCCTGCATCTTAGTTGTTTCAGGTGGCCACAGACTCTGTTTTCTCCAAATAGGCCTATTCAGCTGAGTTGAAGAAACACGTTTCTCCTCAAAGAAAACCATCTCTGTTAGAAGTAGCATGTAGTTCATTGTTCCCTTCTCACAATTGCTTTAGTTTTTGCAAGGAATACTTCCTGAAAATCGTAGATTTCCAGGTGGAGAAAGACAAATATTGTTCCAAATAGGCCTATTCATCTGAGATCAAGGAACACTGGTATATCTATGAAGATAACCAACTATGGTGGAATGAGGAACATCTAGCACATTGTTTCCCTGTGAGAACTGAATTAGTGTTTGAAAGGAATACTTCCTACAACCAGGTGCTTGAAGGGAGAGATAGGCTCTGTTTTCTCCTAGAAACACTATTCAACATAGTTGAAGAAACACACGTATTTCCCCAAGAAAACCATCTATGTTAGTAGCAGGTTCCCATACACTTTGTTTCCCTAGAGGATTGAGTTAGTTTTTGAAAGGAACACTTCCAGCAAATCACAGTTTGCAAGGTGGAGAAAGGCTCATTTTTTTCCAAAGTGGCCTATTCAGCTGAGTTGAATAAACAAATGTATCTGTCCGAAGCAAACCATCTATGATAGAAGCTGCAGCGTCTAGCACATTGCTTCTGTGTGAGAATTGAGTTAGGTTTTGAAAGAAATACTTCCTGCAAATCCTAGTTTTCATTGTGGAGATAGGCTGTGTTTGCTCCAGAAAGGCCTATTATGCTGAGTTGAAGAAACACATGTATCTCTACAAAGGAAATCATCTCTGTCAGATGCTGCACCATGTAGCACATTGTTTCACTATGAGAACGGAGTTAAATTGTGAAAGGAATACTTCATGCAACTTAGGTGTTTCTAGAAGTTGATATGCTCTCTTTGCTTCAAATAGGCCTATTGAGCTAAGTTGAAGAAAAACATGTATCTCCATAAAGAAAAGCATGTGTGTTAGAAGCGGGAGCATCGGGCACAAGGTCTCTCTGTGAGAATGGAATTCGTTTTTGAAAGGAATACTTCCTGCAAATCATACTTTTCAAAGTAGAGATATTCTCTGTTTGCTCCAATAGGCCTATTCAGCTGAGTTGAAGAAACACAAGTTTCACTCCAAAGAAAACAATGTGTGTTAGAAGCTTCAGCATGTAGCACATTGTTCCCCTGTGAGAACTGAGTTACTCTTTGAAAGGAATACTTCCTGCAAATCATAGTTTTCATGCTGGAAAAAGGCTCATTTTGTTCCAAATGGGCCTATTCAGTTGAGTTGAATGTATCTCTCCAAAGAAAACCATCTACGTTATAAGCCACAGCATCAAGCACATTATTTCCCTGTGAGAATTTAGATAGATTTGAAAGTAATACTCCTGCAAGTCAGAATTTTAAAGGTGGAGAAAAGCTCATTTTGTTCCAACAGGCCTATACGGCTGAGTTTAAGAAGCACATCATCTCTCCAAAAACAACCTTCAGGGTCAGAAGCAGGAGCATCTAGCACTTTCTTTCCCTGTGAGAGTTGAGCTGGATTTTGAAAGGAATACTTCCTGCAACGTAGGTTTTGGAACGTGGTGATAGGCTCTCTTCATTCCAAATAGGCTTATTCAGTTGAGTTGAAGAAACACATGTCTATCTCCAAAGAAATCCATCTATGTTAGAAGCTTCAGCATCTAGAACATTGCCTCCCTGTGAGAATTGAGTAAGTTTTTGAAAGGAATACTTCCTGGAAATCCTAGTTTTCAAAGTGAAGATTGGCTCTGTTTGCTCCAATTAGCTCTATTCAGCTAAGTAGAACAAGCACCTGTAGCTCTATAAAGAAAACCATCTATGTTAGAAGCTGCAGCATCTGGCACATTGTTTCCCTTTGACAATTTAGTTAGTGTTTGAAAGGAATGCTTCCTATGAAGCACAGTTTTTACTGTGCAGATAGGGTGTGTTTGCTCCAAATAGGCCTTTAAAGTGGAGTTGAAGTAAAACATGGAACTCTCCAAAGAAAATCATCTATGTTCGATGGTGCAGGTTGTAGCCCATTGTTTCCCTGTGAGAATTGAGTTAGTTTTTGAAAGGAATACTGTTTGCAATTTAGGTGATTCAAGGGGGAGATAGGCACTGTTTGCTCCAAATTGGCCTCTTCAGCTGAGTTAAACACACGTATCTCTCCAAAGGATACCATGTATGTCAGTAGGTGCAGCGTGTACTACTCTGTTTCTCTTTGAGAATTGAGTTAATTTTTGAAAGGAATACTTCCTGCAAATTGTAGTTTTCAACGTGGATGTAGGCTCTGTTGGCTCCAAGTAGTCCTATTCAGCTAACTTGAACAAACACATGTATCACTTGAAAGAAAAACATCTGCGTTAGCTGTGGGAGTGTCTAGTGCATTGTTTCACTGTGAAAATTGAGTAAATTTTTGAAAGAAATCCTTCAAGCAATTCATAGTTTTCAAGGTGTAGTAAGGCTCCGTTGCTCCTGATAGGTCTATTCAGCTGAGTTGAAGGAACACTTGAATCTCTAGGAAGAAAACAAAGTATGGTAGAATGAGGAAAATCCTGTGCATCGTTTCATTCTGTCAATTGAGTTAGTTTTAGAAGGGAATACTTCTGCAACTGAGGTGTTTCAGGTGGAGGTAGGCTCTATTTGGTCCAAATAGGCCTATTCAGCAGAGTTGAGGAAACACATGTATCTCTCGAAAGAACACCATCTCTGTTAAATGAAGGACCATCTAGCACTGTGTTTCCCTGTGAGAACTGAGTTAGTTTAGGAAAGGAAGACTTCCTGCAAATCACACTTTTCAAGGTGGCAATTGGCGCTATTTTCTCTAGATAGGCCTATTCAGTTGAGTTGAAGAAACACATGTATCTCTCTGAAGAAAACTATTTTTATTAGAATCTGCAGCATGTAGCAGATTGATTCCCTATGAGAATTGATCTAGTGCTTGAAAGGAATACAACCTGCAAATTATAGTTTTCAAGTTGCAGAAAGGCTCATTTTCTTCCAAATGGCACTATTCAGCTGAGTTGAAGAAACTCATGGTGCTCTCTGAAGAAACTATTTATGTTAGAAGCTGAAGCATCTAGCACATTGATTCCCTGTGAGAACTGAGTTAGTTTTCTAAAAGAATACTTCCTGCAAATCATGGTTTTCAAGTTGGAGAAAAGGACATTTTCTTGCAAATAAGGCTATTCAGCTGAGTTGAATAAACTCTTGCATCTCTCAGAAGAAACTATTTATGTTAGAACCTGATACATCAAGGAGATTGATTCCCTGTGAGAACTGAGTTAGTTTTTGAAAGGAATACTTCCTGGAAATCATAGTTTTCAAGGTGGAGATAGCTTGTGTTTGCTCCAAATAGGCGTGTTCTGCTAAGATTAAGAACCACATGTATCTCTCCAAAGGAAGCCATCTGTGTCAGAGCAGGAGCACCTAGAACGTTGTTTCAGTATGAAAGTTGAGTTAGCTTTTGAAAGGACTACTCCTGCAATTCATAGTTGTCAAGGGGGAGAAAAGCTCTTGTTGCTCCAAAGTGGCCTATTCAGCTAAGTTGAAGAAACACATGTATCTCTCGCAAGAAAACCATCTGTGTGAGAAGCAGGAGCACGTAGCATATTGTTTCCCTGTGAGAATCGGGTTCGTGTTTGAAAGGAATACTTCCTGCATCTTAGGTGTTTCAGGTGGCCACAGACTCTGTTTTCTCCAAATAGGCCTATTCAGCTGAGTTGAAGAAACACGTTTCTCCTCAAAGAAAACCATCTCTGTTAGAAGTAGCATGTAGTTCATTGTTCCCTTCTCACAATTGCTTTAGTTTTTGCAAGGAATACTTCCTGAAAATCGTAGATTTCCAGGTGGAGAAAGACAAATATTGTTCCAAATAGGCCTATTCATCTGAGATCAAGGAACACTGGTATATCTATGAAGATAACCAACTATGGTGGAATGAGGAACATCTAGCACATTGTTTCCCTGTGAGAACTGAATTAGTGTTTGAAAGGAATACTTCCTACAACCAGGTGCTTGAAGGGAGAGATAGGCTCTGTTTTCTCCTAGAAACACTATTCAACATAGTTGAAGAAACACACGTATTTCCCCAAGAAAACCATCTATGTTAGTAGCAGGTTCCCATACACTTTGTTTCCCTAGAGGATTGAGTTAGTTTTTGAAAGGAACACTTCCAGCAAATCACAGTTTGCAAGGTGGAGAAAGGCTCATTTTTTTCCAAAGTGGCCTATTCAGCTGAGTTGAATAAACAAATGTATCTGTCCGAAGCAAACCATCTATGATAGAAGCTGCAGCGTCTAGCACATTGCTTCTGTGTGAGAATTGAGTTAGGTTTTGAAAGAAATACTTCCTGCAAATCCTAGTTTTCATTGTGGAGATAGGCTGTGTTTGCTCCAGAAAGGCCTATTATGCTGAGTTGAAGAAACACATGTATCTCTACAAAGGAAATCATCTCTGTCAGATGCTGCACCATGTAGCACATTGTTTCACTATGAGAACGGAGTTAAATTGTGAAAGGAATACTTCATGCAACTTAGGTGTTTCTAGAAGTTGATATGCTCTCTTTGCTTCAAATAGGCCTATTGAGCTAAGTTGAAGAAAAACATGTATCTCCATAAAGAAAAGCATGTGTGTTAGAAGCGGGAGCATCGGGCACAAGGTCTCTCTGTGAGAATGGAATTCGTTTTTGAAAGGAATACTTCCTGCAAATCATACTTTTCAAAGTAGAGATATTCTCTGTTTGCTCCAATAGGCCTATTCAGCTGAGTTGAAGAAACACAAGTTTCACTCCAAAGAAAACAATGTGTGTTAGAAGCTTCAGCATGTAGCACATTGTTCCCCTGTGAGAACTGAGTTACTCTTTGAAAGGAATACTTCCTGCAAATCATAGTTTTCATGCTGGAAAAAGGCTCATTTTGTTCCAAATGGGCCTATTCAGTTGAGTTGAATGTATCTCTCCAAAGAAAACCATCTACGTTATAAGCCACAGCATCAAGCACATTATTTCCCTGTGAGAATTTAGATAGATTTGAAAGTAATACTCCTGCAAGTCAGAATTTTAAAGGTGGAGAAAAGCTCATTTTGTTCCAACAGGCCTATACGGCTGAGTTTAAGAAGCACATCATCTCTCCAAAAACAACCTTCAGGGTCAGAAGCAGGAGCATCTAGCACTTTCTTTCCCTGTGAGAGTTGAGCTGGATTTTGAAAGGAATACTTCCTGCAACGTAGGTTTTGGAACGTGGTGATAGGCTCTCTTCATTCCAAATAGGCTTATTCAGTTGAGTTGAAGAAACACATGTCTATCTCCAAAGAAATCCATCTATGTTAGAAGCTTCAGCATCTAGAACATTGCCTCCCTGTGAGAATTGAGTAAGTTTTTGAAAGGAATACTTCCTGGAAATCCTAGTTTTCAAAGTGAAGATTGGCTCTGTTTGCTCCAATTAGCTCTATTCAGCTAAGTAGAACAAGCACCTGTAGCTCTATAAAGAAAACCATCTATGTTAGAAGCTGCAGCATCTGGCACATTGTTTCCCTTTGACAATTTAGTTAGTGTTTGAAAGGAATGCTTCCTATGAAGCACAGTTTTTACTGTGCAGATAGGGTGTGTTTGCTCCAAATAGGCCTTTAAAGTGGAGTTGAAGTAAAACATGGAACTCTCCAAAGAAAATCATCTATGTTCGATGGTGCAGGTTGTAGCCCATTGTTTCCCTGTGAGAATTGAGTTAGTTTTTGAAAGGAATACTGTTTGCAATTTAGGTGATTCAAGGGGGAGATAGGCACTGTTTGCTCCAAATTGGCCTCTTCAGCTGAGTTAAACACACGTATCTCTCCAAAGGATACCATGTATGTCAGTAGGTGCAGCGTGTACTACTCTGTTTCTCTTTGAGAATTGAGTTAATTTTTGAAAGGAATACTTCCTGCAAATTGTAGTTTTCAACGTGGATGTAGGCTCTGTTGGCTCCAAGTAGTCCTATTCAGCTAACTTGAACAAACACATGTATCACTTGAAAGAAAAACATCTGCGTTAGCTGTGGGAGTGTCTAGTGCATTGTTTCACTGTGAAAATTGAGTAAATTTTTGAAAGAAATCCTTCAAGCAATTCATAGTTTTCAAGGTGTAGTAAGGCTCCGTTGCTCCTGATAGGTCTATTCAGCTGAGTTGAAGGAACACTTGAATCTCTAGGAAGAAAACAAAGTATGGTAGAATGAGGAAAATCCTGTGCATTGTTTCATTCTGTCAATTGAGTTAGTTTTAGAAGGGAATACTTCTGCAACTGAGGTGTTTCAGGTGGAGGTAGGCTCTATTTGGTCCAAATAGGCCTATTCAGCAGAGTTGAGGAAACACATGTATCTCTCGAAAGAACACCATCTCTGTTAAATGAAGGACCATCTAGCACTGTGTTTCCCTGTGAGAACTGAGTTAGTTTAGGAAAGGAAGACTTCCTGCAAATCACACTTTTCAAGGTGGCAATTGGCGCTATTTTCTCTAGATAGGCCTATTCAGTTGAGTTGAAGAAACACATGTATCTCTCTGAAGAAAACTATTTTTATTAGAATCTGCAGCATGTAGCAGATTGATTCCCTATGAGAATTGATCTAGTGCTTGAAAGGAATACAACCTGCAAATTATAGTTTTCAAGTTGCAGAAAGGCTCATTTTCTTCCAAATGGCACTATTCAGCTGAGTTGAAGAAACTCATGGTGCTCTCTGAAGAAACTATTTATGTTAGAAGCTGAAGCATCTAGCACATTGATTCCCTGTGAGAACTGAGTTAGTTTTCTAAAAGAATACTTCCTGCAAATCATGGTTTTCAAGTTGGAGAAAAGGACATTTTCTTGCAAATAAGGCTATTCAGCTGAGTTGAATAAACTCTTGCATCTCTCAGAAGAAACTATTTATGTTAGAACCTGATACATCAAGGAGATTGATTCCCTGTGAGAATTGAGTTAGTTTTTGAAAGGAATACTTCCTGGAAATCATAGTTTTCAAGGTGGAGATAGCTTGTGTTTGCTCCAAATAGGCGTGTTCTGCTAAGATTAAGAACCACATGTATCTCTCCAAAGGAAGCCATCTGTGTCAGAGCAGGAGCACCTAGAACGTTGTTTCAGTATGAAAGTTGAGTTAGCTTTTGAAAGGACTACTCCTGCAATTCATAGTTGTCAAGGGGGAGAAAAGCTCTTGTTGCTCCAAAGTGGCCTATTCAGCTAAGTTGAAGAAACACATGTATCTCTCGCAAGAAAACCATCTGTGTGAGAAGCAGGAGCACGTAGCATATTGTTTCCCTGTGAGAATCGGGTTCGTGTTTGAAAGGAATACTTCCTGCATCTTAGGTGTTTCAGGTGGCGACAGACTCTGTTTTCTCCAAATAGGCCTATTCAGCTGAGTTGAAGAAACACGTTTCTCCTCAAAGAAAACCATCTCTGTTAGAAGTAGCATGTAGTTCATTGTTCCCTTCTCACAATTGCTTTAGTTTTTGCAAGGAATACTTCCTGAAAATCGTAGATTTCCAGGTGGAGAAAGACAAATATTGTTCCAAATAGGCCTATTCATCTGAGATCAAGGAACACTGGTATATCTATGAAGATAACCAACTATGGTGGAATGAGGAACATCTAGCAGATTGTTTCCCTGTGAGAACTGAATTAGTGTTTGAAAGGAATACTTCCTACAACCAGGTGCTTGAAGGGAGAGATAGGCTCTGTTTTCTCCTATAAACACTATTCAACATAGTTGAAGAAACACACGTATTTCCCCAAGAAAACCATCTATGTTAGTAGCAGGTTCCCATACACTTTGTTTCCCTAGAGGATTGAGTTAGTTTTTGAAAGGAACACTTCCAGCAAATCACAGTTTGCAAGGTGGAGAAAGGCTCATTTTTTTCCAAAGTGGCCTATTCAGCTGAGTTGAATAAACAAATGTATCTGTCCGAAGCAAACCATCTATGATAGAAGCTGCAGCGTCTAGCACATTGCTTCTGTGTGAGAATTGAGTTAGGTTTTGAAAGAAATACTTCCTGCAAATCCTAGTTTTCATTGTGGAGATAGGCTGTGTTTGCTCCAGAAAGGCCTATTATGCTGAGTTGAAGAAACACATGTATCTCTACAAAGGAAATCATCTCTGTCAGATGCTGCACCATGTAGCACATTGTTTCACTATGAGAACGGAGTTAAATTGTGAAAGGAATACTTCATGCAACTTAGGTGTTTCTAGAAGTTGATATGCTCTCTTTGCTTCAAATAGGCCTATTGAGCTAAGTTGAAGAAAAACATGTATCTCCATAAAGAAAAGCATGTGTGTTAGAAGCGGGAGCATCGGGCACAAGGTCTCTCTGTGAGAATGGAATTCGTTTTTGAAAGGAATACTTCCTGCAAATCATACTTTTCAAAGTAGAGATATTCTCTGTTTGCTCCAATAGGCCTATTCAGCTGAGTTGAAGAAACACAAGTTTCACTCCAAAGAAAACAATGTGTGTTAGAAGCTTCAGCATGTAGCACATTGTTCCCCTGTGAGAACTGAGTTACTCTTTGAAAGGAATACTTCCTGCAAATCATAGTTTTCATGCTGGAAAAAGGCTCATTTTGTTCCAAATGGGCCTATTCAGTTGAGTTGAATGTATCTCTCCAAAGAAAACCATCTACGTTATAAGCCACAGCATCAAGCACATTATTTCCCTGTGAGAATTTAGATAGATTTGAAAGTAATACTCCTGCAAGTCAGAATTTTAAAGGTGGAGAAAAGCTCATTTTGTTCCAACAGGCCTATACGGCTGAGTTTAAGAAGCACATCATCTCTCCAAAAACAACCTTCAGGGTCAGAAGCAGGAGCATCTAGCACTTTCTTTCCCTGTGAGAGTTGAGCTGGATTTTGAAAGGAATACTTCCTGCAACGTAGGTTTTGGAACGTGGTGATAGGCTCTCTTCATTCCAAATAGGCTTATTCAGTTGAGTTGAAGAAACACATGTCTATCTCCAAAGAAATCCATCTATGTTAGAAGCTTCAGCATCTAGAACATTGCCTCCCTGTGAGAATTGAGTAAGTTTTTGAAAGGAATACTTCCTGGAAATCCTAGTTTTCAAAGTGAAGATTGGCTCTGTTTGCTCCAATTAGCTCTATTCAGCTAAGTAGAACAAGCACCTGTAGCTCTATAAAGAAAACCATCTATGTTAGAAGCTGCAGCATCTGGCACATTGTTTCCCTTTGACAATTTAGTTAGTGTTTGAAAGGAATGCTTCCTATGAAGCACAGTTTTTACTGTGCAGATAGGGTGTGTTTGCTCCAAATAGGCCTTTAAAGTGGAGTTGAAGTAAAACATGGAACTCTCCAAAGAAAATCATCTATGTTCGATGGTGCAGGTTGTAGCCCATTGTTTCCCTGTGAGAATTGAGTTAGTTTTTGAAAGGAATACTGTTTGCAATTTAGGTGATTCAAGGGGGAGATAGGCACTGTTTGCTCCAAATTGGCCTCTTCAGCTGAGTTAAACACACGTATCTCTCCAAAGGATACCATGTATGTCAGTAGGTGCAGCGTGTACTACTCTGTTTCTCTTTGAGAATTGAGTTAATTTTTGAAAGGAATACTTCCTGCAAATTGTAGTTTTCAACGTGGATGTAGGCTCTGTTGGCTCCAAGTAGTCCTATTCAGCTAACTTGAACAAACACATGTATCACTTGAAAGAAAAACATCTGCGTTAGCTGTGGGAGTGTCTAGTGCATTGTTTCACTGTGAAAATTGAGTAAATTTTTGAAAGAAATCCTTCAAGCAATTCATAGTTTTCAAGGTGTAGTAAGGCTCCGTTGCTCCTGATAGGTCTATTCAGCTGAGTTGAAGGAACACTTGAATCTCTAGGAAGAAAACAAAGTATGGTAGAATGAGGAAAATCCTGTGCATTGTTTCATTCTGTCAATTGAGTTAGTTTTAGAAGGGAATACTTCTGCAACTGAGGTGTTTCAGGTGGAGGTAGGCTCTATTTGGTCCAAATAGGCCTATTCAGCAGAGTTGAGGAAACACATGTATCTCTCGAAAGAACACCATCTCTGTTAAATGAAGGACCATCTAGCACTGTGTTTCCCTGTGAGAACTGAGTTAGTTTAGGAAAGGAAGACTTCCTGCAAATCACACTTTTCAAGGTGGCAATTGGCGCTATTTTCTCTAGATAGGCCTATTCAGTTGAGTTGAAGAAACACATGTATCTCTCTGAAGAAAACTATTTTTATTAGAATCTGCAGCATGTAGCAGATTGATTCCCTATGAGAATTGATCTAGTGCTTGAAAGGAATACAACCTGCAAATTATAGTTTTCAAGTTGCAGAAAGGCTCATTTTCTTCCAAATGGCACTATTCAGCTGAGTTGAAGAAACTCATGGTGCTCTCTGAAGAAACTATTTATGTTAGAAGCTGAAGCATCTAGCACATTGATTCCCTGTGAGAACTGAGTTAGTTTTCTAAAAGAATACTTCCTGCAAATCATGGTTTTCAAGTTGGAGAAAAGGACATTTTCTTGCAAATAAGGCTATTCAGCTGAGTTGAATAAACTCTTGCATCTCTCAGAAGAAACTATTTATGTTAGAACCTGATACATCAAGGAGATTGATTCCCTGTGAGAATTGAGTTAGTTTTTGAAAGGAATACTTCCTGGAAATCATAGTTTTCAAGGTGGAGATAGCTTGTGTTTGCTCCAAATAGGCGTGTTCTGCTAAGATTAAGAACCACATGTATCTCTCCAAAGGAAGCCATCTGTGTCAGAGCAGGAGCACCTAGAACGTTGTTTCAGTATGAAAGTTGAGTTAGCTTTTGAAAGGACTACTCCTGCAATTCATAGTTGTCAAGGGGGAGAAAAGCTCTTGTTGCTCCAAAGTGGCCTATTCAGCTAAGTTGAAGAAACACATGTATCTCTCGCAAGAAAACCATCTGTGTGAGAAGCAGGAGCACGTAGCATATTGTTTCCCTGTGAGAATCGGGTTCGTGTTTGAAAGGAATACTTCCTGCATCTTAGGTGTTTCAGGTGGCCACAGACTCTGTTTTCTCCAAATAGGCCTATTCAGCTGAGTTGAAGAAACACGTTTCTCCTCAAAGAAAACCATCTCTGTTAGAAGTAGCATGTAGTTCATTGTTCCCTTCTCACAATTGCTTTAGTTTTTGCAAGGAATACTTCCTGAAAATCGTAGATTTCCAGGTGGAGAAAGACAAATATTGTTCCAAATAGGCCTATTCATCTGAGATCAAGGAACACTGGTATATCTATGAAGATAACCAACTATGGTGGAATGAGGAACATCTAGCACATTGTTTCCCTGTGAGAACTGAATTAGTGTTTGAAAGGAATACTTCCTACAACCAGGTGCTTGAAGGGAGAGATAGGCTCTGTTTTCTCCTATAAACACTATTCAACATAGTTGAAGAAACACACGTATTTCCCCAAGAAAACCATCTATGTTAGTAGCAGGTTCCCATACACTTTGTTTCCCTAGAGGATTGAGTTAGTTTTTGAAAGGAACACTTCCAGCAAATCACAGTTTGCAAGGTGGAGAAAGGCTCATTTTTTTCCAAAGTGGCCTATTCAGCTGAGTTGAATAAACAAATGTATCTGTCCGAAGCAAACCATCTATGATAAAAGCTGCAGCATCTAGCACATTGCTTCTGTGTGAGAATTGAGTTAGGTTTTGAAAGAAATACTTCCTGCAAATCCTAGTTTTCATTGTGGAGATAGGCTGTGTTTGCTCCAGAAAGGCCTATTATGCTGAGTTGAAGAAACACATGTATCTCTACAAAGGAAATCATCTCTGTCAGATGCTGCACCATGTAGCACATTGTTTCACTATGAGAACGGAGTTAAATTGTGAAAGGAATACTTCATGCAACTTAGGTGTTTCTAGAAGTTGATATGCTCTCTTTGCTTCAAATAGGCCTATTGAGCTAAGTTGAAGAAAAACATGTATCTCCATAAAGAAAAGCATGTGTGTTAGAAGCGGGAGCATCGGGCACAAGGTCTCTCTGTGAGAATGGAATTCGTTTTTGAAAGGAATACTTCCTGCAAATCATACTTTTCAAAGTAGAGATATTCTCTGTTTGCTCCAATAGGCCTATTCAGCTGAGTTGAAGAAACACAAGTTTCACTCCAAAGAAAACAATGTGTGTTAGAAGCTTCAGCATGTAGCACATTGTTCCCCTGTGAGAACTGAGTTACTCTTTGAAAGGAATACTTCCTGCAAATCATAGTTTTCATGCTGGAAAAAGGCTCATTTTGTTCCAAATGGGCCTATTCAGTTGAGTTGAATGTATCTCTCCAAAGAAAACCATCTACGTTATAAGCCACAGCATCAAGCACATTATTTCCCTGTGAGAATTTAGATAGATTTGAAAGTAATACTCCTGCAAGTCAGAATTTTAAAGGTGGAGAAAAGCTCATTTTGTTCCAACAGGCCTATACGGCTGAGTTTAAGAAGCACATCATCTCTCCAAAAACAACCTTCAGGGTCAGAAGCAGGAGCATCTAGCACTTTCTTTCCCTGTGAGAGTTGAGCTGGATTTTGAAAGGAATACTTCCTGCAACGTAGGTTTTGGAACGTGGTGATAGGCTCTCTTCATTCCAAATAGGCTTATTCAGTTGAGTTGAAGAAACACATGTCTATCTCCAAAGAAATCCATCTATGTTAGAAGCTTCAGCATCTAGAACATTGCCTCCCTGTGAGAATTGAGTAAGTTTTTAAAGGAATACTTCCTGGAAATCCTAGTTTTCAAAGTGAAGATTGGCTCTGTTTGCTCCAATTAGCTCTATTCAGCTAAGTAGAACAAGCACCTGTAGCTCTATAAAGAAAACCATCTATGTTAGAAGCTGCAGCATCTGGCACATTGTTTCCCTTTGACAATTTAGTTAGTGTTTGAAAGGAATGCTTCCTATGAAGCACAGTTTTTACTGTGCAGATAGGGTGTGTTTGCTCCAAATAGGCCTTTAAAGTGGAGTTGAAGTAAAACATGGAACTCTCCAAAGAAAATCATCTATGTTCGATGGTGCAGGTTGTAGCCCATTGTTTCCCTGTGAGAATTGAGTTAGTTTTTGAAAGGAATACTGTTTGCAATTTAGGTGATTCAAGGGGGAGATAGGCACTGTTTGCTCCAAATTGGCCTCTTCAGCTGAGTTAAACACACGTATCTCTCCAAAGGATACCATGTATGTCAGTAGGTGCAGCGTGTACTACTCTGTTTCTCTTTGAGAATTGAGTTAATTTTTGAAAGGAATACTTCCTGCAAATTGTAGTTTTCAACGTGGATGTAGGCTCTGTTGGCTCCAAGTAGTCCTATTCAGCTAACTTGAACAAACACATGTATCACTTGAAAGAAAAACATCTGCGTTAGCTGTGGGAGTGTCTAGTGCATTGTTTCACTGTGAAAATTGAGTAAATTTTTGAAAGAAATCCTTCAAGCAATTCATAGTTTTCAAGGTGTAGTAAGGCTCCGTTGCTCCTGATAGGTCTATTCAGCTGAGTTGAAGGAACACTTGAATCTCTAGGAAGAAAACAAAGTATGGTAGAATGAGGAAAATCCTGTGCATTGTTTCATTCTGTCAATTGAGTTAGTTTTAGAAGGGAATACTTCTGCAACTGAGGTGTTTCAGGTGGAGGTAGGCTCTATTTGGTCCAAATAGGCCTATTCAGCAGAGTTGAGGAAACACATGTATCTCTCGAAAGAACACCATCTCTGTTAAATGAAGGACCATCTAGCACTGTGTTTCCCTGTGAGAACTGAGTTAGTTTAGGAAAGGAAGACTTCCTGCAAATCACACTTTTCAAGGTGGCAATTGGCGCTATTTTCTCTAGATAGGCCTATTCAGTTGAGTTGAAGAAACACATGTATCTCTCTGAAGAAAACTATTTTTATTAGAATCTGCAGCATGTAGCAGATTGATTCCCTATGAGAATTGATCTAGTGCTTGAAAGGAATACAACCTGCAAATTATAGTTTTCAAGTTGCAGAAAGGCTCATTTTCTTCCAAATGGCACTATTCAGCTGAGTTGAAGAAACTCATGGTGCTCTCTGAAGAAACTATTTATGTTAGAAGCTGAAGCATCTAGCACATTGATTCCCTGTGAGAACTGAGTTAGTTTTCTAAAAGAATACTTCCTGCAAATCATGGTTTTCAAGTTGGAGAAAAGGACATTTTCTTGCAAATAAGGCTATTCAGCTGAGTTGAATAAACTCTTGCATCTCTCAGAAGAAACTATTTATGTTAGAACCTGATACATCAAGGAGATTGATTCCCTGTGAGAATTGAGTTAGTTTTTGAAAGGAATACTTCCTGGAAATCATAGTTTTCAAGGTGGAGATAGCTTGTGTTTGCTCCAAATAGGCGTGTTCTGCTAAGATTAAGAACCACATGTATCTCTCCAAAGGAAGCCATCTGTGTCAGAGCAGGAGCACCTAGAACGTTGTTTCAGTATGAAAGTTGAGTTAGCTTTTGAAAGGACTACTCCTGCAATTCATAGTTGTCAAGGGGGAGAAAAGCTCTTGTTGCTCCAAAGTGGCCTATTCAGCTAAGTTGAAGAAACACATGTATCTCTCGCAAGAAAACCATCTGTGTGAGAAGCAGGAGCACGTAGCATATTGTTTCCCTGTGAGAATCGGGTTCGTGTTTGAAAGGAATACTTCCTGCATCTTAGGTGTTTCAGGTGGCCACAGACTCTGTTTTCTCCAAATAGGCCTATTCAGCTGAGTTGAAGAAACACGTTTCTCCTCAAAGAAAACCATCTCTGTTAGAAGTAGCATGTAGTTCATTGTTCCCTTCTCACAATTGCTTTAGTTTTTGCAAGGAATACTTCCTGAAAATCGTAGATTTCCAGGTGGAGAAAGACAAATATTGTTCCAAATAGGCCTATTCATCTGAGATCAAGGAACACTGGTATATCTATGAAGATAACCAACTATGGTGGAATGAGGAACATCTAGCACATTGTTTCCCTGTGAGAACTGAATTAGTGTTTGAAAGGAATACTTCCTACAACCAGGTGCTTGAAGGGAGAGATAGGCTCTGTTTTCTCCTAGAAACACTATTCAACATAGTTGAAGAAACACACGTATTTCCCCAAGAAAACCATCTATGTTAGTAGCAGGTTCCCATACACTTTGTTTCCCTAGAGGATTGAGTTAGTTTTTGAAAGGAACACTTCCAGCAAATCACAGTTTGCAAGGTGGAGAAAGGCTCATTTTTTTCCAAAGTGGCCTATTCAGCTGAGTTGAATAAACAAATGTATCTGTCCGAAGCAAACCATCTATGATAGAAGCTGCAGCGTCTAGCACATTGCTTCTGTGTGAGAATTGAGTTAGGTTTTGAAAGAAATCCTTCCTGCAAATCCTAGTTTTCATTGTGGAGATAGGCTGTGTTTGCTCCAGAAAGGCCTATTATGCTGAGTTGAAGACACACATGTATCTCTACAAAGGAAATCATCTCTGTCAGATGCTGCACCATGTAGCACATTGTTTCACTATGAGAACGGAGTTAAATTGTGAAAGGAATACTTCATGCAACTTAGGTGTTTCTAGAAGTTGATATGCTCTCTTTGCTTCAAATAGGCCTATTGAGCTAAGTTGAAGAAAAACATGTATCTCCATAAAGAAAAGCATGTGTGTTAGAAGCGGGAGCATCGGGCACAAGGTCTCTCTGTGAGAATGGAATTCGTTTTTGAAAGGAATACTTCCTGCAAATCATACTTTTCAAAGTAGAGATATTCTCTGTTTGCTCCAATAGGCCTATTCAGCTGAGTTGAAGAAACACAAGTTTCACTCCAAAGAAAACAATGTGTGTTAGAAGCTTCAGCATGTAGCACATTGTTCCCCTGTGAGAACTGAGTTACTCTTTGAAAGGAATACTTCCTGCAAATCATAGTTTTCATGCTGGAAAAAGGCTCATTTTGTTCCAAATGGGCCTATTCAGTTGAGTTGAATGTATCTCTCCAAAGAAAACCATCTACGTTATAAGCCACAGCATCAAGCACATTATTTCCCTGTGAGAATTTAGATAGATTTGAAAGTAATACTCCTGCAAGTCAGAATTTTAAAGGTGGAGAAAAGCTCATTTTGTTCCAACAGGCCTATACGGCTGAGTTTAAGAAGCACATCATCTCTCCAAAAACAACCTTCAGGGTCAGAAGCAGGAGCATCTAGCACTTTCTTTCCCTGTGAGAGTTGAGCTGGATTTTGAAAGGAATACTTCCTGCAACGTAGGTTTTGGAACGTGGTGATAGGCTCTCTTCATTCCAAATAGGCTTATTCAGTTGAGTTGAAGAAACACATGTCTATCTCCAAAGAAATCCATCTATGTTAGAAGCTTCAGCATCTAGAACATTGCCTCCCTGTGAGAATTGAGTAAGTTTTTGAAAGGAATACTTCCTGGAAATCCTAGTTTTCAAAGTGAAGATTGGCTCTGTTTGCTCCAATTAGCTCTATTCAGCTAAGTAGAACAAGCACCTGTAGCTCTATAAAGAAAACCATCTATGTTAGAAGCTGCAGCATCTGGCACATTGTTTCCCTTTGACAATTTAGTTAGTGTTTGAAAGGAATGCTTCCTATGAAGCACAGTTTTTACTGTGCAGATAGGGTGTGTTTGCTCCAAATAGGCCTTTAAAGTGGAGTTGAAGTAAAACATGGAACTCTCCAAAGAAAATCATCTATGTTCGATGGTGCAGGTTGTAGCCCATTGTTTCCCTGTGAGAATTGAGTTAGTTTTTGAAAGGAATACTGTCTGCAATTTAGGTGATTCAAGGGGGAGATAGGCACTGTTTGCTCCAAATTGGCCTCTTCAGCTGAGTTAAACACACGTATCTCTCCAAAGGATACCATGTATGTCAGTAGGTGCAGCGTGTACTACTCTGTTTCTCTTTGAGAATTGAGTTAATTTTTGAAAGGAATACTTCCTGCAAATTGTAGTTTTCAACGTGGATGTAGGCTCTGTTGGCTCCAAGTAGTCCTATTCAGCTAACTTGAACAAACACATGTATCACTTGAAAGAAAAACATCTGCGTTAGCTGTGGGAGTGTCTAGTGCATTGTTTCACTGTGAAAATTGAGTAAATTTTTGAAAGAAATCCTTCAAGCAATTCATAGTTTTCAAGGTGTAGTAAGGCTCCGTTGCTCCTGATAGGTCTATTCAGCTGAGTTGAAGGAACACTTGAATCTCTAGGAAGAAAACAAAGTATGGTAGAATGAGGAAAATCCTGTGCATCGTTTCATTCTGTCAATTGAGTTAGTTTTAGAAGGGAATACTTCTGCAACTGAGGTGTTTCAGGTGGAGGTAGGCTCTATTTGGTCCAAATAGGCCTATTCAGCAGAGTTGAGGAAACACATGTATCTCTCGAAAGAACACCATCTCTGTTAAATGAAGGACCATCTAGCACTGTGTTTCCCTGTGAGAACTGAGTTAGTTTAGGAAAGGAAGACTTCCTGCAAATCACACTTTTCAAGGTGGCAATTGGCGCTATTTTCTCTAGATAGGCCTATTCAGTTGAGTTGAAGAAACACATGTATCTCTCTGAAGAAAACTATTTTTATTAGAATCTGCAGCATGTAGCAGATTGATTCCCTATGAGAATTGATCTAGTGCTTGAAAGGAATACAACCTGCAAATTATAGTTTTCAAGTTGCAGAAAGGCTCATTTTCTTCCAAATGGCACTATTCAGCTGAGTTGAAGAAACTCATGGTGCTCTCTGAAGAAACTATTTATGTTAGAAGCTGAAGCATCTAGCACATTGATTCCCTGTGAGAACTGAGTTAGTTTTCTAAAAGAATACTTCCTGCAAATCATGGTTTTCAAGTTGGAGAAAAGGACATTTTCTTGCAAATAAGGCTATTCAGCTGAGTTGAATAAACTCTTGCATCTCTCAGAAGAAACTATTTATGTTAGAACCTGATACATCAAGGAGATTGATTCCCTGTGAGAACTGAGTTAGTTTTTGAAAGGAATACTTCCTGGAAATCATAGTTTTCAAGGTGGAGATAGCTTGTGTTTGCTCCAAATAGGCGTGTTCTGCTAAGATTAAGAACCACATGTATCTCTCCAAAGGAAGCCATCTGTGTCAGAGCAGGAGCACCTAGAACGTTGTTTCAGTATGAAAGTTGAGTTAGCTTTTGAAAGGACTACTCCTGCAATTCATAGTTGTCAAGGGGGAGAAAAGCTCTTGTTGCTCCAAAGTGGCCTATTCAGCTAAGTTGAAGAAACACATGTATCTCTCGCAAGAAAACCATCTGTGTGAGAAGCAGGAGCACGTAGCATATTGTTTCCCTGTGAGAATCGGGTTCGTGTTTGAAAGGAATACTTCCTGCATCTTAGGTGTTTCAGGTGGCCACAGACTCTGTTTTCTCCAAATAGGCCTATTCAGCTGAGTTGAAGAAACACGTTTCTCCTCAAAGAAAACCATCTCTGTTAGAAGTAGCATGTAGTTCATTGTTCCCTTCTCACAATTGCTTTAGTTTTTGCAAGGAATACTTCCTGAAAATCGTAGATTTCCAGGTGGAGAAAGACAAATATTGTTCCAAATAGGCCTATTCATCTGAGATCAAGGAACACTGGTATATCTATGAAGATAACCAACTATGGTGGAATGAGGAACATCTAGCACATTGTTTCCCTGTGAGAACTGAATTAGTGTTTGAAAGGAATACTTCCTACAACCAGGTGCTTGAAGGGAGAGATAGGCTCTGTTTTCTCCTAGAAACACTATTCAACATAGTTGAAGAAACACACGTATTTCCCCAAGAAAACCATCTATGTTAGTAGCAGGTTCCCATACACTTTGTTTCCCTAGAGGATTGAGTTAGTTTTTGAAAGGAACACTTCCAGCAAATCACAGTTTGCAAGGTGGAGAAAGGCTCATTTTTTTCCAAAGTGGCCTATTCAGCTGAGTTGAATAAACAAATGTATCTGTCCGAAGCAAACCATCTATGATAGAAGCTGCAGCGTCTAGCACATTGCTTCTGTGTGAGAATTGAGTTAGGTTTTGAAAGAAATACTTCCTGCAAATCCTAGTTTTCATTGTGGAGATAGGCTGTGTTTGCTCCAGAAAGGCCTATTATGCTGAGTTGAAGAAACACATGTATCTCTACAAAGGAAATCATCTCTGTCAGATGCTGCACCATGTAGCACATTGTTTCACTATGAGAACGGAGTTAAATTGTGAAAGGAATACTTCATGCAACTTAGGTGTTTCTAGAAGTTGATATGCTCTCTTTGCTTCAAATAGGCCTATTGAGCTAAGTTGAAGAAAAACATGTATCTCCATAAAGAAAAGCATGTGTGTTAGAAGCGGGAGCATCGGGCACAAGGTCTCTCTGTGAGAATGGAATTCGTTTTTGAAAGGAATACTTCCTGCAAATCATACTTTTCAAAGTAGAGATATTCTCTGTTTGCTCCAATAGGCCTATTCAGCTGAGTTGAAGAAACACAAGTTTCACTCCAAAGAAAACAATGTGTGTTAGAAGCTTCAGCATGTAGCACATTGTTCCCCTGTGAGAACTGAGTTACTCTTTGAAAGGAATACTTCCTGCAAATCATAGTTTTCATGCTGGAAAAAGGCTCATTTTGTTCCAAATGGGCCTATTCAGTTGAGTTGAATGTATCTCTCCAAAGAAAACCATCTACGTTATAAGCCACAGCATCAAGCACATTATTTCCCTGTGAGAATTTAGATAGATTTGAAAGTAATACTCCTGCAAGTCAGAATTTTAAAGGTGGAGAAAAGCTCATTTTGTTCCAACAGGCCTATACGGCTGAGTTTAAGAAGCACATCATCTCTCCAAAAACAACCTTCAGGGTCAGAAGCAGGAGCATCTAGCACTTTCTTTCCCTGTGAGAGTTGAGCTGGATTTTGAAAGGAATACTTCCTGCAACGTAGGTTTTGGAACGTGGTGATAGGCTCTCTTCATTCCAAATAGGCTTATTCAGTTGAGTTGAAGAAACACATGTCTATCTCCAAAGAAATCCATCTATGTTAGAAGCTTCAGCATCTAGAACATTGCCTCCCTGTGAGAATTGAGTAAGTTTTTGAAAGGAATACTTCCTGGAAATCCTAGTTTTCAAAGTGAAGATTGGCTCTGTTTGCTCCAATTAGCTCTATTCAGCTAAGTAGAACAAGCACCTGTAGCTCTATAAAGAAAACCATCTATGTTAGAAGCTGCAGCATCTGGCACATTGTTTCCCTTTGACAATTTAGTTAGTGTTTGAAAGGAATGCTTCCTATGAAGCACAGTTTTTACTGTGCAGATAGGGTGTGTTTGCTCCAAATAGGCCTTTAAAGTGGAGTTGAAGTAAAACATGGAACTCTCCAAAGAAAATCATCTATGTTCGATGGTGCAGGTTGTAGCCCATTGTTTCCCTGTGAGAATTGAGTTAGTTTTTGAAAGGAATACTGTTTGCAATTTAGGTGATTCAAGGGGGAGATAGGCACTGTTTGCTCCAAATTGGCCTCTTCAGCTGAGTTAAACACACGTATCTCTCCAAAGGATACCATGTATGTCAGTAGGTGCAGCGTGTACTACTCTGTTTCTCTTTGAGAATTGAGTTAATTTTTGAAAGGAATACTTCCTGCAAATTGTAGTTTTCAACGTGGATGTAGGCTCTGTTGGCTCCAAGTAG
The DNA here is from genome assembly GCF_047511655.1 of Castor canadensis. NCBI lineage: Eukaryota > Metazoa > Chordata > Mammalia > Rodentia > Castoridae > Castor > Castor canadensis. Next base: position 72,589,236 of record NC_133389.1, read on the forward strand.
TCCTATTCAGCTAACTTGAACAAACACATGTATCACTTGAAAGAAAAACATCTGCGTTAGCTGTGGGAGTGTCTAGTGCATTGTTTCACTGTGAAAATTGAGTAAATTTTTGAAAGAAATCCTTCAAGCAATTCATAGTTTTCAAGGTGTAGTAAGGCTCCGTTGCTCCTGATAGGTCTATTCAGCTGAGTTGAAGGAACACTTGAATCTCTAGGAAGAAAACAAAGTATGGTAGAATGAGGAAAATCCTGTGCATTGTTTCATTCTGTCAATTGAGTTAGTTTTAGAAGGGAATACTTCTGCAACTGAGGTGTTTCAGGTGGAGGTAGGCTCTATTTGGTCCAAATAGGCCTATTCAGCAGAGTTGAGGAAACACATGTATCTCTCGAAAGAACACCATCTCTGTTAAATGAAGGACCATCTAGCACTGTGTTTCCCTGTGAGAACTGAGTTAGTTTAGGAAAGGAAGACTTCCTGCAAATCACACTTTTCAAGGTGGCAATTGGCGCTATTTTCTCTAGATAGGCCTATTCAGTTGAGTTGAAGAAACACATGTATCTCTCTGAAGAAAACTATTTTTATTAGAATCTGCAGCATGTAGCAGATTGATTCCCTATGAGAATTGATCTAGTGCTTGAAAGGAATACAACCTGCAAATTATAGTTTTCAAGTTGCAGAAAGGCTCATTTTCTTCCAAATGGCACTATTCAGCTGAGTTGAAGAAACTCATGGTGCTCTCTGAAGAAACTATTTATGTTAGAAGCTGAAGCATCTAGCACATTGATTCCCTGTGAGAACTGAGTTAGTTTTCTAAAAGAATACTTCCTGCAAATCATGGTTTTCAAGTTGGAGAAAAGGACATTTTCTTGCAAATAAGGCTATTCAGCTGAGTTGAATAAACTCTTGCATCTCTCAGAAGAAACTATTTATGTTAGAACCTGATACATCAAGGAGATTGATTCCCTGTGAGAATTGAGTTAGTTTTTGAAAGGAATACTTCCTGGAAATCATAGTTTTCAAGGTGGAGATAGCTTGTGTTTGCTCCAAATAGGCGTGTTCTGCTAAGATTAAGAACCACATGTATCTCTCCAAAGGAAGCCATCTGTGTCAGAGCAGGAGCACCTAGAACGTTGTTTCAGTATGAAAGTTGAGTTAGCTTTTGAAAGGACTACTCCTGCAATTCATAGTTGTCAAGGGGGAGAAAAGCTCTTGTTGCTCCAAAGTGGCCTATTCAGCTAAGTTGAAGAAACACATGTATCTCTCGCAAGAAAACCATCTGTGTGAGAAGCAGGAGCACGTAGCATATTGTTTCCCTGTGAGAATCGGGTTCGTGTTTGAAAGGAATACTTCCTGCATCTTAGGTGTTTCAGGTGGCCACAGACTCTGTTTTCTCCAAATAGGCCTATTCAGCTGAGTTGAAGAAACACGTTTCTCCTCAAAGAAAACCATCTCTGTTAGAAGTAGCATGTAGTTCATTGTTCCCTTCTCACAATTGCTTTAGTTTTTGCAAGGAATACTTCCTGAAAATCGTAGATTTCCAGGTGGAGAAAGACAAATATTGTTCCAAATAGGCCTATTCATCTGAGATCAAGGAACACTGGTATATCTATGAAGATAACCAACTATGGTGGAATGAGGAACATCTAGCACATTGTTTCCCTGTGAGAACTGAATTAGTGTTTGAAAGGAATACTTCCTACAACCAGGTGCTTGAAGGGAGAGATAGGCTCTGTTTTCTCCTATAAACACTATTCAACATAGTTGAAGAAACACACGTATTTCCCCAAGAAAACCATCTATGTTAGTAGCAGGTTCCCATACACTTTGTTTCCCTAGAGGATTGAGTTAGTTTTTGAAAGGAACACTTCCAGCAAATCACAGTTTGCAAGGTGGAGAAAGGCTCATTTTTTTCCAAAGTGGCCTATTCAGCTGAGTTGAATAAACAAATGTATCTGTCCGAAGCAAACCATCTATGATAGAAGCTGCAGCGTCTAGCACATTGCTTCTGTGTGAGAATTGAGTTAGGTTTTGAAAGAAATACTTCCTGCAAATCCTAGTTTTCATTGTGGAGATAGGCTGTGTTTGCTCCAGAAAGGCCTATTATGCTGAGTTGAAGAAACACATGTATCTCTACAAAGGAAATCATCTCTGTCAGATGCTGCACCATGTAGCACATTGTTTCACTATGAGAACGGAGTTAAATTGTGAAAGGAATACTTCATGCAACTTAGGTGTTTCTAGAAGTTGATATGCTCTCTTTGCTTCAAATAGGCCTATTGAGCTAAGTTGAAGAAAAACATGTATCTCCATAAAGAAAAGCATGTGTGTTAGAAGCGGGAGCATCGGGCACAAGGTCTCTCTGTGAGAATGGAATTCGTTTTTGAAAGGAATACTTCCTGCAAATCATACTTTTCAAAGTAGAGATATTCTCTGTTTGCTCCAATAGGCCTATTCAGCTGAGTTGAAGAAACACAAGTTTCACTCCAAAGAAAACAATGTGTGTTAGAAGCTTCAGCATGTAGCACATTGTTCCCCTGTGAGAACTGAGTTACTCTTTGAAAGGAATACTTCCTGCAAATCATAGTTTTCATGCTGGAAAAAGGCTCATTTTGTTCCAAATGGGCCTATTCAGTTGAGTTGAATGTATCTCTCCAAAGAAAACCATCTACGTTATAAGCCACAGCATCAAGCACATTATTTCCCTGTGAGAATTTAGATAGATTTGAAAGTAATACTCCTGCAAGTCAGAATTTTAAAGGTGGAGAAAAGCTCATTTTGTTCCAACAGGCCTATACGGCTGAGTTTAAGAAGCACATCATCTCTCCAAAAACAACCTTCAGGGTCAGAAGCAGGAGCATCTAGCACTTTCTTTCCCTGTGAGAGTTGAGCTGGATTTTGAAAGGAATACTTCCTGCAACGTAGGTTTTGGAACGTGGTGATAGGCTCTCTTCATTCCAAATAGGCTTATTCAGTTGAGTTGAAGAAACACATGTCTATCTCCAAAGAAATCCATCTATGTTAGAAGCTTCAGCATCTAGAACATTGCCTCCCTGTGAGAATTGAGTAAGTTTTTGAAAGGAATACTTCCTGGAAATCCTAGTTTTCAAAGTGAAGATTGGCTCTGTTTGCTCCAATTAGCTCTATTCAGCTAAGTAGAACAAGCACCTGTAGCTCTATAAAGAAAACCATCTATGTTAGAAGCTGCAGCATCTGGCACATTGTTTCCCTTTGACAATTTAGTTAGTGTTTGAAAGGAATGCTTCCTATGAAGCACAGTTTTTACTGTGCAGATAGGGTGTGTTTGCTCCAAATAGGCCTTTAAAGTGGAGTTGAAGTAAAACATGGAACTCTCCAAAGAAAATCATCTATGTTCGATGGTGCAGGTTGTAGCCCATTGTTTCCCTGTGAGAATTGAGTTAGTTTTTGAAAGGAATACTGTTTGCAATTTAGGTGATTCAAGGGGGAGATAGGCACTGTTTGCTCCAAATTGGCCTCTTCAGCTGAGTTAAACACACGTATCTCTCCAAAGGATACCATGTATGTCAGTAGGTGCAGCGTGTACTACTCTGTTTCTCTTTGAGAATTGAGTTAATTTTTGAAAGGAATACTTCCTGCAAATTGTAGTTTTCAACGTGGATGTAGGCTCTGTTGGCTCCAAGTAGTCCTATTCAGCTAACTTGAACAAACACATGTATCACTTGAAAGAAAAACATCTGCGTTAGCTGTGGGAGTGTCTAGTGCATTGTTTCACTGTGAAAATTGAGTAAATTTTTGAAAGAAATCCTTCAAGCAATTCATAGTTTTCAAGGTGTAGTAAGGCTCCGTTGCTCCTGATAGGTCTATTCAGCTGAGTTGAAGGAACACTTGAATCTCTAGGAAGAAAACAAAGTATGGTAGAATGAGGAAAATCCTGTGCATTGTTTCATTCTGTCAATTGAGTTAGTTTTAGAAGGGAATACTTCTGCAACTGAGGTGTTTCAGGTGGAGGTAGGCTCTATTTGGTCCGAGTTGAGGAAACACATGTATCTCTCGAAAGAACACCATCTCTGTTAAATGAAGGACCATCTAGCACTGTGTTTCCCTGTGAGAACTGAGTTAGTTTAGGAAAGGAAGACTTCCTGCAAATCACACTTTTCAAGGTGGCAATTGGCGCTATTTTCTCTAGATAGGCCTATTCAGTTGAGTTGAAGAAACACATGTATCTCTCTGAAGAAAACTATTTTTATTAGAATCTGCAGCATGTAGCAGATTGATTCCCTATGAGAATTGATCTAGTGCTTGAAAGGAATACAACCTGCAAATTACAGTTTTCAAGTTGCAGAAAGGCTCATTTTCTTCCAAATGGCACTATTCAGCTGAGTTGAAGAAACTCATGGTGCTCTCTGAAGAAACTATTTATGTTAGAAGCTGAAGCATCTAGCACATTGATTCCCTGTGAGAACTGAGTTAGTTTTCTAAAAGAATACTTCCTGCAAATCATGGTTTTCAAGTTGGAGAAAAGGACATTTTATTGCAAATAAGGCTATTCAGCTGAGTTGAATAAACTCTTGCATCTCTCAGAAGAAACTATTTATGTTAGAACCTGATACATCAAGGAGATTGATTCCCTGTGAGAATTGAGTTAGTTTTTGAAAGGAATACTTCCTGGAAATCATAGTTTTCAAGGTGGAGATAGCTTGTGTTTGCTCCAAATAGGCGTGTTCTGCTAAGATTAAGAACCACATGTATCTCTCCAAAGGAAGCCATCTGTGTCAGAGCAGGAGCACCTAGAACGTTGTTTCAGTATGAAAGTTGAGTTAGCTTTTGAAAGGACTACTCCTGCAATTCATAGTTGTCAAGGGGGAGAAAAGCTCTTGTTGCTCCAAAGTGGCCTATTCAGCTAAGTTGAAGAAACACATGTATCTCTCGCAAGAAAACCATCTGTGTGAGAAGCAGGAGCACGTAGCATATTGTTTCCCTGTGAGAATCGGGTTCGTGTTTGAAAGGAATACTTCCTGCATCTTAGGTGTTTCAGGTGGCCACAGACTCTGTTTTCTCCAAATAGGCCTATTCAGCTGAGTTGAAGAAACACGTTTCTCCTCAAAGAAAACCATCTCTGTTAGAAGTAGCATGTAGTTCATTGTTCCCTTCTCACAATTGCTTTAGTTTTTGCAAGGAATACTTCCTGAAAATCGTAGATTTCCAGGTGGAGAAAGACAAATATTGTTCCAAATAGGCCTATTCATCTGAGATCAAGGAACACTGGTATATCTATGAAGATAACCAACTATGGTGGAATGAGGAACATCTAGCAGATTGTTTCCCTGTGAGAACTGAATTAGTGTTTGAAAGGAATACTTCCTACAACCAGGTGCTTGAAGGGAGAGATAGGCTCTGTTTTCTCCTATAAACACTATTCAACATAGTTGAAGAAACACACGTATTTCCCCAAGAAAACCATCTATGTTAGTAGCAGGTTCCCATACACTTTGTTTCCCTAGAGGATTGAGTTAGTTTTTGAAAGGAACACTTCCAGCAAATCACAGTTTGCAAGGTGGAGAAAGGCTCATTTTTTTCCAAAGTGGCCTATTCAGCTGAGTTGAATAAACAAATGTATCTGTCCGAAGCAAACCATCTATGATAGAAGCTGCAGCGTCTAGCACATTGCTTCTGTGTGAGAATTGAGTTAGGTTTTGAAAGAAATACTTCCTGCAAATCCTAGTTTTCATTGTGGAGATAGGCTGTGTTTGCTCCAGAAAGGCCTATTATGCTGAGTTGAAGAAACACATGTATCTCTACAAAGGAAATCATCTCTGTCAGATGCTGCACCATGTAGCACATTGTTTCACTATGAGAACGGAGTTAAATTGTGAAAGGAATACTTCATGCAACTTAGGTGTTTCTAGAAGTTGATATGCTCTCTTTGCTTCAAATAGGCCTATTGAGCTAAGTTGAAGAAAAACATGTATCTCCATAAAGAAAAGCATGTGTGTTAGAAGCGGGAGCATCGGGCACAAGGTCTCTCTGTGAGAATGGAATTCGTTTTTGAAAGGAATACTTCCTGCAAATCATACTTTTCAAAGTAGAGATATTCTCTGTTTGCTCCAATAGGCCTATTCAGCTGAGTTGAAGAAACACAAGTTTCACTCCAAAGAAAACAATGTGTGTTAGAAGCTTCAGCATGTAGCACATTGTTCCCCTGTGAGAACTGAGTTACTCTTTGAAAGGAATACTTCCTGCAAATCATAGTTTTCATGCTGGAAAAAGGCTCATTTTGTTCCAAATGGGCCTATTCAGTTGAGTTGAATGTATCTCTCCAAAGAAAACCATCTACGTTATAAGCCACAGCATCAAGCACATTATTTCCCTGTGAGAATTTAGATAGATTTGAAAGTAATACTCCTGCAAGTCAGAATTTTAAAGGTGGAGAAAAGCTCATTTTGTTCCAACAGGCCTATACGGCTGAGTTTAAGAAGCACATCATCTCTCCAAAAACAACCTTCAGGGTCAGAAGCAGGAGCATCTAGCACTTTCTTTCCCTGTGAGAGTTGAGCTGGATTTTGAAAGGAATACTTCCTGCAACGTAGGTTTTGGAACGTGGTGATAGGCTCTCTTCATTCCAAATAGGCTTATTCAGTTGAGTTGAAGAAACACATGTCTATCTCCAAAGAAATCCATCTATGTTAGAAGCTTCAGCATCTAGAACATTGCCTCCCTGTGAGAATTGAGTAAGTTTTTGAAAGGAATACTTCCTGGAAATCCTAGTTTTCAAAGTGAAGATTGGCTCTGTTTGCTCCAATTAGCTCTATTCAGCTAAGTAGAACAAGCACCTGTAGCTCTATAAAGAAAACCATCTATGTTAGAAGCTGCAGCATCTGGCACATTGTTTCCCTTTGACAATTTAGTTAGTGTTTGAAAGGAATGCTTCCTATGAAGCACAGTTTTTACTGTGCAGATAGGGTGTGTTTGCTCCAAATAGGCCTTTAAAGTGGAGTTGAAGTAAAACATGGAACTCTCCAAAGAAAATCATCTATGTTCGATGGTGCAGGTTGTAGCCCATTGTTTCCCTGTGAGAATTGAGTTAGTTTTTGAAAGGAATACTGTTTGCAATTTAGGTGATTCAAGGGGGAGATAGGCACTGTTTGCTCCAAATTGGCCTCTTCAGCTGAGTTAAACACACGTATCTCTCCAAAGGATACCATGTATGTCAGTAGGTGCAGCGTGTACTACTCTGTTTCTCTTTGAGAATTGAGTTAATTTTTGAAAGGAATGCTTCCTGCAAATTGTAGTTTTCAACGTGGATGTAGGCTCTGTTGGCTCCAAGTAGTCCTATTCAGCTAACTTGAACAAACACATGTATCACTTGAAAGAAAAACATCTGCGCTAGCTGTGGGAGTGTCTAGTGCATTGTTTCACTGTGAAAATTGAGTAAATTTTTGAAAGAAATCCTTCAAGCAATTCATAGTTTTCAAGGTGTAGTAAGGCTCCGTTGCTCCTGATAGGTCTATTCAGCTGAGTTGAAGGAACACTTGAATCTCTAGGAAGAAAACAAAGTATGGTAGAATGAGGAAAATCCTGTGCATTGTTTCATTCTGTCAATTGAGTTAGTTTTAGAAGGGAATACTTCTGCAACTGAGGTGTTTCAGGTGGAGGTAGGCTCTATTTGGTCCAAATAGGCCTATTCAGCAGAGTTGAGGAAACACATGTATCTCTCGAAAGAACACCATCTCTGTTAAATGAAGGACCATCTAGCACTGTGTTTCCCTGTGAGAACTGAGTTAGTTTAGGAAAGGAAGACTTCCTGCAAATCACACTTTTCAAGGTGGCAATTGGCGCTATTTTCTCTAGATAGGCCTATTCAGTTGAGTTGAAGAAACACATGTATCTCTCTGAAGAAAACTATTTTTATTAGAATCTGCAGCATGTAGCAGGTTGATTCCCTATGAGAATTGATCTAGTGCTTGAAAGGAATACAACCTGCAAATTATAGTTTTCAAGTTGCAGAAAGGCTCATTTTCTTCCAAATGGCACTATTCAGCTGAGTTGAAGAAACTCATGGTGCTCTCTGAAGAAACTATTTATGTTAGAAGCTGAAGCATCTAGCACATTGATTCCCTGTGAGAACTGAGTTAGTTTTCTAAAAGAATACTTCCTGCAAATCATGGTTTTCAAGTTGGAGAAAAGGACATTTTCTTGCAAATAAGGCTATTCAGCTGAGTTGAATAAACTCTTGCATCTCTCAGAAGAAACTATTTATGTTAGAACCTGATACATCAAGGAGATTGATTCCCTGTGAGAATTGAGTTAGTTTTTGAAAGGAATACTTCCTGGAAATCATAGTTTTCAAGGTGGAGATAGCTTGTGTTTGCTCCAAATAGGCGTGTTCTGCTAAGATTAAGAACCACATGTATCTCTCCAAAGGAAGCCATCTGTGTCAGAGCAGGAGCACCTAGAACGTTGTTTCAGTATGAAAGTTGAGTTAGCTTTTGAAAGGACTACTCCTGCAATTCATAGTTGTCAAGGGGGAGAAAAGCTCTTGTTGCTCCAAAGTGGCCTATTCAGCTAAGTTGAAGAAACACATGTATCTCTCGCAAGAAAACCATCTGTGTGAGAAGCAGGAGCACGTAGCATATTGTTTCCCTGTGAGAATCGGGTTCGTGTTTGAAAGGAATACTTCCTGCATCTTAGGTGTTTCAGGTGGCGACAGACTCTGTTTTCTCCAAATAGGCCTATTCAGCTGAGTTGAAGAAACACGTTTCTCCTCAAAGAAAACCATCTCTGTTAGAAGTAGCATGTAGTTCATTGTTCCCTTCTCACAATTGCTTTAGTTTTTGCAAGGAATACTTCCTGAAAATCGTAGATTTCCAGGTGGAGAAAGACAAATATTGTTCCAAATAGGCCTATTCATCTGAGATCAAGGAACACTGGTATATCTATGAAGATAACCAACTATGGTGGAATGAGGAACATCTAGCACATTGTTTCCCTGTGAGAACTGAATTAGTGTTTGAAAGGAATACTTCCTACAACCAGGTGCTTGAAGGGAGAGATAGGCTCTGTTTTCTCCTATAAACACTATTCAACATAGTTGAAGAAACACACGTATTTCCCCAAGAAAACCATCTATGTTAGTAGCAGGTTCCCATACACTTTGTTTCCCTAGAGGATTGAGTTAGTTTTTGAAAGGAACACTTCCAGCAAATCACAGTTTGCAAGGTGGAGAAAGGCTCATTTTTTTCCAAAGTGGCCTATTCAGCTGAGTTGAATAAACAAATGTATCTGTCCGAAGCAAACCATCTATGATAGAAGCTGCAGCGTCTAGCACATTGCTTCTGTGTGAGAATTGAGTTAGGTTTTGAAAGAAATACTTCCTGCAAATCCTAGTTTTCATTGTGGAGATAGGCTGTGTTTGCTCCAGAAAGGCCTATTATGCTGAGTTGAAGAAACACATGTATCTCTACAAAGGAAATCATCTCTGTCAGATGCTGCACCATGTAGCACATTGTTTCACTATGAGAACGGAGTTAAATTGTGAAAGGAATACTTCATGCAACTTAGGTGTTTCTAGAAGTTGATATGCTCTCTTTGCTTCAAATAGGCCTATTGAGCTAAGTTGAAGAAAAACATGTATCTCCATAAAGAAAAGCATGTGTGTTAGAAGCGGGAGCATCGGGCACAAGGTCTCTCTGTGAGAATGGAATTCGTTTTTGAAAGGAATACTTCCTGCAAATCATACTTTTCAAAGTAGAGATATTCTCTGTTTGCTCCAATAGGCCTATTCAGCTGAGTTGAAGAAACACAAGTTTCACTCCAAAGAAAACAATGTGTGTTAGAAGCTTCAGCATGTAGCACATTGTTCCCCTGTGAGAACTGAGTCACTCTTTGAAAGGAATACTTCCTGCAAATCATAGTTTTCATGCTGGAAAAAGGGTCATTTTGTTCCAAATGGGCCTATTCAGTTGAGTTGAATGTATCTCTCCAAAGAAAACCATCTACGTTATAAGCCACAGCATCAAGCACATTATTTCCCTGTGAGAATTTAGATAGATTTGAAAGTAATACTCCTGCAAGTCAGAATTTTAAAGGTGGAGAAAAGCTCATTTTGTTCCAACAGGCCTATACGGCTGAGTTTAAGAAGCACATCATCTCTCCAAAAACAACCTTCAGGGTCAGAAGCAGGAGCATCTAGCACTTTCTTTCCCTGTGAGAGTTGAGCTGGATTTTGAAAGGAATACTTCCTGCAACGTAGGTTTTGGAACGTGGTGATAGGCTCTCTTCATTCCAAATAGGCTTATTCAGTTGAGTTGAAGAAACACATGTCTATCTCCAAAGAAATCCATCTATGTTAGAAGCTTCAGCATCTAGAACATTGCCTCCCTGTGAGAATTGAGTAAGTTTTTGAAAGGAATACTTCCTGGAAATCCTAGTTTTCAAAGTGAAGATTGGCTCTGTTTGCTCCAATTAGCTCTATTCAGCTAAGTAGAACAAGCACCTGTAGCTCTATAAAGAAAACCATCTATGTTAGAAGCTGCAGCATCTGGCACATTGTTTCCCTTTGACAATTTAGTTAGTGTTTGAAAGGAATGCTTCCTATGAAGCACAGTTTTTACTGTGCAGATAGGGTGTGTTTGCTCCAAATAGGCCTTTAAAGTGGAGTTGAAGTAAAACATGGAACTCTCCAAAGGAAATCATCTATGTTCGATGGTGCAGGTTGTAGCCCATTGTTTCCCTGTGAGAATTGAGTTAGTTTTTGAAAGGAATACTGTCTGCAATTTAGGTGATTCAAGGGGGAGATAGGCACTGTTTGCTCCAAATTGGCCTCTTCAGCTGAGTTAAACACACGTATCTCTCCAAAGGATACCATGTATGTCAGTAGGTGCAGCGTGTACTACTCTGTTTCTCTTTGAGAATTGAGTTAATTTTTGAAAGGAATGCTTCCTGCAAATTGTAGTTTTCAACGTGGATGTAGGCTCTGTTGGCTCCAAGTAGTCCTATTCAGCTAACTTGAACAAACACATGTATCACTTGAAAGAAAAACATCTGCGCTAGCTGTGGGAGTGTCTAGTGCATTGTTTCACTGTGAAAATTGAGTAAATTTTTGAAAGAAATCCTTCAAGCAATTCATAGTTTTCAAGGTGTAGTAAGGCTCCGTTGCTCCTGATAGGTCTACTCAGCTGAGTTGAAGGAACACTTGAATCTCTAGGAAGAAAACAAAGTATGGTAGAATGAGGAAAATCCTGTGCATTGTTTCATTCTGTCAATTGAGTTAGTTTTAGAAGGGAATACTTCTGCAACTGAGGTGTTTCAGGTGGAGGTAGGCTCTATTTGGTCCAAATAGGCCTATTCAGCAGAGTTGAGGAAACACATGTATCTCTCGAAAGAACACCATCTCTGTTAAATGAAGGACCATCTAGCACTGTGTTTCCCTGTGAGAACTGAGTTAGTTTAGGAAAGGAAGACTTCCTGCAAATCACACTTTTCAAGGTGGCAATTGGCGCTATTTTCTCTAGATAGGGCTATTCAGTTGAGTTGAAGAAACACATGTATCTCTCTGAAGAAAACTATTTTTATTAGAATCTGCAGCATGTAGCAGGTTGATTCCCTATGAGAATTGATCTAGTGCTTGAAAGGAATACAACCTGCAAATTATAGTTTTCAAGTTGCAGAAAGGCTCATTTTCTTCCAAATGGCACTATTCAGCTGAGTTGAAGAAACTCATGGTGCTCTCTGAAGAAACTATTTATGTTAGAAGCTGAAGCATCTAGCACATTGATTCCCTGTGAGAACTGAGTTAGTTTTCTAAAAGAATACTTCCTGCAAATCATGGTTTTCAAGTTGGAGAAAAGGACATTTTCTTGCAAATAAGGCTATTCAGCTGAGTTGAATAAACTCTTGCATCTCTCAGAAGAAACTATTTATGTTAGAACCTGATACATCAAGGAGATTGATTCCCTGTGAGAATTGAGTTAGTTTTTGAAAGGAATACTTCCTGGAAATCATAGTTTTCAAGGTGGAGATAGCTTGTGTTTGCTCCAAATAGGCGTGTTCTGCTAAGATTAAGAACCACATGTATCTCTCCAAAGGAAGCCATCTGTGTCAGAGCAGGAGCACCTAGAACGTTGTTTCAGTATGAAAGTTGAGTTAGCTTTTGAAAGGACTACTCCTGCAATTCATAGTTGTCAAGGGGGAGAAAAGCTCTTGTTGCTCCAAAGTGGCCTATTCAGCTAAGTTGAAGAAACACATGTATCTCTCGCAAGAAAACCATCTGTGTGAGAAGCAGGAGCACGTAGCATATTGTTTCCCTGTGAGAATCGGGTTCGTGTTTGAAAGGAATACTTCCTGCATCTTAGGTGTTTCAGGTGGCGACAGACTCTGTTTTCTCCAAATAGGCCTATTCAGCTGAGTTGAAGAAACACGTTTCTCCTCAAAGAAAACCATCTCTGTTAGAAGTAGCATGTAGTTCATTGTTCCCTTCTCACAATTGCTTTAGTTTTTGCAAGGAATACTTCCTGAAAATCGTAGATTTCCAGGTGGAGAAAGACAAATATTGTTCCAAATAGGCCTATTCATCTGAGATCAAGGAACACTGGTATATCTATGAAGATAACCAACTATGGTGGAATGAGGAACATCTAGCACATTGTTTCCCTGTGAGAACTGAATTAGTGTTTGAAAGGAATACTTCCTACAACCAGGTGCTTGAAGGGAGAGATAGGCTCTGTTTTCTCCTATAAACACTATTCAACATAGTTGAAGAAACACACGTATTTCCCCAAGAAAACCATCTATGTTAGTAGCAGGTTCCCATACACTTTGTTTCCCTAGAGGATTGAGTTAGTTTTTGAAAGGAACACTTCCAGCAAATCACAGTTTGCAAGGTGGAGAAAGGCTCATTTTTTTCCAAAGTGGCCTATTCAGCTGAGTTGAATAAACAAATGTATCTGTCCGAAGCAAACCATCTATGATAGAAGCTGCAGCGTCTAGCACATTGCTTCTGTGTGAGAATTGAGTTAGGTTTTGAAAGAAATACTTCCTGCAAATCCTAGTTTTCATTGTGGAGATAGGCTGTGTTTGCTCCAGAAAGGCCTATTATGCTGAGTTGAAGAAACACATGTATCTCTACAAAGGAAATCATCTCTGTCAGATGCTGCACCATGTAGCACATTGTTTCACTATGAGAACGGAGTTAAATTGTGAAAGGAATACTTCATGCAACTTAGGTGTTTCTAGAAGTTGATATGCTCTCTTTGCTTCAAATAGGCCTATTGAGCTAAGTTGAAGAAAAACATGTATCTCCATAAAGAAAAGCATGTGTGTTAGAAGCGGGAGCATCGGGCACAAGGTCTCTCTGTGAGAATGGAATTCGTTTTTGAAAGGAATACTTCCTGCAAATCATACTTTTCAAAGTAGAGATATTCTCTGTTTGCTCCAATAGGCCTATTCAGCTGAGTTGAAGAAACACAAGTTTCACTCCAAAGAAAACAATGTGGGTTAGAAGCTTCAGCATGTAGCACATTGTTCCCCTGTGAGAACTGAGTTACTCTTTGAAAGGAATACTTCCTGCAAATCATAGTTTTCATGCTGGAAAAAGGCTCATTTTGTTCCAAATGGGCCTATTCAGTTGAGTTGAATGTATCTCTCCAAAGAAAACCATCTACGTTATAAGCCACAGCATCAAGCACATTATTTCCCTGTGAGAATTTAGATAGATTTGAAAGTAATACTCCTGCAAGTCAGAATTTTAAAGGTGGAGAAAAGCTCATTTTGTTCCAACAGGCCTATACGGCTGAGTTTAAGAAGCACATCATCTCTCCAAAAACAACCTTCAGGGTCAGAAGCAGGAGCATCTAGCACTTTCTTTCCCTGTGAGAGTTGAGCTGGATTTTGAAAGGAATACTTCCTGCAACGTAGGTTTTGGAACGTGGTGATAGGCTCTCTTCATTCCAAATAGGCTTATTCAGTTGAGTTGAAGAAACACATGTCTATCTCCAAAGAAATCCATCTATGTTAGAAGCTTCAGCATCTAGAACATTGCCTCCCTGTGAGAATTGAGTAAGTTTTTGAAAGGAATACTTCCTGGAAATCCTAGTTTTCAAAGTGAAGATTGGCTCTGTTTGCTCCAATTAGCTCTATTCAGCTAAGTAGAACAAGCACCTGTAGCTCTATAAAGAAAACCATCTATGTTAGAAGCTGCAGCATCTGGCACATTGTTTCCCTTTGACAATTTAGTTAGTGTTTGAAAGGAATGCTTCCTATGAAGCACAGTTTTTACTGTGCAGATAGGGTGTGTTTGCTCCAAATAGGCCTTTAAAGTGGAGTTGAAGTAAAACATGGAACTCTCCAAAGGAAATCATCTATGTTCGATGGTGCAGGTTGTAGCCCATTGTTTCCCTGTGAGAATTGAGTTAGTTTTTGAAAGGAATACTGTTTGCAATTTAGGTGATTCAAGGGGGAGATAGGCACTGTTTGCTCCAAATTGGCCTCTTCAGCTGAGTTAAACACACGTATCTCTCCAAAGGATACCATGTATGTCAGTAGGTGCAGCGTGTACTACTCTGTTTCTCTTTGAGAATTGAGTTAATTTTTGAAAGGAATGCTTCCTGCAAATTGTAGTTTTCAACGTGGATGTAGGCTCTGTTGGCTCCAAGTAGTCCTATTCAGCTAACTTGAACAAACACATGTATCACTTGAAAGAAAAACATCTGCGCTAGCTGTGGGAGTGTCTAGTGCATTGTTTCACTGTGAAAATTGAGTAAATTTTTGAAAGAAATCCTTCAAGCAATTCATAGTTTTCAAGGTGTAGTAAGGCTCCGTTGCTCCTGATAGGTCTACTCAGCTGAGTTGAAGGAACACTTGAATCTCTAGGAAGAAAACAAAGTATGGTAGAATGAGGAAAATCCTGTGCATTGTTTCATTCTGTCAATTGAGTTAGTTTTAGAAGGGAATACTTCTGCAACTGAGGTGTTTCAGGTGGAGGTAGGCTCTATTTGGTCCAAATAGGCCTATTCAGCAGAGTTGAGGAAACACATGTATCTCTCGAAAGAACACCATCTCTGTTAAATGAAGGACCATCTAGCACTGTGTTTCCCTGTGAGAACTGAGTTAGTTTAGGAAAGGAAGACTTCCTGCAAATCACACTTTTCAAGGTGGCAATTGGCGCTATTTTCTCTAGATAGGGCTATTCAGTTGAGTTGAAGAAACACATGTATCTCTCTGAAGAAAACTATTTTTATTAGAATCTGCAGCATGTAGCAGGTTGATTCCCTATGAGAATTGATCTAGTGCTTGAAAGGAATACAACCTGCAAATTATAGTTTTCAAGTTGCAGAAAGGCTCATTTTCTTGCAAATGGCACTATTCAGCTGAGTTGAAGAAACTCATGGTGCTCTCTGAAGAAACTATTTATGTTAGAAGCTGAAGCATCTAGCACATTGATTCCCTGTGAGAACTGAGTTAGTTTTCTAAAAGAATACTTCCTGCAAATCATGGTTTTCAAGTTGGAGAAAAGGACATTTTCTTGCAAATAAGGCTATTCAGCTGAGTTGAATAAACTCTTGCATCTCTCAGAAGAAACTATTTATGTTAGAACCTGATACATCAAGGAGATTGATTCCCTGTGAGAATTGAGTTAGTTTTTGAAAGGAATACTTCCTGGAAATCATAGTTTTCAAGGTGGAGATAGCTTGTGTTTGCTCCTAATAGGCGTGTTCTGCTAAGATTAAGAACCACATGTATCTCTCCAAAGGAAGCCATCTGTGTCAGAGCAGGAGCACCTAGAACGTTGTTTCAGTATGAAAGTTGAGTTAGCTTTTGAAAGGACTACTCCTGCAATTCATAGTTGTCAAGGGGGAGAAAAGCTCTTGTTGCTCCAAAGTGGCCTATTCAGCTAAGTTGAAGAAACACATGTATCTCTCGCAAGAAAACCATCTGTGTGAGAAGCAGGAGCACGTAGCATATTGTTTCCCTGTGAGAATCGGGTTCGTGTTTGAAAGGAATACTTCCTGCATCTTAGGTGTTTCAGGTGGCGACAGACTCTGTTTTCTCCAAATAGGCCTATTCAGCTGAGTTGAAGAAACACGTTTCTCCTCAAAGAAAACCATCTCTGTTAGAAGTAGCATGTAGTTCATTGTTCCCTTCTCACAATTGCTTTAGTTTTTGCAAGGAATACTTCCTGAAAATCGTAGATTTCCAGGTGGAGAAAGACAAATATTGTTCCAAATAGGCCTATTCATCTGAGATCAAGGAACACTGGTATATCTATGAAGATAACCAACTATGGTGGAATGAGGAACATCTAGCACATTGTTTCCCTGTGAGAACTGAATTAGTGTTTGAAAGGAATACTTCCTACAACCAGGTGCTTGAAGGGAGAGATAGGCTCTGTTTTCTCCTATAAACACTATTCAACATAGTTGAAGAAACACACGTATTTCCCCAAGAAAACCATCTATGTTAGTAGCAGGTTCCCATACACTTTGTTTCCCTAGAGGATTGAGTTAGTTTTTGAAAGGAACACTTCCAGCAAATCACAGTTTGCAAGGTGGAGAAAGGCTCATTTTTTTCCAAAGTGGCCTATTCAGCTGAGTTGAATAAACAAATGTATCTGTCCGAAGCAAACCATCTATGATAGAAGCTGCAGCGTCTAGCACATTGCTTCTGTGTGAGAATTGAGTTAGGTTTTGAAAGAAATACTTCCTGCAAATCCTAGTTTTCATTGTGGAGATAGGCTGTGTTTGCTCCAGAAAGGCCTATTATGCTGAGTTGAAGAAACACATGTATCTCTACAAAGGAAATCATCTCTGTCAGATGCTGCACCATGTAGCACATTGTTTCACTATGAGAACGGAGTTAAATTGTGAAAGGAATACTTCATGCAACTTAGGTGTTTCTAGAAGTTGATATGCTCTCTTTGCTTCAAATAGGCCTATTGAGCTAAGTTGAAGAAAAACATGTATCTCCATAAAGAAAAGCATGTGTGTTAGAAGCGGGAGCATCGGGCACAAGGTCTCTCTGTGAGAATGGAATTCGTTTTTGAAAGGAATACTTCCTGCAAATCATACTTTTCAAAGTAGAGATATTCTCTGTTTGCTCCAATAGGCCTATTCAGCTGAGTTGAAGAAACACAAGTTTCACTCCAAAGAAAACAATGTGGGTTAGAAGCTTCAGCATGTAGCACATTGTTCCCCTGTGAGAACTGAGTTACTCTTTGAAAGGAATACTTCCTGCAAATCATAGTTTTCATGCTGGAAAAAGGCTCATTTTGTTCCAAATGGGCCTATTCAGTTGAGTTGAATGTATCTCTCCAAAGAAAACCATCTACGTTATAAGCCACAGCATCAAGCACATTATTTCCCTGTGAGAATTTAGATAGATTTGAAAGTAATACTCCTGCAAGTCAGAATTTTAAAGGTGGAGAAAAGCTCATTTTGTTCCAACAGGCCTATACGGCTGAGTTTAAGAAGCACATCATCTCTCCAAAAACAACCTTCAGGGTCAGAAGCAGGAGCATCTAGCACTTTCTTTCCCTGTGAGAGTTGAGCTGGATTTTGAAAGGAATACTTCCTGCAACGTAGGTTTTGGAACGTGGTGATAGGCTCTCTTCATTCCAAATAGGCTTATTCAGTTGAGTTGAAGAAACACATGTCTATCTCCAAAGAAATCCATCTATGTTAGAAGCTTCAGCATCTAGAACATTGCCTCCCTGTGAGAATTGAGTAAGTTTTTGAAAGGAATACTTCCTGGAAATCCTAGTTTTCAAAGTGAAGATTGGCTCTGTTTGCTCCAATTAGCTCTATTCAGCTAAGTAGAACAAGCACCTGTAGCTCTATAAAGAAAACCATCTATGTTAGAAGCTGCAGCATCTGGCACATTGTTTCCCTTTGACAATTTAGTTAGTGTTTGAAAGGAATGCTTCCTATGAAGCACAGTTTTTACTGTGCAGATAGGGTGTGTTTGCTCCAAATAGGCCTTTAAAGTGGAGTTGAAGTAAAACATGGAACTCTCCAAAGAAAATCATCTATGTTCGATGGTGCAGGTTGTAGCCCATTGTTTCCCTGTGAGAATTGAGTTAGTTTTTGAAAGGAATACTGTCTGCAATTTAGGTGATTCAAGGGGGAGATAGGCACTGTTTGCTCCAAATTGGCCTCTTCAGCTGAGTTAAACACACGTATCTCTCCAAAGGATACCATGTATGTCAGTAGGTGCAGCGTGTACTACTCTGTTTCTCTTTGAGAATTGAGTTAATTTTTGAAAGGAATACTTCCTGCAAATTGTAGTTTTCAACGTGGATGTAGGCTCTGTTGGCTCCAAGTAGTCCTATTCAGCTAACTTGAACAAACACATGTATCACTTGAAAGAAAAACATCTGCGTTAGCTGTGGGAGTGTCTAGTGCATTGTTTCACTGTGAAAATTGAGTAAATTTTTGAAAGAAATCCTTCAAGCAATTCATAGTTTTCAAGGTGTAGTAAGGCTCCGTTGCTCCTGATAGGTCTATTCAGCTGAGTTGAAGGAACACTTGAATCTCTAGGAAGAAAACAAAGTATGGTAGAATGAGGAAAATCCTGTGCATCGTTTCATTCTGTCAATTGAGTTAGTTTTAGAAGGGAATACTTCTGCAACTGAGGTGTTTCAGGTGGAGGTAGGCTCTATTTGGTCCAAATAGGCCTATTCAGCAGAGTTGAGGAAACACATGTATCTCTCGAAAGAACACCATCTCTGTTAAATGAAGGACCATCTAGCACTGTGTTTCCCTGTGAGAACTGAGTTAGTTTAGGAAAGGAAGACTTCCTGCAAATCACACTTTTCAAGGTGGCAATTGGCGCTATTTTCTCTAGATAGGCCTATTCAGTTGAGTTGAAGAAACACATGTATCTCTCTGAAGAAAACTATTTTTATTAGAATCTGCAGCATGTAGCAGATTGATTCCCTATGAGAATTGATCTAGTGCTTGAAAGGAATACAACCAGCAAATTATAGTTTTCAAGTTGCAGAAAGGCTCATTTTCTTCCAAATGGCACTATTCAGCTGAGTTGAAGAAACTCATGGTGCTCTCTGAAGAAACTATTTATGTTAGAAGCTGAAGCATCTAGCACATTGATTCCCTGTGAGAACTGAGTTAGTTTTCTAAAAGAATACTTCCTGCAAATCATGGTTTTCAAGTTGGAGAAAAGGACATTTTCTTGCAAATAAGGCTATTCAGCTGAGTTGAATAAACTCTTGCATCTCTCAGAAGAAACTATTTATGTTAGAACCTGATACATCAAGGAGATTGATTCCCTGTGAGAATTGAGTTAGTTTTTGAAAGGAATACTTCCTGGAAATCATAGTTTTCAAGGTGGAGATAGCTTGTGTTTGCTCCAAATAGGCGTGTTCTGCTAAGATTAAGAACCACATGTATCTCTCCAAAGGAAGCCATCTGTGTCAGAGCAGGAGCACCTAGAACGTTGTTTCAGTATGAAAGTTGAGTTAGCTTTTGAAAGGACTACTCCTGCAATTCATAGTTGTCAAGGGGGAGAAAAGCTCTTGTTGCTCCAAAGTGGCCTATTCAGCTAAGTTGAAGAAACACATGTATCTCTCGCAAGAAAACCATCTGTGTGAGAAGCAGGAGCACGTAGCATATTGTTTCCCTGTGAGAATCGGGTTCGTGTTTGAAAGGAATACTTCCTGCATCTTAGGTGTTTCAGGTGGCGACAGACTCTGTTTTCTCCAAATAGGCCTATTCAGCTGAGTTGAAGAAACACGTTTCTCCTCAAAGAAAACCATCTCTGTTAGAAGTAGCATGTAGTTCATTGTTCCCTTCTCACAATTGCTTTAGTTTTTGCAAGGAATACTTCCTGAAAATCGTAGATTTCCAGGTGGAGAAAGACAAATATTGTTCCAAATAGGCCTATTCATCTGAGATCAAGGAACACTGGTATATCTATGAAGATAACCAACTATGGTGGAATGAGGAACATCTAGCACATTGTTTCCCTGTGAGAACTGAATTAGTGTTTGAAAGGAATACTTCCTACAACCAGGTGCTTGAAGGGAGAGATAGGCTCTGTTTTCTCCTATAAACACTATTCAACATAGTTGAAGAAACACACGTATTTCCCCAAGAAAACCATCTATGTTAGTAGCAGGTTCCCATACACTTTGTTTCCCTAGAGGATTGAGTTAGTTTTTGAAAGGAACACTTCCAGCAAATCACAGTTTGCAAGGTGGAGAAAGGCTCATTTTTTTCCAAAGTGGCCTATTCAGCTGAGTTGAATAAACAAATGTATCTGTCCGAAGCAAACCATCTATGATAGAAGCTGCAGCGTCTAGCACATTGCTTCTGTGTGAGAATTGAGTTAGGTTTTGAAAGAAATACTTCCTGCAAATCCTAGTTTTCATTGTGGAGATAGGCTGTGTTTGCTCCAGAAAGGCCTATTATGCTGAGTTGAAGAAACACATGTATCTCTACAAAGGAAATCATCTCTGTCAGATGCTGCACCATGTAGCACATTGTTTCACTATGAGAACGGAGTTAAATTGTGAAAGGAATACTTCATGCAACTTAGGTGTTTCTAGAAGTTGATATGCTCTCTTTGCTTCAAATAGGCCTATTGAGCTAAGTTGAAGAAAAACATGTATCTCCATAAAGAAAAGCATGTGTGTTAGAAGCGGGAGCATCGGGAACAAGGTCTCTCTGTGAGAATGGAATTCGTTTTTGAAAGGAATACTTCCTGCAAATCATACTTTTCAAAGTAGAGATATTCTCTGTTTGCTCCAATAGGCCTATTCAGCTGAGTTGAAGAAACACAAGTTTCACTCCAAAGAAAACAATGTGTGTTAGAAGCTTCAGCATGTAGCACATTGTTCCCCTGTGAGAACTGAGTTACTCTTTGAAAGGAATACTTCCTGCAAATCATAGTTTTCATGCTGGAAAAAGGCTCATTTTGTTCCAAATGGGCCTATTCAGTTGAGTTGAATGTATCTCTCCAAAGAAAACCATCTACGTTATAAGCCACAGCATCAAGCACATTATTTCCCTGTGAGAATTTAGATAGATTTGAAAGTAATACTCCTGCAAGTCAGAATTTTAAAGGTGGAGAAAAGCTCATTTTGTTCCAACAGGCCTATACGGCTGAGTTTAAGAAGCACATCATCTCTCCAAAAACAACCTTCAGGGTCAGAAGCAGGAGCATCTAGCACTTTCTTTCCCTGTGAGAGTTGAGCTGGATTTTGAAAGGAATACTTCCTGCAACGTAGGTTTTGGAACGTGGTGATAGGCTCTCTTCATTCCAAATAGGCTTATTCAGTTGAGTTGAAGAAACACATGTCTATCTCCAAAGAAATCCATCTATGTTAGAAGCTTCAGCATCTAGAACATTGCCTCCCTGTGAGAATTGAGTAAGTTTTTGAAAGGAATACTTCCTGGAAATCCTAGTTTTCAAAGTGAAGATTGGCTCTGTTTGCTCCAATTAGCTCTATTCAGCTAAGTAGAACAAGCACCTGTAGCTCTATAAAGAAAACCATCTATGTTAGAAGCTGCAGCATCTGGCACATTGTTTCCCTTTGACAATTTAGTTAGTGTTTGAAAGGAATGCTTCCTATGAAGCACAGTTTTTACTGTGCAGATAGGGTGTGTTTGCTCCAAATAGGCCTTTAAAGTGGAGTTGAAGTAAAACATGGAACTCTCCAAAGAAAATCATCTATGTTCGATGGTGCAGGTTGTAGCCCATTGTTTCCCTGTGAGAATTGAGTTAGTTTTTGAAAGGAATACTGTCTGCAATTTAGGTGATTCAAGGGGGAGATAGGCACTGTTTGCTCCAAATTGGCCTCTTCAGCTGAGTTAAACACACGTATCTCTCCAAAGGATACCATGTATGTCAGTAGGTGCAGCGTGTACTACTCTGTTTCTCTTTGAGAATTGAGTTAATTTTTGAAAGGAATACTTCCTGCAAATTGTAGTTTTCAACGTGGATGTAGGCTCTGTTGGCTCCAAGTAGTCCTATTCAGCTAACTTGAACAAACACATGTATCACTTGAAAGAAAAACATCTGCGTTAGCTGTGGGAGTGTCTAGTGCATTGTTTCACTGTGAAAATTGAGTAAATTTTTGAAAGAAATCCTTCAAGCAATTCATAGTTTTCAAGGTGTAGTAAGGCTCCGTTGCTCCTGATAGGTCTATTCAGCTGAGTTGAAGGAACACTTGAATCTCTAGGAAGAAAACAAAGTATGGTAGAATGAGGAAAATCCTGTGCATTGTTTCATTCTGTCAATTGAGTTAGTTTTAGAAGGGAATACTTCTGCAACTGAGGTGTTTCAGGTGGAGGTAGGCTCTATTTGGTCCAAATAGGCCTATTCAGCAGAGTTGAGGAAACACATGTATCTCTCGAAAGAACACCATCTCTGTTAAATGAAGGACCATCTAGCACTGTGTTTCCCTGTGAGAACTGAGTTAGTTTAGGAAAGGAAGACTTCCTGCAAATCACACTTTTCAAGGTGGCAATTGGCGCTATTTTCTCTAGATAGGCCTATTCAGTTGAGTTGAAGAAACACATGTATCTCTCTGAAGAAAACTATTTTTATTAGAATCTGCAGCATGTAGCAGATTGATTCCCTATGAGAATTGATCTAGTGCTTGAAAGGAATACAACCTGCAAATTATAGTTTTCAAGTTGCAGAAAGGCTCATTTTCTTCCAAATGGCACTATTCAGCTGAGTTGAAGAAACTCATGGTGCTCTCTGAAGAAACTATTTATGTTAGAAGCTGAAGCATCTAGCACATTGATTCCCTGTGAGAACTGAGTTAGTTTTCTAAAAGAATACTTCCTGCAAATCATGGTTTTCAAGTTGGAGAAAAGGACATTTTCTTGCAAATAAGGCTATTCAGCAGAGTTGAATAAACTCTTGCATCTCTCAGAAGAAACTATTTATGTTAGAACCTGATACATCAAGGAGATTGATTCCCTGTGAGAATTGAGTTAGTTTTTGAAAGGAATACTTCCTGGAAATCATAGTTTTCAAGGTGGAGATAGCTTGTGTTTGCTCCAAATAGGCGTGTTCTGCTAAGATTAAGAACCACATGTATCTCTCCAAAGGAAGCCATCTGTGTCAGAGCAGGAGCACCTAGAACGTTGTTTCAGTATGAAAGTTGAGTTAGCTTTTGAAAGGACTACTCCTGCAATTCATAGTTGTCAAGGGGGAGAAAAGCTCTTGTTGCTCCAAAGTGGCCTATTCAGCTAAGTTGAAGAAACACATGTATCTCTCGCAAGAAAACCATCTGTGTGAGAAGCAGGAGCACGTAGCATATTGTTTCCCTGTGAGAATCGGGTTCGTGTTTGAAAGGAATACTTCCTGCATCTTAGGTGTTTCAGGTGGCGACAGACTCTGTTTTCTCCAAATAGGCCTATTCAGCTGAGTTGAAGAAACACGTTTCTCCTCAAAGAAAACCATCTCTGTTAGAAGTAGCATGTAGTTCATTGTTCCCTTCTCACAATTGCTTTAGTTTTTGCAAGGAATACTTCCTGAAAATCGTAGATTTCCAGGTGGAGAAAGACAAATATTGTTCCAAATAGGCCTATTCATCTGAGATCAAGGAACACTGGTATATCTATGAAGATAACCAACTATGGTGGAATGAGGAACATCTAGCACATTGTTTCCCTGTGAGAACTGAATTAGTGTTTGAAAGGAATACTTCCTACAACCAGGTGCTTGAAGGGAGAGATAGGCTCTGTTTTCTCCTATAAACACTATTCAACATAGTTGAAGAAACACACGTATTTCCCCAAGAAAACCATCTATGTTAGTAGCAGGTTCCCATACACTTTGTTTCCCTAGAGGATTGAGTTAGTTTTTGAAAGGAACACTTCCAGCAAATCACAGTTTGCAAGGTGGAGAAAGGCTCATTTTTTTCCAAAGTGGCCTATTCAGCTGAGTTGAATAAACAAATGTATCTGTCCGAAGCAAACCATCTATGATAGAAGCTGCAGCGTCTAGCACATTGCTTCTGTGTGAGAATTGAGTTAGGTTTTGAAAGAAATACTTCCTGCAAATCCTAGTTTTCATTGTGGAGATAGGCTGTGTTTGCTCCAGAAAGGCCTATTATGCTGAGTTGAAGAAACACATGTATCTCTACAAAGGAAATCATCTCTGTCAGATGCTGCACCATGTAGCACATTGTTTCACTATGAGAACGGAGTTAAATTGTGAAAGGAATACTTCATGCAACTTAGGTGTTTCTAGAAGTTGATATGCTCTCTTTGCTTCAAATAGGCCTATTGAGCTAAGTTGAAGAAAAACATGTATCTCCATAAAGAAAAGCATGTGTGTTAGAAGCGGGAGCATCGGGCACAAGGTCTCTCTGTGAGAATGGAATTCGTTTTTGAAAGGAATACTTCCTGCAAATCATACTTTTCAAAGTAGAGATATTCTCTGTTTGCTCCAATAGGCCTATTCAGCTGAGTTGAAGAAACACAAGTTTCACTCCAAAGAAAACAATGTGTGTTAGAAGCTTCAGCATGTAGCACATTGTTCCCCTGTGAGAACTGAGTTACTCTTTGAAAGGAATACTTCCTGCAAATCATAGTTTTCATGCTGGAAAAAGGCTCATTTTGTTCCAAATGGGCCTATTCAGTTGAGTTGAATGTATCTCTCCAAAGAAAACCATCTACGTTATAAGCCACAGCATCAAGCACATTATTTCCCTGTGAGAATTTAGATAGATTTGAAAGTAATACTCCTGCAAGTCAGAATTTTAAAGGTGGAGAAAAGCTCATTTTGTTCCAACAGGCCTATACGGCTGAGTTTAAGAAGCACATCATCTCTCCAAAAACAACCTTCAGGGTCAGAAGCAGGAGCATCTAGCACTTTCTTTCCCTGTGAGAGTTGAGCTGGATTTTGAAAGGAATACTTCCTGCAACGTAGGTTTTGGAACGTGGTGATAGGCTCTCTTCATTCCAAATAGGCTTATTCAGTTGAGTTGAAGAAACACATGTCTATCTCCAAAGAAATCCATCTATGTTAGAAGCTTCAGCATCTAGAACATTGCCTCCCTGTGAGAATTGAGTAAGTTTTTGAAAGGAATACTTCCTGGAAATCCTAGTTTTCAAAGTGAAGATTGGCTCTGTTTGCTCCAATTAGCTCTATTCAGCTAAGTAGAACAAGCACCTGTAGCTCTATAAAGAAAACCATCTATGTTAGAAGCTGCAGCATCTGGCACATTGTTTCCCTTTGACAATTTAGTTAGTGTTTGAAAGGAATGCTTCCTATGAAGCACAGTTTTTACTGTGCAGATAGGGTGTGTTTGCTCCAAATAGGCCTTTAAAGTGGAGTTGAAGTAAAACATGGAACTCTCCAAAGAAAATCATCTATGTTCGATGGTGCAGGTTGTAGCCCATTGTTTCCCTGTGAGAATTGAGTTCGTTTTTGAAAGGAATACTGTTTGCAATTTAGGTGATTCAAGGGGGAGATAGGCACTGTTTGCTCCAAATTGGCCTCTTCAGCTGAGTTAAACACACGTATCTCTCCAAAGGATACCATGTATGTCAGTAGGTGCAGCGTGTACTACTCTGTTTCTCTTTGAGAATTGAGTTAATTTTTGAAAGGAATACTTCCTGCAAATTGTAGTTTTCAACGTGGATGTAGGCTCTGTTGGCTCCAAGTAGTCCTATTCAGCTAACTTGAACAAACACATGTATCACTTGAAAGAAAAACATCTGCGTTAGCTGTGGGAGTGTCTAGTGCATTGTTTCACTGTGAAAATTGAGTAAATTTTTGAAAGAAATCCTTCAAGCAATTCATAGTTTTCAAGGTGTAGTAAGGCTCCGTTGCTCCTGATAGGTCTATTCAGCTGAGTTGAAGGAACACTTGAATCTCTAGGAAGAAAACAAAGTATGGTAGAATGAGGAAAATCCTGTGCATTGTTTCATTCTGTCAATTGAGTTAGTTTTAGAAGGGAATACTTCTGCAACTGAGGTGTTTCAGGTGGAGGTAGGCTCTATTTGGTCCGAGTTGAGGAAACACATGTATCTCTCGAAAGAACACCATCTCTGTTAAATGAAGGACCATCTAGCACTGTGTTTCCCTGTGAGAACTGAGTTAGTTTAGGAAAGGAAGACTTCCTGCAAATCACACTTTTCAAGGTGGCAATTGGCGCTATTTTCTCTAGATAGGCCTATTCAGTTGAGTTGAAGAAACACATGTATCTCTCTGAAGAAAACTATTTTTATTAGAATCTGCAGCATGTAGCAGATTGATTCCCTATGAGAATTGATCTAGTGCTTGAAAGGAATACAACCTGCAAATTATAGTTTTCAAGTTGCAGAAAGGCTCATTTTCTTCCAAATGGCACTATTCAGCTGAGTTGAAGAAACTCATGGTGCTCTCTGAAGAAACTATTTATGTTAGAAGCTGAAGCATCTAGCACATTGATTCCCTGTGAGAACTGAGTTAGTTTTCTAAAAGAATACTTCCTGCAAATCATGGTTTTCAAGTTGGAGAAAAGGACATTTTCTTGCAAATAAGGCTATTCAGCTGAGTTGAATAAACTCTTGCATCTCTCAGAAGAAACTATTTATGTTAGAACCTGATACATCAAGGAGATTGATTCCCTGTGAGAATTGAGTTAGTTTTTGAAAGGAATACTTCCTGGAAATCATAGTTTTCAAGGTGGAGATAGCTTGTGTTTGCTCCAAATAGGCGTGTTCTGCTAAGATTAAGAACCACATGTATCTCTCCAAAGGAAGCCATCTGTGTCAGAGCAGGAGCACCTAGAACGTTGTTTCAGTATGAAAGTTGAGTTAGCTTTTGAAAGGACTACTCCTGCAATTCATAGTTGTCAAGGGGGAGAAAAGCTCTTGTTGCTCCAAAGTGGCCTATTCAGCTAAGTTGAAGAAACACATGTATCTCTCGCAAGAAAACCATCTGTGTGAGAAGCAGGAGCACGTAGCATATTGTTTCCCTGTGAGAATCGGGTTCGTGTTTGAAAGGAATACTTCCTGCATCTTAGGTGTTTCAGGTGGCGACAGACTCTGTTTTCTCCAAATAGGCCTATTCAGCTGAGTTGAAGAAACACGTTTCTCCTCAAAGAAAACCATCTCTGTTAGAAGTAGCATGTAGTTCATTGTTCCCTTCTCACAATTGCTTTAGTTTTTGCAAGGAATACTTCCTGAAAATCGTAGATTTCCAGGTGGAGAAAGACAAATATTGTTCCAAATAGGCCTATTCATCTGAGATCAAGGAACACTGGTATATCTATGAAGATAACCAACTATGGTGGAATGAGGAACATCTAGCAGATTGTTTCCCTGTGAGAACTGAATTAGTGTTTGAAAGGAATACTTCCTACAACCAGGTGCTTGAAGGGAGAGATAGGCTCTGTTTTCTCCTATAAACACTATTCAACATAGTTGAAGAAACACACGTATTTCCCCAAGAAAACCATCTATGTTAGTAGCAGGTTCCCATACACTTTGTTTCCCTAGAGGATTGAGTTAGTTTTTGAAAGGAACACTTCCAGCAAATCACAGTTTGCAAGGTGGAGAAAGGCTCATTTTTTTCCAAAGTGGCCTATTCAGCTGAGTTGAATAAACAAATGTATCTGTCCGAAGCAAACCATCTATGATAGAAGCTGCAGCGTCTAGCACATTGCTTCTGTGTGAGAATTGAGTTAGGTTTTGAAAGAAATACTTCCTGCAAATCCTAGTTTTCATTGTGGAGATAGGCTGTGTTTGCTCCAGAAAGGCCTATTATGCTGAGTTGAAGAAACACATGTATCTCTACAAAGGAAATCATCTCTGTCAGATGCTGCACCATGTAGCACATTGTTTCACTATGAGAACAGAGTTAAATTGTGAAAGGAATACTTCATGCAACTTAGGTGTTTCTAGAAGTTGATATGATCTCTTTGCTTCAAATAGGCCTATTGAGCTAAGTTGAAGAAAAACATGTATCTCCATAAAGAAAAGCATGTGTGTTAGAAGCGGGAGCATTGGGCACAAGGTCTCTCTGTGAGAATGGAAAAAGTTTTTCAAAGGAATACTTCCTGCAAATCATACTTTTCAAAGTAGAGATATTCTCTGTTTGCTCCAATAGGCCTATTCAGCTGAGTTGAAGAAACACAAGTTTCACTCCAAAGAAAACAATGTGTGTTAGAAGCTTCAGCATGTAGCACATTGTTCCCCTGTGAGAACTGAGTCACTCTTTGAAAGGAATACTTCCTGCAAATCATAGTTTTCATGCTGGAAAAAGGGTCATTTTGTTCCAAATGGGCCTATTCAGTTGAGTTGAATGTATCTCTCCAAAGAAAACCATCTACGTTATAAGCCACAGCATCAAGCACATTATTTCCCTGTGAGAATTTAGATAGATTTGAAAGTAATACTCCTGCAAGTCAGAATTTTAAAGGTGGAGAAAAGCTCATTTTGTTCCAACAGGCCTATACGGCTGAGTTTAAGAAGCACATCATCTCTCCAAAAACAACCTTCAGGGTCAGAAGCAGGAGCATCTAGCACTTTCTTTCCCTGTGAGAGTTGAGCTGGATTTTGAAAGGAATACTTCCTGCAACGTAGGTTTTGGAACGTGGTGATAGGCTCTCTTCATTCCAAATAGGCTTATTCAGTTGAGTTGAAGAAACACATGTCTATCTCCAAAGAAATCCATCTATGTTAGAAGCTTCAGCATCTAGAACATTGCCTCCCTGTGAGAATTGAGTAAGTTTTTGAAAGGAATACTTCCTGGAAATCCTAGTTTTCAAGGTGAAGATTGGCTCTGTTTGCTCCAATTAGCTCTATTCAGCTAAGTAGAACAAGCACCTGTAGCTCTATAAAGAAAACCATCTATGTTAGAAGCTGCAGCATCTGGCACATTGTTTCCCTTTGACAATTTAGTTAGTGTTTGAAAGGAATGCTTCCTATGAAGCACAGTTTTTACTGTGCAGATAGGGTGTGTTTGCTCCAAATAGGCCTTTAAAGTGGAGTTGAAGTAAAACATGGAACTCTCCAAAGAAAATCATCTATGTTCGATGGTGCAGGTTGTAGCCCATTGTTTCCCTGTGAGAATTGAGTTAGTTTTTGAAAGGAATACTGTCTGCAATTTAGGTGATTCAAGGGGGAGATAGGCACTGTTTGCTCCAAATTGGCCTCTTCAGCTGAGTTAAACACACGTATCTCTCCAAAGGATACCATGTATGTCAGTAGGTGCAGCGTGTACTACTCTGTTTCTCTTTGAGAATTGAGTTAATTTTTGAAAGGAATGCTTCCTGCAAATTGTAGTTTTCAACGTGGATGTAGGCTCTGTTGGCTCCAAGTAGTCCTATTCAGCTAACTTGAACAAACACATGTATCACTTGAAAGAAAAACATCTGCGCTAGCTGTGGGAGTGTCTAGTGCATTGTTTCACTGTGAAAATTGAGTAAATTTTTGAAAGAAATCCTTCAAGCAATTCATAGTTTTCAAGGTGTAGTAAGGCTCCGTTGCTCCTGATAGGTCTACTCAGCTGAGTTGAAGGAACACTTGAATCTCTAGGAAGAAAACAAAGTATGGTAGAATGAGGAAAATCCTGTGCATTGTTTCATTCTGTCAATTGAGTTAGTTTTAGAAGGGAATACTTCTGCAACTGAGGTGTTTCAGGTGGAGGTAGGCTCTATTTGGTCCAAATAGGCCTATTCAGCAGAGTTGAGGAAACACATGTATCTCTCGAAAGAACACCATCTCTGTTAAATGAAGGACCATCTAGCACTGTGTTTCCCTGTGAGAACTGAGTTAGTTTAGGAAAGGAAGACTTCCTGCAAATCACACTTTTCAAGGTGGCAATTGGCGCTATTTTCTCTAGATAGGCCTATTCAGTTGAGTTGAAGAAACACATGTATCTCTCTGAAGAAAACTATTTTTATTAGAATCTGCAGCATGTAGCAGGTTGATTCCCTATGAGAATTGATCTAGTGCTTGAAAGGAATACAACCTGCAAATTATAGTTTTCAAGTTGCAGAAAGGCTCATTTTCTTCCAAATGGCACTATTCAGCTGAGTTGAAGAAACTCATGGTGCTCTCTGAAGAAACTATTTATGTTAGAAGCTGAAGCATCTAGCACATTGATTCCCTGTGAGAACTGAGTTAGTTTTCTAAAAGAATACTTCCTGCAAATCATGGTTTTCAAGTTGGAGAAAAGGACATTTTCTTGCAAATAAGGCTATTCAGCTGAGTTGAATAAACTCTTGCATCTCTCAGAAGAAACTATTTATGTTAGAACCTGATACATCAAGGAGATTGATTCCCTGTGAGAATTGAGTTAGTTTTTGAAAGGAATACTTCCTGGAAATCATAGTTTTCAAGGTGGAGATAGCTTGTGTTTGCTCCAAATAGGCGTGTTCTGCTAAGATTAAGAACCACATGTATCTCTCCAAAGGAAGCCATCTGTGTCAGAGCAGGAGCACCTAGAACGTTGTTTCAGTATGAAAGTTGAGTTAGCTTTTGAAAGGACTACTCCTGCAATTCATAGTTGTCAAGGGGGAGAAAAGCTCTTGTTGCTCCAAAGTGGCCTATTCAGCTAAGTTGAAGAAACACATGTATCTCTCGCAAGAAAACCATCTGTGTGAGAAGCAGGAGCACGTAGCATATTGTTTCCCTGTGAGAATCGGGTTCGTGTTTGAAAGGAATACTTCCTGCATCTTAGGTGTTTCAGGTGGCGACAGACTCTGTTTTCTCCAAATAGGCCTATTCAGCTGAGTTGAAGAAACACGTTTCTCCTCAAAGAAAACCATCTCTGTTAGAAGTAGCATGTAGTTCATTGTTCCCTTCTCACAATTGCTTTAGTTTTTGCAAGGAATACTTCCTGAAAATCGTAGATTTCCAGGTGGAGAAAGACAAATATTGTTCCAAATAGGCCTATTCATCTGAGATCAAGGAACACTGGTATATCTATGAAGATAACCAACTATGGTGGAATGAGGAACATCTAGCACATTGTTTCCCTGTGAGAACTGAATTAGTGTTTGAAAGGAATACTTCCTACAACCAGGTGCTTGAAGGGAGAGATAGGCTCTGTTTTCTCCTATAAACACTATTCAACATAGTTGAAGAAACACACGTATTTCCCCAAGAAAACCATCTATGTTAGTAGCAGGTTCCCATACACTTTGTTTCCCTAGAGGATTGAGTTAGTTTTTGAAAGGAACACTTCCAGCAAATCACAGTTTGCAAGGTGGAGAAAGGCTCATTTTTTTCCAAAGTGGCCTATTCAGCTGAGTTGAATAAACAAATGTATCTGTCCGAAGCAAACCATCTATGATAGAAGCTGCAGCGTCTAGCACATTGCTTCTGTGTGAGAATTGAGTTAGGTTTTGAAAGAAATACTTCCTGCAAATCCTAGTTTTCATTGTGGAGATAGGCTGTGTTTGCTCCAGAAAGGCCTATTATGCTGAGTTGAAGAAACACATGTATCTCTACAAAGGAAATCATCTCTGTCAGATGCTGCACCATGTAGCACATTGTTTCACTATGAGAACGGAGTTAAATTGTGAAAGGAATACTTCATGCAACTTAGGTGTTTCTAGAAGTTGATATGCTCTCTTTGCTTCAAATAGGCCTATTGAGCTAAGTTGAAGAAAAACATGTATCTCCATAAAGAAAAGCATGTGTGTTAGAAGCGGGAGCATCGGGAACAAGGTCTCTCTGTGAGAATGGAATTCGTTTTTGAAAGGAATACTTCCTGCAAATCATACTTTTCAAAGTAGAGATATTCTCTGTTTGCTCCAATAGGCCTATTCAGCTGAGTTGAAGAAACACAAGTTTCACTCCAAAGAAAACAATGTGTGTTAGAAGCTTCAGCATGTAGCACATTGTTCCCCTGTGAGAACTGAGTTACTCTTTGAAAGGAATACTTCCTGCAAATCATAGTTTTCATGCTGGAAAAAGGCTCATTTTGTTCCAAATGGGCCTATTCAGTTGAGTTGAATGTATCTCTCCAAAGAAAACCATCTACGTTATAAGCCACAGCATCAAGCACATTATTTCCCTGTGAGAATTTAGATAGATTTGAAAGTAATACTCCTGCAAGTCAGAATTTTAAAGGTGGAGAAAAGCTCATTTTGTTCCAACAGGCCTATACGGCTGAGTTTAAGAAGCACATCATCTCTCCAAAAACAACCTTCAGGGTCAGAAGCAGGAGCATCTAGCACTTTCTTTCCCTGTGAGAGTTGAGCTGGATTTTGAAAGGAATACTTCCTGCAACGTAGGTTTTGGAACGTGGTGATAGGCTCTCTTCATTCCAAATAGGCTTATTCAGTTGAGTTGAAGAAACACATGTCTATCTCCAAAGAAATCCATCTATGTTAGAAGCTTCAGCATCTAGAACATTGCCTCCCTGTGAGAATTGAGTAAGTTTTTGAAAGGAATACTTCCTGGAAATCCTAGTTTTCAAAGTGAAGATTGGCTCTGTTTGCTCCAATTAGCTCTATTCAGCTAAGTAGAACAAGCACCTGTAGCTCTATAAAGAAAACCATCTATGTTAGAAGCTGCAGCATCTGGCACATTGTTTCCCTTTGACAATTTAGTTAGTGTTTGAAAGGAATGCTTCCTATGAAGCACAGTTTTTACTGTGCAGATAGGGTGTGTTTGCTCCAAATAGGCCTTTAAAGTGGAGTTGAAGTAAAACATGGAACTCTCCAAAGAAAATCATCTATGTTCGATGGTGCAGGTTGTAGCCCATTGTTTCCCTGTGAGAATTGAGTTAGTTTTTGAAAGGAATACTGTCTGCAATTTAGGTGATTCAAGGGGGAGATAGGCACTGTTTGCTCCAAATTGGCCTCTTCAGCTGAGTTAAACACACGTATCTCTCCAAAGGATACCATGTATGTCAGTAGGTGCAGCGTGTACTACTCTGTTTCTCTTTGAGAATTGAGTTAATTTTTGAAAGGAATACTTCCTGCAAATTGTAGTTTTCAACGTGGATGTAGGCTCTGTTGGCTCCAAGTAGTCCTATTCAGCTAACTTGAACAAACACATGTATCACTTGAAAGAAAAACATCTGCGTTAGCTGTGGGAGTGTCTAGTGCATTGTTTCACTGTGAAAATTGAGTAAATTTTTGAAAGAAATCCTTCAAGCAATTCATAGTTTTCAAGGTGTAGTAAGGCTCCGTTGCTCCTGATAGGTCTATTCAGCTGAGTTGAAGGAACACTTGAATCTCTAGGAAGAAAACAAAGTATGGTAGAATGAGGAAAATCCTGTGCATTGTTTCATTCTGTCAATTGAGTTAGTTTTAGAAGGGAATACTTCTGCAACTGAGGTGTTTCAGGTGGAGGTAGGCTCTATTTGGTCCAAATAGGCCTATTCAGCAGAGTTGAGGAAACACATGTATCTCTCGAAAGAACACCATCTCTGTTAAATGAAGGACCATCTAGCACTGTGTTTCCCTGTGAGAACTGAGTTAGTTTAGGAAAGGAAGACTTCCTGCAAATCACACTTTTCAAGGTGGCAATTGGCGCTATTTTCTCTAGATAGGCCTATTCAGTTGAGTTGAAGAAACACATGTATCTCTCTGAAGAAAACTATTTTTATTAGAATCTGCAGCATGTAGCAGATTGATTCCCTATGAGAATTGATCTAGTGCTTGAAAGGAATACAACCTGCAAATTATAGTTTTCAAGTTGCAGAAAGGCTCATTTTCTTCCAAATGGCACTATTCAGCTGAGTTGAAGAAACTCATGGTGCTCTCTGAAGAAACTATTTATGTTAGAAGCTGAAGCATCTAGCACATTGATTCCCTGTGAGAACTGAGTTAGTTTTCTAAAAGAATACTTCCTGCAAATCATGGTTTTCAAGTTGGAGAAAAGGACATTTTCTTGCAAATAAGGCTATTCAGCTGAGTTGAATAAACTCTTGCATCTCTCAGAAGAAACTATTTATGTTAGAACCTGATACATCAAGGAGATTGATTCCCTGTGAGAATTGAGTTAGTTTTTGAAAGGAATACTTCCTGGAAATCATAGTTTTCAAGGTGGAGATAGCTTGTGTTTGCTCCAAATAGGCGTGTTCTGCTAAGATTAAGAACCACATGTATCTCTCCAAAGGAAGCCATCTGTGTCAGAGCAGGAGCACCTAGAACGTTGTTTCAGTATGAAAGTTGAGTTAGCTTTTGAAAGGACTACTCCTGCAATTCATAGTTGTCAAGGGGGAGAAAAGCTCTTGTTGCTCCAAAGTGGCCTATTCAGCTAAGTTGAAGAAACACATGTATCTCTCGCAAGAAAACCATCTGTGTGAGAAGCAGGAGCACGTAGCATATTGTTTCCCTGTGAGAATCGGGTTCGTGTTTGAAAGGAATACTTCCTGCATCTTAGGTGTTTCAGGTGGCGACAGACTCTGTTTTCTCCAAATAGGCCTATTCAGCTGAGTTGAAGAAACACGTTTCTCCTCAAAGAAAACCATCTCTGTTAGAAGTAGCATGTAGTTCATTGTTCCCTTCTCACAATTGCTTTAGTTTTTGCAAGGAATACTTCCTGAAAATCGTAGATTTCCAGGTGGAGAAAGACAAATATTGTTCCAAATAGGCCTATTCATCTGAGATCAAGGAACACTGGTATATCTATGAAGATAACCAACTATGGTGGAATGAGGAACATCTAGCACATTGTTTCCCTGTGAGAACTGAATTAGTGTTTGAAAGGAATACTTCCTACAACCAGGTGCTTGAAGGGAGAGATAGGCTCTGTTTTCTCCTATAAACACTATTCAACATAGTTGAAGAAACACACGTATTTCCCCAAGAAAACCATCTATGTTAGTAGCAGGTTCCCATACACTTTGTTTCCCTAGAGGATTGAGTTAGTTTTTGAAAGGAACACTTCCAGCAAATCACAGTTTGCAAGGTGGAGAAAGGCTCATTTTTTTCCAAAGTGGCCTATTCAGCTGAGTTGAATAAACAAATGTATCTGTCCGAAGCAAACCATCTATGATAGAAGCTGCAGCGTCTAGCACATTGCTTCTGTGTGAGAATTGAGTTAGGTTTTGAAAGAAATACTTCCTGCAAATCCTAGTTTTCATTGTGGAGATAGGCTGTGTTTGCTCCAGAAAGGCCTATTATGCTGAGTTGAAGAAACACATGTATCTCTACAAAGGAAATCATCTCTGTCAGATGCTGCACCATGTAGCACATTGTTTCACTATGAGAACGGAGTTAAATTGTGAAAGGAATACTTCATGCAACTTAGGTGTTTCTAGAAGTTGATATGCTCTCTTTGCTTCAAATAGGCCTATTGAGCTAAGTTGAAGAAAAACATGTATCTCCATAAAGAAAAGCATGTGTGTTAGAAGCGGGAGCATCGGGCACAAGGTCTCTCTGTGAGAATGGAAAAAGTTTTTCAAAGGAATACTTCCTGCAAATCATACTTTTCAAAGTAGAGATATTCTCTGTTTGCTCCAATAGGCCTATTCAGCTGAGTTGAAGAAACACAAGTTTCACTCCAAAGAAAACAATGTGTGTTAGAAGCTTCAGCATGTAGCACATTGTTCCCCTGTGAGAACTGAGTCACTCTTTGAAAGGAATACTTCCTGCAAATCATAGTTTTCATGCTGGAAAAAGGGTCATTTTGTTCCAAATGGGCCTATTCAGTTGAGTTGAATGTATCTCTCCAAAGAAAACCATCTACGTTATAAGCCACAGCATCAAGCACATTATTTCCCTGTGAGAATTTAGATAGATTTGAAAGTAATACTCCTGCAAGTCAGAATTTTAAAGGTGGAGAAAAGCTCATTTTGTTCCAACAGGCCTATACGGCTGAGTTTAAGAAGCACATCATCTCTCCAAAAACAACCTTCAGGGTCAGAAGCAGGAGCATCTAGCACTTTCTTTCCCTGTGAGAGTTGAGCTGGATTTTGAAAGGAATACTTCCTGCAACGTAGGTTTTGGAACGTGGTGATAGGCTCTCTTCATTCCAAATAGGCTTATTCAGTTGAGTTGAAGAAACACATGTCTATCTCCAAAGAAATCCATCTATGTTAGAAGCTTCAGCATCTAGAACATTGCCTCCCTGTGAGAATTGAGTAAGTTTTTGAAAGGAATACTTCCTGGAAATCCTAGTTTTCAAGGTGAAGATTGGCTCTGTTTGCTCCAATTAGCTCTATTCAGCTAAGTAGAACAAGCACCTGTAGCTCTATAAAGAAAACCATCTATGTTAGAAGCTGCAGCATCTGGCACATTGTTTCCCTTTGACAATTTAGTTAGTGTTTGAAAGGAATGCTTCCTATGAAGCACAGTTTTTACTGTGCAGATAGGGTGTGTTTGCTCCAAATAGGCCTTTAAAGTGGAGTTGAAGTAAAACATGGAACTCTCCAAAGAAAATCATCTATGTTCGATGGTGCAGGTTGTAGCCCATTGTTTCCCTGTGAGAATTGAGTTAGTTTTTGAAAGGAATACTGTCTGCAATTTAGGTGATTCAAGGGGGAGATAGGCACTGTTTGCTCCAAATTGGCCTCTTCAGCTGAGTTAAACACACGTATCTCTCCAAAGGATACCATGTATGTCAGTAGGTGCAGCGTGTACTACTCTGTTTCTCTTTGAGAATTGAGTTAATTTTTGAAAGGAATGCTTCCTGCAAATTGTAGTTTTCAACGTGGATGTAGGCTCTGTTGGCTCCAAGTAGTCCTATTCAGCTAACTTGAACAAACACATGTATCACTTGAAAGAAAAACATCTGCGCTAGCTGTGGGAGTGTCTAGTGCATTGTTTCACTGTGAAAATTGAGTAAATTTTTGAAAGAAATCCTTCAAGCAATTCATAGTTTTCAAGGTGTAGTAAGGCTCCGTTGCTCCTGATAGGTCTACTCAGCTGAGTTGAAGGAACACTTGAATCTCTAGGAAGAAAACAAAGTATGGTAGAATGAGGAAAATCCTGTGCATTGTTTCATTCTGTCAATTGAGTTAGTTTTAGAAGGGAATACTTCTGCAACTGAGGTGTTTCAGGTGGAGGTAGGCTCTATTTGGTCCAAATAGGCCTATTCAGCAGAGTTGAGGAAACACATGTATCTCTCGAAAGAACACCATCTCTGTTAAATGAAGGACCATCTAGCACTGTGTTTCCCTGTGAGAACTGAGTTAGTTTAGGAAAGGAAGACTTCCTGCAAATCACACTTTTCAAGGTGGCAATTGGCGCTATTTTCTCTAGATAGGCCTATTCAGTTGAGTTGAAGAAACACATGTATCTCTCTGAAGAAAACTATTTTTATTAGAATCTGCAGCATGTAGCAGGTTGATTCCCTATGAGAATTGATCTAGTGCTTGAAAGGAATACAACCTGCAAATTACAGTTTTCAAGTTGCAGAAAGGCTCATTTTCTTCCAAATGGCACTATTCAGCTGAGTTGAAGAAACTCATGGTGCTCTCTGAAGAAACTATTTATGTTAGAAGCTGAAGCATCTAGCACATTGATTCCCTGTGAGAACTGAGTTAGTTTTCTAAAAGAATACTTCCTGCAAATCATGGTTTTCAAGTTGGAGAAAAGGACATTTTCTTGCAAATAAGGCTATTCAGCTGAGTTGAATAAACTCTTGCATCTCTCAGAAGAAACTATTTATGTTAGAACCTGATACATCAAGGAGATTGATTCCCTGTGAGAATTGAGTTAGTTTTTGAAAGGAATACTTCCTGGAAATCATAGTTTTCAAGGTGGAGATAGCTTGTGTTTGCTCCAAATAGGCGTGTTCTGCTAAGATTAAGAACCACATGTATCTCTCCAAAGGAAGCCATCTGTGTCAGAGCAGGAGCACCTAGAACGTTGTTTCAGTATGAAAGTTGAGTTAGCTTTTGAAAGGACTACTCCTGCAATTCATAGTTGTCAAGGGGGAGAAAAGCTCTTGTTGCTCCAAAGTGGCCTATTCAGCTAAGTTGAAGAAACACATGTATCTCTCGCAAGAAAACCATCTGTGTGAGAAGCAGGAGCACTTAGCATATTGTTTCCCTGTGAGAATCGGGTTCGTGTTTGAAAGGAATACTTCCTGCATCTTAGGTGTTTCAGGTGGCGACAGACTCTGTTTTCTCCAAATAGGCCTATTCAGCTGAGTTGAAGAAACACGTTTCTCCTCAAAGAAAACCATCTCTGTTAGAAGTAGCATGTAGTTCATTGTTCCCTTCTCACAATTGCTTTAGTTTTTGCAAGGAATACTTCCTGAAAATCGTAGATTTCCAGGTGGAGAAAGACAAATATTGTTCCAAATAGGCCTATTCATCTGAGATCAAGGAACACTGGTATATCTATGAAGATAACCAACTATGGTGGAATGAGGAACATCTAGCAGATTGTTTCCCTGTGAGAACTGAATTAGTGTTTGAAAGGAATACTTCCTACAACCAGGTGCTTGAAGGGAGAGATAGGCTCTGTTTTCTCCTATAAACACTATTCAACATAGTTGAAGAAACACACCTATTTCCCCAAGAAAACCATCTATGTTAGTAGCAGGTTCCCATACACTTTGTTTCCCTAGAGGATTGAGTTAGTTTTTGAAAGGAACACTTCCAGCAAATCACAGTTTGCAAGGTGGAGAAAGGCTCATTTTTTTCCAAAGTGGCCTATTCAGCTGAGTTGAATAAACAAATGTATCTGTCCGAAGCAAACCATCTATGATAGAAGCTGCAGCGTCTAGCACATTGCTTCTGTGTGAGAATTGAGTTAGGTTTTGAAAGAAATACTTCCTGCAAATCCTAGTTTTCATTGTGGAGATAGGCTGTGTTTGCTCCAGAAAGGCCTATTATGCTGAGTTGAAGAAACACATGTATCTCTACAAAGGAAATCATCTCTGTCAGATGCTGCACCATGTAGCACATTGTTTCACTATGAGAACGGAGTTAAATTGTGAAAGGAATACTTCATGCAACTTAGGTGTTTCTAGAAGTTGATATGCTCTCTTTGCTTCAAATAGGCCTATTGAGCTAAGTTGAAGAAAAACATGTATCTCCATAAAGAAAAGCATGTGTGTTAGAAGCGGGAGCATCGGGCACAAGGTCTCTCTGTGAGAATGGAATTCGTTTTTGAAAGGAATACTTCCTGCAAATCATACTTTTCAAAGTAGAGATATTCTCTGTTTGCTCCAATAGGCCTATTCAGCTGAGTTGAAGAAACACAAGTTTCACTCCAAAGAAAACAATGTGTGTTAGAAGCTTCAGCATGTAGCACATTGTTCCCCTGTGAGAACTGAGTTACTCTTTGAAAGGAATACTTCCTGCAAATCATAGTTTTCATGCTGGAAAAAGGCTCATTTTGTTCCAAATGGGCCTATTCAGTTGAGTTGAATGTATCTCTCCAAAGAAAACCATCTACGTTATAAGCCACAGCATCAAGCACATTATTTCCCTGTGAGAATTTAGATAGATTTGAAAGTAATACTCCTGCAAGTCAGAATTTTAAAGGTGGAGAAAAGCTCATTTTGTTCCAACAGGCCTATACGGCTGAGTTTAAGAAGCACATCATCTCTCCAAAAACAACCTTCAGGGTCAGAAGCAGGAGCATCTAGCACTTTCTTTCCCTGTGAGAGTTGAGCTGGATTTTGAAAGGAATACTTCCTGCAACGTAGGTTTTGGAACGTGGTGATAGGCTCTCTTCATTCCAAATAGGCTTATTCAGTTGAGTTGAAGAAACACATGTCTATCTCCAAAGAAATCCATCTATGTTAGAAGCTTCAGCATCTAGAACATTGCCTCCCTGTGAGAATTGAGTAAGTTTTTGAAAGGAATACTTCCTGGAAATCCTAGTTTTCAAGGTGAAGATTGGCTCTGTTTGCTCCAATTAGCTCTATTCAGCTAAGTAGAACAAGCACCTGTAGCTCTATAAAGAAAACCATCTATGTTAGAAGCTGCAGCATCTGGCACATTGTTTCCCTTTGACAATTTAGTTAGTGTTTGAAAGGAATGCTTCCTATGAAGCACAGTTTTTACTGTGCAGATAGGGTGTGTTTGCTCCAAATAGGCCTTTAAAGTGGAGTTGAAGTAAAACATGGAACTCTCCAAAGAAAATCATCTATGTTCGATGGTGCAGGTTGTAGCCCATTGTTTCCCTGTGAGAATTGAGTTAGTTTTTGAAAGGAATACTGTCTGCAATTTAGGTGATTCAAGGGGGAGATAGGCACTGTTTGCTCCAAATTGGCCTCTTCAGCTGAGTTAAACACACGTATCTCTCCAAAGGATACCATGTATGTCAGTAGGTGCAGCGTGTACTACTCTGTTTCTCTTTGAGAATTGAGTTAATTTTTGAAAGGAATGCTTCCTGCAAATTGTAGTTTTCAACGTGGATGTAGGCTCTGTTGGCTCCAAGTAGTCCTATTCAGCTAACTTGAACAAACACATGTATCACTTGAAAGAAAAACATCTGCGTTAGCTGTGGGAGTGTCTAGTGCATTGTTTCACTGTGAAAATTGAGTAAATTTTTGAAAGAAATCCTTCAAGCAATTCATAGTTTTCAAGGTGTAGTAAGGCTCCGTTGCTCCTGATAGGTCTATTCAGCTGAGTTGAAGGAACACTTGAATCTCTAGGAAGAAAACAAAGTATGGTAGAATGAGGAAAATCCTGTGCATTGTTTCATTCTGTCAATTGAGTTAGTTTTAGAAGGGAATACTTCTGCAACTGAGGTGTTTCATGTGGAGGTAGGCTCTATTTGGTCCAAATAGGCCTATTCAGCAGAGTTGAGGAAACACATGTATCTCTCGAAAGAACACCATCTCTGTTAAATGAAGGACCATCTAGCACTGTGTTTCCCTGTGAGAACTGAGTTAGTTTAGGAAAGGAAGACTTCCTGCAAATCACACTTTTCAAGGTGGCAATTGGCGCTATTTTCTCTAGATAGGCCTATTCAGTTGAGTTGAAGAAACACATGTATCTCTCTGAAGAAAACTATTTTTATTAGAATCTGCAGCATCTAGCAGATTGATTCCCTATGAGAATTGATCTAGTGCTTGAAAGGAATACAACCTGCAAATTATAGTTTTCAAGTTGCAGAAAGGCTCATTTTCTTCCAAATGGCACTATTCAGCTGAGTTGAAGAAACTCATGGTGCTCTCTGAAGAAACTATTTATGTTAGAAGCTGAAGCATCTAGCACATTGATTCCCTGTGAGAACTGAGTTAGTTTTCTAAAAGAATACTTCCTGCAAATCATGGTTTTCAAGTTGGAGAAAAGGACATTTTCTTGCAAATAAGGCTATTCAGCTGAGTTGAATAAACTCTTGCATCTCTCAGAAGAAACTATTTATGTTAGAACCTGATGCATCAAGGAGATTGATTCCCTGTGAGAATTGAGTTAGTTTTTGAAAGGAATACTTCCTGGAAATCATAGTTTTCAAGGTGGAGATAGCTTGTGTTTGCTCCAAATAGGCGTGTTCTGCTAAGATTAAGAACCACATGTATCTCTCCAAAGGAAGCCATCTGTGTCAGAGCAGGAGCACCTAGAACGTTGTTTCAGTATGAAAGTTGAGTTAGCTTTTGAAAGGACTACTCCTGCAATTCATAGTTGTCAAGGGGGAGAAAAGCTCTTGTTGCTCCAAAGTGGCCTATTCAGCTAAGTTGAAGAAACACATGTATCTCTCGCAAGAAAACCATCTGTGTGAGAAGCAGGAGCACGTAGCATATTGTTTCCCTGTGAGAATCGGGTTCGTGTTTGAAAGGAATACTTCCTGCATCTTAGGTGTTTCAGGTGGCGACAGACTCTGTTTTCTCCAAATAGGCCTATTCAGCTGAGTTGAAGAAACACGTTTCTCCTCAAAGAAAACCATCTCTGTTAGAAGTAGCATGTAGTTCATTGTTCCCTTCTCACAATTGCTTTAGTTTTTGCAAGGAATACTTCCTGAAAATCGTAGATTTCCAGGTGGAGAAAGACAAATATTGTTCCAAATAGGCCTATTCATCTGAGATCAAGGAACACTGGTATATCTATGAAGATAACCAACTATGGTGGAATGAGGAACATCTAGCACATTGTTTCCCTGTGAGAACTGAATTAGTGTTTGAAAGGAATACTTCCTACAACCAGGTGCTTGAAGGGAGAGATAGGCTCTGTTTTCTCCTAGAAACACTATTCAACATAGTTGAAGAAACACACGTATTTCCCCAAGAAAACCATCTATGTTAGTAGCAGGTTCCCATACACTTTGTTTCCCTAGAGGATTGAGTTAGTTTTTGAAAGGAACACTTCCAGCAAATCACAGTTTGCAAGGTGGAGAAAGGCTCATTTTTTTCCAAAGTGGCCTATTCAGCTGAGTTGAATAAACAAATGTATCTGTCCGAAGCAAACCATCTATGATAGAAGCTGCAGCGTCTAGCACATTGCTTCTGTGTGAGAATTGAGTTAGGTTTTGAAAGAAATACTTCCTGCAAATCCTAGTTTTCATTGTGGAGATAGGCTGTGTTTGCTCCAGAAAGGCCTATTATGCTGAGTTGAAGAAACACATGTATCTCTACAAAGGAAATCATCTCTGTCAGATGCTGCACCATGTAGCACATTGTTTCACTATGAGAACGGAGTTAAATTGTGAAAGGAATACTTCATGCAACTTAGGTGTTTCTAGAAGTTGATATGCTCTCTTTGCTTCAAATAGGCCTATTGAGCTAAGTTGAAGAAAAACATGTATCTCCATAAAGAAAAGCATGTGTGTTAGAAGCGGGAGCATCGGGAACAAGGTCTCTCTGTGAGAATGGAATTCGTTTTTGAAAGGAATACTTCCTGCAAATCATACTTTTCAAAGTAGAGATATTCTCTGTTTGCTCCAATAGGCCTATTCAGCTGAGTTGAAGAAACACAAGTTTCACTCCAAAGAAAACAATGTGTGTTAGAAGCTTCAGCATGTAGCACATTGTTCCCCTGTGAGAACTGAGTTACTCTTTGAAAGGAATACTTCCTGCAAATCATAGTTTTCATGCTGGAAAAAGGCTCATTTTGTTCCAAATGGGCCTATTCAGTTGAGTTGAATGTATCTCTCCAAAGAAAACCATCTACGTTATAAGCCACAGCATCAAGCACATTATTTCCCTGTGAGAATTTAGATAGATTTGAAAGTAATACTCCTGCAAGTCAGAATTTTAAAGGTGGAGAAAAACTCATTTTGTTCCAACAGGCCTATACGGCTGAGTTTAAGAAGCACATCATCTCTCCAAAAACAACTTTCAGGGTCAGAAGCAGGAGCATCTAGCACTTTCTTTCCCTGTGAGAGTTGAGCTGGATTTTGAAAGGAATACTTCC
Source organism: Castor canadensis (assembly GCF_047511655.1). Taxonomy (NCBI): domain Eukaryota; kingdom Metazoa; phylum Chordata; class Mammalia; order Rodentia; family Castoridae; genus Castor; species Castor canadensis. The sequence goes on from NC_133389.1 coordinate 72,632,394, forward strand.
TGCAACGTAGGTTTTGGAACGTGGTGATAGGCTCTCTTCATTCCAAATAGGCTTATTCAGTTGAGTTGAAGAAACACATGTCTATCTCCAAAGAAATCCATCTATGTTAGAAGCTTCAGCATCTAGAACATTGCCTCCCTGTGAGAATTGAGTAAGTTTTTGAAAGGAATACTTCCTGGAAATCCTAGTTTTCAAGGTGAAGATTGGCTCTGTTTGCTCCAATTAGCTCTATTCAGCTAAGTAGAACAAGCACCTGTAGCTCTATAAAGAAAACCATCTATGTTAGAAGCTGCAGCATCTGGCACATTGTTTCCCTTTGACAATTTAGTTAGTGTTTGAAAGGAATGCTTCCTATGAAGCACAGTTTTTACTGTGCAGATAGGGTGTGTTTGCTCCAAATAGGCCTTTAAAGTGGAGTTGAAGTAAAACATGGAACTCTCCAAAGAAAATCATCTATGTTCGATGGTGCAGGTTGTAGCCCATTGTTTCCCTGTGAGAATTGAGTTAGTTTTTGAAAGGAATACTGTCTGCAATTTAGGTGATTCAAGGGGGAGATAGGCACTGTTTGCTCCAAATTGGCCTCTTCAGCTGAGTTAAACACACGTATCTCTCCAAAGGATACCATGTATGTCAGTAGGTGCAGCGTGTACTACTCTGTTTCTCTTTGAGAATTGAGTTAATTTTTGAAAGGAATGCTTCCTGCAAATTGTAGTTTTCAACGTGGATGTAGGCTCTGTTGGCTCCAAGTAGTCCTATTCAGCTAACTTGAACAAACACATGTATCACTTGAAAGAAAAACATCTGCGTTAGCTGTGGGAGTGTCTAGTGCATTGTTTCACTGTGAAAATTGAGTAAATTTTTGAAAGAAATCCTTCAAGCAATTCATAGTTTTCAAGGTGTAGTAAGGCTCCGTTGCTCCTGATAGGTCTATTCAGCTGAGTTGAAGGAACACTTGAATCTCTAGGAAGAAAACAAAGTATGGTAGAATGAGGAAAATCCTGTGCATTGTTTCATTCTGTCAATTGAGTTAGTTTTAGAAGGGAATACTTCTGCAACTGAGGTGTTTCAGGTGGAGGTAGGCTCTATTTGGTCCAAATAGGCCTATTCAGCAGAGTTGAGGAAACACATGTATCTCTCGAAAGAACACCATCTCTGTTAAATGAAGGACCATCTAGCACTGTGTTTCCCTGTGAGAACTGAGTTAGTTTAGGAAAGGAAGACTTCCTGCAAATCACACTTTTCAAGGTGGCAATTGGCGCTATTTTCTCTAGATAGGCCTATTCAGTTGAGTTGAAGAAACACATGTATCTCTCTGAAGAAAACTATTTTTATTAGAATCTGCAGCATGTAGCAGATTGATTCCCTATGAGAATTGATCTAGTGCTTGAAAGGAATACAACCTGCAAATTATAGTTTTCAAGTTGCAGAAAGGCTCATTTTCTTCCAAATGGCACTATTCAGCTGAGTTGAAGAAACTCATGGTGCTCTCTGAAGAAACTATTTATGTTAGAAGCTGAAGCATCTAGCACATTGATTCCCTGTGAGAACTGAGTTAGTTTTCTAAAAGAATACTTCCTGCAAATCATGGTTTTCAAGTTGGAGAAAAGGACATTTTCTTGCAAATAAGGCTATTCAGCTGAGTTGAATAAACTCTTGCATCTCTCAGAAGAAACTATTTATGTTAGAACCTGATGCATCAAGGAGATTGATTCCCTGTGAGAATTGAGTTAGTTTTTGAAAGGAATACTTCCTGGAAATCATAGTTTTCAAGGTGGAGATAGCTTGTGTTTGCTCCAAATAGGCGTGTTCTGCTAAGATTAAGAACCACATGTATCTCTCCAAAGGAAGCCATCTGTGTTAGAGCAGGAGCACCTAGAACGTTGTTTCAGTATGAAAGTTGAGTTAGCTTTTGAAAGGACTACTCCTGCAATTCATAGTTGTCAAGGGGGAGAAAAGCTCTTGTTGCTCCAAAGTGGCCTATTCAGCTAAGTTGAAGAAACACATGTATCTCTCGCAAGAAAACCATCTGTGTGAGAAGCAGGAGCACGTAGCATATTGTTTCCCTGTGAGAATCGGGTTCGTGTTTGAAAGGAATACTTCCTGCATCTTAGGTGTTTCAGGTGGCGACAGACTCTGTTTTCTCCAAATAGGCCTATTCAGCTGAGTTGAAGAAACACGTTTCTCCTCAAAGAAAACCATCTCTGTTAGAAGTAGCATGTAGTTCATTGTTCCCTTCTCACAATTGCTTTAGTTTTTGCAAGGAATACTTCCTGAAAATCGTAGATTTCCAGGTGGAGAAAGACAAATATTGTTCCAAATAGGCCTATTCATCTGAGATCAAGGAACACTGGTATATCTATGAAGATAACCAACTATGGTGGAATGAGGAACATCTAGCACATTGTTTCCCTGTGAGAACTGAATTAGTGTTTGAAAGGAATACTTCCTACAACCAGGTGCTTGAAGGGAGAGATAGGCTCTGTTTTCTCCTAGAAACACTATTCAACATAGTTGAAGAAACACACGTATTTCCCCAAGAAAACCATCTATGTTAGTAGCAGGTTCCCATACACTTTGTTTCCCTAGAGGATTGAGTTAGTTTTTGAAAGGAACACTTCCAGCAAATCACAGTTTGCAAGGTGGAGAAAGGCTCATTTTTTTCCAAAGTGGCCTATTCAGCTGAGTTGAATAAACAAATGTATCTGTCCGAAGCAAACCATCTATGATAGAAGCTGCAGCGTCTAGCACATTGCTTCTGTGTGAGAATTGAGTTAGGTTTTGAAAGAAATACTTCCTGCAAATCCTAGTTTTCATTGTGGAGATAGGCTGTGTTTGCTCCAGAAAGGCCTATTATGCTGAGTTGAAGAAACACATGTATCTCTACAAAGGAAATCATCTCTGTCAGATGCTGCACCATGTAGCACATTGTTTCACTATGAGAACGGAGTGAAATTGTGAAAGGAATACTTCATGCAACTTAGGTGTTTCTAGAAGTTGATATGCTCTCTTTGCTTCAAATAGGCCTATTGAGCTAAGTTGAAGAAAAACATGTATCTCCATAAAGAAAAGCATGTGTGTTAGAAGCGGGAGCATCGGGCACAAGGTCTCTCTGTGAGAATGGAATTCGTTTTTGAAAGGAATACTTCCTGCAAATCATACTTTTCAAAGTAGAGATATTCTCTGTTTGCTCCAATAGGCCTATTCAGCTGAGTTGAAGAAACACAAGTTTCACTCCAAAGAAAACAATGTGTGTTAGAAGCTTCAGCATGTAGCACATTGTTCCCCTGTGAGAACTGAGTTACTCTTTGAAAGGAATACTTCCTGCAAATCTTAGTTTTCATGCTGGAAAAAGGCTCATTTTGTTCCAAATGGGCCTATTCAGTTGAGTTGAATGTATCTCTCCAAAGAAAACCATCTACGTTATAAGCCACAGCATCAAGCACATTATTTCCCTGTGAGAATTTAGATAGATTTGAAAGTAATACTCCTGCAAGTCAGAATTTTAAAGGTGGAGAAAAGCTCATTTTGTTCCAACAGGCCTATACGGCTGAGTTTAAGAAGCACATCATCTCTCCAAAAACAACCTTCAGGGTCAGAAGCAGGAGCATCTAGCACTTTCTTTCCCTGTGAGAGTTGAGCTGGATTTTGAAAGGAATACTTCCTGCAACGTAGGTTTTGGAACGTGGTGATAGGCTCTCTTCATTCCAAATAGGCTTATTCAGTTGAGTTGAAGAAACACATGTCTATCTCCAAAGAAATCCATCTATGTTAGAAGCTTCAGCATCTAGAACATTGCCTCCCTGTGAGAATTGAGTAAGTTTTTGAAAGGAATACTTCCTGGAAATCCTAGTTTTCAAAGTGAAGATTGGCTCTGTTTGCTCCAATTAGCTCTATTCAGCTAAGTAGAACAAGCACCTGTAGCTCTATAAAGAAAACCATCTATGTTAGAAGCTGCAGCATCTGGCACATTGTTTCCCTTTGACAATTTAGTTAGTGTTTGAAAGGAATGCTTCCTATGAAGCACAGTTTTTACTGTGCAGATAGGGTGTGTTTGATCCAAATAGGCCTTTAAAGTGGAGTTGAAGTAAAACATGGAACTCTCCAAAGAAAATCATCTATGTTCGATGGTGCAGGTTGTAGCCCATTGTTTCCCTGTGAGAATTGAGTTAGTTTTTGAAAGGAATACTGTCTGCAATTTAGGTGATTCAAGGGGGAGATAGGCACTGTTTGCTCCAAATTGGCCTCTTCAGCTGAGTTAAACACACGTATCTCTCCAAAGGATACCATGTATGTCAGTAGGTGCAGCGTGTACTACTCTGTTTCTCTTTGAGAATTGAGTTAATTTTTGAAAGGAATGCTTCCTGCAAATTGTAGTTTTCAACGTGGATGTAGGCTCTGTTGGCTCCAAGTAGTCCTATTCAGCTAACTTGAACAAACACATGTATCACTTGAAAGAAAAACATCTGCGTTAGCTGTGGGAGTGTCTAGTGCATTGTTTCACTGTGAAAATTGAGTAAATTTTTGAAAGAAATCCTTCAAGCAATTCACAGTTTTCAAGGTGTAGTAAGGCTCCGTTGCTCCTGATAGGTCTATTCAGCTGAGTTGAAGGAACACTTGAATCTCTAGGAAGAAAACAAAGTATGGTAGAATGAGGAAAATCCTGTGCATTGTTTCATTCTGTCAATTGAGTTAGTTTTAGAAGGGAATACTTCTGCAACTGAGGTGTTTCATGTGGAGGTAGGCTCTATTTGGTCCAAATAGGCCTATTCAGCAGAGTTGAGGAAACACATGTATCTCTCGAAAGAACACCATCTCTGTTAAATGAAGGACCATCTAGCACTGTGTTTCCCTGTGAGAACTGAGTTAGTTTAGGAAAGGAAGACTTCCTGCAAATCACACTTTTCAAGGTGGCAATTGGCGCTATTTTCTCTAGATAGGCCTATTCAGTTGAGTTGAAGAAACACATGTATCTCTCTGAAGAAAACTATTTTTATTAGAATCTGCAGCATGTAGCAGATTGATTCCCTATGAGAATTGATCTAGTGCTTGAAAGGAATACAACCTGCAAATTATAGTTTTCAAGTTGCAGAAAGGCTCATTTTCTTCCAAATGGCACTATTCAGCTGAGTTGAAGAAACTCATGGTGCTCTCTGAAGAAACTATTTATGTTAGAAGCTGAAGCATCTAGCACATTGATTCCCTGTGAGAACTGAGTTAGTTTTCTAAAAGAATACTTCCTGCAAATCATGGTTTTCAAGTTGGAGAAAAGGACATTTTCTTGCAAATAAGGCTATTCAGCTGAGTTGAATAAACTCTTGCATCTCTCAGAAGAAACTATTTATGTTAGAACCTAATGCATCAAGGAGATTGATTCCCTGTGAGAATTGAGTTAGTTTTTGAAAGGAATACTTCCTGGAAATCATAGTTTTCAAGGTGGAGATAGCTTGTGTTTGCTCCAAATAGGCGTGTTCTGCTAAGATTAAGAACCACATGTATCTCTCCAAAGGAAGCCATCTGTGTTAGAGCAGGAGCACCTAGAACGTTGTTTCAGTATGAAAGTTGAGTTAGCTTTTGAAAGGACTACTCCTGCAATTCATAGTTGTCAAGGGGGAGAAAAGCTCTTGTTGCTCCAAAGTGGCCTATTCAGCTAAGTTGAAGAAACACATGTATCTCTCGCAAGAAAACCATCTGTGTGAGAAGCAGGAGCACGTAGCATATTGTTTCCCTGTGAGAATCGGGTTCGTGTTTGAAAGGAATACTTCCTGCATCTTAGGTGTTTCAGGTGGCGACAGACTCTGTTTTCTCCAAATAGGCCTATTCAGCTGAGTTGAAGAAACACGTTTCTTCTCAAAGAAAACCATCTCTGTTAGAAGTAGCATGTAGTTCATTGTTCCCTTCTCACAATTGCTTTAGTTTTTGCAAGGAATACTTCATGAAAATCGTAGATTTCCAGGTGGAGAAAGACAAATATTGTTCCAAATAGGCCTATTCATCTGAGATCAAGGAACACTGGTATATCTATGAAGATAACCAACTATGGTGGAATGAGGAACATCTAGCACATTGTTTCCCTGTGAGAACTGAATTAGTGTTTGAAAGGAATACTTCCTACAACCAGGTGCTTGAAGGGAGAGATAGGCTCTGTTTTCTCCTAGAAACACTATTCAACATAGTTGAAGAAACACACGTATTTCCCCAAGAAAACCATCTATGTTAGTAGCAGGTTCCCATACACTTTGTTTCCCTAGAGGATTGAGTTAGTTTTTGAAAGGAACACTTCCAGCAAATCACAGTTTGCAAGGTGGAGAAAGGCTCATTTTTTTCCAAAGTGGCCTATTCAGCTGAGTTGAATAAACAAATGTATCTGTCCGAAGCAAACCATCTATGATAGAAGCTGCAGCGTCTAGCACATTGCTTCTGTGTGAGAATTGAGTTAGGTTTTGAAAGAAATACTTCCTGCAAATCCTAGTTTTCATTGTGGAGATAGGCTGTGTTTGCTCCAGAAAGGCCTATTATGCTGAGTTGAAGAAACACATGTATCTCTACAAAGGAAATCATCTCTGTCAGATGCTGCACCATGTAGCACATTGTTTCACTATGAGAACGGAGTTAAATTGTGAAAGGAATACTTCATGCAACTTAGGTGTTTCTAGAAGTTGATATGCTCTCTTTGCTTCAAATAGGCCTATTGAGCTAAGTTGAAGAAAAACATGTATCTCCATAAAGAAAAGCATGTGTGTTAGAAGCGGGAGCATCGGGCACAAGGTCTCTCTGTGAGAATGGAATTCGTTTTTGAAAGGAATACTTCCTGCAAATCATACTTTTCAAAGTAGAGATATTCTCTGTTTGCTCCAATAGGCCTATTCAGCTGAGTTGAAGAAACACAAGTTTCACTCCAAAGAAAACAATGTGTGTTAGAAGCTTCAGCATGTAGCACATTGTTCCCCTGTGAGAACTGAGTTACTCTTTGAAAGGAATACTTCCTGCAAATCATAGTTTTCATGCTGGAAAAAGGCTCATTTTGTTCCAAATGGGCCTATTCAGTTGAGTTGAATGTATCTCTCCAAAGAAAACCATCTACGTTATAAGCCACAGCATCAAGCACATTATTTCCCTGTGAGAATTTAGATAGATTTGAAAGTAATACTCCTGCAAGTCAGAATTTTAAAGGTGGAGAAAAGCTCATTTTGTTCCAACAGGCCTATACGGCTGAGTTTAAGAAGCACATCATCTCTCCAAAAACAACCTTCAGGGTCAGAAGCAGGAGCATCTAGCACTTTCTTTCCCTGTGAGAGTTGAGCTGGATTTTGAAAGGAATACTTCCTGCAACGTAGGTTTTGGAACGTGGTGATAGGCTCTCTTCATTCCAAATAGGCTTATTCAGTTGAGTTGAAGAAACACATGTCTATCTCCAAAGAAATCCATCTATGTTAGAAGCTTCAGCATCTAGAACATTGCCTCCCTGTGAGAATTGAGTAAGTTTTTGAAAGGAATACTTCCTGGAAATCCTAGTTTTCAAAGTGAAGATTGGCTCTGTTTGCTCCAATTAGCTCTATTCAGCTAAGTAGAACAAGCACCTGTAGCTCTATAAAGAAAACCATCTATGTTAGAAGCTGCAGCATCTGGCACATTGTTTCCCTTTGACAATTTAGTTAGTGTTTGAAAGGAATGCTTCCTATGAAGCACAGTTTTTACTGTGCAGATAGGGTGTGTTTGATCCAAATAGGCCTTTAAAGTGGAGTTGAAGTAAAACATGGAACTCTCCAAAGAAAATCATCTATGTTCGATGGTGCAGGTTGTAGCCCATTGTTTCCCTGTGAGAATTGAGTTAGTTTTTGAAAGGAATACTGTCTGCAATTTAGGTGATTCAAGGGGGAGATAGGCACTGTTTGCTCCAAATTGGCCTCTTCAGCTGAGTTAAACACACGTATCTCTCCAAAGGATACCATGTATGTCAGTAGGTGCAGCGTGTACTACTCTGTTTCTCTTTGAGAATTGAGTTAATTTTTGAAAGGAATGCTTCCTGCAAATTGTAGTTTTCAACGTGGATGTAGGCTCTGTTGGCTCCAAGTAGTCCTATTCAGCTAACTTGAACAAACACATGTATCACTTGAAAGAAAAACATCTGCGTTAGCTGTGGGAGTGTCTAGTGCATTGTTTCACTGTGAAAATTGAGTAAATTTTTGAAAGAAATCCTTCAAGCAATTCACAGTTTTCAAGGTGTAGTAAGGCTCCGTTGCTCCTGATAGGTCTACTCAGCTGAGTTGAAGGAACACTTGAATCTCTAGGAAGAAAACAAAGTATGGTAGAATGAGGAAAATCCTGTGCATTGTTTCATTCTGTCAATTGAGTTAGTTTTAGAAGGGAATACTTCTGCAACTGAGGTGTTTCAGGTGGAGGTAGGCTCTATTTGGTCCAAATAGGCCTATTCAGCAGAGTTGAGGAAACACATGTATCTCTCGAAAGAACACCATCTCTGTTAAATGAAGGACCATCTAGCACTGTGTTTCCCTGTGAGAACTGAGTTAGTTTAGGAAAGGAAGACTTCCTGCAAATCACACTTTTCAAGGTGGCAATTGGCGCTATTTTCTCTAGATAGGCCTATTCAGTTGAGTTGAAGAAACACATGTATCTCTCTGAAGAAAACTATTTTTATTAGAATCTGCAGCATGTAGCAGATTGATTCCCTATGAGAATTGATCTAGTGCTTGAAAGGAATACAACCTGCAAATTATAGTTTTCAAGTTGCAGAAAGGCTCATTTTCTTCCAAATGGCACTATTCAGCTGAGTTGAAGAAACTCATGGTGCTCTCTGAAGAAACTATTTATGTTAGAAGCTGAAGCATCTAGCACATTGATTCCCTGTGAGAACTGAGTTAGTTTTCTAAAAGAATACTTCCTGCAAATCATGGTTTTCAAGTTGGAGAAAAGGACATTTTCTTGCAAATAAGGCTATTCAGCTGAGTTGAATAAACTCTTGCATCTCTCAGAAGAAACTATTTATGTTAGAACCTGATGCATCAAGGAGATTGATTCCCTGTGAGAATTGAGTTAGTTTTTGAAAGGAATACTTCCTGGAAATCATAGTTTTCAAGGTGGAGATAGCTTGTGTTTGCTCCAAATAGGCGTGTTCTGCTAAGATTAAGAACCACATGTATGTCTCCAAAGGAAGCCATCTGTGTTAGAGCAGGAGCACCTAGAACGTTGTTTCAGTATGAAAGTTGAGTTAGCTTTTGAAAGGACTACTCCTGCAATTCATAGTTGTCAAGGGGGAGAAAAGCTCTTGTTGCTCCAAAGTGGCCTATTCAGCTAAGTTGAAGAAACACATGTATCTCTCGCAAGAAAACCATCTGTGTGAGAAGCAGGAGCACGTAGCATATTGTTTCCCTGTGAGAATCGGGTTCGTGTTTGAAAGGAATACTTCCTGCATCTTAGGTGTTTCAGGTGGCGACAGACTCTGTTTTCTCCAAATAGGCCTATTCAGCTGAGTTGAAGAAACACGTTTCTCCTCAAAGAAAACCATCTCTGTTAGAAGTAGCATGTAGTTCATTGTTCCCTTCTCACAATTGCTTTAGTTTTTGCAAGGAATACTTCCTGAAAATCGTAGATTTCCAGGTGGAGAAAGACAAATATTGTTCCAAATAGGCCTATTCATCTGAGATCAAGGAACACTGGTATATCTATGAAGATAACCAACTATGGTGGAATGAGGAACATCTAGCACATTGTTTCCCTGTGAGAACTGAATTAGTGTTTGAAAGGAATACTTCCTACAACCAGGTGCTTGAAGGGAGAGATAGGCTCTGTTTTCTCCTAGAAACACTATTCAACATAGTTGAAGAAACACACATATTTCCCCAAGAAAACCATCTATGTTAGTAGCAGGTTCCCATACACTTTGTTTCCCTAGAGGATTGAGTTAGTTTTTGAAAGGAACACTTCTAGCAAATCACAGTTTGCAAGGTGGAGAAAGGCTCATTTTTTTCCAAAGTGGCCTATTCAGCTGAGTTGAATAAAGAAATGTATCTGTCCGAAGCAAACCATCTATGATAGAAGCTGCAGCGTCTAGCACATTGCTTCTGTGTGAGAATTGAGTTAGGTTTTGAAAGAAATACTTCCTGCAAATCCTAGTTTTCATTGTGGAGATAGGCTGTGTTTGTTCCAGAAAGGCCTATTATGCTGAGTTGAAGAAACACATGTATCTCTACAAAGGAAATCATCTCTGTCAGATGCTGCACCATGTAGCACATTGTTTCACTATGAGAACGGAGTTAAATTGTGAAAGGAATACTTCATGCAACTTAGGTGTTTCTAGAAGTTGATATGCTCTCTTTGCTTCAAATAGGCCTATTGAGCTAAGTTGAAGAAAAACATGTATCTCCATAAAGAAAAGCATGTGTGTTAGAAGCGCGAGCATCAGGCACAAGGTCTCTCTGTGAGAATGGAAATAGTTTTTCAAAGGAATACTTCCTGCAAATCATACTTTTCAAAGTAGAGATATTCTCTGTTTGCTCCAATAGGCCTATTCAGCTGAGTTGAAGAAACACAAGTTTCACTCCAAAGAAAACAATGTGTGTTAGAAGCTTCAGCATGTAGCACATTGTTCCCCTGTGAGAACTGAGTCACTCTTTGAAAGGAATACTTCCTGCAAATCATAGTTTTCATGCTGGAAAAAGGGTCATTTTGTTCCAAATGGGCCTATTCAGTTGAGTTGAATGTATCTCTCCAAAGAAAACCATCTACGTTATAAGCCACAGCATCAAGCACATTATTTCCCTGTGAGAATTTAGATAGATTTGAAAGTAATACTCCTGCAAGTCAGAATTTTAAAGGTGGAGAAAAGCTCATTTTGTTCCAACAGGCCTATACGGCTGAGTTTAAGAAGCACATCATCTCTCCAAAAACAACCTTCAGGGTCAGAAGCAGGAGCATCTCGCACTTTCTTTCCCTGTGAGAGTTGAGCTGGATTTTGAAAGGAATACTTCCTGCAACGTAGGTTTTGGAACGTGGTGATAGGCTCTCTTCATTCCAAATAGGCTTATTCAGTTGAGTTGAAGACACACATGTCTATCTCCAAAGAAATCCATCTATGTTAGAAGCTTCAGCATCTAGAACATTGCCTCCCTGTGAGAATTGAGTAAGTTTTTGAAAGGAATACTTCCTGGAAATCCTAGTTTTCAAGGTGAAGATTGGCTCTGTTTGCTCCAATTAGCTCTATTCAGCTAAGTAGAACAAGCACCTGTAGCTCTATAAAGAAAACCATCTATGTTAGAAGCTGCAGCATCTGGCACATTGTTTCCCTTTGACAATTTAGTTAGTGTTTGAAAGGAATGCTTCCTATGAAGCACAGTTTTTACTGTGCAGATAGGGTGTGTTTGCTCCAAATAGGCCTTTAAAGTGGAGTTGAAGTAAAACATGGAACTCTCCAAAGAAAATCATCTATGTTCGATGGTGCAGGTTGTAGCCCATTGTTTCCCTGTGAGAATTGAGTTAGTTTTTGAAAGGAATACTGTCTGCAATTTAGGTGATTCAAGGGGGAGATAGGCACTGTTTGCTCCAAATTGGCCTCTTCAGCTGAGTTAAACACACGTATCTCTCCAAAGGATACCATGTATGTCAGTAGGTGCAGCGTGTACTACTCTGTTTCTCTTTGAGAATTGAGTTAATTTTTGAAAGGAATACTTCCTGCAAATTGTAGTTTTCAACGTGGATGTAGGCTCTGTTGGCTCCAAGTAGTCCTATTCAGCTAACTTGAACAAACACATGTATCACTTGAAAGAAAAACATCTGCGTTAGCTGTGGGAGTGTCTAGTGCATTGTTTCACTGTGAAAATTGAGTAAATTTTTGAAAGAAATCCTTCAAGCAATTCATAGTTTTCAAGGTGTAGTAAGGCTCCGTTGCTCCTGATAGGTCTATTCAGCTGAGTTGAAGGAACACTTGAATCTCTAGGAAGAAAACAAAGTATGGTAGAATGAGGAAAATCCTGTGCATTGTTTCATTCTGTCAATTGAGTTAGTTTTAGAAGGGAATACTTCTGCAACTGAGGTGTTTCAGGTGGAGGTAGGCTCTATTTGGTCCAAATACGCCTATTCAGCAGAGTTGAGGAAACACATGTATCTCTCGAAAGAACACCATCTCTGTTAAATGAAGGACCATCTAGCACTGTGTTTCCCTGTGAGAACTGAGTTAGTTTAGGAAAGGAAGACTTCCTGCAAATCACACTTTTCAAGGTGGCAATTGGCGCTATTTTCTCTAGATAGGCCTATTCAGTTGAGTTGAAGAAACACATGTATCTCTCTGAAGAAAACTATTTTTATTAGAATCTGCAGCATGTAGCAGGTTGATTCCCTATGAGAATTGATCTAGTGCTTGAAAGGAATACAACCTGCAAATTATAGTTTTCAAGTTGCAGAAAGGCTCATTTTCTTCCAAATGGCACTATTCAGCTGAGTTGAAGAAACTCATGGTGCTCTCTGAAGAAACTATTTATGTTAGAAGCTGAAGCATCTAGCACATTGATTCCCTGTGAGAACTGAGTTAGTTTTCTAAAAGAATACTTCCTGCAAATCATGGTTTTCAAGTTGGAGAAAAGGACATTTTCTTGCAAATAAGGCTATTCAGCTGAGTTGAATAAACTCTTGCATCTCTCAGAAGAAACTATTTATGTTAGAACCTGATGCATCAAGGAGATTGATTCCCTGTGAGAATTGAGTTAGTTTTTGAAAGGAATACTTCCTGGAAATCATAGTTTTCAAGGTGGAGATAGCTTGTGTTTGCTCCAAATAGGCGTGTTCTGCTAAGATTAAGAACCACATGTATCTCTCCAAAGGAATCCATCTGTGTCAGAGCAAGAGCACCTAGAACGTTGTTTCAGTATGAAAGTTGAGTTAGCTTTTGAAAGGACTACTCCTGCAATTCATAGTTGTCAAGGGGGAGAAAAGCTCTTGTTGCTCCAAAGTGGCCTATTCAGCTAAGTTGAAGAAACACATGTATCTCTCGCAAGAAAACCATCTGTGTGAGAAGCAGGAGCACGTAGCATATTGTTTCCCTGTGAGAATCGGGTTCGTGTTTGAAAGGAATACTTCCTGCATCTTAGGTGTTTCAGGTGGCGACAGACTCTGTTTTCTCCAAATAGGCCTATTCAGCTGAGTTGAAGAAACACGTTTCTCCTCAAAGAAAACCATCTCTGTTAGAAGTAGCATGTAGTTCATTGTTCCCTTCTCACAATTGCTTTAGTTTTTGCAAGGAATACTTCCTGAAAATCGTAGATTTCCAGGTGGAGAAAGACAAATATTGTTCCAAATAGGCCTATTCATCTGAGATCAAGGAACACTGGTATATCTATGAAGATAACCAACTATGGTGGAATGAGGAACATCTAGCAGATTGTTTCCCTGTGAGAACTGAATTAGTGTTTGAAAGGAATACTTCCTACAACCAGGTGCTTGAAGGGAGAGATAGGCTCTGTTTTCTCCTATAAACACTATTCAACATAGTTGAAGAAACACACGTATTTCCCCAAGAAAACCATCTATGTTAGTAGCAGGTTCCCATACACTTTGTTTCCCTAGAGGATTGAGTTAGTTTTTGAAAGGAACACTTCCAGCAAATCACAGTTTGCAAGGTGGAGAAAGGCTCATTTTTTTCCAAAGTGGCCTATTCAGCTGAGTTGAATAAACAAATGTATCTGTCCGAAGCAAACCATCTATGATAGAAGCTGCAGCGTCTAGCACATTGCTTCTGTGTGAGAATTGAGTTAGGTTTTGAAAGAAATACTTCCTGCAAATCCTAGTTTTCATTGTGGAGATAGGCTGTGTTTGCTCCAGAAAGGCCTATTATGCTGAGTTGAAGAAACACATGTATCTCTACAAAGGAAATCATCTCTGTCAGATGCTGCACCATGTAGCACATTGTTTCACTATGAGAACGGAGTGAAATTGTGAAAGGAATACTTCATGCAACTTAGGTGTTTCTAGAAGTTGATATGCTCTCTTTGCTTCAAATAGGCCTATTGAGCTAAGTTGAAGAAAAACATGTATCTCCATAAAGAAAAGCATGTGTGTTAGAAGCGGGAGCATCGGGCACAAGGTCTCTCTGTGAGAATGGAATTCGTTTTTGAAAGGAATACTTCCTGCAAATCATACTTTTCAAAGTAGAGATATTCTCTGTTTGCTCCAATAGGCCTATTCAGCTGAGTTGAAGAAACACAAGTTTCACTCCAAAGAAAACAATGTGTGTTAGAAGCTTCAGCATGTAGCACATTGTTCCCCTGTGAGAACTGAGTTACTCTTTGAAAGGAATACTTCCTGCAAATCATAGTTTTCATGCTGGAAAAAGGCTCATTTTGTTCCAAATGGGCCTATTCAGTTGAGTTGAATGTATCTCTCCAAAGAAAACCATCTACGTTATAAGCCACAGCATCAAGCACATTATTTCCCTGTGAGAATTTAGATAGATTTGAAAGTAATACTCCTGCAAGTCAGAATTTTAAAGGTGGAGAAAAGCTCATTTTGTTCCAACAGGCCTATACGGCTGAGTTTAAGAAGCACATCATCTCTCCAAAAACAACCTTCAGGGTCAGAAGCAGGAGCATCTAGCACTTTCTTTCCCTGTGAGAGTTGAGCTGGATTTTGAAAGGAATACTTCCTGCAACGTAGGTTTTGGAACGTGGTGATAGGCTCTCTTCATTCCAAATAGGCTTATTCAGTTGAGTTGAAGAAACACATGTCTATCTCCAAAGAAATCCATCTATGTTAGAAGCTTCAGCATCTAGAACATTGCCTCCCTGTGAGAATTGAGTAAGTTTTTGAAAGGAATACTTCCTGGAAATCCTAGTTTTCAAAGTGAAGATTGGCTCTGTTTGCTCCAATTAGCTCTATTCAGCTAAGTAGAACAAGCACCTGTAGCTCTATAAAGAAAACCATCTATGTTAGAAGCTGCAGCATCTGGCACATTGTTTCCCTTTGACAATTTAGTTAGTGTTTGAAAGGAATGCTTCCTATGAAGCACAGTTTTTACTGTGCAGATAGGGTGTGTTTGCTCCAAATAGGCCTTTAAAGTGGAGTTGAAGTAAAACATGGAACTCTCCAAAGAAAATCATCTATGTTCGATGGTGCAGGTTGTAGCCCATTGTTTCCCTGTGAGAATTGAGTTAGTTTTTGAAAGGAATACTGTCTGCAATTTAGGTGATTCAAGGGGGAGATAGGCACTGTTTGCTCCAAATTGGCCTCTTCAGCTGAGTTAAACACACGTATCTCTCCAAAGGATACCATGTATGTCAGTAGGTGCAGCGTGTACTACTCTGTTTCTCTTTGAGAATTGAGTTAATTTTTGAAAGGAATACTTCCTGCAAATTGTAGTTTTCAACGTGGATGTAGGCTCTGTTGGCTCCAAGTAGTCCTATTCAGCTAACTTGAACAAACACATGTATCACTTGAAAGAAAAACATCTGCGTTAGCTGTGGGAGTGTCTAGTGCATTGTTTCACTGTGAAAATTGAGTAAATTTTTGAAAGAAATCCTTCAAGCAATTCATAGTTTTCAAGGTGTAGTAAGGCTCCGTTGCTCCTGATAGGTCTACTCAGCTGAGTTGAAGGAACACTTGAATCTCTAGGAAGAAAACAAAGTATGGTAGAATGAGGAAAATCCTGTGCATTGTTTCATTCTGTCAATTGAGTTAGTTTTAGAAGGGAATACTTCTGCAACTGAGGTGTTTCAGGTGGAGGTAGGCTCTATTTGGTCCAAATAGGCCTATTCAGCAGAGTTGAGGAAACACATGTATCTCTCGAAAGAACACCATCTCTGTTAAATGAAGGACCATCTAGCACTGTGTTTCCCTGTGAGAACTGAGTTAGTTTAGGAAAGGAAGACTTCCTGCAAATCACACTTTTCAAGGTGGCAATTGGCGCTATTTTCTCTAGATAGGCCTATTCAGTTGAGTTGAAGAAACACATGTATCTCTCTGAAGAAAACTATTTTTATTAGAATCTGCAGCATGTAGCAGATTGATTCCCTATGAGAATTGATCTAGTGCTTGAAAGGAATACAACCTGCAAATTATAGTTTTCAAGTTGCAGAAAGGCTCATTTTCTTCCAAATGGCACTATTCAGCTGAGTTGAAGAAACTCATGGTGCTCTCTGAAGAAACTATTTATGTTAGAAGCTGAAGCATCTAGCACATTGATTCCCTGTGAGAACTGAGTTAGTTTTCTAAAAGAATACTTCCTGCAAATCATGGTTTTCAAGTTGGAGAAAAGGACATTTTCTTGCAAATAAGGCTATTCAGCTGAGTTGAATAAACTCTTGCATCTCTCAGAAGAAACTATTTATGTTAGAACCTGATGCATCAAGGAGATTGATTCCCTGTGAGAATTGAGTTAGTTTTTGAAAGGAATACTTCCTGGAAATCATAGTTTTCAAGGTGGAGATAGCTTGTGTTTGCTCCAAATAGGCGTGTTCTGCTAAGATTAAGAACCACATGTATCTCTCCAAAGGAAGCCATCTGTGTTAGAGCAGGAGCACCTAGAACGTTGTTTCAGTATGAAAGTTGAGTTAGCTTTTGAAAGGACTACTCCTGCAATTCATAGTTGTCAAGGGGGAGAAAAGCTCTTGTTGCTCCAAAGTGGCCTATTCAGCTAAGTTGAAGAAACACATGTATCTCTCGCAAGAAAACCATCTGTGTGAGAAGCAGGAGCACGTAGCATATTGTTTCCCTGTGAGAATCGGGTTCGTGTTTGAAAGGAATACTTCCTGCATCTTAGGTGTTTCAGGTGGCGACAGACTCTGTTTTCTCCAAATAGGCCTATTCAGCTGAGTTGAAGAAACACGTTTCTCCTCAAAGAAAACCATCTCTGTTAGAAGTAGCATGTAGTTCATTGTTCCCTTCTCACAATTGCTTTAGTTTTTGCAAGGAATACTTCCTGAAAATCGTAGATTTCCAGGTGGAGAAAGACAAATATTGTTCCAAATAGGCCTATTCATCTGAGATCAAGGAACACTGGTATATCTATGAAGATAACCAACTATGGTGGAATGAGGAACATCTAGCACATTGTTTCCCTGTGAGAACTGAATTAGTGTTTGAAAGGAATACTTCCTACAACCAGGTGCTTGAAGGGAGAGATAGGCTCTGTTTTCTCCTAGAAACACTATTCAACATAGTTGAAGAAACACACGTATTTCCCCAAGAAAACCATCTATGTTAGTAGCAGGTTCCCATACACTTTGTTTCCCTAGAGGATTGAGTTAGTTTTTGAAAGGAACACTTCCAGCAAATCACAGTCTGCAAGGTGGAGAAAGGCTCATTTTTTTCCAAAGTGGCCTATTCAGCTGAGTTGAATAAACAAATGTATCTGTCCGAAGCAAACCATCTATGATAGAAGCTGCAGCGTCTAGCACATTGCTTCTGTGTGAGAATTGAGTTAGGTTTTGAAAGAAATACTTCCTGCAAATCCTAGTTTTCATTGTGGAGATAGGCTGTGTTTGCTCCAGAAAGGCCTATTATGCTGAGTTGAAGAAACACATGTATCTCTACAAAGGAAATCATCTCTGTCAGATGCTGCACCATGTAGCACATTGTTTCACTATGAGAACGGAGTTAAATTGTGAAAGGAATACTTCATGCAACTTAGGTGTTTCTAGAAGTTGATATGCTCTCTTTGCTTCAAATAGGCCTATTGAGCTAAGTTGAAGAAAAACATGTATCTCCATAAAGAAAAGCATGTGTGTTAGAAGCGGGAGCATCGGGCACAAGGTCTCTCTGTGAGAATGGAATTCGTTTTTGAAAGGAATACTTCCTGCAAATCATACTTTTCAAAGTAGAGATATTCTCTGTTTGCTCCAATAGGCCTATTCAGCTGAGTTGAAGAAACACAAGTTTCACTCCAAAGAAAACAATGTGTGTTAGAAGCTTCAGCATGTAGCACATTGTTCCCCTGTGAGAACTGAGTTACTCTTTGAAAGGAATACTTCCTGCAAATCATAGTTTTCATGCTGGAAAAAGGCTCATTTTGTTCCAAATGGGCCTATTCAGTTGAGTTGAATGTATCTCTCCAAAGAAAACCATCTACGTTATAAGCCACAGCATCAAGCACATTATTTCCCTGTGAGAATTTAGATAGATTTGAAAGTAATACTCCTGCAAGTCAGAATTTTAAAGGTGGAGAAAAGCTCATTTTGTTCCAACAGGCCTATACGGCTGAGTTTAAGAAGCACATCATCTCTCCAAAAACAACCTTCAGGGTCAGAAGCAGGAGCATCTAGCACTTTCTTTCCCTGTGAGAGTTGAGCTGGATTTTGAAAGGAATACTTCCTGCAACGTAGGTTTTGGAACGTGGTGATAGGCTCTCTTCATTCCAAATAGGCTTATTCAGTTGAGTTGAAGAAACACATGTCTATCTCCAAAGAAATCCATCTATGTTAGAAGCTTCAGCATCTAGAACATTGCCTCCCTGTGAGAATTGAGTAAGTTTTTGAAAGGAATACTTCCTGGAAATCCTAGTTTTCAAAGTGAAGATTGGCTCTGTTTGCTCCAATTAGCTCTATTCAGCTAAGTAGAACAAGCACCTGTAGCTCTATAAAGAAAACCATCTATGTTAGAAGCTGCAGCATCTGGCACATTGTTTCCCTTTGACAATTTAGTTAGTGTTTGAAAGGAATGCTTCCTATGAAGCACAGTTTTTACTGTGCAGATAGGGTGTGTTTGCTCCAAATAGGCCTTTAAAGTGGAGTTGAAGTAAAACATGGAACTCTCCAAAGAAAATCATCTATGTTCGATGGTGCAGGTTGTAGCCCATTGTTTCCCTGTGAGAATTGAGTTAGTTTTTGAAAGGAATACTGTCTGCAATTTAGGTGATTCAAGGGGGAGATAGGCACTGTTTGCTCCAAATTGGCCTCTTCAGCTGAGTTAAACACACGTATCTCTCCAAAGGATACCATGTATGTCAGTAGGTGCAGCGTGTACTACTCTGTTTCTCTTTGAGAATTGAGTTAATTTTTGAAAGGAATACTTCCTGCAAATTGTAGTTTTCAACGTGGATGTAGGCTCTGTTGGCTCCAAGTAGTCCTATTCAGCTAACTTGAACAAACACATGTATCACTTGAAAGAAAAACATCTGCGTTAGCTGTGGGAGTGTCTAGTGCATTGTTTCACTGTGAAAATTGAGTAAATTTTTGAAAGAAATCCTTCAAGCAATTCATAGTTTTCAAGGTGTAGTAAGGCTCCGTTGCTCCTGATAGGTCTACTCAGCTGAGTTGAAGGAACACTTGAATCTCTAGGAAGAAAACAAAGTATGGTAGAATGAGGAAAATCCTGTGCATTGTTTCATTCTGTCAATTGAGTTAGTTTTAGAAGGGAATACTTCTGCAACTGAGGTGTTTCAGGTGGAGGTAGGCTCCATTTGGTCCAAATAGGCCTATTCAGCAGAGTTGAGGAAACACATGTATCTCTCGAAAGAACACCATCTCTGTTAAATGAAGGACCATCTAGCACTGTGTTTCCCTGTGAGAACTGAGTTAGTTTAGGAAAGGAAGACTTCCTGCAAATCACACTTTTCAAGGTGGCAATTGGCGCTATTTTCTCTAGATAGGCCTATTCAGTTGAGTTGAAGAAACACATGTATCTCTCTGAAGAAAACTATTTTTATTAGAATCTGCAGCATGTAGCAGATTGATTCCCTATGAGAATTGATCTAGTGCTTGAAAGGAATACAACCTGCAAATTATAGTTTTCAAGTTGCAGAAAGGCTCATTTTCTTCCAAATGGCACTATTCAGCTGAGTTGAAGAAACTCATGGTGCTCTCTGAAGAAACTATTTATGTTAGAAGCTGAAGCATCTAGCACATTGATTCCCTGTGAGAACTGAGTTAGTTTTCTAAAAGAATACTTCCTGCAAATCATGGTTTTCAAGTTGGAGAAAAGGACATTTTCTTGCAAATAAGGCTATTCAGCTGAGTTGAATAAACTCTTGCATCTCTCAGAAGAAACTATTTATGTTAGAACCTGATGCATCAAGGAGATTGATTCCCTGTGAGAATTGAGTTAGTTTTTGAAAGGAATACTTCCTGGAAATCATAGTTTTCAAGGTGGAGATAGCTTGTGTTTGCTCCAAATAGGCGTGTTCTGCTAAGATTAAGAACCACATGTATCTCTCCAAAGGAAGCCATCTGTGTTAGAGCAGGAGCACCTAGAACGTTGTTTCAGTATGAAAGTTGAGTTAGCTTTTGAAAGGACTACTCCTGCAATTCATAGTTGTCAAGGGGGAGAAAAGCTCTTGTTGCTCCAAAGTGGCCTATTCAGCTAAGTTGAAGAAACACATGTATCTCTCGCAAGAAAACCATCTGTGTGAGAAGCAGGAGCACGTAGCATATTGTTTCCCTGTGAGAATCGGGTTCGTGTTTGAAAGGAATACTTCCTGCATCTTAGGTGTTTCAGGTGGCGACAGACTCTGTTTTCTCCAAATAGGCCTATTCAGCTGAGTTGAAGAAACACGTTTCTCCTCAAAGAAAACCATCTCTGTTAGAAGTAGCATGTAGTTCATTGTTCCCTTCTCACAATTGCTTTAGTTTTTGCAAGGAATACTTCCTGAAAATCGTAGATTTCCAGGTGGAGAAAGACAAATATTGTTCCAAATAGGCCTATTCATCTGAGATCAAGGAACACTGGTATATCTATGAAGATAACCAACTATGGTGGAATGAGGAACATCTAGCAGATTGTTTCCCTGTGAGAACTGAATTAGTGTTTGAAAGGAATACTTCCTACAACCAGGTGCTTGAAGGGAGAGATAGGCTCTGTTTTCTCCTATAAACACTATTCAACATAGTTGAAGAAACACACGTATTTCCCCAAGAAAACCATCTATGTTAGTAGCAGGTTCCCATACACTTTGTTTCCCTAGAGGATTGAGTTAGTTTTTGGAAGGAACACTTCCAGCAAATCACAGTTTGCAAGGTGGAGAAAGGCTCATTTTTTTCCAAAGTGGCCTATTCAGCTGAGTTGAATAAACAAATGTATCTGTCCGAAGCAAACCATCTATGATAGAAGCTGCAGCGTCTAGCACATTGCTTCTGTGTGAGAATTGAGTTAGGTTTTGAAAGAAATACTTCCTGCAAATCCTAGTTTTCATTGTGGAGATAGGCTGTGTTTGCTCCAGAAAGGCCTATTATGCTGAGTTGAAGAAACACATGTATCTCTACAAAGGAAATCATCTCTGTCAGATGCTGCACCATGTAGCACATTGTTTCACTATGAGAACGGAGTTAAATTGTGAAAGGAATACTTCATGCAACTTAGGTGTTTCTAGAAGTTGATATGCTCTCTTTGCTTCAAATAGGCCTATTGAGCTAAGTTGAAGAAAAACATGTATCTCCATAAAGAAAAGCATGTGTGTTAGAAGCGGGAGCATCGGGCACAAGGTCTCTCTGTGAGAATGGAATTCGTTTTTGAAAGGAATACTTCCTGCAAATCATACTTTTCAAAGTAGAGATATTCTCTGTTTGCTCCAATAGGCCTATTCAGCTGAGTTGAAGAAACACAAGTTTCACTCCAAAGAAAACAATGTGTGTTAGAAGCTTCAGCATGTAGCACATTGTTCCCCTGTGAGAACTGAGTTACTCTTTGAAAGGAATACTTCCTGCAAATCATAGTTTTCATGCTGGAAAAAGGGTCATTTTGTTCCAAATGGGCCTATTCAGTTGAGTTGAATGTATCTCTCCAAAGAAAACCATCTACGTTATAAGCCACAGCATCAAGCACATTATTTCCCTGTGAGAATTTAGATAGATTTGAAAGTAATACTCCTGCAAGTCAGAATTTTAAAGGTGGAGAAAAGCTCATTTTGTTCCAACAGGCCTATACGGCTGAGTTTAAGAAGCACATCATCTCTCCAAAAACAACCTTCAGGGTCAGAAGCAGGAGCATCTAGCACTTTCTTTCCCTGTGAGAGTTGAGCTGGATTTTGAAAGGAATACTTCCTGCAACGTAGGTTTTGGAACGTGGTGATAGGCTCTCTTCATTCCAAATAGGCTTATTCAGTTGAGTTGAAGAAACACATGTCTATCTCCAAAGAAATCCATCTATGTTAGAAGCTTCAGCATCTAGAACATTGCCTCCCTGTGAGAATTGAGTAAGTTTTTGAAAGGAATACTTCCTGGAAATCCTAGTTTTCAAGGTGAAGATTGGCTCTGTTTGCTCCAATTAGCTCTATTCAGCTAAGTAGAACAAGCACCTGTAGCTCTATAAAGAAAACCATCTATGTTAGAAGCTGCAGCATCTGGCACATTGTTTCCCTTTGACAATTTAGTTAGTGTTTGAAAGGAATGCTTCCTATGAAGCACAGTTTTTACTGTGCAGATAGGGTGTGTTTGCTCCAAATAGGCCTTTAAAGTGGAGTTGAAGTAAAACATGGAACTCTCCAAAGAAAATCATCTATGTTCGATGGTGCAGGTTGTAGCCCATTGTTTCCCTGTGAGAATTGAGTTAGTTTTTGAAAGGAATACTGTCTGCAATTTAGGTGATTCAAGGGGGAGATAGGCACTGTTTGCTCCAAATTGGCCTATTCAGCTGAGTTAAACACACATATCTCTCCAAAGGATACCATGTATGTCAGTAGGTGCAGCGTGTACTACTCTGTTTCTCTTTGAGAATTGAGTTAATTTTTGAAAGGAATACTTCCTGCAAATTGTTGTTTTCAACGTGGATGTAGCCTCTGTTGGCTCCAAGTAGTCCTATTCAGCTAACTTGAACAAACACATGTATCACTTGAAAGAAAAACATCTGCGCTAGCTGTGGGAGTGTCTAGTGCATTGTTTCACTGTGAAAATTGAGTAAATTTTTGAAAGAAATCCTTCAAGCAATTCATAGTTTTCAAGGTGTAGTAAGGCTCCGTTGCTCCTGATAGGTCTACTCAGCTGAGTTGAAGGAACACTTGAATCTCTAGGAAGAAAACAAAGTATGGTAGAATGAGGAAAATCCTGTGCATTGTTTCATTCTGTCAATTGAGTTAGTTTTAGAAGGGAATACTTCTGCAACTGAGGTGTTTCAGGTGGAGGTAGGCTCTATTTGGTCCAAATAGGCCTATTCAGCAGAGTTGAGGAAACACATGTATCTCTCGAAAGAACACCATCTCTGTTAAATGAAGGACCATCTAGCACTGTGTTTCCCTGTGAGAACTGAGTTAGTTTAGGAAAGGAAGACTTCCTGCAAATCACACTTTTCAAGGTGGCAATTGGCGCTATTTTCTCTAGATAGGCCTATTCAGTTGAGTTGAAGAAACACATGTATCTCTCTGAAGAAAACTATTTTTATTAGAATCTGCAGCATGTAGCAGATTGATTCCCTATGAGAATTGATCTAGTGCTTGAAAGGAATACAACCTGCAAATTATAGTTTTCAAGTTGCAGAAAGGCTCATTTTCTTCCAAATGGCACTATTCAGCTGAGTTGAAGAAACTCATGGTGCTCTCTGAAGAAACTATTTATGTTAGAAGCTGAAGCATCTAGCACATTGATTCCCTGTGAGAACTGAGTTAGTTTTCTAAAAGAATACTTCCTGCAAATCATGGTTTTCAAGTTGGAGAAAAGGACATTTTCTTGCAAATAAGGCTATTCAGCTGAGTTGAATAAACTCTTGCATCTCTCAGAAGAAACTATTTATGTTAGAACCTGATGCATCAAGGAGATTGATTCCCTGTGAGAATTGAGTTAGTTTTTGAAAGGAATACTTCCTGGAAATCATAGTTTTCAAGGTGGAGATAGCTTGTGTTTGCTCCAAATAGGCGTGTTCTGCTAAGATTAAGAACCACATGTATCTCTCCAAAGGAAGCCATCTGTGTTAGAGCAGGAGCACCTAGAACGTTGTTTCAGTATGAAAGTTGAGTTAGCTTTTGAAAGGACTACTCCTGCAATTCATAGTTGTCAAGGGGGAGAAAAGCTCTTGTTGCTCCAAAGTGGCCTATTCAGCTAAGTTGAAGAAACACATGTATCTCTCGCAAGAAAACCATCTGTGTGAGAAGCAGGAGCATGTAGCATATTGTTTCCTTGTGAGAATCGGGTTCGTGTTTGAAAGGAATACTTCCTGCATCTTAGGTGTTTCAGGTGGCGACAGACTCTGTTTTCTTCAAATAGGCCTATTCAGCTGAGTTGAAGAAACACGTTTCTCCTCAAAGAAAACCATCTCTGTTAGAAGTAGCATGTAGTTCATTGTTCCCTTCTCACAATTGCTTTAGTTTTTGCAAGGAATACTTCCTGAAAATCGTAGATTTCCAGGTGGAGAAAGACAAATATTGTTCCAAATAGGCCTATTCATCTGAGATCAAGGAACACTGGTATATCTATGAAGATAACCAACTATGGTGGAATGAGGAACATCTAGCACATTGTTTCCCTGTGAGAACTGAATTAGTGTTTGAAAGGAATACTTCCTACAACCAGGTGCTTGAAGGGAGAGATAGGCTCTGTTTTCTCCTATAAACACTATTCAACATAGTTGAAGAAACACACGTATTTCCCCAAGAAAACCATCTATGTTAGTAGCAGGTTCCCATACACTTTGTTTCCCTAGAGGATTGAGTTAGTTTTTGAAAGGAACACTTCCAGCAAATCACAGTTTGCAAGGTGGAGAAAGGCTCATTTTTTTCCAAAGTGGCCTATTCAGCTGAGTTGAATAAACAAATGTATCTGTCCGAAGCAAACCATCTATGATAAAAGCTGCAGCGTCTAGCACATTGCTTCTGTGTGAGAATTGAGTTAGGTTTTGAAAGAAATACTTCCTGCAAATCCTAGTTTTCATTGTGGAGATAGGCTGTGTTTGCTCCAGAAAGGCCTATTATGCTGAGTTGAAGAAACACATGTATCTCTACAAAGGAAATCATCTCTGTCAGATGCTGCACCACGTAGCACATTATTTCACTATGAGAACGGAGTTAAATTGTGAAAGGAATACTTCATGCAACTTAGGTGTTTCTAGAAGTTGATATGCTCTCTTTGCTTCAAATAGGCCTATTGAGCTAAGTTGAAGAAAAACATGTATCTCCATAAAGAAAAGCATGTGTGTTAGAAGCGCGAGCATTGGGCACAAGGTCTCTCTGTGAGAATGGAATTCGTTTTTGAAAGGAATACTTCCTGCAAATCATACTTTTCAAAGTAGAGATATTCTCTGTTTGCTCCAATAGGCCTATTCAGCTGAGTTGAAGAAACACAAGTTTCACTCCAAAGAAAACAATGTGTGTTAGAAGCTTCAGCATGTAGCACATTGTTCCCCTGTGAGAACTGAGTCACTCTTTGAAAGGAATACTTCCTGCAAATCATAGTTTTCATGCTGGAAAAAGGCTCATTTTGTTCCAAATGGGCCTATTCAGTTGAGTTGAATGTATCTCTCCAAAGAAAACCATCTACGTTATAAGCCACAACATCAAGCACATTATTTCCCTGTGAGAATTTAGATAGATTTGAAAGTAATACTCCTGCAAGTCAGAATTTTAAAGGTGGAGAAAAGCTCATTTTGTTCCAACAGGCCTATACGGCTGAGTTGAAGAAGCACATCATCTCTCCAAAAACAACCTTCAGGGTCAGAAGCAGGAGCATCTAGCACTTTCTTTCCCTGTGAGAGTTGAGCTGGATTTTGAAAGGAATACTTCCTGCAACGTAGGTTTTGGAACGTGGTGATAGGCTCTCTTCATTCCAAATAGGCTTATTCAGTTGAGTTGAAGAAACACATGTCTATCTCCAAAGAAATCCATCTATGTTAGAAGCTTCAGCATCTAGAACATTGCCTCCCTGTGAGAATTGAGTAAGTTTTTGAAAGGAATACTTCCTGGAAATCCTAGTTTTCAAGGTGAAGATTGGCTCTGTTTGCTCCAATTAGCTCTATTCAGCTAAGTAGAACAAGCACCTGTAGCTCTATAAAGAAAACCATCTATGTTAGAAGCTGCAGCATCTGGCACATTGTTTCCCTTTGACAATTTAGTTAGTGTTTGAAAGGAATGCTTCCTATGAAGCACAGTTTTTACTGTGCAGATAGGGTGTGTTTGCTCCAAATAGGCCTTTAAAGTGGAGTTGAAGTAAAACATGGAACTCTCCAAAGAAAATCATCTATGTTCGATGGTGCAGGTTGTAGCCCATTGTTTCCCTGTGAGAATTGAGTTAGTTTTTGAAAGGAATACTGTTTGCAATTTAGGTGATTCAAGGGGGAGATAGGCACTGTTTGCTCCAAATTGGCCTCTTCAGCTGAGTTAAACACACGTATCTCTCCAAAGGATACCATGTATGTCAGTAGGTGCAGCGTGTACTACTCTGTTTCTCTTTGAGAATTGAGTTAATTTTTGAAAGGAATACTTCCTGCAAATTGTAGTTTTCAACGTGGATGTAGGCTCTGTTGGCTCCAAGTAGTCCTATTCAGCTAACTTGAACAAACACATGTATCACTTGAAAGAAAAACATCTGCGTTAGCTGTGGGAGTGTCTAGTGCATTGTTTCACTGTGAAAATTGAGTAAATTTTTGAAAGAAATCCTTCAAGCAATTCATAGTTTTCAAGGTGTAGTAAGGCTCCGTTGCTCCTGATAGGTCTATTCAGCTGAGTTGAAGGAACACTTGAATCTCTAGGAAGAAAACAAAGTATGGTAGAATGAGGAAAATCCTGTGCATTGTTTCATTCTGTCAATTGAGTTAGTTTTAGAAGGGAATACTTCTGCAACTGAGGTGTTTCAGGTGGAGGTAGGCTCTATTTGGTCCAAATAGGCCTATTCAGCAGAGTTGAGGAAACACATGTATCTCTCGAAAGAACACCATCTCTGTTAAATGAAGGACCATCTAGCACTGTGTTTCCCTGTGAGAACTGAGTTAGTTTAGGAAAGGAAGACTTCCTGCAAATCACACTTTTCAAGGTGGCAATTGGCGCTATTTTCTCTAGATAGGCCTATTCAGTTGAGTTGAAGAAACACATGTATCTCTCTGAAGAAAACTATTTTTATTAGAATCTGCAGCATGTAGCAGATTGATTCCCTATGAGAATTGATCTAGTGCTTGAAAGGAATACAACCTGCAAATTATAGTTTTCAAGTTGCAGAAAGGCTCATTTTCTTCCAAATGGCACTATTCAGCTGAGTTGAAGAAACTCATGGTGCTCTCTGAAGAAACTATTTATGTTAGAAGCTGAAGCATCTAGCACATTGATTCCCTGTGAGAACTGAGTTAGTTTTCTAAAAGAATACTTCCTGCAAATCATGGTTTTCAAGTTGGAGAAAAGGACATTTTCTTGCAAATAAGGCTATTCAGCTGAGTTGAATAAACTCTTGCATCTCTCAGAAGAAACTATTTATGTTAGAACCTGATGCATCAAGGAGATTGATTCCCTGTGAGAATTGAGTTAGTTTTTGAAAGGAATACTTCCTGGAAATCATAGTTTTCAAGGTGGAGATAGCTTGTGTTTGCTCCAAATAGGCGTGTTCTGCTAAGATTAAGAACCACATGTATGTCTCCAAAGGAAGCCATCTGTGTTAGAGCAGGAGCACCTAGAACGTTGTTTCAGTATGAAAGTTGAGTTAGCTTTTGAAAGGACTACTCCTGCAATTCATAGTTGTCAAGGGGGAGAAAAGCTCTTGTTGCTCCAAAGTGGCCTATTCAGCTAAGTTGAAGAAACACATGTATCTCTCGCAAGAAAACCATCTGTGTGAGAAGCAGGAGCACGTAGCATATTGTTTCCCTGTGAGAATCGGGTTCGTGTTTGAAAGGAATACTTCCTGCATCTTAGGTGTTTCAGGTGGCGACAGACTCTGTTTTCTCCAAATAGGCCTATTCAGCTGAGTTGAAGAAACACGTTTCTCCTCAAAGAAAACCATCTCTGTTAGAAGTAGCATGTAGTTCATTGTTCCCTTCTCACAATTGCTTTAGTTTTTGCAAGGAATACTTCCTGAAAATCGTAGATTTCCAGGTGGAGAAAGACAAATATTGTTCCAAATAGGCCTATTCATCTGAGATCAAGGAACACTGGTATATCTATGAAGATAACCAACTATGGTGGAATGAGGAACATCTAGCAGATTGTTTCCCTGTGAGAACTGAATTAGTGTTTGAAAGGAATACTTCCTACAACCAGGTGCTTGAAGGGAGAGATAGGCTCTGTTTTCTCCTATAAACACTATTCAACATAGTTGAAGAAACACACGTATTTCCCCAAGAAAACCATCTATGTTAGTAGCAGGTTCCCATACACTTTGTTTCCCTAGAGGATTGAGTTAGTTTTTGAAAGGAACACTTCCAGCAAATCACAGTTTGCAAGGTGGAGAAAGGCTCAGTTTTTTCCAAAGTGGCCTATTCAGCTGAGTTGAATAAACAAATGTATCTGTCCGAAGCAAACCATCTATGATAGAAGCTGCAGCGTCTAGCACATTGCTTCTGTGTGAGAATTGAGTTAGGTTTTGAAAGAAATACTTCCTGCAAATCCTAGTTTTCATTGTGGAGATAGGCTGTGTTTGCTCCAGAAAGGCCTATTATGCTGAGTTGAAGAAACACATGTATCTCTACAAAGGAAATCATCTCTGTCAGATGCTGCACCATGTAGCACATTGTTTCACTATGAGAACGGAGTTAAATTGTGAAAGGAATACTTCATGCAACTTAGGTGTTTCTAGAAGTTGATATGCTCTCTTTGCTTCAAATAGGCCTATTGAGCTAAGTTGAAGAAAAACATGTATCTCCATAAAGAAAAGCATGTGTGTTAGAAGCGGGAGCATCGGGCACAAGGTCTCTCTGTGAGAATGGAATTCGTTTTTGAAAGGAATACTTCCTGCAAATCATACTTTTCAAAGTAGAGATATTCTCTGTTTGCTCCAATAGGCCTATTCAGCTGAGTTGAAGAAACACAAGTTTCACTCCAAAGAAAACAATGTGTGTTAGAAGCTTCAGCATGTAGCACATTGTTCCCCTGTGAGAACTGAGTTACTCTTTGAAAGGAATACTTCCTGCAAATCATAGTTTTCATGCTGGAAAAAGGCTCATTTTGTTCCAAATGGGCCTATTCAGTTGAGTTGAATGTATCTCTCCAAAGAAAACCATCTACGTTATAAGCCACAACATCAAGCACATTATTTCCCTGTGAGAATTTAGATAGATTTGAAAGTAATACTCCTGCAAGTCAGAATTTTAAAGGTGGAGAAAAGCTCATTTTGTTCCAACAGGCCTATACGGCTGAGTTGAAGAAGCACATCATCTCTCCAAAAACAACCTTCAGGGTCAGAAGCAGGAGCATCTAGCACTTTCTTTCCCTGTGAGAGTTGAGCTGGATTTTGAAAGGAATACTTCCTGCAACGTAGGTTTTGGAACGTGGTGATAGGCTCTCTTCATTCCAAATAGGCTTATTCAGTTGAGTTGAAGAAACACATGTCTATCTCCAAAGAAATCCATCTATGTTAGAAGCTTCAGCATCTAGAACATTGCCTCCCTGTGAGAATTGAGTAAGTTTTTGAAAGGAATACTTCCTGGAAATCCTAGTTTTCAAGGTGAAGATTGGCTCTGTTTGCTCCAATTAGCTCTATTCAGCTAAGTAGAACAAGCACCTGTAGCTCTATAAAGAAAACCATCTATGTTAGAAGCTGCAGCATCTGGCACATTGTTTCCCTTTGACAATTTAGTTAGTGTTTGAAAGGAATGCTTCCTATGAAGCACAGTTTTTACTGTGCAGATAGGGTGTGTTTGCTCCAAATAGGCCTTTAAAGTGGAGTTGAAGTAAAACATGGAACTCTCCAAAGAAAATCATCTATGTTCGATGGTGCAGGTTGTAGCCCATTGTTTCCCTGTGAGAATTGAGTTAGTTTTTGAAAGGAATACTGTCTGCAATTTAGGTGATTCAAGGGGGAGATAGGCACTGTTTGCTCCAAATTGGCCTCTTCAGCTGAGTTAAACACACGTATCTCTCCAAAGGATACCATGTATGTCAGTAGGTGCAGCGTGTACTACTCTGTTTCTCTTTGAGAATTGAGTTAATTTTTGAAAGGAATGCTTCCTGCAAATTGTAGTTTTCAACGTGGATGTAGGCTCTGTTGGCTCCAAGTAGTCCTATTCAGCTAACTTGAACAAACACATGTATCACTTGAAAGAAAAACATCTGCGTTAGCTGTGGGAGTGTCTAGTGCATTGTTTCACTGTGAAAATTGAGTAAATTTTTGAAAGAAATCCTTCAAGCAATTCACAGTTTTCAAGGTGTAGTAAGGCTCCGTTGCTCCTGATAGGTCTATTCAGCTGAGTTGAAGGAACACTTGAATCTCTAGGAAGAAAACAAAGTATGGTAGAATGAGGAAAATCCTGTGCATTGTTTCATTCTGTCAATTGAGTTAGTTTTAGAAGGGAATACTTCTGCAACTGAGGTGTTTCATGTGGAGGTAGGCTCTATTTGGTCCAAATAGGCCTATTCAGCAGAGTTGAGGAAACACATGTATCTCTCGAAAGAACACCATCTCTGTTAAATGAAGGACCATCTAGCACTGTGTTTCCCTGTGAGAACTGAGTTAGTTTAGGAAAGGAAGACTTCCTGCAAATCACACTTTTCAAGGTGGCAATTGGCGCTATTTTCTCTAGATAGGCCTATTCAGTTGAGTTGAAGAAACACATGTATCTCTCTGAAGAAAACTATTTTTATTAGAATCTGCAGCATGTAGCAGATTGATTCCCTATGAGAATTGATCTAGTGCTTGAAAGGAATACAACCTGCAAATTATAGTTTTCAAGTTGCAGAAAGGCTCATTTTCTTCCAAATGGCACTATTCAGCTGAGTTGAAGAAACTCATGGTGCTCTCTGAAGAAACTATTTATGTTAGAAGCTGAAGCATCTAGCACATTGATTCCCTGTGAGAACTGAGTTAGTTTTCTAAAAGAATACTTCCTGCAAATCATGGTTTTCAAGTTGGAGAAAAGGACATTTTCTTGCAAATAAGGCTATTCAGCTGAGTTGAATAAACTCTTGCATCTCTCAGAAGAAACTATTTATGTTAGAACCTGATGCATCAAGGAGATTGATTCCCTGTGAGAATTGAGTTAGTTTTTGAAAGGAATACTTCCTGGAAATCATAGTTTTCAAGGTGGAGATAGCTTGTGTTTGCTCCAAATAGGCGTGTTCTGCTAAGATTAAGAACCACATGTATCTCTCCAAAGGAAGCCATCTGTGTTAGAGCAGGAGCACCTAGAACGTTGTTTCAGTATGAAAGTTGAGTTAGCTTTTGAAAGGACTACTCCTGCAATTCATAGTTGTCAAGGGGGAGAAAAGCTCTTGTTGCTCCAAAGTGGCCTATTCAGCTAAGTTGAAGAAACACATGTATCTCTCGCAAGAAAACCATCTGTGTGAGAAGCAGGAGCACGTAGCATATTGTTTCCCTGTGAGAATCGGGTTCGTGTTTGAAAGGAATACTTCCTGCATCTTAGGTGTTTCAGGTGGCGACAGACTCTGTTTTCTCCAAATAGGCCTATTCAGCTGAGTTGAAGAAACACGTTTCTTCTCAAAGAAAACCATCTCTGTTAGAAGTAGCATGTAGTTCATTGTTCCCTTCTCACAATTGCTTTAGTTTTTGCAAGGAATACTTCATGAAAATCGTAGATTTCCAGGTGGAGAAAGACAAATATTGTTCCAAATAGGCCTATTCATCTGAGATCAAGGAACACTGGTATATCTATGAAGATAACCAACTATGGTGGAATGAGGAACATCTAGCACATTGTTTCCCTGTGAGAACTGAATTAGTGTTTGAAAGGAATACTTCCTACAACCAGGTGCTTGAAGGGAGAGATAGGCTCTGTTTTCTCCTAGAAACACTATTCAACATAGTTGAAGAAACACACGTATTTCCCCAAGAAAACCATCTATGTTAGTAGCAGGTTCCCATACACTTTGTTTCCCTAGAGGATTGAGTTAGTTTTTGAAAGGAACACTTCCAGCAAATCACAGTTTGCAAGGTGGAGAAAGGCTCATTTTTTTCCAAAGTGGCCTATTCAGCTGAGTTGAATAAACAAATGTATCTGTCCGAAGCAAACCATCTATGATAGAAGCTGCAGCGTCTAGCACATTGCTTCTGTGTGAGAATTGAGTTAGGTTTTGAAAGAAATACTTCCTGCAAATCCTAGTTTTCATTGTGGAGATAGGCTGTGTTTGCTCCAGAAAGGCCTATTATGCTGAGTTGAAGAAACACATGTATCTCTACAAAGGAAATCATCTCTGTCAGATGCTGCACCATGTAGCACATTGTTTCACTATGAGAACGGAGTTAAATTGTGAAAGGAATACTTCATGCAACTTAGGTGTTTCTAGAAGTTGATATGCTCTCTTTGCTTCAAATAGGCCTATTGAGCTAAGTTGAAGAAAAACATGTATCTCCATAAAGAAAAGCATGTGTGTTAGAAGCGGGAGCATCGGGCACAAGGTCTCTCTGTGAGAATGGAATTCGTTTTTGAAAGGAATACTTCCTGCAAATCATACTTTTCAAAGTAGAGATATTCTCTGTTTGCTCCAATAGGCCTATTCAGCTGAGTTGAAGAAACACAAGTTTCACTCCAAAGAAAACAATGTGTGTTAGAAGCTTCAGCATGTAGCACATTGTTCCCCTGTGAGAACTGAGTTACTCTTTGAAAGGAATACTTCCTGCAAATCATAGTTTTCATGCTGGAAAAAGGCTCATTTTGTTCCAAATGGGCCTATTCAGTTGAGTTGAATGTATCTCTCCAAAGAAAACCATCTACGTTATAAGCCACAGCATCAAGCACATTATTTCCCTGTGAGAATTTAGATAGATTTGAAAGTAATACTCCTGCAAGTCAGAATTTTAAAGGTGGAGAAAAGCTCATTTTGTTCCAACAGGCCTATACGGCTGAGTTTAAGAAGCACATCATCTCTCCAAAAACAACCTTCAGGGTCAGAAGCAGGAGCATCTAGCACTTTCTTTCCCTGTGAGAGTTGAGCTGGATTTTGAAAGGAATACTTCCTGCAACGTAGGTTTTGGAACGTGGTGATAGGCTCTCTTCATTCCAAATAGGCTTATTCAGTTGAGTTGAAGAAACACATGTCTATCTCCAAAGAAATCCATCTATGTTAGAAGCTTCAGCATCTAGAACATTGCCTCCCTGTGAGAATTGAGTAAGTTTTTGAAAGGAATACTTCCTGGAAATCCTAGTTTTCAAAGTGAAGATTGGCTCTGTTTGCTCCAATTAGCTCTATTCAGCTAAGTAGAACAAGCACCTGTAGCTCTATAAAGAAAACCATCTATGTTAGAAGCTGCAGCATCTGGCACATTGTTTCCCTTTGACAATTTAGTTAGTGTTTGAAAGGAATGCTTCCTATGAAGCACAGTTTTTACTGTGCAGATAGGGTGTGTTTGATCCAAATAGGCCTTTAAAGTGGAGTTGAAGTAAAACATGGAACTCTCCAAAGAAAATCATCTATGTTCGATGGTGCAGGTTGTAGCCCATTGTTTCCCTGTGAGAATTGAGTTAGTTTTTGAAAGGAATACTGTCTGCAATTTAGGTGATTCAAGGGGGAGATAGGCACTGTTTGCTCCAAATTGGCCTCTTCAGCTGAGTTAAACACACGTATCTCTCCAAAGGATACCATGTATGTCAGTAGGTGCAGCGTGTACTACTCTGTTTCTCTTTGAGAATTGAGTTAATTTTTGAAAGGAATGCTTCCTGCAAATTGTAGTTTTCAACGTGGATGTAGGCTCTGTTGGCTCCAAGTAGTCCTATTCAGCTAACTTGAACAAACACATGTATCACTTGAAAGAAAAACATCTGCGTTAGCTGTGGGAGTGTCTAGTGCATTGTTTCACTGTGAAAATTGAGTAAATTTTTGAAAGAAATCCTTCAAGCAATTCACAGTTTTCAAGGTGTAGTAAGGCTCCGTTGCTCCTGATAGGTCTACTCAGCTGAGTTGAAGGAACACTTGAATCTCTAGGAAGAAAACAAAGTATGGTAGAATGAGGAAAATCCTGTGCATTGTTTCATTCTGTCAATTGAGTTAGTTTTAGAAGGGAATACTTCTGCAACTGAGGTGTTTCAGGTGGAGGTAGGCTCTATTTGGTCCAAATAGGCCTATTCAGCAGAGTTGAGGAAACACATGTATCTCTCGAAAGAACACCATCTCTGTTAAATGAAGGACCATCTAGCACTGTGTTTCCCTGTGAGAACTGAGTTAGTTTAGGAAAGGAAGACTTCCTGCAAATCACACTTTTCAAGGTGGCAATTGGCGCTATTTTCTCTAGATAGGCCTATTCAGTTGAGTTGAAGAAACACATGTATCTCTCTGAAGAAAACTATTTTTATTAGAATCTGCAGCATGTAGCAGATTGATTCCCTATGAGAATTGATCTAGTGCTTGAAAGGAATACAACCTGCAAATTATAGTTTTCAAGTTGCAGAAAGGCTCATTTTCTTCCAAATGGCACTATTCAGCTGAGTTGAAGAAACTCATGGTGCTCTCTGAAGAAACTATTTATGTTAGAAGCTGAAGCATCTAGCACATTGATTCCCTGTGAGAACTGAGTTAGTTTTCTAAAAGAATACTTCCTGCAAATCATGGTTTTCAAGTTGGAGAAAAGGACATTTTCTTGCAAATAAGGCTATTCAGCTGAGTTGAATAAACTCTTGCATCTCTCAGAAGAAACTATTTATGTTAGAACCTGATGCATCAAGGAGATTGATTCCCTGTGAGAATTGAGTTAGTTTTTGAAAGGAATACTTCCTGGAAATCATAGTTTTCAAGGTGGAGATAGCTTGTGTTTGCTCCAAATAGGCGTGTTCTGCTAAGATTAAGAACCACATGTATGTCTCCAAAGGAAGCCATCTGTGTTAGAGCAGGAGCACCTAGAACGTTGTTTCAGTATGAAAGTTGAGTTAGCTTTTGAAAGGACTACTCCTGCAATTCATAGTTGTCAAGGGGGAGAAAAGCTCTTGTTGCTCCAAAGTGGCCTATTCAGCTAAGTTGAAGAAACACATGTATCTCTCGCAAGAAAACCATCTGTGTGAGAAGCAGGAGCACGTAGCATATTGTTTCCCTGTGAGAATCGGGTTCGTGTTTGAAAGGAATACTTCCTGCATCTTAGGTGTTTCAGGTGGCGACAGACTCTGTTTTCTCCAAATAGGCCTATTCAGCTGAGTTGAAGAAACACGTTTCTCCTCAAAGAAAACCATCTCTGTTAGAAGTAGCATGTAGTTCATTGTTCCCTTCTCACAATTGCTTTAGTTTTTGCAAGGAATACTTCCTGAAAATCGTAGATTTCCAGGTGGAGAAAGACAAATATTGTTCCAAATAGGCCTATTCATCTGAGATCAAGGAACACTGGTATATCTATGAAGATAACCAACTATGGTGGAATGAGGAACATCTAGCACATTGTTTCCCTGTGAGAACTGAATTAGTGTTTGAAAGGAATACTTCCTACAACCAGGTGCTTGAAGGGAGAGATAGGCTCTGTTTTCTCCTAGAAACACTATTCAACATAGTTGAAGAAACACACATATTTCCCCAAGAAAACCATCTATGTTAGTAGCAGGTTCCCATACACTTTGTTTCCCTAGAGGATTGAGTTAGTTTTTGAAAGGAACACTTCTAGCAAATCACAGTTTGCAAGGTGGAGAAAGGCTCATTTTTTTCCAAAGTGGCCTATTCAGCTGAGTTGAATAAAGAAATGTATCTGTCCGAAGCAAACCATCTATGATAGAAGCTGCAGCGTCTAGCACATTGCTTCTGTGTGAGAATTGAGTTAGGTTTTGAAAGAAATACTTCCTGCAAATCCTAGTTTTCATTGTGGAGATAGGCTGTGTTTGTTCCAGAAAGGCCTATTATGCTGAGTTGAAGAAACACATGTATCTCTACAAAGGAAATCATCTCTGTCAGATGCTGCACCATGTAGCACATTGTTTCACTATGAGAACGGAGTTAAATTGTGAAAGGAATACTTCATGCAACTTAGGTGTTTCTAGAAGTTGATATGCTCTCTTTGCTTCAAATAGGCCTATTGAGCTAAGTTGAAGAAAAACATGTATCTCCATAAAGAAAAGCATGTGTGTTAGAAGCGCGAGCATCAGGCACAAGGTCTCTCTGTGAGAATGGAAATAGTTTTTCAAAGGAATACTTCCTGCAAATCATACTTTTCAAAGTAGAGATATTCTCTGTTTGCTCCAATAGGCCTATTCAGCTGAGTTGAAGAAACACAAGTTTCACTCCAAAGAAAACAATGTGTGTTAGAAGCTTCAGCATGTAGCACATTGTTCCCCTGTGAGAACTGAGTCACTCTTTGAAAGGAATACTTCCTGCAAATCATAGTTTTCATGCTGGAAAAAGGGTCATTTTGTTCCAAATGGGCCTATTCAGTTGAGTTGAATGTATCTCTCCAAAGAAAACCATCTACGTTATAAGCCACAGCATCAAGCACATTATTTCCCTGTGAGAATTTAGATAGATTTGAAAGTAATACTCCTGCAAGTCAGAATTTTAAAGGTGGAGAAAAGCTCATTTTGTTCCAACAGGCCTATACGGCTGAGTTTAAGAAGCACATCATCTCTCCAAAAACAACCTTCAGGGTCAGAAGCAGGAGCATCTCGCACTTTCTTTCCCTGTGAGAGTTGAGCTGGATTTTGAAAGGAATACTTCCTGCAACGTAGGTTTTGGAACGTGGTGATAGGCTCTCTTCATTCCAAATAGGCTTATTCAGTTGAGTTGAAGACACACATGTCTATCTCCAAAGAAATCCATCTATGTTAGAAGCTTCAGCATCTAGAACATTGCCTCCCTGTGAGAATTGAGTAAGTTTTTGAAAGGAATACTTCCTGGAAATCCTAGTTTTCAAGGTGAAGATTGGCTCTGTTTGCTCCAATTAGCTCTATTCAGCTAAGTAGAACAAGCACCTGTAGCTCTATAAAGAAAACCATCTATGTTAGAAGCTGCAGCATCTGGCACATTGTTTCCCTTTGACAATTTAGTTAGTGTTTGAAAGGAATGCTTCCTATGAAGCACAGTTTTTACTGTGCAGATAGGGTGTGTTTGCTCCAAATAGGCCTTTAAAGTGGAGTTGAAGTAAAACATGGAACTCTCCAAAGAAAATCATCTATGTTCGATGGTGCAGGTTGTAGCCCATTGTTTCCCTGTGAGAATTGAGTTAGTTTTTGAAAGGAATACTGTCTGCAATTTAGGTGATTCAAGGGGGAGATAGGCACTGTTTGCTCCAAATTGGCCTCTTCAGCTGAGTTAAACACACGTATCTCTCCAAAGGATACCATGTATGTCAGTAGGTGCAGCGTGTACTACTCTGTTTCTCTTTGAGAATTGAGTTAATTTTTGAAAGGAATACTTCCTGCAAATTGTAGTTTTCAACGTGGATGTAGGCTCTGTTGGCTCCAAGTAGTCCTATTCAGCTAACTTGAACAAACACATGTATCACTTGAAAGAAAAACATCTGCGTTAGCTGTGGGAGTGTCTAGTGCATTGTTTCACTGTGAAAATTGAGTAAATTTTTGAAAGAAATCCTTCAAGCAATTCATAGTTTTCAAGGTGTAGTAAGGCTCCGTTGCTCCTGATAGGTCTATTCAGCTGAGTTGAAGGAACACTTGAATCTCTAGGAAGAAAACAAAGTATGGTAGAATGAGGAAAATCCTGTGCATTGTTTCATTCTGTCAATTGAGTTAGTTTTAGAAGGGAATACTTCTGCAACTGAGGTGTTTCAGGTGGAGGTAGGCTCTATTTGGTCCAAATACGCCTATTCAGCAGAGTTGAGGAAACACATGTATCTCTCGAAAGAACACCATCTCTGTTAAATGAAGGACCATCTAGCACTGTGTTTCCCTGTGAGAACTGAGTTAGTTTAGGAAAGGAAGACTTCCTGCAAATCACACTTTTCAAGGTGGCAATTGGCGCTATTTTCTCTAGATAGGCCTATTCAGTTGAGTTGAAGAAACACATGTATCTCTCTGAAGAAAACTATTTTTATTAGAATCTGCAGCATGTAGCAGGTTGATTCCCTATGAGAATTGATCTAGTGCTTGAAAGGAATACAACCTGCAAATTATAGTTTTCAAGTTGCAGAAAGGCTCATTTTCTTCCAAATGGCACTATTCAGCTGAGTTGAAGAAACTCATGGTGCTCTCTGAAGAAACTATTTATGTTAGAAGCTGAAGCATCTAGCACATTGATTCCCTGTGAGAACTGAGTTAGTTTTCTAAAAGAATACTTCCTGCAAATCATGGTTTTCAAGTTGGAGAAAAGGACATTTTCTTGCAAATAAGGCTATTCAGCTGAGTTGAATAAACTCTTGCATCTCTCAGAAGAAACTATTTATGTTAGAACCTGATGCATCAAGGAGATTGATTCCCTGTGAGAATTGAGTTAGTTTTTGAAAGGAATACTTCCTGGAAATCATAGTTTTCAAGGTGGAGATAGCTTGTGTTTGCTCCAAATAGGCGTGTTCTGCTAAGATTAAGAACCACATGTATCTCTCCAAAGGAATCCATCTGTGTCAGAGCAAGAGCACCTAGAACGTTGTTTCAGTATGAAAGTTGAGTTAGCTTTTGAAAGGACTACTCCTGCAATTCATAGTTGTCAAGGGGGAGAAAAGCTCTTGTTGCTCCAAAGTGGCCTATTCAGCTAAGTTGAAGAAACACATGTATCTCTCGCAAGAAAACCATCTGTGTGAGAAGCAGGAGCACGTAGCATATTGTTTCCCTGTGAGAATCGGGTTCGTGTTTGAAAGGAATACTTCCTGCATCTTAGGTGTTTCAGGTGGCGACAGACTCTGTTTTCTCCAAATAGGCCTATTCAGCTGAGTTGAAGAAACACGTTTCTCCTCAAAGAAAACCATCTCTGTTAGAAGTAGCATGTAGTTCATTGTTCCCTTCTCACAATTGCTTTAGTTTTTGCAAGGAATACTTCCTGAAAATCGTAGATTTCCAGGTGGAGAAAGACAAATATTGTTCCAAATAGGCCTATTCATCTGAGATCAAGGAACACTGGTATATCTATGAAGATAACCAACTATGGTGGAATGAGGAACATCTAGCAGATTGTTTCCCTGTGAGAACTGAATTAGTGTTTGAAAGGAATACTTCCTACAACCAGGTGCTTGAAGGGAGAGATAGGCTCTGTTTTCTCCTATAAACACTATTCAACATAGTTGAAGAAACACACGTATTTCCCCAAGAAAACCATCTATGTTAGTAGCAGGTTCCCATACACTTTGTTTCCCTAGAGGATTGAGTTAGTTTTTGAAAGGAACACTTCCAGCAAATCACAGTTTGCAAGGTGGAGAAAGGCTCATTTTTTTCCAAAGTGGCCTATTCAGCTGAGTTGAATAAACAAATGTATCTGTCCGAAGCAAACCATCTATGATAGAAGCTGCAGCGTCTAGCACATTGCTTCTGTGTGAGAATTGAGTTAGGTTTTGAAAGAAATACTTCCTGCAAATCCTAGTTTTCATTGTGGAGATAGGCTGTGTTTGCTCCAGAAAGGCCTATTATGCTGAGTTGAAGAAACACATGTATCTCTACAAAGGAAATCATCTCTGTCAGATGCTGCACCATGTAGCACATTGTTTCACTATGAGAACGGAGTTAAATTGTGAAAGGAATACTTCATGCAACTTAGGTGTTTCTAGAAGTTGATATGCTCTCTTTGCTTCAAATAGGCCTATTGAGCTAAGTTGAAGAAAAACATGTATCTCCATAAAGAAAAGCATGTGTGTTAGAAGCGGGAGCATCGGGCACAAGGTCTCTCTGTGAGAATGGAATTCGTTTTTGAAAGGAATACTTCCTGCAAATCATACTTTTCAAAGTAGAGATATTCTCTGTTTGCTCCAATAGGCCTATTCAGCTGAGTTGAAGAAACACAAGTTTCACTCCAAAGAAAACAATGTGTGTTAGAAGCTTCAGCATGTAGCACATTGTTCCCCTGTGAGAACTGAGTTACTCTTTGAAAGGAATACTTCCTGCAAATCATAGTTTTCATGCTGGAAAAAGGCTCATTTTGTTCCAAATGGGCCTATTCAGTTGAGTTGAATGTATCTCTCCAAAGAAAACCATCTACGTTATAAGCCACAGCATCAAGCACATTATTTCCCTGTGAGAATTTAGATAGATTTGAAAGTAATACTCCTGCAAGTCAGAATTTTAAAGGTGGAGAAAAGCTCATTTTGTTCCAACAGGCCTATACGGCTGAGTTTAAGAAGCACATCATCTCTCCAAAAACAACCTTCAGGGTCAGAAGCAGGAGCATCTAGCACTTTCTTTCCCTGTGAGAGTTGAGCTGGATTTTGAAAGGAATACTTCCTGCAACGTAGGTTTTGGAACGTGGTGATAGGCTCTCTTCATTCCAAATAGGCTTATTCAGTTGAGTTGAAGAAACACATGTCTATCTCCAAAGAAATCCATCTATGTTAGAAGCTTCAGCATCTAGAACATTGCCTCCCTGTGAGAATTGAGTAAGTTTTTGAAAGGAATACTTCCTGGAAATCCTAGTTTTCAAAGTGAAGATTGGCTCTGTTTGCTCCAATTAGCTCTATTCAGCTAAGTAGAACAAGCACCTGTAGCTCTATAAAGAAAACCATCTATGTTAGAAGCTGCAGCATCTGGCACATTGTTTCCCTTTGACAATTTAGTTAGTGTTTGAAAGGAATGCTTCCTATGAAGCACAGTTTTTACTGTGCAGATAGGGTGTGTTTGCTCCAAATAGGCCTTTAAAGTGGAGTTGAAGTAAAACATGGAACTCTCCAAAGAAAATCATCTATGTTCGATGGTGCAGGTTGTAGCCCATTGTTTCCCTGTGAGAATTGAGTTAGTTTTTGAAAGGAATACTGTCTGCAATTTAGGTGATTCAAGGGGGAGATAGGCACTGTTTGCTCCAAATTGGCCTCTTCAGCTGAGTTAAACACACGTATCTCTCCAAAGGATACCATGTATGTCAGTAGGTGCAGCGTGTACTACTCTGTTTCTCTTTGAGAATTGAGTTAATTTTTGAAAGGAATACTTCCTGCAAATTGTAGTTTTCAACGTGGATGTAGGCTCTGTTGGCTCCAAGTAGTCCTATTCAGCTAACTTGAACAAACACATGTATCACTTGAAAGAAAAACATCTGCGTTAGCTGTGGGAGTGTCTAGTGCATTGTTTCACTGTGAAAATTGAGTAAATTTTTGAAAGAAATCCTTCAAGCAATTCATAGTTTTCAAGGTGTAGTAAGGCTCCGTTGCTCCTGATAGGTCTACTCAGCTGAGTTGAAGGAACACTTGAATCTCTAGGAAGAAAACAAAGTATGGTAGAATGAGGAAAATCCTGTGCATTGTTTCATTCTGTCAATTGAGTTAGTTTTAGAAGGGAATACTTCTGCAACTGAGGTGTTTCAGGTGGAGGTAGGCTCTATTTGGTCCAAATAGGCCTATTCAGCAGAGTTGAGGAAACACATGTATCTCTCGAAAGAACACCATCTCTGTTAAATGAAGGACCATCTAGCACTGTGTTTCCCTGTGAGAACTGAGTTAGTTTAGGAAAGGAAGACTTCCTGCAAATCACACTTTTCAAGGTGGCAATTGGCGCTATTTTCTCTAGATAGGCCTATTCAGTTGAGTTGAAGAAACACATGTATCTCTCTGAAGAAAACTATTTTTATTAGAATCTGCAGCATGTAGCAGATTGATTCCCTATGAGAATTGATCTAGTGCTTGAAAGGAATACAACCTGCAAATTATAGTTTTCAAGTTGCAGAAAGGCTCATTTTCTTCCAAATGGCACTATTCAGCTGAGTTGAAGAAACTCATGGTGCTCTCTGAAGAAACTATTTATGTTAGAAGCTGAAGCATCTAGCACATTGATTCCCTGTGAGAACTGAGTTAGTTTTCTAAAAGAATACTTCCTGCAAATCATGGTTTTCAAGTTGGAGAAAAGGACATTTTCTTGCAAATAAGGCTATTCAGCTGAGTTGAATAAACTCTTGCATCTCTCAGAAGAAACTATTTATGTTAGAACCTGATGCATCAAGGAGATTGATTCCCTGTGAGAATTGAGTTAGTTTTTGAAAGGAATACTTCCTGGAAATCATAGTTTTCAAGGTGGAGATAGCTTGTGTTTGCTCCAAATAGGCGTGTTCTGCTAAGATTAAGAACCACATGTATCTCTCCAAAGGAAGCCATCTGTGTTAGAGCAGGAGCACCTAGAACGTTGTTTCAGTATGAAAGTTGAGTTAGCTTTTGAAAGGACTACTCCTGCAATTCATAGTTGTCAAGGGGGAGAAAAGCTCTTGTTGCTCCAAAGTGGCCTATTCAGCTAAGTTGAAGAAACACATGTATCTCTCGCAAGAAAACCATCTGTGTGAGAAGCAGGAGCACGTAGCATATTGTTTCCCTGTGAGAATCGGGTTCGTGTTTGAAAGGAATACTTCCTGCATCTTAGGTGTTTCAGGTGGCGACAGACTCTGTTTTCTCCAAATAGGCCTATTCAGCTGAGTTGAAGAAACACGTTTCTCCTCAAAGAAAACCATCTCTGTTAGAAGTAGCATGTAGTTCATTGTTCCCTTCTCACAATTGCTTTAGTTTTTGCAAGGAATACTTCCTGAAAATCGTAGATTTCCAGGTGGAGAAAGACAAATATTGTTCCAAATAGGCCTATTCATCTGAGATCAAGGAACACTGGTATATCTATGAAGATAACCAACTATGGTGGAATGAGGAACATCTAGCACATTGTTTCCCTGTGAGAACTGAATTAGTGTTTGAAAGGAATACTTCCTACAACCAGGTGCTTGAAGGGAGAGATAGGCTCTGTTTTCTCCTAGAAACACTATTCAACATAGTTGAAGAAACACACGTATTTCCCCAAGAAAACCATCTATGTTAGTAGCAGGTTCCCATACACTTTGTTTCCCTAGAGGATTGAGTTAGTTTTTGAAAGGAACACTTCCAGCAAATCACAGTCTGCAAGGTGGAGAAAGGCTCATTTTTTTCCAAAGTGGCCTATTCAGCTGAGTTGAATAAACAAATGTATCTGTCCGAAGCAAACCATCTATGATAGAAGCTGCAGCGTCTAGCACATTGCTTCTGTGTGAGAATTGAGTTAGGTTTTGAAA
Organism: Castor canadensis; assembly: GCF_047511655.1. Lineage (NCBI taxonomy): Eukaryota > Metazoa > Chordata > Mammalia > Rodentia > Castoridae > Castor > Castor canadensis. The sequence goes on from NC_133389.1 coordinate 72,675,460, forward strand.
GAAATACTTCCTGCAAATCCTAGTTTTCATTGTGGAGATAGGCTGTGTTTGCTCCAGAAAGGCCTATTATGCTGAGTTGAAGAAACACATGTATCTCTACAAAGGAAATCATCTCTGTCAGATGCTGCACCATGTAGCACATTGTTTCACTATGAGAACGGAGTTAAATTGTGAAAGGAATACTTCATGCAACTTAGGTGTTTCTAGAAGTTGATATGCTCTCTTTGCTTCAAATAGGCCTATTGAGCTAAGTTGAAGAAAAACATGTATCTCCATAAAGAAAAGCATGTGTGTTAGAAGCGGGAGCATCGGGCACAAGGTCTCTCTGTGAGAATGGAATTCGTTTTTGAAAGGAATACTTCCTGCAAATCATACTTTTCAAAGTAGAGATATTCTCTGTTTGCTCCAATAGGCCTATTCAGCTGAGTTGAAGAAACACAAGTTTCACTCCAAAGAAAACAATGTGTGTTAGAAGCTTCAGCATGTAGCACATTGTTCCCCTGTGAGAACTGAGTTACTCTTTGAAAGGAATACTTCCTGCAAATCATAGTTTTCATGCTGGAAAAAGGCTCATTTTGTTCCAAATGGGCCTATTCAGTTGAGTTGAATGTATCTCTCCAAAGAAAACCATCTACGTTATAAGCCACAGCATCAAGCACATTATTTCCCTGTGAGAATTTAGATAGATTTGAAAGTAATACTCCTGCAAGTCAGAATTTTAAAGGTGGAGAAAAGCTCATTTTGTTCCAACAGGCCTATACGGCTGAGTTTAAGAAGCACATCATCTCTCCAAAAACAACCTTCAGGGTCAGAAGCAGGAGCATCTAGCACTTTCTTTCCCTGTGAGAGTTGAGCTGGATTTTGAAAGGAATACTTCCTGCAACGTAGGTTTTGGAACGTGGTGATAGGCTCTCTTCATTCCAAATAGGCTTATTCAGTTGAGTTGAAGAAACACATGTCTATCTCCAAAGAAATCCATCTATGTTAGAAGCTTCAGCATCTAGAACATTGCCTCCCTGTGAGAATTGAGTAAGTTTTTGAAAGGAATACTTCCTGGAAATCCTAGTTTTCAAAGTGAAGATTGGCTCTGTTTGCTCCAATTAGCTCTATTCAGCTAAGTAGAACAAGCACCTGTAGCTCTATAAAGAAAACCATCTATGTTAGAAGCTGCAGCATCTGGCACATTGTTTCCCTTTGACAATTTAGTTAGTGTTTGAAAGGAATGCTTCCTATGAAGCACAGTTTTTACTGTGCAGATAGGGTGTGTTTGCTCCAAATAGGCCTTTAAAGTGGAGTTGAAGTAAAACATGGAACTCTCCAAAGAAAATCATCTATGTTCGATGGTGCAGGTTGTAGCCCATTGTTTCCCTGTGAGAATTGAGTTAGTTTTTGAAAGGAATACTGTCTGCAATTTAGGTGATTCAAGGGGGAGATAGGCACTGTTTGCTCCAAATTGGCCTCTTCAGCTGAGTTAAACACACGTATCTCTCCAAAGGATACCATGTATGTCAGTAGGTGCAGCGTGTACTACTCTGTTTCTCTTTGAGAATTGAGTTAATTTTTGAAAGGAATACTTCCTGCAAATTGTAGTTTTCAACGTGGATGTAGGCTCTGTTGGCTCCAAGTAGTCCTATTCAGCTAACTTGAACAAACACATGTATCACTTGAAAGAAAAACATCTGCGTTAGCTGTGGGAGTGTCTAGTGCATTGTTTCACTGTGAAAATTGAGTAAATTTTTGAAAGAAATCCTTCAAGCAATTCATAGTTTTCAAGGTGTAGTAAGGCTCCGTTGCTCCTGATAGGTCTACTCAGCTGAGTTGAAGGAACACTTGAATCTCTAGGAAGAAAACAAAGTATGGTAGAATGAGGAAAATCCTGTGCATTGTTTCATTCTGTCAATTGAGTTAGTTTTAGAAGGGAATACTTCTGCAACTGAGGTGTTTCAGGTGGAGGTAGGCTCCATTTGGTCCAAATAGGCCTATTCAGCAGAGTTGAGGAAACACATGTATCTCTCGAAAGAACACCATCTCTGTTAAATGAAGGACCATCTAGCACTGTGTTTCCCTGTGAGAACTGAGTTAGTTTAGGAAAGGAAGACTTCCTGCAAATCACACTTTTCAAGGTGGCAATTGGCGCTATTTTCTCTAGATAGGCCTATTCAGTTGAGTTGAAGAAACACATGTATCTCTCTGAAGAAAACTATTTTTATTAGAATCTGCAGCATGTAGCAGATTGATTCCCTATGAGAATTGATCTAGTGCTTGAAAGGAATACAACCTGCAAATTATAGTTTTCAAGTTGCAGAAAGGCTCATTTTCTTCCAAATGGCACTATTCAGCTGAGTTGAAGAAACTCATGGTGCTCTCTGAAGAAACTATTTATGTTAGAAGCTGAAGCATCTAGCACATTGATTCCCTGTGAGAACTGAGTTAGTTTTCTAAAAGAATACTTCCTGCAAATCATGGTTTTCAAGTTGGAGAAAAGGACATTTTCTTGCAAATAAGGCTATTCAGCTGAGTTGAATAAACTCTTGCATCTCTCAGAAGAAACTATTTATGTTAGAACCTGATGCATCAAGGAGATTGATTCCCTGTGAGAATTGAGTTAGTTTTTGAAAGGAATACTTCCTGGAAATCATAGTTTTCAAGGTGGAGATAGCTTGTGTTTGCTCCAAATAGGCGTGTTCTGCTAAGATTAAGAACCACATGTATCTCTCCAAAGGAAGCCATCTGTGTTAGAGCAGGAGCACCTAGAACGTTGTTTCAGTATGAAAGTTGAGTTAGCTTTTGAAAGGACTACTCCTGCAATTCATAGTTGTCAAGGGGGAGAAAAGCTCTTGTTGCTCCAAAGTGGCCTATTCAGCTAAGTTGAAGAAACACATGTATCTCTCGCAAGAAAACCATCTGTGTGAGAAGCAGGAGCACGTAGCATATTGTTTCCCTGTGAGAATCGGGTTCGTGTTTGAAAGGAATACTTCCTGCATCTTAGGTGTTTCAGGTGGCGACAGACTCTGTTTTCTCCAAATAGGCCTATTCAGCTGAGTTGAAGAAACACGTTTCTCCTCAAAGAAAACCATCTCTGTTAGAAGTAGCATGTAGTTCATTGTTCCCTTCTCACAATTGCTTTAGTTTTTGCAAGGAATACTTCCTGAAAATCGTAGATTTCCAGGTGGAGAAAGACAAATATTGTTCCAAATAGGCCTATTCATCTGAGATCAAGGAACACTGGTATATCTATGAAGATAACCAACTATGGTGGAATGAGGAACATCTAGCACATTGTTTCCCTGTGAGAACTGAATTAGTGTTTGAAAGGAATACTTCCTACAACCAGGTGCTTGAAGGGAGAGATAGGCTCTGTTTTCTCCTAGAAACACTATTCAACATAGTTGAAGAAACACACGTATTTCCCCAAGAAAACCATCTATGTTAGTAGCAGGTTCCCATACACTTTGTTTCCCTAGAGGATTGAGTTAGTTTTTGAAAGGAACACTTCCAGCAAATCACAGTCTGCAAGGTGGAGAAAGGCTCATTTTTTTCCAAAGTGGCCTATTCAGCTGAGTTGAATAAACAAATGTATCTGTCCGAAGCAAACCATCTATGATAGAAGCTGCAGCGTCTAGCACATTGCTTCTGTGTGAGAATTGAGTTAGGTTTTGAAAGAAATACTTCCTGCAAATCCTAGTTTTCATTGTGGAGATAGGCTGTGTTTGCTCCAGAAAGGCCTATTATGCTGAGTTGAAGAAACACATGTATCTCTACAAAGGAAATCATCTCTGTCAGATGCTGCACCATGTAGCACATTGTTTCACTATGAGAACGGAGTTAAATTGTGAAAGGAATACTTCATGCAACTTAGGTGTTTCTAGAAGTTGATATGCTCTCTTTGCTTCAAATAGGCCTATTGAGCTAAGTTGAAGAAAAACATGTATCTCCATAAAGAAAAGCATGTGTGTTAGAAGCGGGAGCATCGGGCACAAGGTCTCTCTGTGAGAATGGAATTCGTTTTTGAAAGGAATACTTCCTGCAAATCATACTTTTCAAAGTAGAGATATTCTCTGTTTGCTCCAATAGGCCTATTCAGCTGAGTTGAAGAAACACAAGTTTCACTCCAAAGAAAACAATGTGTGTTAGAAGCTTCAGCATGTAGCACATTGTTCCCCTGTGAGAACTGAGTTACTCTTTGAAAGGAATACTTCCTGCAAATCATAGTTTTCATGCTGGAAAAAGGCTCATTTTGTTCCAAATGGGCCTATTCAGTTGAGTTGAATGTATCTCTCCAAAGAAAACCATCTACGTTATAAGCCACAGCATCAAGCACATTATTTCCCTGTGAGAATTTAGATAGATTTGAAAGTAATACTCCTGCAAGTCAGAATTTTAAAGGTGGAGAAAAGCTCATTTTGTTCCAACAGGCCTATACGGCTGAGTTTAAGAAGCACATCATCTCTCCAAAAACAACCTTCAGGGTCAGAAGCAGGAGCATCTAGCACTTTCTTTCCCTGTGAGAGTTGAGCTGGATTTTGAAAGGAATACTTCCTGCAACGTAGGTTTTGGAACGTGGTGATAGGCTCTCTTCATTCCAAATAGGCTTATTCAGTTGAGTTGAAGAAACACATGTCTATCTCCAAAGAAATCCATCTATGTTAGAAGCTTCAGCATCTAGAACATTGCCTCCCTGTGAGAATTGAGTAAGTTTTTGAAAGGAATACTTCCTGGAAATCCTAGTTTTCAAGGTGAAGATTGGCTCTGTTTGCTCCAATTAGCTCTATTCAGCTAAGTAGAACAAGCACCTGTAGCTCTATAAAGAAAACCATCTATGTTAGAAGCTGCAGCATCTGGCACATTGTTTCCCTTTGACAATTTAGTTAGTGTTTGAAAGGAATGCTTCCTATGAAGCACAGTTTTTACTGTGCAGATAGGGTGTGTTTGCTCCAAATAGGCCTTTAAAGTGGAGTTGAAGTAAAACATGGAACTCTCCAAAGAAAATCATCTATGTTCGATGGTGCAGGTTGTAGCCCATTGTTTCCCTGTGAGAATTGAGTTAGTTTTTGAAAGGAATACTGTCTGCAATTTAGGTGATTCAAGGGGGAGATAGGCACTGTTTGCTCCAAATTGGCCTATTCAGCTGAGTTAAACACACATATCTCTCCAAAGGATACCATGTATGTCAGTAGGTGCAGCGTGTACTACTCTGTTTCTCTTTGAGAATTGAGTTAATTTTTGAAAGGAATACTTCCTGCAAATTGTTGTTTTCAACGTGGATGTAGCCTCTGTTGGCTCCAAGTAGTCCTATTCAGCTAACTTGAACAAACACATGTATCACTTGAAAGAAAAACATCTGCGCTAGCTGTGGGAGTGTCTAGTGCATTGTTTCACTGTGAAAATTGAGTAAATTTTTGAAAGAAATCCTTCAAGCAATTCATAGTTTTCAAGGTGTAGTAAGGCTCCGTTGCTCCTGATAGGTCTACTCAGCTGAGTTGAAGGAACACTTGAATCTCTAGGAAGAAAACAAAGTATGGTAGAATGAGGAAAATCCTGTGCATTGTTTCATTCTGTCAATTGAGTTAGTTTTAGAAGGGAATACTTCTGCAACTGAGGTGTTTCAGGTGGAGGTAGGCTCTATTTGGTCCAAATAGGCCTATTCAGCAGAGTTGAGGAAACACATGTATCTCTCGAAAGAACACCATCTCTGTTAAATGAAGGACCATCTAGCACTGTGTTTCCCTGTGAGAACTGAGTTAGTTTAGGAAAGGAAGACTTCCTGCAAATCACACTTTTCAAGGTGGCAATTGGCGCTATTTTCTCTAGATAGGCCTATTCAGTTGAGTTGAAGAAACACATGTATCTCTCTGAAGAAAACTATTTTTATTAGAATCTGCAGCATGTAGCAGATTGATTCCCTATGAGAATTGATCTAGTGCTTGAAAGGAATACAACCTGCAAATTATAGTTTTCAAGTTGCAGAAAGGCTCATTTTCTTCCAAATGGCACTATTCAGCTGAGTTGAAGAAACTCATGGTGCTCTCTGAAGAAACTATTTATGTTAGAAGCTGAAGCATCTAGCACATTGATTCCCTGTGAGAACTGAGTTAGTTTTCTAAAAGAATACTTCCTGCAAATCATGGTTTTCAAGTTGGAGAAAAGGACATTTTCTTGCAAATAAGGCTATTCAGCTGAGTTGAATAAACTCTTGCATCTCTCAGAAGAAACTATTTATGTTAGAACCTGATGCATCAAGGAGATTGATTCCCTGTGAGAATTGAGTTAGTTTTTGAAAGGAATACTTCCTGGAAATCATAGTTTTCAAGGTGGAGATAGCTTGTGTTTGCTCCAAATAGGCGTGTTCTGCTAAGATTAAGAACCACATGTATCTCTCCAAAGGAAGCCATCTGTGTTAGAGCAGGAGCACCTAGAACGTTGTTTCAGTATGAAAGTTGAGTTAGCTTTTGAAAGGACTACTCCTGCAATTCATAGTTGTCAAGGGGGAGAAAAGCTCTTGTTGCTCCAAAGTGGCCTATTCAGCTAAGTTGAAGAAACACATGTATCTCTCGCAAGAAAACCATCTGTGTGAGAAGCAGGAGCATGTAGCATATTGTTTCCTTGTGAGAATCGGGTTCGTGTTTGAAAGGAATACTTCCTGCATCTTAGGTGTTTCAGGTGGCGACAGACTCTGTTTTCTTCAAATAGGCCTATTCAGCTGAGTTGAAGAAACACGTTTCTCCTCAAAGAAAACCATCTCTGTTAGAAGTAGCATGTAGTTCATTGTTCCCTTCTCACAATTGCTTTAGTTTTTGCAAGGAATACTTCCTGAAAATCGTAGATTTCCAGGTGGAGAAAGACAAATATTGTTCCAAATAGGCCTATTCATCTGAGATCAAGGAACACTGGTATATCTATGAAGATAACCAACTATGGTGGAATGAGGAACATCTAGCACATTGTTTCCCTGTGAGAACTGAATTAGTGTTTGAAAGGAATACTTCCTACAACCAGGTGCTTGAAGGGAGAGATAGGCTCTGTTTTCTCCTATAAACACTATTCAACATAGTTGAAGAAACACACGTATTTCCCCAAGAAAACCATCTATGTTAGTAGCAGGTTCCCATACACTTTGTTTCCCTAGAGGATTGAGTTAGTTTTTGAAAGGAACACTTCCAGCAAATCACAGTTTGCAAGGTGGAGAAAGGCTCATTTTTTTCCAAAGTGGCCTATTCAGCTGAGTTGAATAAACAAATGTATCTGTCCGAAGCAAACCATCTATGATAAAAGCTGCAGCGTCTAGCACATTGCTTCTGTGTGAGAATTGAGTTAGGTTTTGAAAGAAATACTTCCTGCAAATCCTAGTTTTCATTGTGGAGATAGGCTGTGTTTGCTCCAGAAAGGCCTATTATGCTGAGTTGAAGAAACACATGTATCTCTACAAAGGAAATCATCTCTGTCAGATGCTGCACCACGTAGCACATTATTTCACTATGAGAACGGAGTTAAATTGTGAAAGGAATACTTCATGCAACTTAGGTGTTTCTAGAAGTTGATATGCTCTCTTTGCTTCAAATAGGCCTATTGAGCTAAGTTGAAGAAAAACATGTATCTCCATAAAGAAAAGCATGTGTGTTAGAAGCGCGAGCATTGGGCACAAGGTCTCTCTGTGAGAATGGAATTCGTTTTTGAAAGGAATACTTCCTGCAAATCATACTTTTCAAAGTAGAGATATTCTCTGTTTGCTCCAATAGGCCTATTCAGCTGAGTTGAAGAAACACAAGTTTCACTCCAAAGAAAACAATGTGTGTTAGAAGCTTCAGCATGTAGCACATTGTTCCCCTGTGAGAACTGAGTCACTCTTTGAAAGGAATACTTCCTGCAAATCATAGTTTTCATGCTGGAAAAAGGCTCATTTTGTTCCAAATGGGCCTATTCAGTTGAGTTGAATGTATCTCTCCAAAGAAAACCATCTACGTTATAAGCCACAACATCAAGCACATTATTTCCCTGTGAGAATTTAGATAGATTTGAAAGTAATACTCCTGCAAGTCAGAATTTTAAAGGTGGAGAAAAGCTCATTTTGTTCCAACAGGCCTATACGGCTGAGTTGAAGAAGCACATCATCTCTCCAAAAACAACCTTCAGGGTCAGAAGCAGGAGCATCTAGCACTTTCTTTCCCTGTGAGAGTTGAGCTGGATTTTGAAAGGAATACTTCCTGCAACGTAGGTTTTGGAACGTGGTGATAGGCTCTCTTCATTCCAAATAGGCTTATTCAGTTGAGTTGAAGAAACACATGTCTATCTCCAAAGAAATCCATCTATGTTAGAAGCTTCAGCATCTAGAACATTGCCTCCCTGTGAGAATTGAGTAAGTTTTTGAAAGGAATACTTCCTGGAAATCCTAGTTTTCAAGGTGAAGATTGGCTCTGTTTGCTCCAATTAGCTCTATTCAGCTAAGTAGAACAAGCACCTGTAGCTCTATAAAGAAAACCATCTATGTTAGAAGCTGCAGCATCTGGCACATTGTTTCCCTTTGACAATTTAGTTAGTGTTTGAAAGGAATGCTTCCTATGAAGCACAGTTTTTACTGTGCAGATAGGGTGTGTTTGCTCCAAATAGGCCTTTAAAGTGGAGTTGAAGTAAAACATGGAACTCTCCAAAGAAAATCATCTATGTTCGATGGTGCAGGTTGTAGCCCATTGTTTCCCTGTGAGAATTGAGTTAGTTTTTGAAAGGAATACTGTTTGCAATTTAGGTGATTCAAGGGGGAGATAGGCACTGTTTGCTCCAAATTGGCCTCTTCAGCTGAGTTAAACACACGTATCTCTCCAAAGGATACCATGTATGTCAGTAGGTGCAGCGTGTACTACTCTGTTTCTCTTTGAGAATTGAGTTAATTTTTGAAAGGAATACTTCCTGCAAATTGTAGTTTTCAACGTGGATGTAGGCTCTGTTGGCTCCAAGTAGTCCTATTCAGCTAACTTGAACAAACACATGTATCACTTGAAAGAAAAACATCTGCGTTAGCTGTGGGAGTGTCTAGTGCATTGTTTCACTGTGAAAATTGAGTAAATTTTTGAAAGAAATCCTTCAAGCAATTCATAGTTTTCAAGGTGTAGTAAGGCTCCGTTGCTCCTGATAGGTCTATTCAGCTGAGTTGAAGGAACACTTGAATCTCTAGGAAGAAAACAAAGTATGGTAGAATGAGGAAAATCCTGTGCATTGTTTCATTCTGTCAATTGAGTTAGTTTTAGAAGGGAATACTTCTGCAACTGAGGTGTTTCAGGTGGAGGTAGGCTCTATTTGGTCCAAATAGGCCTATTCAGCAGAGTTGAGGAAACACATGTATCTCTCGAAAGAACACCATCTCTGTTAAATGAAGGACCATCTAGCACTGTGTTTCCCTGTGAGAACTGAGTTAGTTTAGGAAAGGAAGACTTCCTGCAAATCACACTTTTCAAGGTGGCAATTGGCGCTATTTTCTCTAGATAGGCCTATTCAGTTGAGTTGAAGAAACACATGTATCTCTCTGAAGAAAACTATTTTTATTAGAATCTGCAGCATGTAGCAGATTGATTCCCTATGAGAATTGATCTAGTGCTTGAAAGGAATACAACCTGCAAATTATAGTTTTCAAGTTGCAGAAAGGCTCATTTTCTTCCAAATGGCACTATTCAGCTGAGTTGAAGAAACTCATGGTGCTCTCTGAAGAAACTATTTATGTTAGAAGCTGAAGCATCTAGCACATTGATTCCCTGTGAGAACTGAGTTAGTTTTCTAAAAGAATACTTCCTGCAAATCATGGTTTTCAAGTTGGAGAAAAGGACATTTTCTTGCAAATAAGGCTATTCAGCTGAGTTGAATAAACTCTTGCATCTCTCAGAAGAAACTATTTATGTTAGAACCTGATGCATCAAGGAGATTGATTCCCTGTGAGAATTGAGTTAGTTTTTGAAAGGAATACTTCCTGGAAATCATAGTTTTCAAGGTGGAGATAGCTTGTGTTTGCTCCAAATAGGCGTGTTCTGCTAAGATTAAGAACCACATGTATGTCTCCAAAGGAAGCCATCTGTGTTAGAGCAGGAGCACCTAGAACGTTGTTTCAGTATGAAAGTTGAGTTAGCTTTTGAAAGGACTACTCCTGCAATTCATAGTTGTCAAGGGGGAGAAAAGCTCTTGTTGCTCCAAAGTGGCCTATTCAGCTAAGTTGAAGAAACACATGTATCTCTCGCAAGAAAACCATCTGTGTGAGAAGCAGGAGCACGTAGCATATTGTTTCCCTGTGAGAATCGGGTTCGTGTTTGAAAGGAATACTTCCTGCATCTTAGGTGTTTCAGGTGGCGACAGACTCTGTTTTCTCCAAATAGGCCTATTCAGCTGAGTTGAAGAAACACGTTTCTCCTCAAAGAAAACCATCTCTGTTAGAAGTAGCATGTAGTTCATTGTTCCCTTCTCACAATTGCTTTAGTTTTTGCAAGGAATACTTCCTGAAAATCGTAGATTTCCAGGTGGAGAAAGACAAATATTGTTCCAAATAGGCCTATTCATCTGAGATCAAGGAACACTGGTATATCTATGAAGATAACCAACTATGGTGGAATGAGGAACATCTAGCAGATTGTTTCCCTGTGAGAACTGAATTAGTGTTTGAAAGGAATACTTCCTACAACCAGGTGCTTGAAGGGAGAGATAGGCTCTGTTTTCTCCTATAAACACTATTCAACATAGTTGAAGAAACACACGTATTTCCCCAAGAAAACCATCTATGTTAGTAGCAGGTTCCCATACACTTTGTTTCCCTAGAGGATTGAGTTAGTTTTTGAAAGGAACACTTCCAGCAAATCACAGTTTGCAAGGTGGAGAAAGGCTCAGTTTTTTCCAAAGTGGCCTATTCAGCTGAGTTGAATAAACAAATGTATCTGTCCGAAGCAAACCATCTATGATAGAAGCTGCAGCGTCTAGCACATTGCTTCTGTGTGAGAATTGAGTTAGGTTTTGAAAGAAATACTTCCTGCAAATCCTAGTTTTCATTGTGGAGATAGGCTGTGTTTGCTCCAGAAAGGCCTATTATGCTGAGTTGAAGAAACACATGTATCTCTACAAAGGAAATCATCTCTGTCAGATGCTGCACCATGTAGCACATTGTTTCACTATGAGAACGGAGTTAAATTGTGAAAGGAATACTTCATGCAACTTAGGTGTTTCTAGAAGTTGATATGCTCTCTTTGCTTCAAATAGGCCTATTGAGCTAAGTTGAAGAAAAACATGTATCTCCATAAAGAAAAGCATGTGTGTTAGAAGCGGGAGCATCGGGCACAAGGTCTCTCTGTGAGAATGGAATTCGTTTTTGAAAGGAATACTTCCTGCAAATCATACTTTTCAAAGTAGAGATATTCTCTGTTTGCTCCAATAGGCCTATTCAGCTGAGTTGAAGAAACACAAGTTTCACTCCAAAGAAAACAATGTGTGTTAGAAGCTTCAGCATGTAGCACATTGTTCCCCTGTGAGAACTGAGTTACTCTTTGAAAGGAATACTTCCTGCAAATCATAGTTTTCATGCTGGAAAAAGGCTCATTTTGTTCCAAATGGGCCTATTCAGTTGAGTTGAATGTATCTCTCCAAAGAAAACCATCTACGTTATAAGCCACAACATCAAGCACATTATTTCCCTGTGAGAATTTAGATAGATTTGAAAGTAATACTCCTGCAAGTCAGAATTTTAAAGGTGGAGAAAAGCTCATTTTGTTCCAACAGGCCTATACGGCTGAGTTGAAGAAGCACATCATCTCTCCAAAAACAACCTTCAGGGTCAGAAGCAGGAGCATCTAGCACTTTCTTTCCCTGTGAGAGTTGAGCTGGATTTTGAAAGGAATACTTCCTGCAACGTAGGTTTTGGAACGTGGTGATAGGCTCTCTTCATTCCAAATAGGCTTATTCAGTTGAGTTGAAGAAACACATGTCTATCTCCAAAGAAATCCATCTATGTTAGAAGCTTCAGCATCTAGAACATTGCCTCCCTGTGAGAATTGAGTAAGTTTTTGAAAGGAATACTTCCTGGAAATCCTAGTTTTCAAGGTGAAGATTGGCTCTGTTTGCTCCAATTAGCTCTATTCAGCTAAGTAGAACAAGCACCTGTAGCTCTATAAAGAAAACCATCTATGTTAGAAGCTGCAGCATCTGGCACATTGTTTCCCTTTGACAATTTAGTTAGTGTTTGAAAGGAATGCTTCCTATGAAGCACAGTTTTTACTGTGCAGATAGGGTGTGTTTGCTCCAAATAGGCCTTTAAAGTGGAGTTGAAGTAAAACATGGAACTCTCCAAAGAAAATCATCTATGTTCGATGGTGCAGGTTGTAGCCCATTGTTTCCCTGTGAGAATTGAGTTAGTTTTTGAAAGGAATACTGTTTGCAATTTAGGTGATTCAAGGGGGAGATAGGCACTGTTTGCTCCAAATTGGCCTCTTCAGCTGAGTTAAACACACGTATCTCTCCAAAGGATACCATGTATGTCAGTAGGTGCAGCGTGTACTACTCTGTTTCTCTTTGAGAATTGAGTTAATTTTTGAAAGGAATACTTCCTGCAAATTGTAGTTTTCAACGTGGATGTAGGCTCTGTTGGCTCCAAGTAGTCCTATTCAGCTAACTTGAACAAACACATGTATCACTTGAAAGAAAAACATCTGCGTTAGCTGTGGGAGTGTCTAGTGCATTGTTTCACTGTGAAAATTGAGTAAATTTTTGAAAGAAATCCTTCAAGCAATTCATAGTTTTCAAGGTGTAGTAAGGCTCCGTTGCTCCTGATAGGTCTATTCAGCTGAGTTGAAGGAACACTTGAATCTCTAGGAAGAAAACAAAGTATGGTAGAATGAGGAAAATCCTGTGCATTGTTTCATTCTGTCAATTGAGTTAGTTTTAGAAGGGAATACTTCTGCAACTGAGGTGTTTCAGGTGGAGGTAGGCTCTATTTGGTCCAAATAGGCCTATTCAGCAGAGTTGAGGAAACACATGTATCTCTCGAAAGAACACCATCTCTGTTAAATGAAGGACCATCTAGCACTGTGTTTCCCTGTGAGAACTGAGTTAGTTTAGGAAAGGAAGACTTCCTGCAAATCACACTTTTCAAGGTGGCAATTGGCGCTATTTTCTCTAGATAGGCCTATTCAGTTGAGTTGAAGAAACACATGTATCTCTCTGAAGAAAACTATTTATATTAGAATCTGCAGCATGTAGCAGATTGATTCCCTATGAGAATTGATCTAGTGCTTGAAAGGAATACAACCTGCAAATTATAGTTTTCAAGTTGCAGAAAGGCTCATTTTCTTCCAAATGGCACTATTCAGCTGAGTTGAAGAAACTCATGGTGCTCTCTGAAGAAACTATTTATGTTAGAAGCTGAAGCATCTAGCACATTGATTCCCTGTGAGAACTGAGTTAGTTTTCTAAAAGAATACTTCCTGCAAATCATGGTTTTCAAGTTGGAGAAAAGGACATTTTCTTGCAAATAAGGCTATTCAGCTGAGTTGAATAAACTCTTGCATCTCTCAGAAGAAACTATTTATGTTAGAACCTGATGCATCAAGGAGATTGATTCCCTGTGAGAATTGAGTTAGTTTTTGAAAGGAATACTTCCTGGAAATCATAGTTTTCAAGGTGGAGATAGCTTGTGTTTGCTCCAAATAGGCGTGTTCTGCTAAGATTAAGAACCACATGTATCTCTCCAAAGGAAGCCATCTGTGTTAGAGCAGGAGCACCTAGAACGTTGTTTCAGTATGAAAGTTGAGTTAGCTTTTGAAAGGACTACTCCTGCAATTCATAGTTGTCAAGGGGGAGAAAAGCTCTTGTTGCTCCAAAGTGGCCTATTCAGCTAAGTTGAAGAAACACATGTATCTCTCGCAAGAAAACCATCTGTGTGAGAAGCAGGAGCACGTAGCATATTGTTTCCCTGTGAGAATCGGGTTCGTGTTTGAAAGGAATACTTCCTGCATCTTAGGTGTTTCAGGTGGCGACAGACTCTGTTTTCTCCAAATAGGCCTATTCAGCTGAGTTGAAGAAACACGTTTCTCCTCAAAGAAAACCATCTCTGTTAGAAGTAGCATGTAGTTCATTGTTCCCTTCTCACAATTGCTTTAGTTTTTGCAAGGAATACTTCCTGAAAATCGTAGATTTCCAGGTGGAGAAAGACAAATATTGTTCCAAATAGGCCTATTCATCTGAGATCAAGGAACACTGGTATATCTATGAAGATAACCAACTATGGTGGAATGAGGAACATCTAGCACATTGTTTCCCTGTGAGAACTGAATTAGTGTTTGAAGGGAATACTTCCTACAACCAGGTGCTTGAAGGGAGAGATAGGCTCTGTTTTCTCCTAGAAACACTATTCAACATAGTTGAAGAAACACACGTATTTCCCCAAGAAAACCATCTATGTTAGTAGCAGGTTCCCATACACTTTGTTTCCCTAGAGGATTGAGTTAGTTTTTGAAAGGAACACTTCCAGCAAATCACAGTTTGCAAGGTGGAGAAAGGCTCATTTTTTTCCAAAGTGGCCTATTCAGCTGAGTTGAATAAACAAATGTATCTGTCTGAAGCAAACCATCTATGATAGAAGCTGCAGCGTCTAGCACATTGCTTCTGTGTGAGAATTGAGTTAGGTTTTGAAAGAAATACTTCCTGCAAATCCTAGTTTTCATTGTGGAGATAGGCTGTGTTTGCTCCAGAAAGGCCTATTATGCTGAGTTGAAGAAACACATGTATCTCTACAAAGGAAATCATCTCTGTCAGATGCTGCACCATGTAGCACATTGTTTCACTATGAGAACGGAGTTAAATTGTGAAAGGAATACTTCATGCAATTTAGGTGTTTCTAGAAGTCGATATGCTCTCTTTGCTTCAAATAGGCCTATTGAGCTAAGTTGAAGAAAAACATGTATCTCCATAAAGAAAAGCATGTGTGTTAGAAGCGGGAGCATCGGGCACAAGGTCTCTCTGTGAGAATGGAATTCGTTTTTGAAAGGAATACTTCCTGCAAATCATACTTTTCAAAGTAGAGATATTCTCTGTTTGCTCCAATAGGCCTATTCAGCTGAGTTGAAGAAACACAAGTTTCACTCCAAAGAAAACAATGTGTGTTAGAAGCTTCAGCATGTAGCACATTGTTCCCCTGTGAGAACTGAGTTACTCTTTGAAAGGAATACTTCCTGCAAATCATAGTTTTCATGCTGGAAAAAGGCTCATTTTGTTCCAAATGGGCCTATTCAGTTGAGTTGAATGTATCTCTCCAAAGAAAACCATCTACGTTATAAGCCACAGCATCAAGCACATTATTTCCCTGTGAGAATTTAGATAGATTTGAAAGTAATACTCCTGCAAGTCAGAATTTTAAAGGTGGAGAAAAGCTCATTTTGTTCCAACAGGCCTATACGGCTGAGTTTAAGAAGCACATCATCTCTCCAAAAACAACCTTCAGGGTCAGAAGCAGGAGCATCTAGCACTTTCTTTCCCTGTGAGAGTTGAGCTGGATTTTGAAAGGAATACTTCCTGCAACGTAGGTTTTGGAACGTGGTGATAGGCTCTCTTCATTCCAAATAGGCTTATTCAGTTGAGTTGAAGAAACACATGTCTATCTCCAAAGAAATCCATCTATGTTAGAAGCTTCAGCATCTAGAACATTGCCTCCCTGTGAGAATTGAGTAAGTTTTTGAAAGGAATACTTCCTGGAAATCCTAGTTTTCAAGGTGAAGATTGGCTCTGTTTGCTCCAATTAGCTCTATTCAGCTAAGTAGAACAAGCACCTGTAGCTCTATAAAGAAAACCATCTATGTTAGAAGCTGCAGCATCTGGCACATTGTTTCCCTTTGACAATTTAGTTAGTGTTTGAAAGGAATGCTTCCTATGAAGCACAGTTTTTACTGTGCAGATAGGGTGTGTTTGCTCCAAATAGGCCTTTAAAGTGGAGTTGAAGTAAAACATGGAACTCTCCAAAGAAAATCATCTATGTTCGATGGTGCAGGTTGTAGCCCATTGTTTCCCTGTGAGAATTGAGTTAGTTTTTGAAAGGAATACTGTCTGCAATTTAGGTGATTCAAGGGGGAGATAGGCACTGTTTGCTCCAAATTGGCCTCTTCAGCTGAGTTAAACACACGTATCTCTCCAAAGGATACCATGTATGTCAGTAGGTGCAGCGTGTACTACTCTGTTTCTCTTTGAGAATTGAGTTAATTTTTGAAAGGAATACTTCCTGCAAATTGTAGTTTTCAACGTGGATGTAGGCTCTGTTGGCTCCAAGTAGTCCTATTCAGCTAACTTGAACAAACACATGTATCACTTGAAAGAAAAACATCTGCGTTAGCTGTGGGAGTGTCTAGTGCATTGTTTCACTGTGAAAATTGAGTAAATTTTTGAAAGAAATCCTTCAAGCAATTCATAGTTTTCAAGGTGTAGTAAGGCTCCGTTGCTCCTGATAGGTCTATTCAGCTGAGTTGAAGGAACACTTGAATCTCTAGGAAGAAAACAAAGTATGGTAGAATGAGGAAAATCCTGTGCATTGTTTCATTCTGTCAATTGAGTTAGTTTTAGAAGGGAATACTTCTGCAACTGAGGTGTTTCAGGTGGAGGTAGGCTCTATTTGGTCCAAATAGGCCTATTCAGCAGAGTTGAGGAAACACATGTATCTCTCGAAAGAACACCATCTCTGTTAAATGAAGGACCATCTAGCACTGTGTTTCCCTGTGAGAACTGAGTTAGTTTAGGAAAGGAAGACTTCCTGCAAATCACACTTTTCAAGGTGGCAATTGGCGCTATTTTCTCTAGATAGGCCTATTCAGTTGAGTTGAAGAAACACATGTATCTCTCTGAAGAAAACTATTTATATTAGAATCTGCAGCATGTAGCAGATTGATTCCCTATGAGAATTGATCTAGTGCTTGAAAGGAATACAACCTGCAAATTATAGTTTTCAAGTTGCAGAAAGGCTCATTTTCTTCCAAATGGCACTATTCAGCTGAGTTGAAGAAACTCATGGTGCTCTCTGAAGAAACTATTTATGTTAGAAGCTGAAGCATCTAGCACATTGATTCCCTGTGAGAACTGAGTTAGTTTTCTAAAAGAATACTTCCTGCAAATCATGGTTTTCAAGTTGGAGAAAAGGACATTTTCTTGCAAATAAGGCTATTCAGCAGAGTTGAATAAACTCTTGCATCTCTCAGAAGAATCTATTTATGTTAGAACCTGATGCATCAAGGAGATTGATTCCCTGTGAGAATTGAGTTTGTTTTTGAAAGGAATACTTCCTGGAAATCATAGTTTTCAAGGTGGAGATAGCTTGTGTTTGCTCCAAATAGGCGTGTTCTGCTAAGATTAAGAACCACATGTATGTCTCCAAAGGAAGCCATCTGTGTTAGAGCAGGAGCACCTAGAACGTTGTTTCAGTATGAAAGTTGAGTTAGCTTTTGAAAGGACTACTCCTGCAATTCATAGTTGTCAAGGGGGAGAAAAGCTCTTGTTGCTCCAAAGTGGCCTATTCAGCTAAGTTGAAGAAACACATGTATCTCTCGCAAGAAAACCATCTGTGTGAGAAGCAGGAGCACGTAGCATATTGTTTCCCTGTGAGAATCGGGTTCGTGTTTGAAAGGAATACTTCCTGCATCTTAGGTGTTTCAGGTGGCGACAGACTCTGTTTTCTCCAAATAGGCCTATTCAGCTGAGTTGAAGAAACACGTTTCTCCTCAAAGAAAACCATCTCTGTTAGAAGTAGCATGTAGTTCATTGTTCCCTTCTCACAATTGCTTTAGTTTTTGCAAGGAATACTTCCTGAAAATCGTAGATTTCCAGGTGGAGAAAGACAAATATTGTTCCAAATAGGCCTATTCATCTGAGATCAAGGAACACTGGTATATCTATGAAGATAACCAACTATGGTGGAATGAGGAACATCTAGCACATTGTTTCCCTGTGAGAACTGAATTAGTGTTTGAAGGGAATACTTCCTACAACCAGGTGCTTGAAGGGAGAGATAGGCTCTGTTTTCTCCTAGAAACACTATTCAACATAGTTGAAGAAACACACGTATTTCCCCAAGAAAACCATCTATGTTAGTAGCAGGTTCCCATACACTTTGTTTCCCTAGAGGATTGAGTTAGTTTTTGAAAGGAACACTTCCAGCAAATCACAGTTTGCAAGGTGGAGAAAGGCTCATTTTTTTCCAAAGTGGCCTATTCAGCTGAGTTGAATAAACAAATGTATCTGTCCGAAGCAAACCATCTATGATAGAAGCTGCAGCGTCTAGCACATTGCTTCTGTGTGAGAATTGAGTTAGGTTTTGAAAGAAATGCTTCCTGCAAATCCTAGTTTTCATTGTGGAGATAGGCTGTGTTTGCTCCAGAAAGGCCTATTATGCTGAGTTGAAGAAACACATGTATCTCTACAAAGGAAATCATCTCTGTCAGATGCTGCACCATGTAGCACATTGTTTCACTATGAGAACGGAGTTAAATTGTGAAAGGAATACTTCATGCAACTTAGGTGTTTCTAGAAGTCGATATGCTCTCTTTGCTTCAAATAGGCCTATTGAGCTAAGTTGAAGAAAAACATGTATCTCCATAAAGAAAAGCATGTGTGTTAGAAGCGGGAGCATCGGGCACAAGGTCTCTCTGTGAGAATGGAATTCGTTTTTGAAAGGAATACTTCCTGCAAATCATACTTTTCAAAGTAGAGATATTCTCTGTTTGCTCCAATAGGCCTATTCAGCTGAGTTGAAGAAACACAAGTTTCACTCCAAAGAAAACAATGTGTGTTAGAAGCTTCAGCATGTAGCACATTGTTCCCCTGTGAGAACTGAGTTACTCTTTGAAAGGAATACTTCCTGCAAATCATAGTTTTCATGCTGGAAAAAGGGTCATTTTGTTCCAAATGGGCCTATTCAGTTGAGTTGAATGTATCTCTCCAAAGAAAACCATCTACGTTATAAGCCACAGCATCAAGCACATTATTTCCCTGTGAGAATTTAGATAGATTTGAAAGTAATACTCCTGCAAGTCAGAATTTTAAAGGTGGAGGAAAGCTCATTTTGTTCCAACAGGCCTATACGGCTGAGTTTAAGAAGCACATCATCTCTCCAAACACAACCTTCAGGGTCAGAAGCAGGAGCATCTAGCACTTTCTTTCCCTGTGAGAGTTGAGCTGGATTTTGAAAGGAATACTTCCTGCAACGTAGGTTTTGGAACGTGGTGATAGGCTCTCTTCATTCCAAATAGGCTTATTCAGTTGAGTTGAAGAAACACATGTCTATCTCCAAAGAAATCCATCTATGTTAGAAGCTTCAGCATCTAGAACATTGCCTCCCTGTGAGAATTGAGTAAGTTTTTGAAAGGAATACTTCCTGGAAATCCTAGTTTTCAAGGTGAAGATTGGCTCTGTTTGCTCCAATTAGCTCTATTCAGCTAAGTAGAACAAGCACCTGTAGCTCTATAAAGAAAACCATCTATGTTAGAAGCTGCAGCATCTGGCACATTGTTTCCCTTTGACAATTTAGTTAGTGTTTGAAAGGAATGCTTCCTATGAAGCACAGTTTTTACTGTGCAGATAGGGTGTGTTTGCTCCAAATAGTCCTTTAAAGTGGAGTTGAAGTAAAACATGGAACTCTCCAAAGAAAATCATCTATGTTCGATGGTGCAGGTTGTAGCCCATTGTTTCCCTGTGAGAATTGAGTTAGTTTTTGAAAGGAATACTGTCTGCAATTTAGGTGATTCAAGGGGGAGATAGGCACTGTTTGCTCCAAATTGGCCTCTTCAGCTGAGTTAAACACACGTATCTCTCCAAAGGATTCCATGTATGTCAGTAGGTGCAGCGTGTACTACTCTGTTTCTCTTTGAGAATTGAGTTAATTTTTGAAAGGAATACTTCCTGCAAATTGTAGTTTTCAACGTGGATGTAGGCTCTGTTGGCTCCAAGTAGTCCTATTCAGCTAACTTGAACAAACACATGTATCACTTGAAAGAAAAACATCTGCGTTAGCTGTGGGAGTGTCTAGTGCATTGTTTCACTGTGAAAATTGAGTAAATTTTTGAAAGAAATCCTTCAAGCAATTCATAGTTTTCAAGGTGTAGTAAGGCTCCGTTGCTCCTGATAGGTCTATTCAGCTGAGTTGAAGGAACACTTGAATCTCTAGGAAGAAAACAAAGTATGGTAGAATGAGGAAAATCCTGTGCATTGTTTCATTCTGTCAATTGAGTTAGTTTTAGAAGGGAATACTTCTGCAACTGAGGTGTTTCATGTGGAGGTAGGCTCTATTTGGTCCAAATAGGCCTATTCAGCAGAGTTGAGGAAACACATGTATCTCTCGAAAGAACACCATCTCTGTTAAATGAAGGACCATCTAGCACTGTGTTTCCCTGTGAGAACTGAGTTAGTTTAGGAAAGGAAGACTTCCTGCAAATCACACTTTTCAAGGTGGCAATTGGCGCTATTTTCTCTAGATAGGCCTATTCAGTTGAGTTGAAGAAACACATGTATCTCTCTGAAGAAAACTATTTTTATTAGAATCTGCAGCATCTAGCAGATTGATTCCCTATGAGAATTGATCTAGTGCTTGAAAGGAATACAACCTGCAAATTATAGTTTTCAAGTTGCAGAAAGGCTCATTTTCTTCCAAATGGCACTATTCAGCTGAGTTGAAGAAACTCATGGTGCTCTCTGAAGAAACTATTTATGTTAGAAGCTGAAGCATCTAGCACATTGATTCCCTGTGAGAACTGAGTTAGTTTTCTAAAAGAATACTTCCTGCAAATCATGGTTTTCAAGTTGGAGAAAAGGACATTTTCTTGCAAATAAGGCTATTCAGCTGAGTTGAATAAACTCTTGCATCTCTCAGAAGAAACTATTTATGTTAGAACCTGATGCATCAAGGAGATTGATTCCCTGTGAGAATTGAGTTAGTTTTTGAAAGGAATACTTCCTGGAAATCATAGTTTTCAAGGTGGAGATAGCTTGTGTTTGCTCCAAATAGGCGTGTTCTGCTAAGATTAAGAACCACATGTATGTCTCCAAAGGAAGCCATCTGTGTTAGAGCAGGAGCACCTAGAACGTTGTTTCAGTATGAAAGTTGAGTTAGCTTTTGAAAGGACTACTCCTGCAATTCATAGTTGTCAAGGGGGAGAAAAGCTCTTGTTGCTCCAAAGTGGCCTATTCAGCTAAGTTGAAGAAACACATGTATCTCTCGCAAGAAAACCATCTGTGTGAGAAGCAGGAGCACGTAGCATATTGTTTCCCTGTGAGAATCGGGTTCGTGTTTGAAAGGAATACTTCCTGCATCTTAGGTGTTTCAGGTGGCGACAGACTCTGTTTTCTCCAAATAGGCCTATTCAGCTGAGTTGAAGAAACACGTTTCTCCTCAAAGAAAACCATCTCTGTTAGAAGTAGCATGTAGTTCATTGTTCCCTTCTCACAATTGCTTTAGTTTTTGCAAGGAATACTTCCTGAAAATCGTAGATTTCCAGGTGGAGAAAGACAAATATTGTTCCAAATAGGCCTATTCATCTGAAATCAAGGAACACTGGTATATCTATGAAGATAACCAACTATGGTGGAATGAGGAACATCTAGCACATTGTTTCCCTGTGAGAACTGAATTAGTGTTTGAAAGGAATACTTCCTACAACCAGGTGCTTGAAGGGAGAGATAGGCTCTGTTTTCTCCTAGAAACACTATTCAACATAGTTGAAGAAACACACGTATTTCCCCAAGAAAACCATCTATGTTAGTAGCAGGTTCCCATACACTTTGTTTCCCTAGAGGATTGAGTTAGTTTTTGAAAGGAACACTTCCAGCAAATCAGAGTTTGCAAGGTGGAGAAAGGCTCAGTTTTTTCCAAAGTGGCCTATTCAGCTGAGTTGAATAAACAAATGTATCTGTCCGAAGCAAACCATCTATGATAGAAGCTGCAGCGTCTAGCACATTGCTTCTGTGTGAGAATTGAGTTAGGTTTTGAAAGAAATGCTTCCTGCAAATCCTAGTTTTCATTGTGGAGATAGGCTGTGTTTGCTCCAGAAAGGCCTATTATGCTGAGTTGAAGAAACACATGTATCTCTACAAAGGAAATCATCTCTGTCAGATGCTGCACCATGTAGCACATTGTTTCACTATGAGAACGGAGTTAAATTGTGAAAGGAATACTTCATGCAACTTAGGTGTTTCTAGAAGTTGATATGCTCTCTTTGCTTCAAATAGGCCTATTGAGCTAAGTTGAAGAAAAACATGTATCTCCATAAAGAAAAGCATGTGTGTTAGAAGCGGGAGCATCGGGCACAAGGTCTCTCTGTGAGAATGGAATTCGTTTTTGAAAGGAATACTTCCTGCAAATCATACTTTTCAAAGTAGAGATATTCTCTGTTTGCTCCAATAGGCCTATTCAGCTGAGTTGAAGAAACACAAGTTTCACTCCAAAGAAAACAATGTGTGTTAGAAGCTTCAGCATGTAGCACATTGTTCCCCTGTGAGAACTGAGTTACTCTTTGAAAGGAATACTTCCTGCAAATCATAGTTTTCATGCTGGAAAAAGGCTCATTTTGTTCCAAATGGGCCTATTCAGTTGAGTTGAATGTATCTCTCCAAAGAAAACCATCTACGTTATAAGCCACAACATCAAGCACATTATTTCCCTGTGAGAATTTAGATAGATTTGAAAGTAATACTCCTGCAAGTCAGAATTTTAAAGGTGGAGAAAAGCTCATTTTGTTCCAACAGGCCTATACGGCTGAGTTGAAGAAGCACATCATCTCTCCAAAAACAACCTTCAGGGTCAGAAGCAGGAGCATCTAGCACTTTCTTTCCCTGTGAGAGTTGAGCTGGATTTTGAAAGGAATACTTCCTGCAACGTAGGTTTTGGAACGTGGTGATAGGCTCTCTTCATTCCAAATAGGCTTATTCAGTTGAGTTGAAGAAACACATGTCTATCTCCAAAGAAATCCATCTATGTTAGAAGCTTCAGCATCTAGAACATTGCCTCCCTGTGAGAATTGAGTAAGTTTTTGAAAGGAATACTTCCTGGAAATCCTAGTTTTCAAGGTGAAGATTGGCTCTGTTTGCTCCAATTAGCTCTATTCAGCTAAGTAGAACAAGCACCTGTAGCTCTATAAAGAAAACCATCTATGTTAGAAGCTGCAGCATCTGGCACATTGTTTCCCTTTGACAATTTAGTTAGTGTTTGAAAGGAATGCTTCCTATGAAGCACAGTTTTTACTGTGCAGATAGGGTGTGTTTGCTCCAAATAGGCCTTTAAAGTGGAGTTGAAGTAAAACATGGAACTCTCCAAAGAAAATCATCTATGTTCGATGGTGCAGGTTGTAGCCCATTGTTTCCCTGTGAGAATTGAGTTAGTTTTTGAAAGGAATACTGTTTGCAATTTAGGTGATTCAAGGGGGAGATAGGCACTGTTTGCTCCAAATTGGCCTCTTCAGCTGAGTTAAACACACGTATCTCTCCAAAGGATACCATGTATGTCAGTAGGTGCAGCGTGTACTACTCTGTTTCTCTTTGAGAATTGAGTTAATTTTTGAAAGGAATACTTCCTGCAAATTGTAGTTTTCAACGTGGATGTAGGCTCTGTTGGCTCCAAGTAGTCCTATTCAGCTAACTTGAACAAACACATGTATCACTTGAAAGAAAAACATCTGCGTTAGCTGTGGGAGTGTCTAGTGCATTGTTTCACTGTGAAAATTGAGTAAATTTTTGAAAGAAATCCTTCAAGCAATTCATAGTTTTCAAGGTGTAGTAAGGCTCCGTTGCTCCTGATAGGTCTATTCAGCTGAGTTGAAGGAACACTTGAATCTCTAGGAAGAAAACAAAGTATGGTAGAATGAGGAAAATCCTGTGCATTGTTTCATTCTGTCAATTGAGTTAGTTTTAGAAGGGAATACTTCTGCAACTGAGGTGTTTCAGGTGGAGGTAGGCTCTATTTGGTCCAAATAGGCCTATTCAGCAGAGTTGAGGAAACACATGTATCTCTCGAAAGAACACCATCTCTGTTAAATGAAGGACCATCTAGCACTGTGTTTCCCTGTGAGAACTGAGTTAGTTTAGGAAAGGAAGACTTCCTGCAAATCACACTTTTCAAGGTGGCAATTGGCGCTATTTTCTCTAGATAGGCCTATTCAGTTGAGTTGAAGAAACACATGTATCTCTCTGAAGAAAACTATTTATATTAGAATCTGCAGCATGTAGCAGATTGATTCCCTATGAGAATTGATCTAGTGCTTGAAAGGAATACAACCTGCAAATTATAGTTTTCAAGTTGCAGAAAGGCTCATTTTCTTCCAAATGGCACTATTCAGCTGAGTTGAAGAAACTCATGGTGCTCTCTGAAGAAACTATTTATGTTAGAAGCTGAAGCATCTAGCACATTGATTCCCTGTGAGAACTGAGTTAGTTTTCTAAAAGAATACTTCCTGCAAATCATGGTTTTCAAGTTGGAGAAA
The DNA here is from genome assembly GCF_047511655.1 of Castor canadensis. Lineage (NCBI taxonomy): Eukaryota > Metazoa > Chordata > Mammalia > Rodentia > Castoridae > Castor > Castor canadensis. Next base: position 72,699,915 of record NC_133389.1, read on the forward strand.
AGGACATTTTCTTGCAAATAAGGCTATTCAGCTGAGTTGAATAAACTCTTGCATCTCTCAGAAGAAACTATTTATGTTAGAACCTGATGCATCAAGGAGATTGATTCCCTGTGAGAATTGAGTTAGTTTTTGAAAGGAATACTTCCTGGAAATCATAGTTTTCAAGGTGGAGATAGCTTGTGTTTGCTCCAAATAGGCGTGTTCTGCTAAGATTAAAATCACATGTATCTCTCCAAAGGAAGCCATCTGTGTTAGAGCAGGAGCACCTAGAACGTTGTTTCAGTATGAAAGTTGAGTTAGCTTTTGAAAGGACTACTCCTGCAATTCATAGTTGTCAAGGGGGAGAAAAGCTCTTGTTGCTCCAAAGTGGCCTATTCAGCTAAGTTGAAGAAACACATGTATCTCTCGCAAGAAAACCATCTGTGTGAGAAGCAGGAGCACGTAGCATATTGTTTCCCTGTGAGAATCGGGTTCGTGTTTGAAAGGAATACTTCCTGCATCTTAGGTGTTTCAGGTGGCGACAGACTCTGTTTTCTCCAAATAGGCCTATTCAGCTGAGTTGAAGAAACACGTTTCTCCTCAAAGAAAACCATCTCTGTTAGAAGTAGCATGTAGTTCATTGTTCCCTTCTCACAATTGCTTTAGTTTTTGCAAGGAATACTTCCTGAAAATCGTAGATTTCCAGGTGGAGAAAGACAAATATTGTTCCAAATAGGCCTATTCATCTGAGATCAAGGAACACTGGTATATCTATGAAGATAACCAACTATGGTGGAATGAGGAACATCTAGCACATTGTTTCCCTGTGAGAACTGAATTAGTGTTTGAAGGGAATACTTCCTACAACCAGGTGCTTGAAGGGAGAGATAGGCTCTGTTTTCTCCTAGAAACACTATTCAACATAGTTGAAGAAACACACGTATTTCCCCAAGAAAACCATCTATGTTAGTAGCAGGTTCCCATACACTTTGTTTCCCTAGAGGATTGAGTTAGTTTTTGAAAGGAACACTTCCAGCAAATCACAGTTTGCAAGGTGGAGAAAGGCTCATTTTTTTCCAAAGTGGCCTATTCAGCTGAGTTGAATAAACAAATGTATCTGTCTGAAGCAAACCATCTATGATAGAAGCTGCAGCGTCTAGCACATTGCTTCTGTGTGAGAATTGAGTTAGGTTTTGAAAGAAATACTTCCTGCAAATCCTAGTTTTCATTGTGGAGATAGGCTGTGTTTGCTCCAGAAAGGCCTATTATGCTGAGTTGAAGAAACACATGTATCTCTACAAAGGAAATCATCTCTGTCAGATGCTGCACCATGTAGCACATTGTTTCACTATGAGAACGGAGTTAAATTGTGAAAGGAATACTTCATGCAACTTAGGTGTTTCTAGAAGTCGATATGCTCTCTTTGCTTCAAATAGGCCTATTGAGCTAAGTTGAAGAAAAACATGTATCTCCATAAAGAAAAGCATGTGTGTTAGAAGCGGGAGCATCGGGCACAAGGTCTCTCTGTGAGAATGGAATTCGTTTTTGAAAGGAATACTTCCTGCAAATCATACTTTTCAAAGTAGAGATATTCTCTGTTTGCTCCAATAGGCCTATTCAGCTGAGTTGAAGAAACACAAGTTTCACTCCAAAGAAAACAATGTGTGTTAGAAGCTTCAGCATGTAGCACATTGTTCCCCTGTGAGAACTGAGTTACTCTTTGAAAGGAATACTTCCTGCAAATCATAGTTTTCATGCTGGAAAAAGGCTCATTTTGTTCCAAATGGGCCTATTCAGTTGAGTTGAATGTATCTCTCCAAAGAAAACCATCTACGTTATAAGCCACAGCATCAAGCACATTATTTCCCTGTGAGAATTTAGATAGATTTGAAAGTAATACTCCTGCAAGTCAGAATTTTAAAGGTGGAGAAAAGCTCATTTTGTTCCAACAGGCCTATACGGCTGAGTTTAAGAAGCACATCATCTCTCCAAAAACAACCTTCAGGGTCAGAAGCAGGAGCATCTAGCACTTTCTTTCCCTGTGAGAGTTGAGCTGGATTTTGAAAGGAATACTTCCTGCAACGTAGGTTTTGGAACGTGGTGATAGGCTCTCTTCATTCCAAATAGGCTTATTCAGTTGAGTTGAAGAAACACATGTCTATCTCCAAAGAAATCCATCTATGTTAGAAGCTTCAGCATCTAGAACATTGCCTCCCTGTGAGAATTGAGTAAGTTTTTGAAAGGAATACTTCCTGGAAATCCTAGTTTTCAAGGTGAAGATTGGCTCTGTTTGCTCCAATTAGCTCTATTCAGCTAAGTAGAACAAGCACCTGTAGCTCTATAAAGAAAACCATCTATGTTAGAAGCTGCAGCATCTGGCACATTGTTTCCCTTTGACAATTTAGTTAGTGTTTGAAAGGAATGCTTCCTATGAAGCACAGTTTTTACTGTGCAGATAGGGTGTGTTTGCTCCAAATAGGCCTTTAAAGTGGAGTTGAAGTAAAACATGGAACTCTCCAAAGAAAATCATCTATGTTCGATGGTGCAGGTTGTAGCCCATTGTTTCCCTGTGAGAATTGAGTTAGTTTTTGAAAGGAATACTGTCTGCAATTTAGGTGATTCAAGGGGGAGATAGGCACTGTTTGCTCCAAATTGGCCTCTTCAGCTGAGTTAAACACACGTATCTCTCCAAAGGATACCATGTATGTCAGTAGGTGCAGCGTGTACTACTCTGTTTCTCTTTGAGAATTGAGTTAATTTTTGAAAGGAATACTTCCTGCAAATTGTAGTTTTCAACGTGGATGTAGGCTCTGTTGGCTCCAAGTAGTCCTATTCAGCTAACTTGAACAAACACATGTATCACTTGAAAGAAAAACATCTGCGTTAGCTGTGGGAGTGTCTAGTGCATTGTTTCACTGTGAAAATTGAGTAAATTTTTGAAAGAAATCCTTCAAGCAATTCATAGTTTTCAAGGTGTAGTAAGGCTCCGTTGCTCCTGATAGGTCTATTCAGCTGAGTTGAAGGAACACTTGAATCTCTAGGAAGAAAACAAAGTATGGTAGAATGAGGAAAATCCTGTGCATTGTTTCATTCTGTCAATTGAGTTAGTTTTAGAAGGGAATACTTCTGCAACTGAGGTGTTTCAGGTGGAGGTAGGCTCTATTTGGTCCAAATAGGCCTATTCAGCAGAGTTGAGGAAACACATGTATCTCTCGAAAGAACACCATCTCTGTTAAATGAAGGACCATCTAGCACTGTGTTTCCCTGTGAGAACTGAGTTAGTTTAGGAAAGGAAGACTTCCTGCAAATCACACTTTTCAAGGTGGCAATTGGCGCTATTTTCTCTAGATAGGCCTATTCAGTTGAGTTGAAGAAACACATGTATCTCTCTGAAGAAAACTATTTATATTAGAATCTGCAGCATGTAGCAGATTGATTCCCTATGAGAATTGATCTAGTGCTTGAAAGGAATACAACCTGCAAATTATAGTTTTCAAGTTGCAGAAAGGCTCATTTTCTTCCAAATGGCACTATTCAGCTGAGTTGAAGAAACTCATGGTGCTCTCTGAAGAAACTATTTATGTTAGAAGCTGAAGCATCTAGCACATTGATTCCCTGTGAGAACTGAGTTAGTTTTCTAAAAGAATACTTCCTGCAAATCATGGTTTTCAAGTTGGAGAAAAGGACATTTTCTTGCAAATAAGGCTATTCAGCTGAGTTGAATAAACTCTTGCATCTCTCAGAAGAATCTATTTATGTTAGAACCTGATGCATCAAGGAGATTGATTCCCTGTGAGAATTGAGTTTGTTTTTGAAAGGAATACTTCCTGGAAATCATAGTTTTCAAGGTGGAGATAGCTTGTGTTTGCTCCAAATAGGCGTGTTCTGCTAAGATTAAGAACCACATGTATCTCTCCAAAGGAAGCCATCTGTGTTAGAGCAGGAGCACCTAGAACGTTGTTTCAGTATGAAAGTTGAGTTAGCTTTTGAAAGGACTACTCCTGCAATTCATAGTTGTCAAGGGGGAGAAAAGCTCTTGTTGCTCCAAAGTGGCCTATTCAGCTAAGTTGAAGAAACACATGTATCTCTCGCAAGAAAACCATCTGTGTGAGAAGCAGGAGCACGTAGCATATTGTTTCCCTGTGAGAATCGGGTTCGTGTTTGAAAGGAATACTTCCTGCATCTTAGGTGTTTCAGGTGGCAACAGACTCTGTTTTCTCCAAATAGGCCTATTCAGCTGAGTTGAAGAAACACGTTTCTCCTCAAAGAAAACCATCTCTGTTAGAAGTAGCATGTAGTTCATTGTTCCCTTCTCACAATTGCTTTAGTTTTTGCAAGGAATACTTCCTGAAAATCGTAGATTTCCAGGTGGAGAAAGACAAATATTGTTCCAAATAGGCCTATTCATCTGAGATCAAGGAACACTGGTATATCTATGAAGATAACCAACTATGGTGGAATGAGGAACATCTAGCACATTGTTTCCCTGTGAGAACTGAATTAGTGTTTGAAGGGAATACTTCCTACAACCAGGTGCTTGAAGGGAGAGATAGGCTCTGTTTTCTCCTAGAAACACTATTCAACATAGTTGAAGAAACACACGTATTTCCCCAAGAAAACCATCTATGTTAGTAGCAGGTTCCCATACACTTTGTTTCCCTAGAGGATTGAGTTAGTTTTTGAAAGGAACACTTCCAGCAAATCACAGTTTGCAAGGTGGAGAAAGGCTCATTTTTTTCCAAAGTGGCCTATTCAGCTGAGTTGAATAAACAAATGTATCTGTCCGAAGCAAACCATCTATGATAGAAGCTGCAGCGTCTAGCACATTGCTTCTGTGTGAGAATTGAGTTAGGTTTTGAAAGAAATGCTTCCTGCAAATCCTAGTTTTCATTGTGGAGATAGGCTGTGTTTGCTCCAGAAAGGCCTATTATGCTGAGTTGAAGAAACACATGTATCTCTACAAAGGAAATCATCTCTGTCAGATGCTGCACCATGTAGCACATTGTTTCACTATGAGAACGGAGTTAAATTGTGAAAGGAATACTTCATGCAACTTAGGTGTTTCTAGAAGTCGATATGCTCTCTTTGCTTCAAATAGGCCTATTGAGCTAAGTTGAAGAAAAACATGTATCTCCATAAAGAAAAGCATGTGTGTTAGAAGCGGGAGCATCGGGCACAAGGTCTCTCTGTGAGAATGGAATTCGTTTTTGAAAGGAATACTTCCTGCAAATCATACTTTTCAAAGTAGAGATATTCTCTGTTTGCTCCAATAGGCCTATTCAGCTGAGTTGAAGAAACACAAGTTTCACTCCAAAGAAAACAATGTGTGTTAGAAGCTTCAGCATGTAGCACATTGTTCCCCTGTGAGAACTGAGTTACTCTTTGAAAGGAATACTTCCTGCAAATCATAGTTTTCATGCTGGAAAAAGGGTCATTTTGTTCCAAATGGGCCTATTCAGTTGAGTTGAATGTATCTCTCCAAAGAAAACCATCTACGTTATAAGCCACAGCATCAAGCACATTATTTCCCTGTGAGAATTTAGATAGATTTGAAAGTAATACTCCTGCAAGTCAGAATTTTAAAGGTGGAGGAAAGCTCATTTTGTTCCAACAGGCCTATACGGCTGAGTTTAAGAAGCACATCATCTCTCCAAACACAACCTTCAGGGTCAGAAGCAGGAGCATCTAGCACTTTCTTTCCCTGTGAGAGTTGAGCTGGATTTTGAAAGGAATACTTCCTGCAACGTAGGTTTTGGAACGTGGTGATAGGCTCTCTTCATTCCAAATAGGCTTATTCAGTTGAGTTGAAGAAACACATGTCTATCTCCAAAGAAATCCATCTATGTTAGAAGCTTCAGCATCTAGAACATTGCCTCCCTGTGAGAATTGAGTAAGTTTTTGAAAGGAATACTTCCTGGAAATCCTAGTTTTCAAGGTGAAGATTGGCTCTGTTTGCTCCAATTAGCTCTATTCAGCTAAGTAGAACAAGCACCTGTAGCTCTATAAAGAAAACCATCTATGTTAGAAGCTGCAGCATCTGGCACATTGTTTCCCTTTGACAATTTAGTTAGTGTTTGAAAGGAATGCTTCCTATGAAGCACAGTTTTTACTGTGCAGATAGGGTGTGTTTGCTCCAAATAGTCCTTTAAAGTGGAGTTGAAGTAAAACATGGAACTCTCCAAAGAAAATCATCTATGTTCGATGGTGCAGGTTGTAGCCCATTGTTTCCCTGTGAGAATTGAGTTAGTTTTTGAAAGGAATACTGTCTGCAATTTAGGTGATTCAAGGGGGAGATAGGCACTGTTTGCTCCAAATTGGCCTCTTCAGCTGAGTTAAACACACGTATCTCTCCAAAGGATACCATGTATGTCAGTAGGTGCAGCGTGTACTACTCTGTTTCTCTTTGAGAATTGAGTTAATTTTTGAAAGGAATACTTCCTGCAAATTGTAGTTTTCAACGTGGATGTAGGCTCTGTTGGCTCCAAGTAGTCCTATTCAGCTAACTTGAACAAACACATGTATCACTTGAAAGAAAAACATCTGCGTTAGCTGTGGGAGTGTCTAGTGCATTGTTTCACTGTGAAAATTGAGTAAATTTTTGAAAGAAATCCTTCAAGCAATTCATAGTTTTCAAGGTGTAGTAAGGCTCCGTTGCTCCTGATAGGTCTATTCAGCTGAGTTGAAGGAACACTTGAATATCTAGGAAGAAAACAAAGTATGGTAGAATGAGGAAAATCCTGTGCATTGTTTCATTCTGTCAATTGAGTTAGTTTTAGAAGGGAATACTTCTGCAACTGAGGTGTTTCATGTGGAGGTAGGCTCTATTTGGTCCAAATAGGCCTATTCAGCAGAGTTGAGGAAACACATGTATCTCTCGAAAGAACACCATCTCTGTTAAATGAAGGACCATCTAGCACTGTGTTTCCCTGTGAGAACTGAGTTAGTTTAGGAAAGGAAGACTTCCTGCAAATCACACTTTTCAAGGTGGCAATTGGCGCTATTTTCTCTAGATAGGCCTATTCAGTTGAGTTGAAGAAACACATGTATCTCTCTGAAGAAAACTATTTTTATTAGAATCTGCAGCATCTAGCAGATTGATTCCCTATGAGAATTGATCTAGTGCTTGAAAGGAATACAACCTGCAAATTATAGTTTTCAAGTTGCAGAAAGGCTCATTTTCTTCCAAATGGCACTATTCAGCTGAGTTGAAGAAACTCATGGTGCTCTCTGAAGAAACTATTTATGTTAGAAGCTGAAGCATCTAGCACATTGATTCCCTGTGAGAACTGAGTTAGTTTTCTAAAAGAATACTTCCTGCAAATCATGGTTTTCAAGTTGGAGAAAAGGACATTTTCTTGCAAATAAGGCTATTCAGCTGAGTTGAATAAACTCTTGCATCTCTCAGAAGAAACTATTTATGTTAGAACCTGATGCATCAAGGAGATTGATTCCCTGTGAGAATTGAGTTAGTTTTTGAAAGGAATACTTCCTGGAAATCATAGTTTTCAAGGTGGAGATAGCTTGTGTTTGCTCCAAATAGGCGTGTTCTGCTAAGATTAAGAACCACATGTATGTCTCCAAAGGAAGCCATCTGTGTTAGAGCAGGAGCACCTAGAACGTTGTTTCAGTATGAAAGTTGAGTTAGCTTTTGAAAGGACTACTCCTGCAATTCATAGTTGTCAAGGGGGAGAAAAGCTCTTGTTGCTCCAAAGTGGCCTATTCAGCTAAGTTGAAGAAACACATGTATCTCTCGCAAGAAAACCATCTGTGTGAGAAGCAGGAGCACGTAGCATATTGTTTCCCTGTGAGAATCGGGTTCGTGTTTGAAAGGAATACTTCCTGCATCTTAGGTGTTTCAGGTGGCGACAGACTCTGTTTTCTCCAAATAGGCCTATTCAGCTGAGTTGAAGAAACACGTTTCTCCTCAAAGAAAACCATCTCTGTTAGAAGTAGCATGTAGTTCATTGTTCCCTTCTCACAATTGCTTTAGTTTTTGCAAGGAATACTTCCTGAAAATCGTAGATTTCCAGGTGGAGAAAGACAAATATTGTTCCAAATAGGCCTATTCATCTGAGATCAAGGAACACTGGTATATCTATGAAGATAACCAACTATGGTGGAATGAGGAACATCTAGCACATTGTTTCCCTGTGAGAACTGAATTAGTGTTTGAAAGGAATACTTCCTACAACCAGGTGCTTGAAGGGAGAGATAGGCTCTGTTTTCTCCTAGAAACACTATTCAACATAGTTGAAGAAACACACGTATTTCCCCAAGAAAACCATCTATGTTAGTAGCAGGTTCCCATACACTTTGTTTCCCTAGAGGATTGAGTTAGTTTTTGAAAGGAACACTTCCAGCAAATCAGAGTTTGCAAGGTGGAGAAAGGCTCTGTTTTTTCCAAAGTGGCCTATTCAGCTGAGTTGAATAAACAAATGTATCTGTCCGAAGCAAACCATCTATGATAGAAGCTGCAGCGTCTAGCACATTGCTTCTGTGTGAGAATTGAGTTAGGTTTTGAAAGAAATGCTTCCTGCAAATCCTAGTTTTCATTGTGGAGATAGGCTGTGTTTGCTCCAGAAAGGCCTATTATGCTGAGTTGAAGAAACACATGTATCTCTACAAAGGAAATCATCTCTGTCAGATGCTGCACCATGTAGCACATTGTTTCACTATGAGAACGGAGTTAAATTGTGAAAGGAATACTTCATGCAACTTAGGTGTTTCTAGAAGTTGATATGCTCTCTTTGCTTCAAATAGGCCTATTGAGCTAAGTTGAAGAAAAACATGTATCTCCATAAAGAAAAGCATGTGTGTTAGAAGCGGGAGCATCGGGCACAAGGTCTCTCTGTGAGAATGGAATTCGTTTTTGAAAGGAATACTTCCTGCAAATCATACTTTTCAAAGTAGAGATATTCTCTGTTTGCTCCAATAGGCCTATTCAGCTGAGTTGAAGAAACACAAGTTTCACTCCAAAGAAAACAATGTGTGTTAGAAGCTTCAGCATGTAGCACATTGTTCCCCTGTGAGAACTGAGTTACTCTTTGAAAGGAATACTTCCTGCAAATCATAGTTTTCATGCTGGAAAAAGGCTCATTTTGTTCCAAATGGGCCTATTCAGTTGAGTTGAATGTATCTCTCCAAAGAAAACCATCTACGTTATAAGCCACAGCATCAAGCACATTATTTCCCTGTGAGAATTTAGATAGATTTGAAAGTAATACTCCTGCAAGTCAGAATTTTAAAGGTGGAGAAAAGCTCATTTTGTTCCAACAGGCCTATACGGCTGAGTTTAAGAAGCACATCATCTCTCCAAAAACAACCTTCAGGGTCAGAAGCAGGAGCATCTAGCACTTTCTTTCCCTGTGAGAGTTGAGCTGGATTTTGAAAGGAATACTTCCTGCAACGTAGGTTTTGGAACGTGGTGATAGGCTCTCTTCATTCCAAATAGGCTTATTCAGTTGAGTTGAAGAAACACATGTCTATCTCCAAAGAAATCCATCTATGTTAGAAGCTTCAGCATCTAGAACATTGCCTCCCTGTGAGAATTGAGTAAGTTTTTGAAAGGAATACTTCCTGGAAATCCTAGTTTTCAAAGTGAAGATTGGCTCTGTTTGCTCCAATTAGCTCTATTCAGCTAAGTAGAACAAGCACCTGTAGCTCTATAAAGAAAACCATCTATGTTAGAAGCTGCAGCATCTGGCACATTGTTTCCCTTTGACAATTTAGTTAGTGTTTGAAAGGAATGCTTCCTATGAAGCACAGTTTTTACTGTGCAGATAGGGTGTGTTTGCTCCAAATAGGCCTTTAAAGTGGAGTTGAAGTAAAACATGGAACTCTCCAAAGAAAATCATCTATGTTCGATGGTGCAGGTTGTAGCCCATTGTTTCCCTGTGAGAATTGAGTTAGTTTTTGAAAGGAATACTGTCTGCAATTTAGGTGATTCAAGGGGGAGATAGGCACTGTTTGCTCCAAATTGGCCTCTTCAGCTGAGTTAAACACACGTATCTCTCCAAAGGATACCATGTATGTCAGTAGGTGCAGCGTGTACTACTCTGTTTCTCTTTGAGAATTGAGTTAATTTTTGAAAGGAATACTTCCTGCAAATTGTAGTTTTCAACGTGGATGTAGGCTCTGTTGGCTCCAAGTAGTCCTATTCAGCTAACTTGAACAAACACATGTATCACTTGAAAGAAAAACATCTGCGTTAGCTGTGGGAGTGTCTAGTGCATTGTTTCACTGTGAAAATTGAGTAAATTTTTGAAAGAAATCCTTCAAGCAATTCATAGTTTTCAAGGTGTAGTAAGGCTCCGTTGCTCCTGATAGGTCTATTCAGCTGAGTTGAAGGAACACTTGAATCTCTAGGAAGAAAACAAAGTATGGTAGAATGAGGAAAATCCTGTGCATTGTTTCATTCTGTCAATTGAGTTAGTTTTAGAAGGGAATACTTCTGCAACTGAGGTGTTTCATGTGGAGGTAGGCTCTATTTGGTCCAAATAGGCCTATTCAGCAGAGTTGAGGAAACACATGTATCTCTCGAAAGAACACCATCTCTGTTAAATGAAGGACCATCTAGCACTGTGTTTCCCTGTGAGAACTGAGTTAGTTTAGGAAAGGAAGACTTCCTGCAAATCACACTTTTCAAGGTGGCAATTGGCGCTATTTTCTCTAGATAGGCCTATTCAGTTGAGTTGAAGAAACACATGTATCTCTCTGAAGAAAACTATTTTTATTAGAATCTGCAGCATCTAGCAGATTGATTCCCTATGAGAATTGATCTAGTGCTTGAAAGGAATACAACCTGCAAATTATAGTTTTCAAGTTGCAGAAAGGCTCATTTTCTTCCAAATGGCACTATTCAGCTGAGTTGAAGAAACTCATGGTGCTCTCTGAAGAAACTATTTATGTTAGACGCTGAAGCATCTAGCACATTGATTCCCTGTGAGAACTGAGTTAGTTTTCTAAAAGAATACTTCCTGCAAATCATGGTTTTCAAGTTGGAGAAAAGGACATTTTCTTGCAAATAAGGCTATTCAGCTGAGTTGAATAAACTCTTGCATCTCTCAGAAGAAACTATTTATGTTAGAACCTGATGCATCAAGGAGATTGATTCCCTGTGAGAATTGAGATAGTTTTTGAAAGGAATACTTCCTGGAAATCATAGTTTTCAAGGTGGAGATAGCTTGTGTTTGCTCCAAATAGGCGTGTTCTGCTAAGATTAAGAACCACATGTATCTCTCCAAAGGAAGCCATCTGTGTTAGAGCAGGAGCACCTAGAACGTTGTTTCAGTATGAAAGTTGAGTTAGCTTTTGAAAGGACTACTCCTGCAATTCATAGTTGTCAAGGGGGAGAAAAGCTCTTGTTGCTCCAAAGTGGCCTATTCAGCTAAGTTGAAGAAACACATGTATCTCTCGCAAGAAAACCATCTGTGTGAGAAGCAGGAGCACGTAGCATATTGTTTCCCTGTGAGAATCGGGTTCGTGTTTGAAAGGAATACTTCCTGCATCTTAGGTGTTTCAGGTGGCGACAGACTCTGTTTTCTCCAAATAGGCCTATTCAGCTGAGTTGAAGAAACACGTTTCTCCTCAAAGAAAACCATCTCTGTTAGAAGTAGCATGTAGTTCATTGTTCCCTTCTCACAATTGCTTTAGTTTTTGCAAGGAATACTTCCTGAAAATCGTAGATTTCCAGGTGGAGAAAGACAAATATTGTTCCAAATAGGCCTATTCATCTGAGATCAAGGAACACTGGTATATCTATGAAGATAACCAACTATGGTGGAATGAGGAACATCTAGCACATTGTTTCCCTGTGAGAACTGAATTAGTGTTTGAAAGGAATACTTCCTACAACCAGGTGCTTGAAGGGAGAGATAGGCTCTGTTTTCTCCTAGAAACACTATTCAACATAGTTGAAGAAACACACGTATTTCCCCAAGAAAACCATCTATGTTAGTAGCAGGTTCCCATACACTTTGTTTCCCTAGAGGATTGAGTTAGTTTTTGAAAGGAACACTTCCAGCAAATCAGAGTTTGCAAGGTGGAGAAAGGCTCAGTTTTTTCCAAAGTGGCCTATTCAGCTGAGTTGAATAAACAAATGTATCTGTCCGAAGCAAACCATCTATGATAGAAGCTGCAGCGTCTAGCACATTGCTTCTGTGTGAGAATTGAGTTAGGTTTTGAAAGAAATGCTTCCTGCAAATCCTAGTTTTCATTGTGGAGATAGGCTGTGTTTGCTCCAGAAAGGCCTATTATGCTGAGTTGAAGAAACACATGTATCTCTACAAAGGAAATCATCTCTGTCAGATGCTGCACCATGTAGCACATTGTTTCACTATGAGAACGGAGTTAAATTGTGAAAGGAATACTTCATGCAACTTAGGTGTTTCTAGAAGTTGATATGCTCTCTTTGCTTCAAATAGGCCTATTGAGCTAAGTTGAAGAAAAACATGTATCTCCATAAAGAAAAGCATGTGTGTTAGAAGCGGGAGCATCGGGCACAAGGTCTCTCTGTGAGAATGGAATTCGTTTTTGAAAGGAATACTTCCTGCAAATCATACTTTTCAAAGTAGAGATATTCTCTGTTTGCTCCAATAGGCCTATTCAGCTGAGTTGAAGAAACACAAGTTTCACTCCAAAGAAAACAATGTGTGTTAGAAGCTTCAGCATGTAGCACATTGTTCCCCTGTGAGAACTGAGTTACTCTTTGAAAGGAATACTTCCTGCAAATCATAGTTTTCATGCTGGAAAAAGGCTCATTTTGTTCCAAATGGGCCTATTCAGTTGAGTTGAATGTATCTCTCCAAAGAAAACCATCTACGTTATAAGCCACAGCATCAAGCACATTATTTCCCTGTGAGAATTTAGATAGATTTGAAAGTAATACTCCTGCAAGTCAGAATTTTAAAGGTGGAGAAAAGCTCATTTTGTTCCAACAGGCCTATACGGCTGAGTTTAAGAAGCACATCATCTCTCCAAAAACAACCTTCAGGGTCAGAAGCAGGAGCATCTAGCACTTTCTTTCCCTGTGAGAGTTGAGCTGGATTTTGAAAGGAATACTTCCTGCAACGTAGGTTTTGGAACGTGGTGATAGGCTCTCTTCATTCCAAATAGGCTTATTCAGTTGAGTTGAAGAAACACATGTCTATCTCCAAAGAAATCCATCTATGTTAGAAGCTTCAGCATCTAGAACATTGCCTCCCTGTGAGAATTGAGTAAGTTTTTGAAAGGAATACTTCCTGGAAATCCTAGTTTTCAAGGTGAAGATTGGCTCTGTTTGCTCCAATTAGCTCTATTCAGCTAAGTAGAACAAGCACCTGTAGCTCTATAAAGAAAACCATCTATGTTAGAAGCTGCAGCATCTGGCACATTGTTTCCCTTTGACAATTTAGTTAGTGTTTGAAAGGAATGCTTCCTATGAAGCACAGTTTTTACTGTGCAGATAGGGTGTGTTTGCTCCAAATAGGCCTTTAAAGTGGAGTTGAAGTAAAACATGGAACTCTCCAAAGAAAATCATCTATGTTCGATGGTGCAGGTTGTAGCCCATTGTTTCCCTGTGAGAATTGAGTTAGTTTTTGAAAGGAATACTGTTTGCAATTTAGGTGATTCAAGGGGGAGATAGACACTGTTTGCTCCAAATTGGCCTCTTCAGCTGAGTTAAACACACGTATCTCTCCAAAGGATACCATGTATGTCAGTAGGTGCAGCGTGTACTACTCTGTTTCTCTTTGAGAATTGAGTTAATTTTTGAAGGGAATACTTCCTGCAAATTGTAGTTTTCAACGTGGATGTAGGCTCTGTTGGTTCCAAGTAGTCCTATTCAGCTAACTTGAACAAACACATGTATCACTTGAAAGAAAAACATCTGCGTTAGCTGTGGGAGTGTCTAGTGCATTGTTTCACTGTGAAAATTGAGTAAATTTTTGAAAGAAATCCTTCAAGCAATTCATAGTTTTCAAGGTGTAGTAAGGCTCCGTTGCTCCTGATAGGTCTACTCAGCTGAGTTGAAGGAACACTTGAATCTCTAGGAAGAAAACAAAGTATGGTAGAATGAGGAAAATCCTGTGCATTGTTTCATTCTGTCAATTGAGTTAGTTTTAGAAGGGAATACTTCTGCAACTGAGGTGTTTCAGGTGGAGGTAGGCTCTATTTGGTCCAAATAGGCCTATTCAGCAGAGTTGAGGAAACACATGTATCTCTCGAAAGAACACCATCTCTGTTAAATGAAGGACCATCTAGCACTGTGTTTCCCTGTGAGAACTGAGTTAGTTTAGGAAAGGAAGACTTCCTGCAAATCATACTTTTCAAGGTGGCAATTGGCGCTATTTTCTCTAGATAGGCCTATTCAGTTGAGTTGAAGAAACACATGTATCTCTCTGAAGAAAACTATTTATATTAGAAGCTGCAGCCTGTAGCAGATTGATTCCCTATGAGAATTGATCTAGTGCTTGAAAGGAATACAACCTGCAAATTATAGTTTTCAAGTTGCAGAAAGGCTCATTTTCTTCCAAATGGCACTATTCAGCTGAGTTGAAGAAACTCATGGTGCTCTCTGAAGAAACTATTTATGTTAGACGCTGAAGCATCTAGCACATTGATTCCCTGTGAGAACTGAGTTAGTTTTCTAAAAGAATACTTCCTGCAAATCATGGTTTTCAAGTTGGAGAAAAGGACATTTTCTTGCAAATAAGGCTATTCAGCTGAGTTGAATAAACTCTTGCATCTCTCAGAAGAAACTATTTATGTTAGAACCTGATGCATCAAGGAGATTGATTCCCTGTGAGAATTGAGTTAGTTTTTGAAAGGAATACTTCCTGGAAATCATAGTTTTCAAGGTGGAGATAGCTTGTGTTTGCTCCAAATAGGCGTGTTCTGCTAAGATTAAGAACCACATGTATCTCTCCAAAGGAAGCCATCTGTGTTAGAGCAGGAGCACCTAGAACGTTGTTTCAGTATGAAAGTTGAGTTAGCTTTTGAAAGGACTACTCCTGCAATTCATAGTTGTCAAGGGGGAGAAAAGCTCTTGTTGCTCCAAAGTGGCCTATTCAGCTAAGTTGAAGAAACACATGTATCTCTCGCAAGAAAACCATCTGTGTGAGAAGCAGGAGCACGTAGCATATTGTTTCCCTGTGAGAATCGGGTTCGTGTTTGAAAGGAATACTTCCTGCATCTTAGGTGTTTCAGGTGGCGACAGACTCTGTTTTCTCCAAATAGGCCTATTCAGCTGAGTTGAAGAAACACGTTTCTCCTCAAAGAAAACCATCTCTGTTAGAAGTAGCATGTAGTTCATTGTTCCCTTCTCACAATTGCTTTAGTTTTTGCAAGGAATACTTCCTGAAAATCGTAGATTTCCAGGTGGAGAAAGACAAATATTGTTCCAAATAGGCCTATTCATCTGAGATCAAGGAACACTGGTATATCTATGAAGATAACCAACTATGGTGGAATGAGGAACATCTAGCACATTGTTTCCCTGTGAGAACTGAATTAGTGTTTGAAAGGAATACTTCCTACAACCAGGTGCTTGAAGGGAGAGATAGGCTCTGTTTTCTCCTATAAACACTATTCAACATAGTTGAAGAAACACACGTATTTCCCCAAGAAAACCATCTATGTTAGTAGCAGGTTCCCATACACTTTGTTTCCCTAGAGGATTGAGTTAGTTTTTGAAAGGAACACTTCCAGCAAATCACAGTTTGCAAGGTGGAGAAAGGCTCAGTTTTTTTCCAAAGTGGCCTATTCAGCTGAGTTGAATAAACAAATGTATCTGTCCGAAACAAACCATCTATGATAGAAGCTGCAGCGTCTAGCACATTGCTTCTGTGTGAGAATTGAGTTAGGTTTTGAAAGAAATACTTCCTGCAAATCCTAGTTTTCATTGTGGAGATAGGCTGTGTTTGCTCCAGAAAGGCCTATTATGCTGAGTTGAAGAAACACATGTATCTCTACAAAGGAAATCATCTCTGTCAGATGCTGCACCATGTAGCACATTGTTTCACTATGAGAACGGAGTTAAATTGTGAAAGGAATACTTCATGCAACTTAGGTGTTTCTAGAAGTTGATATGCTCTCTTTGCTTCAAATAGGCCTATTGAGCTAAGTTGAAGAAAAACATGTATCTCCATAAAGAAAAGCATGTGTGTTAGAAGCGGGAGCATCGGGCACAAGGTCTCTCTGTGAGAACGGAATTCATTTTTGAAAGGAATACTTCCTGCAAATCATACTTTTCAAAGTAGAGATATTCTCTGTTTGCTCCAATAGGCCTATTCAGCTGAGTTGAAGAAACACAAGTTTCACTCCAAAGAAAACAATGTGTGTTAGAAGCTGCAGCATGTAGCACATTTTTCCCCTGTGAGAACTGAGTTACTCTTTGAAAGGAATACTTCCTGCAAATCATAGTTTTCATGCTGGAAAAAGGCTCATTTTGTTCCAAATGGGCCTATTCAGTTGAGTTGAATGTATCTCTCCAAAGAAAACCATCTACGTTATAAGCCACAGCATCAAGCACATTATTTCCCTGTGAGAATTTAGATAGATTTGAAAGTAATACTCCTGCAAGTCAGAATTTTAAAGGTGGAGAAAAGCTCATTTTGTTCCAACAGGCCTATACGGCTGAGTTTAAGAAGCACATCATCTCTCCAAAAACAACCTTCAGGGTCAGAAGCAGGAGCATCTAGCACTTTCTTTCCCTGTGAGAGTTGAGCTGGATTTTGAAAGGAATACTTCCTGCAACGTAGGTTTTGGAACGTGGTGATAGGCTCTCTTCATTCCAAATAGGCTTATTCAGTTGAGTTGAAGAAACACATGTCTATCTCCAAAGAAATCCATCTATGTTAGAAGCTTCAGCATCTAGAACATTGCCTCCCTGTGAGAATTGAGTAAGTTTTTGAAAGGAATACTTCCTGGAAATCCTAGTTTTCAAAGTGAAGATTGGCTCTGTTTGCTCCAATTAGCTCTATTCAGCTAAGTAGAACAAGCACCTGTAGCTCTATAAAGAAAACCATCTATGTTAGAAGCTGCAGCATCTGGCACATTGTTTCCCTTTGACAATTTAGTTAGTGTTTGAAAGGAATGCTTCCTATGAAGCACAGTTTTTACTGTGCAGATAGGGTGTGTTTGCTCCAAATAGGCCTTTAAAGTGGAGTTGAAGTAAAACATGGAACTCTCCAAAGAAAATCATCTATGTTCGATGGTGCAGGTTGTAGCCCATTGTTTCCCTGTGAGAATTGAGTTAGTTTTTGAAAGGAATACTATCTGCAATTTAGGTGATTCAAGGGGGAGATAGGCACTGTTTGCTCCAAATTGGCCTCTTCAGCTGAGTTAAACACACGTATCTCTCCAAAGGATACCATGTATGTCAGTAGGTGCAGCGTGTACTACTCTGTTTCTCTTTGAGAATTGAGTTAATTTTTGAAAGGAATACTTCCTGCAAATTGTAGTTTTCAACGTGGATGTAGGCTCTGTTGGCTCCAAGTAGTCCTATTCAGCTAACTTGAACAAACACATGTATCACTTGAAAGAAAAACATCTGCGTTAGCTGTGGGAGTGTCTAGTGCATTGTTTCACTGTGAAAATTGAGTAAATTTTTGAAAGAAATCCTTCAAGCAATTCATAGTTTTCAAGGTGTAGTAAGGCTCCGTTGCTCCTGATAGGTCTATTCAGCTGAGTTGAAGGAACACTTGAATCTCTAGGAAGAAAACAAAGTATGGTAGAATGAGGAAAATCCTGTGCATTGTTTCATTCTGTCAATTGAGTTAGTTTTAGAAGGGAATACTTCTGCAACTGAGGTGTTTCATGTGGAGGTAGGCTCTATTTGGTCCAAATAGGCCTATTCAGCAGAGTTGAGGAAACACATGTATCTCTCGAAAGAACACCATCTCTGTTAAATGAAGGACCATCTAGCACTGTGTTTCCCTGTGAGAACTGAGTTAGTTTAGGAAAGGAAGACTTCCTGCAAATCACACTTTTCAAGGTGGCAATTGGCGCTATTTTCTCTAGATAGGCCTATTCAGTTGAGTTGAAGAAACACATGTATCTCTCTGAAGAAAACTATTTTTATTAGAATCTGCAGCATCTAGCAGATTGATTCCCTATGAGAATTGATCTAGTGCTTGAAAGGAATACAACCTGCAAATTATAGTTTTCAAGTTGCAGAAAGGCTCATTTTCTTCCAAATGGCACTATTCAGCTGAGTTGAAGAAACTCATGGTGCTCTCTGAAGAAACTATTTATGTTAGACGCTGAAGCATCTAGCACATTGATTCCCTGTGAGAACTGAGTTAGTTTTCTAAAAGAATACTTCCTGCAAATCATGGTTTTCAAGTTGGAGAAAAGGACATTTTCTTGCAAATAAGGCTATTCAGCTGAGTTGAATAAACTCTTGCATCTCTCAGAAGAAACTATTTATGTTAGAACCTGATGCATCAAGGAGATTGATTCCCTGTGAGAATTGAGATAGTTTTTGAAAGGAATACTTCCTGGAAATCATAGTTTTCAAGGTGGAGATAGCTTGTGTTTGCTCCAAATAGGCGTGTTCTGCTAAGATTAAGAACCACATGTATCTCTCCAAAGGAAGCCATCTGTGTTAGAGCAGGAGCACCTAGAACGTTGTTTCAGTATGAAAGTTGAGTTAGCTTTTGAAAGGACTACTCCTGCAATTCATAGTTGTCAAGGGGGAGAAAAGCTCTTGTTGCTCCAAAGTGGCCTATTCAGCTAAGTTGAAGAAACACATGTATCTCTCGCAAGAAAACCATCTGTGTGAGAAGCAGGAGCACGTAGCATATTGTTTCCCTGTGAGAATCGGGTTCGTGTTTGAAAGGAATACTTCCTGCATCTTAGGTGTTTCAGGTGGCGACAGACTCTGTTTTCTCCAAATAGGCCTATTCAGCTGAGTTGAAGAAACACGTTTCTCCTCAAAGAAAACCATCTCTGTTAGAAGTAGCATGTAGTTCATTGTTCCCTTCTCACAATTGCTTTAGTTTTTGCAAGGAATACTTCCTGAAAATCGTAGATTTCCAGGTGGAGAAAGACAAATATTGTTCCAAATAGGCCTATTCATCTGAGATCAAGGAACACTGGTATATCTATGAAGATAACCAACTATGGTGGAATGAGGAACATCTAGCACATTGTTTCCCTGTGAGAACTGAATTAGTGTTTGAAAGGAATACTTCCTACAACCAGGTGCTTGAAGGGAGAGATAGGCTCTGTTTTCTCCTAGAAACACTATTCAACATAGTTGAAGAAACACACGTATTTCCCCAAGAAAACCATCTATGTTAGTAGCAGGTTCCCATACACTTTGTTTCCCTAGAGGATTGAGTTAGTTTTTGAAAGGAACACTTCCAGCAAATCAGAGTTTGCAAGGTGGAGAAAGGCTCAGTTTTTTCCAAAGTGGCCTATTCAGCTGAGTTGAATAAACAAATGTATCTGTCCGAAGCAAACCATCTATGATAGAAGCTGCAGCGTCTAGCACATTGCTTCTGTGTGAGAATTGAGTTAGGTTTTGAAAGAAATGTTTCCTGCAAATCCTAGTTTTCATTGTGGAGATAGGCTGTGTTTGCTCCAGAAAGGCCTATTATGCTGAGTTGAAGAAACACATGTATCTCTACAAAGGAAATCATCTCTGTCAGATGCTGCACCATGTAGCACATTGTTTCACTATGAGAACGGAGTTAAATTGTGAAAGGAATACTTCATGCAACTTAGGTGTTTCTAGAAGTTGATATGCTCTCTTTGCTTCAAATAGGCCTATTGAGCTAAGTTGAAGAAAAACATGTATCTCCATAAAGAAAAGCATGTGTGTTAGAAGCGGGAGCATCGGGCACAAGGTCTCTCTGTGAGAATGGAATTCGTTTTTGAAAGGAATACTTCCTGCAAATCATACTTTTCAAAGTAGAGATATTCTCTGTTTGCTCCAATAGGCCTATTCAGCTGAGTTGAAGAAACACAAGTTTCACTCCAAAGAAAACAATGTGTGTTAGAAGCTTCAGCATGTAGCACATTGTTCCCCTGTGAGAACTGAGTTACTCTTTGAAAGGAATACTTCCTGCAAATCATAGTTTTCATGCTGGAAAAAGGCTCATTTTGTTCCAAATGGGCCTATTCAGTTGAGTTGAATGTATCTCTCCAAAGAAAACCATCTACGTTATAAGCCACAGCATCAAGCACATTATTTCCCTGTGAGAATTTAGATAGATTTGAAAGTAATACTCCTGCAAGTCAGAATTTTAAAGGTGGAGAAAAGCTCATTTTGTTCCAACAGGCCTATACGGCTGAGTTTAAGAAGCACATCATCTCTCCAAAAACAACCTTCAGGGTCAGAAGCAGGAGCATCTAGCACTTTCTTTCCCTGTGAGAGTTGAGCTGGATTTTGAAAGGAATACTTCCTGCAACGTAGGTTTTGGAACGTGGTGATAGGCTCTCTTCATTCCAAATAGGCTTATTCAGTTGAGTTGAAGAAACACATGTCTATCTCCAAAGAAATCCATCTATGTTAGAAGCTTCAGCATCTAGAACATTGCCTCCCTGTGAGAATTGAGTAAGTTTTTGAAAGGAATACTTCCTGGAAATCCTAGTTTTCAAGGTGAAGATTGGCTCTGTTTGCTCCAATTAGCTCTATTCAGCTAAGTAGAACAAGCACCTGTAGCTCTATAAAGAAAACCATCTATGTTAGAAGCTGCAGCATCTGGCACATTGTTTCCCTTTGACAATTTAGTTAGTGTTTGAAAGGAATGCTTCCTATGAAGCACAGTTTTTACTGTGCAGATAGGGTGTGTTTGCTCCAAATAGGCCTTTAAAGTGGAGTTGAAGTAAAACATGGAACTCTCCAAAGAAAATCATCTATGTTCGATGGTGCAGGTTGTAGCCCATTGTTTCCCTGTGAGAATTGAGTTAGTTTTTGAAAGGAATACTGTTTGCAATTTAGGTGATTCAAGGGGGAGATAGACACTGTTTGCTCCAAATTGGCCTCTTCAGCTGAGTTAAACACACGTATCTCTCCAAAGGATACCATGTATGTCAGTAGGTGCAGCGTGTACTACTCTGTTTCTCTTTGAGAATTGAGTTAATTTTTGAAGGGAATACTTCCTGCAAATTGTAGTTTTCAACGTGGATGTAGGCTCTGTTGGTTCCAAGTAGTCCTATTCAGCTAACTTGAACAAACACATGTATCACTTGAAAGAAAAACATCTGCGTTAGCTGTGGGAGTGTCTAGTGCATTGTTTCACTGTGAAAATTGAGTAAATTTTTGAAAGAAATCCTTCAAGCAATTCATAGTTTTCAAGGTGTAGTAAGGCTCCGTTGCTCCTGATAGGTCTACTCAGCTGAGTTGAAGGAACACTTGAATCTCTAGGAAGAAAACAAAGTATGGTAGAATGAGGAAAATCCTGTGCATTGTTTCATTCTGTCAATTGAGTTAGTTTTAGAAGGGAATACTTCTGCAACTGAGGTGTTTCAGGTGGAGGTAGGCTCTATTTGGTCCAAATAGGCCTATTCAGCAGAGTTGAGGAAACACATGTATCTCTCGAAAGAACACCATCTCTGTTAAATGAAGGACCATCTAGCACTGTGTTTCCCTGTGAGAACTGAGTTAGTTTAGGAAAGGAAGACTTCCTGCAAATCATACTTTTCAAGGTGGCAATTGGCGCTATTTTCTCTAGATAGGCCTATTCAGTTGAGTTGAAGAAACACATGTATCTCTCTGAAGAAAACTATTTATATTAGAAGCTGCAGCCTGTAGCAGATTGATTCCCTATGAGAATTGATCTAGTGCTTGAAAGGAATACAACCTGCAAATTATAGTTTTCAAGTTGCAGAAAGGCTCATTTTCTTCCAAATGGCACTATTCAGCTGAGTTGAAGAAACTCATGGTGCTCTCTGAAGAAACTATTTATGTTAGACGCTGAAGCATCTAGCACATTGATTCCCTGTGAGAACTGAGTTAGTTTTCTAAAAGAATACTTCCTGCAAATCATGGTTTTCAAGTTGGAGAAAAGGACATTTTCTTGCAAATAAGGCTATTCAGCTGAGTTGAATAAACTCTTGCATCTCTCAGAAGAAACTATTTATGTTAGAACCTGATGCATCAAGGAGATTGATTCCCTGTGAGAATTGAGTTAGTTTTTGAAAGGAATACTTCCTGGAAATCATAGTTTTCAAGGTGGAGATAGCTTGTGTTTGCTCCAAATAGGCGTGTTCTGCTAAGATTAAGAACCACATGTATCTCTCCAAAGGAAGCCATCTGTGTTAGAGCAGGAGCACCTAGAACGTTGTTTCAGTATGAAAGTTGAGTTAGCTTTTGAAAGGACTACTCCTGCAATTCATAGTTGTCAAGGGGGAGAAAAGCTCTTGTTGCTCCAAAGTGGCCTATTCAGCTAAGTTGAAGAAACACATGTATCTCTCGCAAGAAAACCATCTGTGTGAGAAGCAGGAGCACGTAGCATATTGTTTCCCTGTGAGAATCGGGTTCGTGTTTGAAAGGAATACTTCCTGCATCTTAGGTGTTTCAGGTGGCGACAGACTCTGTTTTCTCCAAATAGGCCTATTCAGCTGAGTTGAAGAAACACGTTTCTCCTCAAAGAAAACCATCTCTGTTAGAAGTAGCATGTAGTTCATTGTTCCCTTCTCACAATTGCTTTAGTTTTTGCAAGGAATACTTCCTGAAAATCGTAGATTTCCAGGTGGAGAAAGACAAATATTGTTCCAAATAGGCCTATTCATCTGAGATCAAGGAACACTGGTATATCTATGAAGATAACCAACTATGGTGGAATGAGGAACATCTAGCACATTGTTTCCCTGTGAGAACTGAATTAGTGTTTGAAAGGAATACTTCCTACAACCAGGTGCTTGAAGGGAGAGATAGGCTCTGTTTTCTCCTATAAACACTATTCAACATAGTTGAAGAAACACACGTATTTCCCCAAGAAAACCATCTATGTTAGTAGCAGGTTCCCATACACTTTGTTTCCCTAGAGGATTGAGTTAGTTTTTGAAAGGAACACTTCCAGCAAATCACAGTTTGCAAGGTGGAGAAAGGCTCAGTTTTTTTCCAAAGTGGCCTATTCAGCTGAGTTGAATAAACAAATGTATCTGTCCGAAACAAACCATCTATGATAGAAGCTGCAGCGTCTAGCACATTGCTTCTGTGTGAGAATTGAGTTAGGTTTTGAAAGAAATACTTCCTGCAAATCCTAGTTTTCATTGTGGAGATAGGCTGTGTTTGCTCCAGAAAGGCCTATTATGCTGAGTTGAAGAAACACATGTATCTCTACAAAGGAAATCATCTCTGTCAGATGCTGCACCATGTAGCACATTGTTTCACTATGAGAACGGAGTTAAATTGTGAAAGGAATACTTCATGCAACTTAGGTGTTTCTAGAAGTTGATATGCTCTCTTTGCTTCAAATAGGCCTATTGAGCTAAGTTGAAGAAAAACATGTATCTCCATAAAGAAAAGCATGTGTGTTAGAAGCGGGAGCATCGGGCACAAGGTCTCTCTGTGAGAATGGAATTCATTTTTGAAAGGAATACTTCCTGCAAATCATACTTTTCAAAGTAGAGATATTCTCTGTTTGCTCCAATAGGCCTATTCAGCTGAGTTGAAGAAACACAAGTTTCACTCCAAAGAAAACAATGTGTGTTAGAAGCTGCAGCATGTAGCACATTTTTCCCCTGTGAGAACTGAGTTACTCTTTGAAAGGAATACTTCCTGCAAATCATAGTTTTCATGCTGGAAAAAGGCTCATTTTGTTCCAAATGGGCCTATTCAGTTGAGTTGAATGTATCTCTCCAAAGATGGAGATAGGCTCCCTTCATTCCAAATAGGCTTATTCAGTTGAGTTGAAGAAACACATGTCTATCTCCAAAGAAATCCATCTATGGTAGAAGCTTCAGCATCTAGAACATTGCCTCCCTGTGAGAATTGAGTAAGTTTTTGAAAGGAATACTTCCTGGAAATCCAAGTTTTCAACGTGAAGATTGGCTCTTTGCTCCAAGTACGCTTATTCATCTGAAATGACGAAACACATATAGTTTTCCATAGGCAACCATCTGTGTTAGAAGCAATAGCATCTGGAACACTGTTTCCCTGTGAGAATTGAGTTTGTTTTTCAAGGCTTACTTCCTGCAGCTTTGTTCTTTCCAGTTTGAGAAAGGCTCTGTTAGAGCCAAAGAGGCCTATTCAGGTGAGTTGAATACACAGAAGAATCTCTGGGAAGAATTCCATCTGTGGTACAAGAAGGGGCTACAGCACATTCTTGTGCTTTGACGATTGAGTTAGTTTTGGAAAAGAATTCTTTCTGAAAATCACAGCTTGAAGGTAGAGAAAGGTTCGTTTAGTTCCTAATAGGCCTTTTTAGCTGAGATGATAAAACACGTTTATCTCTCAAAAGACAACCATATCTCTTAGAAGATGCAGCTTCTAGCACATTGTATCCCTGTGAGAGTAGATTAAGGTAATGGAAGGGATACTTCCTGCGACTTAGGTGTTCAAGTGGAGATTGCCTGTCTCTCCTCCACATAGGTCTACTCATCTAAGTGGAAAACACACACGTGTCACTATCAAGAAAATCATATACGTTAGATTCGCAAGCATCTAGTGCATCGTTTCCCTGTGAAAACTGAGCTCGTTTTTGAGAAGAATACTTCCTGCAAGTTAGGTGTTTCAAGTTGGATAAAGGCTCTCTTTGCTCCAACTAGGTCTATTCAGCTTAAATGAAGGAACACATGTATCTCTCCAAAGAAAACCCTCCACGTTAAAAGCTGAAGCATTGAGCACAGTACTTCGTTGTGGGAGTTCTGTTTGCTTTTCAAAGGAATACTTCCTGCCTCTTAGATGTTTCAAGTTGGACATAGGCTCTGTTTGTTCCAAATAGGCCTATTCAGCTGAGTTGAAGAAACACGTGTCTCGACAAAGGAAATCATGTCTATTAGAAACTGCAACATCCTGCATAGTGTTTCAGATGAGAATCCATTTATGTTTTGAAAGGAATACTTGTAGCAACTTAAGTGTTTCCAGGTGGACATAGGCTCCGTTTGCTCCAAAGAGGCCTTTTTGCTTAGTTGAAGAAACACATGAAATTATCAAAAGAAAACCCTCTGTGTTAGAAGCGCAATGTCTAACACATTGTTTCCCTGTGAGAATCGAGGTCCTTTTTGAGAAGAATATTTCCTTCAAATCATAGATTTCAAGGTTGAGAAATGCTAATTCTCTTGCAAAGTGGCCTATTCAGCTGAGTTGAAGAAACCCCTGTATCTCTCCAAAAAACCCCTCTATATTATAAGCTGCAGCCAAGAGCTCCTGGTTTCCCTGTGAGAGTTGAGAAAGTTTTTGAATGGAATACTTTCTGGAACGTTGGATATCAAGGTTTGATAGGCTCTCTATGTTCCAAACAGGCCTGTTCAACTGAGTACAAGAAACACACAGAACACTTGAAAGAAAACCATCTGTTAGAAGCTGGACCATCTGGCACCTTCTTTCCCTGTGAAAACTGACTTTGAGTTTCAGTTGAAAGCTTCCTGAAAATCAGTTTTCAAGGTGGACCTAGGCTCTCTTTGCTCCAAACAGGCCTATTCAGAAGAGTTGATGA
The DNA here is from genome assembly GCF_047511655.1 of Castor canadensis. NCBI lineage: Eukaryota > Metazoa > Chordata > Mammalia > Rodentia > Castoridae > Castor > Castor canadensis. The sequence goes on from NC_133389.1 coordinate 72,725,483, forward strand.
AACACATGCATCTCTCCACACAAACACATCTATGTTAGAAGCCTTGAGCTCCTACACCTTGTTTCCCTGTGAGAATCTATTGAGGATTGCAAAGGGATACTTCCCGCAACTGAGGTGTTTCAAGGTGGAGATTGGCTATCATTGGGCCAGAGAAGCCTACTCAACTACCTTGAAGAAACACATGTAGCTCTGTAAAGAAAAGCTTGCAAGTTAGAGGCAGGAGCATCCAGCTCATTGTTTTCCTGTGCAAACTGAGTTACTTTTTGACAAGAAAATTTGCTTCAACTTAGCTGTTTCAAGATGGAGAAAAGAAGTGTTTTCTCCCACTAGGCCTATTCAGTTGAGATGAAAAACACACGCATCACTTCAAAGAAAACCGACTACATTAGAAACTGGGGAGTCAGTACATTGTCTCCCTGTCACGATGCAGCTGTTTTTCAAAGGAATACTGCCTGAAAATCATCGTTTTCAAGTTGGAACAAGGATCATTTTGATCAAAATAGTTCTATTCTACAGAGTTGAAGAAACACATGCATTTTGCGAAAGACAACCATTTGTGTGACAAGCAGGAGGACTTAGAACATTGTTTCCCTGTGCAAACTGAGGTAGTTTCTCAAGGAGTATTTTCTGCAAGCATGTTTAATGTGGAGATAGGTTCGGTTTGCTGCAAATAGCCCTGTTCAGCTAAGTTGAAGAAACACATATATCTCTGGAGAGAATACAATCTGTGTTTGAAGGAGGAGCATGTATCATTTTGTTTCCCTGTGAGAAATGAATTATAATTTGAAAGAATTCTGCCTGGAAATACAGCTTTCAAGGTGGAGAACATTAAACTATTTACCTGACATGAACCAACTTGAGTATCTCTTGAAAGGAAACCATCTATGTTTGAAGGTGCATGATCTGGCTTATTGTTCTTTGGTGAGAATTGATTTAGATTGAGAAAGGAATACTTCCTGCCACTGAAGTGCTTCAAGTTGGAGAGATGCTGTGTGTTATCAAAACAGGCCTGCTGATAAAAGTGAAAGATACACATCTCTATATAGAAAAGTTTGTATGTTAGAAACAGAAGTGAGTAGCTCATTGTTTCTTTGTGAGAACTGAGTATGTTTTTGATGAAGTACTTTATGCAAATCACAGTTTTCAAAATAGAGAAAAGCTCGTTTTGTTCCAAATGGCCTATTCAGCTGAGTTGAAGAAACACCTGTATCTCTGCAAAGAAACAATAGAGGTTAGAGGTGGCAGCATGCAGCCACTGTTTTCCTGTGAGAGTTGAGGAAGTTTTTGATAGGAATACTTCATGCAACGTGTGTTCTTGAAGTTGGTGGCAGGCTTTCTTTGTCCCAAATCAGCCTATTCTGCAGAGTGGAGGAAACACATGCATCTCTCCAAAGACAACCATGTGTGTTAGAAAAATGAGCCTCTGGATCGTTTTTGACATATGAGAATTGAACAAGTTTTTGACTGAAATACTGTTGGCAAATCAGTTTTTAAGGAGGAGAAGGGCTTATTTTGTTTCCAAAAACCCTTTTTAGCTCATTCGAGGAACCCACGAATGTCTGCAAAGACAACAATCTGTTTTAGCAGGAGAGAATTTACAGCATTGTTATTCTAAGAGAATTTAGATAGTTTTTCAAGTAATACTTCCTACCAATTATGTGTTTCAAGTGGAGAGAGGGTCTGTTTGTTCCAAGTAGGCTTATTCAGCTGAAATGACGAAACATATATCTTTCCAGAGGCAACCATCTTTGTTAGAAGGAATAGCATCTGGAACATTGTTTCCCTATGAGAATTGAGTTTGTTTTTCAAGGCTTACTTCCTGCAGCTTAGCTGTTTCAAGGTTGAGATTGGCTCTGTTAGTGCCAAAGCGGCCTATTCAGGTGAGTTGAAAAATCAGAAGAATCTCTGGAAAGAATTCCATCTGTGGTACAAGAAGGGGCTACAGCACATTCTTGTGCTTTGACGATTGAGTTAGTTTTGGAAAAGAATTCTTTCTGAAAATCACAGATTGAAGGTAGAGAAAGGCTCGTTTAGTTCCTAATAGGCCTTTTTAGCTGAGATGATAAAACACGTTTATCTCTCAGAAGACAACCATATCTCTTAGAAGATGCGGCTTCTAGTACATTTTATCCCTTTTGGAATAGATTAAGGTTATGAAAGGCATATTTCCTGCTACTTAGGTTTTCAAGTGGAAATTTCCTATCTATCGTCCAAATAGGTGTACTCAACTAAGTTGAAAACACACACGTATCTCTATAAAGAAAATCATATACGTTAGATGTGCAAGGATCTCATGCTTTGTTTCCCTGTGAAAATTGTGCTAGTTTTTGAGAAAAATATTTCCTGCAAGTTAGGAGTTTCAAGTTGGATAAAGGCTCTCTTTGCTCTAACTAGGCTTATTCAGCCTAAATGAAGAAACACATGTATCTCTGCAAAGAAAACCCTCTACATTAAAAGCTGAAGCTTTTAGCAAAGTACTTCCTTGTGGGAGATCTGTTTGCTTTTCAAAGGAATACTTTCTGCCTCTTAGATGTTTCAAGTTGGAGTTAGGCTCTGTTCATTCCGAATAGGCTTATTCAGGGAGTTGAAGGAATATGTGTCTCTTCAAAGGAAATCATGTCTATTAGTACATGTGACATCATGCATAGTGTTTCCTATGAGATTCGATTTGTGTTTTGAAAGGAATACTTGTAGCAACTTAAGTGTTTCTACGTGGACATAGGCTCACTTAGCTTCAAATAGTGCTTTTCATGTTAGTTGAAGAAAAACATGAGTCTATTGATTGAAAACCATCTGTGTTAGAGGTGGGATGTGTAACACATTGTTATCCTGTGAGAATCAATTTCCTTTTTTAAAAGAATATTTCTTCAAACATAGATTTCAAAGTTGAGAATGGCTTATTCTGTTCCAAAGTGGCCTAATCAGATGAGTTGAAGAAACACCTGTATCTCTCCAAAAAACCCATCTATGTTACAGGCTGCACCAAGTAGCACATTGTTTCCCTGTGAGTGTTGAGTAAGTTTTTGAAAGGAATACTTCCTGGAACATGGAATTTCAAAGTTGCAATAGGCTCTCAATGTTCCATGCAGGCCTATTCACCTGAGTTGAAGATACACACAAATCTCTTGAAAGAAACCCATCTATTTTAGCAGCAGGGCCATCTATCACCTTCTTTCCCTGTGATAATTGTGTTAAAGTTTCAAATGAAAACTTCCTGAAGTTCTGAGTTTTCGAGGTGGAGATAGACTCTGTTTGCTCCAAATAGGCCTATTCACCTGAGTTGATGAAACATATGCATCACTACAAACAAAAACATCTATGTTAGAAGCCTTAGGCTCTAGCACATTGTTTCCCTGTGAGAACCTGTATGGTATCAGAAAGGGATACTTCCTGCAACTGAGGTGTTTCAAGGTAGAGATTGGCTGTCAATGGTCCAAAGAGGCATACTCAACTACATTGAAGAAACACATGTAGGACTATAAGGAAAATCTTGCATGTTAGAAGCAGGAGCATACAGCGTATTGTTTTCCTTTGCAAACTGAACTACTTTTTGAAAAGAGTACTTCCTGCAACTTAGCTGTTTCAAGGTGGAGAAAGGCTCTGTTTGCTCCAACTAGGCCTATTCAGCTGAGATGAAAAACACATGCATCTCTCCAAAGAAAACCATGTATGTTAGATGATGGAAAATCTAGCACATTGTTTCACTTTGAGAATGAAGTTGTTTTTGAATGTAATACTTCCTGAAAATTATAGTTTTCAAGTTGGACAAAGGCTCATTTTGATCCAAATAGGTCTATTCTGCTGAGTTGAAGAAACACATGTATTTCGCCAAAGACAACCATTTGAGTTAGAAGAAGGAGGATCTAGAATATTGTTTCACTTTGAGAATCTAGTTAGTTTGTCAAGGAATATTTTCTGCAAATTAGGTATTTAATGAGGAGATGGGTTCGTTTGCTCAAAATAGCCCTTTTCAGCTAAGTTGAAGAAACCCATGTATCTCTGGAGAGAAAACCATCTGTGTTTGAAGCAGGAGCATGTGTCACCTTGTTTCCCTGTGAGAATTGAATTACAATTTGAAAGAATTCTTCCTGCAAATCATAGTTTTCAAGGTGGAGATTGCCCTATTTGCTCCCGATAAGCCTGTTCAGTTAAGTTGAAGGAAAACATGTATATCTCAAAAGAAAATCATGTGTGTTAGAAGCTCATCTCATACAGCACTGTTGTCCTGTTAAAACTGAGTTAGTTTTTGCAAAGATTAGTTCCGGAAGTCATACTTTTCAAGGAGGAGGTATGCTCTGTTTGCTCCAGCTAAGCCTATTCATCTGAGTTGAAGAAATACATGTATTTTGACAAAGGAAGTCATGTGTATTAGAAACTGCAACACAAAGCATAGTGTTTCCTATGAGATTTGGTTTATGTTTTGAAAGGAATACTTGTACCAACTTAAGTGTTTCAAGGTGGATATAGGCTCACTTTGCTCCAAATAGGCCTTTTCATGTTAGTTGAAGAAAAACATGAATCTATTGAAAGAAAACCATCTGTTTTAGCAGCAGAATATATAACACATTGTTTCTCTGTGAGAATTGAGTTCATTTTGAAAAGAATATTTCCTTCAAATCATAGATTTCAAGGTTGAGAAAGGCTCATTTTATTCCAAAATGGCCTATTCAGCTGAGTTGAAGACACACTTGTATTGCTCCAAAAAAACCCATCTATATTACAGGCTGCAGCAAATGGCTCATTGTTTCCCTGTGAGAGTTGAGTAAATTTTTGAAAGGAACACTTTTTGATAGGCCTATTCAACTGAGATGACAAACACATGTATTTTTTCAGAGGCACCCATCTAGAAGCAATGGCATTTAGAACACTGTTTCCTTGTGAGAATTGAGTTTGTTTTTCAAGGCATACTTCCTGCAGCTTAGGTGTTTCAAGGTTGAGATAGGCTCTGTTTTCTCCAAAGAGGCCTATTCAGGTAACTTGAAAAAACACAAGATTCCTTTGAAAGTATTCCATCTGTGGTACAAGCAGAGGCACCTTACACATTGTTGCCCATTGACCATTGAGTTAGTTTTGTAAAAGAATACTTCCTGAAAATCACAGATTGAAGGTAGAGAAAGGCTTATATAGTTCTTAATAGGCCTATTCAGCTGAGATTAAAAAAAAACACGTTTATCTCTCAAAAGACAACCATATCTCTTACAAACTGAGGCATCTAGCACCTTGTATCCCTGTGAGCAAGCATCTAGTATCTCTCAAAAGAAAGCCATGTGTGTTAGAAGCATGAGAGTCTAGTACTTTGTTTCCCTGTGAGAATTGAGTTATTTATTGAAAGGATTACTTCCTGCAAAACATAGTTCTCAAGGGGGAGATAGTCACATTGTATTCCAAAATGGCCTATTCAGCTGAGTTGAAGAATTGCATGTATCTCTCCAAAGGAAACAATCTATGTTAGAGGCTGCAGCTTCTACCACATTGTTTCCCTGTGATAGTTGAGTTACTTTTCATAAAAAATACTTTGAGCAACTTGGGTTTATCAAGGTGGTGATAGACTCTGATTATTTCAAATAGGCCTCTTCAGTTAAGTAGAAGAAACACATGAATCTGTCTAAAGAAAGCCATCTCTTTTGGAAGCAGGAGCACTTAGCACATTGTTTCCCTGTGAGAATTGAATTAGAGTCTGAAAGGAAAATTCTTTCCAAATAAGAGTTTTCAAGGTGTAGATAGGCTCTGTTTGCTCTTGATTTGCCTATTCAGCTAAGCTGAAGGAACACATGTATGTCTCAAAACAAATCCACCTATGTTAGTTGCAGGAGCATCTAGCACATTATTGCCCAGTGAGAACTGAGTTAGTTTTTGAAAGAACTACTGCCTCAATATCATAGTTTTCAAGGGAACAATGGCTCATTTTGTTCCAAATAGGCCCACTTAGCTGAGTTGAAGAAATATATGCATCTCTCCAAAGGAAAGCATCTATGTTACAAGTTGCAGCATCTACCATATTGTTTCCTTGTGAGAAATGTTTTAGGTTTTGAAAGGAATACTTCCTGCAACTTAAGTGTTTCAAGGTGGAGATAAGCTCATTGTTTCTAAGTGAGAATTGAGTCAGTATTTGCAAGGAATACTACATCCAATCATAGTTTTCAAGGTGGAGAAATGTTCATTTTTGAAAGGAATACTTCCTGAAACTTAGTTGTTTCAAGTTGGAGATAGACTCTGCTTGCTCCAAATAGATCTATTCTGCTGAGTTCAATAAGCACATTTATCTCTCCAAAGGAAATCATGTATGTCAGAAGCTGCAGCATCTAGAATATTGTTTCCCAGTGAGAATCAATTTAGGTTTTGAAAAGAATACTTCCTGCAATTTAAGTGTTTCAAGGTAGAGACAGGCTCTGTTTGCTCCATATAGAACTTTTCAGGTAAGTTGAAGAAAAACATGAATCTCTTGAAAGAAAACCATCTGAGTTAGAGGCATGATCATCTAGCTTTTAGTTTTCCTGTGAGAATTGAGTTAGTTTTTAAAGGAATACTACCTGAAAATCACAGTTTTCAAGGTGGAGAAAGGCTCATTTTATTCCAAAATGGCCAATTCAGCTGACTTGAAGAAACACATGTATCTCTCCAAAAAAAAAAATCCATGTTAGAGGCTGCTGCAACTAACTCATTGTTTCCCTGTGAGAGTTGGGGGTTTGAAAGGAATACTTCCTGGAACGTTGGTTTTACCAGTTTGTGATAAGCTCTCTATGTTCCAACTAAGTCTATTCAGCTAAGTTGAAGAAACACATATATCACTCAAAAGAAAACCATCTGTGTTAGAAGCAGGACCATCTAGCACATTGTTGCCAAATGAGAATTGAGTTAGTTTTTCAAAGGAATCCTTCCTGAAAATCATAGTTTTCAAGGTGTGGGAAGGTTCATTTTGTTCCAAATAGGCCTTTTCAGCTGAGCTGAATAAATACATGTATCTCTCCAAAGACAACCATCTGTGTTAGAAGCTGTAGGATCTAGCACATTGTTTCCCTGTGTGAATCAATGAAGGTTTTGAAAGGGATACTTTCTGCAACTGAGGTGTTTCAAAGTGGAGATTGTGTATTAATGATCCAAAGAGGCCTACTCAACTAAGTGGAAGAAACACATGTACCTCTATAAATAAAAGCATATATGTTAGAAGCAGGAACATCTAGATCATTGTTTCCCTTCGCAAACTGAGTCAGGTTTTGAAAAGAATACTTCCTGCAACTGAAGTGTTTCAAGGTGGAGAAAGGCTCTGTTTGCTCCAATAAGGCCTATTCAGCTGAGATGAAGAAACACATGCATCTCTCCAAAGAAAACAATCTATGTTAAAAGCTGGAGAATCTAGCAGATTGTTTCACTGTGAGAACTGAGTTAGAGTTTGAAAGCAATACTTCCTGAAACATATTTGTTTCAAGTTGGAGACAGGCTGTTTGTTCCAAAGAGGCCTATTCAGCTGAGTTGAAGAAACAAATGTGTCTCTCGAAAGTAAACAATCTATGTTAGAAGCAGGACCATCTAGTACCTTTTTCCCTGTAAGAATTGAGTTAGAGTTTGAAAGCAATTTTTCCTGAAAATCAAAGTTTTCAAGTTGGAGCTAAGATCTGTTGGCTCCAAATAGGCCAATTCAGCTGAGTTGAAGAAACACATGAATCTCTCCAAATGAATCATCTATGTTAGAAGCCACAGCATCTAGCATATTGTTTCGTGGTGAGAATCAAATTACGTTTTGTAACAAATACGTCCTGCAACTTAGGTGTTTCAAGGTGGACATAGGCTCAGTTTTCTCCAAGTAAGCCTATTCAGCTAAGTTGAAGGAAAACATGTAGCTCTCAAAAGAAAACCTAATGTGTTACAAGCATGAGAGTCTAGCACTTTGTTTCCCTGTGAGAATTGAGTTAGTTTTGAAAGGAATACTTCCTGCAAAACATAGTTTTCAAGGTGGAGAAAGCCACATTGTATTTCAAAATGGCCTATTCAGCTGAGTTGAAGAAATGCATGTATCTCTCCAAGGGAAAAAATCTATGTTAGAGGCTGCAGCACCTACCACATTGTTTCTCTGTGATAGTTCAGCTAGTTCTCATAAAAAATACTTCGTGCAACTTGGGTTTATCAAGGTGGTGATAGGCTCTCTTTGCTTCAAATAAGCCTCTTCAGTTAAGTAGAAGAAACACATGAATCTCTCTAAAGAAATCCATCTCTGTTAGAAGCAGGAGCATTTAGCACATTGTTTCCCTGTGAGAATTGAATTAGAGTCTGAAAGGAATACTCTTTCCAAATAAGAGTTTTCAAGGTGTAGCTAGGCTCTGCTTGCTCTTGATATGCTTATTCATCTAAGTTGAAGGAACACATGTATGTCCGAAAACAAATCCATCTGTGTTACTAGCAGGAGCATCTAGTGAATTGTTGCCCAGTGAGAACTGAGTAAATTTTTGAAAGACATACTGCTTGATAATCATAGTATTCAAGTGAAGAATGGATCATTTTGTGCCAAATAGGACTAATGACCTGAGTTGAAGGAACATATGTATCTCTCCAAAGGAAACCATCTATGTTATAAGCTGCAGCATCTAGCGTGAGAATCAATTTAGGTTTTGAAAGAAATACTTCTTGCAAGTTAGCTGTTTCAAGGTGGAGATCAGCTCAATTTTCTCCAAAGAGGCCTTTTAATCTAAGTTGAAGAAAAACACGAATCTTTCAATGAAAAGTACTTGCTTTAGAAGCAAAAGCATCTAGCACAGTGTTTCTCTTTGAGAATGGAGGTATTTTTTGAAAGGACTACTTCCTGAAAATCAGTTTTCAGGATGTAGAATGGCTCATTTTATTCAAAAATGGCCTGTTCAGCTGAGTTGAAGAAAGACAAGTATCTCTCCAAAAAAAAAAAAAACCATCTATATTAGAGGCTGCATCAACTAGCTCATTGTTTACCTGTGAGAGTTGAGTTAGTGTTTGAAAGGAGTACTTCCTGGATCATGTGATTTTCAAGTTGTGATAGGCTCTCTATGTTCCAACTAAGCCTATTCAGCTGAGTTGAAGAAATACATGTATCCCTCTAAAGACAACAATCTGTGTTAGAAGCATGATCATCAAAACATTGTTTCTCTGTAAGAATTGAATAAGTTTTTGAAAGGAATATTTCCTGCAAATCACAGTTTTAAGAGGGAGATAGGCATTATTTCTTGCATATAGGCCGATTCAGCTAAGTTGAAGGAACACATGTATCTCTCGAGAGAAAATCATCTGTATTAGAAGCAGGAACATCTAGTGCATTGTTGCCAAGTGAGAATTGAGTTACTTTTTCAAAGGAGTACTTCCTGAAAATCATAGTTTTCAAGGTGTGGAAACGTTCATTTTGTTTCAAATAGGCTTATTCAGCTGAGCTGAATAAACACATGTATCTCTCCAAAGAGAACCATCTGTGTTAGAGGCTGTAGGATCTCGCACATTGTTTCCCTGTGAGAATCGATAAAGATTTTTAAAGTGATACTTCCTGCAACTGAGGTGTTTCAAAGTAGAGCTTGGTATTAATTGTCCAGAGGCCTACTCAACTGAGTAGAAGCAACACATATATCTCTACAAAGAAAAGCATATATGTTACAAGCAGGACCATTTAGAACATTGTTTCCTTGTGCAAAATGAGTCACTTTTTGAAAAGAATACTTCCTGCAACTTAAATGTTTCAAGGTTGAGAAAGGCTCTGTTTGCTTCAACTCGGCCTATTCAGCTGAGATGAAGAAACACATGCATCTCTCTAAAGAAAACCATGTATGTTAGAAGCTGGAGAATCTAGCACATTGTTTCCCTGTGAGAAATCAGTTTGTTTTTGAAAGGAATGCTTCCTGAAACTTATTTGTTTCAAGTTGGAGATGGGCTCTGTTTTTTCCAAATAGGCCTATTCAGCTGAGTTGAAGAAACATATGTATCTTTCCAAAGGAATTCACGCATGTTAGAAGCTGCAGCATCTAGCATATTGTTTCCTTTTGTGAACCAATTTAGGTTTTTAATGGAATACTTCCTGAAACTTCGGTGGTTCCAGGTGGCGATTGGCTCAATTTGCTACAGGGAGGCCTTTCCAGGTAAGTTGAAGGAAAATATGAATCTCTCCAAAGAAAACCATCTGTGTTAGAAGCACGATAAACAAGCTCATTCCTTCCAAGTGAGAAGTGAGTTAGTTTTTAAAAGGAATACTACCTGCAAATATAGTTTTCATCGTGCAGAAAGTCTCATTTTTGAAAGGAATACTTCCTGAAACTTAGTTGTTTCAAATTGGAGATGCACTGTGTTTGCTACAAATAAATCTATTCTGCTGAGTTGAAGAAACACGTTTATCTCACCAAAGGAAATAATGTATGTTAAAAGCTGCAGCATCTAGAATATTATTTCCCTGTGAGAACCTATGTAGGTTTTGAAAAGAATACTTCCTGCAATTTAAGTCTTTCAAGGTGGACACAGGCTCTGTTTGGTCCATATAGGCCTTTTCGGGTAAGTTGAAGAAAAACATGAATCTGTCAAAAGAAAACCATCTGTGTTAGAAGCATGGTCATCCAGCTCATAGTCTCCCTGTGAGAATTCGGTTAGTTTTTACTAGGAATACTACCTGCAAATCATAGATTTCAAGGTGGAGAATGGCTCATTTTATTCCAAAATGGCCTATTCAGCTGACCTGAAGAAACACATGTATCTCTCTAAAAAAAAAAAACATCTCTCTTAGAGCCTGCAGCAACTAGCTCATTGTTTCCCTGTGAGAGTTGAGTTAGGTTTTGAAAGGAATACTTACTGGAACATGTGTTTCAAGGTTGTGATAGGCTATGTTCCAACTAAGCCGATTCTGCAGAGTTGAAGAAATACATGTATCCCTCTAAAGACAACAATCTGTGTTAGAAGCACGATCATCAAAACATTGTTTCCATGTTAGAATTGAATAAGTTTTTGAAAGGAATACCTTCTGCAAATCATAGATTTAAAGGGGGAGATAGGCTCTGTTTGATGCAGATAGGACTATTCAGCTAAGTTGAAGGAACACATGTATCTCTCGAAAGAAACCCATCTGTATTAGAAGCAGGAACATCTAGGGCATTGTTGCCAAGTGAGAATTGAGTTACTTTGACAAAGGAATACTTCCTGATGGTTGTCCAAAGACAACCATCTGTGTTAGAGGCTGTAGGATCTAGCACATGGTTTCCCTGTGTGAATCGATTAAGATTTTGAAAGGGATACTTTCTGCAACTGAAGTGTTTCAAAGTAGAGATTCGTTATTAATGGTCCAAAGAGGCCTTCTCAATGAAGTGGAAGAAACCCATGTATCTCTATAAAGAAAAGCATATATGTTAGAAGCAGGAACATCTAAAACATTGTTTCCCTGTGCAAACCAAGATAGTTTTTGAAAAAAATACTTCCTGCAACTTAAGCGTTTCAAGGTGGAAAAAGGCTCTGTTTGCTCCAACTAGGCCTATTCAGCTGAGATGAAGAAACACATGCATCTCTCCAAAGAAAACCATGTATGTTAGAAGCTGGAGAATCTAGCACATTGTTTCCCTGGGAGAATTCAGTTTGTTTTTGAATGGAATGCTTCCTGAAACTTCATTGTTTCAAGTTGGAGATAGGCTCTGTTTGTTCCAAATAAAGTTATTCAGCTGAGTTGAAGAAACACATGATCTCTTGAAAGAAAACAATCTATGTTAGAAGCAGGACCATCTACCACCTTTTTCTCTGTGAGAATTGAGTTAGAATTTGAAAGCAGGACTTCCTGAAAATAAGAGTTTTCAAGTTGGAGATAGGCTCTGTTGGCTTCAAATAGGCCAATTTAGCTGTGTTGAAGAATCACATGTATCTCTCCAAATGAAACCATCTCTTTTAGAAGGAGTACCATCTAGCACCTGTTTCCCTGTGGGAATTGAGTTAGAGTTTGAAAGGAATACTTCCTGAAAATGAGAGTTTTCAAGGTGGAGATAGGCTCTGTTTGCTCCAAATCGGCCTATTCATCTGAGTTGAAGAAACACATGTATCTCTCCAAAGAAAATCATCTATGTTTGAAGCTGCCGCTTATAGCACATTGTATTCCTGTGAGGATCAATATAGCTGTTGAAATGAATCCTTCTGCCACATGGATGTTTCAAGGTGGAGATAGGCTCTTTTTGCTCCAAATAGGCCTACTCAGTGAAGTTGAAGAAACACATCTATCTCTATAAAGAAAACCATCCATGTTAGAAGCAGAAGCAGGTAGCACATTGTTTTCCTTTGAGAACTGAGTTAGTTTTTAAAAGGAATACTTCTTGTAAAGCATAGTTTTCAAGGTGGAGATAGGCTGTGTTTGCTTAAAAGAGACTTACTCAGCTGAGTTGAAGAAATTAATGTATCTATCCAAAGAAAATCTTCTATGGTAGAAGCTGCAGCATCTTGCAGATTGTTTTCCTGTGAGCATTTAGTTATTGATTAAAAGGAATATTTCCTGCAAATTTTAGTTTTCAAGGTGGAGATAGGCTCTGTTTGCTCCAAATAGGCCTATTCAGAGGAGTTGAAAAACACATTTATTCTGCAAAGAAAACCATCTATGTTAGAAGCTGTGGCATCAAACACAATGTTTCCCTGTGAGCATCAATTTAAGTTTTCAGAGGAATAAATTCTACAACTTAGGTTTTCCAATGTGCCCATAGTGTCTGTTTGCTCCAATAGGACTATTCAGATGAGTTGAAGAAACACATGTATCTCTCCAAAGAAAACCATCTGTTTTAGAAGCAGGAGCATTACACAGATTGTTTCCCTATGAGGACTGAGTTAGTTTTTGAAAGGAATACTTCCTGCAATTTAGGTGTTTCAAGGTGGAGATAGGCTCTCATTGCACCAAACAGGGCTATTCAGCTGACTTCAATAAACTCACATATCTCTATAAAGAAACTATCTATGTTAGAAGAAGGAGCATCTATCACATTGTTTCCCTGTGAGAATTCAGTTTGTTTTTTGAAAGGAATACTTCCTGAAACTTAGTTGTTTCAAGTTGGAGATAAGATCTGTTTGTTCCAAAGAGGCCTATTCATCTGAGTTGAAGAAACACATGTATCTCTCAAAAGAAAACAATCTATGCTAGAAGCAAGACCATCTAGCACCTTTTTCCCTTTGAGAATTGAATTAGAATTTGAAAGCAGTACTTCCTGAAAATCAGAGATTTCAAGTTGGAGATAGGCTATGTTGGCTCCAAGGAGGCAAATTCAGCTGAGTTGAAGAAACACATGTATCTCTCCAAACGAAACCATCTATTTTAAGAGTACCATCTAGCACCTTGTTGAGTTAGAGTTTGAAAGGAATACTTCCTGAAAATGAGAGTTTTCAAGGTGGAGATAGGCTCTGTTTCCTCCAAATAGGCCTATTCATCTGAGTTGAAGAAACACATGTGTCTCTAAAAACAAAACCATCTATGTTAGAAACTGCAGGATCTAGCATATTGTTTCCCTGTAAGAATCGATAAAGGTAATACTTCCTGTAACTTAGGTGTTTGAAGGTAGAGATAGGGTTTTTTCTTTGAAATAGACCTATTCAGCCAGGTTGAAGAACCACATGAATCTCTCAAATAAACCATCTACGTTAGAAACTGCTGCATCTAGAACATTGTTTCCCTGAGAGAACTCAGTTAGTTTTGAAAGAAATACTTTCTGCAACTTAGGTGTTCAAGGTGGAGATAGGGTCTGTTTCTTCCAAATAGGACTGTTCAGGTGAGTTGAAGAAACACATGAATCTCCCCCAAATAAACCATCTATGTTAGAAGCCACAGCATCTAGCATATTGTTTCGTGGTGAGAATTCAATTACATTTTGAAATGAATACTTTATGCAACTTAGGTGTTTCAAGGTGGACATAGGCTCTGTTTGCTCCAACTAGGCCTATTCAGCTGAGATGAAGAAGCACAAGCATCTCTCCAAAGAAAACCATCTATGTTAGAAGCTAGAGAATCTAGCACATTGTTTCCCTGGGAGAATTTAGTTTGTTTTTGAAAGCAATAATTCCTGAAACTTAGTTGTTTCATGTTGGAGATAGACTCTGTTTATTACAAGTAGGCCTATTCAGCTGAGTTGAAGAAACATATATATCTTTTGAAAGATGAAGATGCATGAATGCCAATGAAGAAGTGATGTCAGAGCAGCTGCTGCCTGATCCTCATTCCTCCCTAGACAGCCTTCCAATAACCTTTGCTGAGATCAGGTGGTAAAGGTCAGGCAGTGAATTCCAGGTAGCCAGTGTGACTCATTGAGATCAATGGCAGCTGGCCAGCTCAGTGTGATCCAGTCCCAATGCCCCAAGAGGCCTGTGGTCACACATTACTCCATGGATTGTGGTTACTTAGGCTAGCTCTGAAGGATGGACTTCCCCAATCCTGATTTGCTGAGATCACCCATGTCCTCATACCAGGCATGTCCTATTTCTCTAGGCACCAATTAACTGAGATGGCATCTCCACAAGACAGGGGCTATTTCCTCTATTTTACTCCTGTTTTGCTGCCTGTTCTGCCGTAGCTAGAGGGCAACAGGAACTCCCTCAGGATTCTCAAAATGGGACATCACAACAAAGTTGCCCCTGATTGGTTCCCCTGAGGCCCTCACTCTGAGTACCCTCCCCCTCCTGTCACCAACCAGTTATGTGACAATACACAAGCTCCACCTTCTGAACTCAGGATAGTTTTTGTCCAGCATGTTCCCCATGTAGATTGATCACATTTGAACTGGGATGAAATTTTTGATGTTGTCCAAAGAACTCCCAGTCCTGGATTGGAGGAGAGGAAGTGCTTCCTTGTGGAGAGTACTAATACCCCTAAATGAAGATAAGGGAAATGATAATGAATGGAAATGACTTTCTCCAAGTAATAATAAATAGTCAGGGTTTGGGATAGAATGGGTAAAATATGAAAAGAGTCTGCAAAAGAACATCCCAACTCAAGAGCAGACACAGGTTTCATATCATGTCCATTTTTCTGGTGGTTCTCATCTGTACCAAGGTAGAACTAATTAGCCTGTGAACTCTTTGGACTCACAGAATATACCTCTTTTCTCTTTTGTGGATAACTTGAGGATGAGATCCATATCTGATTCCTGTGTTGGATCTTAACTTCTTGGAAGAGATTTCATGGCAAGGAACGTTATTAGACCTAAAAAGAAAATTGTACAATGTCACTCTATACACAAAGATTCCTAAAATGCCCAAACCACTTGGACTGTACAGTGTTGCAGGAGCATTGACTGTTCTGCTTGATCTAAAAGTCAGCATAACTTATCGAAAAGATTAAGCCACTTTTACAGCTCTCTGTGTGTCCTGCATGTCATATAGTATTTGGGGGGAATTGAAAATCCTTCCTCATAACGTCATTGTCCAGTCAGTGCACTGACCTCCTCCTTCTGTCTCCTTCCATGAAGGCAGCATTACCTCATCCTTTCCCTGAGGAATGTTTTCTTTCTGTTTTAAGGGAGTGTCCCTACCTTATGTTACCACTTCCTTTTGCTTATATCAGGAGCATCTGGGAGTCTTGTAGCTCATCCTCATGATTTAATCACATTCTATCCTACCAAGTTGAACAGACAGGGACAGGAGAAGAGAGGTAAAGATGCTCTTGAGAATTCATTGGATGAAGTTCTTTAGACTTTCTCCAGTTACCATGACCTGTCTGACACCCATCTCCCAGCATCCCTGTTATTCTGGTGGATAACCATGAAGAATCTTCCTTGGATGCAGCTGGTAAGTGTCCTTAGGAAAGAGAACTTCATGCATAAAAACCACATTTCTGGGGTTCCAATGGAAATTTTAGAGTGGTGAAAACAAATTAACCAGAGAGGGAAGATCGAAGAGATTATAAACAGACACAGTCACCACTGATGACTGAGCTTATTCTTTAAGCTGGGACAGTTAAATCTCTCCTGCAATGTTCTTGCTGATTGTTAATTCTGAAAAATATTACACTGTTACACACATGTTCTACAACTAAGTTTGTATATGATTATGTTTGTATTTCTGTATATGTTTATCTTTGGATGTATCTTCCAAGTATAAGAAAAACCATGCATTTTTTGTGTTTCTAATCCTGGCTAACTTCACTTAACATGGTGTCCTCCAATTGCACCTATTTACCTTCAAACCCGATGTCATTATTTCTTGTGGCTGAGTAATACTCCATTGTGTATATATATACCGTGTTTTCAGGATCCATTTGTCAGTTGTAGAGCATTGGGTTTGTTTCCAGAGCTTAGCTATTGTTACTAGTGCTGCTATGAACATCTGTGCACAGGTGTCTACTGTATCCTATTTACATTCTTTTGGGTAGATGACCAGAAGCATTATCACTGGATCATATGGCTCTTCTGTCTCTAGTTTTTTGAGGAATCTCCATAATGGTTGTTCCAATTTGCATTCGCACCAGCAGTGTATATGGATTCCTGTTTCAACACATCCTCATCAGCATTTGCTGTTATTACCCTTGATTCTGGCCATTCCAACTGGGCCAGAAATCTAAGGGTTGTTTTGTTTTCCTTCTCTTTTATAACCAGGAAAGTTGAACACTTCTTCATGTATCTACTGGCCACTTGTACCTCTTCCTTTGGGGATTCATGTGCCCATTTCTTCACTGGGGTGTTGATTCTTTGGGGGTTGAAGTCACTGAGTCCCCTGTAGATTCTGAATATTAGACCCTTGTTGGATGAGTAGCTGGTAAGATTTTCTCCCACACAGTTGACTGTCTCTTTAGTCTAATGGTTGTTTCTTTTGCTGCGCAGAAGCTCTTTAGTTTAATGCAGTCCCACTTGTTCATTGTTTCTCTTTGGTGCTGAGCCATTTGAATTGTGTTTAGGCAGTCATTCCTTATACCTGTCTGTTCTAGTGTATTTCCTACTGTTTCTTGTAATTTTGTCAATAATTCAGGCTTTATATTAAGGACTTTGATCCACTTTGAATTGATTTTTGTACACAGTGAAAGACATGGATCTAGTTTCTCTTCTTCATTTGGATATCAAGTTTTCCAAGCATCATTTGTTGAAGAGGTGGTTTTTTCTCCAGTATGTGTTTTGGGCTTCTTTGTTGAAGATCAGCTGGCTATCAATGTGTGAGCTTATGCCTGGATTTTCTATTCTGATCCATTGGTCTTCTGTCTATTTTTATGCCAATACCATGTTGTTTTTATTGTTATGGTTCAGTAGTATAGTTTGAGGTCGGGAATTGTGATGCCTCTAGCCTTGGACTTTTTGATCAAAATTACTTTAGGCTATTCAAGGTCTTTTCTGCTTCTCTAGTTACTTCACAACTGCCTTTTCTGTGTCTGTGCAGAATGTCATTGAAATTTTTACATGGATTGCATTGAACATGTACATTGCTTTTGGTAATATGGCCATTTTCACAATGTTGATTCTATCTATCTGTGAGCATGGAAGTTCTTTCCATCTTCTGAAGTCTCCTTTGAATTCTCTCTTCAGTAATATATAGTTTTCATTAGAAAGCTCTTTGGTTTATTTTGTTAAATTTATTCCAAGGGACTTTATTATTTTTCTGGATATTGTAAATGGGATTGTTTCCCTGATTTCCTTCTCAGTCTGTGTGTTGTTGGCATATAGAAATGCCTTCAATTTCAGTATGTTAACTTTGTATTCTGCTACTTTGCTGAAACAGTTTATGATTTGTGGTAGTTTTTTTGATAGAATTATTTTGGGGGGTCTCTTAGGTATAGATCATGTCATCTGCATATAGGGATAGTTTAACTTCTTCCTTCCCTATTTGAAACCCTTTTACTTCTTACTCTTGTCTTACTACTCTGGCTAGGTATTCTAAAACTATAAAATAAAACTATATAAGCTATATAAAAACCACACCTGTGTTCAGTAACAGCTATCAAATAATGAATTCCAGAAAATAATAAATGACCTCAAAAAGGAACCACAAAAGCTAGTATTTGACCTCAAAGAGAACGTGAATAAACAAATAAGATTGAAGGAAATGCAAACAGATGAATGAAATTAAGCAGACTATCCAGGATGTGAAGGAGGAAACCAATAAATATATGCAAACCCTGAAAACCCCCAAAATAAGTACTCAGTATTCCAAATAAATACCACAATCATAAGCTTACTGAACAGAGTAGAGCAATCTGAAAATATAATATCAGGGACTGAATACAGAGTATAGCAATTAGACAAAATAGTAAAAGATCATGAAAAACTGCTAAGAAAATATGAATGGAACATGCAAGATATCTGTATCTGGAACACCATGAAAAGACCAAACCTATGAATCATGGGTGTAGAAGAAGAGTTAGAAACTGAAGGCATTGACAACCTATTCAATAGAATAATATTAGAAAACTTCCCTAACCTTATGAAAGAGTCCACCCAGGTATGGGAAGCTTACAGAACACCAAACCATCAGGACCAAAAGAGAAACACCACCAGACACTCAGCACACAGAACAAAGAAGTAATTCTGAAAGCTGCAAAAGAGAAAAGACAGGTCACTTGTAAAGGCAAACCCATGAGAATAACGACATGTTTCTCAACTTGAACTCTAAAGGCAAGGTCATGGAAAGACATAATACAGGCACTGAAAGAAAACCACTGTCAACCCAGACTAGTCTACCTAGCAAAACTATCCTTCCTAATTGAAGGAAAAACTAAAACCTTCCACAACAAGGAAAACTAAGGAATTTGTGGAAACCAATCCAGAACTATAGAAGATATTTAGGGGACTTTTACATATAAAAGAAGAAACTAGAATAAGACAGAGAGACTCAAGAAAGAATAAACCTTTTTTGAGCAGGTATACCAGTAAACAAGGAATAGGTAAAATTAATGGGAACAAAAATGATTGGAAACAACAGGCACTTCTCAATACTGACAATGAAGGTAAATGGCCTCAATGCCCCAATCAAGACACAGAATAGCAAATTGGATTAAAAAATAAGACCCAACCGTACATTGCTCATATGGGTTAGACACTCATCTAACTGAAAAAAATAAACACTGGCTTATAGTCAAAGTTTGGAAAAAAAGTTTCTAAGTAAATTGTCCCCATAAACAAACAGGAGTAACTACACTCATATCTGACAAAGTAGACTTCAAACTAAACACAATCAGAAGAGACAACACAGGTCACTTCAGATTAATGAAAGGAACAATTGGTCAAGAGGAAATATCAGTCCTTAACATATGTGAACCAAGCACAGGGGCACCACCTACATAAAAAAATACTGTAATGGCCCTAAGAGCACACATAGACAATAACACAGTGATAGTAGGAGACCTGAATACCCCACTGTCATCAACAGATAAATAATCCACAGAAAAGAAAACCAAAGAAATTTTGTAGCTACTACATACGTTAGACCAAATAGATATGGTTGATAGGTATTTCACCCAACAGCTAAGTGATTCACATTCTTTTCTGTAGCTCATGGAACTTTCTCCAAAATACATCATATTTTAGGACACAAAGCAAGTCTAAACAAATTCACAAAAATAGAAATAACCCCTGGCATCATATCAGACCACAATGGAATAAGACTAGATATCAACAACAACAACAGAAAGAATCCCAAGACAATTCTCAAACACTTGGAAACTGAATAGCACACTGCTAAGAAACCAACTGCTGACTGAAGTCCAAAGGGAAGAGTTCAAAAAAATTCCTAGAATCCAATGAAATCAAAAAAATACCAGAATTTGTGGGACACATCAAAGGCCATTCTAAGAGGAAAGTTTATAGCCACAAGTGCATATGTTAACAAAAAACCCCAAGACCTCTCAAATAAACAATCTAGATGCACCTAGAAAAACAAGAACAAACTAAACCCCATATCAGCAGATGGGGAGAAAAAGAAAGATCAAGGACAAGAGTAATGAAATTGAAACCAAACAGCTATACAAAGAATCAATGAAGTAAAATGTTGGCTCTTTGGAAAGATCAAGGGACTATAGCCAATATGACAAAACAGAGGAGGTAGAAGACATTAAAAAGATCAGAGATGAAAAAGGGGACATAACCACGAATACCAACAAAATCCAGAAAACAATTAGTATTTTGAAAACATATTCAAGTAAACTGGAAACTCTCGATGAAGTGGATAAATTCCTAGATGCATGCAACCAACTAAAATTGAACCAAGAAGATATTAACTACATAAATAGTCCCATTATATGCAATGAAATTGAAACAGTAATAGACTATGAAAGGCTGCTGTTTGGCTGAGTACAGTTTTGTGGCACTGTACCCTGATTTCAGAGACACATTCTGATTTAAGTGATGTTAAAATATGGGGAAATGGAAGAGAGTCACAGAGTCAATATGGCCTGCCTTCCCACCTAAATATGAGTCTTTGAAATTTGGAACCATCTACCATCAAGGTAGGTTGTTCTGTATAAATAATATAAATAAGAAAGTATGTTGGCTCATGAACTAGAAGGCCAAAATGATGTGGGGTGATTCATTTTTGGTAACTCAGTGGAAAAATTCTGTGATCAAGAACCTAAATTTTGATCTAGCTATCACACTTCTGAGTATTTACAAAAAAGATTTGATATCTTCAAAGAGTTGCCTGTACTCTGATGCTCATTGTAGCACTGTTGACAATACCCAAATTATGATCAAACTAAGTGGCCATCAACTGATGAATGAAGAAAGAAAATGTACTGCATATTTTCAGTCTCCAGAACCAAAAAGATGATGAAGAAGAGGAAGGAAAGAAAAAAATTTATATGCCTCTTAAGTCATTACATGACAATGGAAGCAGTTGTTATCATTGGCTTTGATGAATCAAGTCTCAGGGCTGGGGTCTCAAGTATGGAATACTTGTCAAGAAAGTTCAATGGTCTGAGTTCAAACCCCAGTACTGCCCAGAAAGAAAGAAAGAAGGGAAGGAAGGAAAGAAGGAAGGAATGAATGAAGGAATGAAGGAAGGAAGGGAGACAGAAAGGAAGGAAGAAAAAAGAAAGAAAGAAAGGACAGAAGGAGGGAGAGACAGAAGGAGGGAAGGAGGGAGGAAAGAAAAAAAGAAAAGTCTCCATGTTGTGCCCATTTGATGATTAGTGCTATAGCATTGGTAGAGTGCAACCCCACATCCAACTTCTAGATTAATTAAGTGTCCAGAGCTATGGAGCTGAATCCATTTTATCTGAGTCACATGATGTGTTCATAGACTGATGAACTCCTTGTTAAAATTGGTGTTCTATTGTGAGGAAGAATGGGGTAGTAATTTCTATTTATTTCAGAACTATCTCTTTATTACTTCTTTTGCATCTCTATTAGTACCTGACACACTAAATAACTATTTCTTTAAAGCCAAAGATTGTGCCTAATTTATCTTTTCTATTTTCTTTAATTTCTTGCTCATAATTGGTGCTTTACAAATATCTGGTATTATTTTAATAGGAGGTATTATTGTTTATAAAATCACTATATAAAAAAAAGAAAAAGAAACAGTAACAGAGTATCCCTACAAAGAGCCCAGAACCTGATGGATTAATGGCCGAATTTTACAAAGCCTTTAAAGAAGAACTAACACCAATACTCCTCAACTTTTCCAATAAATAGAAAGGAAGGGAACAGTATCAAATTCATTTTATGAAGCCAACATTATACTCATTATGAAACCCCATAAAGATGTAACCAGAAGAATTATTAACCAATATCTTTAATGAATATAGATGCAAAGATTCTCAACAAAATACTGACAAACAGAATTCAACTACACATCAAAAAGATTATACACCATAACCAAGTTGGTTTCATTCCAGGGAGCAAGGGTGGTTCAACATACATAAATCCATAAATGCAGCATATAAAGAGATATAAGGACAAAACCCACATGATCCTCTCAGTAGATGCAGAAAAAGCCTTTGACAACATCTGACACACTTCCATGATAAAAGCTCTGAAGAAACTAGGACTAGAAGGAGAGTTCCTCAACATAATAAAGGCTATATATGCCTAACCTGGAATCAACATCATACTAAATGCAGAACAATGGAAATTGTTCCCCTTAAAATTAGGAACAAGAAAGGACTTTTCACTTTCTCCACTTCTATTCAATATGCTAGTATTTGGTAGGAAAGGCACATGCTCTTTCTGAGGAGTTGGTTGTATGGGATTCTGCACTAAGAAAGGACAACGAGAAAAAAATCTTAAACACAATAGTGAAAAACAAGGCTTGAAGTGCCCATATGAGGAAGCTTTCTACACTGGAACCCTGCAAGTAATGTGGAGCAAAATGCGACTTCTGTGTTTCTCATGTTATGCATGCCAGGCATGCGTGATACAGGAGGTTGAATCTCCTACCTCTGCAGCAGGTCATCTGACAAGTGCATTGAGTAGCTACAGCTGTTATATTCCCCCACCCACACACACACACTGTTATCAGACTCCATTAACTGTCTCACTCTGCTTCAGTCAAAGGGGAGTTTTTGGTTCCTCCTCTGCCTTCTGTGGCCTCTCATTTAGGCTTCCCTTCAGGAACAAGTGAGAAATTGTCAAGTTCAAACTTTCACTGTTTAACATTTTCTTCTCCTCACATACTTGGGCTCAGCAGGGAGCTGCAAGAGGACAGAACCATTGCTGCAGTACTACAGGACGCAATGGATGAATAGTATTTGGCTTCTTCCAGTTTTCACAACCTGTGTGAACTCCAGCAGTCTCCCAGCAGTACAGTCTCCCTATATGAGGAGCACATGGAATGCTCTGGTCAATGTGTCTGGTAAGTACTCCCATTGCAAAGAGAATAAGACTCCCAATGGTTTCCCATGTAGACTCCCTATTCTTTAGCTCAGTCTTCTGTGTGTTAAAGTGCTTTCTCTCTGCCATGACCCCTGCAGCTACACCTGGGTTTCAGTCCAAGTCTGTGTCTTAAGCACAGACAAAAGGTACATCAGGTAGCTTGTACTCTTCTAGTTTCGGGCCATACCTCTCTCAACTTGGTACACACTGACAGATGCAGAGTGTGGAAACAATATAAGCCAGGGTGAGGAGAGTGAGTAAATCCCACAGTCTGTTTTATAAGGGATCATCTCATCTCTTCCTCAGTTGTCTTGTTAATTATCATTTCTGAACAATGCTCTTTCAGCATCTGCAGTTGTCCAAGGAGGCTGGTAATCTTACCTATGCTTTTGGAGATGTTCCTAATATTGTTGTGCTCTAGGATCCAGTCTAACTTCTCCTGATTTGTCCTGTTTAAGCATTCTTCTGAGTACCTGAACATCCCTGCACTACCCTTGCTTGTGTATGGCATTTTTCCTGAAGCAAAACTGCATCCTGGAACCCCAAACTGCAATGAATAGCAAGAATATTGTGCTCTGGAGGGCGACTAGTATTCCTTCCCTTGTGGCAAATTGTACATTACACCTTAATCTAATCAGGGTCACTTGCTTCACAGTTTAGAATATTATGGCAGGTACTTCTTTACAGACAAACATGAATCCTTTCTGAATTCATACACAGACAATTTATGTCTCTGTGCCAAGATAAGCCCCTACACTCCTAATGGCCGAGTAGAGCTGCCTAATGTCTAAGTGGGCTTGTTTGAGTTTAATTGTAGGGAATTTTGAAGATGAGGATAAGTAAGAACAAGTATCACCAGAATTTGCCCCCAGGCAAATTCTAGTAATTATGGAAAAGTAATGATCATGCAAAATATGGAAAGTGGCCCTAAACAATCACACAAAGAAGCTAAAGGTAGCCACATTCATGATTTAAAGGAAAGCTGCTATTACTCTGGTTTCATTTACTCAAACAATAAGCATTGTCTATTCTGACTGGCATTTTGCAATCTGTCCCATTGATAATGAATGAACAATAGGAAGGAATATTCTACACTCTCAGAGATGACCAGTTCTCTTCTGCCTGCTTGAACTCCCAAGGAGCACCTATTTTCTGCAAGGTTCACATTCCTTCTTGTCAGGCATTTCACAGCAAAACATACAAAAAGCCACCACAAAATAAAAATTTTTATCCCAGGGGAAAGATGCCTAGAAGTCACAAAACTTCAGGGAAAGTCTATAAACAGTTCATGAGCATGTTTGCACTAGACAATTGAATATAGGATATAATAAAAGAAAAAGTCACAGTTCACCAAAGAATGAGACTGATTTATACCTGGAGAATATTTTGGGATTATTCTCACAGAAATCTCTCTTAAAATCTCAACCCCTATGATTATGCTATTTCCAAACTAGCAATTTCTTCTCTCCCACCTTAGGAAAAATGATGTCCTGATTCAAGTTCAGATGGCAGAGGTGACTCATCCATCTGAACAGGTGGATACAGGCAGGAAAAACGAGAGGCCTTCTTCTCCATCAATCAGCATCCCATGGGTCTCCAGTTCCAGAAAAACCCTGAAAACCACCAGGGTCAAGACCATGGAGAGCAGCTGGCCATGGGAAGGCTAGTGGAGTCCTTTGTCTATAAGACAAATGCAGGTAAGTAGTCCATGGCCCTATTTATAGCAAGGTCCCAAGCTAACAGGACATGCTACACCTCCAGTAGTAACTTTTACCAGCCATCCTGGTTTCCAATCACAAGGGAGATAATGGCAGGATGTACACAGCCTGGGTAGGAACAGATTGGAGAAATGCACTTGGTTGGGGGTGGAGGTCAAAATATTCCAATTTTCTCTATCATCCTTGAAGGATGGCAGGTGGTCTTTACAGGCCAAGGTACATCTATCCAGGGCACAAGGATAGGAGGCAGATTCTTAAAGTGTTGAGTGTCCTCAGTTAGAATGAAAGATTCCTGTATTTTCCTGAGTACTTACTTCATGGCCATAGGCAAGTGACTGATTTATCCTTCTGAATATCAGCTTTCTCAACTGCACAGTGGAATAAATCATGTTTTGCTGCTTAACTGTAAAGATTGAAGGAATTAATCTTTACAGCTTGCCCATGAATGCACTTCAGTGAGAATAAAGCCCTGCAGTGCCCCTAAATTCTTGCAATCAACATTTTCAAAGGAAAAAAAGATAGCTAAAGAAAGCTGGAAGAAATTATACAAGTATCAAGTGACCAGGATACCAAAGTACAACTTAATTTTGCCTAGTTAAACCCCAGTGTGTTGTAATAATGATTAACCAAATCAGGGCACTCTCAGGAAGGGTCTGCCTGTTGTCACTGACAATTTTTGTTTCTTTTTCTCTTGATGTTACATATATATATATATATATATATATATATATATATATATATTGTGTGTATTAACTTTCACAAAGACTGTGGTTTGTTATGGTCTTTTCCTACATATCTATGGAGATGTTCTTTATCCAACCCTCATTACCAAAGTCAACATATGAGATCATTGAGTACATGTCTTCAAGTGTATCCTGTACTCATACATATATGACACCACTTGGAATCATAGGAAGATAGAAAAGGGATGGAAAATATTTTCCCCCAAAAAATAAATTAGTACAGGATTCAGATGGAAAAGAAGAAAACGGATACCAGTTTGAGACCAAAACAAAACAAGGATAGACTATACCAAGAACCCAACGAAGCCCACAAGAACACCATGAAAGAAGAAATCCTGCAAGAAATCACTGAGAATTTCATGGAGATGTTACTAGACAAGGTCCACCAAAATTTACAGGAGGCACTCAAGAAATTCCAAGACAACAACAAAAAAAGAAATGTGAAGACACAAAAACAAATAAGTGAACTCATAGGAGACCTAAATAAATACCAAAGTGAAACAGAGAACACCATAAATAGAGAGATAAATGAATTAAGGGTGAAAATTGACAATATTAAAGAGGAAGTGATCCATAATATAGAAAATCTCAGAAAAAAATTGAAAGAGAAATAGAAATCACAATGGAAGGCCACTCCACAAGACTAGAAGAAGCAGAAGACAGAATCTCAGAACTTGAAGATGAAATGGAAATAAAAGGAAAAAATTAAAGGAAGAACTATTACTCAAACAACTTAAAACTTGTGAAAGGAATATGCAGGAACTCACCGACTCCATCAAAAGACCATACCTAAGAATCATGGGTATTGAAGAAGGAGAAGAAGTGCAAGCAAAATAATTCATCATATAGTCAAGAAAATAATACAGAAAAATTCCCAAATCTAGAGAAAACTATGCCCTTTCAGGTACACCTCCAGGACATCAAACAGACTTCACCAAAAAAGAACTACCCCATGACATAGCATCACTTAAACAGCAAGCACAGAGATTAGAGAAAGAATATTGAAGGATGTAAGAGAGAAAAAACAAATAACATACAAAGATAAAACCATCGAAATCATAGATTTCTCAATGGAAATCTTAAAAACAAGAAAAGCATGGAATGAGGTCTTCTGGGCATTGAATGAAAATAACTGCAACTGTAGAATACTCTACCCAGCAAAACTATCATTCAAAATAGATGGAACAATAAAATTCTTCCATGATAAGCAGAAACTAAAACAATGTATGACCACCAAGCCATCACTACAAAAGATTCTTCAAAGACTTCTTCACAAAGAAATTGAAAGCAAACAAAACCATGAAAAGGCAGACAGTACAAAACCACGAGAGAAGAAAAGTCAAGAAAGTAGAGAATAACATTGATTCAGCAGCACACAATCAAATTGTTAAACAACAAAGACTAACTAAATGACTGGAATCACCACATACAAAATCAATACTAACACTGAATGTTAATGGACTTAATTCCCACATCAAAAGACATTATTTGGCAAACTGGATTAGAAAAGAAGATCAAAAAATCTCTTGCTTACAGGAGATCCATCTCATCGACAGAAACAAGCACTTTCTGAGGGTGAAAGGCTGGAAGATCTACCAAGCCAATGGCCCCCCAAAACAGGCAAAAGTAGCAATACTTATCTCGGACAAAGTAGACTTCAAGCTTACATTGATCAAATGAGATAAAGGAGGACATTCCACACTAATAGAAGGTGAAATACACCAAAAGGAAATAACAATTACCTATCTATATGCACTCAATGTCAAGGCACGCAATTTCATCAAACATACCTCAAAGGACCTAATAACGTATATAAATTCCAACGTAGTGGTGGTGGGTGACTTAAATACCCCCTATCACCAATAGATTGGTAAACCAAACAAAAAAATCAATAAAGAAATCCTAGATCTAAATCACACCATAGATCAAATAGACTTAGCCAATGTCTACAGAATATTCCATCCAACTTCTGCACAATGTACATTCTTCTTATCAGCCCATAGAACCATCTCCAAAGTTGATCAAATCTTAGGGCACAAAGCAATCATCAGCAAATATAAGCAAAAAGAAATAATCCCATGCATTCTATCTAATCACAGTGCATTAAAACTAGAACTTAGCAGCTAAAACGATATTAAAAAAACATACAAAGAATTGGAAGCTGAACAACACATTCCTCAATGATCAGTGGGTCATTAATGAAATAAAAGAGGGAAGTAAGAGTTTCCTGGAAGTTAATGAAATGTAAACATGACTTACTGGAAATTGTGGGACACAGTAATCTTGAGAGGAAAATTTATAGCCATAAGCTCATATATTAAAAGAACAGAAAGATCTCAAATCACTGTCATAATACTACATTTCAAACTCCTAGGAAAACAAGAGCATACAAATCTCAAAACAAGCAGAAGGAGAGAAATAATTTTTTTAAAAGGGCTGAAATCGATGAAATAGAAACAAAAAAATATAAAGAATCAATGAAACAAAAAGTTTGTTCTTTGAAAAAATAAACAAGATAGACAGACCCCTGGCAAACCTGATTAAAATAAGGAGAGAAAAAACACAAATCAGTAAAATCAGAAATGCAAAAGGGGAGATAACAATAAACACCATGGAAATCATCAGTGACTACTTTGAGAACCAATATTCTAATAAACTTGAAAATCTTGAAGAAATAGACAGATTTCTAGATATTTATGACCATCCAAAATTGAACCAAGAGGACATTAATCACTTGAATAGATCTGTAACACAAAATGAAACTCAAGCAGCAATAAAGAGTCTCCAAAAAAAGAAAAGTCCAGGACCTAATGGATTCTTTGCTGAATACTATCCAACATTTAAAGAATTAATACCAACCATCCTTAAAGTGTTCCACGAAATGGAAAGGGGGATGGGCTCAACATACATAATTCTATAAATGTAATACAGCACATTAGTAGATGCAAAGACAAAATCCATTTGATCATCTCAATAGATGCAGAAAAATCCTTCGACAAGATGTAACACCATTTCATGATAAAAGCTCTAAGAAAACTAGGAACAGAAAGAATGTACTTAAACATTTTAAAGTCTATATATGACAAACCTACAGCCAACATCATACTTAATGGTGAAAAACTGAAACCATTTCCCCTAAAATCAGGAACAAAATAAGGGTGACCAATATCCACAGTCCTATTCAACATAGTCCTGGAATTCCTAGCCAGAGCAATTAGGCAAGAAGAAATACAAGGAATACAAATAGGTAAAGAAAGTGTTCAAATATCCCTATTTGCAAACAATATAATCCTATACCTTAAAGACCCAAAAAACTCTACTCAAATACTCCTAGACACCATTAACAGGTACGACAATGTGACAGGATACAAAATCAACTTACAATAATCTTTAGATTTTCTATACACCAATAATGAACAAACTGATAAAGAAGATATGGAAACAATTCCTTTTACAATAGCCTCAAAAATAATCAAATAACTAGGAGTAAATGTAACAAAGGATGTGAATGACCTCTACAAGGAGAATTACAAACCCTGAAGACAGAGATTGAAGAAGACTACAGAAGGTAGAGAGATCTCCCATGCTCATGGATTGGTAGAATCAACATAGCAAAAATGCCCATACTACCAAAAGCAATCTACATGCTTGATGCAATTCCCATCAAAATCCCAATGACATTCATCACAGAGATTGAAAAATCTATCCTAAAGTTCATTTGGAAACACAGAAGACAGCAAATAGCCAAGGAAATACTCAGCGAAAAGATAAATGCTGGAGGTATCATAACACCCGACTTCAAACTATATTACAATTCAATAGCAATAAAAACAGCATGGTACTGGCACAAAAACATACATGAAGACCAGTGGAACAGAATAGAGGACCCATACATGAATCCACACAACTATGCCCAACTTATTTTTGACGAAGGTGCTAAAAATATACAATGGAGAAAAGACAGCCTCTTCAACAAATGTTGGGGAAAGTGGTTATCCGTCTACAGAAAACTAGATCCATATTTATCATCCTGTACTAGTATCAACTCAAAATTGATCAAGGACCTTAATATCAGACCTGAAACTCTGAAGTTGGTAGAGCAGAGAGCAGGAAACACTTTGGAAGTAATAAGTATAGGCAAGGACTTCCTCGATAGAACCGTAGCAGCTCAACATCTAAGAGAAAGGATGGACAAATTGGACTTCATAAAATTAAAAAGCTTCTGTACTACAAGTAAAAACCACACTAAGATTCCACCCACCCCTGTTATAATAGCCATCATCAAAAACACCACATCTTGGCAAGGATGTGGGGGAAATGATCACCTGTACACTGCTGGTGGAAATGCAAGCTAGTGCAACTACTCAGAAAAAGAAATTCAGAGACTTGTTAAAAATCTAAACATAGATCTGCCGTATAATCCAGCAATCCCACTCCTGGGGATATACCCAAAGGAATGACACACAGGTCACTCAAGATGCACCTGCACACCCATGTTTCTTCCAGCACTATTCACAATAGCCAAGTTACGGAAACAGCCAAGATGCCCCACTACTGATGAATGGATTAAGAAAATGTGGTATTTATACACAATGGAGTTTTACTCAGCATAAAGAAGAATGAAATCTTATCATTCAGAAGTAAATGGTTGGAACTGGAGAACATCATTCTCAGCAAGGTTAGCCAGGCTCAGAACAAAAATCTTATGTCCTCCCTTATATGCGGACTTTAGACATAGGGTAAATACTGCAACCTATATGCACCCAATGTCAAGGCACACATGGTGTATATGGGGATAGGTAAGAAACCCAAAACATGAAAGTTTTTGATGTCCCCACTACAGAGGAACTAATACAGAAACCTTAAAGTGGCAAAGGTCAATATGAGAAGGGGATCAGGAACTAGTGTTGAAAGGAATAGGAGGTCTCAGCGGGCCCCAACCCCCTTGTTGGAGAAACCAGTACCAAACACCCCGTGTAGATAAGATAAGCAATGCGGCAGGGCTCGGTTAGGGCATATAGAATGTGGGGAATGTGAGCGGGAGGTACGTGCAAGATGTGAGGTACGTGCAAGATGTGAGGTACGCGCAAGATGTGCTCTGCCTGCTTGCCCAATGTTGATAACGAAAATATGCACGCCACCGCGGTCTATATAAGATTTCCCCTAAAGAGGCTCAGGGTCGTGTTTTTCCTAACCGGTCCTGCGTGTCCGTGTGGGAGCTCGACCCTGGCTAGCCAGCCCAATAAACTCTGCTTTGTAGATTGCATTCACGCCTGGCTCTCTGTCTCTCAGGGAAATAGGATTCCGGGTCCTAACAGTGTAAAAGTCAGTTAAAGGTGAAATCAACTTGAGATGTAACACATTTGTACATATAAGCAATGCTAGGAACTTCTCTGCACAGCTATCCTATCTCAACTAGCAAAAACGTCTTGTCTTTCTCATTTTTGCTTATTTTTTCTCTTCAACAAAATTAGAGATAAGGGCAGAACAGATTCTGCATGGAAGCGAGGGAGGGTGGATGGGAGAGGGACAGGGCAGGAGGTATGGGGGAGAAATGTCCCAAAGAATATATACACATGTGAATAAATGAATAAAAATGAAAAATGAAAAATAAAAAATACAGTTCACTGCAGAGACGCTAACAAATTCCCTGAGAAGGAATGACAAGACAGTCATTGATTGTACACAGTGTTTGCCAGCATTGTCCTCAGGTCCAAGAGAACTAATTTCTTTGTCAAAATTACTTGAATCCATGGGGTCCCTCTGAGGCTCTTTTCAGTGATTGCGTGTTTGGGTTTTTTGACTGACTCAGGAATACAGAGGCATGGAATGAAAGACAGATTGTGGGATTTAAATAGATCAGGTTCACATAAGGGAATACCCTAAGGCTATTGAAGATGTACCTTTGAGAGTGGAATTGCCATGTCTAATGTGAAAGGAGTTTTTACAATTGGCTGGTGGAACTGCAAACAGCCTGAGGGGATTTTGCACTCTCCACAAGGAAGCACTTCCTCTCCCACAAAAATGTGAGTCCAGGATTAGGAGATCTTTGGAAAACATCAGGAATTTCATCTCAATTCAAATGTGAACAAGCTGCTGGGGGAACAAGCAGGACAAAAGTGATCCTCACATTGGAAGATGGTGCCAGTTTACTGCCAGACAACTGGTTGGTGACTGGAGTGGAAGGGGCCTGAGACTGAAGACCTCTGCAGCACTATCAGTCAGGAAAGAACTTGTTGTGAAGACACAGTGGCTCACCTCCTCTGGAACTTGGAGAGTCCTCAGGGAGCTCCTGTTTACCTGTTGCTATGGCAGCCCAGGCAGCAAACTAGGAATAACCTGGAGGAAATAGCCCCTGTCTTGTGGAGATGATATCTCTATTAATTGGTGACTAGGAAAATAGGACAGGCACAGCAAAGCACATGGCTAATCTCAGCACAACAGGATTGGGGGATTCCATCCTTCACAGCTAGCCTATGTTGCCATAACCAGAGTTGAGTGTGGCCACAAGCATCTTCTGGCATTGGGCCTGAATCCCACTGAGCTGACCAAGCTGCCTGTGATCTCATGATGCCACAAAGGCTGCCTTGATGTCACTGCCTCACCCTGACAACCCAATTTCAGCGAGTGGTATCAGCAGGCTGTCAAGGGTGGAATCAAGCCTAGGCACTAGCTGATCTGACAACACTTCTTCATTGGCCTGCAGGATATACTACATCATATCTCAAAGAACATTTCAAGAAAGCAATAGGATTTTCCTGTATTTCTTCTTCATTATGTACTGGTATTGCTGAAAGCTACTTTTCTGTATATAAAAGTCCAGAAATCCACTTACTCCATAATATTTACCATTTTTGGATCCTAGTCAGTGTGTGTGTGTGACTGTGTGTGTGTGTGTGTGTGTGTGTGAGTGTATGTGTGTGTTTAGAATATTCTTACTTCAATGTCTATGAGATACTCTGTGTAAATTCATGCAGCTCATGAAAGCTTCCTGGAATTACATGGTTTTTGGTATTGCTCCAATTTGCTACTCAGAGACTAAATGGAAACAATTCCCTTAGGAAGTAAAATTCAGCATTCATTGAATATATCAATGTGTATGTGGGTGTAATGTTTCTTATGTCAATTCACTTTAAGTGCTTGGTAGAGATGTCATCGTTTCCACGGATCACATGGATACAGAGTAACTAGTGGTTCTGTCTTCCCTGGTTCATTTGCAAAATTGGTGTAGTGTTTTTCCTTCAAAGAATATTCATAGAAATTAATATGAATTTCACGTTATTTTCACGTTAATTTTTTTTAATTTTCACGTTAATAATTTCTGATAGTGCTGAAATTAGCTGCTCAGAAAAATAACAACAATTCATGCAATTACCACCTAACATTAAGACTTTATTTTATATACCCAGAGTTTGTTTGTGGGTATGGGCTTATAATATTTCTACTGTCAAATTGCATTAAAAAATTTTCTCTTTCTAATAATTTCACATTCTACAAATCATTTTACATTTATTGAATACACTCACTGTTTGTACAGCTATAAGACTCTTTTTCAAAGTCTATCATTGACCCTGTCAAAGTAGTTGAATTCAACATTGCTTTCTTGTATTCAGTGAATTCTGGTGTTGCTCAAAGCTAGCAAATTCTTTTAAGAGGTAGCATTTCGAATGCCTTCAATATGCCCACTATGTTTGTTTGTGCTTGTAGTATTTCTTGGGTCCAATTGCATTCACAGGTTTGTAGAAATTAGGTTCATTCCAGAAGTCACTATGAGAAACAGGCTTGAGTTGATCTGAAGGCATGTGTTCATTTCCAGAAAGGGTGTGTTATTTCTTTTCTCAAAGTACATTTGCAGCAAATAATCTAATTCCTGAGTGTTTCCTGAGATGAAATAATTTCTGGGGTATGGAAAGAGGCACTTCACTGGAGAGCCATGAACAAATACCCTGACAATGGAAGACACGGCAGTTGTTGAATGAACCCAGTGTGTGCCTGTATTGTCCTCAGGTCCAAGTGATTGAATTTCTTTGTAGAGTTAATTGAATCATGGGGTCACTGTGAGGTTCTTTTCACCTATTGTGTGTTTGGGTACTTTCATGAACTCAGGAATATATATGAATGACTGTGTGGGTATAATGTTACTTGTAACAACGTGCATCTTGGGCTTGCTATAAATGATTTCAATTCAAGTGATAGCTTCAAACAAAGACTCTAGTGGATTAGCCTGTGTACTTGGTCATTTACATAAGGCTTGTAGTATGTGTTCCTTCCTAGAACATTGGTGGAAATCATGTAACTTCTCGTGATTTTCTTAATTAGATCATATTTTAGTGCTTCATGTGTCCCCTCACTGGATTATGCCCATAATTTTACCTACTGGGGGTAAAATTCCACATGCATTGGATATAGCCTGTTTTTTTATGTGTGTGTGCATGTGTATGTGTGTGTGGTAATATTTGTAGTGTCAGAGTGTATTACTTTCCTCTTTCTAATAAATTTGAATACCACAAAGAATTTCACATTCATTGAATGAACCCCCTGTTTAGGCATCTATAAGATTTCTTGAGTTAAAATCTGTCTTTAACCCCATGGAAACTGTAGATTTCACAAGGGTGTCCTGGTTTTTAGTGACTTCTGGTCTTGCTCACAGTTGCTATTCAGAAGATAGAACATAAAAATTGAATATGTCACATGACATTTAGGATGTATTAAATAGATGCACTTTGTGTGTGTGTGTGTGTGTGTGTGTGTGTGTGTATTATTTGTTGGTCAATTTGCCATCACGAATCTGTAGAAATTTTGTTAATTCCCGAAGTCACTTTGAAGAACACCATTGCTTTACTCTGCCTTTATGTCTTCACTTTCTTAAAAGGTGTACTGTTTTTTGACTGAAAGATCATTTTCAGAAATGAGCGCCCTTCCTCAGTGTTTCGTGGTTTTTAATCATTTCTGGTGTTCCTGAAAGCTGTAGTTCACTGGAGGCATGCTAATAATTTCTCTGACTAGAGAATGCTAAACATTCGTTGAATATATCCTCTTTATGCCTCAGAGTGAATTAATTTCTTTGTTGACATTAAGTGAATTCATGTGGTCACATTGAGGCTCTTGCCATTCAGAGCATGCCTTGGCATATTTTGATGCAGTTAGGAATACTGAGGCATGGCATACCAATCCAGTGTTTTCCAGGGTGGTACATTTCACATCCACATGAGTTAATATCCTCAGGGGATGGGAGATGTAGTTCTGAGAGTGAATTTTCCTTATCTAATGGTACGGGAATTTTAATGGCTGATGTAACTGCAACCAGCTTGTGGTGTTATTGTCCTTACCACAAGAATCACTTCCTCTTGACCAAAATGTGGGTGCCAAATTGGGAGTTATTTGGAACAGGACAGAAATTTTATCCCAGTTCAACCTTAAGCAAGCTGACCAGGGAACACAGAGGAGAAAAGCCATGGATCCCCAGATCAGAAGATCATGCCAGGACACTGCCACCAAGTAGCTGAGGACCAGAGCATGGGGGGCATTACAGGGAGTGCTTACGCTGTCTGACCAATTGGGGAGACTTTCTTATGATGTCACAGTGGGCTCACTGGCCCTGGAACTCAGAGAGTTCCATGGCAGCTCCTGCCTGGCCTGCTGCTGTGGCAGCCAGGCAGCAAAGCAGGAAGTACATAAAGGAAGCTGTCCCTGTCTTGTGTGGAAGACTTCTCAGTTAAGTTGGGCCTAGGGAAAAGGGACAGGTACAGCAGGAGCACATGGGTGACCTAAGCACGTTAGGATTTGGGGATTCCTTTCTTCATGGCTTGCTTAAGAGGCCATGCCCCATACAGTGAATTGTGCCCACAGGCATCTTGTGCCACTTGGTCCTGGATCTCATCGAGGTGAAATGAGTGCATCTGTTCTCCCTGTGGTATACACACTTCCTTGATTTCATTGGCTCACCCTGACCTCCTTGTCTCAGGGTGTGGTACTAGCTGACTCTCAAGGGAGGAATAAAATTTTATGGAATCCCAGATACCTGACAATCTGACATCACTTCTCCCTGGCCTGCAAAGAACATTATAAACTGAGCCACGAACACTGGAAGAAATCAACTTGATTGACCAGTGTTTCCTGCTATTCATGAAGTATTGGAATTGCTGAAAGGTAATTTTCTTACATGAAAGCCCAGAAAGTCAAATACTCCAGAGTATTTAGTATGCATGGAACACAGTCACTCTGTGTGTGTGTGTGTGTGTGCATGTGTGGTTGTATAATCTTTTTTGTGTCAGTGTCTGTTAGATAATCTGTCCCAAAAAATGCATGTCTGGAATGTTTCCTGGAAATCAATAATTTCAGGTATTGCTCAAAGTGGGTATTCCATAGGGCAAATGTAATAAATTCTCAGAGCAGGAAATATTCAGCATTCATTGAATAGGCCCAGGAACCATGTGAGTATAATGCTATCTGTGTCAACATGCATCCTGTGCTTGCTAAAAATGATATCAATTCAAGTGATAGCTTCATGCACAGACTCTGGTGGATTATCCTGTACTTTGTTACTTGCATAAACATTGTAGTATGATGCTCCTTCCTAGAATATTGGTGTAAATCGTGTAACTTCATGTGATTTTCTTAATTAGATCATTTTTTAAGTGCTGGAAGTGTCCCCTCAGTAGAGTACCACCCATAATTCAGCCTACTGGGAGTAACATTCTGCACGCATTGGATATAAGTCATTTTTGTATGTGTTTGTGCATATTATTTGTAGTGTCATAGTGTGTTAATTTCTTTGTTCTTTTTCTAATAAATTTGAGTACCACAAAGAATTTCACACCCATTGAATTAACCAACCCCCTGTTTAGGCATCTATAAGACTTCTTGAGCCAAAAATCTGTCTTTTACCCTGTGGAAACCATTGGATTGCACCAGGCTGTCTTGGTTTTCAATGACCTCTGGTCTTGCTCACAGTTGCTATTCAGTAGTTAGAATGTAACTCATTTGCTAAATAACATTTAGGATTTATTAAATAGACCCACTTCGTGTGTGTGTGTGTGTGTGTGTGTGTGTGTGTGTGTATTTTATTTGTTGGTCAATTTTCCAACATGAATCTGTAGAAATTTTGTTAGTTTCCAAAGTCACTTTGAGGAACACCATTGCTTTATTCTGCCTTTCTGTTTTCACTTCCTTAAAATGTGTACTGTTTTTTGTCTGAAAGATTATTTTCAGAAGTGAATTTCCTTCCCGAGTGTTTCATGGTATTCAATCATTTCTGGTGTTCCTGAAAGCTGTAGTTCACTGGAGAGATGCTAATAATATCTCTGACTTGCGAATTCTAAGCATACATTGAATATATCCTCTTTATGCCTGTGTATGTCTTGGATCAGAGTGAATTAATTTCTTTGTTGAAATTAAGTGAATTCATTTTGTCACATTATGACTCTTGCCAGCCAGAGCATGCCTTGGCATATTTTGATGCAGTTAGGAATACAGAAGCATGGTATAACAATCCTGTGTTTTCCATGGTGGTACATTTCACATCCACATTAGTTAATATCCTCAGGGATGGGAGATGTAGTACTGAGAGGGAAATTTCCTCATCCAATGTTAAGGGAGTTTTAATGGCTGATGTAACTGCAACTGGCTTGTGGTGCTATTGTCCTTACCACAAGAATCACTTCTTCTCATCCAAAATGTGGGTGCCTAATTGGGAGTTCTTTGGAACAGGACAGAAATTTCATCCCAGTTCAACCTTGAGCTAGCTGACCAGGGAACACAGAGGAGAAAAGCCATGGATCCCCAGATCAGAAGATCATGCTAGGACACTGC
Source organism: Castor canadensis (assembly GCF_047511655.1). Lineage (NCBI taxonomy): Eukaryota > Metazoa > Chordata > Mammalia > Rodentia > Castoridae > Castor > Castor canadensis. Next base: position 72,762,485 of record NC_133389.1, read on the forward strand.
CACCAAGTGGCTGGGGTACAGAGAGAGAGGGCATTAGAGGGAGTGCTTATGCTGTCCGACCAGTCGGGAAGACTTTCTTGTGATATCACAGTGGGCTCACTGGCCCTGGAACTTGGAGAGCTCCCATGGCAGCTCTTGCCTGGCCTGCTGCTACAGCAGCCCAGGCAGCAAAGCAGGAAGAACCTGGAAGAAGCTGCCTATGTCTTTGTGTGGAAGATTTCTCAGTTAAGTTGGGCCTAGGGAAAAGGGACAGGTACAGCAGGAACATGTGGTTGACCTGAACACATCAGGATTTGGTTCTACTCTTCATGGCTTGCCTAAGAGGCAGTGCCCCACACAGGCACCTTGTGCAACTTGAGCCTGGATCTTATCAAAGTGAACAGACCCACCCCAATCTCCCTGTGGTACAGAGGCTGCCTTGAATTCACTTGCCCACCCTGACCACCTTGTCTCAGTATGTGATACTTGCTGACTGTCAAGGGAGGAAAGATGTCTCATGGCGGCACAGGCACCCTTTGATCTGACAGGACTTCTTCCCTGCCCTGCAGTGTACATTATATATTGGGCAATGAACATTTGAAGAAATCAACTTGATTGACCAGTGTTACCTGCTATTCATGAAATATTGGAATTGCTGAAAGTTACTTTTCTTATGTGAAAGCCCAGAAAGTCACTTACTCCAGAGTATTTACTATTCAAGCAATATAGCCACTCTGTGTGTATGAGTGTGTGTGAGCACATGTGGTTGTATAATCTTTTTTGTGCAGATGTCTGCTAAATACTCTGTCCAAAAAAATGCATGTCCAGAATGTTTACTAGAAGTCAATAATTTTGGGTATTGCCCAAAGTGTTTATTCCATAGAGCAAATGTAGTAAACTTTTGGAGGAGGAAATATTTATCATTCATTGAATAGGCCCAGTAACTGTGTTTGTATAATGCTACCTGTGTCAATGTGCATCTTGAGCTTGATAAAAATGATTTTGATTCAATTGATAGCTTCAGGCACAGACTCTGGTGGATTAGCGTGAACTTGGTCATTTGCATAAAGGTTTTATTATGTGTTCCTTCCTAGAACATTGGTGGAAATCATGTAACTTCACATGATTTTCTTACTTAGATCATTTTTTAAGTGCTGAAAATGTCCCCTCCATAGAGTAACACCCATAATTTCCCCTTTCTGGGGGCAACATTCCACATGCATTGGATATAGGCCAATTTTGTATGTGTGTGTGTATGTGTGTGTGTGCATGCACACATGTGGGCAACATTTGTAGGGTCATAATGTGTTAATTTCTTTGCTCTTTCTCATAAACTCACATACTACAAAGAATTTCACACTTATTGAATGAACCCACTGTTTAGGCATCTACAAGACCACTTGAGTGCAAATATGTCTTTAACCCTGTGGAAACTATGGAATGTAACAATGTGTCCTGGTGTTTAATGACTTCTGGTCTTGCTCACAGTTGCTGTTTATTAGATAGAAGGTCAGAAATTCATTTGCTACATAACATTTAGGATTTATTGAATATACCTACTTTGTGTATGTGTGTGTATGGTATTCATTGGTCAATTTGCCATCATGGATCTGTACAAGTTAGGTTAATTTCTGAAGTCACTTTGAGGAACAGTCCTTTGTTGCTTTGCCTTTATGTCTTCAGTTCCATGAATGGTTAATTTTTTTTTTCCTGAAACATCATTTGCAGAAATGAGTGTCCTCCCCAAGTGTTTCATGGTATTCAATAATTTCTGGCATTCTGAAAGCTGCAGTTCACTTTAGACATGCTAATAATTTCACTAACAAGGGAATACTAAGCACTCATTGAATATACCCTGTGTGTGCCTGTGTATGTCTTGGATCAGTGTGAATTAATTTCTTTGCCAACATTAAGTGAATTCATTTGATGACATTGAAGCTCTTGCCAGCCAGAGGGTGCTTTAGCATATTTTGATGATGGTAACAATACAGAGACATGGCATAATCAGCCCATGGATTTCAGGATTGTACACTTCTTGCCCATATCAGTTAATATCCGCAGGGGATGGGAGATGTACTTCTGAGAGGGAAATTGCCTCATCTGATGTCAAGGGAGTTTTAATGGCTAATGGAACTGTAACCAGCTTGAGGTGTTATGGTCCTTGCCACAAGAAACACTTCCTCTCCACTAAAATGAGCATGCCTGTTTATTGGGAGTTCTTTGTAACAGGACAGAAATTTCATCCCAGTTCAACCTAGAGCAAGATGACCAGGGAACATGGAGGAGAAAATCCCTTACCCCAGATCAGAAGATCATGCCAGGACATTGTCACCAAGTGTCTGGGAACTAGAAGGGCAGGGGCCTTAGAAGGGAGTGCCTATGCAGTCTGACCAATCAGAAAAGACATAGTTGTGATGTCACAGTGGGCTCACAGACCCTGGAACTTGGAACTTCTGCTGGCCTGTTGCTATGGCAGCCCAGGGAGCAAGCAGGAAGTATGTGGAAGTACGTGCCCCTGACTTCTGTGGGTGACTTCTCAGTTAAGTTGTGCCTAGGGAAATGGGAAAGGTATAGCAGAAGCACATGGGTGACATGGGCACATCAGGATTTTGGGATTCCATTTTTTGTGGCTAGCCTAAGCTACTGTGTCCCACAGATTAGAGTGTGCCCACAGGCCTCTTCACCATTTGGGCCTGAATTTCATGGAAGTGAACATGCCGACCTTGATCTCACTGTGGTATACAGGCTGCCTTGCTTTCACTGGCTCTCCCTGACCACCTCATTTCAGTGTGTGGTACTGGCCAACTGGCAAAAAAGGAATGAGGTTACATGGAGTCCAAGGCACCTGCTGATCTGACATCACTTCATGTACCCTGGCCTGCAGGGTACATTATATCATGGGCAGGAAGAATTGCAGAAATCAACATGATTGACCAGTGTTTTTTGGTATTCATGATGTATTGGATTTGCTGTAAAGTACTTTTCTTAGATGAAAGCCCAGAAGGTCACTTGCTCCAAAGTATTTACTATTAATGGAACACAGCACTCTTTGTGTGTGTGTGTGTGTGTGCATGTGTGGATGTATAATCTTTCTTGTGTCAGTGTCTGTTAAATACTCTGTGGTAATCAATGCAGTCAGTAATGTTTCCTGTAAGTCCATAATTTTGGCTATTTCTCAAAGTTGCTATTCTATAGATCAAATGTAATAAGTACTTGGAGCACGATATAGTCAGCATTCCTTGAATATGCCCAGTGTATGTGCAGGTATAATGCTATCTCTGTCAATATTCATCATTGGCTTCCTAGAAATGATTTCAATTGAAGAGATCACTTGAGGCACACACTCTGGTGGATTAAGCTGTTCTTTTTTATTGGCATAAAGATTGTAGTATGTCTTCTTTCCAAAACCTTTGTGGAAATGATGTAAATTCACGTTATTTTTTCAGTTCGATCATTTTTTATGTTCTGAAAGTTTCCACTCAGTAAAGTAAAGCCCATGATATCACCTACTGTGGGTAACAATCCATATGCATTGGATTTATGCTGATTTTGTATGTGTATGTTCATGAGTGTGTGTGTGTGTGATATTTGTAGAACCATAGTGTACTAATGTTATTATTCTTTGTAATAAATTCGCATACCACAAAGTATTTCACACTCGTTGACTGAATTCACTGTTTAGGCATGTTGAGTTTGACTTCTTGAGTCAAAATATGTTTTTAAACCTGTTGAAACTGATGGAATGCACTAGGGTGTCCTGGCTTTCAATGACTTCTTTTCTTGCTCACAGTTGCTATTCCACTGATAGAAGCTAAGAAATTTATTTACTACATAAAAATAAGGATTCATTAAATATACCCACTTTGTGTTTGTGTGTGATTTTGTTAGTTAATTTGACATCAGAAATTTTTAGAAATTAGGTTAATTCCTGAAGTCACTTTGAGGATCAGTCTTCAGTTGCTCTAACATTATGTCTTCAGTTCCATGAAAGTTGTAATATTTTTTTCCTGAAAGATCATTTGCAGAAATGAATGTCCTTCATGAGTGTTTCATTGTATTCAATTGTTTCTGGTGTTCCTGAAAGCTGAAGTTCAATGGAGAGATGCTAATAAATTCACTTACTAGGGAATATTATGCATTCTTTGCATATAACCTGTGTGTTCCATGTAATCATTGGATCAAAAGAATTAATTTCAAGGCCTCACCATCTTCAGGTTCCAGCTCTTGTGTGGCAGTTTTCTGGCAAAATCTTCTGATCTGAAGATCCCTTTTCTCCTCCAGATTCCCTCTTCAGCTTGTTCAAGGTTCAAGTGGGATGACATTTCTGTCCTTTTCCAAAGAAATCCTAATCTGGAACCTGCATTTTGAAGGACAGGAAGTGTTTCTCGTGGTGAGTACAAAAACACCTCAAGGCCTTTGCAGTTCCATCAGTCAGGAAAACTCCCTTTACATTGGATGAGGCAATTTCCCTCCCAGAACTACATCACCCATCATGTGGGAGGATATTCCCTTACATGATGCAAAATATAGCACGCTGGGAACCAGGGGGTTGTGTTTCCAGGCTTCTGTGTTCCTAACTTCATCAAAACATGCAAACCCACACACTGGCTGGCAAGAGCCTCAAAGTGACCACAAGAATTCACTTCGTGTCAACAAAGAAATTAATTCACTTTGATCTGAAAAAAGCACTGGCACACACAGGGTATAGTGAAGGAATGGTTAGTATTCCCTAGTCAGTGAAATTGTTACCATCTCTCTAGTGAATGGCAGCTTTCAGGAACACCAGAAACTATGGAATACCATGAAGCATTCAAGAAGGACATTAATTTCTGCAAAGATTCTCTCAGGGACAAAACAGTACATTCATGGAACTGAACTTATGATATCACAGTGACTCAAGGCTGTTTCCTCAAAGTGACTTTGGGAATTAATCTAGTTTCTACAAATCAGTGAAGGCAAATTGAACAACAAATATCACACACATACACTCACACACACACAATGTGATGATATCCTAATAGATATCTAATAAATGAATTTCTTAACTTCTATCTACTGAACAGCCATGTAGAACTAGACCAGATATCACTGAACACCAGGACACCCTGGTGCATTCCATCCATTCTCACAGTGTTAAAGACAGATTTTGATTCAAGCAGTCTCATGCATGCATAAACAGTGGATATACACAATGAGTGTGAAATAGTGGGTGGTATGAGAATTTATTAGAAAGAGCAAAGAAATTAATGCACTCTGACACTCTGAGTATTACACACACACACACACACACACACACATACATGAAACATGCCTATATTCAATGCATGTGGAAAGTTTACTGCAATAGCCAAAATCCTGGTGTTACCCTACTTTGTGGACACTTTCATGACTTTGAAAAGCATCAAACTTAGAAAAACACATGAAGTGACATCATTTCCACCAATGTTCTTGGAAAGAAGATATACTACCACCTTTATGGCAATGAGGAAGGAAACCCTAATCCACCAGTGTCTATGCCTGAAGCGATCACTGGAATTGAAATCATTTTGTGGAAGCCAATGATGCACATGAACACATGTATCATGATACCCAGACATACACTGCACATATTCAATGAATGCTGAATATATCTTCCCCAAAAAAGAGATTAGAGTTGATCTTTGGAATAGCAATGTTGAGCCAAACCCAAAATCAGTGACTTCCAGGAAGCAATGCTGACTTTCATTATTTGAAACAGAATACCTAACAGGCACTGATACAGGAAATATTTTACCACCACCCACACGCCCACAGAGACACACACAAACACACCCACAGAGTGGCTATGTCCCATGAATATTAAGTAATCTGTTGTAAGTTTATTTCTGGGCTTTCATCTAAGTAAAGTACCTTTCAGCACCACCCAAACATAATGAATACCAGGAAACACTGGTGAATCAGCGTGATTTCTTCAATCTTTGCCATGGTGGAATGTACTTTGCAGGCCAGAGAAGAAGCAATGTCAGATTGACAGGTGCTTGGGCCTCCATGTAACCTCCTTCCTCCCTTTCCAGTCTGCTAGCAGCACACCATGAGAACAGGTGTTCAGGGTGAGCCCCTGTAACCAAGGCAGCCTGGCTATCACATTGATCCTAGGGTGGCCTCTTGTGCTCCGTGAGATCCAGCCCCAAGGGGCACAAAGGCCTGTGGACACTCCATACTGTGGAGCATGGTAGCTTAGGATAGCAAGTGAAGAAAGGAATCCCCCAATCCTGATGTGGAAATGTCACCCACCTGCCCCATTTCCCTAGGTCCAACTTAACTGAGAAGTCTTCCACACAAGACAAGGGCACCTTTCTCCAGGTTCTTCCTCTCAACTGGCTGGGCTGCCATAACAACAAGACAGGCAAGAGCTGCCTCATGACTCTCCATGTTCCAGTGGTGGTGAGCCCACTGTGACATCACAAGAAAGTCTTTCCTGATTGGTCAGACTGCATAATCACTCTGTCTAAGGCCCCACCCACTCAAGGCTCCAGTCACTTGTGTGGCAGGTTCCTGGCAAGATCTTCTGATCTAAGCATCACTTTTCTCCTTAAGGTTCCCTCCTCAGCTGTTCAAGGTTCAAGTGGGATGACATTTCTGTCCCGTTCCAAACAACTCCCAATCTGGAACCCTCATTTTGGAGGACAGGAAGTGTTTCTGGTGGTGAGTACAAAAACACCTCAAGGCCTTTGCAGTTCCATCAGCCAGGAAAACTCCCTTTACATTGGATGAGGCAATTTCCCCCCAGAACTACATCTCCCATCATGTGGGAGGATATTCCCTATGTGATGCAAAATATAGCACACTGGGAATCAGGGGGTTTTGTTTCCAGGCTTCTGTGTTCCTAATTTCATCAAAACATGCAAACCCACACACTGGCTGGCAAAAGCCTCAAAGTGACCACAAGAATTCACTTCATGTCAACAAAGAAATTAATTCACTTTAATCCAAGAAACACTGGCACACACAGGGTATAGTCAAGGAATGCTTAGTATTCTCTAGTCAGTGAAATTGCTATCACCTCTCCAGTGAACAGCAGTTTTAAGGAACACCAGAAACTACGGAATAACATGGAGCACTTGGGGAGGACATTTATTTCTGCAAAGATTCTCTCAGGGACAAAACAGTACATCTTTCATTCATGGAATTGAACACATGAAGTCAGAGCAACTCAAGGCTGTTCCTCAAAGTAACTTCGGGAATTAAACTAGTTTCTACAAATCAGTGAAGGCAAATTGAACAATGAATATCACACACACCCACATATACAAAATGGTGATATCCTAATTGTTATGTAATAAATGAATTTCTTAACCTTTATCTACTGAATAGCCACGTGGAACTAGACCAGATGTCACTGAACACCAGGACACCCTGGTGCATTCCATCCATTCTCACAGTGTTAAAGACAGATTTTGATTCAAGCAGTCTTATGCATGCCTAAACAGTGGATATACTCAATGAGTGTGAAATAGTGGGTATTATGAGAATTTATTAGAAAGAGCAAAGAAATTAATACACTATGACACTATGAGTATTACACACACACACACACACACACACAACCTGCCTATATTCAATGCATGTGGAAAGTTACCCACAATAGCTGAAATCCTGGCATTACCCTACTGGGTAGAGAATTTAATGACTTCAAAAAGCATCAAATTGAGTAAAATATGTGAAGTGACATCATTTCTGCCAATGTTCTTGGAAAGAAGACATACTATCACCTTTATGTCAATGAGGAAGGAAACCCTAATCCACCAGAGTCTATGCTTGAAGCGATCACTGGAATTGAAATCATTTCTAGCAAGCCAATGATGCACATGGACACATGTATCAGGATACCGGGCCATACACTGGGCTTATTCAATGAATGCTGAGTATTTCCTCCTCAGACAATAGATTACAGTTGATCTTGGGAATAGCAACGTTGAGCCAAACATGAAATCACTGACTTCCAGGAAGCATTGCTGACTTACATTAACTGGAACAGAATACCTAACAGACACTGGTACAGGAAATAGTTTACAATCACCCACATGTCCACACACACACAAACACACCCGCAGTGTGGCTGTGTCCATGAATATTAAGTATTCTGTTTTAAGTGAATTTCTGGGCTATCATTTAAGTAAAGTACCTTTCACCAGCACAAAAACTTCATGAATACCAGAAAGCACTGATGAATTAGGGTACTTTCTTCAAACATTCATTGCTATGGTTTAATGTACCCTGCAGGCCAGAAAACAAGTGATGTCAGATAAACAGGTGCCTGGGCCTGCATGTAACCTCCTTCCTCCCTTGCTAGTCTGCTAACAGCACAACGTGAGATTGGGTGTTCAGGGTGAGCCCCTGAAATCAAGGCATCCTGTGTACCATGGTGAGATCCATGGTGGCCTGTTCTGCTCAGTGTGATCCAGGCCCAATTGGCACAAAGGCCTGTGACACTCCAAACGATGGGGTATTCCACAGGGCTCCTTTTCCATGGATGAGATAGATGGTCAGGCTTCCTACCAAGTGCACAGTCCTTTCACAGGGCATGGAGCTCTGATGAATAGGAGAGAAGATGGCCCCAGATTGTCCAAGTAGGCTTGGATGGGGTTGAATCAATGCATAACAGCCACGTGAGAACCTTCTAATGGAATTGAGATTCCTCACATACTCTTTTGGTCTGTGTGTTTTTGTAAAATTCATATTTTCTTAGGATGGGAATGTCTAGGGGATCCTGTTCTATTTTTATCACCCTAATGTTGCATTTTTCACATGAAATTTATGAATAAGTCTACAATGATTAAGCTATAGTAGAAATAGTACTTTAATAAAATTTTCAAACTATTGCACACTAAGTATAATTATTTCCCAAGAAAGTCAGTAAATTTTTAAATACAAATATTCGATCATCACCATATTCATACAATTGTCTTGCCCCCAAAATCCTCATTTTGAGTTGAGATGATCTTTGAATCTGACCTTGGTGGTCTGAGTCCTTTCATCTTCATGGGAAGGAGAATTGAGTTGGTCCCTTGATTGATTGGAGATTCTGGGCTTGTTTTGTGGAGACAGTGGAGAAAGCTTGCAGTAGGAAGATGTGGAAGGTCATGGGGTTGCAGCTCAGCCTGACCTTCAAGAGACACCAGGACACAGTTCATGTTTATTTCTTCCATGTGTGAGCTGGCAGAGGCAACTGTGTCCACAAAATGTTGGTCACTGATGTCCCCACTGCTGAAATCAGAGCCATAGCTAAGATGGTCATAGGACTTGGAGTGGGAGGTAATACTGCTTCTGGGCTCCATCTTGGGGGCCTTATGTCTGTATGGAGGAGACAGCTTACTTGAGTGAAATCCAGAAGGATATACCCACCCCTTGCTCTACAGTGTACTCTGGGCCTTATGTACCATTCTTGGTTCATGATCATCTATCCACACTTCATTCTCCCACATCATGTGAGGGATTTCTCCATTTCACAGAGTAGGAAATTGAGGTCTCTCAGCTTAGTTACAAGGCTGGTTTAGATGGGGTGGGATCCACACAATACTTGACTGGTTCCACCAGCAAAGATAGTCCAGAATCTTCTCTGTCACCTGCTCACCAATCCAAAGGTACTTAATTGATCCAGTGCTTCCCTATGCCTCTGTGCTTGTTGGAGACCTTGTTGGCTAACTGCAGTGGGGACTCCAGCTCACATGGTAGTTGGTAGCTAAGGAAAGGAACAGCTGTGAAGGTATAAGGAGGCAAACTCTCCTTCCATCTCCTGGTTTGCCTGGAAGCAGAAGCCCAGGTGTACAGCATTCACCAGGGAACAGAATGTCACTGAATCTGGATGAAGATTAGTCTCTTGGGAGCTAATCAAATTTACCCTCACTGCACACAGTGCCTAGCCAACATTTCCTCTGAGCCTCAATGAGCCTCTCCAGGCATCAAAGTACTTGAGGGGGTCAATATCATAGATGATACGGGCAAACTGAAGCAGCTTGATCTCAGAAATAACATCAAATTCATGGGCCAGGGAAAGGTCAAGACAGTGAGAGCCTGAGTAGGTGCCAGGTGAGGCAGGCACCAATCTCTAGTTATTTCTTCTGGGTCTCCCCTTCCCTCAGTCCTACTCAGGCTCCTGTTTGTCAACACAGCTGAGTTCAAACAGCCACTCCTGCCAAGTTGTCCTAAACCCCAGCTCAGGTACTCAACAGTACAGAGTGTACTTCTCTGTACCAAATTACCACATAGATCAAAAGTGGTAGACAGAGATTAGTGTTCTAGTCAACATATTTCTACTACCCCTGCCCTATGAGCAAGGGCAGAATCTTCTCACCTTCATCATCTCAAAGTTTATAGCTTAACCCTAAAAGGTAAATAGGCAATGAGGTTACAACGTGGTCTCTCCACCATTAAATCACCAATCTTAGCACTGTGCTACTATAAGAAACCAACAGAAGGCAAGAAACACCCAAGACTGGTCTAGGGTTTTATTCCAGGTCATGGGGATCTAGGGATACAGATCAGGAATATTTTTGCCTGATACTCTATGAGAATATCTTAGAGACTGAGGCTTTGGATGAGAAAGCCCTGTTTGTCCTATGAACTGCCTGACTTCACTCTCCTGGACCTGGCTTCACTCTCCTTCCAAACCTGCCTGCAGGAAAACTGTGAGGATCTTTTGTCTGTTATTACCAGGTGGGGTGGGTTTAGAGTTGAGAACAGTGAGTGGGAGTGCTAGAGGTCAGTGATCCCACAAAAGATATCTCTCCACAGACCCACTCCTCTACCCCAAGCCCAGGCTCATTTGCATAGAGATAGGTAGGGGATGGTTCCCTTGATGAGACCCTGAGACATCATGTGGGGAGTGATCAGCAAGTCCCAGCATTCCTCCTCTGAATGTTTCTCAGCCTGACTCCACTCCCACCAAGAATAACCTCCCACTTAGAATAACCTGGAGACTTTTGGTGACCTCTCTGTAGAAACCCCCTCGTGGCAGCTGTGAGCACACATTGCCTATGGTTAGCCCTGAAACTTGTATATTGCAGATCCCTGAGGTATGACACCCATGCCCACTTTCCTCCTGGTAGACTCTACCAGTTTCTACATGTGGTTACTGAAGCACCTCATTACAAAACATCACCTGGTCAGGACACAGACCTAACAGAGTGAAGGTTGCAGGTGTGATGGGCATTTCAGGCAGTGGGGCAACAGGCAACAGGAGGGGCTGTGGAAACCCCTCCACTCATTGTTTCCAGGAGTCACTCTCTGTTTTCAGACTCAGTCACTTATTACTTCCTCATGCTGCCTGTGGGATCTCGAGCTTCTTCCCTAAACCTCCATATTTTGAAGTACTTCCCTGGTAGGATTAAGGATGGAATTAATGAACCATTTCTTCTCTCTGCCTATGTTTTTGTCTTTGTCTATGACTGTGTATCTCTCCCTCTCTCTCTGATGGTACTGGACTTTGAATTCTGGGTCTCTGGATTCCTAGGCAGGTTCTTTACCATTTATGTCATGATCTTAGCCTTATGTATTGCTAGTGTTCCTTTCCACTCATGTCCCCTGCTGATCCAGTGCTCTAACCTTGGGCCTAGAGGACCCTTCCTTGGTTGTGCTGATGTTTCTGCCAACAGGTATATTAGATCTAGATAAGGCCTCTATTCAAGTACTAACTCTTGGGGACCTCATGCTGTGGTATGGCCTCACTCTTCTTGTTTCATCATTTTCAAATTGTACATGAGAATACTCCTGTCTCATGAGGACAGGGAGAAGTCAATGTCTCTTTCCTGTCATTTGTGTTGTCCTGGCTCAAATCTGTGGCCATGTTCATCTCAGAGCTCCTGCACATGTTTTTTTCCCCTCAGAACTCATTGCTTCCAGTGTGGTTAGCATGGATTTTCTAACCACATTACCAGATGACAGGCCCACAGAGGAGTGGAAACATGTGCAGGGCCCTACAGATGCTTAAGAGGAGCAGGTTGTCAGCCCCCATGTGACCACTGATCAGGCTTCTGTCCTCAGGCCACTCAGTGTGTAGGTTTACTGTTGAGCTTAGCCACAAAGGGAGAGGGACAAGGTGTCTCATATGCCTGCATGCTCCATCCTCCACTGGGTCTCTGTCCCCAAGTGGGTCTGTTGCTCTCCCAAAGATTTCAGGTGTCCACAGAGACAACTGGTCTTATCCTTGGCATAAAAGTCTGACTTTGCCCACTAGGGACTGTGAAGACTCCAGAGGCCATTATCTGATCAGGAAGCCAGAGACCCCCATATTCTGCTGGCTCATCCACCTTCTGGGTCAAACCACTGATCCCACTATATCCCATTACCAGGACTCTTTTTCTTCAAACTGGCCCTGATCAAACAAGTGGCCAGTACATCTCTCTTAACCTCATCCCTGAAGACAGGACTAGACATTTTCAAAAGCCCTTTCAGTGTGAAACTAACATCACCTCTGTCTTCTGCCTGTCAGCCCCCAAACTCTCACCTACCCTGATGAGCAGCTTTTTCTTTATGTCATCAGTATGCTCATGACAGAGAGGCTTTGTAAGCTTCTTGAATTTCTGGAAACACTTGAATTTCTCCCCTCAGGTAGAGCAGAGAATTGTCAATGGGAAGAGTGCAGAGGGGCAAGAGATTCATCTTTCTTCAGAACCAAGACTCCAAACTGCTGGATATGAGTTTGGGAAATGGTTCCACTGATAACTAGGCATACATGAGTTTCTAGGAGAACTTTCATCGTGTCATCACATGAGGTCCAAACCCCATTTCCACTGAGAAGTTCTATTTGAATTTCAACTTCATGGAGTCCCATGGTTCCAATTTAAGAACATGAAAATCTACCTTGTGACTCTTCCCAGTGTCTAGCAGACACAGAATACTAATCTTAGAAAAAAGACACACTGACCAGTGTCCATGTGGACTGAGTTATGCCACCAGTGGTCCCTGTACACAGAGCTTGTGTCTGGGCTCAATGAATAGCTATCTATAATATCTCCTGTACATGTACACCTTCTGGGGAGGGGGATACACCATCTTGGAGACCTTCCAAAGTTCTCCTCATGAGGTAGATGGCATTGTACTACAGAGCAGAGAATATGGCATAGAGGGAGAAGTTTTTAAGGACTCCACACCCCTGCATAAATGGACTGTGTGAGCCATGGATGGAACTCCTGAGTGCTCCTGCCTTCACCTACTACAGGAATGAGCCCTCCTGATGATATTGTTGGTGAGGCACTCTACAGATCCATAAGGGACCCAGGTGTCACCAGAGCAGGATTTCAGTTAACTATATGGGTAAACTCAGAGGGTGTTACCTTCTTCTCATCCCCCTACAATAATCTAGGCCATAACTTTGAGAAGAATGGACCTTGGGTCTTGGCAGTTGCTCTGACCACTAGTCTACATCCTGAGAGAGGTGGAATGTAAAGAGGGTGTCCCTAAGTCCTTCTTGTAGCATACCCTGGTCACCTCAATCCAGTGTTCCACGACCTGGGCTCAGTCTGAGGCCTTCATGCTCTGGTCTCCCAGGCAGGTGGTAATGGCAGAGGAGACTGCAGTCTTAAACTGAGTTATAGTGGTGCAGATGGTGGGTGCTAGGTATTTCTTGTACTTTATGTCCATTAGACAAGATGGAGTCAAGGCAGTGCTAGGGCACCACTTTCTTGAACAGCTCCTGAGGAAGAGGTCTGTATCACCTGATGCTGCCCCACACCACAGTCTCCAGGCCATGAGTGGTGCTCAGTGGATTGATGCTTGAGCTTGAGAAACTGAAGGTATGGATAAAGCCTTGTAAAAATCTCTTGATTTGTTACCTGACTATGAAGAGCACACAACATGTGAGTGGCCTAAAGGAAAGAGGTAGTGAGAGCATTTTCCCTGCCAAACTCAGTAGCAGGTTGCCAGTAAGTGGCCCATGGCTATATAGTACATTCTGCCATCCCTACTGCCACTAGCACTATATCAATCTAAACCCAGGTCCACATACACATTTGCTATAACCACAACTTATCCTATGTATGCTAACATGGACTCACCAGTTGTCTAATGAGTGCTATACCTTGAGAGGCCTCCTGCAAAGATCAAGGTGACATACTGGCCTGGTTAATCTCTGTTCCAATCCCTGATTCTTCACAGTAACTGTAAGCATTCTGATCTTCATTTTTCCAAGCAGAGTTGAGATTTTGGCTTAAGAAACTTGGCCTAGTCATGGAAATTGAAAAGGTAGAGTTGGGATTTCAATGGCAACATCAAATCTGGGCAAAGGAATGATAGATATGGAAAGAAGAGGCAACAACCCTGCCCTCCTCAGACACTCACAGCATCCATCAGTGTGAATTATGTTGCTACCAGGCCTGGAGGTAATGCTAAGAGGTGAGGCTTCTCCTTGATCAGTACATTTTTAGTGGCCACAACAGAAAGCCAGGAAAAGTCCTGTGATGGACTTGGCACCATGTCTGGCTCAAGATATTGAGCCTATGAGGATGCTGGCTCTGGATCTGGACTTGGGTTTAGAAGCAGCACTGGAGCTGATAGAACTATAGGACACAAGATCCCTATATGACTGCCTTACACTGAAGTTTTCCAAGGCAGGGATGTTCTCAGCCTTCGTGATAAGCCACAGTGTTGGTCTCTAGAAAAGGACAATTTTTGAGGCTCAGGTCAACACTCTCTGGAGTCTAACTCATGTCATACTCTTAGGGTCTCCTCTGGACAAGGTCCAGCAATGACCATTACTCACATGCTTTATGTTCATAGCCCCAGGCTCCTCACCATATTGCTCTACATCACTAGGCTCCAAGTGATCCCACTGGTCCAGAAGAAGGTGGGCATGCCTGTCCAGTTCCAAGTATGCATGTTAAGCTGCAAGTAAGCCATCAGCAACTTGAAGCAGGGAAATTCAAGAGGCTGATAGAAATTATTTGAATACTGGTCCAGCCAGGTGTCAATGTTGGAGGAGATGGCCCTGGAGGCAGATGGATGGGTATCAGAATCAGAGACCTGGCCTTGCCATTCCCTGCATTGCCACAGTGGAATTGTGTGTCCTGGGTTCCTGTGAATGCCCATCTATCTAGAGGACAGCACACCCCAGACTGAGACATTTGTCTGTCCAGTGTCAGGCAAGGTAAACATGGAGGAGCTTCAGGCAACCTCTCTGAAAGGGAGCCCAGCAAAATGTTATGAGCACATTTCCCCTGCTCAGAGCCTCTAAACATAGTACCCTGTGTCTCTCTTAGAGCCTTTCCCCCAGCAATGTCAATTCAACTAGGGCATGTCCTCTTGCCTGGCATCCACCTGAACCTGGTGGCCCTCAAATTGTGGATCGGCTTCCAAAATACTGTTGTCCAGAGGAGCACAGAGTACCTCCTGAGCACTCACTGAGACAGCTGGGAACCAGTTGAGTGCCCATAAGCAAATAGGTTCCCTCATACATTCTGTGTGTCCCTGATATGCAACAAGTTGGGAAAGCTTGGCTGTGATGGATTGTGGTGAAAATAATGAATTGCAAAGTGCCTGGCTCTGATCTTCTATGCTGCCCTGTGGTCTACAGGTGCTCAGGCCAACTACACAGCACTTGTCATCTTCGTCTAGTGGCATAGCCCTCAACATTAGTACTCTAGTGGATATCAGAAGAAATTTGGGACACAGAATTTGACCATCCCCCCTGACCATGCCCCACGAATTTCCCCTCTATGCCAACAGGTGCCTCCCAGATGACCAGAAGCTAACTCAGGTTATGAGTTGGGCCTGTGGCCCACAATCCTTACTGGAGTAGGGGAGGATCCAGCCATATCAAGGGGAACTGTGAGGATGTCACATCTGCTGTACCTGCTTATGATGTCTATTATTAATGACTGGATTCCTGCTAGAAATGGAGCTGAGGATGGCAGGGATATAACTGCTCTTTTAGAGTGAGCTGTTTCTCTTTTCCCTTGTTAGAGTGAGCTTTCTCTCACTTCTAGTTTTTAATGAACCTAAATGGGGCTAACTGGGGGTAACTGGAGATTCAGAAAAGACACAGGTAGACAGATAGAGAGAAAGTGGGTTCACGAGTGTTGGGTCCTTGGGTGCAGATGCACAATTCTCAGTGTTTCTTTTCTTTATCATTATTCTTTAATGCCTTATTTCTTTACAGTTCTTTAAGACCTTGCTTAAAATCTCTTTCCTTAGACTTGCTCTGTCCCATGTTTTCTCTTAGCTCCTCTTCAGCATAATCTCTCAAAGTCTTTGCCTCCAGATTTGCACTGATTCTATAGCTTTCTTAAAGTCTCAGCCCTCAGACTTGCTAGCAATTCCCCGTTAGCAATTCTCCTTCAGCAATTCTTTCCCCTTCAGCAATCTTTTCCCTTCAGCAATTCTTTTCCAAAAACCTCCCACATCAAAAAGTCTTCCTCATCAGAAAGCTAGTAACAAAAAGCCTCAAACCAAAGGCAAAAACCTCAAAACAAAAGCCTCTTTTCCTCCTTCAGGGAGTCTTTTCTACCCAATGGTAAACAGGGTGGAACAACAGTTCAGGGAGAGGCATGATATTGGAACAGGAGAAACCTATGTTCTTACCTCTTTGAAAGCAAAACACTTTGAAGAATCAGCTGTTCTGCTGCCAGGCTGTGCCAATCTCGGCCTACAGATGAAAGCAGTTGAGCTGCAACTTATGTTGCTTATGACCAGTTCTCATAGGCTTCTCATAATCCGCTCTCCACACTCTTTTACCAAATTATGGTAAGTACCTGGAAATCTATTGGCACACATTTTGTGCCTCATATGTTTCAGAACAACCAGTTCCATCCTACATACTTCAGTGGGTATGGAGACGCCATCCCACCCCAGAAAAATCTGATCTGTAAATTTCTAGGTCAGGGGCATCTCCATAAAAAGAAGGAGATCCATTTCAAATGTGTAATTGGTTTGCGAGAGTCCTCAGATAAGTGAGGACCAAGGGTCTGAGATTCTTCAACCTGAGTTGGGAGTTACGCAGAATAGATCACAAGTCTTGGAAAGCAGACTTGTGGACAGATACTGAGCAAGCTCTCCCAGGGCTTATCCCACTTAGTCCTACCAATACCCTGTAAGTGTGATCCTCTGAGCACTCCAGCCTCCACAATCACACAGGGCATTCCCTAGCCAGAGCAAGGAGGTGGGGGAATCCTCTTCAATTGGAAGTGGTGCTCACCATGTGAAGAGCAGGTCCAGAATCTGCTTGGTGGTAGCATAATGTCTGTAGATGCACAGGAAGATAGACAAGAACAGAGGGTCCACAAAAATCAGGGAAGATACAAAGTGGCCTACCAGCTTCTCCAGTAAGCTTGCCTTGAGGTACACTCCCATGCTGGGCTCCTCCAAGATGGGGGCTGACTCACTTTCACCCTGGGTTGGGACCAAGAAGGGTCAGTTTAAACATGAAAACTGAAACAACCTGGTAATGTACTCACTGGCCTACAGTTGAGTGAAAACAGCTTGAAAAAATTTCGCTACACACACACACCCACTGGTGTTATCTGTGAGGGTTCAGAGTGGTTGAGGTGACCTACCATTGCCTGCCTTGGCCTGCTCTGTGTCCTCTTTGAGTTCTTTTGGTAAAATTTCCAGAAACATCTTGGTTAAGGGTTGACCCAGTGTCTCTTGATATTATCTATGCCTCCACTCTGGGTTCTCTTGCAACCTGAACCTCCACACAGTGGGAGATAGCAAAAGAGTGTTCTTTTATGTACAGGGTCTCCAGAGAAATTATCTGACTACAGTTAGTTTGGAATGTGGGCATCTGGTCATCTGGGTTCAACATTCTATAGTCCATCATCTAGAAAGTGAGGGCGTCTATGGTGGTACTCACAACTGAAAATCTTCCTTAGACAAGCCCTCCCCAGGGTCTAGTAGGATGTTGCACCCCCACACCCCAGTCTAGGTCATGATAGGTTGGTATAGTCTGACTCACACAGCCCACCCCAGTGTCACTTACAGGTCTGGGTACAGTACTGTTCCAATATTGAGGACACACAGCTGGAGTTAGAGTTGGCCCCTACATTTATTAAACCAGGTATGTGACCCTGAGCAGAGCATTAGGGATGTCAGGACCTTCCCAGTCTTCCTGATTTCTCCCTAGGGGATCATCCTAGCATCCAATTCCCAGGAAGTCATTAGTTTTTCATGTTGTCTAGTACCTGTATTTCCTGTGACACTTTCAGGCAGTTGATTCATGTAGGTAATGCACTAAATGAGTGATGGAAAATTTAGAAGAAGGGACGCAATAAGAATGGAATATAGATTGGATGTGGTGTTGCATAAGTATAATTTCAAAACTAGGGAGGATGAGGCTGTGAGTATCAAAGTTCATATCCAGGCTGGACTAGATAGCCATACATGGACTCTAAACAAAACCAGAGAACACCTAGTTAACATAGACTTGAGTTCCATGGTTTTATCTAGAGAAAATAAAAAATGTGTACACAGAGACAAATACATACAGACACACAATGGCTAATATGAACACAAATTCATGTGCAGACAGAGATGCTTACACATATGCAAACAGATGCAGATAAGTACAAATGCTGTCACAGAAGTTCATGTGCACATGTGTGATTATACCCACACGAAATGCACAGTGAGGCAAAAATACATGCACACACATTAATACTAATCCCAGAGCCTCTCTAAGGTGACCACAACTTCTCTTTTCCCTCTCAAAGAGCTACCCAGTTGCTAGTCATACACTTGGACTCCTTTCCTGAAATTCCAACACCCATTTCTAACCTGTTTACACAATACCTTGGTGTGGATCCTCCTTG
The DNA here is from genome assembly GCF_047511655.1 of Castor canadensis. Taxonomy (NCBI): domain Eukaryota; kingdom Metazoa; phylum Chordata; class Mammalia; order Rodentia; family Castoridae; genus Castor; species Castor canadensis. The sequence goes on from NC_133389.1 coordinate 72,781,243, forward strand.
TCCCACTCATAAAAGGACTGTGGGCAGCAATATCATGACTCACCCTTGATTCTGAGATCCTGGCACAGGTGACAAATGAGATAATCTATGTCTTGGTCCTAGGCACCAAGGAAAGGCAGGAGCTGATGAAGAGGCTGCAGTAGAGCTCATGTGTTCAAGGCCCCTGTGTCTCTTCTGTGCTTCTAGGGACAGGGACAGCACTAACTGAAAACTGTTTCTGGAGACCAATCCTCTGAGGAACCAGCACCTTCAGGAAAAGGAAGCAGTGAGCGAACCCTGAGGTGACTGTGGTCATCCATTGGGCACTGGATCAATTGTACATGTTTGTGTAATGAACATGCATGTGACAAAGATGTGTCACATGTTTGTAACTGATCAATCCCTGTCTCTGTCCACAGTGTAATTCGAACAGAATTGCTGCTCAAAATTGTGGTGCCCTACCACTGTCTGCACTCCATCTGCTCTCAGTGGGACATTAAGTACAAGAAATGCCTAGCACTCACCATTCACACCACCATCAATCAGTTTGAAACCATGGTTTCCTCTGTCATCACCACCTGCCTGGGAGACCAAAGCATGAAGGACTCAGATCAAGCCTGGGTGGTGGAACACTGGATTGAGGTGGCCAGGGTATCCTGCAGGAGGCCTAGCCAAGAAGGCTATCACAATAAGATCTGCACAATCCCTCATGAGTCTCCAAAAGAATAAAAATCTCTCAGGATGCTGGTAGTTAGGACTCATTTCAGGACAATTTCTCACACTTGGCTCTCAAAGTCAGATTTATACTTAATATTCAAATCAACTCTATTCAATAGTCTAGGGCTTACCTTAGTGTTGAATAGGACAACACATACAAGGAAACAAATTAAGGGAGGACATGATATATGGTGTATTATTTACAATTTATAAAATAAACACTACATTCCTATAGTTCCTTTTGGATACATATTTGCTAAGTGCATGGATGCTATTTTACTCTACCTGCCAATCTTTGAATTAGAATCACCCAGGGTAGTTAGTTGTGCATTTCTCCTCAGGTGGCACTGAATCAGCACTATCATATTAAAAACAAAAATAAAACAAAACACTTTGTTAACAGCATGACCTATATTCTGAACACATGAGACATTTTCATTGGAAAATAACTAGAAAATAAAGAAATGCAAACAACAAAAAAGCCCAACATGATCCTTATTCCACATTCTATTTTTAACTCTGTGTACTTCTGCTTCTTTTCTATATAAACATATACATTTTAAAAGGCAATCTGGGTAGGATTGTTCAAGTCACAGAGTGCCTGCATAACAAGTGCAATGCCCTAAGTTCAAATTCCAGTCCAGTAAAAAGACAAAACCAAACCACAATTTAGAAAACCCTATGGGTATAATTGGATATCTTTTTCCCACTCATCATTAAATCCTTTTAGAATATCACTTGACTGCTCTACCACACATTCCATAGATCTATAATTTATTTATAGTCACCCACTGTACTGTAGGTGAACGAGTAGCACAGAATTAAGCAAGAGGCCTTTCTCCTTATTTTTGCTCCCACACGACTTCTGTGATCCAGCAGCAATCTCAGGGCCCTTTCATGGCAGATGGACCATAAGTCCCACTGGGATATTCATTTTTGTGTGGTGCTGGATCACACTCAGGGCCTCATGCGTGCTGGGCAAGTACTCTACACTGAACTATATCCCTAACCCTTTTATCTATACACTCCTAAATATTTCCCATTTTTAAATTTTCCAAAGTAATCGTTTCTCCTTGAAAAATTGACTTGATAATTTTAAAAGCTCTAATGCAGTGGCATATGCTTATAATTCCAGCTATTGTGGATGAATAGATGGAAGGTTTGTGTTTTGAGGTCAGCCCAAGAAAAAGTTTGTGAGATTCTATCTAAAAACAAGTCAGGCATGGTGGATAAATCCTATAATCCCAAATACTTGGGATCATCTCCCTCTGAGGCCAGTCCAGGCTGAAAGAAAGGAGAGGGAGGGAGGGAGAGAGGGAGGGAGAAAGAGAGAGAGAGAGAGAGAGAGAGAGAGAGAGAGAGAGAGAGAGAGAATGAATGCAAGATCCTATCTCAAAAACAACATAAAAGCAAAAGGACCAGCAGTGTGGCTCAAGTGAAGTGGTAGCATGCTTGCCTAGTTAGCCCATGGCCCTGAGTACCAATCACAAAATAAGAACAAAATAACAAGACAAAAGCTGTAATGGTTCTTATACTCTCTTGTTCTAAATTCTCATGCATAATTATTCTTGTGTCTCTCATATTTATATCTTCTCTTTATGTCTTTGAATGACACTAGCATTAACAGTTAAAATTAGTATAAGCAACTCAGAAGCATATATTAAAATTTAAATTTTAATAATCAGTAGCTCTACTTTTTGCCACAAACACAAGGAAAACACTTGAGCATCTACAAGAGACATCTCAAGGATCATCTACAATCATGAAAAGCTGGAAACAGTCATCAGAAGGACAGGACCAACTGCACTGTGGTACAACCATTTTCAGAAATCATACCAACAGTCATGACAAAGGAGGGGAAAGTCTACATGACCATAGAAGGTTTTGTCAAAGAGAAAATAAACATTTTAGTAGCTTAAAGTGCACACATGCAAATGCACTGAATTTTTTTCTATGAGGTTAGGGGTCAAAGAGAGTCAGACTTGAGAGGGGATTCAGCTGTACTTGCAATGTGTGAACTTGCTAATAGTACATTACTTGATAACTTCAAATAAATGAAGTGAATATATAAAATGGTTAACAAGATAAAGAAATAGCGATTATATCCAGGCAGGTCAAACCTTACATGCAAAAAGTTCTATTTTGCTAGTTGAATTTGTAGTATTCCACCCTTCCATTTCATTTAAAAAATATTAAATGAAAATATTAAAAAACATTTTTGCAGCACACCCGTTTTCTAAATATTTAGTAACAGGAGAAATAGACTTGTTTATCACAAAGAGACAGCTAAAAAGTAGAAGAGCCAGCTCTGGTTATTCATTCCTGTAATCACAGCTGCTCAGAAGAGGACACAAAGAAATATTGTGGCTTAATGCACAAGTAGGAAATCATACTGCTTTGGAGGAGGATGACGTCCTTGGAGGACTTGCAGACAGACCAGTGAGGTGGAGTCCTCAAGGGATGAGCCCCTGGATTCCTGGAGATGTGGCCATGGTGCAGGGCTAGGGCCAGCTGATGGTCTATGCTCTCCTCCTGCATGCATGCTACCGGGCACTGGGGGCCCCAGTCCTGGAGTCTCAGGCTGCTGCCATCATCCTGGGCACCAGGCAGGAGCATGAAGTGCACTAGAGAACCGGATGAGTTAACACTCAACTTTGTTCACTCCAAAGCAACTGCAGCATGGCTGCAGGCAGGGGGCTGGCAGGGGGCGTCCTGGAGTGGCTCCTCTACTGGAAGCTCAAGAAGGGCGGGGCCTTCGCAGGGAATCCACAACCACTGGCAGGACTTGGCGCACTCTGTTGGCTCCACTACCAGGTTGTGCTAATCCCGCAAAGCCAGTGCTGACTCAGAAGGTGGGGAAGGTGGTCAGGTCAGGCAGCGGGCCTCCAGAAACAGGGCTTGGTGGCAATAGGTCCCTCCTCCTATTCGAGGTGGCCGGGGTGATGCAGATGGAGAGGGGAGGATCAGGCAGGACATTGAGTCAGGTCACAGGGGTCAGGTGGGAGGTGAGTGGGGCAGCGGGTGGGGGGGTCATGTGGGAGGTGTGTCAGGTTGAGGGGGTCAGGCAGGCAGTGCATCAGGTTGCGGGCAGCGGGGGTCACGTGGGAGGTGCGTTGGGCTGCAGGAGGCAGGGGTCAGGCCTGTGTTGTGTCAGGTTGCGTGTGGTGGGGGAGTGTCAGGCGTTCAGTGTGTCAGGTTGTGGGGTTGGGGTCGCTGGTGTTGGGCCCCAGGCCCCTGGAGGAAGCACAGCTATGGACACGTGGAGAGCTGGTGGTCCTGGTGCAGAGGAAACCACAGAACTCTTGCTTGAAGCTCATGAATTCTGTGCTGTGGGGCAGGAACAGGTGGAAGGTGTCACCCCACACTTTGGTGTCCCTGGGCAGTGATATGATTTGGGTGGTTTTGGTTGAAAGTAGAAATTATGGTGTAAGTCACATTGTTTTTCAGGAAACTCTTAGATTGAATGTGAAGAGATTGAGGAACAAAATGAGAATGTTTTGGGGCAAATTGTGTATTATCTGAAATAACTGTTAGTAGTTGGAATAACTGTTTCTAATACTTGTATTTTTAGGGACTCATTTCAGAAAATATGCAGATCATATTCTCTGGGATGGATTCTTCTGAAGACGTGAGATGTCAGCATGGACATTTAAAACCAGAACTGTCATTTATAAGTATGCTGACTGACTTCAGTGTGAGAAATTCCTCCAGGAAGACAAGGACTACTGAGCTCTGAGAGGACAGAATTCAGTCTAGAAGTTTTGAAGCTCACCTTATTATGCACAGGAACTTGGTTGTCAAATGTTGATTTAAGACTCTGCAAGTTCACTGCCTTGGTTACTTGTAAACAGAGGCATCTTTTGCACATCGCATTTGCTCAATACTTTTATTGGTGGCACTAGGGTGTGAATTCAGACTTTGTGTCTGCTAGGGAAGCTCTCTAACTCTTGAGCCACATTTCAGCTTCAACACTCTTAAAAGTTGCCCAAGGTAAATATTAACAACACAGTGTCCTTAAGAACCTTCCTAGTCAAGTAAGTGATATGGGATTTTTGATTTTAAACACACCTTTATTTATTCTTTTAAGTATTGGGAATTGAATCTAGAGCTTCATGAATGCTAGGCAAGTGCTCTAACACTTCAGCCACACTGCCAGCTTATTTTTGATTTTTTGAGACATGATCTTGCTATGTAGTCCAGGCTGGCCTTCAGCCTCAGCTGCCCAATTGCTGACATTATAGGTATGCACCATTAAACCCAGGTTTTAATTAATAAATCTTACAATTTGTTGCTCACTCACATGAAAGCTGCCTCAATGTAATGCAATACTTCTAACTATCGTGGCCTATAGTCAATAAATGTTCAGCCGCTGAAGCTTTTTACAGAAGAAAAATATCTGGTCTGAAAGAGTAAGTTTTATTGCCAAAGATCTATGGTGCTCTGACAGATAAGAGGAAGCTAATTTAACCTTGCAACTGGATAACTGAATATAAGGAACTTTGGTTGGATAAGAATTACAACCTTTGAGCAGAAATCATTTTTGGAAGTGGTTTCTGATTTTTGTACTGAAATAACTCTTAGGAGATGGAGAGATAGTTCAGAGAGTGTTAGGCAGCTCACTTCAGGGGTATTTTGAATTATTTATAGAAATGGAGTGATGGAATTTAGAGACCTTAATTACTTGAAAGGAAGAGATGGGTACTGAAAGTACAGAGAGTATCAGCTGGTGGAGTGTGTCAAGGAGTTAGAGTGCCTGAGTACCATGCATGAGGCCCTGAGTTCAAATTTCATTACCACTGCAAAAAGAAATAGAGTAAGGCTAGCCAGATGTAAAATCTCAGGGTCTTAAAAATACTCCTGTAGCTAGAAAGGAGAATTCAGACAAAGATATTGCAAGAGATGAAATACTTTTCTTCTCTATGAGCAATATGTACTTATTTTAGCAAACTTGGAAAAGAATAAAAATTATAATAAAGAATATATATACACACTCACATACTTTTTCCTCCCTCTGTGCTGAAGATTAAACCCAGGACCTTTGCACATACTGGGCAAGTGTTCTACAACTGAGCTACATCTCTGACACAAGAAGTAATATTTTAAAGCCATAAATCAAAATAGTTGTGGGAGTGATTAGTGATATAATTTGACAAGAGGAATGGTATTTGAAGAGAAGCATTTTGAACGGTAAAAGAATGCAGTCTGAAGCAAGTACACAAGTGGAATCTAGATGTGAATAAACAATGTGATTATACAGTGCTTTGTATCACTGGTTTTCAGATTTTCTTTTCTTTTTTCACAAAAAGAGCCTGCACTTTATAAATACTTAGATGGTGTCACAAAAAGTGGAACAGCTGATGAGCTTCACAGCATAAAAATGCCTGAGAGCCCTGTCATTGAAGATTATATTTACATGGGTTATGCTTTGTTACAAAACAGAAAAAAAGATTGGCAGGTAAAAGTGACTGTTCCTGAGGCCAAGTGATACAGCACTGTTCAAAATGGTTTTTATAATTCTACTTTTTGATAGGTTTTTGATATGCTGAGCAAATTGACAGCTAAAAAGCTTGATCAGGATTTGAGGTCATCACATGTTTATTTAATCAACAAAATCATACTGTGTCTGCCTGAGTCACTGGGTCAGATGCTGTTGGAAAGGCAATAATTTGAAGTCATCTCTTTCAATTGACATAATTGTGCTGTTACAGTTCCTTCTAATGTATTAATGAATACATTAGAAGTCAGTCAATCAAATAGTGGTATATGAAGAATGTATCCTTTCAGGCAGTTATGTTGTCATTTCTCCAAACATTGTTAGAATTCTTTTGGAATTTCCTTTACTGCATATGATGATTGTTTTGAATATCCTCAGTTTTGTTTTCTTACAAGTTGGTTTAAAAAATAATGAGTTTGAAGTTCAAAATTAAGTGTGCCTGCAAGTATTAAGAATGTAAGAATAGTTTTTCTTTTAATTTTTTGCTTCTTTTTTTCCAGTGCTGTGTATTGAACCCAGTTCCTTGACTATGCTAGGCAAGCAGTGTATTCTCAGATTGTTCTTACCTTTTCTAAAATTTTTGATAATAGTGGTGTTTGAAGTCAGGGTCTCTTACTTGCTTGGTAGGGGCTCTACCACTTGAGACACACACCTACCCTTTTTTCTTTCAGTTATTTTTTAGATATGGTCTTTTGAGTTTTTACTGAAGGTGGGCCTCAGACCTTGATCCTCCTCTCTATGCCACATCACACAAATGGGATTATTTTTGGGTGTTGGGACTAGGGACACAGATAAGAATAAAGGTACACAATAACATTGTCAACTTACTAATTGAGATGGGGTCTTACTATATTTTGGAATTTTATTTTGTGGTTTTAGGGTTTGATCTCAGGGCCTTGTAATTGCTAGGCAGGCAGTCTACCATTTGAGCCATATCATCAGCCCAGGTCGCACTAACTTTTTGCCTTCACTGGATTAGAACTGTGATCCCCCTGATTTCTGCTTACCAAGTAGCTGGTATTTCTACTAACATGAACAACTCTTCCCTGCCTCTGTTCTTAACTATTTTTTTTCATGATTTCTCAGCACTGTACTAATGAGGATTGTTCTTAACCATTTTATGAGTTCTAAAATTATGTTGTAAAGGATGAATATGTTGGCTTCATATTTGATTATTTTGAAAGATTAATCTGGTGTTCACTAATTTTGTTAAAAAATATATGCAATGCTCAAATTACTTTTCTAAATTTCCTTAAGAATATAGATCTTTATAGACTTTTTCTTTTTGGTGGGACTGTTGGGACTGGTCGTACTGGGGTTTGAACTTAGGGCTTTTCACTTGCAAAGCAGTGAAAACTTTAGCAACACGTCCAGCCCAAGTCTATAGATCTTTAGGTTAAAGAAGTGCAATGAACCCCTAAAAGAATACACAGAGGAAAACCATCCAAAACCAGTCACTATATTGTTTAGGAATAGATACATATGTGATAAAAAACCGATAGTAATATATTGAAATTCAGGCTGTTTACCTGTGATGTATACCTGCATTTCTCTCTACTCAGGAGGTACAAAAATGAGGATCACAGTTCAAAGCCAGCTCTGGCAAATATTTTCCACAACCCTATATTGAATATACTCAATGCACAAAGGGTCTGATGGAGTGGTACTTGTTTTTCTTTTTTTAAATATTTTTTGTTGAGTACTGTTGTACTGGGTGTATGTTGTTACATTTACAAAACTTTTTAACGATATATCATAGTTAAATTCATCCCTTCCATCATTCTCCTTTATTTCCTCTCTCCCTATTCCTGGAATAGTTTAACAGGTCTCATTTTTCCATTTTCATATATGAGTACATAATACTTCCATCATATTCACCCTCACAACCCTTTACTTATAATCCTCCCCACTCACACTGTAACTAATCCCCAGACAGGAGCAGTTTTACTTTCTTGTTTTGTGTTTTTTGTTTGTTTATTTGTTTGTTTTTGGTGGGACTGGGTCTGTTCTCTTTTTTTGAAAAAAAAAAACCAATCTTTTTGTTTAACATAGCTCTATATGAAGTTTCACTGTGACATTTCCATTTCCCATATGTGTTATAACCCGATTTGTTTCATCACTTCCTTTTGTCCTTTGTGCTTTATTCCTCTTCTATATTCATTATTGTATAGAAAATACATCAACCATATTCATATTTTTTACTTCATTCTTTTAAATGTTCTCTTTCCCATTAGTGACTTCCCCTTAGATTGAGTTGTTTTTCATAATGTTCTTTGTATTTTTATTGGGCCTATATTCTACATTTGAGAGAAAACATGCAGTGTTTGGCTTTCAGAACTTGGCTAATTTCACTTAAGATAATCTCCAGTTCCATCCATTTCCCTACAAAGGATAAAATCTCATTCTTTTTTGTGACTGAATAAAATTCCATTGAAAATTCTTGTTTTTCAAGTTTACATATATAAAGAAAGTTGTACAGTGACATAGATTATTAGGAAATTACCACATGGTTAATTTTCAACTTTTTCAGATTCTACAAATTCAGGTGAGTTAAGGAGCATGTTGTGATAGATCTTTCTTCTATGAGATAAATAATTCCCATACCACAGCCTCTAGCAGTGACTGAGTTGAGGACGAGTTCATGAGCCCTGACTCCCTTAGCATGTATGTATCATTTAAGAATTTTTTTGTCAACACCCCACCAAGTGCACTGGTAGGATTTTTGCAGAGGCCATAGATGCTTTATTGCAGGGCAGGTATCAAGATGCCGCTGGGCTCCCAATGCAAGGCCCTGAGGTTGTGGAGAAGTCTTGGATGCCACCAGTAGTTAGCAGATGGGCCTGTCATCTTCCATCTATTAGTTACCTATATCTGTGTAACATTTCTCCAACATTTAGCATAGTAAACAAAAAAAAATAACAAGAAAAAATGAGAAAACAAATCTTATTTTCTGTGGGTCAGGAATTTGAGAGCTGCCCAGTTGACCAAAAGTGACCTAAAAAGTTAATAGAATGTTAGAACCCAAACTGACCTTATATGTCATTTAGACCAACCTTCTTATTTTATAGGGAAATCTATGCAGAGAGTTTGAATGATTACCTGTGCTGGTGCAGCTATTGTCAGAGGTGTTTGGAGCATAGAGCTCCAAAATCTGCTGTTGGGTGATGTCAGTGCTATAATGTTTATGAGGAGGAACGAGGTCATCAGAACTAACATGCATAGTAAGTCACATGGCTGTTAGTTTGTAGGAAAACTGGCCAATGAAGTGTGGTTGTATAACTTCTCTCTCTGAAGCTCAGTGAAATGAACAAAATGATTTTAAAAACTTTTTTACATTACTGAATTTTAAAAAAATTATTGTAGTGGGGGTCGATTGTGATATTTACAAAAGTTCTTATAATATAGCATAGTTGAATTCATCCCTCCATCACTCTTTTATCCTCCCTCCCCCCGCTCCTGGAATAGTTTCAACAGGTCTCATTTTTCCATTTTCATACATGAACATATAGTATTTACACCATATCCTACACCCTTTCCTTATATCCTCACCTCTCCCACAAATATCAACTCCCTATACAGGACTTGCTTTCCATTTCTGTTCTCCATTTTTGAAAACAAAAAGCCATTTTTATTTTTGTTTTTTTGTTGTGGGGGGCAGAACTGGGGCTTGAACTCAGGGAATATACCTTAAGCCAGTCCACCACCAGCCCCTTTTTTTGTAATAGGTGTTTTCTTTTTTTTTTTTTAGGCTTTCAAAGACTTTATTAGTTGTAATAGCACATACTCAATCAAAATTATAAATGTTGAACCATTAGTACAAAACAATTTTATAAAATTTTGCCCATAATTTCTCCTATAGCCAATTATATTTAGTTACAAGGAAATTGCTATGATTATATAAAAGTAAAAAGCATTTGTCATCAAGTATTTACAGAAGGCCAAGTTTGTACTAGACTATGAGGAAAAACAAACAAGTATGAGCCACCTTTCCTGCCCTCAGAAGGGCTTACAGCCTCTTCTCATTTCAACAATTGGGATGTCTTAAAAGTAATTCCAGGACTGGGGATGTAGCTCAGTGGTAGAGTACTTGCCTAGTATGTACAAGGCCCTGGGTTTGATCCCCAGCACTGAGAGAAAAAACTAATAATAATTCCAAGCACTTTTCAGTGAACTCTTCGTCTATTGTAAAAGGCATAAATCATGGTGAGCTAAGTGCTAATATACTTAGGCACAGCTGCTTCCTCTATAGTACTGATTTACATTTACTATTATAGCAAGTATTGCTGGAACCTTCTCTGTTATCTTCTTCAGTGGATTCCAGGGAGAAAAACCTAGAAGTGCTGTGCTCAGTCACCCAATAGACTTGACATTCCCATAATAGTGGTGTTTTGGCTAACTTGTTATTTACAAGTTTTGCAACTAAAAAAACCCCCATGTACATGAACATGCTAACAATGATTTTTTTTTTTCAAAACCCACACTGTTAGAGATGGGAGTGTCTCATTCCCAAATCCTCAGCACCAGCAGCTTTGGATGGCCTCCCAACCATCTCTTTTTTTTTTTTTTCATTTTTCTTTTATTATTCATATGTGCATACAAGGCTTGGTTCATTTCTCCCCCCTGCCCCCACCCCCTCCCTTACCACCCGCTCCGCCCCCTCCCACTCCCCCCCTCAATACCCAGCAGAAACTATTTTGCCCTTATCTCTAATTTTGTTGTAGAGAGAGTATAAGCAATAATAGGAAGGAACAAGGGGTTTTGCTGGTTGAGATAAGGATAGCTATACAGGGCATTGACTCACATTGATTTCCTGTGCGTGGGTGTTACCTTCTAGGATAATTCTTTTTGATCTAACCTTTTCTCTAGTACCTGTTCCCCTTTTCCTTGTAATAGGTGTTTTCAAGATAGGGTCTTGAGAACTATTTGCCCAAGCTGTCATCAAACCATGACCTTTCTTATCTCTTCCTCTAAGTCACAAGGATTGCAGGTGTAACCCAGCACATTTTGTTTCATTAAGATTGTTATACAGGATGTTTCATTGTGACATTTCCATATATATATACATATATATGGATACATACACACACATATATATATATATATATATTATAACACAATTATAACACAAATTGGGTCATTCCCTCTATTTTTTGCTTTTCTACTTTATTCCCCTTCTTATGGTAGTTTCAAAAGGTTAAAAATTCTTCGTTCTTGTACAGAAAGTACAATAACCATATTGACCTCCTTAACCTACTCCTTTTACCCTCTCTCTCTCATAAATGAGCTCCCTTTAGGGAGACCTATTGTTCATAATACTTCTTGTATGTGCATCAGGTCTTTAGTCCATGTGTGAGAGAAAACATGTGGCCTTTGGTTTCCCTAACCTGAGTAATTTCACTTAAGTTGATGTTCTCCAGTTCATCCATTTACCTGAAAACAACAAAATTTCATCCTTATTTAAGACTGAATAAAATTCCACTGTATGTAAGTGCAACAATTTTTGATCCATGTATCAGTAGTGAAGCATCTTGACTTCTTTCATATCTGAGCTATTGTGAAAAATGCTGCAGTAATCGTGGATGTGGAGGTGCCTTTATTGTAACCTGACTTGCATTCCTTCAGGGATATCCCTGTGAATGATAATGCTGAATCATGCAGCAATTCTACTTTTAGTTTTGAAGAGCCTCCATACTCTTTTCCACACTGGTTCTACAACTTTATATTCCCACTAACTGTATATTAGGGTTCCTTTTTTTTAGACATCCCTGAAAACATTAGTTGTTTGTATTCTTGATGATAGGCATTCTAATGGGAGTGAGGTGGAATCTTGATATGGTTTTGATTTGCGTTTCCTTTATGAGCAGGTATGGTGAGGATTTCTTTATGTAGTTTTGGTCATTTGGACTTCTGCCTTTGAAAAAGCTCTGTTCAGTTCATTTGTGTATTTCTTCATTAGGTCATTGATTATTTTGGGAGTTCAGTTTTTGAGTATATTCCCGGTATTAATTCCTGTCAGATGTACAGCTGGCAAAGATTTCCCCCATTCTGTGGGCTTCCTCTTCATTCTTGTGACTATTTCTTTTGTTGTTCAGAAGCATTTTATTTCATGTAGCCCCATTTGTCAATACTTTCTCTAGTTGCTGAACCATTAGAATTCTATTTTGAAAGTCATTTTCTATGCCTATTAGTTCCATTTTAGTTTCGATCTTTCTTGCAGTAGATTCAGAATTCCAGGTCTTATTATGGTCCTTAATCCATTTTATGTTGATACTTGTACAGGGTGAAAGACATGGATCTAATTTCAGTTTTTGCATGCAGATATCCAGTTTCCAAAGCAACATTTTTTGAAGAAGCTGTCTCTTCTCCATCATATGAGTTGGGCACTTTGTCACAAATCAGGTGGGCATAGCTGTGTTGACTTATATACATCTTCTATTCTGATTCTTAGTTTTAATCTGCATGTCTGTTTTTTGCCTGGTATTGAGGTTTTGAATTCACGAGCTCCTGCTTCCTAAGTAAGCACTTTACCACTTGCACCATGCCCCCAACCCATGTTGCTCTAGTTATTTTTCAGATAGTGTTCTTATGTTTTTCCTGGACAGCTTCCAATGTTGATCCTCTTACCTTGACTCTCACATGTTGCAATTGCAGGTGTTGACTATCATGCCCAAGTTGTGCTTTGAGACACGGCCTTCCTAACTTTTGGCCCAGGCTGGCTTAGAACTATGATTACCCATCTCTCCCTCTCAAGAATCTGGGATTACAGGCATGAGCCATTGTGCATGACCCCAAAATAGGACCTTTTTAAATGAGAGACTCCAAATATATTCTTCTTTTTTGACATTTGACTGAAAATGCTGAAATCACAATTCAGGGTGCTTCATGAAGGGTATATAAATTTTGCCAAGGTAATAGGACACTATTTCTTAAAGGTCTTTATCTTGAAATCTTAAATTGTGGAGAAGAATGAGAACTGTAGGCTTAATTTAAGTGGACTGTGATAGAAAAGGAGGAGCTGATACTCATGCAAGTGCTTTGAATTCATGGTGCTATAAGGGGAGTAGTGACATGTTAGTACCATAGCCAGGACTGAGATAGAGAAACAGTATATAGAAGTCAGATTTCCAGGAAATGAACAGAATGTACAATCTATAGGCAGAAGGTAGGGCACCACACTAAATCCCAGACTTTGGGTTAATAGGGTGACCTGTCTATTTCAATGGGTAAGAAGCCAGTATCTAACATGGACTCACACACTCAAACTAGAGATAAGATACACTTCCAGGACTTTTACTTCCTCTTTCCTTCCCCTCCCCTACCCCCTTGGAAACTTCTCTATTGAGAGAAATAATCCTTTAAAGTAAGTTGAGTTGCTTTTAGCATATTGTAAGAGCTTGGCAGCCACCACCACAGTAAATTTTAAGACACTTTCCTCTGCTCAAAACTATTATCTGTAGTTACTCCTCTTTTCCCAGAGCCCTAGCCAACCACTAATCTATTTTTTCTCTGTTTATTTCATTTTGAAAATGTTACATAAATTGAACAATATAAGATGTGATCTCTGTGTCTGACTTCTTTCACTTAGCATGTTTTCAAGGTTCATCCATGTTGTAGCATGTGTCAGTAAGTTTTTGGCTGGACATATCCCATAGTGTGAATATACCACATTTTTTGTTTTGGTGGGTTTGGGGTTTGAACCACCTGGAGCACCAGGACGACCTGTACGTGGACATCAATGGTAAACCCATCACCCCTACCCTACCTGGAGCCCCAGCCACCACACCCTTTTCCTACATCCAGGATCCCTAGAGCACCCTCCTCCCCCTCCTGGAGTTTCTAGCTGCCTTTGGTAGAGAACTATAAGTTTATCTTTTGTGCACCTTCCTCTTCCTGATGGTGGGCCCCAGGGTCACCTTTCTAAATTGCAGGCATCACAGGTACAGCTCTGCCCTGCACATTTTCCTGACTTGTACATGCATGCTTCATTCTCCCTTATGTCTCTGAGCCAACAATCTGTCAACCTTCCCTCCTCCAGCGTTCATTCCCCAGGGTGCAGAGCATGCCTGACACCAAAGCTACCCTCTCTGGTGGTGGCCGAAGCCCTGCTGCTCCACTGGAATGAATCCTGCATGTCCCAGGCCAGGATTGGTAGTGGGAACCCCTAGCCCAGTCCTTCTTCCTTCCCCAGCACCCACATTGTACTCTTTGGATAATTCCTGGGGAAATCTATGCCTCCCCCACCTGCTCCAAGAAGAAAGGTGTCCCATTGGTGGCATTTGCACCATCAGCATGCTGAATGCCCAGCGTTGTCACTTATGAGAAGTGCCAGCCAGCCTGCCAGAGCAGGTAGAAAAGCAACCTAAGATAACAGTTTGATTAGTGCTGGTTGTGCAATTCTTGAAGACTGAGTTAATTCAGTTTAGCAGCTGTTGGGTTTGCCAGGATTGCTGTGGATGTATGAATTCTGTCGAATTATGTATGTGGAATGCTTTGTCAAGCTGTAGCTGTCTGCCACATAAAAGTAATTTGAAATTTTCTGTGGCTTGTGTGGGGTTCTTAGAAATAGTTTTCTACTTCTAGCCTTTGCTAAACCAGGAAGGATGGGGTAGTGAGTGTGTTAATTTAGGAAGGGGTTGGACAAACAAAAACTTAGTAGAAAGTATACTGTAGGTTGATGACAGTCTGAAAAGGACCCTTTCAAAAGAAAAAGATGAGAGTAGAGGGAATAGAATTGAGGAAGGATGAGGACAAGGACAGGATAGCCCTACATTCCTGTTCCTGGATGGCACGTTCCCAGGGTCCAAGGTACAGGGTGGCATTGCAGAGGTTGAAGACAGCTTGCTGAGGTGAGAATCTTGGTCCTTCCATGGATGGGTGGTAATAGGTCTACATATTCCTTCTGCTTTCTGTTACTTGTTTCCTCTTAAAGAGATCTTTGATTAATGACATTTAATTTTAATGCAAGGAATTTACTAATGTGTCATATAACCATATTCTAAATGTACACAGGAGTATATAGAGATAAGTTGGTCTCACGGACACTAGATGCTTCATTCAGTAGAGGCAACTAATGTCAGTTTCTTCTGACTTTTTACAGAAATGGACTAGAAAGGCAAACATATATCTGTTTTAGGACCAACTCAGCAGGATAGAATAAAACCTGTAGTATTGTTGGTGTCTCTTTCATATGTGACTGTGTGTGCATATTTTAATCTTTAAAAGAAATGAGAGAAATATCTTCATTTGGCGTATAACTATATATGTGAGGTGTATGAATAAATACAATTAATAATTTACTATAATGATGGGCTGAGTATCTCAAGCTGTAAGAGCACCTGCCTAGCAAGCCAGAGTGACACCCTGAGTTCAAGGCACAGTGCTGCAAAATAAACAATTACTGAAAATCCTATCTCTACTAAAAGTACAACCAAAGTGAAAGGTCTACACTTCAGTTTATCTATATCTTTAATTTGAATCTGAAAGTATCCTAGAGGATGTAATTTAACATGAGATGCCTTGTTTATTCTTGGTAAGAAATAATTGTAGTGGTTCATTCCTGTAATTCTAGCTACTGCTGAGATTTAGACTGAGATGATAAAAGTTCAAGGCCAGCCCAGGCAAATAGTGCATGAGACCCCATTTCTACAATAAGCAGACCAAAATGGACTGGAAGTGTGTCTCCAGGTAGAGCACCTGCTTTGCAAGTGTGAAGCCCACAGTTAAGTTCCTAGTCCTACCAAAATCAAAGCAGTTATTACAGCACATCTTTTTTCTTTGTATAGTACATCTTTTAAGCCAAATATTTTTCTAAATTGTAGGCAATAAAGATTAATATTACTAAACACTACAGGATCAGTGTTGTCAGCAAGTACACTTTTCATTATGGGAGCAAGTCTATCACTATGAAAGGCTTATTGCTAGAATTTAACATGGAGTGGTTGATGCTCACATGATCATGCCAGAATCATGTCTTCCAGGAATAATGAAAATCTGTTGTGGTTTCTTGATGATTTTGCTATCAGACCTGAGTGATGATGTTGCTATCAGACCTGAGTGATGATGTTGGATGATATGTGTTTTCAAAAGTAAGAATGATTAACAGGTAAGGAAGTAGGCCTTTTCAGGGATCTACTTTTGAACATTTTCCTACAAAAAACAAAACATAAATGACTTTTAAAAGTTCTATTTATAACGTATAATAATGTGACATATACATCATATTATAATGTGTATATCATAATAACATCTATTATATACCTATGGTGACTTCTCCAGTGATATTTCTTATTTATAAAGTATCTGCCAATTCCAAATAAAAGACAGTTCTTTATCACATTGGCTTTTTACCTTACGATTTAATGAACCCTCTTAATTTTTGAAATACAATAAAAATTCTGTACAATTTTTTCCATCATTCCATATTTCACATACATACATGCATTTTTAGACTTTATTTTTGAGTCATTTCCAATCCTTATATTCAATAACCAACAGAGATGGGAAATTGTGACTTCACTTTTTCCTAACATAAAGCCAGATGTCTTCAGGAAAAGGAAATAATTTGGTGGGGTTATAGACAACAATCTATAGGACACAATCTCCTTCAGAATTACCTCTGGGTGACAAAAGTTACCATAATCCACAGAATCAGTAAAATTTCTAGGTAGGTAAAACACATTTTGTTACAAGTAGAAAAATGCAGAATCTGCTTAAATCAGGAAAATTCGTTACCACGGTTCAAAGGTGAGTCACAGAACTCAGGGTCCCCAAGGCAACATGGACATTGTCATGAACTGGAAGAAAAGGTTAAGTTGCATCAGGAATACTTTGTCCTTTGTGGATTCTTCATTGGGATTCATTTTCTCAGGGGATGGTTTTTTGTGATCATTCTGAGAGCATGAGTTCATACCTGCCCTGTTTACATGCTAGCCAGACTGAGGTTGGAGAGAAAGAGTGGAAGACTGTGGAGGATTTTTAACAATCAAGTATATGTGATGTTCCTTGATGTCTCTTTTAGCAGACCTGTGGGCTCATGAATAAAGTGGCCATAATGGCAGGATAGTGGTTATGCACTGACTCAGCAAAATGGCCTTTCATTCGTTGTAGTCAACGTGAGTATAGTCACTGTTTGAATGTCCAAATTGATGAGGAGAAACCAGCATTGAGCCCCTGATAAGGCACAATTTCTTGGAGTGATTTGTCCACTACTTGCTGGCAAGTTGATGATGGAAGGGGCAGTGATTTATTGTTATTAAAATTGAAACTTCCTCTGCATAAAAATTTTACCTCCCAAACCCTTATACAATGCTGGTGGGAATACAAGGTAGTGCAACCACTCTGGAAAACAATATGGAGACTTCTTAAGAAAGTAAACATAGATCTGTCATATAATCCAGCAATCCCACTCCTAGCAATATACCCAAAGGAATGTGACTCAGGTTACTCCAGAGGT
Source organism: Castor canadensis (assembly GCF_047511655.1). NCBI lineage: Eukaryota > Metazoa > Chordata > Mammalia > Rodentia > Castoridae > Castor > Castor canadensis. The sequence continues at coordinate 72,798,885 of NC_133389.1, forward strand.
ACCTGGACACCATGTTTATTGCAGCACTATTCATGATAGCCAAGTAATGGAAACAGCCAAGATTCCCCACAATGGACAAATGGATTAAGAAAGTGTGGTATTTATACACAATGGAATTTTTCAGCCGTGAAGAAGAATGAAATCTTATTTGCAAATAAGTGAATGGAAATAAAGAACGTCATCCTGAGCAAAATTAGCCAGGCTCAGAAGAACAAAAATCATATGTTTTCCCTCCTATGCAGACTTTAGATTTAGGGCAAAGGCAGTAATGTTGTTGGGCATGGGTCACACACTAAGGGGAGAGCACATATCAGAGGAATGGGGATAGGTGGGAAACCCAAAACTTGAAAGTGTTTGATGTCCCCACTGCAGAGGAACTAATACAGTAACATTAAAGTGACAGAGGTCAATATGAGAAGGTGACTGGAAAATAGTGAAGAGGTCAGGTAGACATGAATCAATTAGGGTTGTAATACAATTGTGCATGGAAGCAATGCTAGGAATCTTTCTGTATAGATATCCTTATCTCAACTAGCAAAAATGGGTTGTCTTTCTTATTATTATTTTATGTCTTCTCCTCAACAAAATTGGAGAAAATGGCAGAACAGGTTCTGCCTGGAAGCGAGGAAGTGAGGGGAGGGTGGGAGAAGGCAGGGGGAAGAAATGACCCAAACAATGTATGTACATATGAATATACCAATAAAGAAAAAAATCGCCTTCCCTACAGATACTGCTTCTGCTGAAGCTATCATCTGTGGGCTTACCCAGTGACTTACCTATCCTTGTAGTACTCTGCACAGCATAGTTACTGGTCAAGGAGCTCCATTACCTGCAAATGACTCGTGGCAACAGGTAATGCTCATGGAATTCGCCATCTTGCCATGTTCCTTACCATCTTGAATACAGGAATGGCCTTTTGAAAATTCAAACAGCTGAGCACCAATACTCATACCTGTAATCCTAGCTATTCAGCAGGAAGAACTCAGGAAGACTGAGGTTCAAAGCATTGCCAGGTCAATACTTTGGCAGAGTCTATCTCAAAAATAAGCAACACAAAAAGGGCTGTCAAAGTGGCTCAAGTGGTAGGGTGCCTGCCTAGTAAGCATGAGTACTACCAAATAAAGAAAACAGAAATCAGAGACAAAACTTTGCTGTATTGGGAAAAAGTTCTCCAAGAGGTTGTCTATATCCAATATGTGGTGGAGTGTCTCCCATAGCCAAGATGTAAGAGATGGAAATGGAAATTCTATCTCTCTCTATTATCCCTTGTGATCTACTGGCAAAATTTTTGCTTCTTGTTCACTTGGCCTTGTGCTCTGCTGGTTTAGAGATCTTAGGCTTTTGTTGTTGTTTTGTTTTTTGTTTTTCTTTTTGGCTATACTAGGGATTGAACTCAAGGATTCTGCAACTTAAGCCAGTCTCTCGGTCCTTATATTTTGTTTGTTTCTCGGAAAAGGTCTTGTTTTCTCAGACCACCTCTGATCCTCTTTCTCCTGAGTAACTGGGACCACAGCCACCACACCCAGCTTGGTTTTGCTTGTTTTGTTTTGTTTTTCTTAACTGGGGATTGAACTCAGAACTTTACCCTTGCTAGGCAGGCATTCTATCAGTTGATCCATGTATCTAGCCCTACTTGCTCTGGTTATTTTTGAGATACATTTTTATGCTCAGGCCATCCTGGACCATGATATTCCTTTTTTAAGGTTCCTGCTATCCCTGCGATGACAGTTGTAAGTCACTGTACCCAGCTTTTTCCTTAAGATAGGGTCTCATAAACTTTCTTGCCCTGACTGTCCTGCAACCACAATTCTCCTAATCTCAGCCTCTCAAGTAGGTAGAATTACAGGTGTAAGTCACCAGCACCCTACTTCCATGTTGTTCTTGAGACAGGGTCTCAATACCCTTAGCCCAGGTGGGCCTCAAACTGCTATCCTCCTACTTCCACTGCCATGGCAGTTGCCCTTCCACTGCCTTGTAGTTGCCCTACAGGTCTTGGTTTGTTTTGGGGTTTTTATTTTTGGTTGTACTGGAGGTTGTAGTCAGGGCCTTGCATAGCTAGGCAGATGTTGTACCACTTGAGCAACAACACCAATTATTTTTACATTGGTTAGGCTTTTGTTTGCCTTTTTTTTTGGTGGTACCAAGGATGAACCTGATCAGGACTTTGACAGTTGCTAGGCAGAGGCTCTACCACTTGAGCCAAGCCTCTGACCTGCTTTAGTTTTTGAGATAGGGTCTCCCTTTTTGCCCAGGCCAACCTGAACATCTGTCCTTCTATTTGTGTCTCCCCATGTAGCATTAGAAGACAGATGCATGCCATTGGTTGAAATGGGAGCTTTCTAGTCTTTTGCCAAGGCTGGCCTTGAACTGCAATCCTCATGATCTCTGCACCACTACCAGATAGGATTAGAGTTGTGAGCCACCATGTCCAGCCTTGAGTCTTAGTTGCAAAAAGACTTAGTTGCACAGTGATTCCATTGAACTGGAAGTTATCAGCCTGGGAAAATAGTTCATGTGACCTTGTCTCCAAAATAACCAGAGAAAAATAGACTGGAGGTATGGCTCAAGTGTAGAATGCCTGCCTTGCAAGTTTAAAGTCCTGAGTTCAAACCTATGTACCCCCCCACACATACACAAATGAATGTATGCTTTTAGGTTACTTTTAGCCATTGATACATTGAAAACATATTTCTTATTTATAATAACAGGATAGAAATGTTAAGAGCACACATTCACATTTCCTTGATCATAGGATCTGAGAACATTCCTATTAATTGGGTCCACTAATGAAAATGAAATTGCACTGTAGGTTAAACAGAGTAATTGTAGTATAATGAACTTCTAACCTTTCATTAAAAGTGTTACCAGAAAGTAGAAGGAAATGCTGACTAAGGGTGAATTCCCAAGGAAGACAGACTGGGAAATGTCCCTTCCCAAAATCTGACTTCCTTCTTCATTAGAGCAGGGGAGACCCAGGAGTTTCCTGCTTGCCCTGGAAATGGGAAGGAAGAAGGCACCCTATCAGCTGCATATGGGGCACAGATGATGGGGAGCAAGTGGCATGAGCATGTAGAGGGAGTGGTGAGGGATGCAGGAAAGCCATGCAATTACCTACAGAATATGTGGCTCATTGTGAACCTGGGGGTGCAGGGGGTTGAGCAGGGCAGTTATGTCTAGAGAAGGCCATGGCTGTGTTGTGGCTGAACAAGTTAATTCTGGGTATGTGCTGTACACTGATCCCCACAGTGTTTTCACACTTAAGCCATTTGAAAGCCGTGTCTCTTTTAAATTTTTTTATTAATTTTTTTAGTGGTGGTTCTGGGGTTTGAATTTAAGACCTTTTACCTGCTAGGCAGGTGCTTTGCCATTTGAACCATTTTGCATGCTAACCCTCAGAGGAGCCTTTTACGTGAGGGTACTGAGAAGCCTTTGCCCATTGTATAGCCTCTTGCCAGTGGCTCATGTCTGTAATCTTAACCAAGAGAATTGGGAGGCTGAGATCAGAGAGATCTTGGTTCAAAGCCAGCCCTGGGCAAATAGTTCCAAAATAACAAGACAAAACAGACTGGTGGAGTGAATCAGGCAGTGAAGTGGTTGCTTTGCAAGCTGACGTCCTGAATTCAGGTCTCAACCACCTCCTCACCACCAGAAACAGGTATTGCAGTGTTTGCTTAGTATGAAAATAAGAAAACTGGCTATTTGAGGAGGTGTTGGGGATCAAACCTAGGGCCCCACACATGCCAGGGAAATGTTCTACCACTGAGTTGGACCTTCAGCTCAGCTTCTTAGTTTTTATAACTGTATTATTTATTTATTTATTTATTTATTTATTGACAGCACTTGGGTTTGAACTCAGGGTGCTTTTACTGCTTGCGGCACTCCACCAGACCAAGTACATTTTATTTTTCTAATTAAAGGAAAATAACATTAAGTTCCCATACATGGTTATGAATATTCCATGTTCTTTAATGAAGAAATTCTCCTTAATCATTTGAAACCTAACCTAAAGAGATTCTTCATAGCTTTTTAAGCAGGAACTGCCTACCTCCTTGGACCTCTCTGTGTACTCTTTTTATTACAGTCAAAGTTGCTGGGTAGTACTGTACAGTTAGTTGAAGAATTTGATGACTCTTCTTCATATTGTCTACATTCCCTACCCTTAGCACAGTTCCTTGTCATAAGTAGACCTTACTAAACTTTATGTGAACTGTTTATGTTATATCTTAGATAAGAAAGCTTGAGCTCAGCTCATTGATTCTCATAGAATGTTATTGAGTTCATGTCTTTGACACCCACCAGGTTGGATACTTCCAAGTCACAGTCCCTCTCTTCCAGAGATTTCAGGACAGTCTAAGTGCTTGTGATGAAGGCAAGCATGCTTTAGGAATGCCAGGGAAGGGAAGGATTTGGGAGGTGAAGTCTTTACTCATTGTGAAAGGAGTTGACTGGTGAAGTGAGGGATGGGGTGGGTTCTCTGTACAGACTAGCCTGGCAAGTGCACAAAGGAATGGCAAAGTGTGACTCATTTGGAACAGTGCAGGTCCCTGCCTCTGGCTAAAGCCTAGGAGCCAGTAGGAGATTGGTGGGAACAAAAGAATAGGATGGGGCTAGTTAAGCCAGAGAGTTCAGGTCTAATCTGAAGGCATTTGGGGAGCCATCCATACGTGGGAGACAGTTACATATTCTGTGTGAAGGAACAAGGGAGTGGCATTCATGACAAGGCTGTAGGCATGAGCTAGAAAGAAAGGAGAGAGGCTCAGGAGAGATGGGTCTGGGCTGTTTGTGAGTAGATTGTCATGATCCTTTTCCTGATGTTTTTAAAGAAAGTGACACAACTTCATTAAAACTGAGCATGAGCTTGCATAAACAGGAGCTTGTGTGCACCCCATAGCCCCCAAGTACAGCAAACTGAAACACTACAGATGTGAGCCTGACTTTGTTACACTGTGTTATGTGCTGTAACAGTCTCCCATGTGCAAGCTGTTTATCATTTAATACTAAATTTAAAATGTGAGTTTTACACCAGTAATAACTTAGACATTGTCACAATAAAGATATGAAATCACAAAGGAAGCAGGTGAATTTGAAACAAAATACATGCTTGTGATTAGGAGGTTGTAGCCAAATCTTTTAAAGTCAGTTAAATCTAGTTCATATTTACATAATATATATGAGTAGTCATATACAGCTATATACAATACATAAATTTATATAAATATGTAATATTTGCATATAGCTATATAATCACATAGTATAATTTTGATAGTTTAAATTTTATATTGTCAAGCAGAAAATGTTAGTCTCATAAAATTTTTCTAAAGGTTTCTCCCCATAAAGCTTGAAATTTGGGATCGGTCTCAGAACTATGTTACTTGAATATTAAGGCACTAAAAATACATTATACATTTATAATTTAAAATTCATGCTACCCATTTTTCTTTTTTGGCAGTACCTGTATTTGAAGTCAGGGCTTTGTGCTTTGCTAGTCAGGTGCTCTACCACTTGAGTCACACTACCAGGAGTCTGTGTTAGTTACTTTTCAAATAAGATTTTGTTTATGCCCAGGCTCCTTGCACCAACATTCTCCTATTTACATTTCTCATGAAATTGGAATTACAGAAACATACCACCATACCCAGCTGTTGGTTGAGATGGTGTCTTGGGAACTTTTTGCCTGAACTGGCCTTGAACCAAAGTCCTTCCAATCTCTGCCTCCTGAGTAGCTAGAATTGTATACATAGACAATTATGTCTAACTATGGTACCCATTTTATAAAGACAAAGCATAAGAATATATAAATGTAATGGAGTAATTGGTATGTACAAATCTAAACACCAGGATTTTTATCAATAAGAAATCAGTGGAATAATTAGATTGTGCTTGACAGCAAAGATTATTTGGTTCTAAGCTGTTGCAACTTCCACACATGGATTCTTGAAAGTTCTGCAATACCAACAACTTACTAAGACATAAGGAGATAATCTGCATTTCTGTACCTTTAGGTTAGATACAGAAACCTGTAAAACATTTAATCTTTTATTCACATCTTTAAGTTAAGGAAAGCTGTATTTGTTTTATAGTAAAGTAGATGTCCTTCATTATATAAATATAAAAGAAATAGAAGAGTTGGAGACAAGAAGGAAAATAAAGGGTATTTGGACATACTAGGAATCCAGTAAGGTCATTTGACATTTATGTATATATGAATTCCTGGCTCATAACTCCCTCCCCAAGGCAGTTCATAGAAACTAAAGCTTTACTCTCCCCCTGCATTTTTGTTTTGTTTTGTAGCTTGGCCATAAAGATATTCTCTGATCTTTGGTATTTGATAGTATGTCATGAGATCCTCATTTCAAAAGTCCTGAAGAAGGCAGGCCACATAGAGAGAGGCTCAGGAATGTGAGTGGACAGGTCTTGGTAGGTTCCCACTCACCCATCAAGAATGTGATCAGACTATGTCCAATCACATTTCTACATGTTGACCATGTGTATGCAATGAAGTGTCCATAAAAATCCAAAAGGAGAGCATCTGGATAGTCCAGACAGCTGAGCACATGGATATTAATGTAGGGTGGTGCACACAAAAAGGCCATGGAAGCTCTCTACCACTTTCTCCTTTATCTTCCTGATGTGTTTATTCATCTGTGTCCTTTGTAATATTCTTTATAATAAATTGGTAAATGTGTTTCCTTGAGTTCTGTGAGTCACTCAGTTACATTCATGAAAAACAAAAAGAGGGTTGTGGGAAGCCCAATGCATAGCCACACACACCAGAGTAAAGAACCTGGGGTTTGTGACTGACATCTGAATTGATTTGGGCAGAGGGGTCAGTCCTGACCCCTCAAACTGTGGAATCTGATGCTAGCACCAGGTAGACAGTATTAAGTTGGCATTGAGTTAGAGGACATACCTGTAGTTCAGAATTGCTTGCTTGCTTGTTTGTGGAGAGAAACTCCCACACATCAGGTGTCAGAAGTGATCTATGTTGTACAGTAGGAGAAACTGAGTTTGAGTCTGGGTTTATTTTTTCTACACAGTCATGAAAGTGAAAAGGTAAGCACAAGCCGTAAACAAGGCAAACATTACAGAAAAAAACAGTTACAAGAATATCAAGGGAGCCAGGCACTTCATGCTTGTAATCTTAGTACTCAAGAGGCAGAGATCAGAAAGACCAAGGTTCAAAGCTAGACCCAGGCAAATAGTTTGTGAGATCCTAGTTTGGAAATATCCAACACAAAACAGGAATGGTGGAGTTACTGAAGTGTTAGAGTGCCTGGCTAGTAAAAATGAGGCCCTACGTCCAAATCCCAGTACCTAATAAAAAGATGAATAACAAAGAGGGTGAGAATAAAGGAGCATTCACTGTGAGAAGAGAAGTAGAAAGTAGAGGGCAGGTGAGGAAAACCAGTAGCTGCTGTGTTAGTTGAACCCCACAGTCTCAGTAGTATAAACATGATAGAGGATACTCCTTTTTATTTCCTTTCAAGGAGGGTATGTCTATTCAAGTGCTGCACCTTCAATTAGCAGTTCTGAGACCCAGACCCTCTTCCAACAGGTGGCTCTGTCATTTCCAACCCAAGCTTTCCAAGAATGTAGAAGGAACATAGAGTCAAGTTTCAGAGGTTTTAGCAGCTCAGTGTGGAAGTGACCATTTCACTCATTGGTTAGAACATAGTCACAGGCCATAACTTCTTTGAGAAAGAGTGGAAATTACAGTTTGTTTGTGGGCCCAGGAGGAGAACACAGGTTTGTGACCAATATCTAACAGTCTGTGCCACAATTGTTAGTAAGTGAGAGACTCAACAGAGTGCAAAAGGACAGTTAAAATGGAAGTGATACCAAAGTGAAATATCTATAGCTGTCATTTCTCTGTGGTAGATGATCCTGGTCTATTGTCACTTCTTAGTTAAGCAGTTGTTCTCATCTGGGACAACAACTTCCCTGGGAGACATTTTCTGTTGCCACCACTTGGTGAAGAGTGCTACTGGAATTTACTGGGTGTAAAAGTTAAGGATGATGCCAAATACCCCACACTGCACTAGACAAAGGATTAACTGGGTCAAAGCACCCCCCTGATAGGTCAAGAAGATAACTTTTGAAGGAAGAAAAAAAAGGCAAATAGAAGGTGAGATACTGTGTTTTAAATTTAGAAATAAAGAAAGTCAGATGCGGCACCACAGAGGTTTTATCTTAATTAAATTAATTATTCTTGTTTTTTTTAAGACAGGGTCTCACGATGTAACTCAGGCTGGCCTCAAACTTGTGATCTTCTGCAACAGCCTCCTGAGTGCTAGAATTACAAGGTGTGTGCCACCACAGCTAGCTGAGAATGTTTTATAGAACTGCTAATGTAATTTCAATATCTAATGGAGTGTAAAGTAATTTCATCTAAAGTCAGTTCTCACTGTTTCCGAACACAGCCCTCATATAAAGTGAATCTGCTCTCAGGAAGCCTCTGCAGCCTGTGGTAGGATTGGAAAATTTTTTGATTTCCAAGACCAGGCTCAGCAAGGTGAAGCCATCATTTTTAGTCCCAGTGAGTTCAAGGCCTAGGTCCTGCTGTTAAATTCTGGTGCCTTTTACAATTCCAAAGGCCAGGCATTTACTCCATAAGGTGGCATAAAATAGGCAGCTTACCCTTATAGTATACAGTGCTTTTGTAGGGGTGTCTTCTATCTTTAGAGACTTCTGTGTCTTCTAAAGTCTGTGAATTTGATGAATGAGCCCATCATTCTAAACATGAATGAGTGTGGGTGTTTGGGATAGGGAATGTCAGCTGTTAGTGATTTGTGTATGACTATTAGTCTTTAAAAAGCTCAGTGGGCGACCACAGGGTTAGCATTGTGAAGCCCTGGGTTCAATACTCAACACCAAAAGTAAAATACATACATAAATATCTCAGTGGAGGTAAACATTTTTGAAAAGAGAAAAATCATCAAGCACATTCTTTTTGTTGATGAAAGAATCTTATTTAGTTATTTTACTTAAGCCTAACAAAATGATAAGACTTGCATAGTCTCAGAAAGGAAGACAGTCCCAGACACAGATAATTTAGTAAGAATTTCCCAACCAAGCTCAGTGGCTCAGGCCACCTGAGTAGCTAGAGATCAGGATGATCAAAATTCTAGGCCAGCATGGGCAAAAAGCCCATGAGACCCCATCTTAACAACAGCTGGGAGTGGAGATGTGTACCTGTCATCCTAGCTATGCAGGGAAGCACAAATAGGAATATTACAGTCTATGTCAGCTTTGGCATAAAGTGAAACCCTATCTCAAAAATAAGCAATAAAAATGGGCTGGTGGAGTGGCTCAACTTGTCAAGCAGTTGCCTAGCAAAGGCAAAGAGCAAGGCTGCGAGTTCACACTGCAGTACCACTGGGGAAAAAAAGAAGAAAAAATTCCAGAGGCCACACACTTTTCATGACTTTATTGATCAGTTTGGACCACCTGAGATCATGTGGCTCCAGTCTACTCAGTGTGGAGAGTTGAATCTTTAACATGTTGAATTATGGCAGTAAGGATTGGAAACACTACATAAGGCAATGCCAAAAAGCCTAAATCACTATGTTTTTTCTTCCTTTTGTCTTTTGTTTTCTTGGGTTTTTTTTGATGGACTGGGATTTGAACTCAGGGTCTTGTACTTGTCAGACAAGCACATTACTACTTGAGCCATACCTTCAGCCCCAAATCCAGATTTTTAAGGGAAGGCTTTAGGAGGATTTTGACTGAGTATTTTGGCTTTTGGGCTTTATTGCAGCTACAATCTTCCTTTCACTACCTCTTATGAACTTATAGCATTTAAATTAGTTTAAAAAGAAGCAATTTGGAACTGGCGTTATATCTCAGTGGCAGAACACACGCTTTCTGGTTTCAATCCCCAGCACCAAAAACTAAGGTCCTATAAAATTGCACCAAATGCCATTGAGCTACTTGAGTTTTTGTTTGTTTGTTATTGTTCTTGGGGACAAACTAGGGCCTCACGCATGCTAAGCAATTGTTTTAGCTCTGAGCTACACATCTAGCCCTGGCATGTAGTTTTCTGTTTAGTTTAGTTTTTATTTTTATTTTTTTGCAGTGCTAGGGGTTGAACCCAGGGTCTTGTTCACATGTTATTCAGATGCTCTATCACTGACCTACACATTCAGCACTCAGAGCCATATAATTTTTTTTTGGCAGTACTAGGTTTGTGCTCATGGCCTTTTGTGCTAAGCAGGTGCTCTATTATCTGAGCCCCTAATCCAGCCCCAGAGTCATATTTTTGAATGAGGAATTTCCATCCTAAGACCAGAGGAGGTTATTTTATTGAGTCCTTCTCCATGTCTCTTAATCTCTTGACCACACCTTCAATGAAGTAAGAGAGAAGAGCTCACTATTTGTATTCCAAAAAGATCACATGATGCTACTGAGTATGTATGATTTTAAACACAGATCTACATCATGGATAACACAGTATTACATTTTGCCTTGCTGGGTAATGACCCAATTTAGGATAATAAACCTAAAGATTACTAGAGATGGCAGATGAGCACAATGCAGAAAATATGCCACTGAATCTAACAGTTTAAGTGACAATTCTGGTCTTTAGTCCAACAACTTAAGTAAGCAGCATTCAGATTGTAGTTATGAATTATTTGAGCTGATTTCAGAATTGTGGACATCTGTGTGTATTGTAACCAACTGTATTAATGCCTTATTTTGAAACCTCTTTTGGGCTGTGGTTATAATCAGCTTTTTAAATCAGTGTTTTGGAGTGATTTCTGTGTATGTGGTGCTGGGGATCAAATCCACAGCTCGAGGGAAGCTAGGGAAGCATTTTAGCACTGGGCTGTACCTCAAACACTGGGAGTGATTTTTTTCAAAGCAAGTGCTTTGTTACATAATGTTATATATATTTAAGAAACAGGTGACTTTATAGCTTGATATCTGTGTTAATCCTGTATTCTGCCTGCCTCACAGGACATTCTATTTAATTACATTTAATTAAACCTAATGGAAGTTTATAATTTAAGAATGCTTTCCGCAGATCTCACAAAATATTAAGTATCACGTTTATTTAACCATATCCTTGACACACTTTATTGCCATAATATAAAATTATGCTGTCAGTATATAGTGAGAATTATGTACTCCTGGTGATTAGCTTTTCCATTTGTACTAATTAAAAGTTGAAAAGCTTCCTTGATTTCAGTAATCAGCAAATCTGAATAATCCTCAGTATGCAAACCTCAGCCTTTTATTCCTAACTCTTCCAGGTAACAACATCCATCTCCTACACCACAATAGAAGTGGGTTGGGTCACAAATCCATAAACTCAGCTTTACTGTTCACAGGCAAATCAGTCATGAAGAGTTCATCCCTTTCTCCCTCCTTCCCTGGCTTGTCTATCTTTCTCTCTCTCTCTGTCCCCCACCTCCTTCTCTCCCTTTGCTCCCTCTCCTCCTCCTTCTCCCTCTTTTTTCTTTCTTTCTTTTTTTTTTTTTTTGCAGTACTGGGGCATGAATTCATTGCCTTGCACTTACTAAGCACTGTGCCACTTAAGCCATGCCCCCAGCCTTTTTTGCTTTAGTTATTTTTCCAATAGGGTCTCACTTTTCTGCCCAAGTCGGCCTGGACCAAGATTCTCATTATGCATGGCACCACTCCCAACTTTTATTGGTTGAAGTGGGATCTCATCTACTTTTTGCCTGGGCTGACTTCCAACTGTGATCCTCATGATAGTCACCTCCTGAGTAGATGGGATTACAAGTGTAAGCCATTGCCCCTGGCTAATTTTACTCATTTTAATTTTCAAGGCTGAGTTTTTTTTTGTGGTCTGGAAATTTAATTCAGGGAGTCACATGTGCTAGACTAGTGCTTTAGTTCTGAGACACATACCTGGCTTTTTTTCCAGGTATTTTATTTTTTATTCTTTAGTGCATATATTAATTGTACAGAAAGGTTTTATTGTGATATTTCCATACATGCATATAATGTACTTTTATCATATTCACCCCCTTATCCTCTCTTATCCTCCTCTCTCCCTGAAAGTGCTGCAGCTGTTGGTGGGCAATGAGCACCTGGAATTGAGAGAGCTGCAGTTCAAGAACAGAACCTGGCATGCAACAGGATGCCCTACTGTTTGCCATGAGCAAGGCCTGTGTGGGCATGGTGGCCATCCTCAACCACCTGGGCTTGATGGCCAACAAGTCCCTGACCTTGAACCCCTGTACAGGAGCTGCAGGAGAAGGACTTCCACACCAGTGAGGAGGACCTTGACTGATTCTGGCACATCATTCTGGCAGCTCACTGCCAGAAGTATACTGCTACTGAAGGGCATCAGGATACAGCTGCCACATGACTATTTCTGCAAGTGCAGTGACTGCACTGAGGAGCAGAGGCACAACTCCCACTGGAAGACTAATGCCTCCAAGGGACTGACAAGCCCTGTGTACCTGTCCTTGTCCAGGTAGAACCTTGTTCTCACCATCCTGGAGATCATCAAGGAACTAGCCAACATAAAGAAGGAGTTTTAGGTACAGGCTCCACTCCCCCTAGGGCACTAACGCACATCACCAGGCTTGGAACCCTCGCTAAATTGCTCTGGAATCAGTTTTGCCGAATGGATTTTAAAGCATGTTCAGAGCCAATTTGATGATCTCACTGCTTCTCTGCTCCAACAAGAATGATGTGATAATTCACTTTGGGAATGTACATATTCTGGATTATAGAGCTATAATTATGGTGTTACTGTGTTCTGAGTAAAATTTCTTTTAAAAAAGAGACCTTTCCAAATTCTTTGGTCTGGGTTGTAGTTATTTTTTCCTTAGTATAACACAAAAGTGTATTAGTTTTGTTTGTTGTATTTCCCTGAATGGGTGCATTGTTCCTGGAGGTGCTGCCATTCCAGGTCCAAACATGGAGCAGACACCCTCATTCTACATCCATGCAATAGTGTTAGCTTGGAAGGCCCTCTTCATGGGCCCAAGCATTTGTATATCCCTTTAGAGTTGAGCCAACTGATCAATATAAAATGCTATTAAAATTAATCCATCAATGTGACAAATATCTCTTCTTGAAATCTCCAATTGGATGCTCAGAGTGATGAGCCACAAATGTCAGGTGTCAGTGGGTGTGTATGTATGAGACAGTATCTGAACTTTTGTGTGTGTATGTGAGTGTGTGAATATGTGTGTGTATATGTGTAGTAGTGTGTGTGAGAGTGTGTGTATGTGTGTGAGTGTGTATGTGAGTGTGTGTTTGTGTGTGAGTGTATGTGTCAGTGTGTGGGGTGTGTGAGTGCATTGTGTGAATGTGACTATATATGAGTATGTGAGTGTATGTGATTGAGTGTATGTGTATGAGTGTGTATATGTGTGTGCAAGTGGATGTGTGTGAGTTGTGTGTGTGTGAGTGTGCATGTTTGTGAGTTGTCTTGTCCTTTGTTAACTATTTACAGGTCTTACAAATAATATACTCCTCTTATCTCTTTTGACAGGATTTAAAAACTGTCAAAATAATGTTCAACTTAAAAATACCTATATTACCAAATGTTTTTAAAAAAAATTTCAGTTGCATGTTTTTGACAAAGTAGGTATAAGAACATGAAATGCTGATTTGCTAGTTTGTGTTAGTCATTTATGAAGCACTGAGGTTAGTCCCATAGGTTTTCAGTAGTTTTAACCAGTTCTGTATTTGTAGATTCAAATTGTTTTACTACTAAGATAGTTGTCTCATCCTTCTGACATTCTTTTTCAAGGTTTTATAAACAGACTTCTCTCCTTTATTCCCATATAGCGATGTGCATTTTCTAAACACTTTGGAGCCACTGTCAAATGCTTTGAAGAGAAATGTATCCAGTTGTACCATTATCCCTGTGCTGCTGGAGCTGGCACATTACAGGATTTCAGCCTCATTGTCCATTTGTTTAAAAGACATTGACCAAGATCCTGAGAGATGTAACTTTACTACACATAATAGTTTTAATCTTTTGAGAATGTGTTTACTTTAAAAAACACATGTAAATTCTTTTAGAGCTATTTTGTTAATATTAAAAGTTAACATTATACAATCCTGGTAGTTCAGGTGCCTTCGCCACAGGTCTTTGTGTGGAAATGTGTTAACAATTTGTTTAAAATTAATTTCAGTTATTTCCTGAGAAATTTAACTTTTTTCCAAATAAGAGTTAAAATTGGCATGGCAGTGTGTACATGCCACTCCCAGTGACAATGGGAAGCATAAAAACAGAAAGATTGTGTTGAGGACTGCCTGGGCAAAAAAGCAAGAAGATATTTCAAAAAACAGAGAAAAAAGTGCTAGAGGTATGGCCCAGGTGACAGAGCACCTGCCTAGCAAGTGCAAAAAACTGAATTCAAGCCCCAGTACTGCCAACCCCTCCCCCACCAAAACAAAAAGTACTGTACAAAGACACATAGAGATATCACTGTTTCTAATATGTACTGTAAAGCAATTCATTAAAAGGGTAAACATTACTGAGTGTGTTTTACCTGAAAAATGAAAGACTTCAATGCTTACAGGAGCATCAAATGCTTCTTAAATTCCTGGGAGATGTGAAGTCTCTGCATTGCTTCCTCTATCTTGGATGTTTGTAATTTGCAGTGGTGTTTTTTTCCTTTCTTTTCCCAATGGTATTTTTTAATTTATTGAAAATTCTTATGTGTTTGAATTTTATCTCCAACTACTTTATCATTAAACAAAGATCTTCTGGCTTTTTACTACATGGATTTCTAGTGAACATGTATATTTGGGGATCAACTTTTTCCTAGTGTATTGAATTTCTAATCTTATTGTGAAATTTCCAAGATTTATTGAATCGTCAATATGTCACTTCTTGCTTACCTAACTGCTTTTTAGCTTTTACCTGTGTTTTAGAAATGTTATAAGTGTTTTTTCTGTCTTTTCCAGGTTTATGAAAGGCAAATATAGCTACTGTAGGCAAAACCTTAAGTAAATTCAAACAGTTAGACTATATGATCTTACTTTATCTTTTTTGTAGTAATATTTTATCTGCAGTCCAAATTATTTTATGTTCACAAATGTAATCACGTCTTTACTTTCTGTAGAAACTTAAGTCATAGGAAAGACAAACCAAAATTTCACATTCTATTTAGGCCAATTAATAAATGATTTGAAGTTTTAAAATTACTTTGAATTTCACATATTTAAATCAGCAAACTCTAATGTGTATTATTTATATAGTGAATGGTTTCCATATGTTGATCAACTAAGATGACAGTCATCAGAGTTGAACATATTCTGGGTGGCATAATACACTTGGCCAACCAATAAAATATTGTATGTGAGAGTATGTATGTGTGTGAGAGTGTAAGTTTGTATGTTTCACTGTGTGTGTACTTGTATATGTGTGCTGTGTGAGTGTATCTGCATATGTATGCATGTGAGTTTGCATGAGTGTGCATGTTTCAGTGTATGCATGTGTGTATGTGTATGTGATTTAGAGTACGTGATTCTGCAAGTGTGTATTTATGTGAGTGCACATATGTGTGAGTTTATGATTGTGTGAGTGTGTATGTGAGGGTGAGAATGTATGTGTGAGTGTGTATGTGTATGTGAATGTCTGTTGGCATGTGAAATATTCATGGTAGTATTTGCACTCCATCTGTCTCTGTTAAATGAGTTCAGTTGATTCAGCTAGGCTATTTATGAGCCACACTTTTGAACAGTATTACCAAAAGTAAACTGTGTATAGCATGGGACTTTCTATGTCAAACTGTAGTCCTTCTACTGTGAGTACAAAGATAATACATTCTGGTGACTTTAACTGAGGACCTTGGATGAGGATAAAAAAAAAAAAGATAGTTAACATGGAATGGCATAAATGCTAAAACAGAAATACTTACATAACATCTTCATTGTAGAAACAGATTTTATACTATAGGGTCCAGAGCTAGAGGCTCCCCACCCCCAACCAGAAAAAAATCCCAGTGTGGGTTTAGAAGGACCAGGAAGAGTTTATTTATCATATGAAGGGAAAACTGTAGAAAAGTAAATACAGAATTTCAAATAATTTATATTAATCTTTTCAGAATTCACTTGCAATAGACAACCCTGTTTGATTGGGACTTGATTCCTTTCACCATTAAGGGACAGAGACAGAGTGAAATGGAAATTTAAAAAACTAACCAAGATGACTTAGTTTTCCATTATATTGTCAGCTTTTATAACGAAATTGCTACTGAAGTATGTAGGTTTTGTGTGTGCCTTTAGTCACATAGTTGTCCTTTGTTAACTTATTTATAGGTCCCAAAAGAATATATTTCTATTATCTCTTTTGTTAATGTGTAAAAACTGTTAAAATAATTTTCAAGTTAAAAAATAGCTACATTACCTAATATTTGTTGAAAGATCTTCAATTGTATATTTTGGAAAAGATAGGTATAAGGACATGAAATGCTAACATTCTAGTTTGAGTTAGTAATATGCAAGCACTGAACTTAGCTCCATGGAGTTTCAGTAGTTTTATCTGGTCTTTTATTGATAGATACAAATTGTTTTACTACTAAGGTACAGATACTTGTGTCACCCTTCCAACCTCTACATTTGAATGTTCTTTTTCAACGTTTCATGAAGAGACTTATCTCCTTTATTTCCATCTAGCGATGTGCATTTTCTAAGGACCTTGGAGAAACTGTCAAATGCTATGAAAAGAAATGTATCCAGATGAACATTATCTCTGTGCTTCACTAGCTGGCATGTTTCTGGATCTCAACCACTTCTTTCTTTATCCAGAAGACATTGACCACGCTCTGAGAGAAGTAAGTTTAAAACAGATAATAGTTTTAATCTTTTGTCAAGGTGTTTAATTAATATAACACTTGTAAATTCTCTTAGTGCTATTTGCTTGTATTAATAGTTAACATTATTTAATCCTCGTAGTTCAGGTAACTTCTCCATGGGAGTTTGTGGGGAAATGTGTTATTAACAATTTGGTTGAAATTAATTCCAAAATTAATTTCATTAAAAATTCAGCTTTTTATCCAAAAATGTTAAACTTGACATGGCAGTGTGTGCCTGCCTTTCCCAGTGACAATGAAAAGCATAAAAACAGGAAGATCATATCCAGGCCTCCCTGAGCAAAATAACCAAGACCATATTTCAAAAATAACCAGAGAAAAAGTGCTGGAGGTATGGCTGAAGTGACAGAGCACCTGTCTAGCAAGTGCAAAAACACTGAGTTCAAGCCCCAGTACAGCAAATCTCTCCTTTAACCAAAAAAACCTACTGTACAAAGTCACATAGTGTTATCACTATTTCTAATGTGCAGTATAATACAATTCATTAAAAGGGTAAACACTACTGAGTGTCTTTTACCTGAAAAAGTGAAAGACTTCAAATTTTCAGGAGCATCAAATGCTTCTTAAACTCCTGGGAGATGTGAACTCTCTGCAGTGCTTCATCTATCTTGGCTGTTTATAATTTTCAGTGGTGCTTTTTTCCTTTCTATTCACAATGATATTTTATAATTTATTGAAATTTTTCATATGTTTCAGTTTTATGGTAAACAAGAAATACCAACTCTTCACTACTTTGTCATTAAATAAAGATCTGCTTTTTCACTACATGGATTTTTAGTGAACATGTGTATTTGGAGGTTTCTTTTTCCTAGTGAATTGAATTTCCAATCTTACTGTGAAATTTCTATGTTTTATTCAATCATCTTTATGTCACTTCTTGCTTACCTAATTGCTAATTAGGCTTTACCTGTGTCTTAGCAATGTTATAAAGGATTTTTCTAACTTTCCTGGCTATGAAAAGCCATTATAGCTACTTTAGGCAAAACCTTAAGTAATTTCATACAGTTAGACTACATGATCTTACTTTTTACCTTTTTTGTACTATTATTTCAACTACAGTCAAAATTATTTTATGTTTAAAAATGTAATCATATGTATTTACTCATTATAGAAACTTAAGTTACATGTAAGACAAATTGAAATTTCATATTGTATTTAAGTGAATAAATAAGTGATTTGAAGTTTTAAGGTTATTTTGAATTACACACATTTAAATCAGTACACTCTAATGGGTATTATACTTGTAGAGAAATGTTTTCATAAGTGGATCAATTAAGATGACACTCTTCAGAGTTGATCATATTATGAGTGGCAAAATACCCTGTGTGTCAGTGTGTGTGAATGTGTGTATATATGTGTGAGAGTGTGTGTGAATGTGTTAGTGAATATGTGTGTGAGTGCCTTGATTGTGTGTGTGAGGGTGTATGTATATGTGTTTGAGTGTGCTTGTTAGCATGTTGTGTGTTTCTGTTGTTAACTTATTTACAGGTCTTAAAAATAATATTTTCCTATTATCATCTTTTATAATATTTTAAAACTTTTAAAGTAATGTTCAACTTAGGAAATAATTACATTACCAAAATATTTTGTAATATTCAAATTTAAAAAATAAGCATATTACCAAACATTTTAAATAAACTTCTACTTTATGTTTTTGACAAGGTAGGTAAAAGAACATGAAATGCTAACTCGCCAATTTGAATTAGTGATATACGAAGCACTGACATTAGTCCCAAGGTTTTCAGTAGTTTTAGCTGTTTTTTTATTTGTAGGTTCAAATTGTTCTACTACTAAGGTACATGTCTCACCCTTCCAAACCACATTTGAATGTTCCTTTTCAAGATTTCATGAAGAGACGTCTGTCCTTTCTTCCTATCTAGCAATGTGCATTTTATAAGCACATTGGAGCCACTGTCAAATGCTATGAAGAGAAATGGACCCAGATGTACCATTATCCCTGTGCTGTAGGAGATGATACTTTTCAGGATTTCAAGAACTTTTTTTGCCTTTGTCCTTAATACATTAACCAAGCTCCTGAGAGATGTAAGTTTACGAAAGATAATAGTTTTAACCTTTTGTCAAGGTGCTTATTTAAAATAACATATGTAAATTCTCTGACTGCTGTTTTTCTTTTATTAGTAGTTCACATTATACAATCCTGGTTATTCAGATAACTTTGCCATGTGTCTTTCTGGGGAAATGTATTATTAACAATTTTGTTGAAATTAATTCCAAAAAGTTATTTCCTCAGAAATTTAACTCTTTATCAAAAAAAAAAGTTAAACTTGGCATGGCAGTGTGTGCCTGCCTTTCCCAGTGACAATGAGAAGCATAAAAATAGAAAGATATTGTCCAAGCCTGCCTGGGCAAAACAACCAAGATCATATTTCAAGAATAACCAGAGAATAAGTGCTGGAGGTATAGCTCAAGTGAAAGAGCACGTGCCTAGTAAGTGCAAAAACTCTGAATTCAAGTCCCAGTATGGCAAATCTCTTCTCTAATGAAAAAAACCTACTGTACAAAGACACATAGTTTTATCACTATTTCTAATGTGCAGAATAATGCAATTCATTAAAAGGGTTACACTACTGAGTGTTTTTTACCTGAAAAAGTGAAAGACTTCAAAGCTTACAGGAGCATCAAATACTTATTAAAGTCCTGGGAGATGTGAAATATTTGCTGTGCTTCATCTATCTTGGCTGTTTGTAATTTAGTGGTGTTTTTTCCTTTCTTTTCCTAGGGTTATTTTATAATTTAATGAAAAATGTTATATGTTTGAGTTTTATGTTATACAGGAAATATCAACTCTTCACTAATTTGTCATTAAACAAAGATCTGCTTTTTCACTACTTGAATTTCTACTGAAAATGTGTATTGTGTGATGTCTTTCTCCATAATGAACTGAATTTCCAATCTTACTGTGAAATTTCCATATTTTATTCAATAATTTTTGTGTCACTTATTGCTTACCCAATTGATTTTTGCTTTTACCTGTGTCTTAGCAATGTTATCTGCATTTTTTTCTCTTTTCCAGTTTTATCAAAGTCAAATATAGCTACTTTAGGCAAAACCTTAAGTAATTTTGTACTGTTCGACTTTATGATCTCACTTTGTGTCTTTTTTTGTAGTATTGCTTTATCTACAGTAAAAATTATTTGATATTCACAAATGTAATCCTATGTCTTTACTTACAGTAGGAACTTAAGTTATTGGTGAGACAAACCAAAATTTCATATTATATTGTAGTTTATAAATTATATGAAAGCAGCATCTTCAATGTAACCCATTATACTGAGTATCAGTGACCCTTTATGTCCACCAAGCCATCTATCTTCAGAAAATATATTCTAGGAGCTCATAATGCATATAAAAACCCAATATGCATGTTTCTTTCAGAATTGCTTCTAGAACATATTAGCGCAATGCCCTATGGTGTTCAGCTCCCAACACAATCTCCCATGCTCCACCATAATCAGACAGCAGTAACTACAGTGGAAGTCAAAGACTTAAGGAAGACTATAGCCTTTGAGAAGGGTGTCAGGGAGACAAATGCCTGGTTCGAATGGATCAAATATTCCATCTTCACTCTAAATATAAAAGATTGCTTTGCATATGCAACAAGGAGACCAGAACCCCATGTTGTCCCTTTTCCCCTGGGATGGACCACAAACCCTGATGCATTGGCATATATGGTTTTCTTCTTCCAAGATAGGACAGCCATGTGGCAATAAGTCTTGCAGGACCATGTCACTATTGTTCCCCTTGGTTAATGAATCTGAAAGGCTAAAGCTACCTCAGTCAGTCAAACACCCACTTCAAAACTCTAACTACACCTTGTGCCTTTCTAGGTTGGAGGAGAAATTGGAGTTCTGGGAAATGTATCAGGGTGCAGTGAAGGATGATCCTTTGAAGAGGTAGCCAATAAAACATCTCCAGCTGTTGCCAGGGCACACATCAAGTGGTATTGAGATGGACCTTTACTTTAGATTCTTCCAGTCAAATGGAGTGGGACATATATTTAGTCCAATTGACTTTCCCTTTCACATTGACATTTCAAAGCCCCAAACCCTCTCTGACTAAGAGGAAACAAAAACGATATCTTACCTCACCTTATGGGTCATTCAACTCTCACAATTATATAGATGCCATTGGGTTCCCATGAGGAGTTCCTGATGAGTTCAAAGCAAGAAATCAAATAGCTTCAGGCTTTGAATCATCATTGTTTTGGTGGTATATGATCAATAAGAATGTGGACTGGATTAATTACATCTGGTATAAACAAGAGAGGTTCATGAACTATATTTGAGATGCATTAAAGGGAATGACAGGTCAGTTAGAAAAATGGCATGGGATAACTGAATGGCTCTGAACACAATTTTAGCATAGAAAGGGGAGGGGGTGTCCTATTGGATGTGAATGTTGTACATACATCCCCAACAATGTACAGATGGAACTATACCCAAGAATCTCCAGGCTGGAGAGTCCTATCGAATGAACCAACTAAAAGGTCAGGAATAAATAACCCCTTTACTAGCTGTTTGGATTAGTGGTTTGGAAAATGTAAGGGAGCAATGATCTCAATTCTAACATCCCTTATTGTTGTATATGGAGACCTCACCTTAATTGGTTGCTGTATTATTCTCTGTATACAAGGATTGAAAGCGTTTGAAGAAAAGAATATGAAGTAAACAGGGGTAAAGTTTTAGAAAATAGTCTTTTCTATCAAAGTGCATGTCACCATTTTAATTGCTTTTATTTGTGGCTTCTTTGTCTGGATGTTTCTGTCCTCTCATGGTTTTGTTTTCTTTCATCTTCTGTATGCATAATTCCTTGTAGAATCCACTATCCTGGTGGTCATATTTTAGTTTCTGTTTATTGTGGAAGACTTTTATTGCACCATCAATTTTGAATGATAGTTTTGGTGGGTAGAGTATACTTGGGCTGAAATTATTTTCTTTCAGTGCCAAAATACCTCTCTCCATGTCCTTCTTGCTTTTAAGATTTCTGTTGAAATTTTAAGGTTGCTGTTATTTTGGTGGGTTTACATTTATAAGCTATTTGTTTTTCTCTCTTACAGCCTTCAACATTCTTTCTCTGTTGTCTGTGCTAGTTGACTTAATGATTATACACCATGGAGAGTTTCTATTTTTGTCAAGTCTGTTTGGTATCCTGGAGGCTTCCAGGCAAAACTACCTTGAGATTTGGGAAATATTCTGTTATTATTTTATTGAATATATTACATATCCCTTTGACTTGGACCTCTTCTCCTTTGTCAATGCCCATTATTCTCAGAATTGATTTTTTGATGGAATCTCTGAGTTCCTGCATATTCCTTTCACAGCTCTTGAGTTTTTGATTAAGAATTGTTTTTTTCTTTAATATCTACTTTATCTTGAGCTCTGAGATTCTTTCTTCACCTTGTTCTACTCTGCTTGAGTGGTCTTCCACTGTGTTTTTTGTTTGACTAAAGGGACTTTTTTATTTACAGGATTTCCACTTGATTCTTTTTTCTGAGATTTTCCAGATCAACTACTCTTTTATATCTTGTGTTATCTTCCTTATTTCACATACCTCTTCCTTTATAGTGTCCTTTGATTTACTTTGGTGTTTGTTGAAGTCCTCTCTGAGTTCATTTAGATGTTTCTGTGTGTTCACAAGTTTTTTATTTGTGGTGTCTTGAAATATCTTGAGTGCATCTTGTACTTCCTGTTTAACCATGTCTCATAGCTTCTCCATGTGTTTCTCAGTGATCTCTTGCATGATTTCCTCTTTGAGAGATTTTAATGGGAATCACTAGGCTCATTAGTGATATTTATCATTTTTTTTTGTGGTCAGGAACTGAGTATCCATTTTCTTCTTTTCTCACTAAATCCTACATTGAATTGATTTTTTGCATAGTGTAGTTTCCTTCCCTTCTTCTCTGCATCGATCTAATGGTGCTATGAAACCATGTTCTTGATTGACTACTTGATGGTTTTAATTGCCTGTTTTCTTTCCCTTGATTTGATGTTTGTATTATGACTGGCTTAGTTTTTAGACAGATTGAAGTGCTATTTCTGTCCCTGGCCTGGAGATGTAAATTAGCAATAACAAATTCACAGATTCAATGCGAGACCAGTTGCTTACATATTATGTAGAAATTTCCTTAGTGATAATAATTATAAAAAGTGGGAATTGGGGGGGTATTGTTTATTTGGCTACAGGTAGAAACTTGGGTAATTAGTAAAGGTGATGATAAAAGGGGGAACTGAAAGAGCTATGGGGGCTGCTCAGTGTTATGGCCCTTGTGTGTATTTATGTGTATTTCCACTGTTGTAGTGGAGGGTGCATATGTCAATGATTGCAGGGGTTATGGGGGGTGTATGGTTGGTATGTTAGTCTAGTCAGTAGTTGGTGAATGTGACAGGTTGAGGAATGATAGGAGGGGAAGGCAAATATAGGGAGAAGAGTGGATGAGAAGGGACAGAAAGGATAGTTGGAGGGGAGAACAATGGATTGCAGCACAAGAAAATGAGAGAAAGTGAAGGGGGTATGAATAGGGACAAGAAAATAATAATGAAAAGCTAATACTGAAAGAAAAAAACAGATGCAACAACAACAAAATGTACTGTCTGCTTCGTGAAATTTCTGGACTTATTGCTGTGGCATCCAGTCCTGATATTTGTGTTTGGTATGCTGGGCTTTGTGGAGAAAGGTGCTGTCCCTCTGGTCAGACAGCTTGGGAAGAGATGGCTTTTTTTTCAGCATTCCCTGGTCTTATGAGCTGTCCATTACAAGCAGAAGCTCTGAATTAGTCTCACCAGGTGACTAGCTTGTGAGCAGTATTTGGTTTCTTCTCTTCACAGGGCAGGTTGTAATTGGGACCTGAGGTTACTCACTGCCAGCTTGTCCAAGGTGGTCTTATCTGTTGTTGTTTTCACAAAGTGGCAGCTGCATTGCCCTACCACTGCAACTCTGTCTGGTCAGTTCCTCTCCCAGCAAGGTGGAGCAATTCAGATTTGAGTACTGCCCTCAGTCCCACCAGACTAGCTCAGCAATCCACTACGGCCCTGTTTTGAGAGGTTGGCTTATCACCCCACTCCACTCACAGCCTTTGTGCCTCAGCCCACCTCTGTTCGGTGACAGTCCAGCTATTTGGAAAGTTGGTTTGTCACACCACCTGGTTCTTAGCTCTTGTTCCTTGTCTTACCTTAGTTCACTGAGAGCTCATCTCCTGGTGCCACCAATATTCTCAGAGGCAGGATCAGTGTTCCACTCCACTTCCACAGTCAGTGTTTGGCTACAACTCCCTTTTTATGCTTTTCAGTTTTGTTTGGGGGGGATTCAATTTGCCCAGGGGTTGCTCTGTCTTATGTCTTCAGGGGGAGGTTAGGGGAGTCATGTGCAGTGCATGTTGCTCACCTGTTGGGTCTGCAGGTTATGCAGGCAGCTTTGAAAGCAGATGATGGGGAGAACTGGCATGGTTCTTTTCTCAAGGCAGATACTTATTGGGACTGGTTTCCATCCAGTGGGGTGTAGGTAGGCTTTACAAGGGTTTCAGGTTCAGGGTCTTGCAGGGTTTGATTCTGATTGATGCTCTATCTTCTACTCATTTAAAAAGAAAAATCAGGGAGAAACAGCCAGGGGGCTTTTCCCAGGCAGACATGCCATATTGGCTGTGCCATGCCAGGATTTTCTTGGCTATTAGGTGCAATTCCAAACTGCTTTAAGGGACAGTCCTTGAATTTTTTGTGCTCCTAATGTATTAGCAGTTGTTACTTTGGCTAGAAATAATCATAATTACCCAAGTGTATCTCCCACATCACATAGTGTTTTCTGGGGTTGTGGAGTTCAGAAATTTTGACTCCCTATCCTCTCTGTCATCTTAGGTCTCCTCCAGATATGATAATACTTTTATAATTTAAACTAAACATACAAACACAGCACTTAGTGATGTACTTTTCAATTGCATAATGTTAGTGAGTAGCAGCCACACATACAGATGGAAGATATCAGATTTAAAAATGCTATTGAGGAAATATCTATAACACTTAAGATATTGAAGCAGCAATAAAAAGTCTCCCAAAAAAAGAAAACTGCAGGACCTGTCAGAGTCTCAGCTGAATTCTACCAGACTTTCAAAGAAGAACTAACACCAACACTCCTTAAACTTTTCCATAAAATAGAAATGGAAGGGACAATACCCAACTCATTTTACGAAGCCAATATAATACTCATCCCCAAACCAGAAAAGGATAGATCCAAAAAGGAAAACTACAGGTTAATCTCCTTAATGAACATTGATGCAAAAGTTCTCAAGAAAATGACAAACTGAATCCAACAACATATCAGAAAGATCATTCACCTTGACCAATTTGGCTTCATCCCAGGGATGCAAAGCAATAAAGGCAATACAGCACATTAATAGAAGTAAAGATAAAACCTATTTGATCATCTCAATAGATGCAAAAAAAAAGCCTTTGATAAGATTCAACACCACTTCATGATAAATGCTCTAAGAAAACTAGGAATAGAAGGAATGTACCTCAACGTTACAAAGGCTATATATGACAAAACATAGAGCCAGCATCATACTTAATGGGAACAAACTGAAACCATTCTCCCTAAACTCAGGAATGAGACAAGGGTGCTTATTCTCCCCACTCACTCTGGAATTCCTAGCCAGAGCAATAATGCAAGAAGAAGAAATAAAAGGAATACAAATAGGTAAAGAAACAGACAAAATATTCTCATTTGCAGATGAAATGATCCTATTCCTTAATGACCCAAAAAAACTCCCCCTCAAAACTCCTAGACAGCATAAACAGCTTCAGCAAAGTAGCAGGATACAAAATCAACTTACAAAATCAGTAGACTTTCTATACAACAACAGTGAACAAATTGAGAAAGAATATAGGAAAACAATTACAGTTACAGTAGCTTAAAAAATCCCACAAATATGTAGGAGTAAACTTACCAGAGGACATAAGTGATCTCTGTAAGGAGAACTACAAACCACTGAAGAAAGAGATCAAGAAAGACTACAGAAGATGGAAAGATCTCCCATGCTTATGGATTGGCAGAATCAACATAGTAAAAATGGCTATGCTATCAAAAGCAATCTACATGTTCAATTCAATTCCCGTCAAAATTCCAATGGCATTCATCACAAAGATTCAAAACCTACTCTAAAGTTCATTTGGAAACACAAAAGAACACTAAGAACAAAGGCAATACTGAGCAAAAAGAGCAATCCTGGAGGTATAACAATACCCAACTTCAAACTATACTACAGAGTCATAGCAATAAAAACAGCATGTTACTGGCATAAAAACAGACATGAAGACCAGTGGAACAAAATAGAGGACCCAGATATGAATCTACACAACTATGAACTTGGTTATCTACTTTTTAAAAAATTCTATTTCTATACCTAAAATGCAATGCATTACATGACTGTGAAATTGGGGAAACGGTTTTGGAGTGGGAACCTATGGGAGGGAGTTATGATAGGAGATAGTGAATAGGGGACTGAATATGATCAAAGTACTTCATAAGCATGTATGAAAATAGATTGAGGAATTCCATTAATTTTTTTAAAGTGGGAAGATAAGAAGAATAATACAGATGGTGAATTTAACAAAAGTACATTATTTCCATGCATGCATGTAAAAATCACAGTGAAACCCCTTTGTACAACAGGTACATGCTAAAAAAAGAGAGAGAGAATTTATTATTTACATTCTCTTGTGGAATATTTTTCTCATTCTTTATTTCTTGTACAATGATGTATGGATAGATAGATATAGATATATGTCTATATAGATGGGTATAGATATATGTCTATATATTAGAGCACAATTAAAAAGCACATTCCTCATGTTTTTTAAAGTTAAATACACACTTTTCTATTGAAACAATTTATATTCTTCCTAGTTCCTAAAATAGGCATCAGATTTCTAAACAGAAAATGTCTCAGCCGGAGAGCCATACATTATGTATTTAGGTAGCTATAGGACAACTAAATTAATAAACTGAAAGATTAACTTGAATAAATTAGGAATAAACATTCAGCAACATGTGAACCAAAGGCAAAAATCTCTTAAGATTAAGGCAGTTTTTTTTCTGTATGTATACAGTACAATGTGTTTTCCTCCCAACACATTTATTTACCATTCACCTTTATTTAAAATGTATTGCCAAGCTAGAATACAAGCTTCCTAATTAAAAACAAAACAAACAAAAACAGATGTCATACAAAGTTCCTTTTGTTTTTGAGTTTTCCATATACCTAGGAGCAGTATTTTCTTTTTGTCTTCACATCCTAGTGTAAGAAATTACCTAGATGATCATAAGACTTAGGCTACAAAACATGCTGACTGTCAGGGTGATAGCTGGTGTAAGGAATTACTCTCTTCTCCTCCTGGAGTCAATTTGAGTGTTGGCAGTTTCCGAGGAGGAAGCTGAGGGCTTTGTTGAAAACCACCATCCATCTCTGAGACTAAGCCTAATATAACTGAATAGGATGTCATCACAAAAGTGACACAGGTTGGAGAGCTGTTTCAGATGTTCTTGCAACTGAATTTTAGGAAACCATACTTTATAAAGTGGTGTAAGAAAACCAAACACATAGGCAGGCAAAGTAGAAGTTGTATCTTCAAAGGAAAACTGAGATGTTCCCAATCTGTTTCACAAAAGATTTAGGCACTCCTTGGCATATCTGTATATCTGTGCTTCCACTTCTTCTACATGATAGAGGGGAGGCTCTCCTGTTGTCAGGAGAATCCTATTCAGTGCTCCCCTAGATATCTTTACAGGAAGGTTTAAACTCAAGGAAAAAGGAAATTGTGAAGCAAGCCATGGCTTTGTACCAGTAAAGTAATTGTCACCCTCAACCCAGAATGTGTGAAACACAGCAAGGAGAAGCTTCTCCTCAAGTAGAACAATGTAAGCCAGTGTATCCACCCCTTGCTTTGTGAAGAGTTCATAATCAGCATTACATTTCTATTTTCTTAAAAAAATTAGTATTTTTGCAGGCTGAGAAACTGGTACATCACCTTTTGGTCATCAGAAAGCTGTGACTACATGATATGCTTCTTATGTAAGAATAAGAAGGTGCTGTCTATCATATTGAGTTTCAAGGGTGCCCAAAACAGTTTGCAGTAAAACATTTTAGCCTGAATACATACTGCAAATGTGCAGAGCATCTTTCCTTCATGGTTCCATTCCCACAGCCAGAGATGGCAGACACCCAGGCTGGCTTCCTCCTCTGCTCTCAGTCCCAGATTGTGCTCCAACTGCCTGACTCTCAGGGATCATGTCCCCCCAAAGGTCCTGGGGATGCCAAGCTGGATGGGTTTTTTACTTCCACGACCCACATGGCTTTGCAAGCTAAGAAAATATGGAGCCAGACAGAGGAGCCAAGATTCTCCCACCACACCAATGTGGGGTCATAAGCCAGGCTGTGACTCACGGACAAAAGTGAGCTAAAGGCAGGCACTGACAAGAATCCCAGCTTGCCATGATACCACAGTACTGTGGGGAAATGCATGAAATGGCTAATTTTTTTTCATATCATGTTTTGTCTTGAACCTTCCACATATACTAAGAAGTACAAAGTGGTAACCATTAAAATCAGATTCACTTCTCACCAGAGTTTTGTTGTTTCTGCTATTCTTATCAAATCCTTGTTTAATGTCTTCCCTGGACTAATTCTTTTAGATCTACATTATTCTCATGTGCAACCGTGATAGTCTACACTTACTTAGTTAGTGAGCAGTTAACGATTGCACAGGAAATTGAAGACAAACTTGACCATTTTGTCTTCCAACCTTTGTTGAGAGTGCTTTGGGTGTACTGGCGATTCCCTGGGTGCTCTGGAAATTTACAAGTTTCTTAGACTTATTTTCCTGCTTGCATAGAGGCTTAAATTCAACCAAAGCTGTGAGTTGGCATGTTTTAAAGTCTCTCTGTGTTGTGCGCACAACTCTGTGGCTATGTGTGGCATATTAGACCCCAGAAATATGTTGCAGCTTCTCAAAGCCTGCTGCAGACAATGTATTTTCCAGTTTTCCCTTTTCATATTTTTATTTGTTTGTTTCTATTTGATTAGGATTTATTTGTTGTACAGGGGAATTCATTGTGACACTTCCAAAAAGCCTTATATTTCACATTGATTAGATTGCCCCAGCTTCTCCCCCTACCCAGCACAAGTACATTCCCACTCCACTTAATGCAATTGCAAGAGTTCTGTTTAATATGTATATTTATATGAAGCTTGTCAACCACATTCCCTTACCTTCATCTCCCTTATTCACCACCCCTTCCCACAAGTATCCGCCAACAATAAACCTATTTTGCATTTAATTACATGTGTATTCATTATTTGATCCCCCCCACCTCCAGACAGAACCTGTTCTGCCCTCTCATTCCCAATTTTGTAGAATAAAAAGCATAAAAGATAAGAAAAACATAGTGTTTGTTAGTTTGTGATAAACATAGCTATACGGGGAGATTCCTTGTGATGTTTCCAAGCACATATATATTACCACCCAAATTGATTCATCTCCACCAAACCTCTTCACTGCTTCCTAGTCCCCTACCCATAGTGGCAATTGAAGATTACCACATTCATTCCTAAACAGTGAGCACATCAACCACATTCAAGTATTTGGTTTCCTTCCTATTCCGTATGCTTCAAGTGTGCAGTCTCTCCTTAGTGTGTGACCCATGTCCAATAAGGTTACTCCATTAGTTTTAGGTCTATAATCTGTATATGAAGGAGTACATGGAATTTTTGTCCTTCTGAGCCTGACAACTTAGCTTAAGATTATACATTCCAGTTCCATTCATTTACCTGTGAATGACAAAATTTCATTATTTGTGGCTGAATAATATTCCATTGTGTATAAGTACCACATTTTCTTAATCCATCAGTACTGGGGCATCTTGGTTGATTCCATAGCTTGGCTATTGTGAGTAGTACTCAAATAATCATAGGTTTGCAGGTGCCTGTGTAATAACATGAGTCACATTGCCACTTTTATTGGCATGAAGTGACCTTCTTTGTCTCATTTGACCAATGTAAGGTTAAAATCTACTTTGTCTGATATAAATATTGCTACACCTGACTGGTTTTGGGGGACATTGACTTGGTAAATCTTCTTCCAGCCTTTCACCATAAGCCAGTGTTTATTTCTGTAAATAAGCTGGGTCTCATGTAAACAGCACACTGTGGTATCTTCCTTCTTAATCCAGTTTACCAAACAGGGTCTTTTGGTGGGAGAGTTGAGTCCATTGACATTCAGTGTTAATGTTGATAAGTATGTGGTGATTTTGTTGTTTTGTGGTTTAAGGATTTGATTGTGGGCAGCCATGTCACTGCTACTCTCTGATTACTTGTCTTTTCTTCTCCTGCATTTTAGTACTTCCAGTCCACTCATTTGCTTTCATCTTCTGTGTGAAGATTTCCTTGTAGAATCTTCTGTTGTGGTAACTTGGTGATCATGTATTGTTTTAGTTTCTGTTTACTGTGCAAGATTTTGATTGTTTTGTCAATTTTGAATGGTAATATTTCTGGGTAGAGTATCCTTGGGCTGAAGTTATTTTCTTTTAGTGCCAGAAACACCTCACTCCATGCCTTTCTTGCTTTTAAGTTTTCTGTTGAGAAATCAGCTTTTATTTTGATGGGTTTACCTTTATATATTATTTTTTTCTCTCATACAGCCTTTAATATTCTTTCTCTATTCTTTGTGCTTGTTGTTTTAATGATAATATGCCATGAACCAGTTCTATTTTGGTCAAGTCTATTTGTGTCCTTGTGTCCTGGAGGCTTCCTTTACCTGACTGGGCAAATCTTCCTCAAGATTTGGGAAACTTTCTATTATTTTATTGAATGTATTATGTATCCCTTTGGCTTGCGCCTCTTCTTCAATGCCCATGATTCTCGGGTTTGGTCTTTTGATGGAGTCGGTGAGTTCTTGCATATTCCTTTCACAGCTCTTGTGTTGTTTGACTAAGGGCTCTTCTGATTTTTCTTTAATTTCTATTTCATCATCGAATTCTACTATTCTGCCTTCCACTTGTTCTAGTCTGCTGGATTGGCCTTCCTCTGTGTTTTTTGCTTGACCAAAGGGACTTTTTATTTACACAACTTCTGTCTCATTCGTTTTTCTGAGGTTTTTCCATATCTTTGTTCAACTCCCCTTTTATATCTTGTGTTGTCTTCTTTATTTCATATATCTCTTTTCTATATTGCACTTTGTTTCACTTTCATGTTTATTGAAGTCTTCTCTAAGTTCATTTATTTGTTTCTGTTTCTTCTCATGTTATTCATTTGTGGTGTCTTGAAATTTTTTGAGTACATCTTATACCTTCTGATTAACCATGTCTAGTATCTTCTCCATGAATTTTTCAGTAATCTCTTCGATGATTCTTCTTTGAGGGATTTTTTTGTGGGCCTCACTGGGCTCATTAGTGAAATTTATCATGGTTTGTTGTGCTCAGGACTTTGGTATCCATTTTCTCCATTTCCCAATATATCCTCTATTAAATTGTTTTGTTTTGTTTTGTTTTTGAGGAGTGTAATTTCCTTCTCTCTTTTTCTCCCTATTGCTCCAGTTGCTGCTGTGCAACTATGTCCTTGATTTGCTAGTAGGTGGTTTTAATTACCTTTATTCTTTCCCTTGATTTAGGTTTTGTATTCTGACTGACTTGGTTGTTAGCTAGGTTGATATGCTGTTTCTGTCCCTTGCCTGGAGTTTTAAATTAGCAATAACAAATTCACAGTTTCAATTCCAGACCAGTTGTTTACATATTGTATAGAAAATGATTTGATGATAATATCTATAAACAGTGGGATTTGGGGGATTGTTATGATTATTAGGCTACATATAGAAATTAGTAACGTGGCACTAAACACATGGGAAATAAAGGTGGTGTGTGGGAAAAGAGGTATAGGGTCTGCTGGGTTTTGTAGCCCGAGTGTGTATTGAGGTGTATTTCCACTGTTATACTGGAAAGTGCTTGTGAGAGGTATTGCAGGGGGCAAGTAGTGTGTATGTTTGGTATAGTAGGCTAGTCAGTAGGTGGTGAGTGTGTAAGAGGGAGGGGTAATGTGGTGACAGGCTGGGGAAGGATAGTAAGGAGCAGCAAAGATTGGTAGAGAGTGGATGAAAAGGAGCAAATCTAGTAGTTGGGAGGGAGAAGAATGGATTGTAGCACAAGAAAAGCAGGGAACATGAAGGGGGTAAGAGCAGGGATAAGAAAATAGTGATGGTAAATTTAATAATACAAAAAAAACAAAAAATACCAGGTATGCCAAAACATAAATTTGAGTGTGCTTGGTAAGTTTTGGAGATATTCCTCTGGTGTCCAATCATGATATTGGCTCTTGGTATCTTGGGTTTTGTGGGGAACGGGTGGAAATGGTTGAAGGAATTTTTTTTCTTCTTTTCCCCACTTTCCTTTGTCTTATAGGCTGTCCATTACAAACAGGAACTCTGAAGTGGTCTCACCAGGTGACTGGCTTGTGAGTAGTATTTGGTTCCTTCTGTCTACAGGGCAGGTTGCAAATGGGGTCTGAGGTAACTCACTTCCAATTCATGCAAGGTGGTCAGAGCTCTTGTTTTCACCAAGCAGCAGCTGCATTGCCCTATAGCTGCAACTCTGTCTGGTCATCTCTTCCTCCAGCAAGGTGTGGAAATTCAATTTTGAGTACATCCCTCACTCCCACAAGACCAGCTCAGGGATGGACCATTGGCCCCATTTTGAGAGGTTAGATTGTTGCCCCACCCCTGATCTCAGGCTTTGT
Source organism: Castor canadensis (assembly GCF_047511655.1). Taxonomy (NCBI): domain Eukaryota; kingdom Metazoa; phylum Chordata; class Mammalia; order Rodentia; family Castoridae; genus Castor; species Castor canadensis. The sequence goes on from NC_133389.1 coordinate 72,831,486, forward strand.
GCCTCACCACACCTCTGCTAGGTGCCAGTTCTGTTCCTCTGGGATGTTGGCTCCCATCCCTGCTCTCAGCCTTTGTCACTTTCCCCACATTCATTCTCATCCATTACCACCCCCAAATACATGTTTTCCAGGAAGAACTGATATCTGTGACTACTTCCAGCTCCATATTCTGTTTCACATGGCATATAGCTTTATTTTTATTTTTCTTATCATTATGTTGTTGTACTGAATTTACACAGTGACATTTACAAAACTGTTTGCAATATAAAATAGTTAAATTTACCCCTCCATTATTCTTTATCCCTAATCTCCCAATTCTTAGAATACGTTCCATAGGTCTCACTTTTCCATTTTCATAAATGAGTACATAATATGTCCACCATATTCAACATTCCACACACTTTCCTTACATCTTTTCCCCTCCCACTTGTACCAACCCTCAGACAGCACCTGTTTTACCTTCTTGTCCTCTGATTTTGAAAGAAGACAGGTATTTCTTTAAGATACAGGGATTTTCATTATGACATTTCCATGTATGGAATTGGTACATTCCCTCTGCTTTTCTATTTTCTACCTTAGTATTCTTATAGTGATTTCAACAGGTTAAAAATTCCATATTCATCATTGTATAGAAAGTATATAAATCATATTCACCTTCCTTACTTCCTTGTTTTACACTCCCTCTTCCATTAATGACCTCCCCTTAGCATGCCCTGTTTTTCATTCTTTTCCTTCATTGTTTAGGTGTCTGTTCATTGTTCATTGGGATTTTGCACTGGTATTTATATCTATACATGCACAGTACTTAAGGCAATGTAAGACCCTCCACTGCACTTCCTCTTACTTTTCCCCCTATTTTGCATTGTTTTTAGAAAAGTGGTCAATTTTTTTCAGCATGTTTCCTTTGTCTTGTTCTTACATAGATGTGATGTACTTCATTATTAATTGCTATCTTTCTCAGCTTCTTTTCCTCCTTTCTTGGTTTCCTATAGAAGTCCAAGTTGTGCATAGTTTTTCTGTGTATATTGTTATGTATATATAACATTGCTTTTATTTGTATTGATCTTTATTACACATATGAGAGAAAACAAGTGGACTTTGGCTTCCTGAACCTGGCTAACTTCACTTATGATGATGCTCTACCCTAGCAAGAATAAGCCCTGAGATCAAACTCCAGTACCATCAAAAATAAAAGATTAACCTCTCTGATCCCATGACTTTACCAACAAATGACAAAATTTCCTTCTTCTGGGGCATATCAACTGTTTCCATAATATTTGGGTATTGTGAATAATGCTGCAATAAGTATGTGTGTGAAGATGTCCCCATTGTAACCTGACTCACATTCCTTCACATATATCCCTAGGAGTGCTATTGCTGGATCATATGTCAATTCTATTTTTAGTTTTTTAAACAGCCTCCACACTATTTTCTAGAGTGTTTGCACTAATTTAAATTCCCATGAGCAGTGTGTGATGGCTCCTTTTTCTCCACACTCCCCACAACATTTGTTGTTGTTTGTGTTCTTTGTTATAGCCATTCTAGGGGAGTAAACTGGAATTTTAATTTGGTTTTGATTTGTATTTCTTAAGGTCAGAGATATTGACCATTTCTTCATGTTTTTTTGCCATTTGGATTGCTTCCTTTGAAAAAACTCTGTTCAGTTAATTTGCCCATTTCTTCATTGGATCATTGATTTTTGTGAGGAGTTAAGTTTTTTGAGCTCCTTGTACTTCATGGTTATTAATCCCTTGTTAGATGTGCACCTGGGAAAGATTTTTTTTGGCATTACTTTCATCTGGTGACCATTTCTTCTGTTTGCCAGAAGATTTTTAATTTCATGTCCTCCCATTTGTCAGTATTTTCTCTTAATTGGTAAACCATTGGAGTTTTATTTTATAAGTTCTTGCCTATGTCTAGTAGTTCCTTTGTATGCCCTACTCTTCTGCACTAGTTTCAGTGTTTCAGGTATTACATTAAGGTATTTAAACTACCTTGAGTTGATATTATATATGGCGAGAGTCACAGAACTAGTTTCAGTTTTCTGCATGTAGAGATCCAATTTTACTAAGAAGATTTCTTGGAGAGGCTGTATTTTTGCCATGGTGTGTTTTTGTCAACCATTCCTGTGCTCAGGACCCCACTTACAGGTCTCTTGGCTTCTTTATAGTTCAGGTAAGCCCAAGACCTCAGCCTTCTTGTTAGAATCCCAAGAGTTTGGGGACCCAGGGTGTACCCAGTCTTACCCAAACCCAGCCTCCAAAACTCCCACTAGTGAGACAGATGTTCACTCTGCAGAAGTAAAGAAATGCTAAAATGTAGAGCACAAATCAATATGTTGGAAACAAAGAGCAATAGGAAAAATCAACAAAACAAAAACTGCTCCTTTGAAAGGAAAAATGAATTTGATAGACACCTAGCCAGACTAAACAAGGAAGAAAAGAAAAGAAAAAAAGAAACACAAGAATCATGCTGCCAATATGAGAAATTAAATAAAGGAACTTACTACTAATTCTGTGGACATTAAGTGAATAATAAAATGTAATAATTAAATAATGACCTTTCTTTACTTCAGAATTGTCTTCATGTATAGATATTATAAAATGCACATACACTGGAGATTTTACATAGAATAGGACATGGAAATAATATTTAAGGGCAATTAGGAGAACTGGAATTGTCCAGAGAAGTTCTGAGGATAATTCTTCCTTAAATGTTCTTGATTAATTCCCCTTGAGTTCTTCCTTTATGAATATGTGGAAATTTTCACCAGGCTGCACTAAGGCTACCTCTATGTTAGTTTCATTCTGGTTCTACTCCTTTACTTGTTTGAGGATGAAGACTTCATGACTTCTTTCAGAGTCATAGACTTGAAATCCAGAGGGAAGGAGATGAACCACTAATTATACATAATGCCTTTCTTCAAAGCATTTTCCTTTCTCTCGTTTGTGGTAAACTTTCCACAAGGATAAATAGCTTGTTTTTAATGCTGGAGAAAAGAAAGTCTATGTGATCCTGAACAAGGTAAAAAGGGAGAAATAGTATAGAATGTGAGAATAGACATGGAAGAAGACAAGTGCACCACAAATAATGATTTTTAAGTCTTCATTGTACAAACATGAACCTGTATCAAACTGAGATTCTTTTAAAATCAGTAAATGAATTTTAGTAAATAAGAAGAAAGAGCAGGGGCTTGTCTTACAAGCTTTCAAGAAATAATTAATTGTATTAGTTAAAGAAAATCTCATATCATATGGGAGCAGGAACAAATAAATAGGCCAGTAAAATAAAATGATGTAAGGGTGTGTGTTGAAAACTGACATGTGAAATTCATACCCAGTACAATGGAGAAATGAAAAAATTCTTTCATCAGATTATGAGGAAATGTGTTTCACTAGTAGTACATAAATGTGTCCCTTCCTTATGCCTACACATAGGTAAGTAATACAGTTAATGGAAGAAATTATAAGTAAATATATTGGTGATTGGTTGGGCAAAATCTTTCTAGACAAGACCCAAACTAGAAGATGAAAAATGGGTGTTGACAACAGAGAAAATATGGAGAAAAATCATAATGTCTGCTCAGGGTAATGCATTAGAGATAAGTAGAGAAGGGAATTACATAAAAGATGCTTGCAGTATTCAGAATCCACAACTCAGGACTGCTGATGTGATTCTGTGGTAGAAAAATCATCAAAACATTGAAAATAATGAAGACATATAAAAAAGTTATAATTGAAGTGATAGAATAATTGAAAAAACAGACATGGAACATGAGTTAGGCGTCAAAAATGGCCAGTACCAGAATACAGAAAACATACTAAAATATTCTCAAAGGCACTGGTAACTAAGGAAATGGAAATTTTTAACAAGAGTTCATATGACCTTATTATGAGACAAAAATTATGGGAATAAATGATGCCAAATTTTGGCAAGTAATGGTGCACTGCTGGTGGGAGTTCCATTCTCAAAACTCTCTGAACATGCTCAAAATAATTAGATGTATATTTGCTTTATGACTCATTGATCCTATCTAAGAAAAGTGTTTTAATGGGTTCTTAATGGGCTATTAATTGAAAGTATTCTCGGTGACATTCCTATAGATCATAGAGTGTGGAACCCAGGGAATGAATATATAGAACATGATAGATGGATTAATATGCATCAGATACATACAAATAGAACTAACCATGTGTAGCAATATATTCATATAATTTCTGTTATATAGAGATATTTGTATTTATTTTTATGTAGCTAAATGTCATATTTATGTAAAGCAATTTATATGGTCACCAGAAATTAGTAAAATAATTAAGGAAAGAAAAAGTTTCACAATATAAGGACATTTTTCCTTGTAATCATTTTTAATAAGAAAAAAGACTTAAGGTCAGAGTGCATATGAGTAAGAATATGAAGATATAACTACAATGTACTAAGAACTAAGAAGTAAGTTAAGCTCAACTCCACCTCTTCTTGGACCAACAAATGAATAAATAAACAAATACTACAAATGCAAAAGTAAAGTAGAAATATTTAATTCCTATGCCTAAGAATTACATAACTCATTTATTAAAAACATTTTAAGTCTGTTCTGTGGGGTCTAGTACCTTAACAAAGCAAGAAAATTATTTTGTTTAAAAAAGCAATTTGGCTTCCTAGTACTGTTTATATAAAGTGATTGTGCTCAGGCACACTGAACAGCAAATAGCTCTATTAAAGACTTTGTTGAATGGGTTTTTAATTCAGTTCTTGACCTAGTTGATGATGTTGTATGTGGGTTCTATGAAACAGATAAGGAGAGCACTGCCTGACCACCAAGGCTCCTTGCTTTCCTTGGGTTTTAGTGGATATTGCTCTGTGTTGCAATGAGAAAAGTAAATAAAATATTATTCAATTCAAATTTCTCTGAATGAAATAAAAGTATATTTTCTAAAAGTCAACATTCTCTAAGCAGCAACAAAATATTTTGCTGAAACAATAATTAATGCACATAAGTGCGACATAAGAGTACAGAAATTTTTTCAGTCCTGAGAATGATGGGAGGAAACTATTTTCAAGACTTATTCCTGCCCCATTTGGGGCTTATTACTGTTGAAGAAAACGTGTGAGTTTCATCACTAGTCTTATTTGTATACCTTCTGTAGCATTTCAAGCATCTGGAACAATTGCAAAGCCTATTGTAGTGAACAGTTAGAGAAATTTTACACACAAAGGTCTGGCTTCTCTCCTTAGCAATGAGGTGATAGAGAAGTTACAGGTGAGGAAGTGGATTGAAAGATTGAAATGGAAAGAGACATAGAAAGAAAGGATATGATATCAAAACTCTTCAAATAAGGTAGGTATCAAAACCTTTCTTGACCAGTTTTCTCATATTGTTCAACCAAGAAGGCCCAGGAAAATTTCACACTCAATTATCAACTCATAACTACAACAGAAAAGTTAGAAAACTGTCTTAAGCCATTGATCTAGCTGAAATATTATAAAACTCATGAAAGACAAGTAAGGCTGAGCTAAGCTTTATGCTGCTTATATACCAAAGGTTTATCCAATAAGTCTATTTTCAGTGGTGAAGAAAGCTGTTGTCCAGACCACTAAAGGAGCACAATGCCTATGTTTAAATAAGATTAAAAAATTCACCCAAAGAAAAAGCGTAGATAATTAAAAGATAGTTTCCATTTCCCTGTGAAAGAGTCCATCTTCCTCAGATGGAATATCAGTACTGAATTATGTGGTGGAACCTGGGGTGGGCAAAAACAGGTTTATGTTGTTAAATTGTCCTTAATTTGTTGAGAAAGAAATAATATGCTCAGGAGAATGGAATATTTATGCAGCAGAAAAAAAGTAAATTAGATGCTAAATGTATCATGATCTGTTTCCTGTCTAGAGGAAGATAGATGAGTTTCCAAAATTTAACTCAGTAGTTAGGAAACTCTGCCTCTCACTGCTTAAGAAATGCTGAGTTTTCAATAATTTGTCCCAAACATCAATTCATGCACACCTGGTATCTCAAAACTTCCCTTCAGGCTTGTGAAAGAACAATCTTCCTGGACCTAATTTAAGGACAAAAGGATGATCCTAGATCTTCTGTTTGCTCTATGGTGGGAACTTTGACTTTTGTATAAGAAAAAACAAGAGACAAAATCATGTCCCAAAAATGAGAATCAAGCCACATGCATAGATGAACAAAGGCATTTTATGTTTCACTGTGTCTGTATATCAATTCCTAGAAGTTATACAAATTAATAGAAGCAAAGAATGCTGACAGTCATAATACCTTAATACTGCCTCCTTCTGCTTTTCCTTCCTTTCACCTTCTGCTACCCTCACCCTCTTGCCACAAGCTTCCTACCCTGCTGGGGCAGAAGGCGTAGGTTCTAGGGGCAGTCCTATTAAAACATTTCTGCACACTACATTCCCTTCAGCTACAGTAGTGGCCCATAAACCAAGGTCAGTCTTTGTCCTCATCCTTCATCTGTGAGAGGACCATTGGTTCAACAATAATGGGTACCATGGGGGTTTGGGGTACATGCACAAATGGAGCTTCTTGATAGCTCTCTTTCTTCCATGAATTCACTCCAACTATTGTAAGTTTTTCCTCATGCCAGACATTTGCTTTGAACTTTGTCTATACTACACACTGACATTTAAAATACACTTTTCTTTAAAAATTGCTCTATTTTGCATTCTAATAACACAAAACTATTCCTGCACAGTGTTTGAATAGATGGGATTATTTTGGAAATTTTTCCTTCCTCTTTATTTTTTAGTTCTTACAGTGCAGGGGTTTGAACTCATGGCCTTAAACTTTCTAGGCAGGTGCTCTTATTACTTGAGCCATGCTCCCAGTCCTTCTGCTGTAGTTGTTTCTACAAATAGGGTCTCAAGTTTTTCCCAGTTAGCCAGGACAGTGATCTTCCTTATGACAACCAGATAGCTGGGATGAGGGGAGCATAACACCACACACCTGACTTATTGGTTGAGATGAGGCTTGATAAGTTTTTGTCTAGGCTGGCTTTGAACCATAATGCTCTGAATGTCAGCCTTCCAAGTAGAAGAGATTACAAAAGCGTGCCACCCTGCCCTGTCTTATTTTTCCCCTGATGCTTTATTTTAAAAAATTTCAACCCCTCAGAAATTTGTACAAATAGTAAAATTATCTATTTATCTGGTTAACTAATTGATCTTTCAACCTGACTTACCCAAGGTTAACATTCCTAAATAATTGAATAAGTTGTCTCCTAAGGACTAAGTGCATTTGGCTACATAACCACAATATCATTACTGTACACACAAAATTGAACACCAGCACATAGTCTTATCTAATATTCTTTCCAACACTCAGTTTTCTTCAAGTAGTCCCAAAATAAGCCTTCTACATGTTTAGTTGTTTTGTTATTGTTGTCATCCTGTGGATTATTTTTGCTTTTGTGGAAGTAGTATTTGAACTCTGGTCCTCATGCTTTTGAGTCAGGGGTCTATTGTTTGAGCCATGCCTCCAGCTTAGGTGATGAGTTGGGTTTCAGCTATTGTTTCTGTTCTACTATCCTAGACTGACCGCAAAATTGAGATTCTCATGCTTCTATTTCCTGAGCAGTTGGGTTACAGGTGTGTACCACCACATCTGGCCTGAATTTGCCATCACACAGTAAGGGGTTTCAAATACATATATATTTGTGCAAAACATGAGGCCACCCTCCTGCCTACATGTTTCACTGGGCATGGGATTCTCAATAAACTAGGAGCTTTCTGATCTGCTACAGTTAGGTTCAAGATGACATTCTCCATGGAATGCAGATAATCCTTTAAAAATCAGGAAAATGCTTTGCTGAGGCCACCATTGAGTGAAGACCAAGGCTGACAGATCCTAAAAGGGAGACTGAGAAAGCACAGAAGAGCCAAGCCCTAGGCAGCTGACTTCAGAGGATTAGGCCCATGACAAGAACTTCCAGCATTCATAACTTTTTATCCTGTCAACAGAGTATATGAGGTTTCTACTGAGCACAAGGTATATACTCTCTTCTCAGGACAAGAGCAAAGCAGGGCATTACCAAGACACAGCCATTAGTTGGGGAGCTATCTAGTTATTGAGACAATGGTCACAATGTGAAAAGCATATCCAGCAGTTCTAGGGGGCAGTGTTATACCAGTAGGTGCTTATAAATGTGGGGACCAAAAGAATGTCCTCAAACATCAGCAAAGGCAAACAGTGGTCCAAAAAATTTTCCCTGTGCCTGCCTTGAGGATCTCCTTGATTCAGGGCTCAACCACTATGGATGAGGACCAAGAAAGAAGTTCAAACATGGAAAAATAGGAAACTTGAATGAGACTGCTGTAGAGTGAAATTAGTTAACTACTTGAGATTGAAAGTGACTGAGCACCAGGGTTCTATGTTGTCTGTTATCCTTAATACCTAAAGTGAGGTCATCTGTAAAGGGTTTCTCAACTGAGTCTCTGCCTCAAAAAAACTTATTCAAGGTCCACTGGTATGTTGATGCACCTACCTGTCCTCTCCAGGTGGAAATCTAGACACACTTGGGTCCACAACTTCCACTATCCTGTCATAAGCCAGGCATAGCACATCAGTGCCGCATCTTTAAGGATACAGAGCCAGATTCACACCTGGCCCCTCCTTCCAAACAGTTGTTTGTGCATTGGTCATAGGGTATCCTGTTTCTTTCCTGCATTCCTGGTTTGCTCGCTAGGAAACATCCTTTTATCTCTTGCCTAAGAAGTCCTCACTTTTACTTGCCTAATGAGCTGTATTAACCTCAAAGACAGTTGCAACATGAAATTAACACACTAACATAGAGGAGGGAGAATTGCAAGAAGGGGAATGACAAAGAATGAAATGCAGTCCAGGTGTAGTTGTTCACAACCTGTAATCTCCACACTTTGGAGGCTAAGGGAATTGCATCTCGGGTTCTAGGCCATCCTGAACCATGTAGCCAGACCCACTCTCTCAAACAACTAAGAAATCAAAGACAGCTCACCCAAACCTGAGTAACACAATGGAATCCAGAGAAAATCACCAGTGTATCCATACAGATACAAGCATACACTCACACAAAGGTCTATATGAACATATGTATGTTCATGCACATTCATAATGCTGGGTTCCTGTGGAGGATTTTGGAGAGGGGCTTGACAAGCTGCTTAGGATTTGATGACCTGGAACATGGAGGTGTGGAGATATCTCTAATGTTGGAAACTAGGGCCTGGCAGTAAACAAAGGGCTCCAGAGTATCTCTCAGGACCAAGGCTAATCCTGGCTACTGGGGAGGGATTTAGCACAAAGAGCACCTGCAGTCATCCTCCTGTTCCCAGATTCACAGGTACAGAACTTCCCACTCTTATGAACCTTTCCCTTGCAGAGGTCATAGGGCATCCTGTTTCTTTCCTGCACTCTTGGTTTGCTCACTAGAAAACATCCTTTTATCTCTAGCCTAGGAAGTCCTCACTTTTACTTGCCTAATGAGCTGTATTAACCTCAAGGACAGTTGCAACATGAAACTAACACACTAACAAAGAGGAGGGAAAATTGCAAGAAGGGGAATGACAAAGAATGAAATGCAGTCCAGGTGTGGTTGTTCACAACCTATAATCTCCACACTTTGGAGGCTAACAGAGTGTCAAGGACACTCATGACAACTAACTCACAAACTACCGCAATCCATTCATACCCATCCAAATGAAATTATACACACACAGGCACACAATAGAGGGTGGATTTTTGTGCAGGTGGGGGAGGTCCTATTCCCAGAGCCACAAACACTGCAGGAAGCAGCAGAAAGACCTAGAGACTATGTTGGGACCAGGAATCTGGTCTTGCTGATTGTGGGGCTGAGCTTTCCCTTTGTGTGTGACCCATGCTGCCTCCAATTCTTGTTGCTCTCACCAAAAGGTGACAACCCTAGGACAGAAGGAGGGTGGGATTTGAAATTCCAATATCAGAAACCTGTACTGATTCATAATCTCAGGCTGGTGGATAGGAGTCACAGGTAGACATAAGTAGAATGCCCAGGGTTATGACAACTGTGTAGACCTACCATAAAAAGATCTAAGTGGTCCCTTGGAGACACATACTGAGTTTTTCACCCATGGTTGAGTAACAAGTGTTCGCTTAAGGAGGCCTCCTCAGAGTATCATTTGTCAGGTCTTGCCAGCCCTGATATTCACACACTGATTCTCCCCTCTATTCAATTGTAGGCTCCAGAGAAGCTTCTTTCTCTTCTTCAGATCAGATTCTATTCAGAATTTTAATTACCAAATCTCAATCTCTTTCAAACAATGAATTTTCTAAAAGTTTTGCCTAAAAACTCACATGAGCTTTCATGACCCTGGAGAGAACAGCCACTACCCAGTCCTCTGAGGACAAAGCAGAAGCCACAGAATACAGAGATTGATGCTGATGTGCCATACTGTGCAGATTGTGGTCATCCAGTGGCTCCTAGATTAGATGGTACATGTACCTGACATTCATCAATCAACTCTTTCTGAGCAGCCAGTGAGGGGGCCCTTGAGCTGAGCTTTTCCAAGCAGTGTGTCATCTAGAAGGTTCCCTGTCTACCCAGCCCTTCCCACCCCTTGATGATACAGAATAGCTGAGTTGACAGTAGGTATGTGGGACATCCTTCCTGGATGTAGGTTCATTTTTTATTGCTGTCCACCCTACTGAAGGCTAATGGGACTTCATGCCAACAGGATGCTGTCAAGAATCCATGACTCCACCTAATGAAAAATGCAACACATTGGTTTATAAATTCTGATATCAAGGTCATCCCAGTATGACTCAAAGGTCATTTCCTCAATCAGGGAACTGTCCATTTGTCAGTCATGCTCACAGATTTCTGGGCCTGGTGAACACAACACCCATCTCTTTCACATAAAGCCCTGCACTCAAAATTCCATGTTATACTCACAAAAGGTGTGTGTCAGCCATCTCTGGCCTCAACCAAAGGGCTGAGGTCCCAGCACAGGAGATAAATGTGTGCATAGCTGCATCTCTAGCCCATCCCTGAATTTACACAGTAACTGGAGGGAGCCCACATTGACAGTCCAAAGGTTGACCTGAAGTTTTGCATTAAGAAAATGGCCCTCTTCAGTGTGCTTCTATAATTAAATGGAAAAATGGCTCTTAGCCAGGCAATGCCAGGTGTGTGCAGAACAAGTTTAAAGGACACTTGTAACCACCCTGCCCTGCAGAGCCATTCACATCATCTGTCAGCATGAAGTGCTATGCTACCAGGTCTGGAGGAAATGACATGATGTGAGGCATCCAATGTCAAAGAGTAAAGAAAATTATGGTTATTTATGACAAATTATGTTATGCAATTTGAAAACTAAGAAATTTTTATTTGATGAAATTACAATAATGTATTATTGAGTCAGTACATAGCATGTGAACAGTAGTAGTTTTCATAGACTCATTGTTTACATAACACAAACAACAAAGGGACAAATAAAACAAATGAAGAAATGAAGATGAGAAGACTCATCTTCTCTGGCAATAGAAAAGGGCAGGAAGGATCTTCTGATGGGAAAATGTCTATGAAATAAAGAATGCCACATCTGAACAGAAGAGATGAGAACCCATGTCATCCTGGCCTGCACAGTCACTCCCACCACCCATTAGCATGAAGTGTTCTTCATGTTCTTGCGATGTGGCAAGGAGCTGATTGTCATCATTAATCAACTTCAGCTCTTTGTCCTCAGGTATAGGCCTGGGAGAACTCATTGTTGGTACTGGCATAAGATTTGGCTCAAAACCTTGGGCCTCTTTGGGATATGGCTCAGGCTCTGCATTTGGTTGAAGAGTCAGCAACTGAGCAGTTAAAAGCACTGCAGGAGGAGACAAGATTCTCATATGAACACTTTACCTTGATGCTTTCAAAAATCAGAAAATGCTAAATTTGCAAGAGAAGCCAGAACCCTGACCCCATAGAAGAAGACAGCCTAGACTATGGTCCAAATGCTGTGGACATGCAGGCTCCTCATTCCTCCTTGCCCACCTCAGAAAATAGAAGGTCCACATGGTGGGGCCCTACACATACCACTCCTCATGTGCTCGACATTCAAACCCAGGCTTCTCACCTTCATAGTCTGTTTCACTGGGCTCCAGAAACTCCCACTGGATCAAGAAATGTTGGGCCAGGCTCTGCTTCTGTAAACCAGGCATATGGAGGTTCGAGTTCACAACCATCCATGTGAGACAGGGAAACTCACTACGTTCATAGAAATCTTCACAGTTCATGTTAAGCCATGTGTGAAGGATGTACATGAGGGCCCTGGAGGCACATAGAAAGGGAACAGATCAGAAAACTGATCTTCCTTTCCCTTCACTGCCAGAGTGAATTTCTTGGACCTGGCATCCTGTGCCCATGCCTATCTATTCAGAGGACAGAAAGAACAGACCAAAGCTTTTGTTTTTGCAGGCAATGGCAGGGAAGGAAAAGAAGAGGGAGATGCTGGGAGCCACCATGGGAGAGTGCCCAAGCTAAATGGTCTGAGCACATTTCCCATGTTCAGGGAATGTCAATATATTGCTGTGTGTGTCTCTGGGCCCCCTTGTCTCTGTGATGACAACTCCACTAAGGCATGTTTACCTGTGTGGCTTCCCCTTGACCCTGTTGTCCCTCATATATTGTGGTTCCACCTGTGTCATTTCCCTAAGCAATATGTGTTGGCTGTCTGCCAATTACACTATTCAATTGACATGCCCAGCCTGACTGTGAGCACTCCAGGAACCTCTTGGGTCAAGTGCCTCTCCAATAGAGAATCCACTAGACTCTGCACTAGAGAATCTCTCTAGAGAATCCTCACAGATTCTGTGGAGCCTGTTGGTCAACAGAGTGGGCAAGCCCACAGAGATAGGCTATGATGTAGATGATAGATTTTCAAAGGGGCCTTCAGTGAGACTTTAGAAATGTCTCTGCCTCCAGGTGCACAGAGGGGTCCCACCCACAGTTCTCTTGGATATCTTTTAATTCAGATGAACACCACAGCCCATTAGTCAGAATTGCAAGAGATTTTGGGCCCAGTGTGTGCCTACTCCTACAGAAACCATCCCCTAAAAGTACCCAGTCTTGACACTGGTGCCCACCCTCTTTACCCAACAGCAGCTCACTTTTTCAGGTTGTTCTCTGGTCTATCATCATCATAGAAGTCACACCATGCAGAGTCACAGAAGCTGTCAAAAGTATTGAACCTGTGATGAAACAGCATTACTGAGTGACTTTACAAAGGAATGGAGCTCAGGACATTGGGATTTGCCTGTTTTTTTAGTAACATATACTACATACATAGAAACTTGCACACATGTACTAGGTTCCTCATGTTATATTGTGCAATGAATGAGACCACCTGGCTCATTCCCAGATAATTTGCTTGGGCTGTGTTCCTCAGAACCTGAGAGCTACCAATCTGCTTAAGATAAGTCAGATATTACTCCATAGATTGGGGATTTTCTTTTAAAGCTGGA